>NC_060121.1:786151601-787401601 GCF_021461395.2 Schistocerca americana
AAGTTTATCTATTTTTTCTTTCAAAGCACGAATTTTCTATAAAATATATTGATACTAATGTTTCATAAAATAGCCAACAAACAATAACTCAAGGGGAATATGCAGTATGAAAGTTACTTGGGCAAAAACAGGGGACACAAAAAAATTGTCGGTTCAAGGACCCCCCCTTAGGCGTCCTAGGGTTAATATGTCGTATCTGATTGCAGATCCGAAACGAAGTACAAAATAACATCTTACACTGAAGAGCGAAAGAAGGTGGTATGCCTGCCTAATATCGTGTAGGGCCCCCACGAGCACCCAGAAGTGCCGCAACACCACGTGGCATGGACTCAGCTAATGTCCGAAGTAGTGCTGGAGGGAAGGCTGTCCATAAATCCGTAAGAGTAAAGGGGCAGGGGGAGAGGGGGGGATCTCTTCTAAACAGCACGTTCCAAAGGCCAAGGCACCCCAGATATGCTCATGTCTGGGGAGTTTGGTGGCCAGCGGAAGTGTTTAAACTCAGAAGAGTGTTCCCGAAGCCACTCTGTAGTAATTCTGGACGTCTGCGGTGTCACACTGTCATGCTGGAATTGCCCAAGTCCGCCGGAACGCACAATCGACATGAATGGATGCAGGTGATCAGACAGATGCTTACGTACGTGTCACCTGTGAGAGTCGTGCGTAGACAATTACAGGCCCACAATTGCAGGGCCTCCATCAGTTTGGACAGTCCCCTGCTGACATGCAGGGTCCATGGATTCATGAGGTTGTCTCCATACCCGTGCACGTCCATCCATTCGATACAATTTGAAACGAGACTTGTCCGACCAGGCAGCATGTTTCCAGTCATCAGAAGTCCAATTTCGGTGTTGACAGGCCCAATCAAGGTGTAAACCTCTGTGTCGTGCAGTCGTCAAGGGTATACGAGTGGGCCTTCTGATCCGAAAGCCCATATCTATGATGTTTCGTTGAATGGTTCGCACTGTGTCACTTGTTAATGGCGCAGTATTGAAATCTGAAACAATTTGCGGATGGGTTGCACTTCTGTCCCATTAAACGATTCTCATAAGTCGTCGTTGGTCCCGTTCTTGCAGGATCTTTTTGCGGCCGCAGTGATGTAGGAGATTTGATGTTTTACCGGATTCCTGATATTCACGGTAGTCTCGTGAAATGGTCGTACGAAAAAAATCCCCACTTCATCGCTACATTGGAGATGCTATGTCCTATCGCTCGTGCGCCGACTATAACACCACGTGCGAACTCACTCAAATCTTGATAACTTGCTACTGTAGCAGCAGTAACCGACCTAACAACTGCGCCAGATACTTGTTGTTTAATATAGGCGTTGGAGACTGCAGCGCCGTATTCTGTTCCCTTACTTATCTCTGTATTTGAATAAACGTGCCTATACCAGTTTCCTTTGCGCTTCAATGTATGTGGCTAAAGAAAGTATTCATCATATGGGAGCAACACAAATAAACGTTTCCGAACGTTTTCACTATGAAAATACATTTTTGTATTCAGGAGGGACACTCAACGACGCATCTGTAGTTAGATCAAGTTATCACACTGCTTATCAACTTACAAAAGTTTGAGCAGCTTAACTGTCTTTCGGATTATTTGGTCAGTGTGGAAACTCGGCTACAGCTAGAATTTAGGCACCTACATCGTGACGTCTGCGTGATTAGTTTCTTAGCAAAATTAATCTCGTAGTCTTCTATTACCTCAATGTAAGTTTTCACAACTTTACGAATCTGCAGCTACGATTATGGCCATGTTTAGAATCACATGTACATCCTGCTCTTCTGCGCAATGATGAGAATGAAATCCACGCATGGAAGCTCACTGCCATACTTCAACATACGACCTTGTTTTCGAATTAGCATTACTCGAAAAGTGGTACCAGACATCAACCCTATAGTGAAAAACAAAATAAGTAATATTCCTTGACATTCTGTGTTTTTGTGCTTAATATTTAAATAAAATGGTAACGAAATATAAATCTGTCAATTTAAATTTCTTTCTAGAATGGCAGTCTTAGGCTGCAATACCATGAAATATCCTGGCAGATTAAAACTATGTGCCGGACCGAGACTCGAACTCGGAACCTTTGCCTTTCGCGGGCAAGCGGTAGAGCACTTGCCCGCGAAAGGCAAAGGTCCCGAGCTCGAGTCTCGGTCCGGCACACAGTTTTAATCTGCCAGGAAGTTTCATATCAGCGCACACTCCGCTGCAGAGTGAAAATCTCATTCTGCAATACCATGTTACTATCTTAGCTAATCCCCGTTATTTGCTTCATCAAAATATCAAAAGACTTGTTGAATTTCACTGTCAATTCTCATTATGTTAAATTTCACTGTCAGTTCTCATTGATACAATAGTCTTAAAAATAAATTTGCCACGAAACGGGTTAATGAGCCAACCTGAAGCGGTGCACGGTTGCCCACTGCTGTGGTGTGAGCGTGATCTGTTACGGCGTAAACTCAAGCGCCGGCACGCCACTGAGGGCTGTGAAGAAGACGTCATCCAACTGCACGCTGTCCGACCCCTCTCCAGGACGACAACGCGACGGCAGCGGCGTCTACGAGAAGAAAACGTAAGCGCTGCGCCTACCGGTCGTGGCCCAGTTCCACAGCAGCATCAAGATTAGGCACTCCAAGATCAGCGACTTAGGAACTGTATATACTGAAGAACATTGTTTATTTTGTCTGTCGTCCTTTGCTTGTGACACATCTGCTTAGCACAAAGTTACACATCGTCTTTTACTTTTCATAATAAAACTCATTTATACGATTTGCTTAAATTGTTGTCGAGTGATCCGAGAAGCAGGTTTCCTAGACACCCGCACCTTTGACAACTAGGCAGGGTTCAACACGATCCAGCTTGCACGAGCAGCTGTGCTGGACTGCTAGACTTCTCAGTGTGGCTGTACCCGTGAAAAGGCAGGTAGGCCGGCAAGAGCCCCGTGCAGGTGTCATTACGTGCAAATGTTCCAACCCCCAACTATTCTGCAGTTACAGGAGGGAGTGGATATTAAGTGAGGGGCGATTCCTCACAGCGACCGACCTGCCACGGCACTTAGCCATTGTATTAGGCATGAAGCGACAACGAGCACAAATTTCTGGAGCCAGCGTTAAATGTTGTATTGATGTTTGCCATCCGGGCTTCACTTGGATGACGCAAGTCGTTTTCGGAACCTGAGGTCTGAAGCCACGGAACGCTCGACACACCAGCGCCTACCGTTCGGGCGATACTTAGTTCGTTTTTGGTGGCGGTTTTCATGACTGTGTAAGTAGGCTGTTTGGGTTTTTATGTTGGTAACGCCACGTAGCGCTCTGTATGAAAATCTCTGACTGTGCTGTGTGCAGTCTGTGGCTGGTTTGCATTGATGGAATATTGGCTATTATAGTGTTGGGCAGTTGGATGTGAACAACGTGTAGCGTTCCGCAGTTGGAGGTGAGCCGCCAGCAGTGGTGGATGTGGGGAGAGAGATGATGTCATGAACTGATATATATAATGACTTTTGAACACTTTTAAGGTAAATACATTGTCTGTTCTCTGTCAAAATCTTTCATTTGCTAACTATGTCTATCAGTAGTTAGTGCCTTCAGTAGTTAGAATGTTTTATTTAGCTGGCAGTAGTGGCGCTCGCTATATTGCAGTAGTTCGAGTAACGAAGATTTTTGTGAGGTAAGTGATTCATGAAAGGTAAAGGTTATTGTTAGTCAGGGACATTCTTTTGTAGGGATTATTGAAAGTCAGACTGCGTTGCGATAAAAATATTGTGTGTCGGTTTAGTGTTGATCAGAGTAAGTACAGAGAGAAATGTCTGAGTACGCTCAGTTTTGCTCAGCTGCTTGAAAATCAAATGACGTAAGAAGTTTATCAGCACAGTCATTTATAATTTTTCTAAGGGGCTGTTTCAACTGTTTCCATGCGAAATGCAGGAAGTTGACTGGGCAACTCAAGAAAATGCGATCTGACGTCAGAGAGCCCTACTGAAAATTTGCGGCAACGACGACAAGAGATACAAAAAAATCTTTCTGTCCAACTTGGTGGGATTTTTCTACGACATCCTACGACTGGAAACATTCGAGCGTGGAAGAATCGTGAAGCACTAGTTTTCAGTGTCGGTGAGCTCTCCACAAGATAGCTTCTCTGGACCACCAGGAAGAATAGGTGTATTGATGGTGTCTCCTCCTGGAGATACTGTTGCGCGGATGTAGGACAAGACTGTCTCAGGGGTCTGAACAGAAGTTTAGATTCCTTCCGGAATTTATCTCATTGGGTTTCATCCGCAGTGGAAATGAAATGAGCGTTTGGCGTCATTGTGCCGGGAGGCCCCTTTCGGGGCAGGTCCGGCCCCCTTGGTGCAGGTCTTATTACATTCAACGCCACATTGGGCGACCTGCGCTCCGGGTGGGGGTGAAATGATGATGAAGACAACACAACACCCAGTCCCTGAGCGGAAAACACCCCGGGCCCCTTAGGACGGCAGTCCGTCACGCTGACCATTCAGCTATTGGGGCGGACTTATCCGCAGACATCGGTCATCAGAGAGTCCAGCAGTACAGAGGTCAGATGCTTCACCATCTGACTGCTGTTTGCTGTCTGCACACTGCATGAGATCTTGGTGGTCAGGAGATCGCAGCTCTGACGTAATAGTGACCTGTAATTCGTCTCTGACGCCCTCAGCAGCGTATGCTCTCGGTTTCGCGCTACGGTACTCACGATTTTGCATGTGTGTTTTTCACAGAGTTCTCATTTCCGATCGACATTCTGTCGCACAGTTTGGGTTTATCACCAGCACTGTTGATTGAGCCAGTCATAATAGATCACCGTATTCAGTGTTTCAGAGTAGGTGGCCGTTTAAAAAAAAACCTGACAACTGCTTTTTCTCAATACCATTGTTTTGTGCCCTTGCTCTATTAAAGCATTGTTCACTGAACCGCATATTTACATGCTTATTAAATGAAATAAATCTCTTTCTGATACTTAATTTGTTCATCATTTAGTAGTCAGATGATAAATTTCATTTCCTGCCAATTTTTTTCATTGAACATAGAGACTGATTAGCAATTTTATTAAATTTAGAGTGTGTGTAAGCCTTTTTACTATTCATCTATATGATCATTTTATTAATTCTCTTAGTGCTCACTTCTTCATGTGCATAAGATGAAATGCTAGTTGAATCTGTGGTTGACTGTATGAGCCGCTCTCGTGCAAATCCAGTTGAATCCAAGTGTTACAAACACATCTCCACCCCAGCGCCTCGCAAAGTATAGAAACTACATGTCAGCGATGGTGAAGAGGAAGAGCACCTCACTCGTCGACGAGAGAAAAAGAGGGAGAGTGGAGCGACTTTTTTCTGTGGAACATGGTAGGATGAACGTTAGTGGTTAACCAGCTAAAGGAAGAGGACTGGTGATTTATAAGGAGCATTTTTATCAGTCGCCACTCGGAAGATCCCGAACCCAGCCAATCTGGATTTAGTAAGAGACGTAAAATGCCGCAGTGCAGGGTTTCCTTTTTAACATTCGATCGGGAGCCTCCGCAGCCAGACTTCCACTCTGAGAGCCGACGTCGACTCCGGCGGTCTGACACGCCACCTGAGCCTATGTATTACGACTTAAAAAAATTTTGGGCTGATTGGCAGGTAGCCGATGGCGAGGGTCATTGGTTCAACCAACGATTGATTCGAGAGCCACTTCAGAATCTACCTGTAATATTGCAGTGAGATAGAGCCGTAACCACGAGATGATGCTTAGGGCAATTAAAGTCACTTTATACTGATTCTGATGCCTCATGTTTCACTCTGAATACTTCTGTTTCAACGTCAATGAATAGTCTGGTGTCAACTCTATAGCCACAGATGTTACATATTCCCTCCTGTGGTACCATCTGTTTTCAATTAACATGACGACGATCGCCGGGCACTTAGCGATTATAAGCAATTCACCTGCGCAATTGTTGGCATATTGCACCCTCGTCTCCGACCCTATGTCTGATATACTAAGACTTTATAATATTAATGTTACCACTGTTCGTCATTTGTTCTGTCAATAATTTTATCGGAAAAAATCGAAGTAATTGTGATACAAGTCTCATTTAGTAATCGTGAGTTTCCCAAGTCATTAATTAGGATGGCACCCTGATATTATTGCGACGCCTGCTAGGCTTACTTAGTAGTTTCAAAACCAAGCCACCTTGCAACTGTAAGAACTATATCTATGGTTGACAATACATCTTATATACAAAATCGATATCAGATTTTTAGTATATCGGAAAGGGTGATCATCTAATGTGTAAAAACGAATAGTTGCTTGTTCGTCTTCTATGCTTTCTTATACCATTCTCTTGATTACAATGAAACTTTGGTGAGATGTTGTGCACACGTCCGTGAAGTGTTCTGTGGAAGTTAGGAAGCACTTACCATCCACTGGCTTGAGGGTGAAAGAATAAGTTAATTCAGCAACGTCTGTAGTAAGTTTAACCGAATTTTGTATACAAGTTAGGGTATTGTGCCTAGATGAAAATGGCTCTGAGCACTATGGGACTCAACTGCTGAGGTCATTAGTCCCCTAGAACTTAGAACTAGTTAAACCTAACTAACCTAAGGACATCACAAACATCCATGTCCGAGGCAGGATTCGAACCTGCGACCGTAGCGGTCTTGCGGTTCCAGACTGCAGCGCCTTTAACCGCACGGCCACTTCGGCCGGCGTGCCTAGATGATAGTGCACCTAAAAATGAAGGCTGTTTTTTGGTCGGTAGTTCAGTATAGTGACTGTTTTCAGAATAACATGGAGGAATATGCACTAGAGACCGCCATATGCGGATTCCGCCATTTTCTACAGTTTTTGTTGTTGCTAGACATGAAGTTATGTTTTGTGCAGCGTTCGTAGATTTTCTTGTTCCACATAGTTAAGTTGTGTACAATAAATTAAAGCTATTTAAAAAGTATTGTTAATTCCTCAATCACAGAATTTTATGGCAAGTTAAATTCTATATATTCTTAAAAGTAGTTATGTAAAATGTATAGAGTTAAGCCATGTCCACAGTACACCATCTTGTACAGATGACGGTCTTTTGCCACGGAACATGTGATATTTGCCAATAAACTAAGTTTCATCAATATCTTAACAATTTTATCAGACCTCAAGATGAAATTTCTTTTTAGTTTCCAATGGTTTCAACTACAGAACGTATTTAACTTGTGACTGGTTTTAAAAGTACTTCTGCTTAATTTGATTTCACTTACTGATTATTGGTGCACGTATGCAGGAGACATACGACTAGATACAGCACTGACAAGATGATCTTGATTGCAACACTTTTAAATTTTAACAGAATACTTTTTCCTAGCTACAGGGAAAGACGGGTAATGTACACTATCTACAAGAGCCAAGAGGGAACAGTAAGAGTGGAATAGCAAGAACGAAGTTCTGAGATTAAAAGGGGTTTCAGCCTGTGATGTAGCTTTTCGCCCCTACTGTTCAATCTAAACATCGGAGAAGCAGAGACGGAAATAAAAGAAAGGTTCAAGAGTGGAATTAAAATTCAGTGAGAAAGGATATCAGTGATAAGGCTCACTGATGGCATTGTTATCCTCATTGGAAGTGAGAAAGAATTATAGGCTCTGTTGAATTGAATGAACAGTCTAATGAGTACAGAGTATGGACTGACAATAAATCGGAGAAAGACGAGAGTAATTACAAGTAGCAGAAATGAGAGACTTACCATCTTAATTGATGATCACGAAGTAGATGAAGCTAAGGAATCATACTACCTAATGAGCAAAATGACCCATTACGGCCGGAGCAAGGAGAACATCAACTGCAGACTAGCAGTGGCAAAAAGGGCATTCCTCTGCAAGAGAAGTGTACTAGTACCAAACATAGGAGCCAAGTTGAAGAAGCAGTTTCTGAGAATATGCGTTTGGAACATAGCATTGCATGGTAGTGAATCATGAACAGTGGTAGAACCGGAACGGATGGGAATCGAAGCATTTGAGATCTGATACTACAGAAGAATGTTGAAAATCAGTTGAACTGATAAGCTAAAGAATGAGGAGGCTCTCCGAAGAATCGGCGAGGAAAGGAATTTATGAAAAACACTGAAAAAAATAAGGAACCAGAAAGGACATCAGTCAAGACGTCAGGGAATGACTTGTACGGTAGAAGAGGAAGCTGTAGAGCGTAAAAACAACAGAGGAAAACACAGATCGGAATATACCCACCAAATAATTGAAGGTGTGTGTTGCAAGTGCCACTTGGGCTGAAGAGGTAGGCGCAGGAGAGGAATTCGTCGCGAACCGCATCAAACCAGTCAGAAGACTGATGACTCAAAAAATAATAAAATAAAAAGGTACATGACCGTGTCGTACCTTGGAAAAAGTTTTTCATTTGGAAAAACTTTACTTTCCTGAGTAATTTTTGCAATTTCAAAAAGAGACTACGGCACATAAAAAGTGAAATCCGTAATTTAAAAATGGGATATTAAAGCTATTTTGTGTGCCTGGCTAGAGGCGGAAGTCTGAAAAGAATTCCTGTGACGAACATTCATCCTTGTATGACTCATTATTCGTATAAAATTATTGTGGTTGTGACATTCCACCCTTATGGGGGGTGATGGTATGAGCAGATGCGACAAGCTAAAATAATCGATAACGACAGATACCAGTAATAAATCCACAGTTTACTTATTGGTGAGTCACGGCGACATTGCACCCGTGGAGTTGGCGGTAGGTGGGGGAAGGGGGCTATGCAATGACAGTGACAAAACAATGCATCTCTGTAAGGCCAGAAGGAATTTCTACCGAAATTAGTACACATAGTGTAAAGTCTTATAAATTGTACCCCCTTTTAAATTATACAACTAACATAACTAGCAAATTATGGGCATAGTGATGCTGCAAGGTGGACAGAATGTCTATTATGTTGTTTCTTGCCTTTGTACGTGACCCGCAAGAGACCGTCGAGAATTCAACTGTAAAGTAATGATGGAAGCTGAAGAAACGAATTACAATTTGTGCCACGGCAAAGACTCGAACGCTGGTCTCCTTCGTTAGCAGGCAGGGGTGCTGACCTTGACACCGCCGCAGCCCTGTGATTAACATTACTGCCCGGACTACTCAAGTACAGTGTCCTCCCCACCTCTAACTTCAGTTCATATCTTGAGCTTATTTCCTCTAAATCGTAAGTGCAGCAATGTCAACCATAGTGCTGCAGTGGTGTAATCGTCAGCATTCCTTTCTAGTAGACAAGGAGGGCTGTGTTTGAGTCCCAGCCTTGGCATAAATTTTATTTCATTTATTCAGCTTCCATAATTATTGTAGATAAAGATGAGACTTAAATGCGTCGGAGAAAATTTAATTATAATACCTACTGTTGTGGAGTCGACAATGTTTATTTTGCGGTCTGAGAAAGTAAATATTTGTTTGTGAAAGTAAACATCTGTACTCTTACAGATACGTAAAGTCTACTTCTAATTTATGAAGCATATAGAAACACTTAGAATCACCCTAGTCACTGTGCAGGAAAAAGTAAGTTTAAAAAGCATGGTGTTGTATTACAAATTTTTGTATATTTTACCGCTATATTTTATAATGTCCGCTTCCACAGTTGAGTGCTCAGCACAGCTAACAGCTGTGGGGGGACCCAGGTTTTATTCTCGGTACTGCCAGGGATTTTTCCTTGGTATGAGGACTGGAATGACGTGCACTCAGCTCGTGATGCCAATTATGAACTGCTTCGCCGAGTGGTGGTGGCTCCAAGTCACGAAAACTGACAAAGGTGGGGATAGCAGTGTGCTGACACCGCATTCAGTGACGCTGAGGACGATACGACGGTCGGTCTGTACCGATGGGCCCGCCTGGACCTTTGGACGTTTTTACGTTTATATTTTAAAGCGGTGTTTGCTATAGATATTTTAAAAATTGATATGATGTAAATATTGATGTAACAATTATTATACCCCTGAACAGGGTGTTAGGAAAGTTTAGCTATTGTGAACATTGGTATCTTAATATCTGCAGTGTGTTGTTTGCTGTTTTCTCTCTGTTTTCGCCGGCTCTCTTTGCTTTGTTATTGATCGCGTAACAACTAATATATGACATAAAATATGTTGCTACGAAAAGAGCCCTGAAATACTTTTTAGGGATGCTGTGTTGTGACTTTCTTTGGATCGTTAATTTTCAACAAAACAAAATATATTATGTTCTTATTATTCTGGATCTGGCTTTCTATTAAAGGAACATTGTTTTCGTTACTGTAATTCGCTATAAAGTTCAACGTATCTTCCTTACTTTACAGTTATTGAAAAGGTTGCTGAAAATTATTTCGTTATCAATACTGCTATTACAGTACGCAATGTTAGTTCAACATCCAAATTTTGCAGCGGATTTTTGTTAACAGTAAAACACCAATAAGCACCACGACTAACACGAGAACATGAGACTATTATCAGAGAAAAAGATGTTTTTACTATAATGTTTGCCAGACCAGAACTACGCACAGCAAGATTTCTATTATGTCATGAAGGTAAATTATCTTTTTGCACTGTTAATAATATATCATCCGCAGCCCGCGTCCACCTGCAAAACACACCATAAAATCTGCTGCTCTGCCCTGCAATTCCGAAAGCTGAAAGAAATAATTTTAGTTCACTATTAGCTGTCCGCTTCTTTGCGGTATGATTGGTTTCATTTAATGCAGTTTGAATGCGCCGCGGCAGCGGCTCGTTCGTTCGTAGCGCAGCTCTGCACCACGAATAATATTTAAATAGCTGAAGACGTCTTAAAAAGGATGGGATAAAATACCAGGCAAGCTTATTACAAATCATAATGCAAGTTTTCACTAAGTAACTCTATTCAAAACATTTAGACAGATTAAATTATTACATGTCTTTACTAATCAGTACCTAACGGCGTACGTCTCTCAGTCTTGACAAAAGAAGGCTACACAAGCATACAATATAACGTCACAGGCTCTTCCTACTCACGTAACTCCAAGAAGACGACAGTGAAATTAATGTTCGGTCACTACTATTTATACTCGTTGTGACATATTCTCATCTTTGTTTGATCTTTAATAAGTATCGTCTGTGGCGGTTTCAGTACTCGCCGACACAGATATCTTAAAAAGATCGGTACATAATTCTATACAAATATAAAACATAACACATAATGCTTTCCCTTTACTACACAAAGTTCACACAATTGTTGTCCACGAAATTACAATCATCCAGTTCAATTATTCTTTTCCCCTTTTTTATCACATATTTTTGCTAAGAGACGTTACAGTGTCTAACTGTCTTCCCGCAAAAACGACACATAATTCACTACAGGATGTTTTTTGCACAGTCATAACTGTGCCACTAAGTGGCCTACGCCTGTAAGTATAGACCACCCGTTTTGCTCCACGCATCCATATTCCAACGCCTGACGTGCTACCCAGGGAAAAATAAGTATTAGTGGCTCGCTTCTGCCACAAGCAGTTGGAGGTACTAAGCAGCCTAGAAACATGCCACTCCTAATAGCTGTAATTATTACTCTGCAAATTAAGTACAATATTGATGTAATATTGTTCACTACACTGTCCTCAGTCACCTACACAAAACAGTCCTCTGCTCCATTATCGACGTCCGCTACGAGGACAACTAATAATAACTAGCAAGAAGACGACATTTTTTATGTTCGACAGAGTTATTTAATTTAAAGGTACAGCAATGAACATCGTCTGTACGTTGAGTCTGATCTGGTGGGGCGAAGGGACGGATAGGAGGGACGGTGGAAGGCGGAAACCGAGCGGCAGTCTGTCGCCGCAGGGAAACCCCCGAACAGATGGCGCAGCGCCGCGCGCGCCGCGCCCCGGGAGCGGAAAGAATTAATCGCGTGCATCCGCGGTCCGGCCACTCACCTCTCGACAGACGGCCGCAGCAGACGGGAAGGCGCCGGCTCCCTGCCCCGACACCAGCGAAATTGTTTCGCACGCTCAGTGCGCCGCTGCACCAACGCCAAAACTTTCTGCCAAGGGGCTATACATTTTTTGCGCTACAAAGGCATGTGCGAATTGCCCTGGAAAGGCACTTCCGAGCATCTCGCGCATTTCTTAGTCAGATGCATTAATCCTAAGAGAGCAGCCTTTTTTTAAAAAAAATGAACACGGAATAGACGTCTAAAATATTTCAGAGGCGGAAACGACACGTTTTGGTACTCTGCTGATCTGCAGGACGTCATATTACATATTTAAGTAGTCTTATCTCTGTTTTTCTCTACGCACTCGCACACAGGTATTCTCACTAGAACATTCCATAGCTTTATGGAAGATCTTCATTCCGCAGATAAGAAGGCTGGGAGTTTACCACTTGTATTCTTCACTTCCAACCTCTAACGGGGAATTCCAGCTAAATGACATGTCACACCAGTCTCCCTGAGGGGCAAGCCAGGTTCAAAGATGACAACTGAGATACCTATATTTCTTTTTTTTTCCTATCATGCTTACCATGCTTTTTACCATGCTTGTTGCTATGGTTGTACGGTCGCAGGTTCGAATCCTGCCTCGGGCATGGATGTTTGTGATGTCCTTAGGTTAGTTAGGTTTAAGTAGTTCTAAGTTCTAGGGGATTGATGACCTAAGATGTTAAGACCCATAGTGCTCAGAGCCATTTGAACTATTTTTTGTTGACCGTTTTCAGTTACCGTGCAACTTTTCTATTTGCTACGTGTGTGTACATGTGAAAAGCACGAACTCGTGTTATACTTGGATTAGGTTTGAGAAAACTGTCACCGTAATATGTTGACATAACCCCTAGGGTATTCTCCAACTTTATCTTTACTTCCTCAAATGTTCTCCCTTACGCTGTGGTACCCAGATCGTGAGCATAGGGAAAATGTCTCGTATCTTAGAGTATTGGCTGATCATTCGTGTATATGCTGAAGAGGACAGAGGCTAGAACACTTCCCTGAGCAAAGTAGTTTTTCTGTTTGCTCCAGCGACTTTTTTCCCTTGTCAGTTCTCCATCAAGGAGTAGTAGTTCTCTGTGGTTTACTGTATCGTAGTCAGCACTTAGATCAATCAGAGCAAAGCCCGTTATTAATTTATTTTGGTATGCCCCCTCTAGGGCAGCCCGGTTAGCCGAGCGGTCTAACGCACGGCTTTTCGGAGTGGGAAGGAGCGTCTGGTCCCCGGCACGTATCCGCCCGTCGGACTTGTGTCGACGTCCGGTGAGCCGGCCAGTCAGTGGATGGTTTTTAGGCGGTTTTCCATCTGCCTTGGCGAATGCGGGCTGGTTCCCCTAATTCCGCCTCAACTACACTACGTCGGCGACTGCTGCGCAAACAAGTTCTCCACGTACGCGTACACCACCATTACTCTACCACGCAAACATAGGGGTTACTCTCGCTGGTGTGAGACGTTCCCTGGAGGGGTCCACCGGGGGCCGAACCGCACAATAACCCTGGGTTCAGTGTGGGGCGGCGGTGGGGTGAAGTGGACTGCGGTAGTCGCCGTGGGGTTGTGGACCACTGCGGCTGCAGCGGGGTCGGAGCCTCTCCGTCGTTTCTAGGTCCCCGGTTAAAATACATACATACATACTTACATACATCCCTCCTCTATATGCTCCATGAGTGCCAAGGCCCGGGCAGTACAAGATTTACCTAGCCTGAGCCATCATGCTGCGGGATTAACTTGGTATCGACAATGTTATTCATTCGATTAAGAGTAAGCCATTCATACAGTTTGAGGTGGAGGCGCAGAAGGGATATGGGCCGATAGTTGCTTGGTGGGTTAGCTCTTTTCCTGGTTCTATGAGTGCTATTACTTAGGACTTCCTCCATAGTTTAGATATTTTGAAAGTTCCTCGGCAGTGATTGAACAGGCTTAACATCCAGTTTGTGGCACGCTTTACGTGTTCCACACACATCATCAACACAGTCGCCTTTCCGTTTTTCATAGATTTTATGCTGCTGCGTGACATTTCCATTTCCTCCAGGGTTTCCACCCGTTTCTTTTGTCTTGTTTAACTTAGTGCTGTCATAGTAAGAGTTGTGCCACAAGCTATTGTCTCGCCACTAGGAGAGTACTTTGAGCACAGTTCTTCACGTTCCGCTAAGATGTTTTCGGTACCTTCCGAGAGCGCTGGTACGAAGTTTTCTCTACAGCTTCTTAGAATGTTCTTTTTTGACACTTTAAGGAGACTTTGTCCAAAAAGTGTGTAGCTATCGGGTACGGGATTTATATTGTTGATTTCCTCGACTAATTCCCTGGAGAAAGCCGTCCATCTATGTTAACAGATTTGACTGCCAAGAAGACCTGAATTGCAACGGGCCTATGTCGTGTTTTAGAAGAGCTTCATATACGCTTCTAACACAACTGTCTTGGCTGCTGCTGCTGACAAAGCAGCTGTGGCCTCGTTTCCAAATTTTGCTCAAGAACGACTGAGCAGCTTTGAGGCATGTGGGAGAAAGATGTTATTCACATCCATCCTTTCTTCTAGCAGCTGGCCGTTACTGTCAGTTTCGTTATAACCCCAGTTTATACTATGGCAGCTCAAGTCATCTATGATAAACCGTGTCTTTTGGTTTTTGAAACTGTCTGGCATAATAAGCTTAAGGTTTACAATTGAAGGCTTTTTTATACTCATGTTACTATGAAGGTTTTGCATTACATAATTATTATCTCAGTGCCATTTACTGCTGTTTTCCCTGAGGACATTAGGGCCAGGTTAGGTCCAATGAGACCTGCACCGCCATGATTAGTATGTGGTACCTCTATGGCTAAACGCATCTCGTTAATGTGGAGCGTTAAGTGCGTATTCAGCTCTGTGTGTACCCTGTAGAAATGATATATATATATATATATATATATATATATATATATATATATATATATATATATATATAGGTATTAGGGTTTTAAAAGAGCGGACAAAATTTCTCATGGTCCATTTGAGGTAGTGTGGAAGAATGCTGCGTGAACTAGGGTGATCTCATTTATGTTACTGAAGGTAGAGGATTCCCAGATCCAAACCGGGGACCACTGTCTGTGAGAATGGTGTCAGAAAAAACTTCAGTGGGACAAATGGAAAATAATATTTGAATTGTTTGACTAGCTGATGCGGCAGACAAGCGGGAAAGATACGGGAGCTCACTGTCTGCATCTATTTAAATGAGCCAAGAGTGGGACTCGGCATCTCCGAGGTATCGATGAAGTGAGGATTTTCCTGTACGACTTTTTCGCGATTGTACCGTGAATATCAGGAATCCGGAAATTTTCATATCTCCGACACCACTGCGGCCGGAAAAAGATACTGCAAGAACAGGAACAACGACGACTGAAGATAATCGTTCAACGTGACAGAAGTACAATCATCCGCAAATTGCTGCATATTTCAATGCTGAGCCATCAAAAAGTGTCAGCGTGCGTACCATTTAATGAAACATCATCGATATGGGCTTTTTGAGCCGGATGCCCAATCGTGTAACCTTGATGACCGCACGACACAAAGCTTTACACCTCGTCTGGGCTCGTCAACACCGACATTGAACTGTTGATCACTGGAAATTGTATCGAGCGGATGGGTGTGTACAGGTATGGAGACAACCTCATGAATCCATGGACCCTGCATCTTAGCAGGGGACTGTTCAAGCTGGTGAAAGCTCTGTAGTGGTGTGGGGCGTGTGCAGTTGGAGTAATATGGGACACCTGATACGTCTAGATATGACTCTGACAGGTGACACGTATGTAAGCATCCTGTCTGACCACCTGCATCCATTCATGTCCAATGTGCATTCCGACTGACTTGGGCAATTCGAGCAGGAAAATGCGACACTCCACACGTCAAGAATTGCTAGAGAGTGACTACAGGACCACTCTTCCGAGTTTAAACACTTTCCGCTGGCCACCAAACTGCCCAAACTTGAACATTATTGAGCGTATCTGGGATGCCTTGCAACGTGCTGTTCAAAAGAGAACTCCACCCCCTCGTGCTCTTACGGATATATGGACAGCCCTGCAGGATTCATGGTGTCAGATCCATCCAGCACTACTTCAGGCATTATTCGAGTCCTTGCCACTTCGTATTGTGGCATTTCTACGTGCTCACGGCGCCGTACACGATATTACGAAGGTGTACAAGTTTCTTTGGCTCTTCATTGCAAATGTTTCAAAGAATGCCAGACTATGTACTGTTCTACATCTACATCTACATCTACATTTATACTCCGCAAGCCACCGAACGGTGTGTGGCGGAGGGCACTTTACGTGCCACTGTCATTACCTCCCTTTCCTGTTCCAGTCGCGTATGGTTCGCGGGAAGAACGACTGTCTGAAAGCCTCCGTGCGCGCTCTAATCTCTCTAATTTTACATTCGTGATCTCCTCGGGAGGTATAAGTAGGGGGAAGCAATATATTCGATACCTCATCCAGAAACGCACCCTCTCGAAACCTGGCGAGCAAGCTACACCGCGATGCAGAGCGCCTCTGTTGCAGAGTCTGCCACTTGAGTTTGTTAAACATCTCCGTAACGCTATCACGGTTACCAAATAACCCTGTGACGAAACGCGCCGCTCTTCTTTGGATCTTCTCTATCTCCTCCGTCAACCCGATCTGGTACGGATCCCACACTGATGAGCAATACTCAAGTATAGGTCGAACGAGTGTTTTGTAAGCCACCTCCTTTGTTGATGGACTACATTTTCTAAGGATTCTCCCAATGAATCTCAAACTGGTACCTGCCTTACCAACAATTAATTTTATATGATCATTCCACTTCAAATCGTTCCGCACGCATACTCCCAGATATTTTACAGAAGTAACTGCTACCAGTGTTTGTTCCGCTATCATATAATCATAGAATAAAGGATCCTTCTTTCTATGTATTCGCAATACATTTGTCTATGTTAAGGGTCAGTTGCCACTCCCTGCACCAAGTGCCTATCCGCAGCAGATTTTCCTGCATTTCGTTACAATTTTCTAATGCTGCAACTTCTCTGTATACTACAGCATCATCCGCGAAAAGCCGCATGGGACTTCCGACACTATCTACTAGGTCATTTATATATATTGTGAAAAGCAATGGTCCCATAACACTCCCCTGTGGCACGCCAGAGGTTACTTTAACGTATGTAGACGTCTCTCCATTGATAACTGCCGTGTCACCGCCAGACACCACACTTGCTAGGTGGTAGCCTTTAAATCGGCCGCGGTCCGTTAGTATACGTCGGACCCGCGTGTCGCCACTGTCAGTGATTGCAGACCGAGCGCCGCCACACGGCAGGTCTAGAGAGACGTACTAGCAATCGCCCCAGTTGTACAGCCGACGTTATTAGCAATGGTTCACTGACAAATACGCTCTCATTTGCCGAGACGATAGTTAGCATAGCCTTCAGCTACGTCAGTTGCTACGACCTAGCAAGGCGCCATAGCATTTGATATTTATCTTAAAGCATGTACAGTCAAGAGAGATGTTCTACAATTATGGATTAAAGTTAAGTATTACAGCAATTGCGTCCGTTTTTCTAAGTTCTCATTTCCTTGTAATGTTCCAGACCTTGCGCCAGCCTGCGTGAGCTTAAGCGCGTGCCTTTCGGCTTCCTCTCATGGTGACTTGGCTGTCTTGCCAAGTCACAACAATAACAACATGCTGTGTTCTGTTTGTTAAAAACTCTTCAATCCAGCCACACAGCTGGTCTGATATTCCGTAGGCTCTTACTTTGTTTATCAGGCGACAGTGCAGAACTGTATCGAACGCCTTCCGGAAGTCAAGAAAAATAGCATCTACCTGGGAGCCTGTATCTAATATTTTCTGGATCTCATGAACAAATAAAGCGAGTTGGGTCTCACACGATCGCTGTTTCCGGAATCCATGTTGATTACTACATAGTAGATTCTGGGTTTCCAAAAACGACATGATACTCGAGCAAAAAACATGTTCTAAAATTCTACAACAGATCGACGTCAGAGATATAGGTCTATAGTTTTGCGCATCTGCTCGACGACCCTTCTTGAAGACTGGGACTACCTGTGCTCTTTTCCAATCATTTGGAACCTTCCGTTCCTCTAGAGACTTGCGGTACACGGCTGTCAGAAGGGGGGCAAGTTCTTTCGCGTACTCTGTGTAGAATCGAATTGGTATCCCGTCAGGTCCAGTGGACTTTCCTCTGTTGAGTGATTCCAGTTGCTTTTCTATTCCTTGGACACTTATTTCGATGTCTGCCATTTTTTAGTTTGTGCGAGGATTTAGAGAAGGAACTGCAGTGCGGTCTTCCTCTGTGAAACAGCTTTGGAAAACGGTGTTTAGTATTTCAGCTTTACGCGTGTCATCCTCTGTTTCAATGCCATCATCATTCCGGAGTGTCTGGATATGCTGTTTCGAGCCACTTACTGATTTAACGTAAGACCAGAACTTCCTAGGATTTTCTGTCAAGTCGGTACATAGAATTTTACTTTCGAATTCACTGAACGCTTCACGCATAGCCCTCCTTACGCTAACTTTGACATCATTTAGCTTCTGTTTGTCTGAGAGGTTTTGGCTGCGTTTAAACTTGGAGTGAAGCTCTCTTTGCTTTCGCAGTAGTTTTCTAACTTTGTTGTTGAACCACGGTGGGTTTTTCCCGTCCGTCACAGTTTTACTCGGCACGTTCCTGTCTAAAACGCATTTTACGATTGCCTTGAACTTTTTCCATAAACACTCAACATTGTCAGTGTCGGAACAGAAATTTTCGTTTTGATCTGTTAGGTAGTCTGAAATCTGCCTTCTATTACTCTTGCTAAACAGATAAACCTTCCTCCCTTTTTTTATATTCCTACTAACTTCCATATTCAGGGATGCTGCAACGGCCTTATGATCACTGATTCCCTGTTCTGTACATACAGAGTCGAAAATTTCGGGTCTGTTTGTTATCAGTGGGTCCAAGATGTTATCTCCACGAGTCGGTTCTCTGTTTAATTGCTCGAGATAATTTTCGGATAGTGCACTCAGTATAATGTCACTCGATGCTCTGTCCCTACCACCCGTCCTAAACATCTGAGTGTCCCAGTCTATATCTGGTAAATTGAAATCTCCACCTAAGACTATAACATGCTGAGAAAATTTATGTGAAATGTATTCCAAATTTTCTCTCAGTTGTTCTGCCACTAATGCTGCTGAGTCGGGAGGTCGGTAAAAGGAGCCAATTATTAGCCTAGCTCGGTTGTTGAGTGTAACCTCCACCCATAATAATTCACAGGAACTATCTACTTCTACTTCACTACAGGATAAGCTACTACTAACAGCGACGAACACTCCACCACCGGTTGCATGCAATCTATCCTTTCTAAACACCGTCTGTACCTTTGTAAAAATTTCGGCAGAATTTATCTCTGGCTTCAGCCAGCTTTCTGTACCTATAACGATTTCAGCTTCGGTGCTTTCTATCAGCGCTTGAAGTTCCGGTACTTTATCAACGCAGCTTCGATAGTTTACAATTACAATTACTGTTGCATTATGTTAGGATGATGAAAAGAAATTCTTGTTTTAAACAGATTAGGTAGCTTATCAGTATGTCTCCGTTACACAAAGAATCTGATTCGATATCAGATTTAGAACGTGGTAATAATCAGAGAGGAGTCCTCTGCTTGTGATCTGTGCCGGCGGCAGAGAATGTAATGACGTGCCGTGCTTTGTGCTGCGCCGACTTAACTCCGTTTGCTAAGTCTCTGCGTTTCAAGCAGCCTTTAGCTGTATTTAGTATGACTGAAAATGAAAACCACGTAGTGATGTTACAGCCGTCCAGAAAGAATACCCTGAAACTCACGTTCCACCGCATTGTCGCCTAACCCAAGTCTTATGTGACAGAACTATGGTTAAAAGGAAAACTGGAGATATGATCGGGATCCACCTTTCGATGGTCAACAGTATGGTTTTCTTAAGGTATGTCGCTCCTCACTATTTTTAGGTAACGTGGAGTAGTTATATACGAGGGTTTCCCAGAAAGTAATGCTCCGCATTGTCTTTGTCTCGGCAGAAAACAAGGCTACGAATGCAAAACATTACGTATGTACTATTTGAAGTCTCCTGAGTGAGCGCGCTGAGTTTCCGTCACTTTCGACAGATAGCGTAGCTGCAGGACAGTTTCAAAATGGCGTCTGTAGGTGATGTACGTTTCAAGCAACTTGCCGTCATTGAATTTCTCACTGCAGAGAAAGAAACTGTGGGGGATATTCACAAACGCTTGTGCAAAGTCTACGGAGCATCTGCTGTCGGCAGAAGTACAGTTAGTCTCTGGGCACGGAGAGTGAGGTCATCATAAAGCGGATCGGCGGAGCTCCACGGTTTGAAGCGGTCGGGGAGTCGTCACACCTGACATGTTGCGGCCAGCTGATGTTGTCATTCGGGAGGACACTAAAGGATGCCATCGTGGAAGACATTGTGAGGACGATGAGGAGGTGATTTACACAGTGAAGCACTGACTCTGCCACCAGGACAAGGATTGGTACTAATAGGCACACACGCCCTTGTTTCCCACTGGAGGAAGGCCATAGAACGGGGTAGAAATTAGGGTGTGTGGATAAAACACATTTCTTTCGTGCGTGTAATTCTCATTATGTTCAATAAAGAATTGCTGAGGAAAAAATGCGGTGCATTACTTTCTGGGCAAACCTCGTATAATGACCAGCCAGAAACTTGTGTGACTTGCAGCTCAACTGAGCCAAAATGTTTTTCAAGGCGAGTGACGCAGCGGTCAGCCAGCGAGGCCGCAAGGTCTCCGGTAATGTCCAAACTGCCTGTAACTTAATTTCCCACACACACACACACACACACACACACACACACACACACACACACACACACACGTGGGTGATAGATCGCAGCGATCGGTCCATGCGATATCGCTGCGACCCATGGGTCCTCGACCACTCTACATGTGTGCGATTTGTCAAGCGGTCGCAATCCGTGTTACTAGCGCCGTGTTGTGGTTAAGCTCTGCAATTGGAAGCGGGACTGTTGCGTCTAGCGGCAGCCTAAGTTGTGCTGTGTGAGTCTACAAATACATGTAGAAGAAAAATTTGGACCAAAAAAATGGATATTATACAGAGACAGTTATCCCTCACTAATTTACTGAAGGAACTACGGTTTCACCCTAAAGATTGGCTTAACCACACGTGTATGACAGAACGTACTTACCTGGAGTTAGTAATAATTGTTACACCAGAAATACAAGTAAGAAACACAAATATAAGGTAATCAATATCCGCTTACGAGCGCCTCACAGCGAATAACGTTTTTAGCTACTGGGAGATCTTATGAAGACCTTAAATTTTGGGAGGTGATATCACGCAATCCGTGAAAAAAAAGAAAAAGGTCATTCCAGAAACATGTGCAGCTGTTCACAAAACTCTAAAGGATTATTTTGAGGTAATTTGCAGAATGAAAAATTTCTCTTCACTAAATTAAAAATTCTTGAAATTTACAATTTGAAAACAAAATCATTATTAGTGATGGGTGAAAGATAGGGGTGTTAGTTATTAGCTTCGACTTGTAACTCAAATTACGTATTTGTCCCTGGAATACGCCTTCGTTTACAATCCGTTCTGCACACGAACTCTCTATCTTGGCCATAGCTCGTAGCTCGCAGCCAACGTTTTCCCTCTCTGCGTTTTGTCAAGAATTTCGGTAATTGCTTTAAGCGCTTTATCAGCTGCGGTCACCCTATTCCTCTGCCAGATTCTTGTACTGGAGTTGCATCAGCTATTTCTTCTGGTTCTTCGGCATCTTATTCAGTTCGTCTATTCTGCTGTGTGATGTTGTCTTGCGTTTCCTGAGACATGCTGTGACAATACTGTGTTTCAATTATTGCAGTTCCCATCTATAGAGGAGTGGTGGAAAGAAGTCGCAAAGGAGTTCGAAAATTGGGAGGAATTTATGGATAACACGTGTCTATTATGCTTTCACCTGATGCAACATCCTTCTTTTTTTTTTCAGTTTCAAGTACTTTCAAGCCAGTTGCTTTTCACTATTGCTAATGCTAAGTATGGACTGTCTATTTCCATTATGGCGTAAATGGGTATGTTTCTGAAGGTGGTGAAACGAGAAATACATATTTCCATAGGAAATTTCTCACTGACAGTTTGCAGTGCCCCCACTCTCTGAGATGAACGGCTGTACGTTATCGTTTGTTTTGTTGGAAATGAGGCATACGCATTACATAAAAATTTAATGAATCCATATGAAAAAGTCCTGGTGAATACAAAGAGGAGGATTTATAACTGCAGAGTTTCACGAGCCAGACTGATCGTCGAGAACGTTTTTGAGGTAATTGTTGCTAGTTTTACTCAAGACTCAGATCAGTGTAATCCTCGAAAACACGTCTGACATTGTGATGGCTTGTTGCAGTCTGCACAATTCCTTACGCCGAACTAGCCCAGATACATATTCATTATCAAACTGCTTCGACAGAAAAAAATTATGACACAGGAGTGACGGAAATGGGATGTCAATCTGACTTGTTCGGCTCAACTAGTGTGTGAATTGTTTGTCAAATATTTCAACGATGCCGGTAGAGTACCATGGCACGAAACCTTTTAGTGTTAATTTATTTACAAGTACTAGGTATCGTTGCTCCGGTTTTTCATTTTATTTTACTGTACTGAAATATTGTAATCGATGTTATTAAACACAGCAATAATAAATGTGGACTTTACATCAACGCGTCTTTATTCCCTTACGGATCATTTCTGGCCATGTCACCTGCCATCTCGGACGTTCATGAGACTTCGGTAATTTGCTGATTGGTATACCATAATAACTTCTGCAAAATTTTTTTAGTTTCAGACTACAACTTCTTATTATATTGAATTCCCAATGTACTGATGTCCTGATAATTTGACTCTGTGAGAATGTCCTTGCAAAATGGTACTTATCTACAAAAATACTCATAACTCAGGTCTTTATGAAGCTCTTGATGTAGAATTTTTTTCAGCAGTTACGAAATATATTCACGGAAAAAACGCAACACTAGGAAGAAGCTGTGAGACAGAAACAGAGGTTGTGTAGTGTCCCTTTTGCAATATTCTCCCTTATCGAGGTGAAACATAAATAAAAATGACTGTATGTGACTCAAAATGAGCTGCAAACATTGATTGATCTGCGAATGGTAATTACACTAACTGTAAAAATATACACTATAGATCGATAGATGCAGAAAAGACATTATTTTTAGTGTATGAGATTATAATGTGTAAGTAATTAAAAGAAGTATTATTATCTTTGTAAGAGTATAAAATACAATGCAATGTTCATTCTTCTGTCTAGTCTGTTTTGTTCTGTTCGTTCTGGTGTTAGCTGGAACAAGGTACGCAAGCTATTGTGCTGCGCTAGCATTTGTTTCTTTCGTAACGTAATTGCAAATATTTAATGGTGTAAACTGTGTCCTAGTAAGAATATATTAGTATAAAGTGATCTCCGTGTGTTATTTCAAGAACCTACACCACATTTATCTTATGAAAAGAGTATATAATGAAAATTATTTAGCATGTTTCTAGCTGCTGCGGAGCGAGTAACAGTGATCTCTGACTGTCAACAATTAGCCGCCATTACGCGGTACATTTAAAAATATTTTTTCACAGCACAATGTCTGATAGCCGGAGCGGAAGAAATTATGTTAAAATATTCAGTGAGATTAATTGAAGGAATCCAGTGAAATAATTTTATTAAAACTTGTCTATTTTCTGTGATAGTAATATGGAGCTGAGTAATACTACGCTATTGCATTTACAGTAATTTGTAGGGAGCCTGGCGCTCGATAAAACCAGATATAATACGTAATTGGCAACCTACGAAATTCATTATTTTGCTTATTATATCTCTTTTGTATTTTTTTAAGCTAAAAGTAAAAACTAACTCCACTAAAAATCAGTAACAGATCACGATAAATCAAAGGACAAACAAATTTACTGGGAGAGTGTTTCCTCTAAATAAATAGCTACGTTATTCTTTTAAAGAGATATAATAGTTGGTAGGCGTGTTTCTACATCTGAAGGATGATATCTATTCAGATTTCGCGCCAGTCGCATAAGAGTGGCGCCAATAGGGTCATGAGAATGCAAACCAGGTTTGCTTTAAATACACTTAGTAACGGTCTTGAGCGTTAGTTACCTTTGAGACTGGACGTCTTTAGTTGACGTTAATCAAGAATGCCTTTAAGGCGACAAAGACGCTATTATCAACACTTCACTGAGTTTGAACGAGGTTGTGTAATAGGGGTACAAGACGCTGGATATCCGTTCTGCGATACAGCAGGTAGATTGGCAGGAACGTAGCCACTGTACGTGATCGCTGGCAGCCGCGGTCACGAGGACGTGCGGTCGCAAGAAGACCGGGTTCCAATTGGCCACATGGCAGTACCGAGAGGGTGGATCATCGTGTTCGGTTTTGGGCTCTGCCGCATCGTACTGCGTTTGCAGCAACAGTTTTAGCAGCAGTTGGCACCATAGTAACACAACAGACTGTTACAAATTGGATACTTCAAGGACAGCTCCAGTCCAGATGCCTCGTGGCGTGCATTCCACAGACCCCAAATCACCGCCATTTGCGACTTCGGAGATGTCACGCGAGAGATCATTGGAGGCCAAGGTGGAGGCCCGTTGCGTTTTCTGATGATAGCTGGTTCTGCCTCGGTGCGAGCGATGGTCGTGTATTGGTTAGCAAGCCAGATGAATGCCTGCAACCAACCTGTATCCGTGGTAGATACGCTGGACCTATAGCTGGAGCTATAGTCTGGGGTGCGATTTCGTATGACGGCAGGAACGCACTGACTGCTCCCACGTACCCTGACTGCATATTTTTACATCAGTCTGATGATTGCGTCTGTTCTGCTGCTATTAATGAACAGTATTCCAGAAGGTGTTTTGTAAGAGGACAACGCTCGCCCACATGTTGTAGCCCAACATGCTCCACAGAGTGTCCATATGCTGCCTTGGCCTGCTCGATCGCCAGATCGCTCTCCAATAAAGCAGATATGGAACATCATCGGACGAAAAATCCAGCGTCATCCATAAATAGCATTATACGTCCCTGTATTGACCGACCAAGTACGACAGGCATGGAACTCCATCCCACAAGCCGGCCGGTGTAGCCGAGCGGTTCTAGGCGCTTCAGTCTGGAACCGCGCGACCGTTACGGTCGCAGGTTCGAATCCTGCCTCGGGCGTGGATGTGTGTGATGTCATTAGGTTAGTTAGATTTAAGTAGTTCTAAGTTCTAGGGGACTGATGGCCTCAGATGTTAAGTCCCATAGTGCTCAGAGCCATTTGAACCAACCATCCATCCCACAACTGACATCTGGCATCTGTAAAACACAATATATGCACGTTTGCACGCTTGCTTTCACTATTGTGGCGGTTACACCTGTTACTAATGTACCAGCATTTGATTGTTGGTTGGTTGATTGGGGGGAAGTGGATCAAACAGCGAGGTCATAGGTCCCATCGGATTACGGAAAGAAGAGGAAGAAAGTCGGACGTACTCTTTCAAAGGAACTATCCCGACATTTGCCTGAAGCGCTTTAGGGAAATCACGGAGAACCTCAATCAGATGGCCGGACGCTGTTTTGAAGCGCCGTCTTCCCGAATGCGAGTCCTTTGTGCTAACCACTGAGCCACCTAGCTCGCTAACAACATCTGCAATAGTTTAGCACGCGCTTACGTTAACTTATGAATTTGCAGCAAATATGTTACCAACACAAATGTATTCCAGTAATTTCGTTACTCTACAGTAATTAGTTTTTGGTGTAGAGATTTTCTTTCAGTGAGTGTAGGTGCTGTCGACCTCATGCCATCTACAAATGCGTAGTACATTCCAAGTGAACTTCACTGTTTAAAATATCTTATAATAGAATACAGTAATCTACAGGCGATAATCCCAGAAAAATGAATGACAAGAGTGAAGTAACTATACAGCCACTTGCTGAAAGGAAAGAAGAAAAATAATGTAGAATAAAGATATAAATTACATAAATCGAAAGCGATTGGTGAAAATATTCATAGTCGTAACTTGTGACCTAATATGAAAGCGACACGGTATTCTGCCGTAAACATAAAAGATGCTATTAACCCAAAACTTCATTAGATCCATTTGGCAGATTCTCCTTTGTTTTTGGAATAGAGTCCAATAGATGAAGAAGAATACAGGTTCATCTGCGACAAAGTTAAAGATATATGGATCTACAGATTTTTCCCAGGAGGAATAGTCACTATTAAGGGATATGACAGGCACTATCAAAAAACAGAGGGTCTAAAATACGTACCTGAAGAGCCGTGAATACTTGTTCATCTTCGCTACTGTTAAATACATCGCTTCTACTGAACAAGTTCTCAAAGCTCTTAGGGCATGCATTTTGGAGTTCATGTTTATTAGGCTATTTTTTCTTGTTTTGGTCCTTACTACCTCCTCCCAAAATACGGAAAGCCAAGAGCTTGCAGTAGAAGACATTTGTTTCGCATTGTTGAAGATGAAGAAGCGCTCATAACTCTTAAGGTGTGCACGTTAACACGTGCAGACTTCCTGTCATCAGATGACACACTGATACCTAACACGAAAAGAAACGCAGTTAACTGGTTAAAAGGATGAGTTGTACTTTAGCGGTTAACAAAAAGAGGTGGACATTTGAGTCAGTCTGACGACTGAGAATCACATATTAAACTATGCAAATTTTTTAAATCGGAACTCTGACTTAAAAAGGAGACGCAATAAGATTCTATCAGAAAGGAAATCGCCAGAAGAGACTGCGGCCTTATAGTAAAAAAGTAGTCTGGTGCAGAGAGAATTTTCCCGAAGACAGAAATTGTGTATTACATTTTCTGCTTCATCATTACATTTTTTTATCAATAAGAGACGCAGATATACAGAAAATATATTTATGTAGATTCTGTATCCTTTTAACATATGAGAAACAAACTTCTAAACAGACGATTGCTTTACTCATTCCCTTTACGGTGTAAGGAAGAGGAATTAATGATTTACAAACAAAAGGAAATTTTGACTGTTTCACGTCAGCATAGGCTGAGAAGACTTATTTTGTTTCCACGTGGCAAAAAGGCACAAAAAACTGTTTTTATTTCTCTCCTTTATTTTACTCTTAAAACAATGAAGTAGCGTATTATTTTCTACATGTCGATGCATTTCCAGGGGATTCTTTAGTTTTGCTCATGGCAGATGAAGCCCAAGCCGATGAAGTGTTGTTAGCGTTGTTGCCTCGAACTCTGTAGTCCGGATTCGATTCCCGGACCGATCGGAAATTTTCTCCATACGGGGAATGGGTGGTTTCATCATCAATGACGCAGAAATCGCCGAAGTGGTGTCAAATAGAAGACTTGCACTAGGTAGCCGAATTATCCCAAACGTGTCTTCCCGGCGAATAACGACATTTCATTTTCATCAGAAAGGAAGCTCCGTTTCACTAACAAATCCCGCTGTAAACCAAGAAATTCCTTGTCCCATTCTGTCTCGTTAGCCTAACGACGATTTCTTTTCGCCTCTTAGTCCACGATTTCTTGGCACTGGACATCCTTTAAGGAAGAGTCGGTTTCTAACACCACAGACCTCGTTTTTCAGCATTCTGCAATATTTCTGCAACTTGGTAAAGAAGGTTCATCACCAGCTGACATTTCCTGTTGCATGAATTAGACTCCGTGTCACAATGCGCAGACTATGTTCTCACTGGAGCGAGCGAGGTGGCCTAGTGGTTTGCGCATTGGACCCGCAATCGGTAAGGCGACTGTTAAAACCCGCGTCGGCCATCCTGCTTTAGGATTTCCGTGATTTCCCTAAATCGCCCCAGGCAAATGGCGGGAGAGTGACTTTGAAAGAGGATGGCCGATTTCCTTCCCCACCCTCGAGACAATATGAGCTTGTGCTACATCTCTGATGAGCACGATGTCGACGTACGTTAAACTCAGTGTTCCCTCCTCCCTTCCCTCTTCCCACTGGCAGAAACTACTAACAGCTTTAGGCCCCACTACAGATATTCTAAGAAAGACTCGACGGGGAAGGAGTACAAGGGGGCGAATTCCGAGAAGAACACTGACCCCGGACTGCCAGTTCGTCCCAAAGCGCGGTGGCTAATGCGCTTAAGCCTTTGTCCGACGGTCCCCAGAACTTTGCTTCTGTTCCCAAACAGGTAGTGGGGCACCCGTCTGCTCTTTTGTTCGTGCTCTTCCAGTACCCTCAGCGCTATCTCCAGAACTGTGAAAAATACGGAGAGAGGCAAATCGGGATTCGTGTCACTATCTATGACAACAAGTCGTATTGCTTCTCTTAGCGTTATGTAAAGGGCAGTCAAATGATAACCAGACAGATGGAAAAAAGTAAGTAAAGTATTTCTTATCTCAAAAGTAATCGCCATAACGATTAATACATTTATCCCACTGCGGGACAAGCCTGCAATGCCTTCCTGGAGAAATGTTTGCAGTTGCCTACGGGATCGTGATTGTATCCAGGCATGCCACCTCTTCGTCCGAAGCAAATCGACGGCCGCGAATGTCTTTCTTCAGGACTCCAAAAATATGGAAATCGCGAGGGGGAGATCGGGACCGTATGGAGGATGTGTCAGGGCTCCCCAACGATGCTTCCGCAGTAAAGTCCAAACAAATCTGGAAACACGTGGCCGTCGACGGAGAGGTGGAACCCTGGGTCAATCCTAATTCCGTAGGCAACCACAAACACTTTTCTATGAAGATATTGACCGTCTCATCCAACAGTGCGATAAATGTGTTAACATTTATGGCAGTTACTTTTGAAATAATAAACAGTTTACTTACTTGTTAAATAACTGGTGGGAATGTAGCTGGGAGACGTTGTCGGTTGTCTACATCTGTCACCTCTTCGTCTGACAGCTTCTTATATGACAGAGACCAACTTTCGTGATTTTTGTGATGCTGAACCAAGAGCCATATTGTATTAGAGAAAGTAGTTTCCTCAATGTAAAATTTTGTACATGGAATTTTCGCTGCCGTCTAATGGTGGACCGGGCCCGAAACTTCACTCATGCTCATAAATTAAGGATAATGCTAATAAATGATGAAACAACGCTCTGGTGAGCGGTTTGAAGGTTTAAATCACCTCGGGGTATGACCATGCGGTGTAGGTGACCTGCGGTCGTCGCTCGGTGGCGCTGGCAGCAGTTCACACACGCAGAGGTGTGTTGGCGCATATCAGAGTACCGTGCACCGAGTAAGTGTGCAGACGTTTTCAGATGTGCTAATGGTGCCTGTGTGTTGAAAATGGCTCGAAGAACGCATATTGATGACGTTATGAGGGGTAGAATACTAGGGTGGCTGGAGGCTGGTCAAACACACCAAGTCGTAGCACAGGCCCTCCGTGTGCCACAGAGTGTGATCTCAAGATTTTTGCAATGATTCCAGCAGACAGGAAACTTGTCCAGGTGCTACAGTACGGCACGTCCACAGCGTACAGCACCACAAGAAGACCGATATCTCACCATTAGTGCCCGCAGAGGGCCACGGAGTACTGCAGGTAGCCTTGCTCGGGACCTTACCACAGCCACTGGAACAGCTGTCTCCAGACACACAATCTACAGACGACTGAACGGACATGGTTTATTCGCCCGGAGACCAGCAAGGTGCATTCCACTGACCCCTGGTCGCAGGAGAGCCCGTAAAGCCTGGTGTCAAGTACACAGTACATGGTCATTGGAACAGTGGTCCCAGGTTATGTTCACGGACGAGTCCAGGTATAGTCTGAACAGTGATTCTCGCCGGGTATTCATCTGGCGTGAACCAGGAACCAGATACCAACCCCTTAATGTCCTTGAAAGGGACCTGTATGGAGGTCGTGGGTTTATGGTGTAGATTGGGATTATGATTGGTGCACGTACACCCCACCATGTCTCTGACAGAGGAACTGTTAGGTGTATCGGGACGTCATTTTGCACCAGTATGTCCGCCTTTTCAGGGGTGCAGTGGGTCCAACGTTACCCCTGATGGATGATAACGCATGGCCCCAGCGAGCTGCCATCGTGGAGGAGTACCTTGAATCAGAAGATATCAGTCGAATGGAGTGGCCTAAACCCCATCGAGAACGTCTGGGATGCTCTCGGTCGACGTATAGCTGCACGTCTTCAAACCCCTACGACACTTCAGGAGCTCCGACTGGCTCCGGTGCAAGAATGGGAAGCTATACCCCAGCAGCTGCTCGACCATCTGATCCAGGATATGCCAACCCGTTGTGCGGCCTGTGTACGTTTGCATGGTGGTCATATCCCACATTGATGTCGGGGTACATGTGCAGAAAACAGTGGCATTTTGTAGCACATGTGTTACGGAACGGTTTTCTCAACTTATCACCAACACCGTGAACTTACAGATGTGTGTCGTGCGTGTCTCCTATGTGCCTATGCTATTTGCGCCAGTTTTGTGTAGTGCCACGTTGTGTGGCACCACATTCTGCAATTACCCTTAATTTACGAGCATGAGTGTAGTTACGAGAAATAGACTATTACTGCCTTACTTCAAAAATAAGTCGGCTGCTTGCAGTTTTGATTGCCACCTACCATCATATACTGCTCTTCAAAACGTAAGGGTAAGGTAGATAAAGTAAGATGGTATTGCTCACAGCGTTTATTTCACATTCATACGGTGCGTACCGAACCGCACGCATTGCTGCCCGAAGGAGAGAAGGCGGTCGGCCATGGTCAGCTACAGCAGCAGATGACCAATACATTGTGCGAGTGGCAAGAAAGGGCTCACGTAAAACAGCGGGTGCAATTGTAATCACATTTAACAAGCCTTTAAGGCATGTATTTAACGCTCCATAGTGGCAGAACGATTGCATAGGGGTAGTCCCTTTACTTGACGACCAGTAAATTGTGTTCTGCACTCCCGAGCACCGACTGAACCGTTTGTGGTGGAGCCAAGAGCATAGGGACTGGACCATCAAAGAGTGGGATCGCGTCCTGTTGTCTGATGATGACAGATTCAGATCGAGTGGTGATTCTCGACATTACCCTCACACGGTGAGACGTGGGAGCTCATAATGGACTCAGGAACATTGGTGAACATGATCGTTTTCGTGGTCCGTGTGTTACGGTGTGGCTTTATGGTGTTGCTGGGTTCCACAGTGGTGTTATGGTGTTGCCGGGCGTACCGAGTTCCACACCTCTGAACACGGAACATTCAGCGATCAAAATTATTGTGACTCTTGTTATTGTGACCCAGTGTGCATCTTTTCAGGGATGCATCCAGCTCTGACTTCATTTTTATGGATGGCTGTGCGCGACAGCACAGGTGCAGGAGCTCTTGGAATGCGAATGGTCTGGCTTGCCCCTTCCTCCGGCTTAATCCCATCAAGCACGTGTGGGATGCGGTGGGCAGGCGTCCAGATGCACTTAACGACCACCCGTCAGTTGTCATCCGCGCCGGTGGAGTAATGTAACGCCCTACCATAAGAACTCAGCAACCTTGTGGGCGGCATGAGAGCATGTTTCAGAGCATGGATTGCCGACCGTGATAATCACACACTCTAGTAACAGACACATCTCGCCTTTTATAATGTCCAAGGGCCCGTCATGAATCGCCTTGACTTCGGCATAACTATTGTCTTTCAACAAAAGTGTCATTTCTTTTCGCGTCTCTGCCTGTTTCTTTTAGTTACCTACTGCACGGTACTGTATCAGTTATTCCGATATATTGTTCTAGTTTCATCGAGTTGTTAGGTGGCAGTGACAAATCATGCGAAAATTATTTTCATCCTTGAGTTCTGCACATCGATGTATTCCACACCGAGGCGCTGTTGAACAGGAAGCTAAACCCGTGTTGGTAAGGGTAAGGATGAAATCCCCATCCAATGCAAAATTAAAATCTTCCATGGTTTCTCGCATTTACCTCCAGATCTGTGATGATTACGTTAGCACGTTTCCTTTGATTCGCCACCCCATCCAACTGAGCCAATACATTGTTTCTCATGACTGCTGACGCGACATTCAATTCTGAAATTCTTCTTTTCGATTAGTCTCGAGTTGCAATTAAGTGATAAGTATATTAAGGGGAGGTTTACTATCTTTGGCCCAAAAAAAGCACATTCTTTGAGAGTTTTTTTCTCGGGATGTGTTGTAGATATCAGTGTCAAATTTGGTCAAAATGTTTATTGATATTTCCACTACCAATTGAAATTTTTTCGACCAGAAATGTCGAGGAGCAAAGGCGGAAGTGCCGTCGGAACGAAACAAAATTTCGATGCTGACCTCCACGCGCGGTATGTCACACTTCAGCCGGCTCGTCTCAAATCAAAATTGAGTTGACGTTAGCAAAGTACATAAGATTCTTTAGGAGTTGTACCTCGCTTAAGGTTATTTGGACCATAGGAAACAAAATGGCGGCCATTTGAAAAAAAGGGGTTTTTTCCATCGATTTTTCGACTTCGTCGGCCAAGTAAAAATATTTATAGTTGATAGATCGGAATAAAAGTGGTACAGTTCCTAGACAATTTAGTTAGCTTCGTCGGAAACAATCATGCCAATCGGTTTAGTGGATTTGAAATTACCACACCGCACGATAAAAAAAAAGTCATTTCGAGAAAAACGCATTTGAAGATTTGACTACATATAAATGCAATATTATGCCACTTACGTTCAATCTGCTATTCCGGTTCCATAAACTAGTCCTTCCTCTTCCTCATACAAGACCTGCTCGATCTGCGCCATCCTGCGCTGCTCCAGAGCCGCTCGTACGGCCGGAGCGGTTTTCGGCCACTTGAATCCGGTGGTCGTCCGAATGCTTGGTAAACTGCGTCGAATAGAGTCCCAGGGTGACGTCCATCGTTGCCGTGGTCTTCAGAATTGCTGGATACCCTTCGTTGAAGCTGCTCACTACCAGAAAAGTCGCAATCTCCACAGTCTTTGCACCAGAATGCAAATGCTTGGGGGCTAACTTCCAAACACACGCGTTCAAACTTTCGTTTGAATTTTGTGTGTTTCCTCCCAAGCACCGGTACAATAACTCGTCCTCCGAAAGAAAAAAAACTGGTGTGGAAAAGGCCGATTTCAGGCAGGTGCATTTGTTTGTTCAACCGCGAATAACAAACATTTCCGTTCCGTATTCGGAAAAACCGTTTCAGGGGTGGATTCTAAACACTTTTATGGATCCAAAAATGCAATTTAAATAAAAATCGATTTTCTGAACCAAAAGATAGAAAACCTCCCCTTAATTCCACGTATTTCATGACTGCGTAGAAATTCGGACACCTAGTACCTTTCCCTACAGTGTTCTGCTTGTTTCGTCAAATTAGCGCTCTCGCCGTGCAAAATAATCCTACTGGAATACGACAGTTTTGCATAAATTGTATAAACAGTGTTATACCGAGTGAAAACTGTATAGCCGGCCGGTGTGGCCAAGCGGTTCTAGGCGCTTCAATCTGGAACCGCGCGACCGCTACGGTCGCAGGTTCGAATCCTGCCTTGGGCATGGATGTGTGTGATGTCCTTAGGTTAGTTAGGTTGAAGTAGTTCTAAGTTCTAGGGGACTGATGACCACAGATGTTAAGTCCCATAGTGCTCAGAGCCAGCCATTTTGAAATCTGTATACCAATTATTAGCAACCTTTTTTTTTTTTTTTACCCGAAGTATTTCTCCTTCTTTAAATCAAATCCATTCGTCAAATTTCGGAGGACTGCACCAGAGCTCATCTACCGAGGAATCTACAAGCTACCTTCGAAGAACGAGACGTGTGACAGCTTTCCCGATCTGCACTTTCGCCTGGCACCTCGTTTACAACAGAGAGATTCTTCCAGGAGTCAGAAAACAGGCGTTAACTGCGCACGAGCAGCAATGTGCGTTTTTCTAATAGCTGTAATGTTCCGCGCTGCTTATCGAAAGCATGTCCCATCGGTTTAGTTGCATCATCGTTTGTAGCCTTAGTTGTCAACGCCAAAAAAAAATTATTATTAGGCTATATTGAATTCCATCGTTCCAGAACTAAAATGTCATATTTGGCAGTTTTCGTATCAACATATACGTACTAAGGAAGTACCATGCTTACATTGTAAGTTGGCTGTTTAGGCCTTTATGTTGGTAACGCCACGTAGTGCTCTGTATGAAAATCGCTGACAGCGCTGTGTACAGACTGTGGCTTGTTGGACTCATTGTTGGGATATTCGCTAGTGTAGTGCTGGCAGGGTTGTGATATGTACGAGAATTCTCGTACGCTTACGAGAATTTCGTCATTTGTACGATGTACGAGGCAACTGGAGTCGTTACAGACGACATACTCTACCCTATCCTATCCTAACTTAGTCTACAGCCATCACAGAAACATACATGCCCACGGGGGAACTCGAACCTTAGCAGTTGCGGGCTCGTGGCTCGTGACACCACACCAAGTCATGTGGCTATGGAGGCGGGTCCAAATTTTTTACCAAATATACATTATACACATTTGTTTGGAAAATAATCAATTCATCTGTTATATTTTAAAAAGATTAGAAACTGTTACGAATCCATGCAGTCTCTGCCAATCAACAAATTTCAGGTAGGAGAGAGAGCGCCAAACTACCGGCACGACAAAACGATTAAAGTCGAGAATGAGGCTTAGTTCAAAGCCTGGCTCTGGAAAATAAATTAAGTAAGCTAACAATATCGAATTACTTTGCTTTGCATGACATATTTCACTCAGTTCGAATTGTTAAGTTTCAGAAATAGAGCGGCCAACGAATCTCAAAGCACTAAATGGAACTTTAATCGAATATTATTGGAAAGCAATTAACAGTAGACCTAATTACCCTACAATACTGTGGAATTGTGAAGTACAAAAGAAAGACATTTCATCAGACGGTATTGTTTCGTCTTCGACAAACGATACTCTTAACAATGCGTATTTCGCGTATAGTCATTACGAGTACGTTTAGCTGAATTCATTTACTGTGTAGTTTCTTTTTGTAAATGTTTCGGCTTACTGTGTGTTACTGTGAGTGGAGAAATGGGAAGTGACAGTGAATATGAAAACACAAGCACCAAACATTCGTGCACGCTAAAACGTCTAAAAAGCGGTGAAATCTCGAAAACAGAACGGCCTGCCCATCGAGAGCAAAAATTTCGTGATGAGTGGCTACATATGCCATGTTTACGTAACTGGCTGGTGCGCGATAGTGATCCGCTCAGGGCGCGATGCAGATATTGCAATACCAGCATGGTTTCCGAAATCCAGAATATTAAAAACCATTCCAGAAGTAAGAAGCACCTAAACATGGTGCAGTCTGCTACCGTGCGACAGCCTTCAGTGGCTCAATTTGTCACAAACGCACAACCAGTTAAGAGAAAGGTTGCTAAAGCTGAAATCAAATTATCAGCATTCTTAGCAGAAAATAATGTGGCATTTTTAGCGGATGACCATTTATCCGGTTTGTTAAAAGATATTTTTCCAGACTCGGATACTGCAAGGGCAATGACTCTTAAACGGCACAAAGCACGTGCCATTGTTTCTAATGTTATTGGGACGTCACACAAAGAAGTGTTGGCGAAAAAACTACAACACGCCAAATTTAGCATAATGACGGACGAGTCTGAAGATGGAGACTTAAATGTTGAGAAAGCTTCTACTGCAGAAAATCTCTACAATGGAGCAGTAAAAACGTTTCAACAGCATAACATTCCATTTGCCAATATTATTGGCTTTGGAGCAGATGGTTGCAATACTATGATGGGAGTTCGTAATGCTGTAGAAAGCAGATTCCGAGATAGCTGCCCGGGAATTTTTGTAATGAAGTGTGTTTGTCATTCGGTGCATATATGCGCAAGCGAGGCGTGTAAGAACCTTCCAAGAGCTTGTGAGGACCTTGCGAGGAATATTTATGGTTCTTTCAAACTCAGTGCGAAGAGGCAGGCAGAGTTCAAGGAATTTCAGGTATTGTAGCATTTTATATCTCATAGACTTTATTTTACGTCCGATCGTGTGGAAATAGGCTAAACATTATGTTTTATTCCAGGAACCACACAAATTACTACATCCTTCACAGACACGTTGGCTGTCAATGATCGCGGTTGTTAGGACAGTGCTGGAAAACTGGGATGCTCTAATGCTGTTTTTTTGACCAAAAATGGCTTTATGAGCGAGTTCTAAGTGCTGAACAAGTTTTTAACTGTTTACATGACTCCTTTGCAAAAATGTATTATATGTTGTTAGAGTGGATTCTACCAAAATTTACTACTTTCAACGAGTATTTCCAGTCTAGAGCAGTAGTAATTGTTGACCTTCATGACAAGATTAGAGCTCTCTATACAGAAATACTTCTGTATTTCATGAAACGCACTTATGTTATGGGAAAAAATCTCAGTAATGTTGACCCAAAAAATAGAGCTCATCATCTGGAGGATTCACAACTGTATTTGGGTGTGAAAATTCTGAAGAACGTTGGCACACCAGAGATAAAGAATCACCCACATCTTATCAAGGATTTTTATCACTGATGCAGGAACTTACTTGTGGTGAGTACACCTCGTTTGCCAGAAATCATATATAATTTGTGTTTTATTGTTTTCTATACATTTGTGTGTTTATGTGTGGCATACCTAATGAGAGCTATTAATTCTCAAATATTACAGACAGCTTCGTGCCAGATCAAATTACGGTATGATATGGAAGATAAAGTGCTGTCCAAACTAGCGGCACTCAAACCTACAAATGCCCTGTCACAAAGTTTCCGAGATACAACACCTTCACTCATGCCTTTAATGGAACTGTTGCCACGTATAATTCCTCCCTCAGATCTCGATTTAGCACAAACTACAGATGACCAGTGGAGGCGTCTCCCTCTGGTTTTGGCTTGTCTCCCAGACTCACTACAAAAGGAACAATCACCGGATAAAATGTGGAATATATTAAATAACGAATCTGAAGAATTTAAGGAATTGAGCGCTTTCGCTCTCTCAATTTTGAGTTTACCTCATTCAAATGCAGACTGCAAAAGAGTTTTTTCTAAGGTATGTAAAGCAATGAAGCTAATAGCTAGTTAATAATATGATTTCATATTTGTCAGGTTATTGAAGTTTCATGTTCAACTTCAGGTAAACCTCATGAAAACCGAAATTAGGAACAGACTCCAAACCAGTACACTGAATGGAGCACTTCTTGCCTCTGAATGCAATAAAGAACGACCAGGAAACAACGGAACATGTGTAACTTTTCAGCCATCACACGAAATGTACGAGATAATGACGTCGGACACTCTTTATAAAACGAAACAGGAAGAAGAAGATGTAGACATCGAATTTGTTTCATAATTACAAATTCTTGTTCATAGTTTTATTCATTTGTAAATAAGGTTTTGTAAAGCTGTATATATATATACTACGAATAAAAATTTTTCAAAACGTACGAGAATTTTTACGAAAATACGAGAATTTTATGAGGTTGGTACGAGAATCGCGCTGTCTGTATATCACAACCCTGAGTGCTGGGCAGTTGGATGTGAACAGCCCGTGGCATTGGGCAGTGGGAGATGAGCCGCCCGCAGTGGTGGACGTGGAGAGAGATGCCAGAGTTTAAGGAGGTTACTATGAGTTGACGATCTGGACGTGTGCCCGTCAGAAAAACGAAAATTGTAATACTGGATATCATGAACTGATGACTTTTGAACATTACTGAGGTAAATACATTGTTTGTTCTCTATCAAAATTTTTCACTTGCTAACTACGCCTATCAGTAGGTAGTGCCTTCAGTAGTTAGAATCTTTCATTTAGCTGGCAGTATTGGCGCTCGCTGTATTGCAGTAGTTCGAGTAACGAAGATTTTTGTGAGGTAAGTGATTCATGAAAGGTATAGGTTATTGTTAGTGAGGGCCATTCTTTTGTAGGGATTATTGAAAGTCAGAATGCGTTGTGCTAAAAATATAGTGTGTCAGTTTAGTGATGATCAGACTAAGTAAAGAGAGGACGTCTGAGTACGTTCAGTTTTGCTCAGCTGTTTGAAAATCAAACAACGTAAGAGTTTTACCTGCACAGTAAATCACCTTACATAATATTGTGGACTAATCGTGCATGCGTCAGAGACAATACTGTTGATGACAACCATGGAGGTGTAAAGGTAAAAAATGACTGTGTAAAACATTGAATCACTCTTAATTCTTGTTGTTAGATATTTAAGTTCATGAAAGTGGTTCTACGTAATTTCAAGTTGAAATTAATCTTCTCTCCCATTAAATTTCCGACATTAGTGTATAATCTGTCATTTACACAGAGCAGCAACAGTACCGGCGGATCGAATGTTCCATCATCTTCCGGGAGTGCTTCCGGGATATTATTCTTCCGTACGTGTGAAATATTTCTCCAAAAATTGCAAGAATAATGAAGAAGCATAAAGTTAATGTGATCCACGTTCCACCAGCCAAGACGGTAGCCGTTTTGGGATGTGTCAATGGATCTTACGCTTTTACGAAAGGCGGGTATATCTTAAATTTCTTGTCACTGTGGTAAAAGGTACATAGGACAAACAATACTCAATGTAAAAGAACGTTAGACTGAACACCAGCAATATACCTGCCTTCTAATTTCCAATAAATCTGTAGTGGCTGAACATTTGTATTTTCGCTGACCATTCCATGAATTACGGGAAAGTTAAGATACTGGCCACAACCTCATCCTATTGGGATTCAGTGGTCAGTGTGATTTAAACATCTTGCCAACGAGTCACCTTGAAAATGGCTGAAAGGCTGTAAGTCGAACTATCGGAACAAGAATTAATAACATCCCGGATGCAAGTCCGAAAGATAATAGAATATAAAACTCTTAGAATGTGGTGTGTAAAGTTTCTGCGTTCTTTTATTACTGTGAAGTAAAGAAACAGAGATAAAAGTGAGATGTCAGCCAAGAAAATTGTAAAAGAAGGTATTCTGACAGTATTTAAATTTAAGATGTGAACAGTACAAGTCAAGAAGTAACGAGAATCACAGATAAGGTACAGTTGTCGAAAGATATCTTGCGATGGAAAAACACTGTGTTTATTCTGTTATAAGCGTAGAGCGGTTAAAATATTTACGGTGTTTAGAAAGGATAAAATTCCAAAAATGTCGCAGGTGCTTCGTTTGCTGTTAGCGGTCCATGTAACTGCCCACAGCTGTGATGTTTAGAGAGGCTGTTCGAACTGCCTATGATATACAGGGTGAGTCACCAACTATTGCCACCCAGAATAACTCTGAAAGTATGACAGTAGCAGAAAAGTTTATGGGAGAAATGTTGCATGGGACAACGGGGGCCATAAGATGGCGTTCGTTTTTTGTTTCTAGGTGGTGTCGCCTCAGAGATATAAAGGTCAACTTTGTTTTCTTAAATGGGATGCTATAGTATGTTACTAATTTTCTGATAGCGGCTATCGAGAACAATCCAATGATGTGTAACAGTAAGGTCTTTGAAGGTAAACACAGGTCAAAATGGTGGCATGGACGTCCATTTACAGAAGGTGTTAGATGTGATGACCATTGGTATCAATGCAGTGCTGCAATCTTCTTATCATAGATCGAGTGGTATTCCTTATCACTTCGGCACTTATCGAAGCACATGCTCTGACAATTCTCTCCCGTATATCGTGCAAATAGTAAATATTCGCCGAATACGGCTTATCCATCTAACGTGCCATTGACATACGAACACCATTCGACGGTTTCGCAATACAACACTAATAGGAACGGCAAGACTAGCATCGGCGAATCAAGCGAATGTGAATGATGTATTCCTTCGAAGAACAGGCCGATATGCTTGTCACTTACGGAGATTGCCAACGAAATTCAGTGAGAGCTAGAGACTTACATGATGAAAGATATCCTCAACGTACTCACCCTACACGTCGTACCTTTAAATATATATATGATAAACTGAGAACAGCTGGATATTTAACGCATCGGAAACATATCCGGCAAAGGAAAGTTACTAAGGAGGAAACTGAAATTGGTACTCTTGCCACTGCTGTTCGAGATCCTTGTGTTAGGCCGAGTTAAATCGCAGGGGAAACTGGCATGTACCAGAGAAGAGTTGTTTGTGTTCTGCATCGCCATAAATATCATCCTTACCATATCAGTCTCCCCCAAGAATTATGCATCGCATTGAATTCTGCCGATGGGCTCAACTTCAGATTCAGAAGGATGACACATTTATTAATTTGATTTTATTTATTGACGAGGCTACATTCACGAACGATGGAAATGTTAATTTGCATAGCATGCATTATTGGGCAACTGAAAATCCATGCTGGCTGTGGCAAGTTGCACACCAAAAACTGTGGTCGGTGAATGTATGGTGTGGGATTCTGGAGGACAGAATTATAGGCCACTATTTCATGGAAGAAAATCTTAATGGTTTGAAGTACACCACATTCCTGCAAGAAACATTAGGTCTGTTATTGGCAGAAATACCTTTAGGAACATGGAATACTATGTGGTATTAACACGATGGGTGTCTATCACATTTTTTGCTGATGGCTAGAAATGAGTTGCAGAGACCATTCCTAGATCGCTGGATTGGACGCGGAGTAGATGTGTCGTGGCCGGCTCGTTCGCCAGACTTGATGCCTCTGGATTTTTTCTTGTGGGGGTTCGTAAAATACATTGTTTATAAAGACGTTCCAACAACAGCTGAGGATAAGCGAGAGAGAATTGTGAGAACATGTGCTTCGATAAGTTGATAAGAAATACCACTCAATCCATGGTAAGAAGATTGCAAGACTGCATTGATACCAATGGTCATGACTTAGAACAGCTTCTGTAAACGGACGTTGATGCCACCTCTGTGACCTTCACTGACCTTCAAAGACCTTACTGATACACTTCATTGGATTCGTATCGATAGCCACTATCAGAAAATAAGTACCAAACTATAGTACCTCATTTAAAAAAAACTAAGTTGACCTTCATATCTCAGAGACGACCCCACCTAGCAACAAAAAACCAACATCATAATATGGCCCCCTTTGTACCATTCAACATTTGTCCTACAAACTTGTCAGCTCCTATCATACTTTCGGAGTTATGCTAGGTGGCAACAGTTAGTGACTCGGCCTCTATACTGTTTTATAGATGCTGCTGAAAAAGGCTTCCGTTTACAGTGATGCACAAGTGGCATCTGTGTGCTAATGCAGTATTCGGCGCACCAGACACAGAGAGTCAGTCAAGCAGGTCAGGTTGGCTGTTTAGCTGAAGCTGTAGCCATTATCACTGAGCGTCTTGTGCATCAGTGTAAAGGTCTTGGAGAAATAGCCGTCATACGGCAGTTTGAACTGCGTCTGAACACCAATAACGTCGAAACTTTCAATGACTCGCAGCCCGTAGCGCGGAAATGTAGAACGTGAGACACTTCTGTCACGTGAGAATTACTTCTACATTTCTTCTTATACCACTGTAGAAGTTATTGAACACCCTGCAGATGTAGATATAAAATGGACTCGCCAGCTCATCTGGAAACCACAAAACAATCGACCAAACGACTGCGCAGAAACCAGCTCCGAAATCAGTGAATTTTGTCATAACATAATGGCAGTGTGCTGTCCGACTGAGAGCTTGTCTTTAGTGTATGCAAAAAAACTGGTGATTTCTCAAACTGGGGAACAATCAAGAATGGGGTGCCGCAAGGTTCGGTCTTGGGTCCTCTGCTGTTCTTAATATATATTAATGACTTGCCATTCTATATTCACGAAGATACAAAGCTGGTACTTTTTGCCGGTGATACAAGTATAGCTATCACACCCAACAGACAACAATTAACTGGTGAAATTGTAAACGATGTTTTTCAGAAAATCAATAAGTGGTTCTCTGCAAATGGGCTCTCATTAAACTTCGACAAAACACAGTATATACAGTTCCACACAGTACATGGAATGACACCATTAATAAATATAGACTTCGATCAGAAATCGGTAGCTAAGGTAGAATACTCAAAATTTCTTGGTGCATGCATTGATGAGGGGTTGAACTGGAAAAAACACACTGAGGACCTGCTAAAACGTTTGAGTTCAGCTACTTATGCTATTAGGGTCATTGCAAATTTTGCCGATATACATCTGAGTAAAGTAGCTTACCACTCCTGTTTTCATTCTCTGCTTTCGTATGGCGTCATATTCTGGGGTAACTCATCATTGAGTAAAAGAGTTCTAATTGCACAAAAGCGTGTAATCAGAATAATTGCTGGAGCTCATCCAAGATCATCCTGCAGACAGTTATTTAAAGAGCTAGAAATCTTCACTGTAGCCTCAATATATATATACATATATATTCACTTATGAAATCTGTTATTAACAATCCGAACGAATTCAGAAGTAATAGCAGTGTACATAGCTACAACACTAGGAGAAAGGATGATCTTCACTACTCAAGGTTAAATCTAACTTTGGCGCAGAAGGGGGTAAATTATGCTGCCACAAAAGTCTATGGTCACTTACCTAATAGCATCAAAAGTCTGACAGATAGCCATATAGCATTTAAAAGGAAACTAAAGGAATTTCTTAATGGCAACTCCTTCTACTCATTAGATGAATTTTTGGATATAGTAAGTGGGTAATTTCCCAAGCCCCACAAAATAATAATAATAATAATAATTAAAAATATTGAGTGTCATGTAATATTTTGTGTAATGTAATATCTTGTATAGACACCTTTTATTAACCTGACACGTTCCACATCATTACGAAGTGTCGTACTCATGATCTATAGAACAAGTACTAATCTAATCTAATCTCTAAACCGGCACGGACTCTGGGGAGCAGGCACGGCCGTGCGGACAGCACGGCCAGACTGCAGACAGGAAGGTGTCGCGTACGTGATGGACGGGCGCCTGCTGCTGCTACTGATGCTGCCGCTGCTGTTTACTACAGTGCCTGGGTTGCTGTTGACAGCGGCCGCTGCTGGGCTGGGTAGGTCAGGCAGCCCCGCCCTGTGCGGCGACGTGCGTGGGCGGCAGCCCGACCCAGCACTGCCGGGTGCGCCGGCAGCCTGCATCAACTGCCCTGCCCTGCTTCTCTTTCTCCTCCCGTATCTCACATATATTATTTTAAACAAGCTCCGCGGAAAATACGAGTACAGACACTGCCTGAGGGAAAAATAAAATACACTAGTGGCCATTAAAAATGCTACACAAAGAAGAAATGAAGATGATAAACGGGAATTCATTGGACAAATATATTATACTAGAACTGAGATGTGATTACATTTTCACGCAATTTGGGTGCATAGATACTGAGAAATCAGTGCCCAGAAGAACCACCTCTGGCCGTAATAACGGCCTTGATACGCCTGGGCATTGAGTCAAACAGAGCTTCTTGGATGGCGTATACAGGTACAGCTGCCAATGCACCTTCAACACGATACCACAGTTCATCAAGAGTAGTGACTGGCGTATTCTGACGAGCCAGTTGCTCGGACACCATTGGCCAGACGTTTTCAATTGGTGAGAGATCTGGAGAATGTGCTGGCCAGGGCAGCAGTCGAACATTTTCTGTATCCAGAAAAGCCCGTACAGGACCTGCAACATGTGGTCGTGCATTATCCTGCTGAAATGTAGAGTTTGGCAGGGATCGAATGAAGGGTAGTGCCACGGGTCGTAACATATCTGAAATGTAACGTCCACTGTTCAAAGTGCCTTCAATGCGAACAAGGGGTGACCGAGATGTGCAACCCATGGCACCCCATACCATCACGCCAGGTGATAGGCCAGTATGGCGATGACGAATACACGCTTCCAATCCCGATGTCGTCAGACACGGATGCGACAATCATGATGCTGTAAGCAGAACCTGGATTCATCCGAAAAAATGACGTTTTCCCATTCGAGCACCCAGGTTCGTCGTTGAGTACACCATCGAAGGCGCTCGTGTCTGTGATGGAGCGTCAGGGGTAACCGCAGCCACGGTCTCCGAGCTGATTTTCCATGCTGCTGCAAACGTCGTCGACCTGTTCGTGCAGATGGTTGTTGTCTGTTAACTCAGTGATCGAGACGTGGCTGCACGATCCGTCAGAGCTCTGCGGATAAGATGCCTGTCATCTCGACTGCTAGTAATACGAGGCCATTGGGATCCAGCACGGCGTTCCGTATTACCCTCCTGCACCCACCGATTCCATATTCTGCTAACAGTAATTCGATCTCGACCAACGCGAGCAGCAATGTTGTGATACGATAAACCGCAATCGCGATCGCCTACAATCCGACCTTTATCAAAGTCGGAAATGTGATGGTACGCATTTCTCCTCCTTACACGAGGCATCACAACAACGTTTCACCAGGCAACGCCGGTCAACTGCTGTTTCTGTATGAGAAATCGGTTGGAAACTCTCCTCATGCCAGCACGTTGTAGGTGTCGCCACCGGCGGCAACCTTGTGTGAATGCTCTGAAAAGCTAATCATTTGCATATCACAGCATCTTCTTCTTGTCGGTTAAATTTCGCGCCTGTAGCACGTCACCTTCGTGGTGTAGCAATTTTAATGGCCAGTAGTGTAAATGAAGTATCCAGAGAACATGGTCGGATGACAATGCACATTTAGGTGACAAAAGAAAAGCATTGCGATATGTACGTATACACATGGCGGTAGGATCGCCTACACGAGGTATAAAACGGCTCTCAGGTGATTCATGTGGTACAAGGTCCGACGTGACTATGGCCCCACGACATGAATGTACAGTCTTTCAGCATGGAATGTTAGTTTGCAGCTAGACGCATGGGGCATTCGGTTTCGAAAATCGTTAGAGAATTCAATATTACGAGATCCGCAGGGTCCAGAGTGTGCTGAGAATACCAAATTTCATTACCTCTCACCACGGACAATGCAGTGGCAGACGGCCATCACTTACGACCGAGAGCTGTGGATTTGCGTAGAGTTGTCGGTGCTAGCAGACAAGCAACACTACGTGAAATAACGGCAGAAATCAGTGTCGTACGTACGATGAACACATCTTTTGGCACAGTATGGCGAAATTTGGCGTTGATGGGCTATGGCAGCAGACAACTGGCGCGAGTGCCTTTGCTAACAGCACATCGGTTGCAGCGCTTCTCCTGGACTCCTAAAGATGTCGGTTGGACCCTAGACAACTGGAATAACGTGACCTGGTCAGAAGAGTCCCGATGTCAGTTGGTAATTGAAAAAAGTGTCATGGTGATATCTCTAGTGGCAAAGGCGTCTTTTGGATCTCCGGGAGGGGATTGCCAAGGAGGAAGTAACCATGAGAAGAAGACTAAATAACCAATGAAAGGGTAACGTGCTACGAACCGGGGCGTGGAATTTCAGAAGTTTGAACTTGGTAGGGAAGCTAGAAAATCTGAAAAGAGAAGCGCTAAGGCTGAATCTAGATATAGTGGGGATCAGTGAAGTGAAATGGAAAGAAGACAAGGATTTCTGGTCAAATAAATACACGATTCATTACGAATAGGAAGGTAGGGCAGAGTTTGTGTTACGGTGAACAATTCAGTGATAGGGTTGTTCCTATCAGGATGGACAGCGAAGCAACAACGACAAAGATAGTTCAGGGACACATACCGACGTCGCTAGCTGAAGATGAAGAGATAGAGAAAGTGTATGAGGATTCTGAAAGGGTCATACAGTACGTAAAGAGAGATGAAAATCTAATACTCATGAGGGACTGGAATGCAGTTGTACCGGTGGGAATATCAGGAAAGGTTACAGGAGAATATGAGCTTGGGACAAGGAATGAGAGAGAGGAAAGACTAATCCACTTCTGTAATAAATTTCAGCAAGTAATAGTCAATACTCCGCTGAAGAATCACAGTAGGAGGAGGTATACTTGGAAAAAGCCGAGTGATGCGGCAAGATTTCAGTTAGATTTCTTCATGGCCAGACAGAGATTCCGAAGTCAGACACTGGACTGTAAGACGTACACAAGACTAGATATAGGCTCAGGTCACAATGTAATAGGGACGAAGAGCAGGCTCAGGTTTAAGAGATAAGTCAGGAAGAATGAATACGCGAAGAAGTGGGGTACTGAAGTACTAAGGATAGACGAGATACGCTTGATATACATTAAATGAATTTTCAGTTGCGAATAAGGACAACCCTCAGCTGCAGAATGGAATGACGACAATGAAAATTTGTGCCGGACCGTGACTCGGACCCGTATTTCCCACTTACCGTGAGCGGTCGCCTTACCATTTGGCCATCCCGAAACGACTCACGGCCATACCCAAACTTCCCTATGTCGTCAACCACGCGTCTACGACCTTCACTCGTACATCCATTAAGAATATTCCCGTACAGGTCACACGTTGTACTTGAAAGTCGCTTGCCCGATATCGGCAGATAAATACGATATTGCAGTGCCTGTGTTATTCTGATTACGACGAAAAGTTGCTTTGAACGTGCATGTATCGTAATCAAAATAACAGAGACATTGCACTGCCTTAGATACGCTTGAAGTACTCTAAGCCTACAGATACAACAATACGGAATAGCTCAGTAGATAGTACGGTTAAAGAGCAATGGACATCTCTAAAAAGGGTGATCAGAGACGCTGGAAAGAAAAAAATAGGTACAAAGACGTAACTGCGACGAAACCAGAAGAAATACTCCAGTTGATCGACGGAAGAAGGAAGAACAAAATATTCAGGAAAATTCAGGAATACGGAAATACAAGTCGCTAAGGAATGAAACAAATAGGAAGTGCAGGGAACCTAATATGAAATGGCTGCATGAAGGATGGGAAGAGATCGAACAAGAAATGATTGTTGAAACGACTAACTCAGCATATAGGAAAGTCAAAACAACCATCGGTGAAATTAAAAGGAAGGGTGATAACATTAAGAGCGCAACACGTACCCCTCTGTTAAATTCAGAGGAGAGAGCGGATAGGTGAAAAGGGTACACTAAATGCCTCTATGAGGTGGAAGATTTGTCTGATGTGATAGAAGAAGAAACAGGAGCTGATTTAGAAGATGTAGGGGATCCAGTATTAGAATCAGAATTTAAGAGAGCTTTGGAGAACCTAAGATCAAATAACGTAGAAGGGATAGCTAACATTCACCAGAATTTCTAAAATCATTGGATCAAGTGGCAATTAAACGACTATTCACGTCGATGTGTAGAATGTATGAGTCTGGCGATGTACCATCTGATTTTCGGAAAAATATCATCCACACAATTCCGAAGACAGCAAGAGCTGACAACTGCAAGAATTATCGCACAATCAGTATAACAGCCCATGTATCCAAGTTCCTGAGAAGCCTAATACACAGATGAATGGAAAACAAAATTGAGGATGTGTTAGATGACGATCAGTTTGGCTTTAGGAAAGGTAAAGGTACGAGAGAAGCAATTCTGAAGTTGCGGTTGATAACGAAAGCAAGACTAAACGAAAATCAAGACATGTTCGTAGGATCTGTCGACCTGGAATATGCATTCGACAGTACAAAGTGGTACAATATGTTCGAAATTCTGTGAAAAATAGGATTGGATTGTTTGGGGGAAGAGACCAAACTGCGAGGTCATCGGTCTCGGGAAGGATGGGGAAGGAAGTCGGCCGTGCCCTTTCAAAGGAAGCATCCCAGCATTTGCCTGGAGCGATTTAGGGAAATCACGGAAAACCTAAATCAGGATGGCCGGACGCGGGATTGAACCGTCGTCCTCCCGAATGCGAGTCCAGTGTGAAAAATAGGGATAAGCTGTAGGGAGAGAGGGGTAATACACAATATGTGCAAGAGCCAAGAGAGACTAATAAGAGTGGACGACCAAGAACGAAGTTCTCGGATTAAAAAGGTGTAAGAGAGAGATGTAGTCATTCCACCTCCCCCCCTCCCCCCTTCCACCCCCTACTTTTAAATCTGTACATCAAAGAAGCAACGATGGAAATAAAAGAAAGGATCAGGAGTAGAATTAAAATTCATGGTAAAAGGATATCAATGATACGATTCGCTAATGACATTACTATCCTGAGTGAAAGTGAAGAAGAATTACATAATCTGTTGAATGGAATGAGCAGTCGAATAAATACAGAATATCGATTAAGAGTAAATCGAAAAAGACAGAAGTGATGAGAAGTAGCAGAAACGAGAACAGCGAGAAACTTAACATCAGGATTGATGGTCACGAAGTCGACGAAGTTAAGGAATTCTACTACCTAGCCGACAAAATAACCAATGATGGGCCAAGCAAGGAAGACATCAAAAGCAGACTAGCACTGGCAAAAAGGGCATTCCTGGCCAAGAAAAGTCTACTAGTGTCAATCATAGGCCTTAATTTGAAGAGGAAATTTCTGAGAATGTATCTTTGGAGCACAGCATTGTAAGATAGTGAAACATGAACTGCGAGGAAACCAGGACAGAAGAGAATCAAAGCATTTGACACGTGGTGCTACAGACGAATGTTGAAAAGTAGGTGGACTGATAAGGTAAGGAATGAGGATGCTCTGTACAGAATCGGAGAGAAAACGGATATGTGGAAAACAATGACAAGGAGAAGGGACAGGATGATAGGACATCTGTTAAGACATCAAGGAATGACTTCCATGGTACTAGAGGGACCTATAGAGGGCAGAAACTGTAGATGAGGCCAGAGATTGAAATACATCCAGCTAATAACTGAGGACGTAGGTTGCAAGTGATATTCTGAGACGAAGAGGTTGGCACCGGAGAGGAATTCGTGGCGGGCCGCATCAAACCAGTCAGAAGACTGATGACTCAAGAAAAAAAAGAAAAGAAAAGGAAGTTGATAGCAGGATTCGGATGTGGCGCAGATCCACAAAGCTATGAACCCAAGTTTTCAACATGGCACTGTGGAAGCTGGTGGTGGCTCCATAATGGTATGGGCTGTGTTTACATGGGTGAACTGGGTTCTGGGGATGTTCGGCAACTTGGAGACCATTTCCAGCCATTCATAGACATCATACATCTAAACAGCATTGGAATGCGTCATGACACTGGGCTGCAATTGTTCGCAAGTGGCTTGAAGAACATTCTGGACAATCCAAGCTAGAACTCTGGCCACCCAAATCGCCCGACCTGAAACCCATCGAACATTCTAACGTAATCGAGAGAATAGATGGTGCACAAAATCCTACACCGGCTACACTTTCGCAATTATGGACGGCCGTAGAAATAGCGTGGCTCAGCAATTCAGCAGGGGACTTCCAACGACTTGTTGAGTCCATGGCACGTCGAGTAGTTGCAGCACAGCGGCCAAAGGAAATACGACACGATATTAGGAAGCATCCCACGACTTTTGTCACCTCAGTGTAATTTCCTACATATACACGCCAGCGTACGGTATGTAAACGACAGCAATTGCAATTCTTTGTGATATGTGGAACGGCCACTAGGCTGTACAAGTTTTGTTGATGTTTGGTGTTGTGAAGAAACTGGAGAAGAAATTATCGTAGGGAGGACTGCTTCAGCATATAGTAATGTGAAAACAATCTTCTTTGGTAAATTTAATAGCGCAATATTAATTTCCCTGTTAAATGTAAACTAGAGAGTGCATATAAGTGGAAAGTGTAGATTCAAAGCCTCTTTGAGGGAGGGGGGAGGGGAGCGTGGACTCGTCTGGTGAGGTGTTACAGAAGAGATTGGAGTCGACAGGGATGACATAGGAGATTAAGTATTAGAGTCAGAATTTAAAAGAGTTCTGGAAGACTTGAAGTCAAATAAGACAGAAGGGGCAGGTAACGTTCCATCGGAATTTCTAAAATCATTAGCAGAAGTGGCAACGAACGTCTACTCGAATTGGTGTGTAGAAACTATGAGACTGACGAAGCACATTAGACTTTCGGAAAAGTATCAGAATTCCGACAACTGCAGGAGCTGACAAGTGCGAAAATTATCTCACAATCAGCTTAACAGCTCATACATACAATTAAATGAAACAACAAGTTTACTGTTACCAGACACTGTTTATTTATTTCCACGACGCGTTTCAATGGTTTAAACCTACATCATCAGGTGGATTTACATTTATTAATATGACATTTGTGTGTGTTGTGTTACGATTTTTGGAGGAACTTGTGGCACTGTCTAGTGGAGAAACAAAACACTATTTCTGAAATAATGTGTTGTGTTATGTTTTGTATCTCCACTAGACAGTACCACAAGTTCCTCCAAAAAATCGCAACACAACACACACACAAATGTCATATTAACAAATGTAGATCCACCTGATGATGGAGGTTTAAACCTTTAAAACGCGTCGTGGAGATAAATAAACAGTGACTGGTAACAGTAAACTTGTTGTTTCATTTAATGTCAATAACAGTCACGGTAAAGCCAAACCTAAAATGTTCGCATTTGAAGTCATACATACAAGTTGCTGACAAGAGTAATATACAGAAGATTGGAGAAGGAGACAGAGAATGTGTTAGGTGACGATCAGTTAAGCTTTAGGAAATGTAAAGACATCAGAAAGGCAGTTCTCACGTTGGGGTTGATAATGGAAGCAAAGTTGAACAAAAACAAGACACGCACATAGCATTCGTCGAACTAGAAAAAGAATTCGACAGCGTAAAATGGTGGAAGATGTACGAAATTCTGAGAAAAATAGGAGTGAGCTACTGGGAAAGATGAGTAATATGCAAAGTGTACTGCTACCAAGGCGAAACAATAGGATCGTAGTACAAAGAAAGAAGTGGACGCATTAAAAAGGGTGTAAGACAGTGATGCAGTCTTCTGCTCCTACTGTTCAATCAGTACATCGAAGAAGCAACGACGGAAATAAAAGAAGCGTTCAAGAGTGGTTCAAATGGCTCTGAGCACTATGGGGCTTAACATCTATGGTCATCAGTCCCCTAGAACTTAGAACTACTTAAACCTAACTTCGCGCCGGCCGAAGTGGCCGTGCGGTTAAAGGCGCTGCAGTCTGGAACCGCAAGACCGCTACGGTCGCAGGTTCGAATCCTGCCTCGGGCATGGATGTTTGTGATGTCCTTAGGTTAGTTAGGTTTAACTAGTTCTAAGTTCTAGGGGACTAATGACCTCAGCAGTTGAGTCCCATAGTGCTCAGAGCCATTTGAACCATTTAAACCTAACTTCAAAAGGTTCAAATGGCTCTGAGCACTATGGGACTTAACATCTATGGTCATCAGTCCCCTAGAACTTAGAACTACTTAAACCTAACTAACCTAAGGACATCACACAACACCCAGTCATCACGAGGCAGAGGAAATCCCTGACCCCGCCGGGAATCGAATCCGGGAACCTGGGCGCGGGAAGCGAGAACGCTACCGCACGACCACGAGGTGCGGACTTCAAGAGTGGAATTAAAACTCACAGTGAAAGGATATCAATGATAAGATTCGCTGATGACATTCCTATCCTCCGCGAATGTGAAGAATATTTACTGGGTCTGCGTGAAATAAACAGTCTACAGAATATCGACTGAGAATAAACCGTAAAAAGACAAAAGTAATGAGATGTAGCAGAAATGAGAATAGCGAGAATCTTAACGTCGGGACAAGGGATCACGAAGTTAACGAATTCTCCTACTTTGAAAGCAAAATAACTCATGACGGACAAAGCGGGGTTGGACATAATACTCAGATTAGCACATGCAGAGAGGACATTCCTTGCCAAGAAAGTAACTGGTAACGAACAAAGTCCTCAATTTGTGGACGAAATATCTGGGAATGTACGTTTGGATCACAGCATTGTATGGTACTGAATCATGGACAGTGGGAAACTGGAACAGAAGAGAACCGAATCGTTTAAGGCGGGGTGCTACAGAAGAATATTGAAAATCAGGTGGATTAATAAGATAAGGAATAATCATTTTCTCCGAACAATCGACGAAGGAAGGGACATATCGAAAACACTGACGAGAATGGTTCAAATGGCTCTGAGCACTATGGGACTTCTTAGGTCATCAGTCCCCGAGAACTTAGAACTACTTAAACCTAAATAACCTAAGGACATCACACACATCCATGCCCGAGGCAGGATTCGAACCTGCGACCGTAGCAGCAGTGCGGTTCCAGACTGAAGCGCCTAAAACCGCTCGGCCACACCGGTCAGCTATTCCCACTGACGAGAAGAAGGCACAGGATGATATGTGTTATGCAATCGTAGAATAACCTCCATGGTACCAGAGGGCATTATAGAGGGCAAATACTTTAAGGGAAGACAGAAATTTGAATATATCCAACAAATAATTGAGTATATAGGGTGCAAGTGCTACTGTGGGATGAAGAGTTTACCGCAGGAGAGGAGTTCCTGGCGGGCCGCATCAAATCAGTCAGGGCTGGTAGTGCACACATGCGACGGGAACACCGTCAGATGTTGACTGAGCACTGTGAAGGTAACGGGGATTCCACGTACTTCTACCGGGCAGCATTGTCAGCGGAGGAGAGAGTTTGAAAGGGTCGTCGTTCTGGGTCTCCATTTGACTGGCTTGGCGAATATCAGGATTTGTGGAGCATTCGGATGTGACAGTGACCCGATGATGTACTACGTAGGAACGTGAGGGCAGGTATACTCGCCGTCAAGGTTCCATTCTGTCACGTCCGATCACCATATGGGAGAATCGCAGTACTGTGCATCATGAGCATGGTAACCCCTTCACATACGCGCCTTTAATCCGAGTAATGGTCTTCCTGTAAAACTGTGTATCATCCCGCATCATTGGTTAGAGACAAGCAGCAAGCGGACTTCGGGATTACCCTCCCATGCGTATGCTGCGATAAACACGACATGCACAATTCCTTTTGGAATGTTGCAGTGACCGAAAAGCATGGACTGCTGATGAATGGTATCACATTGGGTTCAGCGACGAATAGCGGTTCTACACTTCAGAAGGTGACAACCGTGAGTGAATATGGCGGTGATTTGAGGGGAGAGGTTTCGTTCTTCCAGTGTTTTGGAGAGGCACAGCGTTCTGACTCCTGGTGTCTTTGTGTTTGGAACCTAGTAGTATGAATGAGCTCACGGCTGGTAGTGACTGAGAGACTCTGACGTCATGTATTACATCTCATGCACCAGTATCATGCTGCCATTTTTCATCAAGACAATTCTCTTCCACACGTGTCGCCTGTGAACTGGCTGCATGATGTTGGGGTACTCCTGTCGCCAGTAATATACCTGATCTATCCACATAGACCATGTATGGGACCAGTTTGGACTTCATCTCCGTGCGAGTGCCAGTACCCAAGACATCATGCACAAGTTACATCAGCTGAGGTTCAGTTTGCGTCAAGGTCGATGGCACCTTTACAAAGGAAGCGTACGTAACCAGGCCAAAGGAGGTGAAACGTCATACGGATGAGTGAGCTCACAGTGGCATGATCGTTGTAAATTTGACTAGGTATTGTGGTCACTGAAATTATCACCAAACGCCCTCTTGAACTGTGAAGATTCATGTCGTTTCCTCCACCCCTTCTGGGTTTTCACTTTTCTTGTCGGCAGTATATACAGCGTGATTCACGAAGATATGCAAAGATTTTAATATGTTATTCTACAAGTAAAACTAAAAAAAAAAGTTCATGTAAACATAGACCCGCAGTTGTTTAGTTACGGAGTTACGGCTAATAAAAGATTTTGCCCCAAATTTAGCAACATCGCTAACATTTGCGGATCTATGTTTATATTACTTTTTTTCTTTAGTTTTACTTGTAGAATAACACATTAAAATGTTTGCATATCTTCGTGAATCACCCTGTATATAGGTTATCCCACCTAACTCTGCCACCTCATGTATTTCCAAAGTGAAACAAAATATGAAAAATGCAATTGGCTAGGGATGCACTTATATCAAGGACTTACAAAATTGGTATGAATGCACAATCAATAGAAGCAAACAAACATCGTTTCCAACACAAAGTTAAGTTTACTGAAGAAGCGCATATGTTTTTTTTTTTTTTTTTTTTTCTACAGAAATGAAAAGTAGAAGGACGATTTAGTATATGACGTAGTTCTAGTGTCCTAAACACAATTATTAATGACATACAGTCCACAGAAACTTCAAGTTTATAGCTGACATCTAGCTGGAAAACTCACTCACAAATAATCCGTAACGTCTGTGCGTCAACTCAACAGATGTTCGAAGTCCCCACAGTTTGCGTCAATACACTGGTGGAGGCGGTGTGCAAGTGAGCGTTACACAGACTGTAGTGGTTCCACAGATATTCCCGCACACGCAGCGGTAATACGTTGTTGCATGTACTCTGGTATCGCTGGGGATTCGTGTTACGCAAACTCTTTCACTGCGCCGCAGAGAAAGAAGTGTAACGGAATCACGTCGGAGGACAGGGCTGACTACCTGACACTCGTTCTGTCCACTAATTTGAAAATATTGCATCTATAGTTTCAGTGGAAACATGTGTGTAGTGTGCAAGGTATCCAACACGCTGGAACCACATTGACAGATGCGTTTCCAAGACCACATTCTTCATGAGAAGGCGTAGAGCGCCTTGCAGAAATAGCGCGTATCGACGTCCAATTAATCTTCCCTGATAAAAATAGGGACCTACAACATGGGTACCAATGATGCTGCACCAAACATTATCACCCCATTGTCATTGATTAGCAACCACGCGAAGCTAATGGGGATTTTGCACGAACCAGTAGTACAAGTTCCATAGATTCACATGACCATCATTTGTGAACGAAACATTATCCGTAAGCAACGTATCGCATAGAGACTCAAGATGACCTCGCAGTCGCTGAAGCGCAAAACAGCGGAACTCAATGCGGCGTTCAAAGTAATTACCATAGAGTTCTTGGTGGAGTGAGATGTGATACGGAAGAAACATATGCCCTTGCAAAATTCTCCACAATACTGCGGTTTACTTCAGGACCGCATTCAACCTGCCATTCATTCACCTCAGGGTTGCGAACTACAGCAGCTAGAACAGCGGTTTAGTTGTCACTGTTGGTTGCTGTATTTGTACGTTGGCGCTTTCTGGGTGCCCAGCTACCTGTTTCCACGAGACTTCTGCAGACGTAGGTATGACGTGAAAGACCGGGTAGCGTTCAGCGTACACTGCTACGGCTGTGGTTGCATTTATGTGATATTCGCTCTAAATTGATATCACATCTGGTTTTCCTTCATTGCTGAAGACCGACGTAGCGACAAGACGACGCTAATGTCACAAGCCACATCAAAACCAGGAAAACACTGTCCGAAACGTATGTAAAATGCATTGCAATGTATTTTTCTGTTTAACACCGACAGCAGTAGAGAAGGCCTGAGCAAGAGACACCAGTAGACGAAACAGAGTAGGTAGATTGCGTACTGAGAGTGATCTGTGTACAGCAAGCTGCAGGACAGTGCAGGTAATTCTTGCCCTGCGCATTACGACAGTAGCGGAACTGCCGTTGCCATCCTTTAAAAATTTTTGTTTGCTTATTCCCTTTATTTCAGAATTTATGAGGTTTAGAACAGTGAGACCAAGTCTGCCGTCACAAATTGTACCTCTAGTTCTCTTTTCTGCAGAAAACCGTACTTGTGCCACTTGGGAAAACCTAGCTTTGTGCTGAAAGTGGTGTTCGCCGACCTTTATGGATTACGCAAGCTCCTAACACTGATGCGTCCCTGGCCAATTGCGTTTTTGTCATCTCGTTTCTTTTCGGAAACATGTAGTAGTGCTTCGAGAATTTTCTCGTAAATTCTAGAACCACTCGTCCTTCTACCGCCTCGAATACACTATATTTTAAAAATAAGTGTGACAGAACGTACACACTGCGCGACACATGTTTGTGTGTGCAGGCTGGAAACGACTCACGGGCACAAGGTACAAGCGACGGTCGAACGGCATCGACAAGTGTTTGCCGCTCGCGCCAGGGAAATCGTATTGGAAGAACAAGGAGCGTTTATGTATCTTATGGTGTTTTATATCGTTGATTACTGTAACGAAAAAAAATAAGAACAGTTGAAACATTGTTAATTAAAATTCATGTATTGGACTTAAGAGAAGTGGGGCATGTGGATAACTGCTGGTGGTTATTAAGCCAACTATATTGTAAATGTATTCTAACCGGATCTGACGTGAGACGAGTCGGTTGACTTGCACGAGTTCGAATATTTATGTGTGGGAAAGATTGAATTTGTTCTTTGTGGAAGTTGAAATATACTATGACTGAGTTAAAAGTATTCTTCGAGTTCTAAATTATTTCAAAAATAGTCTTATAAATTCCCGTAACCAGCATTATTCTTCGGAGAAGAAGGTTTTGGAGATAGATGGAACCGGCAATCCAGAGAAGAAGATCGACTGTGCAGATCAAGTCAACCGATGTGAGAGAGATGTGAATTTTGCTTGCAATCCAACGACACACCGCTTCTTATCGTCACACATTGTTAGAATGTGAGATGGCAGAGTTCATTGGGGAACTCTACAACGGGAATACGCGTTGATTTTACGTACTTTTTTTTACAGCTTACATGACACCACGCAGTTCTCAGAATGTTGATTAGAAAATTACTGAACTAAGAGTTGATGAACTGATAAAGCACGAAAAAATTAGAGACATTTTATGAAAAATAACATATTAAGAAAAAATGTTCTCAGATTCCTAGAGAGACTCCTCTGTAGAATAGGAGTATGCGACAAGGAAATCTCCCAACCTGGGTTTGAATACTCGTGATTTATTACTCTTTTTTTTATTTCTGTCGGACGCCTATCCAAAATCAAACCTGTTGTGTAGTACACACAGTTCTGTTCATTACTTACGGACGTGTTGTCTAAGTGTATATCGTTTTCCCCACTAGTGTTAACTGAGTGAACGCTGCAGTTTCTTCTGACTGAGTCAGCATTATTAACAACAAATCCCATGACGGAATATACGTGGAGGAATGTAAGAGTTAGGATTCCGAGACACATGAACAATGGCCTACACGAAGTACGTTAACAGACGCCGTAGAACAGTCTGATCTCCCACTTCTGGGCTGGCAGTTTTCTTTGTGAGAGCACAGCGTTGCTCTAAAATTTAATGTCCTCCGAGATAACAGAGTGAAAGCAAGAAACGTCGATAAGTCTAAATTAGACAAAGTGCAGGTCATTTTTATGATGAAGATAGAGGCATTCAGTTCCCGCACACTATCTTCAACGTGATACTTCTAAGAAAGTCTTCTATCTACCATCTACCAAATAATTTGAAATGGACGGCTTCACCGTATGTTTGTCTGCCTTCTGACATCAAAATTCGCTTTTGCATGAACTGTATGTAAGAAACCGTATACTTCGCCATTTGTAGCATCTAGATCTAATCTGCTGAAGGGTAAAAACTGTCGAGGAAAACAGAAGATGGAGTAGTATATATAACAAATAACTGAAGACATTGGAGTAAGTGCTACTGTGAAATGGAAAGGTTGGCGCAGGACACGTGAAAGAAAAAAGAACACGAAGACGCATAAAAAGTCATCCAGAGCATATTACTTGTAAAGTCACACACATCTGAGACAATGCAGTTATATATAATGATGTAGGGGAGAGAGTTGTGTGTTGGAACACTCTACAGACTTTCGCTTCTAACCGGTCGTGTAAGAGAAGTTTAGCATATTTTCTTACTCCGTTTTAAAGTGATAGCATTTAATTTATGTACGCTGCAGTCTTTTCTTAAATTACAAGTATTACCCCTGGTAAGTATGGTTTTACTAAGTGTGGGAGAGTGTTGCAAGATGCAACATGGTCATGTATCTAAGACCAAACAATCTATTGAAATTTTGAAGTGTTGCAATCGCGAAAAGTTTGTCAATACTGTATATCACAGTCTGTGTGTTAAATTATTACTCTGCTACACATCAATAAAAAATCGGTAAAGGAAATCAAATAAGAATAAGTACTATCAACAATCAGTTAAAAGTTAAAAACATTAGGAAATAGCTCTATTGCCAACTAACACGAATTTCCGTTTTCAAGACAGGGAAATCCGTTCTTTATGTATTTCAAAATCAGTAATTAGATTGAAACGCTGACCAGGAAACATTATCTGTTCCTAAGTGCACTCTCCTCCAGGTACACGCTCAACCCTATTTTCTGATAAGATTTCAAATTGGTGCATCGATTGGTAACTTGTTTTAATAACTTCACTTCATAAAATGTAAAACATAATACTCCATGGTTACAACACCAATGAGTCACAACTGAAATCGGTCAAGCCATCAAATACCTGGGTGTAAGAATCTGTAGGGGTATGCAATGTCACGATGACTTAGGCACGGTCCTAGCAAGACAGTAGACTGAGTTCGGCTAAGGCAGGATACCGGGATAATCCTGGGAGTTTATAAAGGACCTGCTTACAAATCACTTGTGCGTTCCAGGTTGGAAGACTGATGGGGTGTATGACCTCTGTACCAAATAAGACCAACACGGTATACTGAATGTATAAACTGAAAGACAGCATGAAGAGTCAGGTTTGCCTGACTCATGGGAGAGCCTCCGGAAAATGTTAACAAACCTGAACTAGCAGACACTTGAAGATAGAATCTAGTTACCCCGCTAATTCCCAATTACAAACTTTCGAGAACTAGTGCTTTCACAACGAAACTTTGTCTCGAAACCTGGAAGAAAATCCAAAGAGATTCTGATCGTATGTGAAGTATGTTAGCAGCAAGAAACAATCAATGCCTTCTCTGCGCGATAGCAATGGAGATACTATTGAAGACATTGCTGCCAAAGCAAAGTAACTAAACACAGTCTTCCGAAATGCCTTCACAAAAGAAGACGAAGTAAATATTCCAGAATTCGAGTCGAGAACAGCTGCTAACGTGAGTCTCGTAGAAGTAAATATCCTCGGAGTAGTGAAACAACTTAAATCACATAATAAAAGCAAGTCTTCTGGTACAGACTGTATACCAATTAGGTTCCTTTCGGAGTATGCTGATGCATTAGCTCCATACTTAACAATCATATACAACTGTTCGCTCGACGAAAGGTCCGTTCCCAAAGACTGGAAAGTTGCACAGGTCACACCAATGTTCAAGAAAGGTAGTAGGAGTAATCCACTAAATTACAGGCCCATATCGTTAAAGTCGATATGCAGTAGGATTTTGGAACATACATTGTGTTCGAACAACATGAATTACCTCAAGGAAAACGGTCTATTGACACACAGTCAACATGAGTTTAGGAAACATCGTTCCTGTGAAACACAACTAGCTGAGTGCTATTGACAAGAGATTTCAGATCGATTCCGTATTCCTGGATTTCCGGAAAGCGTTTGACACTCTACCGCACAAGCGGCTCGTAGTGAAATTGCATACTTATGGAATATCGTCTCAATTATGTGACTTGATTTGTGATTTCCTGTCAGAGAGGTCACACTTCGTAGCAATTGACGGAAAGTCATCGAGTAAAACAGAAGTGATTTCTGGCGTTCCCCAACGTAGTGTTATAGGCCCTTAGCTGTTCCTTAGCTATATAAACGATTTGGGAGACAATCTGAGCAGCCGTCTTCGGTTATTTGCAGATGACGCTGTCGTTTATCGACTAATAAAGTCATCAGAAGATCAAAACAAACTGCAAAACGATTTAGAAAAGATATCTGAACGGTGCGAAAAGTGGCAGTTGACCCCAAATAACGAAAAGTGTGAGGTCATCCACATGAGTGCTAAAAGGAACTCGTTAAACTTCTGTTACACGACAAATCAGTCTAATCTAAAAGCCGTAAATTCAGCTAAATATATAGGTATTACAATTATGAACAACTTTAATTGGAAGGAACACATAAAAAATGTTGTGGGGGAGGCTAACCAAAGACTGCGTTTTATTGGCAGGACATTTAGAAAATGCAACAGACCTACGAAGGAGACTGCCTACACTACGCTTGTCCGTCGTCTTTTATAATACTGCTGCGTGGTGAGGTATCGTTACCAGGTAGGACTGACGGAGTACATCGAAAAAGTTCAAAGTAAGGCAGCACGTTTTGTACTATCGAGAAATATGGGAGATAGTGTCACAGAAATGATACAGGATTTGGGCTAGACATTAAAAGAAAGACGTTTTTCGTTGCGGCGGAATCTTATCACGAAATTCCAATCACCAGCTTTCTCCTCCGAATGCGAAAATATTTTGTTGACACGGACCAACACAGGGAAGAACGATCGCCACGATAAAATAAGGGAAATCAGAGCTCGTACGGAAAGATATAGGTTCAAAAACGGTTCAAATGGCTCTGAGCACTATGGGACTTAACTGCTGAGGTCATCAGTCCCCTAGAACTTAGAACTACTTAAACCTAACTAACCTAAGGACATCACACACATCCATGCCCGAGGCAGGATTCGAACCTGCGACCGTAGTGGTCGCGCGGTTCCAGACTGTAGCGCCTAGAACCGCTCGGCCACCCCGGCCGGCAAAGATATAGGTGTTCATTCTTTCCGCGCGCTATACGAGATTGGAATAACAGAGAATTGTGAAGGTAGTTCGATGAACCCTCTGCCAGGCACTTAAATGTGATTTGCAGAGTATCCATGTAGATGTAGATGTAGATGTAGTGTTAGGAGGAAACTGCAGATATTCTTCAGACACCTTAGGCTTCGCTCCACTTGGAACTTTGAGAGCAGATTGGCGTAATTACAGAGGCATTTAGAAGACGTTCTCGTATTTCATAAACGATTGGGGCGGGAAGAAACCATAACATGTGTACAGGGTGACAAACATACGGAAACACCAAAAACACATCACATTACCTTGCCCGATACGGTTTAGGAAGCCAGTTGTTCAAAACAGCTTCCAGCCGCCTCGGAATGGATAACTAGAGGTCCTGCATGGTTTTCAGGGGGACTTTATATCAATACTACTATAAAATAGTGACAAGTTCAGGTAACGACGATGGAGGTGGATAGAGAATCCGCACCCTTCTCTCCAAAGAAGATCACAAAGGCTCAATAATATTGAGAATTACTGAATATGGTAGCCAGGCGAGATACGACGATTCATTCTCGTCCTCACAAAACCAGTCTTGGACCAGGCGAGCTGTGTGAACAAGGGCCAGGTCGTCTAGGAACATCTTCGTCGATAGGGAGCAAATATTGTACTACGGGATGGACCTGATCAGCCAGAGTAGCCACATAATCCATGGCGGTAAATCGATCTCGCAGAGTAACTACTGCGTCCATGGATTACCACTATATGGCTGCCCAAATCATCACCGAACCCCCACCATATCTCGCTCTCGGGACCACAATTCGAGCAGAAGTTTGGAACAGTGTGGAACAAGACTCATCCGACCAAACGACTTTCTTGCATCGATCCATAGTCTAGATTTCATCACTTCGGCACCACGTTTCACTATTATGGGCATTTACAGGGTGTTACAGAAAGGTACGGCCAAACTTTCAGGAAACATTCCTCACACACAAATAAAGAAAAGATGTTATGTGGTCATGTGTCCGGAAACGCTTAATTTCCACGTTAGAGCTCATTTTAGTTTCGTCAGTATGTACTGTACTTCCTCGATTCACCGCCAGTTGGCCCAATTGAAGGAAGGTAATGTTGACTTCGGTGCTTGTGTTGACATGCGACTCATTGCTCTATAGTACTAGCATCAAGCACATCAGTACGTAGCATCAACAGGTTAGTGTTCATCACGAATGTGGTTTTGCAGTCAGTGCAACGTTTACAAATGCGGAGTTGGCAGATGCCCATTTGATGTATGGATTAGCACGGGGCAATAGCAGTGGCGCAGTACGTTTGTATCGAGACAGATTTCCAGAACGAAGGTGTCCCGACAGGAAGACGTTCGAAGCAACGTCTGAGGGAGCACGGAACATTCCAGCCTATGACTCGTGACTGGGGAAGACCTAGAACGACGAGGACGCCTTCAATGGACGAGGCAATTCTTCGTGCAGTTGACGATAACCCTAATGTCAGCGTCAGAGAAGTTGCTGCTGTACAAGGTAACGTTGACCACGTCACTGTATGGAGAGTGCTACGGGAGAACTAGTTGTTTCCGTACCATGTACAGCGTGTGCAGGCACTATCAGCAGCTGATTGGCCTCCACGGGTACACTTCTGCGAATGGTTCATCCAACAATGTATCAATCCTCATTTCAGTGCAAATGTTCTCTTTACGGATGAGGCTTCATTCCAACGTGATCAAATTGTAAATTTTCACAATCAACATGTGTGGGCTGGCGAGAATCCGCACGCAATTGTGCAATCACGTCAACACAGATTTTCTGTAAACGTTTGGGCAGGCATTGTTGGTGATGTCTTGATTGCGCCCCATATTCTTCCACCTACGCTCAATGGAGCACGTTATCATGATTTCATACGGGATACTCTACCTGTGCTGCTAGAACATGTGCCTTTACAAGTACGACACAACATGTGTTTCATGCACGTTGGAGCTCCTGCACATTTCAGTCGAAGTGTTCGTACGCTTCTCAACAACAGATTCGGTGACCGATGGATTGGTAGAGGCGGACCAATTCCATGGCCTCCACGCTCTCTGACCTCAACCCTCTTGACTTTCATTTATGGGGGCATTTGAAAGCTCTTGTCTACGCAATCCCCGTACCAAATGTAGAGACTCTTCGTGCTCGTATTGTGGACGGCTGTGATACAATACGCCATTCCCCAGGGCTGCATCGGCGTATCAGGGATTCCATGCGACGGTGGGTGGATGCATGTATCCTCGCTAACGGAGGACATTTTCAACATTTCCTGTAACAAAGTGTTTGAAGTCACGCTGGTAAGTTCTGTTGCTGTGTGTTTCCATTCCATGATTAACGTGATTTGAAGAGAAGTAATAAAATGAGCTCTAAAATGGAAAGTAAGCGTTTCCGGACACATGTCCACATATCATATTTTCTTTCTTTGTGCGTGAGGAATGTTTCCTGAAAGTTTGGCCGTACCTTTTTGTAACACCCTGTATATCAGTGACGAGTGGTTTTGGAACTCAAACTACCCTTGCAATTCCCTGCAATGTGCCATACCAAAAACAGCGATACAAAACCTACAAGCAACGGATGGCTAGAACTCACATCAAGGACGGGAGCGAACGGCCTCATGATGTGGCCAAATATGTGTGTGTAATAAAAAATCAATCGTTCTTTTTACTTCTAAAAGACTCCCAGTTGTAGACGTCGCCGTGAAAGACAGAAGACCAATCAATATGAGCCACACAAACATCTGTCATCGGCAGATGTGGACACGCCATTATGGAAGCTTTCAGAGGAACACCTGTACGTGTTGTGAAGTTTATGTTTACTATCGCTACACAAAGCGCCTTGTCGGCGCAGCGAGACAAATGGGACTTCCCATTCTGGAGTCTGTCGGGACGACTCTCAGTCCGGCTGGTCAATAGAGTACCGGCTGAGTTTCCCGGAAGGACTCGCCTCCCGCTGGGAGGCCTGCAGGTCTTCAGCCTCGTGACAGGTACCGGCGCGCTGCTGTCTGATTGGTCCGACCACCCTTGGCGGAATCGCTTCCGTTCCTTCCTGCGAATATGGTCCTTTTCTTTTGTCACTACGTGACTATACTGTAAAGCTACTGAACGTTTCAAAACTTTGCTGGACCGAGCGAGGTGGCTCAGTGGTTAGCACTCTAGACTGTCATTCAGGAGGACGACGGTTGAAACCCGCGTCCAGCCATCCAGATTTAGATCTTCCGTGATTTCCCTAAATCGCTCGAGGCACATGTCGGGATGATTCCTTTGAAAGAGCACGGCTGATATTCTTCTCCATCCTTAACACAATCCGGACTTGTGCTCCGTTTCTAATGACCTCGATGTCAACAGGACGTTTAACCCAATGTTCACTTTTTTTTAAACTTTACTGGACGTGCCTTTGATGACATCTACACTACCAGTCGAAAGACTGATGATCCATGATAGAAACTATAAGCTCCAATTTATGTATAGACACACTCTACAGACTAAATCTACATCTAAATAGATCAACAAAATAGGAATTTTCTATCTTCACCACGAAGTACACTGCAGTAAGGCTCAGATTTTAGCTTTTTCAAATTCCTGAGAACAGCTGTACCAGCTCTTGCGTTTCTGCAGATAAGATTTTTTTATTGTTTTTTTTTTTTTACAGAGATTGCAGTCCAAAACGTGCGTAAATTACTCCATAGATAAAGAAACTTCCTGGCAGATTAAAACTGTATGCCGGACCGAGACTCGAACTCGGGACCTTTGCCTTTCGCGGGCAAGTGCTCTACCAACTGAGCTACCCAAGCACGACTCACGCCCCCTCCTCACAGCTTCACTTATGGCAGTGAGTCGTGCTTGGGTAGTTCAGTTGGTAGAGCACTTGCCCGCGAAAGGCAAAGGTCCCGAGTTCGAGTCCCGGTCCGGTACACAGTTTTCATCTGCCAGGAAGTTTCACATCAGCGCACACTCCGCTGCAGAGTGAAAATCTCATTCTACTCCATAGATCTTCGGTATTAGATGACAGCACTTCTGACTTCCCTGTCGAGTTCATGGGGGTTTAAGTCATGCGACTGAAGTGGCCAAATTATGTTCCTCACGTTTCTCTGTCCTATTGACATACTCTTTGCACAGTTTCAAAATGGTTCAAATGGCTCTGAGCACCATGGGACTCAACTGCTGTGGTCATTAGTCCCCTAGAACTTAGAACTACTTAAACCTAACTAACCTAAGGACATCACACACACCCATGCCCGAGGCAGGATTCGAACCTGCGACCGTAGCAGCAGCGCGGCTCCGGACGGGAGCGCCTAGAACCGCACGGCCACCGCGGCCGGCTTTGCACAGTTTAAAAGCATGCTAGGCATCACTGTCCTGCTGCAGAACAAATCTACCAATAACTCTTTTGTGAGATGGATCTTCACTGTTGACCACCATCCTGTGATTTCCTTCCCACTTTAATGTTCCATTAATTCTCAGTAGATCACCGACATTACAGCCCACGAAAAATCCCCTCACCGTGACCGACCCTCAACCACACCGTTGGCGTGACACGCTAACTCTTCACAAGTTCTCCACTAAGTCGACGAACAAACATTCAACGATGGCTTCCAGACACTTCAGACCTAGATTCGTCCGCGAGTAATAGCTTGGACCATCGCTGCATGCTCCAGTTTTTATGTTGCTGTGTCCATTGCAATCTTCTCACCTCATTTTATTTGTGTAATAAAGGCTTTATGGTCGTTAGGCAGCCCTCGAAGCCTTGTTCACGAAGACGGCATTCCACTGTTGAGACAGAGATTGCCAGTTGCTTGCCTGCTATTAACTTTCTCGATAATTTCAGGCGCAGCACGAGTCCTCTGACTTTTACTCTGTACCCATATGAAGTGATGTTTCCTGTTTGGTTTTACTTGGAGACTTCCATATCGCGAAACACTTCCATTGCCACCAGCTCGCTTGATCCGTTGCAATGCCTGCATTGTAGACTGGGCTACACTATGTTCTGTTGCTTTTGCCTTACTAGAATAGTCTTCCTGATGCTGAACTACAATTACAGCACATTTTTCAATTTCAGACTCCTGTTTACGTCCCATTGGGAGTTAACTTGATATTAACCTGATGAGGTGCACAAACACGCTGGTAGATGCACACAGTGTACTGCAAACTAATGCGAACTGATTGCTGCGCAGACAGCTGACGGAATGAGGCCTATCCGATTGGAATCGTCTTAAATAAAGCCATGTCAGTGGTGTTGTGGATACTCATGGGCGCCCCTCTATGCGAACAACCACTCAACTACGCTACAGAGGTGCTTAGTCTTGGTTTTATTATCAGAACGGAGATATAAAACGATATTCAAAATGAAATTGCTGTTTTAACAACAAATCCATAGTTACGACAGGTGATCGAACACTTTTTACTGGTAGTGTGAGCTTTAGTCCCCAAGTCACCTCACGATGTGTCGCGGAAAGTAACTCTGTCACCACTATCATTTTACCATCTCCTCTGTTCCAATCACGATTGGAGCGCGGGAAGAACGACTTACAATAAACTTCCGCTTGATCTCTCGTTTCTCTGAATATCTATTCGCGGTCATTTCGTGAGGCATATGCGGAAAGAATTTACCTGTGCCCCCCTCTTTCTCGTTCGTACGCACACGGAATTTCAACAGTAACCTTCTCTATCATACAAATCTTTTGTAGGCACTCCCACTGAAATTTGTTCGCTGCAGTCACGGAATGTGCGGCTAGTCGCGGCGGAGGTTCGAGTCCTCCCTCGGGCAGGGGTATGTGTGTTTGTCCTTCGGATAATTTAGGTTAAGTGGCGTGTAAACTTGGGGACTGATGACCTTATCAGTTAAGTCCCATAAGAGTTCACACACATTTGAACTTTTTTTTAAAAAATTTGTTGAACATCTCCGTAAGCTCTCGCGCCCACTATAAGATCCCATGCTGAAAGGCACAGCCCTTCGTTGCATCTTCTCTATCACTTGGTAATGGCCCCGGACCGATGAAAAAAGAATTAGTCGAACAAGTATTGTGTAAGTCGCATCGTTCGTTGATGAATTCTATTTCCTTAAGATTCTTCCAATGAATCTCAGACTAGCTCCTACTTTTCCTAAATTGAGCTTTATGTGGTCATTCCAGTTTGGTGGCTCCAGATGGTTATGCCTAGATATTTTTTGTGTAGTTACTGTTTCCAGTGAGTTCCCAGCTATAGCGCAATCGATCATCAATGGATCTGTTCGCCTGTTATTGATGTTCAGAGTCAACTGCCAGCATCGCTACAATCATCTAACCTCGGAAGGCCTCCCTGGTTAACATCATCTCTTCTGACGTCATCCACTAGATCATTTATATGTACTGTAAACAGTAAACCCCCTGCTATACCCCCATGGAATACCCAAGAAGTACGTCTGTAGATTTCATTCGGTTAAGAACAGCGTACTGAGTTTTATCTCTTAAGAACCTTTGAATACAGTCTCAAATCAGTCATAGGGTGCGAGCTACGCTGTCAAATAGACTTGATCAATCTGTGATAAAACCTAAAACTATGCTCCATCTCCTATCAAACATGATAGAGCCTAATAGCCTCCCAGATCACCGTCATGTACTTGGTAAAATGTCTTTTATGAGACATCTCTGACGAAGTTATTTAACAATGTAATACGAGCCCTGGATGTAATTCATTTCACTGATTGTAAAGCGCTACACATCAGTGAGTCTGAGCAGGAATTTCGTCGCCAGATGTTACTGGCAGTTACTGCGGTACGTTCCAGGAGACATTTAAACATTTCAGGAGATGGAAGTATGGACCATCTCGTTTCATCTCCCTTTACATCAATTTTTGCAAATGATAATTTATATTCTGTTCTTTTGAAAATTTGGTTGCCGGTATACGGTACGAACGATTCGTCGATCACGAAATGCAGATTTACTTAACGTTATGTCAACTAGGAGGATGGAATATGGAGGAGCTACATGTTGCTGATAGAATTTGTACCACCAGTGAACCCCCGATTCTCTAAAGAATCGAATTACCATGTATAATGCACCTTAAACACCTGATTACAAATGAGTTAATCTGTTAATCTGTTGAATATTTGAAGTTCAATAAGTAAGGGAGAAAAAATGTGGAAAAGGTTCGAAATTATGCTTCAAGTTGTTGGAAGCCACCAAGTGTTCTCATTATGAAACACTGGATCAACATATTCAGGGTAATTTGTGCCCCGTTTTAAGCAGAAGCTAGTTTTTCGCGCGTCTCTATCTTTACTTCGTCATAACGCCAGAACTACGTTTCGTAGAATGAAATAACCTGGCAGGTACATTCAGTGATATATGTGGATACTGTCTGCAAATTGTGTTGCGAATGAAGTCGATGGTAAAGAAGTAATAAATCAAAACCCCCTGTCTGACGCTGAAGTTTGACTACTTGAACAACGAAAATGTAGTAAACGATGAATTTTTGTTCCTTTCTTCATTTTGTAGGCTGTGTCAGCCAGAAAAAGTTTCCTAAAATTTTAAATTTTGTGCAAGTTTTGTTTGAAGTCGCTAAGTGCTCTCATTCTCAAAAACTGTACGAATAAACCATTTGCACGACGTCGGTTACGCAGCGTCAGAAGAAACACACATTATCTTACTGTAATAGTTTTAGTATTGTGTTAAACTTTTAACGTAAGGGTATATCTCTTTCTTAGTAGATTATGAGAGTATTTTAAAATTTTAAAATTTTATATTCGGTCAATAATCACGCAAAATATTGGAAATAAATTTTTGTAACCCCTGGAAACAGTTAGAGACGCAACCTGCAAACAGCATAAGGTTTTGAGTTCTGGGATAGACGCTTATTAAAGTACAGGATTGTTATAATTAAACTTTCTGTGCTTGAGAGGGGCCCATGACACACGAGTGACCGTAGAACAATGAAACCTTGAGCAAACATTCGGAAGAGATATAACGAATAAAATGTTGAAAGAAACACACCTTTTCATTTCCACGCGTAAGCGTAACGTTTGTTAATTGTGTACGACGTTTAAGTTCTGGAATACAAACGTTGCTCAATGTGACGACCACCTGCATCCACGACAGCCTGGAACCGCACTGCTGCTGCCCGAAGCAGCGGTGGACACATTGCACATTGCGTCCAGCATTCTCAGCCATGGCAACAGTAACTTCTTTAACAATTTGTGGCACCCTTCGGCCTTTCCCATGAGCAGTTCCCAAATCGCCAGTTAATTTGAACTTCCGAGTGATGTTTCTCAAACCCAGTGCGGAAAGAAGGCCTCGAAGTGTTCCTTTAATACGTCAAACTCGCGAAGACCTGCAGGGCTATTGATGTTGCTTTGATTAAATAGGTTTACAACTAAGGCTCTGCTCAAATGGTTCAAATGGCTCTGAGCACTATTGCCCGGGAACCTGGGCGTGGGAAGCGAGAACGCTACCGCACGACCACGAGATGCGGGCATGTCAGAATAGGGTGTACACAATGGCATAAGATTGGGGTTGGGTTTTTTTGGGGGAAGAGACCAAACTGTGAGGTCATCGGTCTCATCGGATTAGGGAAGGACGGGGAATAAAGTCGGCTGTGCCCTTTCAAAGGAACCATCCCGACATTTGCCTGGAGCGATTTAGGGAAATCACGGAAAACCTAAATCAGGATGGCCGGACTCGGCATTGAACCGTCGTCCTCCCGAATGCGAGTCCAGTGTGCTAACCACTCTGCCACCTCGCTCGGTAATGGCATAAGAGGTCATGTACAATCGTTACTCGCTGTTACAAATTATTTGATACCGAAATGACGGCATATTGCAGATAGTACCCTCCTACGTATATCTCGCGAAGGGACCATGAGGATAAAATCAGAGAGAGTAGAGCCCACACAGAAGCATACCGACAATCCATCTTTCCATGAACAATACGAGACTGGAATAGAAGGGAGAACCGATAGAGGTACTCAGGGTACCCTCCGCCACACACGGTCAGGTGGCTTGCGGAGTATGGATGTAGATGTAGATGATCGCCAAAGTAGGCAGCAAGAAGAATCAACATATTTTTAGCAGCCTGAACTCCGGCGACCTCTACCGATTCAGTACTAGGGATCATAGAAGCCAGGAAATATGGGCACACTGCACTAGGATCGAGGATGCAGCCCTCACTGGCACAAAGTCGGCAGCTGATCCACCTTATTTAATTATATGCAAGCAGAAGCAATTTCATATGACATTTCAGTCGGTTTATAAGACACCTATGATGAAACGTTTCTAGAAATAACTGCAAGGATTTGCCTTTTGTTATTCTTTAATTTTTATGCACCATGATCGGTTCGAATCGCCTAGCGATTCGTCATTAATTGGAACACATTTACGAATGACTGTTGCATTGTGGGGGTCGTGTATCTATGGCAAGGTATAAAAACGAAACATGTAAACCCTGAAAGTAGCGACAATTATTTACATAATGAGAGCCCCATAAATAAATAACTTACGCTACATTTGAAATCAATGACGGTAAATAAAAGTTGAAGAATCGCAAAGGGTGAATGCTTGCAGCTATTTCTGGAAACCTTTATTTATCACAGTCGCACTGTCCCAGATCGACAATGAATAAAAGTTTTACTCCTATGATTTATAAGACTAATTAGGTTTCTGACAGAGAAACAACTTAATGTTCGAAATTCTGGTAATTCCCAAGACTGATTGCCTATCGAAGTCGCGGGGTCTGAACGACGAATCTCGAACGTGCGATTGTAAATCGATCATGCGAGTCTCGTGGCTGGCGTTATGAGTATGTTTACGGTGGTCACTACAGCAACGACAAAAAAGAGCGTTAAAAAATTCTTGAAATTTCGAAGGACACGACTTACGTTATTCCTCGTCGGTGTTCTCATCGTGTGAAAGTCCATGTGATGTGTAAGCTACAGGGACACTTTCCTTTTTCCCATAGCCTGGGTAAACTCTGCCAATATCACGCAAGAATATCGGCAGAGTGTCACATGGGTTAACTTTTCCTCCGCGCGACTGCTACGGTCGCAGGTTCGAATCCTGCCTCGGGCATGGATGTGTGTGATGTCAAAATGGTTCAAATGGCTCTGAGCACTATGGGACTCAACTGCTGAGGTCATTAGTCCCCTAGAACTTAGAACTAGTTAAATCTAACTAACCTAAGGACATCACAAACATCCATGCCCGAGGCAGGATTCGAACCTGCGACCGTAGCGATCTTGCGTTAACCGCACGGCCACTTCGGCCGGCTGTGTGATGTCCTTAGGTTAGTTAGGTTTAAGTAGTTCTAAGTTCTAGGGGACTGATGACCTCAGACGTTAAGTCCCATAGTGCTCAGAGCCATTTGAATCATTTAACTTTTTCCTGCAAACGCAAGTTGTGGAAGTAGAGGCACTGAAACAAGTACAGTTCGTTTCTTTGTCCTGGACGCCCTTCCCTTTTAGTGGAAGACTTCACAGATTTCAATAGCCGCTCAATATTCTGTGTGTGAACAATGGGATCATCCGAAGACACAAACTCCACAGAGTGGGTCACGAATTCGTGGTCGAATCCTTCAGCTTTCAGAGTTTTGTACGACTGAAGCTCTTCTGTAATGACTTCAGTACCAGGGAGTATGAAGTGCTTTATCAGACCCTCTAAAGTGACCTTGTCTCTGGACAATACTCTGACACCGAAACACTTCCGCGAGTCTCTTTCTATTCCACCAAATACCCAAATGTGATCGATTTCACTTTTGAAGGTCGTGCTCTCTGTTTCTTCCGTCTGGCTGTAAGAGATTCGTCAAGTTCCACAACTTTACTTGCTCCAGCAATTGGTACACTGTCGTTTGTCACTACCACATAAAAGACTTCTCGGCAAAACCCGAAATAGTCGCAGGTGGTATTTGCTGATAACTCATTTTCTGATGCTGTTGCTTGCAAAGTGTAGTCTCGAAACCAGCACGATAGAAGGATTACGCTGGTCTGGATGGATAACTTGGAACAGTTTAACAACGTATTCTTCCTGGTACTTGTTCGTTTTCCGCACTGTCCTCAATACAGTTCAAACGGTATTTCAGCATCGAAACTCCACTTACGAAGTTTTACACACTTCGCAGCACCACAGTCAACACTGACCCTCCTTTCGTCGTCCGGTAAATTCATATATCTGGCAAAAAGTCAAACAATTTTCTACGGTGGATATGCATGTAATGAGATTTTTCCATGTGAGAGACTCCGCCAAAGAATCGTCAGGAACACCAGACATCACACTCACTATCCACAAAAATCGTCTGAGTTTCCCAAGCAAGTCACAGATAATTCGCCGAGAAAAGAACAAGTAAATGAACGACGGAAAACAGATAAAAATGACGATCTCAAGTAATTGATCAAAGCGCCCGCCACGAGACTCGCATGATCGATTTAAAATGCGCGTTCGATATATGTCGTTTGGACCCTGCGACTTCGATAGGCAATCATTCTTGTAAATTACCGAAATTCTTTTATAATCGTCCGAGATTGTTATAAAAATGTATTGTCTCTTATGATTTCTTCATGGAAAACGTGTGTTTCGGGATAGGATAGTGACCCACTCGACTTATCGAAGAAGGAAACTTCGTGAGACGATAAATAATTTGTAGTATTCCGATGTCCCTCTAATTACAAGATTTATAAAATTCATGCGTATCCAACACAAACTGCCTCAGAAAAACAATAATACAGAGACAGGGTGACTGCTATACAAAATCATATTATCCGGGATGTAACTTCAGTGGCGATGATATGTGAGAAGTTATGTTATAAGCACCCAAAGAAAGGTGCAGTCAGTTTGACGCCTGTGCCACAGACTGGCGGAACTCAGACATTTGTTCATGACTTACCTTCTGAATGCTGTCGTTGTTTCGCGTTCTTGTTCTACAACACAGTTTTCCTATGATTCTTCTAACTTCGAATGGATACATTCATGTTGATGGCCAGTCGCTTCTTCTCGAACTGATGCTAAGCAAAGGCGTGAACCGCTACGGAGACCCCGTGTGTTGTTGAGAACAACGTCAGGTCGCGATGTGTTGTTTAATTTAAGGGGATATATGGAAAAAAATTACGGCACAGTTAGAAAAACTTTCCAGCGATAATAGTAGGGCTGTAAGTAGGCTGAGACAACTGGGATAAAGCCCTCGAAGATGAAATGCATCTGGAACGAAAACAATTAGGGAAAGATGAAGAAAAACTAAAATCGGAGGAAAAGTGAAAAAGTTTAGTAAAATCGATCAGTCAAGGGAAGTCATTCGCGCTGTTAAAATAATTAAAGATTGTATTTGTGGTAATTTCCAAGAATGATTGCCTGTCGAAGTGGTCGGGTCGAAACGACATATATCGAACGTGCGACTGTAAATCGATCATGCGAGTCTTGTGGCGGGCGTTATAATCAATTATTTGTGATTGTCATTTTTACCTGTTTTCCATCGTTCCTTTACTTGCTCTAAATTGCATTCTTCCGCGAATTATTTGTGAGTTTCTTGGGAAACCCAGATGACTTCTGTCGATAGTGAGTATGATGTCTGGTGTTCACTGACGTTTCTTCGGCGAATTCTCTCACATGGAAAAACCTAATCCCATGCTTATCCAGCGTAGAAAATTGTCTGACTTCCTGTCGCAAATATGGAGTACTAACGGACGACAAAAGGAGGGACTATGTGGACTGTAGTGGTGCGAAGTGTGTAAAACTTCGTAAGAGGAATTTCGATGCTGAAATACCGATTTAATTTTATTGAGGACAGTGAGGAAAACGAACGAGTTTCAGGAAGAATACGTTGTTCGACTCTTCCAAATCATCCATCCACACCAGCACAATTCTTCTGTCTTTCTGGATTCGAGACTACACGTTGCAAGCAACAGCATCGGAAACTGAGTTGTCTGCTAATATCGTGCGTGACTATTCCGGGTTTTGCAGAGAAGTCTGTTACGTGGTAGTGACAAACGACAGTGTACCAATTGGTGGAGCGAGTAAAGTTGTGGAAGTCGGCGAATCTCACGTAGCCAGAAGGAAATACCAGAGGATGACCTTCAAATAGTGAAATCGATCAAATTTGCGTATTCTGTGGAATAGGAAGAGAATCCCGGAAGTGTTTCGTTGTGAGAGTGTTGTGCCGAGGCAAGGACACTTTAATGGGTCTGATAAAGCACTTCATGCTGCCTGGTACTAAAGTCATTACAGACAGGTTTCAGTCCTATAAGACTCTGAAAGCTGAAGGATTCGACCACGAGTTCGTGAACCACTCTGTAGAGTTCGTGTCTTTGGATGGTGCTAGTGTGCACACGCAGAATGTTGAGCGCCGTGAAGTCTTCCATTAAAAGAGAAGGGCGTCCAGGACAAACAGACGAACTGTACTTGTTTCAGTATCTCTGTGTCCACAGCTTCCGTCTGCAGGGAAAGTTAACGCATCTAACACTCTGCCGGTATTGTAGCGTGGTATTGACAGAGTTTACTCAGACTATGGCATAAAGGGAATTGTCCCTGTAGCGTACACATCACATGGACTCTCACATGACGACAACACTGACGACGAGTAAGGTAAGTCGTCTCCTTTGTAATTACAAGTATTTTCTAACGCTCTTCTTTTGTCGTTGCTGTAGTGACCACCATAAAAATACTCATAACGTCCACGACGAGAGTCACACGATCGATTTACAATCGCTAGTTCGATATGTGTCGCTTGGACTCCGCAACTTCGATAGGCAATCATTCTTGGAAATTACCGTATTTGTAATGGTTCCGAGTAAAGATATGAGAATTATTTGCCTTCTTTACTGGGCTCAAATATCTGGCTGCATTAGGATACGAACATCAGTTAGTTGGATATATGGATCGAAAGGGACTACATGTGAGCAAGTGTGTTTGTCAAGGCTATGAAGGAGCATTCGTCATGAGTGGCGAGTACATTGGTGTGAAAATTACTGTTGAACGTAAGTTCCTAAAGGCACAGTAGAGGCTAAAAGTCTAATGAAGAAATAGCCCTTTATTTCAGAACAATTGAAAGGATCGAAAATTTTTTTAGCTCACAGCAAACTAGGATGATAGGGTTTAAAATTTTGTTCCGTGAGTACTTCTGACGCGACACTGAAGACCCCAAATCCAACGAGGTGTGCGGTCACATGAGAAACCGTCTATACACTTGAAGAAAGATTTATTGGAGTTCTTGAAGCACCGACGAATATAGTTCGTAAGAGTAAAAAATGTATAGAAGGAAATGTGGCAATAGAGCGTACAAAAACTGAATCTTACTCTGCCGCGCGGGATTAGCCGAGCGGTTTAAGGCGCTGCAGTCATGGACTGTGTGGCTGGTCCCGGCGGAGGTTCGAGTCCTCCCTGGGGCATGGTTGTGTGTGTTTGTCCTTAGGATAATTTAGGTTAAGTAGTGTGTAAGCTTAAGGACTGATGACCTTAGCAGTTAAGTTCCACAAGATTTCACACACATTAGAATATTAGAATCTTACTCTTTCGAGATTAAATGCACTGACGGGAAAAAAAGTCGCGGCACCAAGAAGAATATGTGTGACATAAACGGAAGTTGGTAGGTGTGTTTCTTTATCTGAAAGATGATGTCTCTTCCAATTTCACGCCAGTCGCATGAGAGAAGCTAGTTGCGCCACTACGAGAATGAAAATCAGGTTTGCTTTAAATTAATGCTTTAACGGTCGTGAGTGTTACCTTTGAGATCGGTCTTAGTGAGTTGATGTTAGTCAAGAATGCCTTTAAGGCGACAAAGACGCCATTATAAACACCTCATTAAGTTTGAACGATGTCGTGTAATAGAGCTACGAAAAGCTGGATGTTTCCTCTGCGATATCGCAGAAAGACTTGGAAGGAATGTAGCGACTGTACAAAATGGTTCAAATGGTTTGAGCACTATGAGAACATCTGAGGTCATCAGGCCCCTAGAACTTAGAACTACTTAAACCTAACTAATCTAAGGACATCACACACATCCATGCCCGAGGCAGGATTCGAACCTACGACAGTAGCGGTCGCGCGGTTCCAGAACGTAGTGCCTAGAACCGCTCGGTCAAACCGGCCAGCAGCAACTGTACATGTTTACTGGCAGTATTTACGGTCGCTAGAGGAGCGGGCTCCGGCTACTTCAAGAAGCGAGTAACTGCGTGTGAGATCGCTCTCCAAGTTTTTATATATTTTTTGGTTTCAGACACATATTTTAACGGTTTTTGTGATAATATTTACTATATAAGTGATTTATTAGTGGTTTCTTCATTCACCTCTGCCTTTCTTGTGTTGTGACCTGATATTTGTGAGTGTTTCGTATCGAGCAACGTAACCTCTTACCTGTGTTTACATTCCGCGCTGACCAGTTGCAGCTGTAGCGGCGCGTCGAAAGCTAAGTACTAATTAATTGTTTGTGTATAGTGGTTTATTTAGCAACTTTAGTAGTCTTCAACCGGAGTTTTTTGTGTTTTCTGGTGAAATAATTTCAGAAGAGCCTTTTGGGAACTGTTTTCAGCTTCGTTACTGTGCCATTAGACGTTTGATTCTCTTTCTGTATTAGTCTTTTGTTCTATTCACATTTGTTGTTTATTAATACTGTTAATAATAGTGGTTACTTCCCTTGTAGAGTAAGTTTGTGTTTATTGTAGTCAGGTTTTTAACATCTTCTTATTGTAGTAGCGGAACTTAGAAAAAGTAAAATTTTACCATGAGTGAGAAGTGTGGGCTTTGCCGTAGGTTCGTGAGTAGTGGATTGCGGTGTGAGACTTTTTCGAAGTATTTTCACTGGGGGGAATGCAGTGGGGAAGCCAGTGGGCATTCTGGTGAGATCCTCTCCTGGAGCTGCAGGTTATGTAGCAAGAGTAAGTTGATAGAGGAGCAGATGCGTAAGATCTGTGCCCTTCAGGTTCAGTTGAAAAACGCACAGGAGGAGCTAGATAGTCTGAGGAGGGAGAAGGGGGTTGGGGAATGGGAGCTGGCTGTTGGCAAGAGATCTGCTAGGAGAAGAAGATTTTCAGATAGTTTTACTATTGGTGTTTACAACAGATATGACCAACTGTCAGAGTCTAGTGGAGAGGAATCTCTAGTAGCTGTAGATGTAGGAAGTATGCAGCAGACCTTAGTAATTACGGTGGCTAGAACAGTTGCAAAGTCGAAGAGGAAGAAGAAGGTTCTGCTCTTAGGTAGTTCTCATGGCAGAGGTGTAGGCCAGCAGTTGCAGGAAGTGCTCGGGAGTGAGTACCAGGTCACCAGCATTGTGAAGCCTAATGCAGGATTGGCTCAGGTGACTGTTAACATAGGTGGGTTATGTAGGGATTTTACTAAAGAGGATCAGGTCGTAATTGTGGGTGGGGCTGGTAATAGTATAGATAGGGATGGGGAGTATGACATAGATGGTGACCTGGAAAAGATAGCCACTCAGACTGGCAACACGAATGTGCATTTCGTGGAACTGTTTCAGCGTCACGATCGGCCTCATCTTAATACAGCCGTCAGGCGTAATAACATGAGACTTGGGGGTGCGCTGATGACAGAAAACATGGGTGACATTTCTGTGGTGTCGGTGGAGTCTATCAGCAGGACGGGTTTCACTAGACATGGCCTGCACCTCAACAGGTATGGGAAGGGGAGGTTGGCAAAGCTTATAGGTGACAGCATAGGTGGGGTTGGTGGGATCACTCATGGGAAAATTCCTGCAGTGGTGGGTGTTAGAGCTGCACCTTTTTTAGATTGAAGTCAGCTGATAGGTATTCCTGCTTAAGGGAAGTCTCTCTAACAAAGGAACCACATTTGACAAAGCTTAAATATCCGAGTAATGAGGGAATTAGTATATTTCATCAAAATATACAAGGTATTAGAGATAAAGTTAGTGAACTGCTTATAGATGTTGACTCTGAAATTATTGGTATATCTGAACACTTCTTAAATAAGGAGATAATTCAGAGGCTTCCTTTACCAGGATACAGGTTGGCTGGCAGCTTTTAGAGGAGCTCTTTGCGATGTGGGAGAGTAGCCATGTATGTGAAAAACGGCATCCCATTTGAGTCAATTGATGTTTCAAAGTACTGCACTGAAAAGGTGTTTGAATGTTGTGCAGGTGTGGTTAAATTTAACGGAGCTAAACTTCTAACTGTTGTTATTTATAGATCCCCAGACTCCGATTTCACAACATTTTTGCTAAAGCTAGAGGAGGTTCTTGGTTCACTTTATAGGAAATACAAAAAGTTAGTTATATGTGGTGACTTCAATATTAATTGTATAAGTGATTGTGCAAGGAAGAGGATGCTGGTAGACTTCCTTAATTCATATAATCTTATGCAAACCGTATTCTTTCCAACGAGAGTGCAAGGGAACTGTAGAACAACCATAGACAACATTTTTGTTCATTCCTCATTACTAGAAGGGCATTCTGTTTGCAAAAAGGTGAATGGCTTTTCAGATCATGATGCACAAATTTTAACTCTAAAAGATTTTTGTGCTACAACACGTGTTAAATATAGTCACCAGCTGTTTAGGAAAGCTGATCGAGTTGCTGTAGAGACCTTTGTAAATCTTATCAAGGAACAAGAGTGGCAAGATGTTTATAGCGCTGATACAGTAGACGATAAATATAATGCTTTTCTCAAGACTTTTCTCGTGCTCTTTGAAAGTTGCTTTCCGTTAGAACGTTCAAAACAGGGTACTAGCACAAACAGGCAGCCTGGGTGGCTGACTAGAGGGATGATAATATCTTGTAGAACAAAGTGGCAATTATATCAGAACGTTAGCAGCCCATTACAAACAGTATTGTAAGGTGCTTGAAATGTTATTAGGAAGGCAAAAAGTATGTGGTATGCAGATAGAATAGCTAAGTCTCAGGATAAAATTAAAACCATATGGTCAATCGTAAAGGAAGTGACTGGTCTGCAGAGACAGGTCGAGGATATAAAATCAGTGTGTAGTGGGAATGTCCGTGTTACTGATAAGTCTCATATATGTACCGTATTTAATAATCACTTTCTGAATATAGCAGGTGAACTAAATAGAAACCTAGTCCCAACAGGGAATCATATAGCGCTCTTAGAAAAAAGTGTTCCAAGACTGTTACCTGAAATGCTCCTCCATGATACTGACAAGAGGGAGATTGAGTTAATAATTAAATCACTAAAGACCACGAACTCTCATGGATATGACGGGGTATCTAGCAGAATACTGAAGTATTGTTCTATGTATGTTAGCCCAGTACTTAGCCATATCTGTAACTTTTCCTGAAGGAGTGGTCGGTTTCCTGACCGTTTGAAGTACTCGGTAGTGAAGCCACTTTATAAAAAGGGAGACAGGGATGATGTTGACAATTATAGACCTATTTCTATGCCATCGGTGTTTGCTATTTATCGAGAAAGTTATCGAGAAAGTTGTATATACAAGGTTACTGGAGCATTTAAATTCACATAATTTGACGTCAAATGTTCAGTTTGGTTTTAGAAATGGTTTAACAACTGAAAATGCTATAGTCTCTTTTCTCTGTGAGGTTTTGGACGGATTAAATAAAAGGTTGCGAACGCTAGGTGTTTTCTTTGATTTAACGAAGGCTTTTGACTGTGTTGACCACAAAATATTACTGCAGAAGTTGGACCATTATGGAGTAAGGGGAGTAGCTTACAATTGGTTCGCCTCTTACTTTAAGAACAGAAAGCAGAAGGTAATTCTCCGCAATATTGAGAGTGGTAGTGATGTTCAGTCCCAATGGGGCACTGTTAAGTGGGGCATTCCCCAAGAGTCGGTGCTGGGGCCACTGCTGTTTCTTATTTATATAAATGATATGCCTTCTAGTATTACAGGTGATTCAAAAATATTTCTGTTTGCTGATGACAGTAGCTTGATAGTGAAGGATCTTGTGTGTAATATTGAAACAGTATCAAATAACGTAGTTCATGAAATAAGTTCGTGGCTTGTGGAAAATAATTTTATGCTAAATCACAGTAAGACTCAGTTTTTACAGTTTCTAACTCACAATTCAACAAGAACCGATATTTTGATCAGACAGAATGGGCATCTTATAAGCGAGACGGAGCAGTTCAAGTTCCTAGGCGTTCGGATAGATAGTAAGCTGTTGTGGGAAGCCCATGTTCAGGATCTTGTTCAGAAACTAAATGCTGCTTTATTTACCATTAGAACAGTATCTGAAATAAGTGACATTTCAACACGAAAAGTAGTCTACTTCGCATATTTTCATACGCTTATGTCGTATGGTATTATTTTTTGGGGTAATTCTTCTGATTCAAAAAGGGTATTTTTGGCTCAAAAACGGGCTGTTCGAGCTATATGTGGTGTAAGTTCGAGAACCTCTTGTCGACCCCTATTCAATAGTCTGGGAATTCTCACATTGCCCTCACAGTATATATTTTCTTTAATGTCGTTTGTTGTTAGCAATATTAGCCTATTCCCAAGAGTTAGCGGCTTTCACTCAGTTAATACTAGGCAGAAATCCAATCTGCATGTGGAATGTGCTTCCTTGACTCTTGTGCAGAAAGGAGTGCAGTATTCTGCTGCATCCATTTTCAATAAGCTACCACAAGAACTCAAAAATCTTAGCAGTAGCCCAAACTCTTTTAAGTCCAAACTGAAGAGTTTCTTCATGGCTCACTCCTTCTATTCTGTCGAGGAGCTCCTGGAAGAGCTAAAAAATTAAGCAAATTCCAGTGTTACATTGTTGATTTTCTTTATTTAAATTTACGACTCGTCACCTGAATATTTTTTTTTATATTTCATTTTATCTGTTTCTAATATCGTGTTATAATTTCATGTATTGACTCGTTCCACGACCATGGAGATTTCTCCTTAATTTGGTCCCACGGAACAATAAATAAATAAATAACAGCTCCGCGCCAGCAGTCTTGTAGCTTGCGTTCCACTGAGCCCAGCAGACTGCCTCCATTTGCGGCTTCAGTGGCGTCAAACGAGAGCTAACTGGAGGGCACAGTAGAGGTCTGTGTATTTTCTGATGAAATCTGGTTTTGCCTCGATGCCAGTGATGCCCATGTCACGATTAGAAGGTCGCCAGTTAAGGGCCTGCAACCAACCTGTCTGCATGCTAGACACAGTGGACTTATACCTACGACTTATGGTCTGGAAAGCGATATCGTTTGACAGCAGGACCAGTTTCGAGCTTATTCCACGCATCCAGACTATAAATTTGTACGTCACTCTAGTGATGCGACCTGCTGAGCTACCATTCATAATTATCATCCTAGTGGATGCTTTCCAGCAGGATAACGCTCGCCAACATACCGCTGTTGAACTGCCACATGCTCTACGGAGTGTCGACATGTTGCTTTGGCCTTCTCGATCACCGGATCTGTATCCAATCAAGCACATATTGGTCATCATAGGATGACAGCGCCAGCGTCAGCAGTGTTCGTGTAGAAAAATTAGGCCTTGCACGGTGGCTTAGAAGCAGTCATTCTTCACGGCCTCCATTCGTGAATGGAACAGGGGGAGACTATAACATATGCCTCAGTAAAATGTATCCTCTGCCACGCAGTTTACAGTGACGTACAGAGTAGAGTGGATGTATAAATTCAGATACAAAATGAAAGAACACTAGACATTGATTTTTCAAAAATAAGAGACGGCTTTGCACTCACAGGAACGAGAAAAATCTCATTTAAGTAACCTTTGTTTTTCGGGCATTAGCCCGTAGTCCAAGACATGTTTGTCTGCCTACCATTTCGTTTTCTAATGCTGAACATATCGTAAGAAGCTATAAATACTCAGACAACAGTTTTGGACCTAAAAACGCAAGCCGAACTGTTTAACCTGGATGTACGAGTGAAATTTGCACCCAACCGGATATCTGTGAAATCTGCACCCTGTTTACCTGAAAACTAGCTGCTCACCGCGTCACAGCCTACCTGCCCCCGAGTCTTATCTCGCCCCCACCCACCGGCCGCAGTGGGGTGCGCGCGAACCTGTCCGACCCACGTCGACGCCGCCACGCAAACAAGCAACATGCAAAAGGTATCCGACTGCAGGCAAAAGAGTAAGGGCGCCACTAATCGTCTACATAACGCTCTACGATATTCTCTCTAACGTGCGCATATATCTCCTGATTTTAAAGTTTATATCCTACTTTTCCTTCTTTTACGATACATAACTACCTCTGCATCTACATGTCCACTCTTCAATAGGCAGAGAGCTCATCGAACTACTTTCACAACATTTCTGCACAGTTCCACTGTCGAACAGTGGGCGGGAGGCAAGAACACATAAGTCTTTCCGTTCGAGACCTCATTTCTCTTATATTATTAAGATGATCATTTCTGTCTATGTAGGCGGCCGTGAACAAAACATTTTCGCAATCGGGAACATAGCTAGAGACTGAAACTTCGTGAAAAGATGTCGTACCCATGACGTACGGCTTTGATTTAATGATTACCATCAGAACTAGCGTGTCATATCCGAGACACTCTCTACCCTGTTTCACGATAATACGAAACAAACTGCCTTTCTTCGGATTTTTCCGATGTCTTCTGTCAATCCTATCTCGTCAGGATCTCATACGGCACTGCTGTATTCTGTTCGAGAACGGACAGGCGTACTGTAGGGGTATTGGTTTTGCAATTAAGACCCTCCTTCTTCTTGCTGCAATATATTTTGTTTGTTCCAGACAGATTTTCTTTTACTGCAATATAGTTTTCTTTTGATACGCACTATTTGTAGATTACAAAACAGTTCGCGTCTTGTTTTTTATGTAAACGAGTAATTACTTACAGTTATTAGAGTTTTTGGCTGGCTTTCACCTGGTCACGTGCTAAAGGTCGAACTACAGTTTCAGTTATGGAGTATAAGCACATTTTCTAGATACGAATTTTTTTCTTCACAGTTTTCAAGTTCTTTGCGCTGTAGTAACTACCATGTGTTCACTTTATGTCTCTTCCTGTTTGGTTTGTTTACGTAAATGTTGTTAACCTAACGAAGAACATGCTGTAAACTAATGTATGTTCCATTTATGTTCCCTCTGTATGGTTTACATGTTTCTGCTGCCGGTATGTTGGAATACATGCTTTCTACACGAAATGAGAGGAGTGTTGCTGTGCCGGCCGCGGTGGTCTAGCGGTTCTAGGCGCGCAGTCCGGAACCGCGCGGCTGCTACGGTCGCAGGTTCGAATCCTGCCTCGGGCATGGATGTGTGTGATGTGCTTAGGTTAGTTAGGTTTAAGTAGTTCTAAGTTCTAGGGGACTGATGACCACAGATGTTAAGTCCCTATAGTGCTCAGAGCCATTTTTTTGAGTGTTGCTGTATCTGGGATTTTTATATCTTTTATTTATTCCATTAACTGTGCAATGTTTTCAACTGTTCTCTTTCCTTGTACTCTGAAGCTGTCAGACAGTAATTTTAACATGTATCCTGCAAGTTTGTAAGTAGGGGATTTTCTGAAATCCGGTACCGCCTCACAGAAACATTCGGTTTGTGAATCTTTGGTTGGCGTTGGAGGACTATTGCAGTAGGATTATTCTGTGTCAACTTTCCTTATCAGTGTTACCCAGTATGATGTCTATATTTTTCAGAGTGTTTTTTACTTTTGTTTCATTTACAAAATGAATATTTCTCTTCTTGCTGCGGATGATGGCCATGCGAATAAACTTGTGGTGTTTTTAGCAGACTTGCTCCATCTTCTGTTCTGCTAATAAAACGCAGTCTTTGTTCTCTTCCCCACAACATTATCTGTGTGATCGTTCCAATTACATTGTTCACAACTCTTATTCCTAGTTAAGTAGTTGAATAGACAGCCTTTGGATTAGGGTGGTGTATCGTGTAATCTAAATTTAACAGATTACTTTAAATACTGTTGTGAATGACCTCACACTTTTCATTGTTTCAGGTCACTATTGCCACTTTCCGCACTTCACATACATTTCGTCTAAGTCATTCCGCAGCTGGTTTTTGGTTACCGAAGACTTTTCGTCATCATCAGAATCATCTGAGAACAATCTAAGGGGGTTGCTCAAATTGTCTTCTAAACCATTCAAACAGATTATGTAGAGCAGAGGGTCCAAACCTTCCGTTTTACTCTCTGATTCTCCGTCCGTTACCACGGATTGTGACCTTTCTGAGAGGAAACCACTAATCCAGTCGCACAGTTGAGACGATACTCCATAGACACGCAGCGTGTTTAGAAGTCGCTTGTGAGGAAAGGTATCAATAGCTTTATGGAAATCTAGAAATATGGAATCAGTGCGGAATCTTCTGTCAGTAGCACTCATTACCTCATGAGAATAAAAAGTTAGTTGTGTTTCACAGGAACGATTATACAGAATTCCTGCTGAGTGTGTGTGTCACTGGATCGTTTTCTTGGAGGTAATTCATAATGTTCGAACATGGTACAATTAAGTTCCAAAAACCTACTGCTGATCGACGTCGGTGACATGGGTCTGTAATCCCACGAATTATTCCTGTTTCCTCTCTTGAGTGTTGTATATAGTCTGGATCGGAAGATTTGAGTTGTTTCGCTGCGTCGGAGGTATCTACATCTGAGCTACCTATGTTGACAGCAGTTCTTGATTCCAGTTCTGGAGTATGTACTTCATCTTCTGTGGTGAAGGAATTTCGGAGAACAGGATATAGAAAGGTTGTTTTAGTGGTTCTGTCGTTCTGTCGTCCGTAACATTACCACGCATACTCTGCCCTGATATGAAAAATCGCTACGCTTTGTCAACTTAGAAATTTTTTGTACTTTTATTATGGTGTTACGTAAGACTTTATGAATACTCTGTTCTTTTAAAATATTTCTTACTTGGCATACAATTTTATAATGATCCTGTATCTTCCAGTTAGCAATAACGACAGTAATATGCACAATTATCCAGGAGTGTTGCACTTATATAATTCTAGAACCTTCAGAAGAGAAGTAAATAGATTTTTAGTGTCAGTGATTTAGAGAAACACCTGAAACTTGTAAAATTTAACGAAGCTTAAGAACACGATACAACATCTACCATTTTCAAAACCATACTTCCGTCTGAGTTAGCTCCCTTTTAACTATAACCTACCGTAGATCCCTCGAACATAAAACGGTGCCCGGTGGTTGGAAGAAAGCACAGATCACACCCATGTACAAGAAGCGTATCCGAAGTGAACCACAAAACTAACTGAGATCCCTTTTCTGTAAAACTGTAGAGCACATTCTCACCTCAAACGTAATGCGGTACCTCTTCTATGCCAAACAGCATGGATTCCGAAATCTTCGAGTGAAATCCAACCGGCAGTTTTTTCATATGATATTCTGAAAGCCATGGATCAAGGCAACCAGACATATGCAGTATTTTTCCATTTCAAAAAGCCTTTGACTCTGTACCGCACCCACAATCAAAAATATGATCGTATGGGGTACCAAGCGAAATTATGACTGGACTGGGGATTTTTTGGCAGAGAGTGAAAGTCATCAACAGATGTAGAAGTAACCTCGAGTGTGTCCCAGGGAAATGGAAGGGACACCTGCTGTTTAGTGTTGTATAGTAACAACCTTGCAGATGATATTTTAGTAAGCTCAGACTCTTCGCAGATGATGTAGTTATCTGTGATTAGGTAACATGTGAAAGACAACTGCACAAATCTTCTGTTAGGTCTTGTTAAGAATTCAAAGTGGTGGAAAGATTGACAATTTCCTTTAAATGTTCAGAAATGCAAAACTGTTCACTTCACAAAACGAAAACAAAATGGGCACCCTATGATCACAGTAGCAACAAGTCACAGTTGGAATCGGTTAACTCATATGAATTCCTGGGCGTAACAATTTGTAGGGATACGAAATGGAATGATGACAGACGCAGTCGTAGGTAAACCATGGAACAGACTTCGGTTCATTGGTAGGATACTAGAGAAATGCAATTAGTTTAATAAGGATATGACAATAAAACGGTCATGCGAACCATGCTAAAACACTCCTCAATTGTGTGGGACTTGTACCAAAAAGGATTAACAGGAGATGTCGAACGGAAAAGGGAAAGGTAGCACTTACGGTCACAGGTTTGTTTGACCAGTGCGAGAGTGTCACGGAGATGCTGTTGAAACTGTGCTGGCAGACGCTTGAAGATGAAGGGAAACTGACCCGAGAAAGCCTAGGTAGCAAGTTCAACAACCAGCACTAAATGATGAATATAGGAATATACTACAATCCGCTACGTATCGGTCCCGTAGGGATACCGAGGACAGTTTACACTAACTACAGCCCCATTTAACCAATCATTCCTCCTGCGCTACATACGTGAGTAGAACGATAAGAAACCTTAACTGGTACAATGGGAAGTCTCTATACGAGAGTCAGATCAAGCGTTACTCAAAGGGGCGGCAAGACTATAACAGTTTAGAAATGGAGCAATTTAAAACAATAGAACAGCCCGATAAGGAGGCAACCCCTCATTAAGAACGGATAATCTTACTAAAACGAGCAAAATTAGTGCGGCATACGAAAGTTACCTGCTTTAATGCAACAATTCAGCGTACTGAACTCCCTCTCATTATTTTTATTTGCAGATCTGCGTGGTATTCAACCACTGCGTAGGCTGGCAGACGTCATTTTCCGGAAACATAAACCGATCAGACTCGCGCAGTTTTAGCTGCAAAATATTGCATGATAAATATCTCTTATGTGTACGGGCGCTTAATTGAAAAGTAATTAACGAAAGAACATTAATTTTGTCCGATCGTTCGTGTCCGAACAATCGACCGCCAAAGTCGCCAGTTTTTGCCTGTAACATGGGGAGAAAACACCATAAATGATTAAAAGACAAGGTAATGACTTGAGTTAATGACGGAGTCGACATAACACTTACATTTAAATGACCTTTATCGAACACATATAGTTACACTGAAGCGGAAAAGAAACTGGTACAGGCATGCGTATTCAAATGCAGAGATATGGAAACGGGCAGAATACGGCGCTGCGGTCGGAGACGCCTGTGTAAGACAAGTGTCTGGCACAGTAGTCAGATCGGTTACTGATGCTACAATGGCAAGTTATAAAGATTTAAGTGAGTTTGACAGTGGTGTTATAGTCGGCGCACGAGCGACGGGACACAGCATCTCCGAAGTAGCGATGAAGAGGGGATTTTCCCGTACGACCATTTCACAAGTGTACCGGATCAGGAATCCGGTAAAACAGCAAATCTTCTACATCGCTGCGGCCTGAAAAATATCCTGCAAGAACGGGACGAACGACGACTGAAAAGAACCGTTCGACGTGACAGAAGTGCAACCCTTCCGCAAATTGCTGCAAATTTCAGTGTTGGGCCATCAACAAGGGTCAGGGTGCGAACCATTCAACGAAACATCATCGATATGGGCTTTACTCGTGTACTCTTGATGACTGCACGACACAAAGCCTTACGCCTCGCCTGGGCCCGTCAATAACACCGACATTGGACTGTTGATGACTGGAGACATGTTGCCTGGTCGAACGAGTCTCGTTTCAAATTGTTTCGAGCGTATGGACGTGTACCGGTATGGAGGCAACCACATGAATCTATGGAACCTGCATGTCAGCAGGTACTGTTCAAGCTGGTGGAGGCTCTGTAATGGTGTGGGGCGTGTGCAGTTGGAGTGATGTGAGATCCCTGATAAGTCTAGATTCGACTCTGAAACGTGACACTTAGGTAAGCATCCTCTATGATCCCCTGCTTCCATTCATGTCCATTGTGCATTCCAACTGATTTGGACAAATCCAGCAGCCCAATGTGAGACCCTGCACGTCCAGAATTGCTACAGAGTGGCTCCAGTTACACTCTTCTGAGTTTAGAAACTTCCATTGGCTACCGAACTCTGCCGACATGAACATTATTGAGCCCACTTTGGATGCCTTGCAACGTGCTGTTCAGAAGAGATCTCCATCCCCTCATAATCTTACGGATTTATTGGCGGCCCTTCAAGATTTATGGTGTCAGTTCCCTCCAGCACTACTTCAGACATTAATCGAGCCCATGCCATGTCGCGTTGTGGCACTTCTGCGTGCTCGGGGGAAGGTGGGGGAGGGGGGTGTCCTATACGATATTTGCAGGTGTACCAGTTTCTTTGACTCTTCAGCGTACAAATACGACACTTAATCTGCTCAGTTCGAGCTCCACCCGACAGAAGTGATAGTACAAGAAGAAGACAAAAGTACTGCGCTCCTCCATTTATTCTCGCTGGGTATATATTCACCATTATTACAACTTCTGAACTTCTGGATGTTTCAGTATGCCAACGGCAATCTTTCAACATATACCAGTATCATAACTTCTTTTACGGTTAAAATATGGGTGCCTTTTTTACACATCATTACATTACCAACTATGAGAATAAACATTTGAGCAAAAGAAAGAGAGGAAACATTATCTACCACTGCCATGGGCTACACAGTGTTACCGAGCGAGGTGGCGCAGTGGATAGCGCACTGGACTCGCATTCGGGAGGACGAAGGTTCAATCCCGTCTCCAGCCATCCTGATTTAGGTTTTCCGTGATTTCCCTAAATCGTTTCAGGCAAATGCCGGGATGTTTCCTTTGAAAGGGCACGGCCGATTTCCTTCCCCGTCCTTCCCTAACCCGAGCTTGCGCTCCGTCTCTAATGACCTCGTTGTCGACGGGACGTTAAACAACGCTAACCCTAACCAACCTACACAGTGGTTTGCACAGTATGGACGTAGATGCAGAATTACTGTTATAAAAAATTTCTTTCATGTTTTACGTCTCATATAGAGGACGGCCACACGTAGCTCTAGGAATGGGACAAGAAGCTACTTACAACTCATGTCACCTATACGGTAAGAACCAGAACTCGACCGACAAAATTTCAGACTTCAGGGACATTTTCCAAGTATTTCAGTAATTTGACATAACGTGCCGTGGTCTCTGGTGGCTCGTTACAAAGTAGTAATGCAATTATTACTTAAAAGGCTCTGTTACAAGAATTATCTTTGTTTCGGTAAAAACTTTCACAACAGCGAAAATGGCTGCAACTTGGCAGTCACCAAGCGTAATTACACGAAAGGATCAGGTTATTCGTGGGCTCCTACGGACAGATACGGAAGTGCTATTATGGAGTTGCCATCGCTTTGGAAGCAGCTAAGGATACCGTCGTCGTGTCCTTTTTCTATTTTGTTGAGTGAACCCAAAGACGGGATGCATATTGGCCGAGTTTTCATCAGTAATCCTATCCCTACAGTCGTGTGTTACTGTTAACGTGCAACTAACACTGCTGGAAAAATCAACCCGAGCCTGGACCGAACAGTACTGAATGCAGCCTTGAGGACCAAGAGTAAGGTAGGCCTTATAGCTGTCAGCAGTAAGTACCATGAGTTGATGCAATAAGTTTTTTTGCGTATAAGACACACGGGGCATACCGTCTACAGTTTCTTATAGATCTTACAATCATTATCGTAGTCTACAGTTTCAATGTCGTGCAGATGTTTTCAGTGCAGGGGGTAAGAAATCAAAGGATATGTAATTATTCTCTAAAGAACCATTGGAGACCAAGGGGCCCTTGTACCAAAATATTTGGAAAATACCCCTGGACAACCTCCGAAATTTTGTCGGTGAAGTTCTGGCTCACCCTGTTCGCTTGCGAAATGGCCTTTTCATTGCAATTACAAAACATCTTATGCACATTACATGTACCATATGCAGCTCAAGGGGTAGAGCAGATAAATCGTCGCTTGACACTCTCATACAAACAAATAGTATCAACGACAGTTGGGAGGCACATACCAAATAAATTAATAAGAGCTTGTAATGATCTCCCTGATAAACAAAACAGGTCAGATCAGTGTTGTAGAAACTACGAAAAAAGCTCGCCATATTTAAAATAACAAGATAGGCGAGGTTTTACAGAAACTCGAAATTTATCGTTAACTTCAGTGTGAGATGCTGTCTCGCAATCTGGCAGAAAACCCGAAGAGATTCTGGTCATGTGTAGAGCACAGCAACGGCAAGGCACCAGCAATGCCTTCACTGCTCGATAACAATGGCGATGATAATGAAAAAAAAAATGGCTAAATGGCTCTGAGCACCATGGGACTAAACTTCTGAGGTCATCAGTCCCCTAGAACTTAGAACTACTTAAACCTAACTAACCTAAGGACATGACACACACCCATGCCCGAGGCAGGATTCGAACCTGCGACCGTAGCGGTCGCGCAGTTCCAGACTGAAGCACCTAGAACCGCTCGGCCACGACGGCCGGCGATAATGAAAACAGTTCCACAAAAGCAGAGTTACTAAATGTGATTTTTGGAAATTCCTGCACCAAAGAAGATCAATCAAATATTTGAGAATTCGAATCAAGAATAAATGCCATCACGAATAACTTACAAGTAGATATCCTCGGTGTACGGAAGCAGCTTAAATTAGCCTCCGTTCCAGATTGTATACCAGTCAGGTTCCTTTCGGAGTATGTTGATACAGTAGCTCCCTACTTAGCAAATATAAAGAAGCGCTTGCTCGTCGACGATCCGTACCCAAAGACTGAAATGTTGCACAAGTCACACCAATACCCAAGAAAGGAAATAGGAGCAATCCGCTGCATTACAGACTCGTATCACTAACGTCGATTTGTGATGTTTTGGAGCATGTGCTGTGTTCGAACATTATGAATTACCTCACACCAAACGATTTAGTGATAAGTAGCCAACACCGACCAGCCAAGAGTGACTGAGAAGATATCGATCTTGTGAAACACGACTACCTCTTTATTCTCATGAAGAAATGAGTGCTATCGACAGGGAATTTCAAATTGAGTCCATATTTCTAGATTTGCAGAAGCGTTTGACACCGTTCGTCACAAGCGACTTCTGGTCAAATAATGGCTATGTGCTATCGTCTAAGGAGTGAGCCTAAATTCCTGATTTTCTGTCATGAAGGTCACAGTTCGTAGCAACAGGTGGAAAATCATCGGAAGTAATACCAGGCGTTTCCCAATGAAGAATTGTGGACCTCCGCTGTTCCTTCTCTACAAAACGACGTAGGTGACGATCTGAGCAGCCCTCTTGGATTATTTGCACATGATGCTGTCATTTACCATCTTGTAAAGTCATCAGATGATCAAAACTAATTGCAAAATGTTTTACACGAGATATCTGTAGGATGAAAAAAGTGGCACTTTACCCTCAATTATAAAGAGTGTGAAGCCATCCACGTGAATACTAAAAGCAGTTATTCCATAAATCACCCAAATCTAAAGGCTGTAAGCTCAGCTAAATACTTACTGTTGAGAATAGCTTCAATTGGAACGATCACATAGATAACGTTTTGGGAAAGCAAACCAAAGACTGTAGTTTATTGGCAGAACACTAATATGTAACAGGTCTGCTAAGGAGACTGCTTACAGTAAGCTTGTCCGTCTTTTTCTGGAGTATTGCTGTGCATTGTGGGGCTGTATCAGATAGGACTGTGGAAGGAATAGAAAAAGTTCAAAGAAGGGCGCTTCGATTTGTATATTCACGAAGCGGGGAAGAGAATGCCACGGATATGATACACGGATTGGTGTGGCAGTCATTAAAACAGAGGCGTTTATCGCTGTGGCAGAAAATTTTCATGAAATTTTAATCAGCAACTTTCTCCTCACAGTATGAAATGTTTTGTTGGCGAGAGATGATCAAAATAATAAAATCAGAGAAGTCAGAGCTTGCACGGAAAGATTAAGTGTTCGTTTTCCTAGAACGGTAGAGAAGTAGCTTAAAACGTAGTACGACGAACCCTCTGCCAGGTACTTATTTGTGAAGTTTAGAGTAATCATGTAGATTTAAATGTAGAGACAGTCCATATTTTACGGACTCGACCATGAACCGATCGCCCACACACAGGCAAATGGCTCGGAGCAGACCCGGTCTGCAGGTAGGTCGAAGAACTTGTCTTCTTGCGTATTAGGGCCTTAAGGCCGGGCCGGGGCGGAATCTTGGCTCTTCTACCTGCTGGGCAAGTCGCAGAGTGGGGACAGGGGGATTAGTGGACCCATTCTCGACCTTTTCTGGGTGCACTTTCCAGTGAGTGCAGTTTACAGAACACCGTTTAAGCTCGGGTAGCCGCACCGACGTGTGTCATGGAGCTTGCTGTGGGGAATAGTAGACATTGTTTGCTTTATTTAACGCTAACGTTCGACCTTGTCTAACTTCAATCGCTCAACGGAACCAAAACAAATTTAATAGAAAATAAGGGCTGCGCTGTCTTAGGCAGAGGGCTGATGAAGTCTCGAACCGACGGTTTACGGGCGCGTATGAACAGATGCTGAGCTCCTTGAAGTTTGAAACTGCCTTTGATGCTGTTCTCAACGTCTGGAAGCGAACTGTGAAAGTCTGTACTGTATGATCGTTTAAATAAGACAAGAATTTACGTCGCTTAGCACATACATTTCCCTATCAGCTCACATTTTTAAATGGATTTCAAACCCAAGTACTTCTTCGTTGAAATTGTCTACTGTATCTTCTCTTTTCATCTTGTAGTACAATACTAGACATTATTTCATTTTTTATGACAGTTCTCATTTTTGTAATTAATTGATTTTTAGGATTTTTATTCCCAACGTAAAAAGATTGTCTCACTAGTTAAATACGGAGTCTCATAAGAACAGTTCGTATTTAAATTGAATATGTCTTGAGCAGTGTGCAGTATTTATTTTGTGATATGTTGTAAGGGACGAATAATCGTTTCCAATATGAATAGGTCACTGAAAATTATTAGGATTGTATCTCTTTTCACCAAATTAAATGAATTGTGTTCCGCTTATTGTCTCAAGTAGGAGGAGAGCTGCTGGAGAGTGATGTAATGTAGGTTGGGTGATTGAGGGGACAGCAGGGAGGGGAGAAGGGGGTGGGGTGGGAAATGGCTGTTGGCTATAAGATGCGATGTACGAGCATATTTCGTAGCGTCGAGAACTACTTAGGGTGGCAGTTGGTATTAAGGAGGGGAGGAGACCCCACTTTATATACTCATTCCAGGGCGCCATGCATGGTACTCACTGATGAAGAAATGAATAGAATGTATTTTTATTGTATTATTTTACAATTATTGCAGACTATCAGTACCTCTAAATCGTTTCAATCTGTAATGGTCCAAACCCAAGCTATATGTTGCAGTTAAATTCCACAGCTGTAAATTAATAAGAGTTCGATATTCTTATACTAATCGAGTGAAAATTCAGACCACATTTGTAAACCACATTCACATAATTTTCGTCGTACTTCAATTTGTGGACCAGTGACATTTGTTGTGTTTTGGTGTTCTTCGAAGGACAGCATTCCACCTACCTAAAAAAAGTCTCCAAGTTAATTTTATTATTCTTCATCCTTCCTTACACTAGAGAACAAGAAATGAAGACGATATTGCAACAGTTTCTCGAAGTTCGTTAGCGGAGACGAGCGAAATAACGTTACAGTTAATGCAACTAGTTAAAGTTTCATAGAGTGGCTATATGTCCACCATGTCTGAAGCGAACTTAAGCCCCATTCACCATTTTCTCTGTAGTCAAGGGCATCATCTGCTTTGCCAGGGTCATTTGAAACTCTCTTTGATTAATTTGAAATAGCTTGCTACCGGCTTTTTTCCCGAAAAACAGCAAACATCAGCGTTTTTTTTTTTTTATTTTGTACACTGGCAGCAATATGACCAATTTTAGTCGAAATGTAGATAGATATTCTGCTGCAGATACAACTGCAAGATGACTCCAAACAGGTTCGCCGCTCACTATTATTTAATCTCTTGCTCGCGAAGTGAACAGAGCTCAGTGCACTTTGAGCAGGTACCACCTGAAGATTAAGGAGTAAACTTCGATACGGGTTGTGGTTAGATAACAGAAAAGGTGACTAACACAGAAATTGTACATTTTTGTTTGTGTTTTAACTGTATATTCAGCCGCAGCCTCAAAAACCACTTCACTATGGGCGTGAATATTAAAAATGCTTGCATTGCAATTAATTAATGTTGAATAATCATAATGACTTGTAAGACAGTAAAGTGAAGTTTCATTTTTATTATGTTTTACTGAATTTCATTTTTGCAGTTTTTTGATTGACATTCCATTTTTGCAATGTTTTCACGAACTTTTGAATACAATTAATATGTTATATAGTTGTCTTACAACTTTACTTCTCTGCTCAAAATATTTAGATTTACATAAATGTTTTATTCCGAAAATAAAAAACCCTTGACGAGCAGTTTTATAAGTTTCACATAATGGGCTTCTTCCTCATGTTCAGTTGCTGTAAGAAGATAATCACTGCTTACAAATAAGGAACTTCAACTCTTCTATTTGGAACCTCTACAGACTGAATCACTTATCATTCTTTTTCAATCCAACAGCTAATTTATCTAATTGCACTATTCTTCTTTAGTGTCAAACGTATTTACTTTATTTGCTCCTTCAGTAGCACATTCTCTACTTATACTCTACAGACTGCACATTTCAGCTTTTTAGGACTTGTAGGTCATCATAAACAGACATACTAAGAACTAAAAGAATAAAATTCCACCATCAGATTATAATAATGATTTGACTGCATGAAACTAAAAATACTCTATATCAACATGGTAAGAACATGGGGTAGATTGCAGACTTACTATGTGTTACTGATACTTCATTACTAGAGTGACTTAGCATATTATCGAAAGCTCGCTTTCTGAGCAGCGGTCGTAAGATTTAATCTTCTTTTGCAAAGGTAGTGAAAACATAAATGTAGTTGGTACTCACTGAAACTGACATATTCATCTCAAGAAATCAACTGTGCTGATGTTTAAAATATATCTCAATTACTCTTCAATAAAAATGTTCAGATGAGACAGAAGAATCAATGACAATTATTTTAAATAGTTGTTATTGCCTTGGACAAAAGGCCCCTGTGGTCAGTTGTTTGATATGTATAATTCCCTTCAAAATGAGCTGAGCAAGTGTAACCAACTGTACTCGCGACTTAATTGCATTATTTCATATTTATAACTTTAGGCAGCTCCTTATTTCTCAGAGGAAACCTCTAATTATTGAAAATCAAATTACTTTCCTGCCTTTTCTTAAGTATAATTACAGTTCCAATACAGCCATGGACTCTTTAACAAATGTCAAAAAATGTTCGTCATATTTTTGTTACACTAATACACTTACTTGCACTATGAAATATTTGTTATTTTATTGCTTAGATTTTCTGCAGTTTAATGCTGAAAACACAACAGACATGTTCAATTTATATTCTATTAGCTTTGGTTGCACAAGGAGCATTGTAATTAGTGTCTTAGCCACTGTATAAGCTTTTGACTTGCTGGGTTACCGCCGGCATGTGCCATTTTCAGTGTTACAAAGTGAAACGTCCCCTTTGAAAAATTGTACAAGACTGTGTTTAAACTGACACACAATATTTTTTTTTAGCGCAACGCAATCTGACTTTCAGTAATCCCTACAAAAGAATGCCCCTGACTAACATTAAACTATACCTTTCAGAAATCACTTACCTCACAAAAATCTTCATTACTCGAACTACTGCAATACAGCGAGCGCCACTACTGCCAGCTAAATAAAAGATTCAAACTATGGAAGGCACTAACTACTGATAGGGATAGTTAGCAAATGAAAGATATTAATAGAGAACAAACAATGTATTTACCTTAATAGTCATAATATATATAGCAGTTCATGACAAATTACAAAACTCCACCATCTCTCTCCCCACATCCACCACTGCTGGCAGCTCACCTCCAACTGCACAACGCTACGCGCTATTCACATCCAACTGCCGCTGCCCAACACTACAATGGCAGACAACAATGCAAACTAGACACAGACTGCACACAGCACAGCCAGTGATTTTCACACAGAGGTGGCATTACCAATAAAAAACCTAAACAGCCTACTTACATAGCCTCCACGCTCCCCACAAAAAATTTTACAAATTGGTTTGGGCAGTGGCCAATACAGATTTGAAAAATTTTTTCATAATTACAATAACAAAGAAATCAAATGCACATACTTATTGATACAATGTTGGTCAAAAGCTCAAATTTTCTCACAGTCCATAAAGACAGTCCTGATCGTTCATCATGGTAAAATAGTAGTGTTTTTCTCAAAGTCTGAGCAGTAGAAGAAAATGCACACGGAAGTAGTGGATTTCCATGCAGTCTTGAAGAAGTGGTGTTGTCCTTCCAACGGAAAGACAGTGCTGACTCTCGACATGCAGACAAGTAATGGGTCACAACAGAGCAAACCCACAGCAGAGTCATTCGAGTATTGGTAGGTCATCACAGAGCAGACCCACTGTAGTCCTGGTAGAGATTACGGTATTGGTGGGCCACCAGAGGTGCAGACCCACTGCAGTCCTTGTAGAAATAATGGTATTGGTGAGTCATCAAAGGTGTAGACCCTATGTAGTCCTAGTAGAAATAATGGTATTTGTGGGTCATCAAAGATGCAGACCCACTGCAGTCCTTGTAGAGATGGTCAGCAGCCATCTGTTGTGACTGTGCAGGTGCACAATCACCATTGAAGAGTCTTGCGGATAATGTAGCAAGTCCATAACCACCACTTGTGCACTCACAAAGTTTTTGGAATTGTCCTTAGAACCAGCAATGCTGTTATCCAGTCCCTTGCTGAATTATTAACACATGTGGAAACACTATCAATTCCAACTTCTTACATATTGAGCATTACTATGACCAACAGAAATGTGTGCAGTGAAATGAATGCTTACAAGTTACTTAATCTGATGAACTGGTGTCCACTACAATTTTATAACATAAGAATACAATTACAAAGATACAGAATACATCATTAAAGAACATAACAATACAGATAACATTTGTAGTAATAGGGGCTTTCCAAAAGAATCGAACTAACATATACATCAGTGTTACAGGAATTATGACATGAGTACATAGATAAAAGACCAGAATAACTTTCGGAATATAAAATTCACACATGAGCATTAAAACAAAACAGAACAAATAATGTCTAAACATCTTTACAAAGAAAATAACATATTATAAATGCAAATTATATTTGAGGATAACAGTATTCCTCATCATAGTGAATGTAGCTTAGTACTAGAACAAAAAAAAATTCTATGAAACAGTACACAGAGACAGGAAGAAAAGAAATACACAAGGGTACCCAAATACATAGCATAATAATACAAAAGGAAAGGACAGGGTTTGTTTTACTGCAGTATTTTGCAAACAAAACTTTCTTTACTTCTTGGAGATCTCCCTTCATCCATCATTATTCCCAAAAAGTCCTATCTATACCTGCTTTCTGTATTCTATTCATATTTCTTTCAAAATAATTATTTCTCAGTGCACAATACTCATTTTTGCCAAATCTGTTTCTTATATCTTCTCAACACATTCTTTACCTATTCTCCATAGTCAGTTTCTTATATAGTCTACCCCTCTTAAGCTAACTTAAATCTACTGAGCTCAGATGCTAAACTAAGGGACAAGGCAATGCAGCAGCACAAAACAATTAACGCAAACATCAATGACAAAAAATTTAAATAGGCTATGCAATTGCAATATTACAACTAATGTAAGGCACTGTGCAGCAAACAAGAAAAATAAATGCGTAGTAAACTGGCTTCACAGCGTAATACAAAGTCAAATTCAGTAACATTATGCCTGGCAAACAGCAGCAGCAAATAAAAAAAACATATATCTAAACATGACATAGCTCAAGCAGAAAAAATAGTACACTAAAGACAACAATGCAGACAAGGGAAATGTATATTCACATCTTAATGTCTATGTAATTAAAGTGGTGCACCACAAGAAGTTATTCTACCAAAAAGTTACCAATTACTTGAAAAGAGAATTATGAATGCAGTTCCTGTGAAGGTAAATGTCATTTTGTGCTCCCTCATTTTTTTTGAAAAAATTATTATTTACTCGATCTGTAGACAGAAAATATTTATATTAGTACATCTATAAAATTTTATTTTAACCAATGCTGCAGTGCAGCTAGAAACTAGATATCAAATGAAATAAGCAACTATGTACAAAGTAAAGCATAAGAACATCATTCAGTAGCCATTAGGCATTTCATAAGTTAGTAGAAAAATCTCTCAACTAGAGAGGCAGTAGTCATAATCAGGTGTATAGACATAAAAATATTTCTCGTCATTTCATTAGGCAATTTAGTAAATATCATAAATTAAGAACTCTACAGTGTAATCATGTTTTCAAGTTCGACCGTGTCGTTTTTGCGATGCTCTCTACAAAGGAACGTCAATAGCGAGGATAATGGCCTCCCTTTTATTTTTTCTTCTCCACCTGCGCCTCTGGCACACACTAATGACTTTTTCTCCAGGCGTCTGACACAGCTGGGTGCCCGCGACGCATTACGTGCAGGTGGTCACTTAACGTTGGTACGGAAATATTAATGACAGCAGTTTCCGCTACCGTGACAGTCTCATATGAAAACTTTACAGGTCGAAAATTTACGTTGCAAATGTGTAGAAACAAAGTCCTATGAGTATAACAGTGTTCAAAAAGTTTTCGTCGGCATTGTGATACATTCACGCATTTACACACATTTCATGACTCTTAAAGTACGATTCTTGGTTTCCAACAACCTTTTCCACAAATCAGAGTCCCTAATCACTACTCATTATTCCTTACCTTATTACACATATACATATTCGTCGACACTTCTTCAATATATAGCATCAGCTTACTGATCGTAAACATACCGCAACAGCATAATACACATAGTCATCGTAATAACAACATCATAACACCTCAGTCAACTCTCAAAATCGTCGTAGCTTCCTCCAATAATTAAAAAAATTCTCTGCTCATGTCAAAAGTGTCATCTGCCTCAAACGTACTTTAAAAATCGTGATCCCATACCAAATATATCATTCAAAGCTCTTACAGTATCACAATGGTTCTGAAAAAATATGAACAATTCATGAAGTACAGACAAAAATACAATTTCGTAAGTGTGAAATTATCCAACTGTGTAATTACGTAAACATCTGTCACTGATGTAGTAAAATAAATATTTGTCTCTCTCAATTAAATGATCAGATAGTTATGTAATTTATGTGTTAGAGGAATATGGTACCGATGTGTAAAGTTGTATAAGCAAATACCATATTAGCTAGGGCTCCTTGTGCTTGCCAAACACATGGTACACAAGTAGGCGTGTACCCCCCTGAGGATAAATGTAATTATATCCTCAAGTGTTACAGATTACAGCAATGGAATGAAATGTATCACGGAAAACTTTCTTTGTAATTCAAAAATCATGAAAAATAAATGGTTTAAGTACAAAATTGATCACTCAAATGCGTGTCCTGTAGCGCTAAATGTGCGTCTTGCTGTAAGATAATTCTGTGGAAGTGTCGTAGTCATCGTCCTCTGTAAGCAAAGTTCTGCTGAAGTCAATGTACTTACCTCATCATAAACGAAAGTGAAATGCTTTGCGAGTAGATATCGTAGTTATTATGCTTATTACCGTGATGAAGAAAGTACTGTGTTGTAACGTATTGTTGTGCTACAGAAAAGGCTGTCTCCTTGTAGCTATACCACAAAGTTACTACTAAAACATGTTTTACTTTCCAGAAGAATTCAGAAAAATTGTGCAGATATAAAACAGATACACCGCAAAAGCAACAATATAAATTGTGTCACACATTAGTAGCGTCGTGATATAGTCGTGTAGCTGTCAAATAAACTAACCACTGTGTCATCTGGTATCTCTCAGAAAGCACTTTGAATCCATAATGTATTTTCAAGTAAACCAAAATGTTGCATTAAAATCTCATTAGCAGTACCAGTACATGTTCGAAATATGTAAGCCTGATAGTCGTTACGTAATCGTGTAACTAACAAGCAAGAATGTACACACACAATAACACTGTGTCGTCTGTTCACAATAACAATGCATTCGTAATTTCTGTTTAAATAAGTTCTCTTGGTTCTTGACTGGATATTTAACTTCAAACATTGTTGTATGTTAACAGATTCTTAAGTCTGACAAAGCATACTAGTAATGTAAAGTGAAAAGTTATATGGCAAAGACAAAGTTAAAAATAAATGGTTTTACATTTGAAATGTGGTACAATCTTTTACTCTTCAAAGTACTCAGAGTTTCAGCTTGAACGCAATTATCGTGCAGTATACGTCGGTAAAGAATACTGGAATTTTTCTCAAGGTTAGCTTCTATGTTATTTTTCTCTGAGCCAGCCGGCGCAGGTGGCTGCCTGCGGTGCGAGTCATTGTCTGTTTCTTTGTTGGCGCGCGCCGTTATTGGGATTAGGAGACCGAACTTCTACAAATTCACTGTGACGAGAGGGCCCTGCCCTGTTTAAATCCCGCCAGTTCTGATGCAATTCAGGTCTGTCGTTACGATCATATCGTCTGTCGTCATGTCGGTAGATTCCATAGTTTCTTTCTTGTCGGTCACGTGGTGGAGAATTTCTCCTGGAGTCGTAACTGCGTGCTGGACCGTTGCGTCTAAAGGTATTCTGTCTCCCTTGATAATAATTATTTTGGTTCCCATGTTGTCTGTTTCTCTGATTGTCTCTGTGATAGTCATTACTGCGGAGAGGTGATCTTTCCCTGTAATTATTACTACTCTGCCAACGGCTGTCATACGGGTGGTGTCTGTTTTGGTCACGATTTGCGTTGTAAGAATAGACTTGTCGTGTCAGTTATTGTTTCTGTCATCACGGAATTGTGACAGATGTGACCTGTAGTGATTGTTTGCCTGTTTTCGCATCCCACGACTGTCTGTGTCAATTTCTAATTCTTGTAACAGTCCCTGAAAAGCTTCAATGTCGTCTTTGCAACGTCCTGCTAAAACAATATGTCGATAATGTTCAGGCAGTTTGATTAAGCAAATGCGGATGAGTTCTGAGGGGCTGTATGGGTTTGACAGGTACTGATTCTTATGCAACATGTCTTCAAAATATTTGACAAGACTGGAAAATTCAGATTGTTCAAAGTGTTTCATCATCATGATGCTATGTTTTACTCAGTCTTGTGTAGCTTGAGACCAATATGCTGAGAAGAAGGCATGGTAAAACTCTCCTTCACTGTGGCAATCGTGAATGACCGATCACATTCTTACAGCTGGTTCATTCTCTAAGTAGCCACACATAAATTCTAATCTGTGCTCTAACGACCAGTTGGGAGGAAAACAATGAGAGAATTGATGAAGCCACGCTTGTGGATGAATGTCGTTGCCGGAATTCTTAAATGTTTTGAATTTACGTGTAGTAATAAACAGCTTATAGTCAAAATCATCATGTCGGCGAGTCGCATGTCGGTCATTGTTACGTTGTTTTGGTGGTTCCATCTCAAAATTCCGTGTGCCTTGCCAATTTCTTTCATAATTTCCGAAGTGCCCTGAGTTATTATTTTGTGGCTGTTCCGTACTTCTATGTCCCTCTTCCCGTGTTGGAGCGCGAGTGTCCTCTGAAATATGAAATTTTTGTATTACTTGTGCCAACTGATCTTGTACTTCCCAGATTTCTCTTTTGTATTGCATATTAATTTGATTCTGATTTTGTTTGAATTTCTCAATTTGTTCATACTCTTCTGTGTCAGTGATGGCTACAGGTCTTGTGTCATTCAAATCATCATCTACCTTTGTAGATAAATTATTTAGCTGATCCGAAAGTTCGACTACTTTCTCTGATAATGAACTAATTTCCTACATGTGTCTTTCTGAACCAATTTTCAGAGTATCTACTGTGTCCGTTAAGTTTTCCTGAGTTTTTGCAAGTTGCGTAACCGAATCAGTAGATGCAACTGAGTCAATTTTAGCTTGCAAGGTCTCATGATTTTCATGAACAATAGTTTGCAGTTCTTTTATGGCTGCTTCGTGATTCTGTAAGGCATTTTCATGCCGCGAAAAAATAGGTTGAAAATGCTCACAAATTTGTGTTTTTACGTCATTACAGACTTTTTGACATTTTTGACATTAAAAATTTTATGTAACTCAGTAGTTAAATCTTCACGTGATTGATCAAATGTGGTGTCTAACTTTTGAAGATTTTGTTCCATTGTGTCTAACTTTTGAAGCTTTTGCTGTGTTTGTCTCTGATTTTGTTCCATTGTGTCTAACTTTTGAAGCTTTTGCTGTTTTTGTCTCTGATTTTGTTCCATTGTGTCTAACTGTTGCTGTGTTTGTCTCTGGTGTTGTTCCATTGTGTCTAACGATTCAAGCTTTTGGCCCATTTGTTGCATTAATTGTAATAACAATGCACTGGTGTCTGAAACATGTTCCTCAGTGCTTTTCGGCAGTGAATTTGCACCGGCAACATTCACATTTTGACAAGCGGAAAATGTGTCTTGACTCATTTGAGAAAACGGTAAGGACGCAAAACCTGAATCTACAGTATTTGCAAAATTGTGTCCTGTCATTTCGGATTCCTGAGGCGAGCTGTTGCCGAGCGATCGATCGATAATGCTTCCCTCTTCACTACCTGTTTCACTGTCTACGCCATTGTTTGCAGCCCACTCCATTTCCCTATGCACAGTTACCAAATTACTACTTTGAACATTAGTTAATTCATTACTCGGTGGCGCTAACACACTGCTTTCCCCTTTGAAGAATTATTCACGTTTGTCCTTAACCTAACACACAATATTTTTTTTTAGCGCAACGCAATCTGACTTTCAGTAATCCCTACAAAAGAATGGCCCTGACTAACATTAAACTATACCTTTCAGAAATCACTTACCTCACAAAAATCTTCATTACTCGAACTACTGCAATACAGCGAGCGCCACTACTGCCAGCTAAATAAAAGATTCAAACTACGGAAGGCACTAACTACTGATAGGGATAGTTAGCAAATGAAAGATATTAATAGAGAACAAACAATGTATTTACCTTAATAGTCATAATATATATAGCAGTTCATGACAAATTACGAAACTCCGCCATCTCTCTCCCCACATCCACCACTGCTGGCGGCTCACCTCCAACTGCGCAACGCTACGCGCTGTTCACATCCAGCTGCCGCTGCCCAACACTACAATGGCAGACAACAATGCAAACTAGACACAGACTGCACACAGCACAGCCAGTGATTTTTACACAGAGGTGGCTTTACCAATAAAAAACCTAAACAGCCTACTTACAAAAGATTTCTGTCCAGCCCTCCAATGTGTTCCGCTTGACACCACTGAAGTTGCAAATGGTGGTGGCTTGAAGTCAGTGGAATACATTCTATAGGGCATTTGAGTAGATTGTTTTTGTAGGTTCTGGCTCACTGACTCAATGTTAAAATAAATTAAATGTTTTATATATAAAACAACCGATTTTTAAATTTTTTAAAATATTCAGTATATTGAATTAACTAAACCGATTTTAGAATGTTAAAAACAAAAGTACATTATATTAAAAAATAACAGTGTGAAAATAAGTAACTAATTAAAATGTATTAGTTAAAAAAAGTAAGTTACTATTAAAAATTTTATAATGTATTAATTAAATAAGTAGGTTATTTTAAAAATTCAGATTGTGAATTTTATATCATGAAATTCATTGATTCTATTTTTAAGTTTTTTTTATTCCTTTATATTTCAATTCCATTGGTCATTTTTAATTATTTCAAAATTTTAAACATCAATTAATTTAGAAAATCTTATTTGAACAAAACCTGAAAATCATAATTAAGTTCTAGACAAAGTTGTTCTCCAAATCCAGTATGTAAATATTCACAGTTCGTAATATTATATAAAACATTTATGTCTAGCTCATTTCCTTTACTAATTTCGTCATTAAAGTAGCTTCCATTTAAATAGAAAAAGTTTTTATTATTTTTACAAAAACAAAATTTATAGTTTATATCAAACATATTTTTTTAAAAAAAGTAATTTTGAACTGATAACTAAATGATCCATTGAAAATTATTACTTTTTATTTTTTATAAAGCTAATAAAAATTATTTCTTATAAATGGAGAACAAAAAGAAGTGCAAACTAAGCCAAAAGAAACTTGTGAACTAATTGAGATATGTGAAGAAGGTGTTGACTGTCTTATTTGTTAAAGTAATGAAAATAATAACCAATTTGTTAAAACAAATTGTAATAATACTATTCATAAAGAATATGTTGACAATGGTTAAAGAAAAAAGAATATAGTCCATTTTGTAGAACGATTAATAAAAGTGAAGTACCAAAAAAACTCAAATTATTGATATTTATGCTATCTTTGCTGCTCAAGATGAATTAGAATTATTTGGACCCAGCATTTTATTAGGTTGTGATTAATTAAATAATTAAATTGTAAAAATTATAAAAATTCACTTATTCAGAAATCTATTGACTTTTAATATATATAAATCGAGCGAGCTCAACGAGATTGATGTGTGAAAACTAAATTTTGTAAATATTGTAATACAGAGAAATCAATTGATAATTTCACTTTACAAAAATATACAAAGATGAAACTTCCTGGCAGATTGAAACTGTGTGCCCGACGAGACTCGAACTCGGGACCTTTGCCTTTCGTGGGCAAGTGCTCTACCAAGCCATGTCTCCGCAATATCCTTTCTTTCAGGAGTGCTAGTTCTGCAAGGTTCACAGGAGAGCTTCTGTAAAGTTTGGAAGGTAGGAGACGAGGTACTGGCAGAAGTAAAGCTGTGAGTACTGGGCGTGAGTCATGCTTCGGTAGCTCTGTTGGTAGAGCACTTGCCCACGAAAGACAAAGGTCCCGAGCTCGAGTCTCGGTCGGGCACACACTTTTAATCTGCCAGGAAGTTTCATATCAGCGCACACTCCGCTGTAGAGTGAAAATCTCATTCTGTATACAAAAGATGTTTATATAACAATATATAGACCATGTATAAATAAATATCATGTACAAAATTACAATAAAAATCAAATTCCTTATGTTCGCTGAATATTATTTGAAACAACATTTAGAAAGAAATTCAAGTGAAGAACATACAAAAATATAATTAAAAATGGATAACGAAAGAATCTACATCTACAATAAATAATGAAGAAGTTGTACCTAAAGAAACAGCTACATCTACAAAGAAATAAAAAAGTTGTCAAGAAATTAAAGATTTAATTTGTTTTTACATAAATCCTTCACAGACAGATAAACATTGAAGCATCTTGAACTTTATTATTAAAAATCGATTAAAAAATAATAATGGTTAATGAATAATTAAAATATCATTAAAAGTAATTGTACAAATTAATTGATTGTTAAAGTAATTGCTTGTTAAATTGTATAGTAAAATAATTCTTTTAAAAATTAATTCTAAAGAAATAGTAAACTAATTCTCTTTTTGATAAATTATCTACTAAATAATAATCCTTTCACATGTATTAAATTATTATTATATTATAAAAAATGTTTTTACAAATTTAATGAATTTTTTGTAATAAATAAAAGACTAAAATGGAAAGTTACATTGCAGCTCATCTAGAATAATTCTTGTTGATACACTTCATAAAATTTGTAAAATAAATAATTTACAAGGATATTCAAATTTATGTAAAGCTGATTTATATAAATTTATTGATAGAAAGATAAAAATATTGTTAGAAATAATACACCTGAAGTAAGAGAAAATGTTACAAATATTGCTAAAAGTAATAATAAATCTGAAGTAAGTGAAAATTGTAATATATCTGAAGTAAGTGAAAATTATAAAAATTATTTAAGTGAAGTAAGCAAAAAGTACACAAATACTGTTAATATTTATATACCTGAAATCAAACAAATTATACACCTGAACATGATGAAAATTTTTGGCAAAAGCTACCATATTATAATGTTTTTATATCTAAAGGTGATCAACCATTATAAAGAACATCTCCATTTTCTACAAATATTTTTGAAAAATGGAAACCAAGAGATAGAAATATTAAAAATTACTTAGTTGAAAAAGAATTTCAAAATAGAATACAAACTAAAAGTTTTGAAAGTACTATAGATACACTAGATCCTAATTATTTCTTAACAGCAGTAATAACAATTGTTTTAAATTCTTAAAGACTATTTGATAGTACATAATGGTTTAAAAATAAATTTTAATTAATATTGTGAATAGAAACGAAAAAACAAATGAAATAAATGAAAAAGTTCATGAACTTAGCCAACAAAGAAGAATCTATACAACTTTGACAGAAAAAGACTTTAATAAAATATTGCAACAAGTTGAAAGAGAAATTTTAAAAAAATCTTATTTTTTAGCACAGGGATCAGGATGGTCATTGGTTTACAACAAGCAATTCATAAATATATTTCATTAAAAGGATCATCATATATTGATTTACCTGAACTATTAAATAACAAAGCAGATAGTTTAAATGCAAAAAATTATGATGAAAAATGTTGTCTATGATCTATAAAATCAGCTTAGTTTCTTGTAGATAAAAATTCTGAAAGAATAAAAAAAAGACATGTTGCTCTTGATCTCAATAAAAACTTGAAAATATTGATTTTCCTGTATCAGTTAACCATATTCCATAAATAGACAATATAATTAATGTCTCTATTAATGTTTATTCGTTTGATCATGAAGATGAAAATTATCAACTGTATCCATTAAAAATACAAAATCTAGGAACGAAAAACATGTAAGTCTACTTTATTTCAAGAGAGCTAAGAATTCACACTATTGCTAAATAAAAAATTCATCTAAACTTGTATTAAGTCAAATCACGAAACATGAAACAGTAAAATTTATTTGTGATTTATGTTTACTACAATTTAATAGTAAAGAAAAATTAGATGGTCATACAACAAATGCTTTAACTAAAAAACCATTGGAAGTTGAAATGCCAAATAAAGGAGAATGTGTATAATTCAAACATTACCTGTACACACAAAAAGTTCCATTTGTTATTTATGATGAGTTTGAAAGTTTACCTTTAAAAATGGTTAATTGAGAATCAAATGCAGAAAAACCATATACAATGTTATAACAAAAATATGGACCAAGTAGTTTTTCTTATTATATTGAATATATGAATTGAAATTATTAAAATCCTTTTTTGTTTACAGAGGACCAAATTGTCATTAAAATGCATTGAATGTAAAAAACAAGAAGTTGAAGAAATTGGAAAAATTTATTCTGAAATTTAAGAAATGAGTCTACTTACATTTGAAGAAAATAAAATACATAATAATTCTAAAGTTTGCACATTATTAATATTATTATCAAAAAATAATAAAAAATGCATCATCATGATCATCTAACTGGATAATATTTTGTTCCATTGTGTAAAAATTGTAATCTAAAACTGAAAATACCTGATTTTGTACTTTTTATTATTATTATTATACAAATTTAGCCGTTAAAGACTGTGAAAACAGTTATTTCTTGCACTTATGGGAAGTCTTCTTTTATTGAAAGACATTTCCATCATGTTTAAGATTGTAACTGTTGAAATTCTTCAAAGTTGGGGAGATTACTTGCGTAACCTACCAGGAATACGACGAACGTTGTAGGCATTAGATGGTTTCTTGAAACAGCCGCCTCTAACATGAGGAACAGACGCTTGCAGTTATAGATTTTTGGTTCCTCCGCTCTCTCAGCCATTGGGAGTTAAAAATTCCTCATCCGCCTATGAAACCGTTGACCGGTTTTCACCCATAACCCTAGGCAGGGGCCCTCACAGGGTGCTACCATCTGGAGCCAGATGGACCCAGGTTTTTTTATGAGGTTGTTACTCCTCCCCCTCCTCCTCCCTCATCACTTGTAAGATGAGGATCCGGGCTTGGGACCGGCAATGGCGGAGTTTTTGTACTTTTTTATTTACATAATTTATTCGGTTGGGATTTTCATCCTTTTGTGAAAGAACTTGGTTATGATAATAAAGAATTAGAACGAACACCAAACAATGAAAATAATTACATTAGTTTTGATAAACAGACAAAAAATTTAAAAATAAAATTTGGTGATACATTTAGATTTATGGCATCTTCACTTAATAGAGTTTCAACAAATTTAAAGAAAAATCAATTAAAAAATGTTACAATGCATTTTTCCAGAAAAATTAAATATAGTAATTAATAAATTTGCTTACCCATATGATTATATGGATTCTTGGAAAGAAATTGAAGAATCATAATTACCACAAAAAGAAAAATTTTACACTATATTAAATAATTTTAATATTCTTCATGAATATTATGAACATGCAAAATTAGTTTGGGTAAAATTCAATACAAAAATCTTGTTGAATAACTTGATTTATAGCTTAAAACTAATGTACTATTATTAAGTAACATATTGGAAAATTTTAGAAAAACGTGTATACAAACATATAATCTAGATCCTTCTTGATATATTACAGCTCCACGTATATCTTGTGAAGCAACGTTAAAAACTGATAAACAAAAACTGAAGTTATTATATGATTATGTTATGCTATTAATTGTTGAAAAATGAATGAGAGGAGGTATTTCACAATGTTGTAAGGGTTGTGTAAAAGCAAGTAACAAATACTTAAAAGATTTTAAATAATAGAGAAATATCAAATTATATAAAGTATCAAATGTGCAAACAATTTATATAGTTGTGTATGAACAAATATTTACCATATGGTGGATTTCAACAGGATGAAACAAGTGTGAAAATGATTATATATTTGAAGTAGGTATAGAATATTCAAAAGAATAACATGATTTACATAAAGATTTACCATTAGCTACAGGATCAAAACTTCTTCCAGGTGCAAATGACAATAACTTAATAACTACTTTAGATAAAAAATATAATTATATAGTATATCATAGAACTCTTAAACAAGATTTATCTTAAGGAAAGCAACTTACAAAAATACATAAAACTTTATAATTTAAACAGTCTGATTGGTTAAAAGAACCACAGATAACAACAAAAGCCGCAACTAATTTTGAAACAAATTTCTACAAATTAATGAATAGTTCTGTATTTAGTAGAGCAGTGGAGAATAGAAGAAACAGACAAGATATAAAATTAGCTTCAAACAGTAAAGCATATGATAAGCTTCTAGCTACACCAAACTTCAAATGTGGAACAATATTTAATGAAAATCTTGCTGCTGTTCATTTGAATAAAACTAAAATAACATTTGATAAACCCATTTATGTTAGATTAAGTACATTTGCTTTATCTAAAGGATTAATATATGATTATCACTATATAGTCATGAAGCCTAAATATGGAGGAAATATTCAATTGTGTTATCGAGATACAGATAATTAAATTTATATTAAAACTGAAGATTTCTACCAATATGAGAAATCTATGATTGATATGTTGATATAAGTGATTATCAAATACATAATAAATGTAATATCCCCAAGTAATTACAAAAGTTTTTGGTAAAATGAAAGATGAATCTAATGGAAAAGTAATTGAAGAATTATGTGGTTTGAAAACAAAAAAGTATGCCTATAAAGCTGGTAATAAAATAGATTATAAAATCTAAAGAAATTACAAAATGTGTTGTCAAAAACAAAATATGTTTTGAAGATTACAAAGTTTGTTTTACAACAAAGAACAGTGAAGAAAAATTAATTTAATTATAAGAGAAAAACAAGAATTATGTACAGTTCAAGTAAACAAAAAGGCACTAATTCCACATGATAATAAAAGATATCTATTGGAAAATAAAATAGAAAAATTACCATTTGATCATTATAATTAATTAAGAACGTAATAAAATTATTTCTATATAACATTATTTGTATATAAAATTAATTTCTGTATAAAATAAATAAAATTATTTTTTGTAAAATTACTTCTATATAAAATGAATATATTTTTTACATACAAAATTTATCATTATAAATGGAAAATTTTTACAAAGATCAAATAAAATTTTACAAAAGTCAAATAAAACAGAAATATTATTGTATACAAAAACTACAAAGATTACATAGTTAAACAATGTAATAATTAATATAAAAGATGATAGAAAGATGAAACAATTAAAAGATGAAGTAATTCAATTAGAAATCATAAAATTAAATGAAAGATGAAATAATTCAATTAAAAGATGAAATAAGTCAATTAAAAGAACAAATAACTAAAGTAAAAGATAGTCGATTTCAAATTTTGATACAAAATAGTCAACACTTATTTAAAAAAACTAAATAGTAAACTATTTCTTCATAAAATTACATTATGTTTACGCATCCAACTGTTGTGTGTATCATCAAAACCTAACCGTTTAACCCTTTGTTTCCTGACATAAGAAAAAATTTACTTTTAAACATTTTCTTTGCAGAATTTATGCTATTGTGGCCTCAAATGACGGTAGGATTTTTTGTAAAATTTTATCTTATTTTTCACAACTTTTTCTCTCCTGGTACTCAGAAGTACCGTCAGACTCCGTGGACAGAATCACAATATGCGCAGAAAAATGATCCAGTTTTTATAACTTGTACTTTATTCCACATAAACATTAAATATTTTTACATTAGAAAATTAATTAACAGAAATTTGATATGATATTTCTGAATTTTTTTTTAAATTTCGCATAAATTTATTCTAGAGCAACTTCACAATACATAGTAACTTAGCTATACATATCACATATTTCGTGTTAGTGATACCTCATGAAATTGTAGGAAACAGTCCTTTTTCTCATTGGAGCACAAATACACTTTACATGTACTACATTGTGGATGTGGTCTCGACTGAATTTTATTTTTCGCACACATTTCGCATCGTCCTCTTTTACAACTGAACACTGCAAAATGATTTTCTCGGTTGCCACGATGTACATTCTTCGGAAAAGAAAAGTTATCCTTCCTTCTCTTTGGGGGAGTTACTTCATCTTTACCAGAGTTTCTCTTTTTGAGATTTGGCACTTGCTGTTCATTCATTAGCCATAGTGCCACAGCACTCCTGAATTCCAGCAGTGGAAGTGCTCCATGTAGATCACTGAAAATGACGTAAGCATTGACAAAAGCAATTTCTATTGCTCCCCAGAATAGACGGTGCCACCAATTCTTTGATCGCCTGTGAAAACCATAAGTTGAACGTAATCTGGGTGCATGATCCACACCACCCGTGTGTTTATTGTAATCATATACAATAACTGGTCGTGGTATAGTCATACTAGTTCCATCTTTCAGTTTTCTTGTCACTATGCTCTGTTCAGTGCCATGGAAGTTTGACGCAAAATACACTACTTTATTTTCCCTCCATTGAAATACTGTTAGGTCTAAAGGTGACTCTCTGTGATTTGATTCCCCACGGTTTAGACATTTTTCTTTAGGTAAATTCCCTGGAAAACCCTTCCTGTTTGTTCTAATTGTTTCTGTGTGAGAAAAAGTGAACAGAACAGCTAGTGAGAGGTAACGCATTGTTGCTACAATAAAGTGTTCGCACAACCTGACGGTACTAATAAGTCCACCTTGTATTTTCCACTTTATCTCATTAACTTGTAACGTAATGCTTCAAACTATTATAAAAAAACAAGGTAAGAACGTACAATGGAAAACTCAATGGAAGTTTCAATAAATTGCACACAAACTCAGGTAACACCATTGAAACAAGCACATACAATTTTCTGTTTTCACAGCAGCGCGCAAAAAACAATTTCAAGCTCTGACCGCCAGAGAGGTCTATGTATTGCACAATAACATCTATGAAACAGTAAAGCAGAGTTACTGTTACGTACCGACGGCCTCTCAGATCACAAAACTGCACCACGAGAAAATGATGAGAGTCAAAACTTTCTGGTACTTTTAAGTACCGTCAGACAACAAAGGGTTAACATAAACGTGATTATATTTCTTTTTAAAAGTATTTCAACTAAGTATACATATCGACATTATGTTTTATGTAATTCTTGATCATAAAAATTTCCTTTCATATCTTTTAATTTATATATTTTCACTAATTTTGTTCGGTCTTATTTTTATCGTAAAATGTTTTGTAATATTGTATTCATCAATTAAATATTTAACTAAAATTAACCATTTTTAATTTCCTTGAAAGAGAAATTTTTTCCTCATTTTTTTCTTTAAGTGTTCTGTTCAATCGTTCAACAACAGATGCTTTTCATTTTGAAAAAGTTGGAAATGATTAATGTGATATTTTTTATTAATTCGTTAGATTCTTTAAAATTATCTGTTTCTAAATTATTTGGTTATATAACTATAAAAATTTTTGAAATGCGTTATCTATATTTTTAGCTGTTATATCATTAATAGAAACAGCAAATGCATATTTTTGAAAAACTTCAATTTTTGTTAATAAATATTTATACCTTCATTTATTTATGAAATTTCTTTTAAATTGACAGAATACATTTTAACTAAATCAGCTTGCCACAACTCATTTATATTAAAAGAAACGATATCTCCTTTTGCAATATTTTATAATTGGTTTATGTCATTCATTAATTATATTTTCACGAATATTATTATTTAAAAATTCACCATTTACAAAATTTTTTAACAAATTTACTTTTTTAGATTTAAAAATTGTGCAAATACGTTCAATTCTGTCTTCCATTTTTTGTTTGTTCCTCTTTAAGTGGATTATGTGTATGTGTACGCTATTTACACTTTATATATATGATTTTTACACTTTATATATATATATATATATATATATATATATATATATATATATATATATATATATATATATATATATATATACACTCCAGGAAATTGAAATAAGAACACCGTGAATTCATAGTCCCAGGAAGGGGAAACTTTATTGACACATTCCTGGGGTCAGATACATCACATGATCACACTGACAGAACCACAGGCACTTAGACACAGGCAACAGAGCATGCACAATGTCGGCACTAGTACAGTGTATATCCACCTTTCGCAGCAATGCAGGCTGCTATTCTCCCATGGAGACGATCTTAGAGATGCTGGATGTAGTCCTGTGGAACGGCTTGCCATGCCATTTCCACCTGGCGCCTCAGTTGGACCAGCGTTCGTGCTGGACGTGCAGACCGCGTGAGACGACGCTTCATCCAGTCCCAAACATGCTCAATGGGGGACAGATCCGGAGATCTTGCTGGCCAGGGTAGTTGACTTACACCTTCTGGAGCACGTAGGATGGCACGGGATACATGCGGACGTGCATTGTCCTGTTGGAACAGCAAGTTCCCTTGCCGGTCTAGGAATGGTAGAACGATGGGTTCGATGACGGTTTGGATGTACCGTGCACTATTCAGTGTCCCCTCGACGATCACCAGTGGTGTACGGCCAGTGTAGGAGATCGCTCCCCACACCATGATGCCAGGTGTTGGCCCTGTGTGCCTCGGTCGTATGCAGTCCTGATTGTGGCGCTCACCTGCACGGCGCCAAACACGCATACGACCATCATTGGCACCAAGGCAGAAGCGACTCTCATCGCTGAAGACGACACGTCTCCACTCGTCCCTCCATTCACGCCTGTCGCGACACCACTGGAGGCGGGCTGCACGATGTTGGGGCGTGAGCAGAAGACGGCCTAACGGTGTGCGGGACCGTAGCCCAGCTTCATGGAGACGGTTGCGAATGGTCCTCGCCGATACCCCAGGAGCAACAGTGTCCCTAATTTGCTGGGAAGTGGCAGTGCGGTCCCCTACGGCACTGCGTAGGATCCTACGGTCTTGGCGTGCATCCGTGCATCGCTGCGGTCCGGTCTCAGGTCGACGGGCACGTGCACCTTCCGCCGACCACTGGCGACAACATCGATGTACTGTGGAGACCTCACGCCCCACGTGTTGAGCAATTCGGCGGTATGTCCACCCGGCCTCCCGCATGCCCACTATACGCCCTCGCTCAAAGTCCATCAACTGCACATACGGTTCACGTCCACGCTGTCGCGGCATGCTACCAGTGTTAAAGACTGCGATGGAGCTCCGTATGCCACGGCAAACTGGCTGACACTGACGGCGGCGGTGCACAAATGCTGCGCAGCTAGCGCCATTCGACGGCCAACACCGCGGTTCCTGGTGTGTCCGCTGTGCCGTGCGTGTGATCATTGCTTGTACAGCCCTCTCGCAGTGTCCGGAGCAAGTATGGTGGGTCTGACACACCGGTGTCAATGTGTTCTTTTTTCCATTTCCAGGAGTGTATATATATATATATATATATATATATATATATATATATATATATATATATATATATATATATAAATGATTGTCATGTTAAGTATGATTTTCCATTTATATAAATAAAAATTTAATAGATTAAAAGTTTTTAACAGAATCTTTCAATACTACAAATATTAAAATTTATTTGTGAATGATTATTGATTGATTGCTATTATTTATTTGACATAACTTAAATTTTTATCAACATTAATAGTTCTTCCAAGTAGGAAATCATATTCAGAACTGTACATTTTTTGTTCACCACCAGATATAAACTTAAATTCAGTTGTTTGTTTATCAGATACTTTACCTTTAAGATTACGTAACTATTCTAAGCATGGAGTTAGTTATACGTATTTTTGAGAAATAAACCTAGAAACCATTTTCTATTTCCATTTTTGTAAAGAAAGTCTTTAATGTGTTGTGCATCTGATTAATTTTTTCATTAAGTTGTGTACTTTTAACATAGTGATTAAATTGTGTTATAATTCTTGTGTATTCTGGTTTTGTAAGAAAATTTAATAGTTCATTAACAAAATAATGTTTGTTAACTAAATCTTTTCATCAATTGGATCATTTACTTTAACAAGTCTTCTATTTTTAAAACCAATATAACTTTTAGTTATTTAAAAAATAATATAAAATTCTTTCTGAATTGTAAAATTGCATTAGTTAGTTTTGGATCTATTGATTGTTTAATAAGATTTTGAAATTGATTAATTGCATTAGTTTTTTGGGTCTATTGGTGATTGTAGTTTAATAAAATTTTCAATTCTTTCAATTATTTTATTTTCTTCTGAATTGGATGTTGGTGTTTTAACTACTTGTTCGTTTTGTCCAAAAATGTCAGTTTATTAAATTTAAAATATCATTATCATAAAAATTGTCTCATAGCAATTTTAAAACAAATAAACATAAATGTCCGCATATTACTTCATCAACATTTTGTATTCTTTCTGCATTGTTAATTTTTCCTAAACTGTTAAATAATTGTTCTGTTATATATTTATCATTATTTTTATAATATCAAGTCCAATGAGTACCAGAATTATTAGATGTATCTAAATTTACTATCCCACGTTCAATTTGTTATGGTTCATGTAATAATTCATCAACTATGAGTACTCCACGAAGGTTTTTAATTTTTAATTGCTTAGTAAGTGTTTCTATATCAAAATTACTTAATGCATTAGAATATTTACCAATTACTTTTTTAAGTTTTTTATTTTCTTTATTCCATTACCAATTTTTTTTCCATTTCTATGTCTTTTTTGTTCTTCTAATTCTTTATCACGTTCCTTTTTGTTTAATTCTGCATTTGCAAGTGCTGCAAATGCACCAGCTAAGAAACACTTTATGCTAAAAATGGCAAAGCAGCTATTAATAATGGTAAAAATCCACCTTCATGTTTTGTTAATCCTTTACCATCTTTCTTTTTTGATAACTTTCAATAATTTTTTAACAGTAGGAATACCTAATATTAAAAGTAAATTTCCACCAACTTCTTTTCTTTTTTGAAAATCTATTAAAATGTTTCAATCGCATTTATTTGTCCATTATTTAACTTTAATTTAATTGCTTGTGGTTTAGTTTTGCCATTTGGTAGCAAAGTATAACGATTTTCAAAATTATTCATTTTTAGAATTAAAAAATTTAATAAAGATTTTTCTTATATACTTAAAAACATACATTTTTTTATATAGTTTAAAAATGTATAAAGATTTTTTATACAGTTAAAAATTGATGAGCGTTTTTATATAGTTTATATTGTTGGAACACGTACAAAGATATTTTATATAGTTGAAAATTGATAAAGATTTTTCATATAGTTTAAAAATTTATAAAGATTTTTATAATCCGCAACCAATTCCATCAATATTAAAATTAATTCCCATACTTAATTTTTTTCCATACATTATTCCTCTAAAAACTGTTGCTGCAACTTTTTCACCAAATGAAGTATCATTTGCATACATTCTTTCTTCTGCAGCTAATTGCAGTTCTTTATCAGCTATATTTCTCTTTTCTAAATCTTTATTATCTCTATAGGCAATATAATGTTTTTACATTACTTCATCACCTTTAGCTAATCTCTCTTCTAATTTTGTACCTGGACCACAATAATTATAGCCTGGAAGATTCATTTCAAATGGTAATTTGTTAAATAAAGTATTTACTAATCCTGTTCCAAAATCATCACTCTTCAAAAATGTATGTGGAAGAATATTAAATAAACTAATAAAATACAGAATTCTGTTTGGATTATCAATTATATAATCACTTAATTTTATTTGATAACATTTTTGAAATACTAATTTTTTGATTATGATAATTATTATTTCCAGCTAGTTGTTCACCATGGATAACTGCTAATCTATTGATTAATTGTCTAACATTATTTAACCAATCATATCCAATTGATTTATATGTATATTTTTGAACTAAACTTTCATCTATTTTTCGTTTATCAGGTGAACTAAAATTTGAAGAATCTATAGTTTGTCTTCTTAAAATGGAAAATTATCATTAACAATTGGTTTTATTTACTATAAATATTTATTACCTTTACTTGATCTTATTATATTTGGATTATTATCAGAATATAATGTTCATGAATTTAATACTATATCTGCATAATTTGGTAAATATACACCATCAGACTTTTCATTTAAATCATCTATAGTAATATGTTTTTAATTTAAAAGTCTCATTAATCCATCTTTACCTTCATGTGTTTTTCACCAATTTTTAATTTATTACCATTAAATTCTACAGGCAAATTTGCAATATATTTTAACATTCCAACAGGTTTTAAACAAAATTGTCTTCACTATGAATAATATATTTTTACATTCTTTCACTAATATTTGTTTTATTAGTTTCATTTATATTATTACTGTTTAATGTTAATTTACATTTTTCCTTTTATGAAATACCTGTTTAATTTCTGATTCACGTAATGTTTAATCATATTTCCAAGGAATATTGCCAGACCAATCTGTTAATCTTTTTATTGGTGATAAATCTTCAAAATCTTGTATATGATGTCTCTATGGACTAATTTGTATTTCAAATTCCCTATTTTCATCAAGTGCTTTTAAAACATTAACACCTAAACCTTCAATACCTTGTTTTACTTTTTCAATAGCATCAATTACAGGTTGTTCTCCCTTTTTATATTTTTCAAATTCTGTTCTTGGTTGCTTTTTCCAAAGCTTTTCAATTATTGAAATTTTTTTCTGTTTTTTAGCTTGTTTAACAACTTTTTTGTCATACTATACCAACAGTTATTAATGAAGAAAAAACATTATGTTAATCCACTTTAAAAGAGGGGCCGCAAGTCATTAGTAAGCAGGTGATGGAACAAGAAGAAAGGTTTGCTGGGAATGTATGTATGCTAGCAGAACAATTCCATAATGAACAAGCGGCTCTTGAGTCCTGAGTAGGACAAAATTCTGCCAGGGATCTCCGCATGTTAGGAGAACAATGCCAGAGTGAGCACGTTCATCTTCTAGAGATGCGATTTTATGTTTGTTTGAGAAAAATGATGCTGGTATTGTAATAAAAGATACTCTTCCAAAAGAATGTAAAATTATTATGGAATCTATGAAAATTCTTGAACCAGTTGTTAATTATGAACCAAATTATGAACTTGAACAATGTGAAAGTATTTTTAAAAATCCTAAAATCCGGTTTATTTTTATGTATTTCAAACATAATAAATTGCTGGATTATCTGGTAAAAATTATTTTGAACTAGATACTACAAATTACTATAATTCTATAGAATTTGATTGGCCAATTTTTTCTTTTTGGTGTATTTCAAACAAATCGTAAAAACAATCTATTACTTGAGTCATCATTATTTGATCATGTTAAACTACAGAATATATATTTAAAAGATAGTACAATTGAAGGTTTTCCTCAAGAAATGTGGAATATTAATCGACCAAATAATTTCTTAAAGCATATGATGCATTTTTAGATTTTAAAATAACTATTTTATTAAAATCAGATATTGATATTAATTTATCCAATTATTCATTTTATGTAATGAATATGACATACAGATAGAATGTTATAAAAATCAAATATGAAACTCTGTACAACTTTTAACAATAAAATTCCAAATGATACACTTGCTTGTATAATAATGTATGGAAAGAAAGATTCACTTATAATGCACAACATAGATTAGCAACTGAAAATTTTTAATTTTTAACATTTGCTTCTATATAAATGAATAAAAGTCTTAAAAAATTTATAGAAGTATTAACTTCATACTTATATACATTTCTGAAACATTTTAAGAAAGATAAAAAAATAAAAATGGAAAGTTTTAATATAATTTTCCTTTGATAACTAATTTGTTTTATTTATTTAATTACATTTACAATCTTATCTTTTGAAATAATGTACTTTTGTTATAACTAATACATTTCAATGATTTATTTACTTTCTCAATGTTCTTTTATAAAATAATGTACTTTTGTTTTAACTAATACACTTTAATTATTTACTTACCTATTTTTTAAAATAATGTACTTTTGTTGTTAAAATTGTAAAATCGATTTAATTAATTAAATATAATGAATTTTTAAAAAATTTTAGAAGTCAGTTTCTTTGTATATAAAATATTTAATTTATTTTAACACTGAGTTAGTTAACCAGAATCTACAAAAGTAATCTACTATTATGGCTCAGAGCTCTCCCTGAATTAATCGATTTGTAACAGTTTGTTATGTCATTCTGCTGCCGACTGCTGCTCAATTTTCTGTTGCAGATGCAGTACGATGCGAAACAGCCATGTACAGAATACGATGGTCTTCCCTCTCGATAGTGCCAAGTGGTCATCAGGAGCCTGGTCTTCTTGTGACCGTACGTTCTTGTGACCAGTACAGTGGCTGTATTACTACTATGTACAGTGGCTGTATTCCTACTAAGTCCTTCAGCAATGTCGCAGAAAGAATATCGCACTTCTCGTAGCAATATTACACGACCTTGTCCAAACTCAGAGAGGGGAAGATAATGGCACCTTTGTCACCTTAAAGGCATTCTTGACTAACATCAGTTCACCACATCCAATCTGAAAGGTAAGTAAACCTCATGACCATTACAGTGTGTACTTAAAGCAATCCTGGTTTGTTTGTTCACAGTTACGCAACTAGCATCACTCGTATGTGAATGGCATGAAATTTTAATAGACGTCATCCTGCAGACATCAAAACACTTCTCCATTAAATTTCGGGAATGCAGCCGCATAATTTATGTGGCTGCATTCCCGAAATTTAATGGAGCAGTCTTTGCGCCGCGAAAACCTGAAGATTCACATCAAAACACTTGTACCAACTTTCGTTTATGTCGCACAACTATTTGCTTGTTGGAGCTGCATTTTCTTTCCGTCAATGTATTTGATTAATTTTGCAGCTGCGAAGGAAATTGCATCAAGAGTGGAGAAAAACAAACTGTTTGCAGTAGATTTTCTTGAAAAGGAAAGGTATTTTTTTTCCTTACAACTGTGGAGATCGAACAGGCCATAAACATCACCGTTGTTCACAAGTTTTGTATATTTCTGGGGACACACGTGACTTAACGCCTGGAAGAAGACCAACAAAGCCTTCGAGACACTTCTCCAGGTTACCAGGAGTTTGATTTGTTAGCGTAGAACTCCACCGACTCCAAGAACATGGAAAAATGAGAGGTAGGACAATTCATTCTATAGGATATTGAAGCGAACCAACTCCAACCTCTTCAGGATATGATGTTGCTTTGACAAAAGTTCGAAATCGTCCTTAAAGATTACTGGTACAGTAGTCGGTTCTCAGCTTTACTCCTGGAGAAGGCTGAGGTGACACTACAACACATAAAATATTAGATCACTTTCTGCAACTTGCACAAGATGAAATACTTAACTTCGTAAAAGTCCATGTCCACAAGTATGCTATCAGCATTTATCACTGTTACTGAACATTAATATACACATGAAAAAAAGTTTTGCATCACCCCAGTTCCCAGAACTCCTGAAGATAGACGTTCACTGGGGATATTGTTTCACAGACACAGTCCCTTTGACTCCTCAGAATGCAACTAAACCCATCGAAAGATGTAAACAACTATGGATAAGCAATGCCTATTAGTCAGACGGGGTCCGACAGCCGATCAGTTCCAGTCATTCCACCACAGGTACACAGCTTGTGTTGTCTGCAGCTCAAACATGCCTTGACGGTCAATACCGCGGTTCGATCACGCCCGGCCTGTTACTTTATGCCAGGAAGGGCTCTCCACAAGGGAAGTGTACAGGCATCTCGGAGTGAACCAAAGCGATATTGTTCGGACATGGAGGAGATACATAGAGACAGGAACTGCCGATGATATGTCTCGATCAGGCCGCCCAAAGGCTACGGATTATGTCTCGGAGGAACCCTGACAGCAATGCCACCACGTTGAATAATGCTCTTCGTGCAGCCGCAGGACGTAGTGTTGCGACTCAAACTGTGCGCAATAGGCTGCATGATGCACAACTTCACTCCCGACGTCCATGGCGAGGTCCATCTTTGCAACCACGACACCACGTGGCGCGGTACAGATGGGCCCAACAACATGCCGAATGGACTGCTCAGGACTGGAATCATGCTCTCTTCACCGATGAGTGTCGCATATGCCTTAAACCAGACAGCCGTCAGAAACGTGTTAAGGCAACCTGGTCAGGCTGACCGCCTTAGAGTTTAGACGCACTGTCCAGCGAGTGATGCAAGGTGGAGGTTCCCTGCTGCTTTGCGATGGCATCATGTGGGGCCAACGTACGCCGTTGGTGGTCATGGAAGGCGGCGTAACGGCTGTACGATACGTGAATGACATCCTCCGACCGACAGTGCAACCATATTGGCAGCATACTGGTGAGGCACTCATGTTTATGGATGTCAATTCGCGCCGCCATCGTGAACATCTTGTGAATGTCTTCCTTCAGGGTAACGACATCACTTGACTAGATTGGCCAGCATATTCTCCAGACATGAACCCTACCGAACATGTCTGGTATAGATTGAAAAGGGCTGTTTATGGACGACGTGACCCACCAACCACTCTAAGGGATCTACGCCGAATCGCCGTGGAGGAGTGGGACAATCTGGACGAACAGTACCTTGATGAACATGTGGATAGTATGCATCAATGCACGAGGAGGTGCTACTGCGTATTAGGGGTACTTGTGTGTACAGAAATGTGGACCACAACCTCTGAAGGTCTCGCTGTATGCTGGTACAACATGCAGTGTGTGGTTTTCATGAACAATAAAAAGGGCGGAAATGATGTTTTTGTTGATCTTCTCTATTCCAGTTTTCTGCACAGTTTCCGGAACCCTCGGAGCTGAGGTGATGCAAAGCTTTTTTCGATGTGTTTATATATCTTGGTACAGAAGAAGATCTAGTCTCTTTTCACAGAATACAACTTACGATAATCGTTTACGCGGAGTTCTGTCTCATACAATTATCACCCTGCTAGCTCGGTAGAGAGACGACGCTGACGTTGGCGCCTTGGGTGCTGATTGCACACTGAGGCACTGCGCTCCGTCGTAAGTAAGCATGCTGATGCCGTGGCGTGAGGGAACTCCTCTGGACGTGTCTACTCTGACTCCGCTCATTCATCGCTGCATTTGGCAGCACTATGCGTACTTGTGGCTTCGTCACGAGGTACCCACCTTGCTTTGGCACACCGTTCTTCAAATGACGTCACACGATCAATTCACGAAGATAATTTTCATCAAGCATTCGTATAAGCAGGACGGTACGCCATGTAGTCTTTATTTTTAGACGATTTTGGAACTTTTGTGTGATACATGTCCTGAACATTCATTCGACGTGTAAGGTAAAACAAAAATGTTTGGGTAAATTCTATGCATCCAAACTGTACTTTCTTCATTGTAATGACGTACTTTCCAAAATCTGTTGGATAGCATTCGAAATGTGCAGGAGTTACTACTTCCATCACAGCAGTACTTAAAAATAGTCGGAAAATATTTTAAATGCGATGGTTATGATATTAATTAGGGTCCCGTTACGCGATGCCTACGTGGAAACAGCAATGATATTGCTGTATGTCACTAGATTTGCCTCTTACATGCAGCACTCTTTGCAGCTATTTATACGCAGATTACTGTAAACATTAACGGCCGTTACACCTCTTCACTCCTCTTCATAAATAAACTACCAGAAAATAACTTTTTATACCATTTTAGGGTTTCCAATTCACTTGAGATTTATTGCTGCAACTGTGCATACAAGAAATGTCTACATTTGCAGATCAATAGCACAAGCCATTGCATATGGAGTAAATGAAATGACTACTTTTACGGATCGATAGCACAAGCGGTTCTGAGTTAGCAGGTATCGACCCATGCCGAAACACCTATTTTCGAACTTAGTGTAACCCCCACTGGCGGCAATGTAGATACTGACTCTGGCATTCAATAGATCGTATTAATGGTGAATACTGTACTGTGATAGGTTATGCCACTCCTGCTCGATCCCTTCAGGTTGTTCTCTAAGACTTGCTAGTTGATGAGTCGCACTAGTCTCTGTCTCATCGTATGCTACATGTGCTCAATTGGAGACAAGATTGAAGATCGTACTGGCCAGGGAAGTTGATGCAAGTCTTGTAGAGTCCGTTGCGTTTCACGAGCAGTGTGTGGGCGAGTATTATCCTGGTGTAACAACACATCGGCTTCCTGTTGCAAGAAAGACTCTAACAACATTCTGCACTTACTGAGCACGGGTTAGTGTCGCCTCCAGAAACACCGAGAGTTAATGAGAGCTGTAGATTATTGGAGACCATAAAGCCTTTAGTGCGGCCAGTGTGTCTTGGAGGAATGTCTACAGCGGTGATAATATGGATGGAGGGAGAATCTGTTTTCATCGCTGAGTACCACGGTGCGCCATCTCATCTTCCAAGTGATCCTCCGATGGCACCAGTCGAGCCGTGCAAGTCATTGATGTGGCATGAGTGGAAGACAGACGAGATGTGTGTGTGCCCGTAGTCGCACTGCTAATAACCGGTTTATAACAGTTCAAAAGCCTCTTAACGGGTGTAACAATCTTCTTGTGACCACAGATACAAGCATCCTCGCACAACTGAAGCAGCACCTCCAGGTTCCGTGGCAATTCTCCAAAAGGACTACCCCGCCAGTCGGAAGGCCACAATCGGACCCCTTTCAATCTAGCTCAGTAGGCCTTAGGAAGCAGGAGTGCGTCTCCCTGGCATGGTTGCTTGCTTGCTTCACACGTTTGCACAACACTTAGCATTCTGGCTGTGAGCTTTCGCTGTTATACGATAGCTGCAGATGAGACTCTAGTAGCTATGCCACTGTGCTATCTGTTAGCGAATGACGTTGAAACCATTATCAGTACATCTGCTGTCCCCCAGGTGGCATATGCTGTCACCACATGAAAGTCGACGTCGTCTTTCCAGTTGTACTTTTTTTATGGCAGTGTATTTTGAATGGTGCCATAAATGAAACACCGCTGCACCATGAAAATCGTATTTGCATATAAATCTCCAAAGATAATTATACCAAAGAAATGAGTATTGTGGTGTGCATACTGTAAGACCTTCAGTACACACACCATCAGATTATTTAACTTGTCGCTCTAACAAAGTAGGTGAGTGTCAGCAATACTTCTCGTGGTCTTATCGTGGCGTGTTTATCTTCTGTCGTTAGGTCAGACAATAGAAATGCCACTTGTACACTTAGAGTAGCAGATTGACGGTGACCAACTTTAAACAGAACTTGGTTAATTTTCACACACATTTACTAAAATAATAACAAGCATAAAAATTACTTAACTTGATTCTGGATGCTATTTCCAATTGACAATCTGAAGTTGCTTTGGTATTGGTACATTAATCTTATTCTCACATATTTCTTGACAAAAGTGTTTATACATTTATCTTCATGGCTATGTACAGGAATATGGTAATCTTATTAGGCACAGACTGAAACTTGACTATAGACTGGTACAGACTGGTGCAGACAAATGCAGACTGACTAATCGGAGGTCTGTAGACTCGTTATAATACCTCGCGCATTCATGTATCACTGCATGCATGTGATCCGTGAGGAGAGAAGGTTCTACGTTAGCAGCAATCTCATTGGCTGCGTTACATATTAATACGCGGATCGGCGGAAGCAGAATTTAGTCCATCTCTATGGCAGCGCCATCTCGTAGTGCGGAGATGGATGAGCACTGCGCCTGTGCTGTTGTGCTTAGTGGGGCGCGCTCTAGTGGCAAAGTTGTGTACACACTGACTATGTGGAACTATGTACACAACAAGTATCATTTCAGATATGCAGCAATCTCGTCCATTTCTGTACTTTATTATTGACAACTTTGATTCAGTACCCTGAAACGCTGTTGAAATATTGCGCTTGGCAACATTACGTTCTGTGCAGGGTGTAACTGCCTTCCCTTTACAGACTTTGAGGACAGATTACTTAATCCAGAGCCAAAGTATTGTAAACATGTACTATAAAATGCATACCTTAAGAGCTGTGTGTACTTGTTCATCTTCGCTATTTGAAATACATCTTTTCCATTGAACAAGTGTTCATAACGTTAGAGGCATTTTTACTGAAATTATTTTCTTGTGTTGATCCATACTGCCTCCTCCCAAAATATGGAAGGCAAAGAAGTTTCAGTATAAGAGATGTGTTTCATAGTATCGAAGATGAAGAAAAGTGCTCGTAGCTCCTAAGATATGCATTTTAGACCGCATATATTGTATACATTTTTTCTTGTTTTAGTGTAGGAAACCTACTGATACGTGTGGCCGTTGGCGCCTGTCGATTTTTTGTATTCATTTAAGACCTCTGCGATCGACTCTGTATCGTGTGGCCGCGGTTTTCTTCACTATGTAAGCGCGCGACGCTGTGGGGAGAGGGCTGGTTTTGGTCGGGTGGTTGGATCTCCGGTGTGCAGTCTGGGTGCCGGCGGTGGCTCTTAGCGCATGCTCTGCCTCTTAACTGCCACGTGGGCAGTGGGGCTGCGGACGGAGACGTGCGTGTGGTCGGTGAGTGTGTACTGCGTCTATTGAGAGAGCGATGGTCTCGTCTGTGCTGCTAAACGATGTGAACACGTGAAAGTAGCTTTGGAAGGTATCAGCCTGCGACCGGATACGCTACAGAATCAAACGGTGGGAATTATTCAGATTCTTAAAGTCCTGCTGTATATATATATGTATATTGAATTTCGTGCTGTTTGCAGTTAGCAGCTCTACCAGTATTTGAACGCCCAGCCGGCTGGAGTGGCCGAGCGGTTCTAGGCGCTACAGCCTGGAACCGCGCTGCTGCTACTGTCACGGGTTCGAATCCTGCCTCGGGCATGGATGTGTGTGATGTCCTTAGCTTAGTTAGGTTTAAGTAGTTCTAAGTTCTAGGGGACTGATGACCTCAGAAGTAAAGTCGCATAGTGCTCAGAGCCATTTGAACCATTTGGACGCCCATGTTATCTGTTTCGTATTGACCACTGGAGCACAACTTACTGAACAGTGCTTACCTGTATGAATAAGGTTTTCCTGTTTTGGACACAATTGAGATACGGGCAAGGAGCGTATAACGAAGTTCCACGTTTGTGCCCTCCGAAATAACCACAGGTTCGATTTTCTGGCTGTCTGCATTTAGGTAATGTATTTACAGGCAAACAAGCAGGGGCTTAATGATGAAAAATGTATTGTATGCGAGAGTCCTGTCGTATAGTAATTATTGAGTGTGTGTATATGGAATATGTATAATATAATTAATCGGCTCTGGGGTTAACTTATGAGATAAGTTACGACTGCGTGATTTAGTACTATGACCAGCTTCTTATGTATTTGAGTATATTACCACTTCCTGCTCTGGCAGTAATAAGCCTGTTTGCACATATTGTTAATGAGAAAGACGTGCAGCTATTTAAAGTGGTTCATTCTGGATGTAAATGGCTTATGCGTCTCTTGTGGCCGTATTCCGGTTTTGAAATTTTTCTGATGTTTTAAGGATTGTGTTAATCTAAATACTGCCCAGTTGCCGCGTGGTTTTATGTTGTTGTTTCAGTTGTATCAGCGGTGAGCGTCGTCTGTTGTAGCTGGTCGTTTAACTGACGGACGACGCCTTGACAGCGGCCAGTTTGAATTGTAACCGATAGTGCGGTCGCTGTCTTTTTCAGTAGACTCTAGTTCTTCCGCGAATTTGAGAGTTCTATTATTTGTTCCTGGTGACTCCTAGGCGTCCGTCTTTCCTTCTTCACCGTTCCTTTCAGCTTTCATCCAGGTTCGATCTGAGATGTAGTTTCGTCGCACCTCTGATGTGCCAGTGCTTGTCACTGAAATTTTGTAATACCTGAAAAATGCCTTTCGTTGTACTGGGTTTTTAATATCTTAATCAGAAAGAGAAATTGTGAGTTGTTTCTGCTGTTATATCTTGAAAGGTGTCCTGCTTCTGTGGGTGTTTTTCTCAGTAAACCATTTGTTGTTTGTATGGTTCTTAATATTTATGTAAAGAATGTTTTAAAATTATTTATTGTTTGGGGTGGGCCTTGACCTTTTGTCTGTTTAGTAATGTTTCAAAATTCTAGGGCAATTATGTATATTATTCTGGGTAACAGCAGTCTGCTGTTGTCATGCAGTTGTTAAATAAAATCTATTGTAAATTACGAGCCAGAGTTTGTGTTTGATTGGTAATTATTGCCTTGTCTTTATTGAGCTGAAGCATCCTTTGGCATGTGTCCCACGTCACACCTACCTTCAAAGTCTGTAAAAGGAGTTTAGTTACACCCTGTATACACCTAATCTATATGACGACCGAGGTTGCAGTGCTTACTAGAAGATAATCTTTAGAGCGCTGGAATCTGTTGCTTATGCATACGCATGTAAAACATTGCTGCAACTTCAAACAACTACAGCAACTCCGTCACGCGGCTTAAGATGAACACCAACCACTAACGATAATTAGTAATGAGAGACAGAAATTAATTCAGACGATGGCTAACGACGCAAGATGTTAATTCCCTCACTTTTTTAGCCTTCGTTGTCTAAAATACAGAATATGTTGTATTACTCACTTTTAGTTCACTCACAAGGGGAGGCCGCCAATTGTGAAATTCAGATTCGATTCATACTGCGCATAATAAAAGCTCATGGCCAGAGGTGTAATGTGGCAAAGCACCAAGATGCACTTCTCAGCCATTGTCGAGAAAATCGACAGTTAAAAGAAACCGTTGCGGTGAAATGCTCTCTACGATTAACAATTTTCTACAGCGTCGTGGCGCAGCGGTAAGCGCTCGGGTTCGTAATCCGAAGGTCGCCGGATCGAATCTCGCGCCATGCAGTTTTTTTTAATTATTAATTTTTTGTAATTCAAATATATATATATATATATATAAACTATTAATGAATTGCTTATGCATGTTGGTGAAGGCGGATCGCTCTCCAATTGTACCGCCTCCATTTTCCCCTTTGTTTAACAGGGTGTACCAAAGCTGTCCCGTCCGCACTGATTTACGACGATGTTATAAGTTGCGCTAGGGACCGCATCTACCTTCTTTCGAAGTCAGCAGGCAACTACGCTGTTATGCGGCGGCTCGTTTCGGCCCATTCAACATCTGTCCTTCAAGTGTAACGAGCGAGTAACGGAGTTTATATTTCATACCTGCCGCAGCAAATTTGTGTTCGTGGGGTCTCTACTCTAATTCGAACGCTTGACTGACGCTATACGTATTCGTTTCGGGATACCGTTTCTACGTCTTCCGTTAACAATACGTGGTTAACATTATGAAGACAATTAATAAGATTTGTGAAATACAACTTTGTTTGCGGAAAACATAATGATGTTCGAAGTCGTCAGTTTTTCCACGACAAACGACTTATTATATGCATAATTGTTGCAACTGATTGCCGGGATATATATATATATGAACCCGAGCGCTTACCGCTGCGCCACGACGCTGTAGAAAATTATTAATCGTAGAGAGTATTTCACCGCAACGGTTTCTTCTAACTGTCGATTTTCTCGACAACGGCTGAGAAGTGCATCTTGGTGGTTTGCCACATTACACCTCTGGCCATGAGCTTTTATTATGCGCAGTATGAATCGAATCCGAATTTCACAATTGGCGGCCTCCCCTTGTCAGTGCAACTTCCCTCCAGTACAACGGCAGGAGCAACTAAAAGCCAATAATAATTCTGAGAACATCGAAAATTTTCACACGCAGTACTCTTCTCTCACAGTTACTAATGTAATCACCCAACGTACGATGTAAATTAAAAACAGATTGATTACTTGATATCTGATCAAGTGGTCAGTGGGCTCGCAGCCGTGCTAGCGTGCAGAGCTGCTCCGCGCGCCGTGTGACGCTCCGCTTTCGGCGGTGTTTACTTCCGCGTCGCGGTGTTTGTGTCTATCGAGTCCAGTACTAACGTACACCATGGCGCACTCGTACCGCCGTGCAACGATCAAAGTAACGTTTCAGGCCGAACATCCACGACCCAGAGCTTTCGAAGTCGAACAGTTCATACGTGAGGATCTACGTTTGAACGACTATGACGTAATCGGTATACATTTCTCCATCACTGGAAGTGCTGTCTACATCAAGATGTTGACGGAGGAAATTTGCAATGACATCATTCACCGTCATGCCACCTGAACTGAAATTTAAACACTCTGATGGACATATGGGTGCTGTCACAGTCGCCCATGTTGGATTCGGTCTCCGGACATTGCGGGTGTTTGAGCTCCCGTTCCAGGTGCCTCAGGATGTGGTCATTGCCGCTTTCCAACCATGTGGCACCGTCTTGGGTCACGTCGCGGAGAAGTGGCAAACATTTACCACCTACCCCGTGTTAAATGGCGTCCGGCAAATAAAAATTGAGCTGACGAAACATGTCATCGTACCTGCTGATTGGCGGTGTGAGGGCCATCGTCATGTACGATGGACAGCCACGAACGTGCGCAGGATGTGGCCAGGAGGGACATGTACGTTCCGAATACTTACACCGCCGTTTAATACAGACGCCGTTACGTGAAGAGACCCAGGCTTCGAAGGTCACGTCCTTACCCATCACCTACGCCAACGTTGCACAGGACCCCGTCGTACCAATCTCGATTGTGCCAGCAGCGTCGTCAACGCCACCCGCCGCAGCTCCACGCGCCGAGGACACAAGCACGGCGTCGCCTCCAGTGCTCGCTTCAGGACCGTCCGGGCTGCAGACCGAAACCGATGTTCCTGTTGGAACCATGGACGTCGACCTCGGTGTCGCGCCGACGTCTGCCTTTGTCCAGACGGGTTCGGAGTCCGACGACGGGCGACCACATTCTGATTCAGAAGGCCACATCAGAAAACAGCGGTCGCCTCGCAAACACAGGAAACGACGACGAATGCCTTCCGATGACGCCCTTTCTCAGACGGCCCCGCGAGATGTCGACCTGATGTCTGACGGTGATCTCCCACATTGCGTCCAGTCACGCGATGTGGCAGCAACAGGTGCCCCTCCTGTGACGCCTACTCTCCCAGCCAGGGACGTGTCCTCGCCGTTGTCAACGAATGATGACGGCGGTCCCCCTGCCACTCATGTTGCGGAATCCACAACACCCGTTCCGGAAGTACGTGACCGTCACATGTGCACGTCGTCAGCTTCCTGGGCCGATGACGTTGAAGAAGAAGTGGAACAGGCTGCCAGCGTGTCTGCACAGGAGTCCACCTCGGCGACACTGGGGCTGGCGCCCCGCCAGTAATTATCACCACTGCGGTACAACCGGCGGGTCTCCACCTGCCGGCTACTTCTACCGCACGTTCTGCAAATACTGAGGGTGGCCGTACACAGCAATATCGTATCGCCGCGATGAATCTTGCCACCATTCGTGCCGCCCATAAACTGGCCATGTTCAGAGACACTATTTACTCTGCGGATGTGGATATAGCACTCTTACAAGAGGTGTTTGTGGCTGACTTCCTAGTTCCCACCGGATACAACGCCCATGTTTCCCCCGCATCCGATACCGGTAGCGGCGTCTCCATCCTGCTACGAGACGGACTCCCTGCAGAGGACGTCATCTACCTCCCCACTGCGCGATGTATGGCTCTCACACTGTTCGGCGTGCGTATTATTAATATCTACGCTCCGTCCGGCACTGGCCGCCGTCATGACCGACAAACTTTTTTTGCCGAAAGCGTCACACCCCTCTTCACCGGTCCGCAGGACGATTTGGTACTCGGCGGGGATTTTAACTCGACACAAGAACCCGCCGACCAACTCCCGCGACATTTCCCTTGTGCATCTCTCTCAGTGGTCATCGACCGTCTACGACTTGTTGACGCATGGAAGAAGCTCCACGCAATTCAACCGGGCTGTACATTCTACACCTCTCACTCGTCAAGCCGCGTAGATCGCATCTGCGTTACCCGCTCCCTTGCTGATGGCACACGTCATGCGGAAGTCTGGCCCTTGTCCTTTTCAGACCATGATGCGTACCTCTGTGACGTCACTCTCGCCCGACAGCAAGTGTGGCATAGTCGTGGTCTGTGGAAACTCAATGTCGCTCACCTGACCTCCTCAGACTGTCGCCGTATGGTCGAAGAAGCGTGGGCACGCTGCCACCATCGTCGCGCAGCCTATGACTCCACCTTATCATGGTGGCTCTCCTGTGCAAAGCCGACCCTCAGGAATTAAAGGCGTGGCAAACTCATAGTCTGCACTTCTACTACACCATTCTACGTGGCTGTACGATGGTCCATCGCACGAAGGCGCAGATCTCCTTGATCATGCGGCGTAACTTGGAAGGCACTGTAGTCCGTTTTCGAGCTTCTAATCGCATCCCTCAAGAACGTTCGTCGATGTTCCACCTCCTTCAGGAAAGACAACGACGACGACGACGAGCTCTGATCCAAGTCCTCACTCATGTGGAAGGGCGCCGGCACGACACCCAACAAAGCATCGGTCGTACTCTCCATGCTCATTTTGCCGGGCTATACGCAGCCGTACCGCATTCTGCAGCACTGATCACAGAAGTCGCTCAGCTTACTACGAACACTCTTCCGGAGGATGCAGTGCATGACCTCCGAGACGACGTAATCACAGATGAAGTGGTAGATGCTATCAAGGCGGGTTCCGATAACAGATCTCCTGGACCTGACGGTATACCCATCGAATTTTATAAAAGTTTTCACTATTTGTTGGCTTCCACGTGGACGGCAATCGCACGAGAGCTGATGTCACCGGTGACAGTGGTCCCGAGCGCCTTTCTAGAAGGCATTATTATCCCCGTACATAAACCGCGCGGGTTATCGAGGATCCAGGACTATCGACCAATTACTATGCTCAACAGCGACATGAAAATATTCACACGGCTACTGGTATCGCGACTCAAGAAGGTCGCACGTTACGTCACATCCTGCGACCAGACTTCTCTAGGAGGCGACAACATCCGTACGGCCCTTTGCCGTTACGGAGACATGATAGCATTAGCGCATTATCAGCGTCTCCCTGGCGCCTTGGCTTCACTGGACTTTATCCAGGCTTTCGACCGTGTTGGCCACTTCTATTTACGGACAGTTCTTCAGCATATGGGTTTTCCTGGCGGTATTGTCACAGCGGTTATGCGCCTGTTGAGTAGTGCAACCTCTAAAATCATGTACAATGGTCGCCTTACACCGCCCCTGGTCATCGCACGATCTGTACGACAAGGCTGCCCTCTTTCCACGATTTTGTATGCTTTCGCCTTGGAACCCCTGCTCCAGGGCATGCGCCAACGTTTGGAAGGCATGGCTGTGCAAGGCCACCGTTTTTGTTGTACAGCCTACGCAGATGACATAGTACTATATCTGCGCAGTGAAGATGAAGTACGAACAGCACTTACATGGGTGGCGACTTACGGCGAAGCTTCGGGGAGCTGCCTCAACGTGTCAAAATCCAAGGTCCTGCTCATTGGTGAGGGCTTGCCGGAGGGATGCGCTGCTCCCCTTAGTGTCGCCGCCACCATACGGTGTCTTGGACTTGATTTCACAGCAGACCTGCGCCGCTCAGCGACTATCAATGGTAGACGCTTGCTACAGACAATCAGAGCAAATCTCGCAGATCACCGGCTACGAGCTCTCGACGTTATCCAACGCGCGCAATACGTGAACATGTATCATGCTTCCCGTATACCACACGTGGCTCAAGTACTACCAGTCCCAAATTTCCTGGCGCGACGACTGTTGATGGCTTTCGGCTCCTTCGTCAGCTCGGGGATGTTATTCAAGGTGGAGTATGAATCCCTTGCACTGCCACGAGATCGTGGCGGGGTGGGACTCATCCACGTGCCGACTCGTGTCAAGGCAATATACGTCAGCTCCCAACTAAAACTTTGGCATCGTTGTCCGCAGAGCCTTACTAGCCTCCTGCTTCATAACTTTGCGCCGGCGTCTTTGTCCGCCCCAGTACTGGTATCGACCATTCCAACCCCCTTTTATTACTTCCAACGATTTTTCCTGGAGTACAGTTACGTCTACCGGTCCTTACCACTTACACGTTTGTACCTCACGAAAACAGTCTCCGAATTGTTACAACAGTGCCGCCCGTCCAACCCCATCGAACTAAGTATCCACAGTACGTGTGGCGACAAATATGGAAGGCTATCCATGCGCGTTTTCTCGAATCAGACGTTCAATCAGCGTGGTACATCACCGTGAATGGCAAACAAGTTAACCGAGATCGTCTGCACCGCATCCATCTCGCATTTTCATCCCTCTGTACCCACTGTGGAGTGGATGACACGGATGTCCACCGGTTCCACTGTGGCACAGCGTTCGACGTCTGGACACTTGCGCGGCGAATTTTGGCGTTCCTTACTCGACAGACACCAGCTCAGATCGACGTCCACATGTTTTTGTACCCCGATAAGACTTTCTACCCCTCCGCCAACTCTGTGAACTGGATCTGTGGCCACATGATCCGCTAACTTTTTACTTCTGGCGACAAGTCTACGCTAGGATAATGGACTTATCTCAACGAACGACACTGCGTCCTGATACGCAACCCATGCTATAAACAATATTTTTCCAATTTCTTACGGAGCACTTTCGATGACCCACCTAGTAGCTGGAACGTCCAAGCCCTGAGAAGCTGAAAACTGTATAAACCGAACCGAAGTGAATAGATCTGCTACCCAGAACCCACGCCTACGCCATGAGAAGACTCGTTTGGACGAGCTGGCATGCTGTAGGCGGATACACTTCAGGGGCTCCTGTCAGAACTGGACTTTAACTACAAGTCGCACGACGACTTAAAAAAAATCACTTTTCCTCATTTATTCCTCATAATTTGTTCTTAACGGTAAAAGAAATTTGATTTTGGCTTTGAGAAAAAAAAGTGGTGTAGGGGTAGCGTCTTTGATTCATAATCAAAACATCTTCGGTCCCGGGTTCGATCCCCGCCACTGCCTAAATTTTGATAAATAATCAGCATTGGCGGCCGAAGACTTCCGGCATAAGAAGTCAGCCTCATTCTGCCAACGGCCTTGTCAAAGAGGGCGGAGGAGCGGGTAGAGGTTCAGGGCACTCTCTTGTCCTAGGGGTGGGAAATTCCCCCTAAAGGCGGAAGAATCAGCAATGATCAACGACATGAGGATGCAGAAGGCAATGGAAACCACTGCATTAAAGACACGTAACGTGTATCCACAGGACATGTGGCCTGTAATTGAAAAAGTGTCATGATGATTTCTCCATTGGCAAAAGATTCCGGAATAGTCCCCCATTCGGATCTCCGGGAGGGGACTGCCAAGGGGGAGGTTACCTTGAGAAATAGATTGAATAATCAACGAAAGGATAACGTTCTACGAGTCGGGGCGTGGAACGTCAGAAGCTTGAACGTGGTAGGGAAACTAGAAAATCTGGAAAGGGAAATACAAAGGCTCAATCTAGATATAGTAAGGGTCAGTGAAGTGAAGTGAAGTGGAAGGAAGACTAGGATTTCTGGTCAGATGAGTATCGGGTAATATCAACAGCACCAGAAAATGGTATAACAGGCGTAGGATTCGTTATGAATAGGAAGGTAGGGCAGAGGGTGTGTTACTGTGAACAGTTCAGTGACCGGGTTGTTCTAATCAGAATTGACAGCAGACCAACACCGACAACGATAGTTCAGGTATACATGCCGACGTCGCAAGCTGAAGATGAACAGATAGAGGAAGTGTATGAGGATATTGAAAGGGTAATGCAGTATGTAAAGGGGGACGAAAATCTAATAGTCATGGGCGACTGGAATGCAGTTTAAGCGAAGGAGTAGAAGAAAAGGTTACAGGAGAATATGGGCTTGGGACAAGGAATGAAAGAGGAGAAAGACTAATTGAGTTCTGTAACAAGTTTCAGCTAGTAATAGCGAATACCCTGTTCAAGAATCACAAGAGGAGGAGGTATACTTGGAAAAGGCCGGAAGATACGGGAAGATTTCAATTAGATTACATCATGGTCAGACAGAGATTCCGAAGTCAGATACTGGATTGTGAGGCGTACCCAGGAGCAGATATAGAATCAGATCACAATATAGATCTGGATTGTAAGGCGCACCCAGGAGCAGATATAGACTCAGATCACAATATAGTAGTGATGAAGAGTAGGCTGAAGTTCAAGACATTAGTCAGGAAGAATCAATACGCAAAGAAGTGGGATACGGAAGTACTAAGGAATGACGAGATACGTTTGAAGTTCTCTAACGCTATAGATACAGAAATAAGGAATACCGCAGTAGGCAGTACAGTTGAAGAGGAATTGACATCTCTAAAAAGGGCCATCACAGAAGTTGGGAAGGAAAACATAGGTACAAAGAAGGTAGCTGCGAAGAAACCATGGGTAACAGAAGAAATACTTCAGTTGATTGAGGAAAGGAGGAAGTACAAACATGTTGCGGGAAAATCAGGAATACAGAAATACAAGTCGCTGAGGAATGAAATAAATAGGAAGTGCTGGGAAGCTAAGACGAAATGGCTGCAGGAAAAATGTGAAGACATCGAAAAAGATATGATTGTCGGAAGGACAGACTCAGCGTACAGGAAAGTCAAAACAACCTTTGGTGACATTAAAAGCAACGGTGGTAACATGAAGAGTGCAACGGGAATTCCACTGTTAAATGCAGAGGAGAGAGCAGATAGGTGGAAAGAATACATTGAAAGCGTCTATGAGGGTGAAGATTTGTCTGATGTGATAGAAGAAGAAATAGGAGCCGATTTAGAAGAGATGGGGGATCTAGTATTAGAATCGGAATTTAAAAGAGCTTTGGAGGACTTACGGTCAAATAAGGCAGAAGGGATAGGTAACATTCCATCAGAATTTCTAAAATCATTGGGGGAAGTGGGAAGAAAACGACTATTCACGTTGGCGTGTAGAATATATGAGTCTGGCGACATACCATCTAACTTCAGGAAAAGCATAATCCACACAATTCTGAAGACGGCAAGAGCTGACAAGTGCGAGAATTATCGCACAATCAGCTTAACAGCTCATGCATCGAAGCTGCTTACAAGAATATTGTACAGAAGAATGGAAAAGAAAATTGAGAATGCGCTAGGTGACGATCAGTTTGGCTTTAGGAAAAGTAAAGGGACAAGAAAGGCAATTCTGACGTTACGGCTAATAATGGAAGCAAGGCTAAAGAAAAATCAAGACACGTTCATAGGGTTTGTCGACCTGGAACAAGCGTTCGACAATATAAAATGGTGCAAGCTGTTCGAGATTCTGAAAAAAGTAGGGGTAAGCTATAGGGAGAGACGGGTCATATACAATATGTACAACAACCAAGAGGGAATAATAAGAGGGGACGATGAAGAACGAAGTGCTCGTATTAAGAAGGGTGTAAGACAAGGCTGTAGCCTTTCGCCCCTACTCTTCAATCTGTACATCGAGGAAGCAATGATGGAAATTAAAGAAAGGTTCTGGAGTGGAATTAAAATACAAGGTGAAAGGATATCAATGATACGATTCGCTGATGACATTGCTATCCTGAGTGAAAGTGAAGAAGAATTAAATGATCTGCTGAACGGAATGAACAGTCTAATGAGTACACAGTATGGTTTGAGAGTAAATCGGAGAAAGACGAAGGTAATGAGAAGTAGCAGAAATGAGAACAGCGAGAAACTTAACATCAGGATTGATGGTCACGAAGTCAATGAAGTTAAGGAATTCTGCTACCTAGGCAGTAAAATAACCAATGACGGACGGAGCAAGGAGGACATCAAAAGCAGACTCGCTATGGCAAAAAAAGCAATTCTGGCCAAGAGAAGTCTACTAATATCAAATGCCGGCCTTAATTTAAGGAAGAAATTTCTGAGGATGTACGTCTGGAGTACAGCATTGTATGGTAGTGAAACATGGACTGTGGGAAAACCGGAACAGAAGAGAATCGAAGCATTTGAGATGTGGTGCTATAGACGATTGTTGAAAATTAGGTGAACTGATAAGGTAAGGAATGAGGAGGTTCTACGCAGAATCGGAGAGGAAAGGAATATGTGGAAAACACTGATAAGGAGAAGGGACAGGATGATAGGACATCTGCTAAGACGTGAGGGAATGACTTCCATGGTACTAGAGGGAGCTGTAGAGGGCAAAAACTGTATAGGAAGACAGAGATTGGAATACGTCAAGCAAATAATTGAGGACGTAGGTTGCAAGTGCTACTCTGAGATGAAGAGGTTAGCACAGGAAAGGAATTCGTGGCGGGCCGCATCAAACCAGTCAGTAGACTGATGACAAAAAAAAAAAAAAAAAAAAAAAAAAATCTAATCAACTGAATGAAAAATATTTTTTTCACGCAATGTTGACATTCTTCCATTGAAATTTCTCGCAAGATTATAGTAAAACTCAAGGTCAGAGTGTCATTTATGTGGCATGTGGAAATGAACTGGATAATATGCTTGCATGTGAAGACGTCGGGCTAAGCGTTGTCCTGAACCATCGAGGAGGTAAAATAACAAAAAGAAAGGTAATGTTTACTATCTGATGGATATCGATGACAAATTCTAAGGAAAATAGCGGTAAGCTGTAGGGAGAGATGGGTAATATACAATATTTACAAGAAACAAGAGGGACTAATAAGACTGGAAGACCAAGGAAAAGAGCTCAGATTATCAAGGGTGTAAGACAGGGATGTCGTCTTTCGCTCCTACTGCTCAGTCTATACATGGAGGAAGCAACGACGGATCTAAAAGAAGGGTCAAGAGATAAATTAAAATTCAAAGTGAATGGATGTCAAGACTCGTTGATGACATAGCTATCCTGAGTGAGAGTGAAGAAGAATTACGGTACTTGCTGAATGGAATGAAAAGTCTATTGAGTAAAAATTGCAGATCGAGAGTAAATCGAAGAAAGACGAAAATAATAAGAAGTAGCAGAAATTAGAACAGTGAGAAACTTAGTCTAACATCAGAATTGGCGATGACAAAGTATTTGAAGTGAAGGAATTCTGCTACCTTGGCAGCAAAATAACCCGTGGAGGACGGACCAAGGAGGACACAAAAAGCAGACTAGCACTGGCAAAAAGGCATTCCTGGCTAAGATAGGTCTACCAGTACCAAACGTAGGTCTGAATTTGAGGAGGAAATTGCTGGGAAAGTACGTTTGGAGCATGGCATTGCACGGTAGTGAAACAATGGTCGTGGGACAACCGGAACAGAAGAGAATCGAAGCGTTTGAGACGTAGTGCTACAGAAGAATGTTGAAAATTAAGTGGACCGATAAGGTAAGGAATGAGGAGATTCTCCGGAGAATCTGACAGTAAAGGAGTGTATGGAAAACACTGACAAGAAGAAGGTACAGGATGACAGGACATCTGATAAGACGCCACGGACATAACTTCCATAGTAGTAGAGGGAGCTGTAGGTGGTAAAAACTGTAGAAGAAAGAGAGTGGAATAGATCCAATAAATGAGGACATGCGGAGCAATAAGTGCTACTCTGAAATGAGCAGGTTGGCATAAGCTGGCACAGGAAAGGGATTCGTGGCGGGCCGCATCAAACCAGTCAGAATACTGATAACTCAAAGAAATTGTCGAAGTCAGCTGACGGATCAGCAGACTGCCTGGACCGCGATGTGAGGGAAATCTGGCGTGCTGTCATCGCAGGAACCGCACAGCTGTGAGGTATTCAAAACACAGAGAACCTAAAACCGAGTGAGCAGAACGAGACTTGAACCACACTCCTCTAAAATATAAATTCAGGATCCTCAACAGTGCTGCCTTAAGTAATGTGACAGAACTCAGTATGCTAAGTACTTCTCTTGTACTTGCTTTAGGTGTTTCATTACGACGTCAAAATACTGTGGTGTGTGTAGTTATTAACGACACAGACAAGTGGTCCGTATGTTTGAAGATAAAATTATTCGATCACATTTTAATGCAATAAATATACTAGGGACATTTCAAAAAATGATACACGCACCATTTTTTTCTTTCACGTTTATTTTTTATATCTCTTTAGGATCCTACAATCTAGTCTCCCGTCTTCTCTACGACCGCATCTTTATTATTCCATCCAGCACACCACTTACGTTACAGCTGTCGAATGGCTTGGTTGACGGTGGTAGAAAGCTCTTCCAGAGAGAGATAGGCGTCCACTCACAGGCTTTTTCAACTTCGGGAACAAGTCGAAGTCTGGTGGACTCAGGTCTGGGGTGTAGGGAGGATGCGGCTACGTTTCACATCCCTATTCGCGCAGTTTTTAGGTGACAAATTGGCGATATGCGCGCGAATATTGTCGTGGAGAACGAATGGCCGAGGTTCGAGCACCTGAGTTCAGGTTATGGTTCAAATGGCTCTGAGCACTATGGGACTTAACATCTGAGGTCATCAGTCCCCTAGAACTTAGAACTACTGAAACCTAACTAACCTAAGGACATCACAGACATCCATGCCCGAGGCAGGATTCAAACCTGCGACCGTTGCGGTCACGCGGTTCCGGACTGAAGCGCCTAGAACCGATCGGTCACATCGGCCGACGAGATCAGGTTTTCTGAACTTATCTGCGCGGGTTTTGCTTGAAGTTACGATAATGCACTACTGTGACACTTGTTCCAGATGGGATTCTATTTGTCATGATAACTCCTTGGTGATCATAGCAAAAATCATCCTTTGCTTGTGCTCTGATTGAGCGCGTCGATTTTTTTTTTAACAAGAATCTGAAGCTTTCCACTCATTGGACTGTGATTTCAACTACGGTTCAAAGTATCTAATCCTCGTTTCATCAATAGCGACAATTCGACACACGAATCCTTGACCTTCAAGGCCGAATCGTTGCTTCCCAGAAATTTTCGCTTCATCAAATCATGCGTCAGATTACGGCATAGTGGCGTTGTGGGAATTCCTGTGGCTTCAGAAAGTTCCTCACAAGTCGCACTGCGATCTTATTCAAGAGGATCTGCCAAAAGTTACACACTTCGATTATCTGTTGACGTTTTTGGCCCCCTGGTCTCGGATTATCGCCTACGCTCATACGAGCACCACGAATACGATTAACCGAACGTGAAACAGCACTGCAGTCCACTGTAAACTCACCACAAACTTCACTTACCGCACTATGGATTTCTATCGGGTTTTTGCTGCGTGAAGTTTCAATGTTGGTATACGACTTCTGGCCTTCAACAGTCACAGTAGCCGAGACCCCTGCAGGTCTATTTCTACCTCTCGCCAATTTTATGTCAGAGTACACAGCGAAAAAGCGAAATCACGATCACCTTCCTTAAGCTTGCATCTACATCAGACGTAATTGTCATTGTTGTTGCATCGAACAGTCCACAGTAATACTAATCTATGCATTGTTTATGAAATGTTCCTCGCAAGTGTTGTCTCTCCACCAAATGAAATATGACAATGAGAGAATTGCGAGTTTTTGGTATCCTGAGGTAACTATCACAGTTAGCAGCGAGGCAGGAGCAAAGCGCAGATTACAAGGCCGACAACTAACTGCATCGCAGGAGGTCACAGTCGCACGCAGTAAGACTGTGATACAATATTCATGATTTCACCTACGTGCGTTTTATTTGGCAACGAAGACAATAATTAACAGCAATTTGCATGTTTCATTATGTGTGGGAACGGTGGTCGGCGTAGTAATGGTCTGCCGTTTCGTACGTTGTCGTTAACGAAGTAATATTCACTTTGCGCATGCCCCGATTACAGCGATAAGAAAACTGACAGTTATGTATATCATCTATTTGAAAATGCAGAACAAAATGGAAGTAAATAGTATTACCGATTGTGAACCAGTAGCTGCGGTGAAAGAAATCTTGGTTAGATTTCTGCTGTAATTGTACTGAAATTGTTACACAGTCTGATCTGCGAAATAAATCAACCTCGCAAAAGAGTGAGCTTGACAAACACTTTTTGTTGCATATGCTACTGAATTATAATACTTATTTTTTCAGAGTGTAAATTTTTCAGTTATGTTGTGACTGAGGTGCTGTCTTTCTCTGTCGACTGCGCAGTGGTATTTAACGGTGAACCGTTAGGATAGAGACGTAAATTATTGCATATAGAGCAGTAACGGCTGTCGTATGCAGGATCTGTACTGAATTTTGTATATTCGTGATTCCAATTGAGCCTCCACCAGAATTTATATAATAATCGTAACTGTACGTTTATTTTCCTGTCAGATCTGGTCAACATGTGAATCATACATACGTCTACTTTGCGTGCATTAGTTATTCGACAAGTTCCCAGAAAAGAGACGCAATGTAACAGAAGTCTAGAACTGGTCTCTGGGCTGAGTACATTTCCGCCGTCTTCCAGGGTTGTCGCAGAGTTTCCATACAGTCCGAAAGAACATACACCACGTGAAATCCTCAGCTGTGATATACATTACGTAAATTGAAGGTGGAGGGGGGAAAAGGAAGGAAAGGGAAGGAATTATTGATGTTAGCCGCAGGGGAATCAGCGGCGACGAGTGAAAGTGTTGAAACGTCCCCTTTGAACAATTATGCAAGACTGTGCTTAAACTGACAAACAATATTTTTTGGCGCAACGCAATCTGACTTTCAAAAACCCCTACAAAAGAATGGCCCTGACTAACATTAACCTATACCTTTCACAAATCACTTACCTCACAAAAATCTTCGTTACTCAAGCTACAGCAATACAGCGAGCGCCACTACTGCCAGCTAAATAAAAGATTCAAACTACTGAAGGCACTATCTACTGATATGCATAGTTAGCAAATGAAAGATTTTAATAGAGAACAAACAATGTATTTACCTTAATAGTCATAATATATATAGCAGTTCACGACATACAGTCTTACAAATTTCAAAACTCCGCCGTGTCTCTCCTCACATCCACCACTGCTGGCGGCTCACCTCCAACTGCGCAACGCTGCGCGCTGTTCGCATCCAGCTGCCCAACACTACAATGGCAGACAGCAATGCAAACTAGCCACAGACTGCACACAGCACAGCCAGTGATTTTCATACAGAGCGCTACGTAACGTTGCCAATAAGAAAACATAAACAGCTTACTTACATAGCCCCTATGCTCCCCACAAAAAATTTTACAAATTGTTTTGGGCAGTGGCCAATAATGATTTGATAAAATTTTTCATAATTACAATGACAAAAATATCAAACGCACACACTTATTGATACAATGTTGGTCAAAAGCTAAAATTTTCTCATAGTCCATAAAGACAGTCCTGATCATTCATCACAGTAAAATTGCAGTGTTTTTCTGAAAGTCTGAGCAGTAAAAGAAAATGCACACAGAAGTAGTGGATTTCCATGCAGTCTTGAAGAAGTGCTGACTCTTGACATGCAGACAAGTAATGGGTCACAACAGAGCAAACCCACAGCAGAGTCATTCGAAGTTTTGAAGAATATTGGTAGGCAGGTCATCACAGAGTAAATCCACTGTAGTCCTGATAGAGATTACGGTATTGGTGGGCACCAGAGGTGCAGACCCACTGTAGTCCTTGTAAAGATGGCCAGCAGCCATCTGTTGTGACTGTGCAGGTGCACAATCACCATTGAAGAGTCTTGCGGATAATATAGCAAGTCCATAACCACCACTTGTGCACTCACAAAGTGTTTGGAATTGTCCTTAGAACCAGCAATGCTGTTATCCAGTCCCTTGCTGAATTATTAACACACGTGCAAACACTAACAGTCCCTACTTCTCACATATTGTCCATATACTACGACCAACAGAAACGTGTGCAGTGAAATGGATCTTACAAGTTAATAATATGATGAACTGGTGTCAATTACAATTTTATAACATACGAATGCTATTACAAAGGTACAAAATGCATCATTAAAGAACATAACAATACAGATAACATTTGTAGTAATACAGGCTTTACAAAAGAATAGAAATAAACATAAACATCAGTGTTACAGGAATTATGACATAAGTACATACATAGAAGATCAGAATAACTTTCGAAACATCAACTTCACACATGAGCATTAAAAGAGAACAGAATAAGTAATGTCTAAACATCTTTACAAAGAAAATAACATATTATCAGAAAAATTCTACAACATAACTCTTATTAGCTAATCACATTAAGACAGGAAAAACACAAATTCACATAGTGTAATAACACAAAAATACAGGACAGGGTTTGTTTTCAGTGTGACATTTGGTACTGCAGTCCATCCCAAAAGTTCATTCCATATATCTTTCCTCTTATTTCAACATTTGTTTCCACCAAAATTTATATGTTCACACATTTCTTACCTCATTATTTATTTTCCATTATCTTACCTCATCATTTATTTCCAAGAAAATCCTACCTAAACCTATTTTCCCTAAACCCTACTTTTTTGTTCATATCCTCTTTCAAAATACTTTTTTGGTCAAACCATTTTCTTATAGCTTCTCAATGCATTTCTTCCAATTCATCATAGTTAGTTTCTTATATAGTCTACCCCCTCTTAAGCTAACTTAAATCTACTGAGCTCAGATATAAATACCAAGGGATGAGGCAATGCAGCAGCACATAACAAATTAATGCAAACAGCAAGGGCAAAAAAAATGCAAATTGGCAAAGCAAGCAGCAGTAAATCTAAATTAGCAGAGAAATTGCAAAATTACAACTAATATGAGCCAATGTGCAGCAACAAGAAAAATAAATCAATAGTAAAACTAGCTTAACAGAGTAATACAAAGTGAAATTTAGTAGCACTACACCTGGCAAACAGCAGCAGCAAATGCAATAACTTATATCTAAACATGACATAGCTCAAGCAGAAAAAAATATTACACTACAAACAACAATGCAGATAAGGGAAATGTCTATTCACATCTTAATATCTATGTAATTAAAGTGGTGCACCACAACAACTTATTGTAAAAAAAAATATCATCATGTACTTGAAAAGAAAATTATGTATGCAGTTACTGTTACTAGTCCTTTCTTATTGTTCTTTCTAGCCAAGTGCTCCTTTTTTGAAGAATGTGGATCATAAAATTATTGTTTAACAGATCTGCTGGCAGAAAGTTTTCACATTAGCAAATGGATTTAATTTTATTTTATAAAACCAATGTTGTAACACAGCTGGAAACAAGATATCAAATGAAATAAGCAACTATCTAAAGTGAAGCATAAAAATATCATTCAATAGTCATGTGGCATATCATAAGTTAGTAGAAATTCTCTCAACTCTCATAGAAAGACACTTGTCATAATCAGGCGTGCAGATATACGAATATTTCCCATCAATTCATAAGCATTTTAGTAAGTAGCACAAATTACGAGTATTCATATGTTTTCAAGTAATGAGCGTGTCATATTTGCGATGCTTTCTACATAGAAATGTCAATAGCGAGGATAATGGCCTCCTTTTTTCTCCACCTGTGCCTCTGAAAGGCACACACTAATGGCTTTTTTCCAGGCAACTGTCGCGCAGCTGGGTGCCCACGACACATTACAACAAAGTTAGGAAACTACTGCAAAAGCAAAGAGAGCTTCACTCCAAGTTTAAACGCAGCCAAAACCTCTCAGACAAACAGAAGCTAAACGATGTCAAAGTTAGCGTAAGGAGGGCTATGCGTGAAGCGTTCAGTGAATTCAAAAGTAAAATTCTATGTACCGACTTGACCAAAAATCCTAGGAAGTTCTGGTCTTACGATAAATCAGTAAGTGGCTCGGAAGAGCATATCCCGACATTACGGGATGATGATGGCATTGAAACAGAGGATGACACATGTAAAGCTGAAATACTAAACACCTTTTTCCAAAGCTGTTTCACAGAGGAAGACCGCACTGCGGTTCCTTCTCTAAATCCTCGCACAAACGAAAAAATGGCTGATATCGAAATAAGTGTCCAAGGAATAGAAAAGCAACTGGAGTCACTCAACAGAGGAAAGTCCACTGGACCTGATTGGATACCAATTCGATTCTACACAGAGCACATGAAAGAACTTGCTCCCCTTCTAGCAGCTGTGTACCGCAAGTCTCTAGAGGAACGGAAAGTTCCAAATGATTGGAAAAGAGCACTGGTAGTCCCAGTCTTCAAGAAGGGTCGTTGAGCAGATGCGCAAAACTATAGACCTATATCTCTGACGTCGATCTGTTGTAGAATTTTAGAACATGTTTTTTGCTCGAGTATCATGTCGTTTTTGGAACCCAGAATCTACTATGTAGGAATCAACATGGATTCCGGAAACAGCGATCGTGTGAGACCCAACTCGCTTTATTTGTTCATGAGACCCAGAAAATATTAGATAGAGGCTCCCAGGTAGATGCTATTTTTCTTGACTTCCGGAAGGCGTTCGATACAGTTCCTCACTGTCGCCTGATAAACAAAGTAAGAGCCTACGGAATATCAGACCAGCTGTGTGGCTGGATTCAAGAGTTTTTAGCAAACAGAACACAGCATGTTGTTATCAATGGAGAGACGTCTACAGACGTTAAAGTAACCTCTGGCGTGCCACAGGGGAGTGTTATGGGACCATTGCTTTTCACAATATATGTAAATGACCTAGTAGATAGTGTCAGAAGATCCATGCGGCTTTTCGCGGATGATGCTGTAGTATACAGAGAAGTTGTAGCATTAGAAAATTGTAGCGAAATGCAGGAAGATCTGCAGCAGATAGGCACTTGGTGCAGGGAGTGGCAGCTGACCCTTAACATAGACAAATGTAATGTATTGGGAATACATAGAAAGAAGGATCCTTTATTGTATGATTATATGATAGTGGAACAAACACTGGTAGTAGTTACTTCTGTAAAATATCTGGGAGTATGCGTGCGGAACGATTTGAAGTGGAATGATCATATAAAATTAATTGTTGGTAAGGCGGGTACCAGTTTGAGATTTATTGGGAGAGTCCTTAGAAAATGTAGTCCATCAACAAAGGAGGTGGCTTACAAAACACTCGTTCAACCTATACTTGAGTATTGCTCATCAGTGTGGGATCCGTACTAGATCGGGTTGACGGAAGAGATAGAGAAGATCCAAAGAAGAGCGGCGCGTTTCGTCACAGGGTTATTTGGTAACCGTGATAGCGTTATGGAGATGTTTAACAAACTCAAGTGGCAGGCTCTGCAAGAGAGGCACTCTGCATCGCGGTGTAGCTTGCTCGCCAGGTTTCGAGAGGGTGCGTTTCTGGATGAGGTATCGAATATATTGCTTCCCCCTACTTATACCTCCCGAGATCACGAATGTAAAATTAGAGAGATTAGAGCGCGCACGGAGGCTTTCAGACAGTCGTTCTTCCCGCGAACCATACGCAACTGGAACAGGAAAGGGAGGTAATGACAGTGGCACGTAAAGTGCCCTCCGCCACACACCGTTGGGTGGCTTGCGGAGTATAAATGTAGATGTAGATGTAGATTACGTGAAGGTTGTCACTTAACTTTCTTACCGAAATATTTACGACACCAGTTTGCATTACAGTGGCAGTCCCATATAAAAAATTTCACAGGTCGAGAATTTGCATTGCAAATGTGTAGAAACAAAATCCTATGAATATAACAGTGTTCAAAAAGTGTTCGTCGGCATTGTGATACATTCGCACATTTACAAACATTTCATAACTCTTAAAGTACGATTCTCGGTTTCCAGCATCCTTTTTCACAAGTCAGAGTCCCTAACCACTACTCATTATTCCTTACCTTATTACACATATACATATTCGTCGACACTTCTTCAATATTTCATCATAATAAATACATAGCATAATGAAATTCCTCATATAGCATGTGCTTATTGATCATAAACATACCTCAACAGCATAATACACATTGTCATCATAATAATAACATTATAACACCTCAGTCAAATCTCAAAATCGTTGTAGCTTCCTCCAATAATTTCAAAACTTAAAAAAATTCTCTGCTCATTTCAATATTGTCATTTACCTCAAATGTACTTTAAAATCATTTTCCCATACCAAATACATCATTTAAAGCTCTCATAGTATCACAATGGTTCCGAAAAAAAAATGAACATTTCACAAAGTACAGACAAAATTCAATTTCGTATGTGGGAAGTTATCCAACTGTGTAATTGTGTAAACATGTGTCACTGACGTAGTAAAAAAATGTTTGTCTCTCTCAGTTAAATGATCACATAGCTGTGTAATTCTGTCTTACAGAAATATGGTACTGATGTGTAAAGTTGTATAAGCAAATACCATATTAGCTAGGGCTCTTTGTGCTTGCCAAACACATGGTACACAAAGTAGGCGTGTACCCCCCTGAGGATTAATGTAATTATACCCACAGGTGTTACAGATTACAGCAATGGAATGAAATGTATCACGGAAATCTTTCTTTGTAATTCAAAAATCTTTAAAAGTAAATGTCTTAAGTACAAAATTAATCACTCAAATGCGTGTCATGTCGCGCTAAACTGTGCTCTTGTTGTAAGATAATCTCTGTGGAAGTGTTGTAGTTATCGTCCTCCAAAAGCTAAGTTCCGCAGAAGTCAATGTACTTACCTCATGATAAACAAATGTGAAATGCTTTGCGTATAGATATCTTAGTTATTACGCTTATTGCCGTGAAGAAGAAAGTACTGTGCTGTAACGTATTGTTGTGCTACGGAAAAGGCAGTCTCATTGTAGCTATACCACAAAAGTTACTACTAAAACATGTTTTACTTTCCAGAATAGTACAGAAAAACTGTGCAGATATAAAACAGAAACACTGCAAAAGGAACATTGTAAATTGTCACTCATTAGTAGCGTCGTGATAAAATCGTGTAGCTGTCACGTAAGCTAACCACTGTGTCATCTGGTATCTCGCAGAAAGTACTTTAAATCCGGAATGTATTTTCAAGTAAACCAAAATGTTGCATTAAAATCTCATTAGCAGTACCAGTATATGTTCTAAGTATGTAAGACTGATAGTCGTTACATAATCGTGCAACTAACAAGCAAGAATGTACAAATAACAACACTGTCTCGTCTGTTCACCATAACAAAGCATTCGTAATTTCTGTTTAAATAAGTTCTCTTGGTTCTTGACTGGATATTTAACTTCAAACATTGTTGCATGTTAACAGTTTGTAAGTGTGACAAAGAGTACCAATAACGTGAAGTGAAAAATTTTATAGCAAAGACTAGGTTAAAAAAACACATTATCTCTCAATAAACGGTTTTACATGTGAAATGTGGTGCAATCCTTTACTCTTCCTAGTGTGCAGAGTTCAACTTCAACGCAATTATCATGTGGTATACGTCGGTAAGGAATGCTAAAATTTTTCTCAAGGTTAGCGTCTGTGTTATTTTTCTCTGAGCCAGCCGGCGCACTTGGCTGCCTGCAGTGCAAGTCATTGTCTGCCTCTTGGTTGGCGCGCGTCGTTATTGGGATTTGGAGGTCTAACTTCTACAAATTCACCTTGTCGAGAGTGCCTTGCTCTGTTTGAATCCCGCCAGTTCTGATGAAATTAAGGTCTGTCGTTATGATTATATCGTCTGTCGTCATGTCGGTAGTTCCTGTAGTTTCTTTCTTGTCGGTTAAGTGCTGGAGAATTTCTCCCTGAATTATCACTGCACGGTTGACCGTTGCATCTGAAGTTATTCTGTCTCCTGTAATAATAATTGTTTTGGTTCCCATATTGTCTGTTTCTATGGTAGTCTCTGTGATAGTCATTACTATGGAAATGCGATCTTTCTCTGTAATTATTTTTACTCTGCCAGCGGTTGTCATACGGGTGGTGTCTGTTTTGGTCACGATTTACGTTGTAAGAATAGCCTTGTCGTGTCCAGTTATTATTTCTGTTATCGCGGAATTGTGACGGATGTGACCTGTAATTGTGCTCCTGTTTTCGCGTCTCGCGATTGTCAGAGTCAATTTCTAATTCCTGTAAGAGTCCCTGAAAAGCTTCAATGTCGTCTTTGCAACGTCCTGCCAAAATATTATGTCGTAAATGTTCAGGTAATTTGATTAAGCAAATGCGGATGAGTTCTGAGGGGCTGTATGGGTTTTTACAGGTACTGATTCTTGTGCAACATGTCTTCAAAATATTTCACAAGACTGGAGAATTCAGATTGTTCGAAATGTTTCATCATTATGATGCTATGTTTTGTTCGGTCTTGTGTAGCTTGAGACCAATATGCTGAGAGGAAGGCATGATAAAATTCTCCTTCACTGTGGCAATCGTGAATGACCGATCGCATTCTTACAGCTGGTTCATTCTCTAAATAGCCACACATAAATTCTAATCTGTGCTCTAATGACCAGTTGGGAGGAAAACAATGAGAGAACTGATGAAGCCACGCTTGTGGATGAATGTCGTTGCCGGAATTCTCAAATGTTTTGAATTTACGTGTAATAAACAGCTTATAGTCAAAATCATCATGTCGGCGAGTCGCATGTCGGTCATTGATACATCGTTTCGGCGGTTCCATCTCAAAATTCAATGCGCCTTGCCAATTTCTTTCATAATTTCCGAAGTGTCCTGTGTTATTATTTTGTGGTTGTTCCGTATCTCTATGTCCCTCTTCCCGTATTGGAGCGTGAGTGTCCTCTGAAATACGTAATTCTTGTATTACTTGTGCCAACTGATCTTGTACTTCCCGGATTTCTCTTTTGTACTGTGTATTGATTTGATTTTGATTTTGTTTGAATTTTCTAATTTGTTCATACTCTTCAGTGTCAGTGAAGGCTACAGGTCTTGTGTCATTCAGATCATCATCTACCTTCGTAGATAAATTATTTAGCTGATCCAAAAGTTCGACTACTTTCTCTGATAATGAGCTAATTTCCTCCATGTGTCTTTCTGAACCAATTTTCAGAGTATCTACTGTGTCCTTTAAGTTTTCCTGAGTTTTTGCAAGTTGCATAACCGAATCGGTAGATGCAACTGAGTCAATTTTAGCTTGCAAGGTCTCATGATTTTCATGAACAATAGTTTGCAGTTCTTTTATGGCTGCTTCGTGATTCTGTAAGGCATTTTCATGCCGCGAAAAAATAGGTTGTAAATGCTCACAAATTTGTGTTTTAATGTCATTACAGACTTTTGATATTTCGATTCAATGTTATTTAACTCAGTAGTTAAATCTTCACGTGTTTGTTCAAGCGTGTTGTCTAACTTCTGAAGATTTTGTTCCATTGTGTCTAACTTTTGAAGATTTTGTTCCATTGGGTCTAACTTTTGAAGATTTTTTTCCATTGTGGCTAACTGTTGCTGTGTTTGTCTCTGATTTTGTTTCATTTGTTGCATTAATTGCGATAATAATGTATTAGTGTCTGGAATCTGTTCCTCTATGGTTTTCGGCAGTGCATTTTCACCGGCAACATTCACATTTTGACGAGCAGAAAGTGTGTCTTGACTTATTTGAGAAAACGGTGAAGACGCAAAACATGAATCTACAGTATTTGCAAGCTTGTGTTCTGTCATTTCGGATTCCTGAGGCGAGCTGTTGCCGACCAATCGATCGATAATGCTTCCCTGTTCACTAATTGTTTCATTGCCTACACCATTATTTGCAGCCCGCTCCATTTCCCTATGCACAATTACCAAATTACTACTTTGAACATTAGTTAATTGATTACACGGTGGCGCTAACACACTGCTTTCGTCTTCACTGTCATTTCTCAGTTTCCTTTGAAGCCTAGTATTACCTTTTTCACACACCATTACTGTCACAATATTTCACACGACAACACAGAAAAACACTATTTGAAGAGCAAAAATAAGAGAACACATTAACATAGCACTGAAAAAAATATCTAGTTAATTGCAAGCGCAGCTGCGAAATACTTGGTGCAAATTTACATGCATGCCACAACTGTTTTACTGTACAGCAATGAAAGACTGCAACTACAAAGGAGATTCTCTCTACAATTACGCGCTAGCAATAAACAATAGCTACACTAATTACACAAACTACAAGAAAAAGTCAGAAGATTCCAGTGAGGTATCCTCGGCTAAGGGTCGACATATGAAACGTCCCCTTAGAAAAATTGTACATGACTGTGCTTAAACTGACACACAATATTTTTTTGGCGCAACGCAGTCTGACTTTCAAAAATCCCTACAAAAGAATGGCCGTGTCTAATATTAACCTATACCTTTCACAAAACACTTACCTCACAAAAATCTTCGTTACTCAAGTTACAGCAATACAGCGAGCGCCACTACTGCCAGCTAAATAAAAGATCCAAACTACTGAAGGCACTAACTACTGATATGCATAGTTAGCAAATGAAAGATTTTAACAGAGAACAAACAATATATTTACCTTAATAGTCATAATATATATAGCAGTTCATGACATCCAGTCTTACAAATTTCAAAACTCCGCCATTTCTCTCCTCACACCCACCACTGCTGGCGGCTCACCTCCAACTGCGCAAAGCTACGCGCTGTTCGCATCCAGCTGCCCAACACTACAATGGCAGACAACAATGCAAACTAACCACAGACTGCACACAGCACAGCCAGTGATTTTCATACAGAGAGCTACGTAACGTTGCCAATAAGAAAACATAAACAGCCTACTTACAGTGTGTGTAGGATCAGGACTCGAACCTGGGATATCTTGCTTACCAGGCAATCGCGTTAGCCACTGCGCCATCTGGACATCACGTATTTATGTAACTGATTCGCCTCAGCAGTTTAAGTGGGACGTTTTTGTACAAGGGTCACTCCAAAAGAAATGCACACAATTTTTGTTAAAATACAGTTTTCATTCTGCATGTGTGAAAGTTTTACAGTGTGTAGTTAGATCGTTCCAGCTTGTTTTCAAACTTAGTTCAACCTGTTCCCGTGAGTGGCGCCGTCACAGCATGTCATCAAGATGGCTGCTACACTTGGCGTTTCAGAAGCAACGTTCTGTCATATAATTCCTGTGCTGTGAAAACGAGACAGTGGGAAACATACACAAGAGATTTAAAAAGGCGTATGGAGATGCTGTTGTCGATCGCAGTACAATTAATCGGTGGGCAAACAGGTTACGTGATGAAAGCGGGTACAGCAATATTGAGGATTGTCCTCGCAGCGGCAGGCCTCGTACTGCACGCACGCCAGACAATGTGCAGAGAGTTAACGAATTGGTGACTGCTGACAGACTCATCACAATGAACGAATTGTCACGCTACGTTGGGATAGGGGAAGGAAGTGTTTACAGAATAGTGAAAGCGTTGGCGTTAAAAAAGGTCTGTGCCAGGATGGTTCCCAGGATGTTGATAGTGGCTCACAAAGAAACAAGAAAAACGGTATGCAGCGAACTTTTGGAACTGTACAAGAATGGTGGATATGAATTTCTTGGAAGAATTGTGACAGGTGATGAAACATGACTCCATCATTTTTCACCAGAGACGAAGAGGCAATCAATGGAGTAGCATCATGCAGATTCACCCAAGAAAAAAAATTCAAAACCACACCTTCTGCTGGAAAAGTTATGGCTATGGTTTTTTTTCGATTCCGAAGGACTCTTGCTTGTGGACATCATGCCAAGTGGAACCACCATAAATTCTTATGCATATGTGACGGCACTGAGGAAACTTCAAGCTCGACTGAGTCGTGTTCGACCACATCGGCAAAAGCAGGATGTTTTGCTGTTCCACGACAATGCACGGTCACAAGCCAGTCAAAAAACGATGGAAGCGATCACAAAACTCGGATGGGCAACACTGAAACACCCGCCTTACAGTCTTGACCTGGCTCCATGTGACTATCATCTCTTTGGGAAACTGAAAGACTCTCTTCGTGGAACAAGGTTTGAAGATGATGACTCCCTTTTGCACGCTGCCAAACAGTGGCTCCAGAATTTTACCATGCGGGTATACAGGCTCTGGTTCCAAGATGGCGTAAGGCAGTTGAGAGGGATGAAAATTATGTGGAGAAATGAAAATATTGTTCCTAAAGGATATATCTACACACTGTAAAACTTTCAAACATGTAGAATAAAAGATGGATTTTAAAAAAATAGTGTGCATTTCTTTTCGAGTGACCTTCGTACATTCGCCTTATAAGCCGACACACATTCATATAATGGATTCGCTTCGGTGGGCCATTAGGCCACCACCTTCAGTGAGGTTGCACAATTACGTTCGACCTCCTGCAGAAATCTCAAAGTTGCGAGCATGGAGGACATGAACGGGGGCTGCGGATAGGTGGCGCTAGATGGGAGTGTGAGTCGGCGCAATTACGATTAATACTGTGTCCGGATGGCTCATTACGCTTCGCACGCCGGGCGAGAAAGTTCCACCCGTTCCTGCTTCTGTCGTTGCGCTGTGAGAGCTTCCTTGTTTCTCGTCAGTGTCGTGTGAGTCATTGTGAGCGCCACATCGTTTTCTGTCTCTCGGCGTCTCGTGTTTATGATTCCATTTTGATGCTGCGTTCTCTTGCACCGTGATGTCGTGCGTGGCTACCAGGAATATTCCACGCACAGGTACCTTCAGTTTTAGTTTTGACAAGGCAATTGGCCATGTGTAGCCGGGTTCCTTAGAAATTCATGATTGGTTTGTAGATACTATCAAGGACACTTCAGAAGAAGTTCACACAGCTTACGAGAGGCGTTTGAAAAGTCCGTGCAAAAATAAGAACTACTTACGTGGTTGGGGTAAACCTTTTTTATTTTCGACGTAGTCTCCTTTTTGACTTACACACTTCATCCAATGCTGTTCTAATTTGTTGATCCTTTCCGAATAATAGGAATTCTCCAAGTCTGCAAAATAGCTATTAGTTACTGCAATCATCTCCTTGTTTGAATAAAATCGTTGTCCCACCAGCCATTTCTTCAAATTGGGGAACAAATAGTAGTCCAAGGGAGCCAAGCCTGTAGAACAGGGGGGATGTGAAACGAGTTGGAATCCTATTTCCATTAATTTTGCGACCACAACTGCTGAGGTGTGTGCTGGTGCATTGTCGTGATGAAAAAGGACTTTTTTGAGGTCCAATCGCCGGAGTATTTCTTGCAGTTCGGTTTACAGACTGTAACACCCCACCCATCACTTATCTGGTTTTGGTGTGTGTTCACCCCAGGTAATTGACTAACAGAGAGTGCAAAACTGCCGCAATGTCGGATAACGCATACAAAGTAATAAGGCCCTGTGACTCCTGATTGAACTGCGGTGGCAGTGTTGACATTAATTGATTTAGAATTGATCCCTTTTAATTAAAAAGGGGTGCACATTGATGTTATATTCAGCTATTGAACACCAGATGCAAATGTTGAACATAAAATTAATTAAGAAAGTGACTTGGGATTTCAACTACTTGATTGAAAACAGATGCAGTCGATTAGCAGAGATTTATTTTAACTCACGACCTTCAATCATCACAATACATGACTCTCCTAACAGACAGTGGTAATAGATTGCGTTTGCGTGGAGTAAAGCGCGATAAATCAAAATTAATTCCTGTCAACTTACCCAGGTGTAATGCGAAGTGCGAGAAGAAATCTACAATACACGGCCCATGAAACCCCCATGGAAACTTTGATTATGTGATCCAACAAATTAATCAGTGGCCGGAGCAGGCGCAATAACACCGAATTCAGCGTGTCGGCGCGTCGTCATTATTTGGACGTCGGCCGAACTTGTGGTGCTGCAAGGCTGCGCTCGTCTATTCACTTCTAGCTATCTTGCTCAGTACATAGTTGAACGAAAACTTTCTATCTCCAAGCTCAATAGTTCCGTTTGCTTAGTCCTAAACTGCAGAGATGCTCACTCTCACTCAGGCAAGCTGAGTAAAGAACACCACGTCCGCACTCTAGGCAAGCTGGGAACAGAAGACCTCTACGGAGACTTCTGCCAGTCCGCTTTTCGTCTCGGTTTCCCCTCCAGCAAAATCACTTACGCCAATTGCAGCGCCAGTCCTGTTAATTATGTGTTGCTTCCCAGCACTGACCAATGCCTGCTCTGGGAAGTGAACAAATTCCCACAAAATTTCCCCTTCCCCTCAAATTCTGCTATTTAGCTCCTCCCAGGCCACCCATCAAGGTTAGCGTCTGCACAAAACACCAATTTTTCTGGAATTCTGACTCCCAGGAAAGTACTTCAAATTCCTTGGTCCTATGTTCCCATCAGAGGCCGGCGTATTTCATTCTGTCGCTCTTCATCTGATTTATTTCAGACTCTGCTGACCGTGAATTCAGCGTGAAGTTGCTATAGTAACAAACATGCATATTTTGGCCTCTGTTGACCACTCCACCGTAGCTTTGCACGGCTTAATCGCATGTTTCACTGAAAACGGGACGACGGACATTTATCAACAGCTGTACTAGTTCCCCATCTGCTTCCCGGTACACCAGCATAGGGTCAACCACCCACTCACTATTACTCATCTTAAGGCAGCTGGAGGCTGCACCCCGTTACTGCTTTCTCAGAGCTTGAGCCACCCTAAGCTGCCTATTGTCGCTTCCCATCGGCGCTCCCCAGCCTGCCATGGTCAACTCGAATACTTCCCTGGGATAAACTAGCCTCCAGTAAATCGATGCGTTTCCACCAAGTTTTCATGTCATGTGAATTACTTTAAAGCCATCACCTGACATTAATTATTCCAATACGTTCATACTATACCCTCTGCAAAATGCATTGCGCCTTGTCAGTCATTTTTGTTCAGCCCTACTGTTTGATCAAAGTGAGTTAGATGATCTTGAATGACTTCATGTAAGGGGCATAGTTCTTGCCATCTTACAAGACGCCCAATAACGATGAATAATAGGCACCTGTAATAGTTTTACTCTTTTCCAGATAGTCGATGAGGATTATCCTTTGAGAATCCCAAAAGACACTCGCCATAACTTTTCCGGCCGAAGGACTGGTCTTCGCCTTTTTTGATGCAGATTTCCCTTGGTAAGCCATTGGTTAGATTGCTGTTTGGTCTCAGAAGTATAGTAATGTATCCATGTTTTATCTGCAGTGATGACGCTTAAAGTCCTGCGGATTCTTGCTGAACAGCTGCAAACCATCCTTGCAACACTTCACACGATTCCGTTTTTGGTCAAGCGTGAGCAATCGCGGAACCCATCTTGCGGATAGCTTTCTCATGAACAAATGTTTATGCAAAATATTATGTACCCGTTCATTAGAGATGCACACAGCACTAGCAATCTCTCGCACCTTAACTCTTCTGTCATCCATCATCATATCATTGATTTTATCAATGATTTCTGGAGTCGTAACCTCCACAGGGCGTCCAGAACGTTTAGCATCACTTGTGCCCACTTGGCCACTCCAAAAATTTTGAAACCATTTGTAAACTGTTCTAATCGAAGGTGCAGAGTCACCGTAATGTTTATCTAGCTTCTCTTTAGTCTCCTGAGGCGGTTTGCCTTTCATAAAGGAATGTTTAATCACCACACGAAATTCTTCTTCGTCCATTTTTTGACAATCACTCGACTTCCTTGATTCAAATGAATGCCAAATACAAAGAGATAGACCAGTATGGTTGAAACTTGGTGTGTTTTCTTTCCAAAGAAGCTACTAACTAAACATGACCTCGATACGCGCCGGTGGTGCCATCTCTCGGACTTTGCACGGACTTTTCAAACGCCCCTCGTACTTCAATTCTGAAATGTATGTGTTTTATGTCAAATTTATAGACCTGCTTCAGGTTGTCAATCCTGCCTCGGGATTGGATGTGTGTGATGTCCTTAGGTTAGCTGGGTATAAGTAGTTTTAAGTCTAGGGGCTGATGACCTCAGATGTTAAGTTCCATAGTGCTTGGAGCCATTTGAACCATTTGAATTTTCAGGTTGTCAGGCTCCCTTTTTCGACACGGACAACAAGTCCCCTTCACTCATCGCGATGGGTCTTATGGCATGGTTATTTTGACGAAAGCGGAGGTAGAATATACGATTGTTAGGGTGTTCAAACTTCCACCCGAAGCTTAAAACAGTTTTCTCAAGAGCGTCCTACTTTCGTTTGGGGATATGCGGAATACACAGCGGGAACGCTGATCCGCTCAACATCGTTTGCAAGGTTATAGAGGAGTTCGATTCGTGGACACAATGCTCAAACGGAACATTTCCTCTCATTCGCAGGTGTATGGCTACCGAGTACATAGCATTTACACAGGATGTGAAGGGACCTGTTTTATAGGTAATGACAGTAGAAACCTCCGTACAGACGCCAGCGTTCGTGTCACGGTCTTAAAATCCACTTACGAACAACGTAAAAGACTAACTTTAACGGATCTGTTTCCTCAGGTGGCAGCCATTGTGCCCTATCACGTTTCTGACGGGCAAGGCGAGCCATTGGATGATGGTCCTAGCTCACTTCCGCTGTTAGCCTCGCGTAGGGACTCCGCCACCGTAGCTTCCGCGCCGCCACCACCTTCACCTCAAAACAAGCGTCGACGGACGCAAGGTGGTGTGGAGTCGGACGGTTCCTCTTCGCTTCTCCGCTCCACTGAAAAGATTCCTGTGCAGCAGGCCTCTCCCCTCCCTGGGCTTGGGCCGGATGATGGCATGTCGGCTGCTGTTCGAGATTCGAAAACGTCTGACCTGGCTCCCGAGTCCGAGTCCGCCGCTCCGGCGACACATGACGATAGACCTGTTCCGGAGCTCCGTACTATATCTACGGACTTGCCAGGCATCCCTCAGTCTGCAACATATTCCCACTCTTCGTCTGCGCCTCCGGATGGGGGAACCACGCCACAAGCCGCTGCTGGTCAGAACCAGCCAGAGGCACATGTCGTGGCGGTAAAAGACGTACCGACAGTGTCCGTTTCCGTTGATTCCTAGGAGCCGCACCGCCCACCTGTGGAAGAGTGCGGTGTATTCTCTGTACCTGATACTGAAATTCCGCAGGACCCACCACCCCTTCCCCTTCCCCACGTTGCCCCATGCGGCAGTCTCCTTCCCACATAACACTAACAAACAACGTTTCCAACCTTGCATCGCGGAAAAAGAAAAAACGGAAAGTCGGTGGCAAAAGGGATCTATCTCTTTATATTCAGATACATCCATTTTCTTTGCCATGGTCTGTTAACGGTCATGTGCAAGTAATCAGCTGCACAGTTTTGGTAATCAATAGATGCAGGCCTATACCTTTCTTACCTTGAATGTGAACATAATTAGTTAAGAACGTAGACTTCCGGCGCTGCGACAATTTATTTACGATAGTTTTTTAAGAAGTTTTATTTGAAAATTTTTCTATTCCCGTCTTTTCTACTTATTTTAAAATGGCTCCTGAACTATCTACCGATACTGCATTATCTTACAGAGAGGTAATACTGCTGACTGATTCTGAAGTTCTTGATAACGGCCGAGGAATAGGCTGCACTTTTAGTTACCTGACTTTAATTCTTCTTTAAGCCCCTTCAGAATCTGGTCGTTCCACAAATCGTGCGCGTTTTTATAAAAAGGATGTACACTCACGCTCATAAATTAAGGATAATGCTGATACATGGTGAAACATCGCTGTGGTGGGTGGTTTGCGGCTTTAAATCACCTCGGGGTATGACCATATGGTGCATTTGACCTGCGGTCGTAGCACGGTGCCGCTGGCAGCAGTCCACATACGCAGAGGTGTGCAGGTGCATGTCAGTGTACGATGCAGCGAGTAAGTGTTGCCGCACGGGGTAGCCGAGCGGTCGAAGGCGCCTTGTTACGGGCCGCGCGGTTTCCGTCAGAAGTTCAAGTCTTCCCTCGGGCATGGGTGTGTGTGTATTATTCTTAGCGTACGTTAGTTTAAGTTGGATTAAGTAGTGTGTAAGCTTAGGGACCGATGACCTCTGCAGTTTGGTCCCATAAGGCCTTACACAAATTTCCAAATTTGCAGTAAGTGTGCAGCCGTTTTCAGATGCGCTAATGGCGACTGTGTGTTGAAAATGCCACAAAGAACACATATTGATGACGTTATGAGGGGTAGAATACTAGGGCAGCTGGAGGCTGGCCAAACACAGCAGGTCGTAGCACGGGCCCTCTGTGTGCCACAAAGTGTGATCTCAAGATTATGGCAACGATTCCAGTAGACATGAAACGTGTCGAGGCGCTACAGTAGGGGACGTCTACAGTGTACAACACCACAAGAATATCGATATCTCACCATCAGTGCCCGCAGACGACCACGGAGTATTGCAGGTAGTCTTGCTCGGGACCTTACCGCAGCCACTGGAACAGCTGTCTCCAGACTCACAGTGTACAGACGACTGAACACTCCGGAGACCTGCAGGGTGCATTCCACTTACCCCTGGTCACAGGAGAGCCCGTAAAGCCTGGTGTCAAGAACACGGTACATCGTCATTGGAACAGTGGTCCCACGTTACGTTCACATACGAGTCCAGGTATAGTCTGAACTGTGATTCTCGCCGGATTTTCATCTGGCGTGAATCAGGAACCAGATACTAACCCCTTAATGTCCTTGAAAGGGATCTGTATGGAGGTCGTGGTTTGATAGTGTGGGGTGGCATTATGATTGGTGCACATACACCCCTGCATGTCTTTGACAGAGGAACTGTAACAGGTCAGGTGTATCGGGACTTCATTTTGCACCAGTATGTCCGCCTTTTAAGGGGTGCAATGGGCCCCACCTTCCTCCTGATGGATGACAAGGCAAGGCCCCACCGAGCTGCCATCGTGGAGGAGTACCTTGAAACAGAAGATATCAGGCGAATGGAGTGGCCTGCCTGTTCTTCACCTAAACCCCATCGAGCACGTCTGGGATGCTCTCAGTCGACGTATCGCTGCGCGTCTTCAAACCCCTACGAGACTTCAGGAGCTCCGACAGGCACTGGTACAAGAAAGGGAGGCTATACCCAGCAGCTGCTCGACCACCTGATCCAGAGTAGGCCAACTCGTTGTGCGGTCTGTGTACGTGTGCATTGTGATCATACCCCATGATGATGTCGGGGTACATGCGCAGGATACAGTGGTGTTTTGTAGCACATGTGTTTCGGGACGGTTTTCTCAACTTATCACCAATACCTTGGACTTACAGATATATGTCGTGTGTGTTCCCTATATGCCTATGCTATTAGCGCCAGTCTTGTGTAGTGCCACGTTGTGTGGTACCACATTCTGCAATTATATTTAATTTATGACCATGAGTGTAGTCTATTTTAAAGCTCCGCAGAAACTTATGTTAAGCGGAGATTTTAATTTTATTTTGCGTCCCATGATCAGACCCATAATTTTAATATCAGTAAGGAACTAGACGATTTGGTGCGATCTTCGAAAATACGAGATTCGTGGATCTGTCAGTACCCCGCTCTTGTCAGGCATACGCCTTTTACAGCGGCTTCCAGCAACCGACTCGATTGCTTTCATCTTACTGACTTTTTATGTGAACAGCTCTTAGCGATAGACGTGGCACTTGCTTGTTTCATCGATCACTATGCCGTAACTGTAGCTTTAAATCGTGTGTCGCAACCACTAAAACTGTATCGCCTTCACTGGATGTTCAGCACATACCTCTTAAAGGATCCTTCCCTCGTTCGAGAGGTTTGGGCCTGTAGCGTGCATTCATCGGACCGTTATCGTTCTCTTATAGAATGATGGTCAGGACATGCCAAACATTTGCTCCAGGAAGCGTTTATGCGTTACAGCGCTGAGAGGGTGAGGGAAGTCCGTCGGACCCAAGAATTTTATTATTCCCTCATGCGTCAACTTTATGACTGTGCCAGACACACTCCATTACGAATTACGAATGTCCGCCATCTTAAGGCGAAACTTCTTCAGGTAGAGGCAACAGCTGGAAGGATTCAGAGTGCCATCAAAATCCCGCTCCGGCCTACACGTGAACTGACCTCCTTATATCACCTTATCTGGATGAGGACGCGTCGCGTCGCAAACGAGCATGAATCACGTCCTTTCTCACAGAGAGGGTCACATAGTGACATCCCAAAGTGACATTTCCACAGCGATTTAAATTACTTTACTGGCCTTTATGATGACGCTGCTACTGATACGATTGTCCCTATTGGGTTTACTCCCTCGTTAAATGATGACTTTCTAAGTGACTTTACTTGCGACGATACATATCGCCTTATTGTTTGTTCATCATCTCAAAAATCGCCGGGACTCGACGGTAATCCTAAGGAATTTTATGTGCATTGTTTGGCCTCTTACAGGTGATACCAGTACCTCGCTGGTCAGTGAGTTGATCCGGAGGGGTTTGATTCCTGACCCCTTCAAGTTTGCTGAAATCGTTGTAATTCCGAAGACGACCGGACGTTCTGATGTAAGAAAATATTATTAGATATTTGTTATTAAAATATTATGATTGACTGCAATTTGGTGTTGTAATGCAGACTGTTTAAAATTCGGATGTGGTTGGCTCACTACGTGCGCTCTTGCACACATAAAAATTATTAAGCATCAGATTGGGAAGGGGACTCAACATATACTTGCGTGGCTCCCATTCCCGTTTAGAAAGTGCCGCGGACCATTGTGGAACAGCGAGGCTTCGTGCGAGCGATGTGCGATTTGAGAAGTGAAGTTTGCTAAGAAATTCTCGGACGTCACTCGCACTGAAAATGTACCTAAGGGCCAGTTTAAAACTGAGTTTGAAGAATATTACAAGGGGGGAATATAAGTAGTTTGTAAACGTCGGCCTCGAGTGTACTGTCAACACAATGACACATCGGACACGGTTGGCTCTGTAAAAAAAACTTGGCACATAGAAAGTAAATGATTAAGGTTGTACAACTACCAAAGCAAACACAAATTTAGAGTAATTGACATTATAATTACGAGCTTGAACACATATAACACGTTAACACTTACGTCAATAACAATGACGGAGCCTGAGTGGTTTGTTATATCCATAAAAGTTCATAAATCACGTAGAAATGCCCATTTATTAACCACTCTGTGTTTTTCACACATACCAGTCTCACTTGCAACAAAATAACAGTTTTTCTCAATAGATTTAAACAAATTACAAATCTTATAAAGACGCCTATGTAATGGTGCGTCCGTATTATACAGGAGATAAAAAGAGAGTGATATCGTCCGGCAGTGGACGATGGGTTCTGCGCTTGTTTTTTTGTAATATTTAAATGTCTTCAGAGTATGTTTTTAATATCGATGTTTTTACATGCGCGCTGAGTTACTCTATAGTTTCTTTGGCGCGTCAGTTGCGCTGGATCCATTTCTCTTAGTAAATCGTCAAAATACATCATTACAGTGCGTAGTTAAATATTATACATTGGCAAATAAATGGCTCTTGGCCTCTTTCATTACTCAAATCAGTGTTTTGTGTGACGAGATGTGGCAGTGTGAAAATACATCTCAACGTCCAGACGTTGATAAATTTCGCCAAATCACGCTACTTAATTTCAATTACAAAACTGTCGGCTGGGTGGTTAATAGCCGTTTGTAGACACTGCTAGAGAAAATTCTTGTTGTCCGCCAAAATTGTGTGCCTGTGCGCACGATTCTGGCTTCTGTAGTCGAATGCCGCGACGTTGTGTAGGTGGCTGAAGCGACTCCTGTCCCTGGAGGACGTTTGGCCGGATTAGTCACGGTTTCGTGATGAAAGTGCTCAAAGCGGCCCGTTTCAGTCATACTACGTGTGAGGCATTATCCAATCTCTTTACTGGTATTCACGCATCTGTCGTAGTGAATGGATAACTTACTTCCCAGATCACCATAGTACGGGGCTTACGCAGGGGAGCCCCCTGTCCATGTCGCTTTTTATATTGTCCTCAGAACCTCCACGTCGCCATATTGCTGATCTATTAAGTGGCTCAGTACTAGCGTACGCAGATGAGGTTGTGGTATTGCTACATTATGTCGATGATATATCCTTGCTTAAGGACATATTGGATTCCTTTTGTTCTCAGCCGGACGTTTTGGCCGAGCGTTCTAGGCGCTTCAGTCCGGAACCGCGCTGCTGCTACGGTCGCTGGTTCGAATCCTGCCTCGGGCATGGATGTGTGTGATGTCCTTAGGTTAGTTAGGTTTAAGGAGTTTTAAGTCTAGGGGACTGATGACCTCAGATGTTAAGTCCCATAGTGCTTAGAGCCATTTCAACCATTTTTGTTCTCTCTCTCGGGCCCACATTAATGAAGAGAAATGTACCCTATTACCGTTGCAGAGTTTTCAACCCGTTGTCATTCCATGGACAACGATTGATGCTCGCCAAAAATCGTTGGGAATTACCTTGGATCGCTATCCGACGAAAATGGCTGCACGCAATTGGCGGGATGTGACGAATCGAATTCAAGGGGCAATTCGTGAACACGAACGTCGTTCCCATTGTCTTCTTCACAAAGTGCGGATCTTAGATCCCTATATTTTTAGCAAAGTGTACCGTGTTCTACAAATATTCCCACTCCCCGCGATGACGGCGCGCAAATTGATGGAAATGTCCGGTCGTTTCCTTTGGAATAGTCATATTTTTTGACTTCGCAATGAAGTGGTCGCAAAGCTCCGTCCCCTTGGAGGGTTGGGACATGTACTCTAGCAACTCATTCTATTACATCTCGCTTATTTACGAGTTTTCGACCGGCCAGTCTGACTCTGTCCGTCGATAGTGGCGGGATCAGTTCTAAATTGCGGCGTGTACGTGAATCTTATATTATAATTAGTTATTTTATCAATGTCACATCTTACCATCATATCGTTGCTTTCTCGTTGGGGAGTACAATCACCCCTCTCCCCAGTTGAAATTACCGGGCCATCGGTAGTCTGGAAAACAGTGTGGTTTCACGTTAGTCTTCCTATCCTCCAGACGGAAGTCCTCTCGTCTTGGCTCTAAGCACTAACATCTGAGATCATCAGTCCTCTAGACTTAGAATTACTTAAACCTAACTAACCTAAGGACATCACACACATCCATGTCCGAGGCAGGATTCGAACCTGCGACCGTAGCAGCAGCGCGGTTCCGGACTGAAGCGCCTAGAACCGCTCGGCCACACCGGCCAGCCCTCTCATCGTGGTATAGGATCATTCACACACTAATTCCGACTTGCAAACGCTCCCATGACATTGGTCTTAGTCCTACTGGTCTTTGCGACACATGTCATCAACCTGATACATTATCTCATAGCTTCATCTCTTGTGAACGAGAAAACTGGAAATGGATTCACCGAGACTGGCTTTCCTTAACCGATCAGCTGAAGCTGCTTTGGCGATTGAACTTCCTCTGTGTCCAGACTTTTCTGGTTTTCCCCGGACGAAGACTAATTCGATCGTATGGCTCCTCGGACACTAAGCCCACTACTAGTAGGGCGTGGCAACGATCCCGAACCCCTCGTTTAACGCCAACATATGGTGGTGAATGCTCATTGGAAGTGGCAGAGGCTTCCACGTTATCGTGCTTCATTTGTAAAAGCCGACCGCTGTGGCCGAGCGGTTCTAGGCGCTTCAGTCCGGAACCGCGCTGCTGCTAGAGACGCAGGTTCAACTCCTGCCTCGGGCATAGATGTGTGTGATGTCCTTAGGTTAGTTAGCTTTAAGGTGTAAGGTGCCAGGACATGGGCACTTACACATCAGCTTACCAACATTAGTATTAATAATAAAGGGACTGGCAAGGGCATCAGATCATGACTCTATTGAATAAATATGAGGCACTCTCGGGCAGTATTCCCTGCATGTCTGCATGATTGTGCCACTAACTTAAAGCCTTGGTGAAAAGTGTCGGAAGTTGAGAATTGTGGAATATAAAGTCTGCAGCTGACCGTAGCTCGCCGGGCCGCCGTGGGCGTCAGGTAGCGGTCACCGGAAACGCGGGACAATATGGCGCTTTGGGGGATAGCCCGGCGCCCGGAGCCACATGTGCTGGGCAACACTTGACGAAGATGGGAATTTCGTTTGCCTACGGGGTGACATGACTTCTCCGATCATTGGGTAGATCTCAGAAATGCCTTCGGAGGGATTTCGGCGATGATAGACCGTTCGACATTGGCCGAAACTGAGCATCGTTCCGCCGCGTTTTCGTACGCGTGGGAGACGGGAGAATTGTGTGAGACGGGAGAATTGTGGGAGAGTGGACTTCGCCTTCAGCCATCGAGCGGTACGGACTTGGAGACGGCGACTTGGCCATCGTCTTCGAAGGGAGATATAGAGTCTGTATCGCAGCTATGCACCAACGCGTGTTCCGTGCAGAGTTCTGCGGTTAGAGCTCTTTGTGTGCTCAGAAGCGAGTTTTTCACCAACGCTTAACCACTTCCAACAACTTACTTAATATTCTTGATCTGGTAGTTATCCTTGCGAGGTGCCGCGTATTTATCAACGCAGCTGCCGGTTATAGCGGCGCGTAATTGCTAATCGTTCATGTGCCATTCTCAGGAGTGTGTGGATGGACAAATAAATTCACTTTTTTTTTTTTTTGTAAATTTTGTCAGTTGTGGGGGAGATCAAATTAAAATGCCAATATTACAATCGAATTAGTGACTTTATTGTAGTGAAACTTCCTGGCAGATTAAAACTGTGTGCCTGACCGAGACTCGAACTCTGGACCTTTGCCTTTCGCGGACAAGTGCTCTACCATCTGAGTTACCCAAGCACGACTCACGCTCCGTCCTCACAACTTTACACCTGCCAGTACCTCGTCTCTTTCTGGAAGTTCCATAGTTCATAGAGCCATTTGCAAATATGTTGCATCCTGTCCCTTCTATCATTGTGTTTCCTTTTGAGTCCCGGAATTATGGAATTTTTGACTATCAAGTTTTCTTTTCATATAACAAAAAACAAAAATAAAGAAAAATTTAAGACAATATAAAAAATAAAAAGCGAAAAAAAGTAAATAAAAAAGATGGTCAACGCAACTATGTAGTAGGCAGTAGATCCTGCGGTTATCTTTCTGGCAAGCAGAAGTAATAATGGATCCATCGTTTCAGTGACGGAGAAACGCACAATCTCATCAATTGTAAGTATCCGGACACCTATTAGGAGATGTCAATACTGGGTAGACAAAACACCGTTGTCCACTGCTCACTTAACAATGAGCGACTGTCTAATCCTTTGCCTACCTAGGGAGCAAGATTACATGAGAACAAAGGGTATTGCAGGCCGAGACCACTAAGCAAAAACTGCTTTTAACAAGAGAAGAATCTCTTTCAAACCAGCAGTCTAGAAAAAAAAAAAACTCATAAAGACTTTTGTTTGGAGTGTGTTGCTGTATGGAAATGAAACATGGACACTCGGAGAAGCAGAAAGACATAAAATAATGGCCTTTGAGATGTGGTGCTACCGCAGAATGCTGGAGATTTCGTGGATGGACAAGGTATCAGACGAAGAAGTTCTCCACAGAACGGAGGAAGCTTTGTCCCCTGAAGGTAATCGAGCACAGAAGGAACACATGGGTAAGCCAACTGCTGAAACATGATGGTATCATTAAAAGTATCACTGCCTCTTGTATTTTTCTTTTCTATTGTCCCAGTAGAAGAGAAAAATACAAGAGGCAGACCGACGCTTGAATACATCAACCAGACCAGCTGCACCACCTACGCTGCCCTCAGGAGGAAGGCTGAAGACAGAAAAGCATGGCGAATTGCTTTGCAACCTGGTGGTTGAAGGCCTAAGAAGAACAAGATGTCTACCGTTCACCTTCACGACGCTTGAACTCTGCTGGAACACATTCAGTGAAGTGTCTGAATATCTGTGGAGAAACAGGAGCACATTCTTTCAAAGAATGTCGACGTTCGAATCCATCTCAAAGGTTTTCCACTGGGTTCAGGCCGGAACTCTGGGCAGGACAGTCCATTTTAGGAGTGTTGTTATCCACAACCGCCGGTCGGTGTGGCCGAGCGATTCTAGGCGCTTCAGTCCGGAACCGCGCTGCTGCTACGGTCGCAGGTTCGAATCCTACCTCGGCCATGGGTGTGTCAGATGTCCTTAGGTTAGTTAGGTTTAAGTAGGTGTAAGTCTATGGGACTGATGACATCAGATGTTAAGTCCCATAGTGCTTAGAGACATTTGAACCTCGCTGTTGGCACTACATATTATAGAGGGCAAGGTTTTCCACGCTTTTGCCAAACGCAAATGCTTCCATCAGATAGCCACATGGTACATCATTCATCACTCCAAATCACTGGTTTCCCCGTCTTCCTTGTTTTAACGAGTGAAAGTGGAAGTCTCTCTATTGGTAGCTTAATGCTGTTTGTGACAAAATTAACCGTGAAAATGTAAAGATAAATCTAGCTGCGAGAATCTTAAGAAAATCATGCCCTTTCTAAAAGTTAATTGTATTCCCAAAATCTGACTATGAACTCTGACCAAAGAAAACACATTACTCTGAAAGTAAGTTGATCCCTGTGGAATTTAATTAAATAAAATATGTTCTCTACACGGTTTGTATTACCAGCGTGCAAACTGCTGTCATAGCTATAGCAAGTCAAGATAACTGAGATGCTAAAATCTAACTACAGAGATGCGCAGAGGTGGAATGCGTACTCTAAAAACATTGCTATCTTTCTTGGTTCATGATTTTTCGATAATGGTTATTATTATTATTATTTTGAACTTTTCCTCATTACAGAGGCTTATCTCCAACATAATAATTTACTTGGAAATTACAATACAAATAATAACCGTTCTTAAACTACACTCCTGGAAATTCAAATAAGAACACCGTCAATTCGTTGTCCGAGGAAGAGGAAACTTTATTGACACATTCCTGGGGTCAGATACATCACATGATCACACTGACAGAACCACAGGCACATAGACACAGGCAACAGAGCATGCACAATGTCGGCACTAGTACAGTGTATATCCACCTTTCGCAGCAATGCAGGCTGCTATTCTCCCATGGAGACGATCGTAGAGATGCTGGATGTAGTCCTGTGGAACGGCTTGCCATGCCATTTCCACCTGTCGCCTCAGTTGGACCAGCGTTCGTGCTGGACGTGCAGACCGCGTGAGACGACACTTCATCCAGTCCCAAACATGCTCAATGGGGGACAGATCCGGAGATCTTGCTGGCCAGGGTAGTTGACTTACACCTTCTAGAGCACGTTGGGTGGCACGGGATACATGCGGACGTGCATTGTCCTGTTGGAACAGCAAGTTCCCTTGTCGGTCTAGGAATGGTAGAACGATGGGTTCGATGACGGTTTGGATGTACCGTGCACTATTCAGTGTCCCCTCGACGATCACCAATGGTGTACGGCCAGTGTAGGAGATCGCTCCCCACACCATGATGCCGGGTGTTGGCCCTGTGTGCCTCGGTCGTATGCAGTCCTGATTGTGGCGCTCACCTGCACGGCGCCAAACACGCATACGACCATCATTGGCACCAAGGCAGAAGCGACTCTCATCGCTGAAGACGACACGTCTCCATTCGTCCCTCCATTCACGCCTGTCGCGACACCACTGGAGGCGGGCTGCACGATGTTGGGGCGTGAGCGGAAGACTGCCTAACGGTGTGCGGGACCGTAGCCCAGCTTCATGGAGACGGTTGCGAATGGTCCTCGCCGATACCCCAGGAGCAACAGTGTCCCTAATTTGCTGGGAAGTGGTGGTGCGGTCCCCTACGGCACTGCGTAGGATCCTACGGTCTTGGCGTGCATCCGTGCGTCGCTGCGGTCCGGTCCCAGGTCGACGGGCACATGCACCTTCCGCCGACCACTGGCGACAACATCGATGTACTGTGGAGACCTCACGTCCCACGTGTTGAGCAATTCGGCGGTACGTCCACCCGGCCTCCCGCATGCCCACTATACGCCCTCGCTCAAAGTCCGTCAACTGCACATACGGTTCACGTCCACGATGTCGCGGCATGCTACCAGTGTTAAAGACTGCGATGGAGCTCCGTATGCCACGGCAAACTGGCTGACACTGACGGCGGCGGTGCACAAATGCTGCGCAGCTAGCGCCATTCGACGGCCAACACCGCGGTTCCTGGTGTGTCCGCTGTGCCGTGCGTGTGATCATTGCTTGTACAGCCCTCTCGCAGTGTCCGGAGCAAGTATGGTGGGTCTGACACACCGGTGTCAATGTGTTCTATTTTCCATTTCCAGGAGTGTATATTCTCAAAATATTTCTCCAGGTGTTTCGAGCTTGTGTGTCCTCTTCCTCTGCGCCCATTCTCCTCATTGTGTGCTGTACGTTTTGGAGACAGGTGTCATAGGGCGTCTTCTTCTTCTTCTCCCCTCCGGTTCGCACTCTAGTATCAATTTTGGTATTCTGTTTTTCTCCTTTCGTCGTACATGCCCGTACCACTGTAATTTCTTCCTATCCATTACGTCATATATTCTTTCTTTTATTTCCATTCTCCTTATTACTTCGGTGTTCTTTATCTTTTCTATCCTGGAGATTCTTGCCGATCTTCTCCAAAAGTCAATCTCTAGAGCTTGTGATTTTTTAATGTGCTTCATGTTAATTGTCCAGGTCTCCGTTCCATACAGAAGAACACTCTCTAATATGGATTTGTATATTAATTTTTTAGTTCTGCTCATTACATTCCTGCTCCATAAGACTGAGTTAAGCATCCCAATGACCCTCCGTCCGCTACAAATTCTTTTATTGATTTCTGACTCTGATTTTCCCTCGATTTCTACAATGGATCCCAAATAACAGAAAGTGTTTATCTTTTTGATTTTCTTTCCTTCAATGTATAGCTCATCTGAATCATTAGTCAAGTACTCTGTTTTTTGGTAATTAATCTTCAAACCCCAAGTTTTGTATACTACTTCTAGTTGATTGCACTTATAGTTAGCATCCTCCCCATCTTGTGCTACGACTACTTGATCATCAGCAAATAATAAATGATGTAGGTAAACTCCATCTCTTATTTCTAATCCCATACTACTACATTTACGAGACCATGTTCTAAGGCTAATATCTATATAGATTTTAAATAATGATGGTGACATGGGACAGCCCTGTAAAAGGCCTTTGCTTGTTATAAATTTCTGTGAAAGTTTATTACCAACTTTCGCTTGGCAAATGTTATCTTTGTACATCTGTTGTATTACTTTAATCAAGGAAGGGTTTATGTTTGCCATATGTAGTGCTCTCCAAAGTAATTTTCTTGGAACAGTATCATAAGCTTTTTCTAGATCTATGAAAATTAATCCTATATTTTTTGATTTATCCCTATGTTTCTCCAAAATCTGTCGTAATGTGAAAATATGGTCTACATATGATCTCCCAGCCGTGAATCCACATTGTTCTTCTTGGGTTCTAAATTTTTTTTCCAGTTTGTTTTTAATTACTTTCGCAAAAATTCTCATTAATGTGTTTGTAACACAAATTCCTCGATAGTTTGAACAAATTTTGCGATCCCCTTTCTTAAATATTGTATTAATGTAACCTAACTTCATCTCGTTGGGTATTGAATCTCCATGTATCATTTTGTTGAAGAGCTGTGTTATCAGTTTCACAATTATGTCACCACCATATTTCAGACACTCCAGATTCATATTGCCTGGACCCGGTGATTTACCATTCTTTCCTGTTCTCAACGCCTGAAGTACTTCACTTTCTAAAATCTGGATCTCATCATCTTCGTGTGGAGTTTTGCTGGTCTCCCATCGGGCGCCTCCCCAGGTGGCGGATAGGGGAATGCTCACCAGATATGGTGGGTACCGGGGAAATAAAATACCCGGGGTGGACCAAAACTAGCAACTGCTGCCTTGTAGTATGATATTGGCTTATCAAAGGCTAAAGGAAGAAAACCTTGAGTAAAAATTACCTGGTCCTCCGGGTTGGGGGTTGTGCAGTGGGCCAGCTCCTCACTCACATAAAAACATAAAAATGCTAAAAAAACCTAATAATATGCTTCGAAAAAATTGGAACTTTGGACGACGAACTGGCGATGAGAAACGGAAAATTATGTTTGGATGCTGGAATGTGCAAGGTATTTCCACTAAAATAAATTTACTACCTGCAGAACTTGACATGTTCAACATGGATGTGGTCGTACTCTCTGAAACAAAGAAGAAAGGTCAAGGAGAAGAAGAACTGGATAATTATGTACATATCTGGAGTGGGGTATCAAAAGCAGTAAGAGCCAAAGCAGGAGTCTCCATTATGATAAAGAAATCATGGAAAGAAAGAATCACAAATTGGACATTCATCAATCAATGTATTATAACTGTTGAAATGACATTATTTGCTAGGGAAATTGTGATTATTGGCGTATATGCACCCACGAACGACACAAAAGATAAGGAGAAAGATACATTTTGGGACACCCTCAGGGAGACTATTGAAAAAATCCCAAGAAGAAAGGAACTGATTGTCATGGGGGATCTGAATGGAAGGGTAGGAATTAGAGAATCTTGTAGAATAGTAGGAAAACATGGAGAGGACGAATATAATGACAATTTGTGAACAATTTGATCTAAAAATTATCAACACATTTTTCAATCATAAGGACATTCATAAATATACTTGGCAACAGAACACCAAAGAACTTCGTTCTATAATAGATTATATTATCATTAGGCAAAAAAGTATTTTCAAAGCAGTAGACGTCAGATCTTATAGAGGAGCCCAGTGTGGATCAGAGCACTATCTAATTAAAATGAAGTCTTTCTGGCCATGGAAGAATGCAAGGAGTGATACAAGTAACATAAATAAAACGAACCAGACTGAGAAAGATGAAAATTTACCTTTTAATATTGACAGCCTACAAGACGAAAGTATCAGAACACTCTTTGCGGCCAGGATGAAAAGGAAACTGGTTGAATCATTTGAAGGAAGTACAGAGGAAATATATGACTATATAAAAGCTAATGTGAAAATCATAGCAACAGAGGTGTTGGGTAAAAAAGATAGCAACCACAACCGTGCAGCAAAGTGGTGGTCAGAGGAACTAGAGGTCCTCGTTAGAGAAAAACGAAATGCGTTCCTTCAGAGGTTGAATGATAAATCAGAAGAAACAAGATCATTATACAAGGAAAAGAAGAATGAAGTGATGAAAAAAATAAGGATGGCAAAAAATGAAGCATGGGAAAGAACATGTGCCAAGGTGAATAGCAAATTAGGATTTGGGAGAGCAAAAGAAGCATGGTCAGTATTGAAAGGGCTTCGACAGGATACAAAAAGCAAAACTAATCTCCAACTGATAATACAAAAGGAATGGGAAGAGTATTTCCGAAAATTATTAAATGAGGACAGAGAATAGTGGTTTTTAAATAAATGAAAATTAAAGGTCTCTTGGGACGTGGACAGTGACCCTACCCTACCCTAAATGAACTCAATTCCAATTCCTTTTCCTTATACTTGATAACATTTAACGAAACTTCAGAAATACTCAAGTGTTCTCTGGAATCATGCACACTATGTGATCAAAAGTATCCGGACATCCCCAAAACATACGTTTTTCATGTTAGATGCATTGTGCTGCCACATACCTTCAGGTACTCCATATCAGCAACCTCATTACTAATTAGACATCGTGAGAGAGCAGAATGGGGTACTCCGCCGAACTCACAGACTTCGAACGTAGTCAGGTGATTGGGTGTCACTTGTGTCATACATTTGCACGCGAGATTTCCAGGCTCCTACACATCCCTAGGTCCACTGTTTCCGATGTGATAGTGAAGTGGAGACGTGAAGGTACACTTATAGCACAAAAGCGTACAGACCGACCTCGTCTGTTGACTGACAGAGACCGCCGACAGTTCAAGAGGGTCGTAAAGGCAGACATCTATCCAGACCATCACGCAGAAATTCCCGAATGCATCAGACTCCACTGCAAATACTATGACAGTTAGGCGGGAGGTGAAAAAGCTTGTATTTCATGGTCGAGCGGCTGCTCATAACGCACACATTACGCCGGTAAATGCCAAACGACGCCTCACTTGGTGTAAGGAGCGTAAACATTGGACGATTGAACAGTGGAAAAACGTCATGTGGAGACACTAATCACGGTACACTATGTGACGATCCGATGACAGGGTGAGGGTATGGTGAACGCCCGGTGAACGTCATGTGCCAGCGTGTGTAGTACCAACAATGAAATTCGGAGGCTCTGGTGTTCTGGTGTGGTCGTGTTTTCCATAGAGAGAGCTTGCACCCCTTGTTGTTTTGCGTCACACTATCACAGTACAGGCCTACATTGATGTTTTAAGCACCTGCTTGCTTTCCACTGTTGAAGAGCAACTCGGGGATGGCGACTGCACTTTTCAACACGATCGAGCACCTGTTCGTAATGCACGGCCTATGACGGAGTAGTTACGCGACAGTAAGATCCCTGTAAAGGACTGGCCTGCACAGAGTCCTGACCTGAATCCTAAGGAACACCTTTTGGGACGTTTTGGAACGCCGACTTCGTACAAGGCCTCACCGACTGATATCGATACCTCTCCTAAGTGCAGCAGTCCGTGAAGAACGGGCTGCCGTTCTCCAAGAAACCTTCGAGCACCAGACTGAAAGTACGCCAGCGAGAGTGGACGCTGTCATGAAGGCTAAGGGTGGGCCAACACCATATTGAATTCCAGCATTGCCGATGGAGGGCGCCACGAACTTGTAAGTCATTTTCAGCCAGGCGTCCAGATACTTTTGATCTTATAGTGTAACAATAATCGGAAAATACAAAAGTTGACTTTACAAAAACTGAACTTCAAATGTATAGTAACCGCTAAACAAAACTGCAAAATCTAATTCTTAAATCCATTTCCCTGTCAGCGACAGATAAATCCTACCCAAAGAAATTGTTGATTTGAATGTCTGAGGGACGAACAAAGTTTCATTATCAAACCGCTACCGCAAATAAAACAGGCTTAATCATTACCTGTAATCCATTCTTCACAAATATTATCGTACCTACGTAAAAATCAGTTATTTTACTATCCGGATTAAGTATTCTACTGATAAATAACATAATGTAAAAAATCTCTATTGTTTGTCCCTTGCTGCTTCTAAAGCAAAACTCGGCTGTTTACACCTCACACCAAAGCTCAAAAGACTGTTTCCTCTGTTCTCCTCACTATCACAGATAAATCTGACGCCGATCTTTGCAGAGCAAAGATCACCTCTGACTCATCTCTGTGCCCTGCAGCATCTCTGTCGAGGCCTCATGTCTAAGCAAATCAAAACTTACGAGTACGATTCCAGATATCCAAAAGAAGAAAAATTCCAACAACAATTAACGCACGCACCTTTCAAGTGTAGTACTAGCACATTACGCTCTTCTTCTATGAATGTTTGTCTACAGACGAAATTTACAGAGATCAGGTATCCCTTTGCACCCTTTATTGGGGTACTAATCTCATTCAAGAATACCTGAATATCACCTGTTAAAGTATCTTGTACGTCTGAAATACAAGGAAGATTTTTTTTTTTTTTGATGAATTTTGTGCGGACCATAGTGCTCGACTCAGTCCACTTATACGGTACCCACGGCTCCCACCGCGCAACGAAATTTGACTATGCAGCTGTGGCCGCGGGCACCATTGTCCACGCAGCACCATGTGGATACGAGGCTGCGTAGAGGTCTTTGGTTCTTTTGTCTTTACGATACAGCTGTGATTAGTTCCAGAAACTATTAGATGAAATAAAAAAATGAAAAATTAAAAAATATTAATTTTTAATAAGAGAAAAAAAGAAGATAGAAAAGATTAGTGTTGGAGAGAGTTGTCCGTTAACCGGAGCCGGTCAGGAAGGTAGTCTCGGATTGAACCCTTGAGTCGACGTCCCTGGACAGCGCGTCCCCTTATTCGTTTATTACAGGAGATAATTCATCTCGAATCTCACGAGTCGATTCGTCTCTCGTTCAACTGTCCTAATTACCAGATTACCTGCGTTACAGTTTTTTCTTTGTTAATGCAGTCTAATTACATGTTTAACGTGGCGCTCGGTACACTAACTTGCTACAATCTATCTTACTTAATCGATTGACAACGCGATCTATCCTAGTTCAACTATTGACAGGTATCTATTCCACTGTTACTATGTTACTATTTCGTCATTTAGTGTTCGCTGTGGTGTGTAGAGTGTGTTTTTTTTGTCTCGTCATTATACACTCCTGGAAATGGAAAAAAGAACACATTGACACCGGTGTGTCAGACCCACCATACTTGCTCCGGACACTGCGAGAGGGCTGTACAAGCAATGATCACACGCACGGCACAGCGGACACACCAGGAACCGCGGTGTTGGCCGTCGAATGGCGCTAGCTGCGCAGCATTTGTGCACCGCCGCCGTCAGTGTCAGCCAATTTGCCGTGGCATACGGAGCTCCATCGCAGTCTTTAACACTGGTAGCATGCCGCGACAGCGTGGACGTGAACCGTATGTGCAGTTGACGGACTTTGAGCGAGGGCGTATAGTGGGCATGCGGGAGGCCGGGTGGACGTACCACCGAATTGCTCAACACGTGGGGCGTGAGGTCTCCACAGTACATCGATGTTGTCGCCAGTGGTCGGCGGAAGGTGCACGTGCCCGTCAACCTGGGACCGGACCGCAGCGACGCACGGATGCACGCCAAGACCGTAGGATCCTACGCAGTGCCGTAGGGGACCGCACCGCCACTTCCCAGCAAATTAGGGACACTGTTGCTCCTGGGGTATCGGCGAGGACCATTCGCAACCGTCTCCATGAAGCTGGGCTACGGTCCCGCACACCGTTAGGCCGTCTTCCGCTCACGCCCCAACATCGTGCAGCCCGCCTCCAGTGGTGTCGCGACAGGCGTGAATGGAGGGACGAATGGAGACGTGTCGTCTTCAGCGATGAGAGTCGCTTCTGCCTTGGTGCCAATGATGGTCGTATGCGTGTCTGGCGCCGTGCAGGTGAGCGCCACAATCAGGACTGCATACGACCGAGGCACACAGGGCCAACACCTGGGGAGCGATCTCCTACGCTGGCCGTACACCACTGGTGATCGTCGAGGGGACACTGAATAGTGCACGGTACATCCAAACCGTCATCGAACCCATCGTTCTACCATTCCTAGACCGGCAAGGGAACTTGCTGTTCCAACAGGACAACGCACGTCCGCATGTATCCCGTGCCACCCAACGTGCTCTAGAAGGTGTAAGTCAATTTCCCTGGCCAGCAAGATCTCCGGATCTGTCCCCCATTGAGCATGTTTGGGACTGGATGAAGCGTCGTCTCACGCGGTCTGCACGTCCAGCACGAACGCTGGTCCAACTGAGGCGCCACGTGGAAATGGCATGGCAAGCCGTTCCACAGGACTACATCCAGCATCTCTACGATCGTCTCCATGGGAGAATAGCAGCCTGCATTGCTGCGAAAGGTGGATATACACTGTACTAGTGCCGACATTGTGCATGCTCTGTTGCCTGTGTCTATGTGCCTGTGGTTCTGTCAGTGTGATCATGTGATGTATCTGACCCCAGGAATGTGTCAATAAAGTTTCCCCTTCCTGGGACAATGAATTCACAGTGTTCTTATTTCAATTTCCAGGAGTATATGTATATTAATTAGCTAGATTACTTGTCTTACAGTTTCTGTATATTAATGCAGTCAGTTACACGTTTTACGTGGCGCCTGGTGCAATAGCCGGCCACTAACTATTCTACTTAATAGTTTGACTTGTTTCTATTCTAATTTATCTGTGTAGTACTACGTTCATCATTTAGAGTCGTGTATGTGTCGCGTACAGTTTAGTGTGGATTTGTCGCGTCATTGGTGTTAACGTCACAGGAATCCGTTGTGCTGGAGTCTTCATTTGAGCTAACCCATTGTCTCACTATGGTCTAACTCGAAGTCGATAAGGTCTTATTTCTTTGTAAAGTGAAGCAACAGAGAAACTGGTATAGGCATGCGTCCTCAAATACAGAGAAATGTAAAGAGGCAGAATACGATGCGGCGGTCCACAAGGCCTGCATAAAACAAGTGCCTGGTGGAGTTCTTAGATCGGTTACTGCTGCTGCAATGCCAGGTTATCAAGATGTGAGTCTGAATGTGGTATAGTCGGCGTACGAGGGGTGGGACACAGCATCTCGAGGGTAGCGATAAGTGGGGATTTTCCCCTATCATCATTTCACGAGTGTACCGTGAATATCAGGAAGTCGGTAAAACATAAAATCTACATAACTGCAGCCGGAGAAAGATCCTGTAAGAACACACCAACGACGACCGAATAGAATCGTTCAACGTGACTGAAGGAACCCTTTCGCAAATTGCTGCAGTCTTCAATACTGGACCATCAACAAGTGTCAGCATGCGAACCATTCAACGAAACATCATCGATATGGGCTTTCGGAGCCGAAGGTCCACTCGTGTACCCTTGGCGACTGCACGACACAAAGCTTTACGCCTCGCTCGGGCCCATTCAACACCGACATGGGACTGTTGATGACCGGAAACATGTTGCCCGGTCGGACGAGTCTCGTTTCAAATTGCATCGAGTGGATTGACGTGTACGGGTATGGAGGCAACCTCATGAATCCATGGACCCTGCATGTCAGCAGGGACTGTTCAAGCTGGTGGAGCCTCTGTAATGTTATGGGTCGTGTGCGGGTGGAGTGATATGGGACCCCTGATACGTCTAGAAACGACTCTCACAGGTGACACGTACGTAAGCATCCTGTCTGATCACCTGCATCCATTCATGTCCATTGTGCATTCTAATGGACTTGGGCAGTTCCAACAGGACAATGCGACGCCTCACACGCCAGAATTGCTACAGAGTGGCTCCAGGAACACTCTTCTGAATTTAAATACTTCCGCTGACCACCAGACTCCCCAGACATGAACATTATTGAACATATTCGGGATGCCGTGGAACGTGCTGTTCAGAAGAGATCTCTACCCCATCGTACTCTTATTAATCTATGGACAACCCCGCAGCATTCATGGTGTCAGTTCTCTCTAGCACTACTTCAGACATTAGTCGAGTCTATGCCACATCGTGTTGCGGCACTTCCGCGTTTTTGCGGGGGCCGTACACGATATTAAGCAGTAGTTTTCTTGGCTTTGTTAAGTCTGTGTGTTTGTTTAATAGTTCCCATTAGCCTGCGTCCTTGAGTGTTTCTTGTAGTGCCTCTACGGTAATTCCTGGTATGTTTCTATGTAAGTGGCTGTACCGCACACAATACAGCGTTAAATGTTACTGAGACCCATATTCTCCACCCTGGCAGTCACCGCACTCGGCAAGCGGAACGCCCTGCAAATGCCGTGAATCACAATCAGCTAACGAGTCTGGCGCTTGCGCCCGTGCCGGAAGCAAAGTGCGCGGTGACAGATTTCGCTACGGGAGGCAGGGGCGGCCTCCGTCTCCGCCGGTCCTCGTAATTGATAACCGCGGCCTGTCGGCCGATCCGTTCCGGCGCGCCGTGTCCACAATAGCGCCGCGTGCCGCTCCGCTGGCTCACAATGGCCGCCGCCGCGTTTTGCCGGCGACGCGCGCCCACCGCGAGCAGCTATGCAAATCGCGGCCCAGCCCTGCGTCAGTCGGAACCCACTGTCTGCTAATGGGCGCGTCATCACGCCGGCTGCTTACTTGCTCGTTACTGTTTTTACACCTAGTACCTCATCAGAGCGCTAGCGCACTTCCAGTACTCTCTTTTACATCCCGGTTGGACCGTCCATCACACCGAGGAGCCAGTGCGTAGGAGATTTGCAGAACGAAGGTTGCTCTTGGTTTGCACGTTATTCCTGCTGATACTCACATATGTAAAAGACGATAAAAAACACTCTCCTTAACAATCAGGTTACAAAGCTAATTTAACAGCGCTGTTCTACACTTATAAATGACGTTGAAAGAAAATGGGCAGATACGTTTGTCAGAAAATCTTTTTGGTGATTATTAGGCTATTACAAATTATACTGTGGCAGATATTAATGTAATTAGGAACAACGAATGGCTGCATGTGGACTGTTGAAATGAATGTACAAAACGAGGAAGCATTGGAATCATGAACACCTAGAACTAGAGCATGCTCTCACATAGACAAAGAACGGAAAGGCAGTGAGGAAGTGGCGGCGTAAATAGCAAACTGATAAAAAACATTCCAGCAAGATTTAAAACAAGGCCCCAGATTTTTAAATCTTTCCTGGATAAGGAAAGACACACCAAAAAAGTGGAAGATATCACCATAAAAACCGATGTTCAAGAAAGTGTGACAGACGTAATGTTGTATTGGTAGAAGAGCCAACACCGTGTTACTAGAGGAGGCCGAAATGCACGCGTTTAAGCTCACGCAGGCTGGCGTGAGGAGGGAAGAACTATACTGACGTGAGGTCTGGAACATGACAAGGAATTAGAATTCAGAAAGCAGACGTAATTAGTTTCATACTTAACCTTAATCCATTAATGATCAACGTCGCTCTTGACGGTACATGAGTCACAATATTATCTGTTCAGAATACATTCTTGAAGTAGTAACTCAATATGGCGCCTTGCTAGGTCGTAGCAAATGACGTAGCTGAAGGCTATGCTAAACTGTCGTTCAAAAATGGTTCAAATGGCTCTGAGCACTATGGGACTCAACTGCCGAGGTCACCAGTCCCCTAGAACTTAGAACTAGTTAAACCTAACTAACCTAAGGACATCACAAACATCCATGCCCGAGGCAGGACTCGAACCTGCGACCGTAGCGGTCTCGCGGCTCCAGACTGCAGCGCCTTTAACCGCACGGCCACTTTGGGCGGCTAAACTGTCGTCTCTGCGAATGAGAGCGTATGTATACAGTGAACCATCGCTAGCAAAGTCGGCTGTACAACTGAGGCGAGTGCTAGTGAGTCTCTCTAGATTAGACCTGCCGTGTGCCGGCGCTCGGTCTGCAATCACTGATAGTGGCGACACGCGGGTCCGACGTATACTAATTGACCGCTGCCGATTTAAAGGCTACCACCTAGCAAGTGTGGTGTCTGGCGGTGACACCACAAGTAATATCGACGCCTACATTTTATTCAAAATAATATTCACGACAGCACTGTATGGGGAATGTGACTAAACTTTGACTCTGTTCTCGTAATATTAATAAAATGGACTCCATCGTTAGTAAAATAATGAATAATTATTGTGAACGACATAATTCAGTATTTTGTTAAAAAATATACATCAGACAATACCCGTGTAAAAAGATAACTAAAATCTCAATCTTTTGTTATCTATGATTTTGTAGAAAAAATCCTTCCTCTTGTTCGAACTATTGTACTTACTGGATGTGACTGATGTCTCGTAACACAGAGATCCGTAAAAAAAACTGTATTCTGTTGCTAACGGATATTTGTAAATAGAGTTTATGTGTTATTGAAATGAATCTTCTTTGTCTGGAGTTTTACTTCATTGTAATTCTCGTCCTATATAAATGATAAGTTTTCTGCACAGCTACCAAAGAGTACAACCATTAGCGCTATTGACCTAGGGAGCTGTTTATTGGTAAATGTTCAATATTAATGTGTCTTGTAACATTGAGAAATATTTTCAAATATTAATCCATAAAGTGAAGGTGAGAAAAGATTTAATATAAATTTTTTATTACGAGTAAAAAACAGCCAGAAGCAGAATCGGTAAGCGACTGTCTTATGTTAGCCACCATCTTAGTGAATACTGCAGCGACAGTTTCAAAATGATTTTATTTACAGACGTAAATGTTGTTAGTTATAATTGCTATAATAATAGTGTAGTGGTGGCCGAGGACCCACTCTGAAGTAATACATTCCACAACAGCACTTAAATTACTAGAAATGATTAATCTTGTTAAGTTCAGAATACTTATCACACATTCAGCTTGTTTGCTGGTTATAAATGATTACTTTTGTGAATGAACTTAGTGACATTTACACTGCTTGACAGGCAACATTCCTGCACTTTCCCGGGTGGAGATTTCTTTAACAAAATACCGTTCATTAGCTGGCAAAGCAATGATTAAATAAAACCTCATGTTACATTAATAATAAGTAACTAATTTTATTGTAGTCTTGCTGAAATTGTACAACACAACGCACGCACAATCACACCACACGTCACACAAATCGAATACCGAAATTATATCGTTACTGATCTCAACGGACGAGATAAATGCTGTGACGGTTTATTTCCGTCACCAGCACGTGCGGATTTGAATTCCAGCTCAGCGAGTCCAGCGCGGTGAGCGCACCGCTGGGGAACTTACTGCACACGGCGGTCGGAAGTGCTGCGAGGGCGCTTCCGAGACCTCACGAGCTGCTCTGCACTATTGGCGCCAGAAGAATTTTTTCCTGTGGACCGACCAACTTCACAATAGCGCTTGAACGAGGACGACGGTGCGGTCACACCTGAGAATGCGTCCGATTTCGATGGTGTGTGAGTCCGTGTATTGAGTGCACAGGGCACTTGTTATTGAATTACACTATAAGGAAATACTGCCACTTGCTTTTACATATTATAGGACAGAGGTTTGATTTTCTTTTACAGTCCACACTGATCAATGAACGGAACTTGATCAGTATGGATTAATAAAGTAAATCAAACTTTCCTAAAATATGTAAAGAACGGCTTTGCAGAATGTAAGTAAAAAGTATGAAGCATATATCAGTGTAAAACAATGTAATCACAAAAGTTTGTTGTATTTTAGGATGCAAATGTAAAATCTTTCGTAAACTATAGGTCACAAAAATTTTATGGTATTTTGGGACAAAAGTGTAAAACTTCAAAAGAAGTCAACGGAACCATCTGACGATGGGCTCAGGTCCGAAACGAGTAATGGTATAATAAAACCATTTCAGGAAAGTTTATCACTGATTGTTGTATTTCATGCAGTGTAATTTACGAAAATAGCTACCGTGTTCTCCAACCAAAATGTACAAAATAACTTGTTACTGAGAAGCTAACATGTCATGTAGCGAAAGGAAGTTGTTCTTGCAGGGCTTGCAAGCAGTTTCACTGTACCATTCTGGCTTACAAAGATAGTGCTGAATGACAAGGCGAAAACTTTACTTTCCATGATTTGTGATTTATGAGCAAGTGAAGGCAGAGCATTCGGTAATCCACCGAGTGAGGTCGATGTTAGTTGCCGATGTTTAGTACTTAGTCAAAGAAAGCTTTATCTGTTCTTTAAAGCATCTCTTTGTGTTCTCGAACATCATCACTTGTTACACCACATTGGTTCCTGAATTTACTTCTTGTTCGGATATCTTAAATTAATATTCTCCACGTCCATTCATGGCATAAGTTTATTTCTTTTTAATAAGATTAATTGGTGTAAAATTATTTTCTTTATTATTAGAAAGCTCTTTAAATGTCAACGTCACGTAGCGCCAACTTTGTTCTTTGTGTTCAACTGTGTTCTTTGATACCATTTTAATGATCCTGGATTGTTGGTTTCTTCGTTATTAATGAAGTAGAAGATCAGTAAGGAGGTCGCTAGTCCTGGTAGAGATCTTGTGTTTAAGATTGTTTTAAGAAAATAAAGAAATGTTAAATTATGAGTAAACTGTTATGCACGCTTCTCGATTCCTGTACCATCACTCCTAAAATTGTTACACATGTTATAATAATAACTGAAATACTAAGTTCATAACGGACTGCATTCAATCAAAGGAACAAAATGGATATATAAAAGGAAGAAGCTGCACAAAAAGATTATGTAATGCCGATACTGTTTGTAGATGACCACGTTTTGATGCCGATTACTGAAGCTAGGCTACAGACAGCTACCTATAAACTCCTCAAAATATATCAGTTATGTAACATCTCAACACCAATACAGAAAAAGATAAAAGCAGTGGCTTTCTGCGGGAAAATCCAGAAAGCACAAAATTAATAACAGAAAACAAGTTCATAGAGCAAGGAGGAAGACATATATCTTTGGGATACCGTAGTAACAAACAGGAGAGACTTATGTCGAAGAGAGAAAATTGATAAAGTTCATTTATCTAATCGGTACCATTACAAAATCTCTCAAAAATTAAGTAAGTAACTGATCTTCAATTTTATAAAGTAACTAGCAAACCTGGCAATGCTTTGCAACTGCAAAATATGTATGGGAATTGGATATACGTCCTGACCTCCTTCTGCCTCTCCCCCCCCCCCCCCCCTCTCTCTCTCTCTCTCTCTCTCTCTCTCTCTCTGTCCGGCTCCTCTATCCCCTCTCTTTGTCCTCCTCCTCCTGCTCTCCCTGTTTCTATCCCCCATTTTCTACCACCGCCTCCTGTCTATTTCCTCCACCCTCTATCTCCGTCTACCTCACTGTCTGTCTCCTCCTTTCCCCTCTCTATATCCATTTCCTCCCACCCACCTCCGCCCATTTTCTCTTCTCCGTTCCCTCCTACCTTGAATTTTGTTGATTGTTATTGCCAACAAACCCATGCTTATGAAATGAAGTCGCTTAAAACGAATGAGTAAATCGTGTAAGGGGGGTGACACACCTCCCTTGCTGTTGATTTTTCGAGGATAGTAGCTTCAATGTCATTACTTCGCATAGTTTTAATCTGTGAACAGGAAGGATCACAAAGTTTCGGACAGTTCGGACTCCGTACTAGTATTCTAAGCATAAGCCGATAATCCATAAACACAGGATTCCTGGTTTCTATTACAACTAACTGCGAGGGGAAAAAAATAAGTTGTCTAAACAATATATGCTTGAGATGGTGTCAATCATTGGGGGCAATCTACAATTTATATTATTCTTGAAGAAACAACTTTGCGAAGATCGTTAGCAAATCTTTGCTTTACCTGCTGCCGCTCAACCACTTTCTTGCTTGTGGCACGGTTCTGCTGTCCTCTCCGTTTTAAATATGGATACCGCTTGCGCTATTTGTTTACAACTTGACATGAATGATGGCAAGTCTTTAGAAGGCAGTTATCTTTCGGCGACGACTTTTTAAAAAGGATCTTTATCTCCTGAGGATGCGTCTTCTAGTAGAGCAAAATGCAAAGTATTCTAGTGCCAGTGCGGGTTATTTCTTTCAAAACATAGATCTTATTAAGGATCTGAAAATATTTTACATAAACAAAATGGCTGAAGAAAATGGACTGAAATGGATACCTCATCTATTGTGAATGGAGGAGTTAAGATTATAATTACATTTCTGGCAATGTTTTCTGGAAGGTGATGCACTGGAAGGCCAACAAAAATGGAAGGACTAAATGCATCTCCAACAGCCCGAGCAAGATCCACTGCATGAAAGAAGAAGAAGAAGAAGAAAAAGAAAAAAACGTGTCATTAGGTAATGGAATTAGGGCTTTTTAAGTCAGGGAAGCAGCAATGGACGATGCAGTTAAGTCGGGACATTCTGCTAAATCTGGGGTGTAGAAAAATATCCGCTACCAGTCACCAGTTATTGTGACAGGTAGCGGATATTTTTCTACACTCCATAAAGAAACAGTCGCGGAGTTCGACAGCATCCACTATGGATAAAATTCATCTGCTAAATCTACGCTGAACGCACGTATATGAGTCTGTCGATATCATCACATATTAGGGAAGAAAATGTATAATGAATATCTTGCGATACTTCAATAATACAGTGATTAGCCGGAACACAATGACCACCTATCTAATAACCAGTATGTCCACCTTTGGCACTTTCAACAGCGACGACGGGTCGTGTCATGAAAGCAATAAGGGCTTGGTAGGCAGCTGGAGGGTCTTGGCAGCCCATCTGCACGCACAAATCCCGGAGAGTGGGGCGATGACTGAACACATGCCAGACGCATTCGATCAGTTGCAGATCTGGTGAGCTGGGGGGCCAATACATCAATTGGAACTCACCACCGTGTTACTCGAACTTCTTCATCACACTCCTGGCCTTGTCACATGACGCAATATCTTGTTGAAAAATGCCACTGCCGTCGGCAAACATGTTCGTCGTGAAGGTGTGTACGTGGTCGCAACCAGTGCTTGATGATCCTCGACCGTGCTGGCGCCTTGCACGAGCTCCACTGGACCCATGGATTCCCAAGTGAATGTTAACCACAGCATAATGGAGCCAACGCCAGCTTTTCTCCGCCCCACAGTACAGGTGGAAAGGAACTGTTCTCCTGGAAGACGTCGGATTCGCGCCCTCCCATCGGAATGGTGAACTCCAGTGGAAGACTCTGCAGGAGAGACGCTCAGTAGCTCGGTACGGGCTTTTGTTAAAGTTTGGGGAACATACCTTCACCGAAGAGTCAAGCAGTATATTGCTCCCTCCCACTTATATCTCGCGAAGAGACCATGAGGATAAAATCAGAGAGATTAGAGCCCACGCAGAAGCATACCGACAATCCTTCTTTCCACGAACAATACGAGACTGGAATAGAAGGGAGAACCGATAGAGGTACTCAGCGTACCATCCGCCACACACCGTCAGGTGGCTTGCCGAGTATGGATGTAGATGTAGATGTAGATGTAGAAGGTATCGAGATTCATCATACAATGCTACGCTCTGCTAATGCGCCAATGTCCAGTGCCACTGGTCACATGCCATTTGAGTCTTAGTTGCCAGTTTCGTGGTGTTAGCATTGGCACATGCATACGTCGTCGGCTGCCGAGACCCGTCTTGGATTGTTCGGTGCACTGTGTGTTGAGACACACTCGTACTCTGCCTAGCATTAAAGTCTAATGTTATTTCCGCCACAGTTCACCGCCTGTCCTGTTCTACCAATCTCCCCAGCGTACTTCCGACATTTGTATTGAGGAATAGTTGCCCAACCCCACGACGTCTGGACATGGTTCCATCTAGGTTTCACCAAGTGCTGAAAACACCCACTGCAGCACTCCTCGAACACCCGACTAGTGATTTCCGAAATGCTCGTTCCGAGCCTTCGGGCCATCACAATCTGCCCTCGGTCACACTCACAAGGGGAGGCCGCCAATTGTGAAATTCAGATTCAATTCATACTGCGCATAACAAAAGCTCATGGCCAGAGGTGTAATGTGGCAAAGCACCAAGATGCACTTCTCAGCCGTTGTCGAGAAAATCGACAGTTACAAGAAACCGTTTTGGTGAAACACTCTCAACGATTGACACATATCGACAGCGCCGTGGCGCAGCGGTAAGCGCTCGGGTTCGTAATCCGAAGGTCGCCGGATCGAATCTCGCGCCATGCAGTTTTTTTTTTTAGTATTTGTTTTTTGTTATTCAAATGTGTCTATACACACACACACACACACACACATATATATATATATATATATATATATATATATATATATATATATATATATATAATTCCCGGCAATCAGTTGCAACAATTATGCATATAATAAGTTGTTGAAAGTCGTTTGTCGTGTAAAAACTGGTGACTTCGAACATCATTATGTTTTCTGCAAACAAAGTCGTATTTCACAAATGTTATTAATTGTCTCATAATGTTAACCACGTATAGTTAACGGAAGACGTAGAAACGATATTCCGAAACGAATACGTAGAGCGTAAGTCAAACGTTCGAATTAGAATAGAGACCCCACGAACACAAATTTGCTGTGGCAGGTATGAAATATAGACTCCGTTACTCGCTCGTTACACTTGAAGGACAGATGTTGAATGGGCCGAAACGAGCCGCCGCATAACAGCGTAGTTGCCTGCTAACTTCGAAAGAAGGTAGATGCGGTCCCTAGCGCAACTTACAACATTGTCGAAAATCAGTGCGGACGGGAGAGCTTTGGTACACCCTGTTTAAAAAAAACGGAAAAATGGAGGCGGTACAATTGGAGAGCGATCCGCCTTCACCAACATGCATAAGCAATTCATTAATACTTTATATATATACATTTGAATTACAAAAAACTAATAATAAAAAAAATTGCATGGCGCGAGATTCGATCCGGCGACCTTCGGATTACGAACTCGAGCGCTTACCGCTACGCCACGACGCTGTAGCAAATTATTAATCGTCGAGAGTATTTCACGGCAACGGTTTCTTTTAACTGTCGATTTTCTCGACAACGGCTGAGAAGTGCATCTTGGTGCTTTGCCACATTACACCTCTGGCCATGAGCTTTCATTATGCGCAGTATGAATCGAATCTGAATTTCACAATTGGCGGGCTCCCCTTGTCAGATAGATAGCGTGCATTCCTCATTCTACAGACGGACAGCACGCTCACTGACACTACACGCACTGTGCGTGTGTCTGACTAGCAGTCATTCCTTGCCAGGTGACGCTGCTATGACCTGGACGGATGTAAATCGATAATAGGTCGGTGGTGATAATGTTCTGGCTGATTACTGTATATTATACCACAATATACCTAACAACAGAGACTGTATTACGAAATTGAGGTATACCTTTCCTTTTTATGTTGTAGCCGGCACGGTTTGCCATAGCCACTAGAAGGCAAACAGTACACGAGATTAAGATAATAAAATGTCCCCGTGTAAAACTCAAGAGGAACGTGTGCACCCAACGGAACAGATATTTAGTTGAGGTTGTTGTAGCTTACTCCCGATGTTACCTGTACATTGAGCACGCAATAAACCAAAATCTGCCAAAGACAGCAAATGACTTGGATGATCAGCTGAACAAAATCTATATTGTCTTGAAAAGAGTTTATAAGATGAAAAAAAAAGGAAACAAACGGTAAAGAAATGTAGGATCAGGTGATGCCGATAGAATTTGATTACAAAACGAGGCACTATAAGGAGCCGATGAATTTGGCCATTGGGACAGCAAAATAGCTTAAGATGGCTGAATTAGAGGATGTAAAACGCGCACTGACAATAGAAAGAACGGATTTCTATAAAAGAGAAATATAACAACGAATATAAATTTAAATGTTAAGAAATATTTTCTGAAGGTATTTGTGTGGAGCGTAGCCTTTACGAAAGTGGAAATTCAAAAGTGCATGATAAGCAGCTCAAATAAGAAGAGAATAATAGCTTTTGCGGACGGAGGTACTGAATTCAACTGGAGAAAAAGAAATTTATGGCGCAAATTGAATAAAAGAAGGGATTGGTTGATAAGACACATCCTGAGGCATTAAAGAAGTTTGACAGTGAAAGGAAGCTTGTATATAGGGGCGAGGTGGAGGGGGGGGGGGGGAGTTGGTTGTAGAGGGTAGCAAAGGTTTGAATACAGGAAGCAGATTCAAACGAATATGAGCAGCAGTAGTTCTGCAGAGATGAGGAAGCTTCCAGAGAAGCTATACCCACCTGCTGCTTACACGGTGATCGGAAACAGTCTGAAGAGCTTGTAAGAGTGTTGTAGGGCAGGTAGTGCTGAGAAATAATGGTTAAGAAAAAAAATTCGCCGTTTCAGAGTTAATTAGCATTGAAGTTAGCCAATTAGCCCGTTGCCCATGTAAATTCAAACGGCCCGCCATGTACCATGTGTCAGTTGTTATAGTGTAGACGATAGCGCACAAGACTGCTCAATCTTTGGCTCGAGTTCGATCTTTACTACCGTTCTATGTTCAATTCTTGTATCGTCTCTTGTTTGGTTTTAGTATACCAAATAAACTACACGTTTGGCGGAGCCGCCTCTAGCGGGCCGCTTGGATTTGCGCGTGCAACGGCTGGATGGGCTAATTTCAATGCTAATTAACACAGAAACGGTGCAGGGTATCGAAATTTTTTTCTTAACAATTATTCTCAGCACAACCTGCCCTGCAACACACGTACGTGTTTTTCAGACTGTTTCTGACCACCCTGCATACTTTTATCACTGATTTCCTCAGCTGACTGGGCAATGCCTCTACATTGTTGCAGGGACGGAGCGAAATGTCATCTTGCAAGGAACGCATTACTCTTCATTTTGAAATAGTGCATAAGCTCACAGCTCCCGTGTTTGAATCCATGTTGTGACAACCATGGTTTGGGTCAAACTTTACTTTTGAAGGATCATTCTCATAGAATGTTAATGAGACATGTATCCTTTTATCATTAAGAAAACTGAAATGCGTGTGTTAGGAAGCTGTAATTCTAAAACGGAATTGATTCACGCCTGTACTATTTTTCTCACGTTTTTATGATAGAGACGACCCCAAAGGCTGTTAGTCCACTAATGAAGACGAAGAATTATGAGTGTAATAACTCCACTGCAATTACATTTTGTTATGTTGGTGCACAAGGTCGTAGCGTTTTTGTTTTGAATGTTGGTATGCCGGTTGCTAAGGGGTTTTTTATTTGTTCATTTTACATGTTGTCATTTTGTTATTTGGAGATAGTGAGTGAAACTGTGCACGATAGAAAACAGAGAACCAAGGGGAGAAATCGGAACATTTCCGATATATTTTCTGTTTGAGTTCAATAGAGGGATGACAGCAACCAGAAACATTTGCGCCGTGTACAGGGATAATGCCGTTGGACAGAGCACGGCAAGATAATGGTTTTCTCTTCTTAATGAGGCTCATTTTGACATTAGTAACTCCCCACGATAAGGAAGACCTTCGGGATTTGATGAAGATAGTTAAAACGCATTAATTTACAATGACCCACGTCACTGTACTCAAGACGTAGCAAATATGATGAACTGTGATCATTCAAGCATCGTGCGTCATTTGCATGCGATAGGAAAGCTTCAAAAACCGGGTGTGTGGGTACCACTTTCTCTAAGCCAAAATCACAACAATCTGTGGGCGGCCATCTGTGCAGCTCTGCTTGCTCATCAACAATTGGCTCCTGAACAACACCGATCATTCCTATCATATATTGTTACTGATGACGAGAAATGACGTCTTTATGCTTACAGAAGGAAACGAAAGGAATGGTTGAGCCCAAACAAAGCAGCAACTCCCCGTCCAAAGACATGCGCACGTCTACAAAAGATAATGTTACGCGTTGGTGTAACCAGCACTGCTGACATTTATTGCCAACAACTGGGACGTCTTGCAGGCGCAATCCAGGAACAACGATGAGGAAAACTGCGTGAAATGGTACTTTTCCACGATAACGCCCGCCCGCACTCTGCTACACTGACTGAACACACTATATAGGAGTTGGGTTGGGGAGTCATTGCGCACCAGTCTTATTCACCTGATCTTGTGCCCTTGGATTTTTACCTTTCTCCGCTCTCTATCAAACAAACTTCCTTCCCGCATAAAAATGCGTTCCGAACATGGCTCGACGACATCTTCGCCACAAAACCACGTGATTTCGACAGTCACAGAATCGCAAATTTTCACGTTGGCAGACGCTGTAAATGGTGAAGGAGAGTATACTATTGATGACTGAAGTCTGTGTTATGTGTATCAATTGTGCTTATTAAAAAACGCTACGAACTTACGCACCAATCAAATAATAAGCACATGAATGTATTTATAAATAAATATTCATTTCATTACAATTCTATGTGTATTATACCTCTCCACGAATGTACAACTCTCATCATTCTTATTTTCTTCCTTTCCGGAGAAGCATGTTTCACAGCGAAACAATGCTTGAAGGTTGCTCCGCCGGCCGGTGTGGCCGAGCGGTTCTACGCGCTTCAGTCTGGAACCACGCGACCGCTACGGTCGCAGGTTCGAATCCTGTCTCGGGCATGGATGTGTGTAATGTCCTTATGTTAGTTAGGTTTAAGTAGTTCTAAGTGGTAGGGGACTGATGACCTCAGATGTTAAGTCCCGTAGTGCTCAGAGCCATTTGAACCTTTTGAAGCTTGACTCTCTCGTATGGTATTGAGTAGGCTTGTAAAACTTTGAATCTCGATTTCTCGAAAACACTTGAGGGTGCGTCGTGTCATTCTAGAATAGATCTGCTATATTTCTACTACAAACACTGCATTTGTCAGTTATAACTCCATGGGCAGAAAAAAACATAGTAATGTTTGCACCAGAGGATGCCAAGTTGTTGCTAGAAAATAAACAGAATTTTTATTTATTTTTAGCATAACAATGAGGAAGGCTGTGAAACTGTTTTCCAAAGCGATCTCACGATCTTCATCAATTGTGATTGTCAGCTGAGGATTCGGTCGTGAATGACTATGATGACTTTGCGTTGGGTACGTGTGCTCTGATATTACGCTAGTTTAGATTTCATTGGCCAACGTATCATCACTCAGCCCGTATTTTTTATAAACTGGTCTAACAGTACCACAGCAGAAGAATGAATTGCTAGTTTGTAAACCCTGGTTGTAGAAGCTATTGAGGCTGGGCATCTGAGTGTATATCAGTGTACGATTCCAAAAGTTGTGCTTAGAATTCTCAGTCAGTCCTGAAATTTTTTGCTTCTTATCGTTTTGAAGTAACTTATTCCCATTTCAGCCATGACGGTAAGGGGGTTCTGGAATGTGGTAAGCACAATTTGTTTACATTGTTACTTAGTACACAACGGAAATGACAATAGTTAAATAAACGGGCATTGATGTTTGGTAATAATGTTGCATGCTATCACCTCGCAATGACAGATGTGTCGCAGTTATAACACGATGGACGCGCAATAAGGAGGATGGAGGTGTATGTCTCCATCCGGCCAACCAGATTTAGGTTTTCCGTAATTTCGCTAAAAAGCTTACGGCGGATGCCGGAAGGGTTCATCAGAAAAGGATGCGACCGATTTTCTTCCTCATACCTCCAGAATCTGGGCTTGTGCTCTGTCTCTAACGGCCGCGTTGTCGATGTGATGTTAAGTTTTAATCTACTTTCCTTCCTTCCTACTGCCTTGCCAACGAAGTCGCGGTATGTAATAGGTGTCTTCAAGTCTTATATGAATAAAGTAGTAAGTTTATATATTTATTTATGCATGGCTTTACATTCATGATGGATTTATTAGGTAAAACCCTTTTTTTACCAAGCTAATTCTTTTATCCGTCATAATTATTTATAAGTCAGGATTATCCAGTTTCGCTTACTTTGTCATTTTCAACCAAGTCCTTATTCACATGAATGTGCAAAGGAATAGATCACAAGTTTTTAACATCTGACGAACACTATACTCATTCTGCTAGATTGACATAGTTGACAGTACTTTCGTGTGAATGAAGGGACGCTTGCAAATGAAATAGTAATCGAAATAATGATTCTTTTAGAAGAAAAGTTCTCCATGACAGAAAGACTCATATTTCTGCCTTATGACGCTGTAGAAAGTGACTGCACTTTTCTATTCTCTTTTTTTCAGTCGATCGGTTCAAAACGTATATCATATGGTGATATCATGAACCAACATTATGTTAAATTATCAGTTTGCGAAGTGTGAGACTGGGAAAATTTATTGTGCTTGAACTTTTCTATTAGTGAACTCATATTTATTGAGAAGAATCATAAGAATGTAGATACTGGACGCCTAATGTTATTTAGACGCGCGTAAAGTTAATTACAGTTAGTTTATAGTTATTGGTGAGAAGTAAAAGCCACTGCATAGTTGTCAACCACGCCTGTGAGAGGCGGCCCAGGAAGAAGTGAAAAAATTGTTAATCGTGACGCACAGAGATTGCCATGCCTGCTTCTTTTTCCAGTGTCACAAACAAATTAGCTTTTACATTTGACTGTTGCAGTTATTTCTGCGAAATACCTACCTTTCACGTTACTTCTCATATTTGCGGAGGGCCGCGTCTTAAAGATAATGTCTCATTTACTTAACGGACCAGTAGAGGGCGGGGGTGGGGGTTGTGAGCAGAAGTAAGTGTGTGACTGGAATAAATAATATTTGTTTCATTGCGACTCGATTCTACGGGAATCTGTGTAACGTACGCAAGCAGACTAGGGCAACCACCGTCCTTTGCGAGGCACTTTTCCCGGTGTTGCAATCGACTTCTTCGCTGGAGAAGGGGATGGTGCCGACGCGTGCTAATGATGTACTTTCTCCAAACAAACATGACGAGCGGTGGCAGTTATGTCCACTTAGGAAGGTTCGCGGAACAATAGTCCGCCAAGCTGCATTTGCCGGAGGGAACGATTGCGAAACACTTACTCTTGTTTGCCATTAGAGCAACTGCATACAAACAACTTGACGCTCTCAACTGTTTCACTACTTACCACAAAGGTTGCAACAGTTAATGGATATGCGTCGGTCAAAGTGAAAGCGTGCTGTAAGTAGTACACTGAGAGGGCTTAGAGAGTGCGAAATTTAATTTTAAGGAAGCACAGTTTCTAGAGCGTTTTCCGCTACCCCGCGTAGGTAGTTCAGACAAAAGGTTTTTCCCTGATGTAGTATGAGGAGAATTACTGCTTGCTTGTACACATAGGTGGGCAATGTTAATCAAAAAGTTAACTTCACTAATCGTTAATCCGTTACTAAAAAGAGTTAACTTCGGTAAACGTTAAAACGTTACTTCATAGGAGATTGATCAGTTCTTAAAGTTAAACGTTAGCTAGTAATAGCAAACCTTATATTGTGGGTCTAGTTATATGAGCAACTGTATCAAAAGAATTACCGCTGCTTAAATAAATGTGTTTTGGTTGAGGACGTATAGGTGTGACATCGAACATAAATAAAAACACAGTTTAATCATATAGTGTTTTAGTTTTATAATTATTTAGTTACAAAAATTAAATTACGAAAGAACAAAATACAGGAGAATCAGGTAGTATCTGACATAAGATGTATATTTCCCTTCGTGAACATCAACATGTTTTCATCCGAGAGCAAGGCTCGTTTAGAAGACAAAATGTCTTTGCCCACAGGGAAAAGTCGTTTGACTGCATCAATCGAGGGTATAGGGCAGTGGTTCCCACCCTTTCTTAGAGCATTACCTCTGCGTGCAGTCAGACATTAATTAGTACCCCGGTCCTTCCCCTCTCCCCTGTCATCTGTTTCTCCCCTTCCTCCCCCCCCCCCCCCCCCCTCCTCGCCCACATCATCACCAACTTCAGCACCTATCTGAATTTTAAAACAAAAGACCTTTCTTGAAACACTTTTATTTTTACATCTTCATCTACATGATTACTCGACTATTCACAGTAAAGTGCCTGGCAGAGGGTTCAGTAAACCACCTCTAACCTGTCTCTCTACCGTTCCACTCTCGAACGGCACGCGGAGAAAACGAGCACTTAAATTTTTCTGTGCGAGCCCTGATTTCTCTTATTTTATCGTGATGATCATTTCTCCCTATGTAGGCGGGTGCCAACAGACTGTTTTTGCAGTTGGAGGAGAAAACTGGTGAATGAAATTCATGAGAAGCACCCGTCGAAACGAAAAATGGCTTTGTTTTAATGATTGCCACTCCAATTCACGTATCATGTCTGTGGCACTATCTCCCCTATTTCGCGATAATGCAAAACGAGCTGCCCTTCTTTGTACTTTTTCGATGTCATCCGTCAGTCCCACCTGATGCGGATACCACTCCGCACAGCAATACTCCAGAATAGGGCGGACAAGCGTGGTGTTAGCAGTCTCTTTAGTAGACCTGTTGCACCTTCTAAGTGTTCTGCCAATGAAACGCAGTCTTTGGTTTGCTCTAACCTCAACATTGTCTACGTGATCGTTCCAATTTAGGTTATTTGTAATTGTAATGTACAACCCTCAGATTTGTGTGACTTATTGCGTAATCGAAATTTAGTGGATTTCTTTTAGTACTCACCTGAATAACTTCACACTTTTATTTATTCGGGATCAACTGCCACTTTTCGCACCATACAGATATCATATCTAAATCATTTTGCAATTCGTTTTGGTCATCTGATGACTTTACGAGACGGTAAATGAAGCATCATCTGCAAACAATTTAAGTTGGGTACTAAAATTGTCTCTTATATCGTTAATATAGATCAGGAACAATAGTGGGCCTATAACACTTCCCTGTGGAGCGCCGGATATTACTTCTGTTTTACTCGATGGCTTTCCGTGTATTACTACGAACTGTGGCCTTTCCGACAGGAAATCACGAATCCAGTCACACAACTGAGGCGATATTCCATAAGCACGCAGATTGATTAGAAAACGACTGTGAGGAACGATGTCGAAAGCCTTCTGGAAATCTAAAAATATGAAATCAATTTGACATTCCCTGTCGATAGCACTCATTACTTCACGAGTATAAAGAGCTATTTGTGTTCCGCAAGAACGATATTTTCTGAATCCGTGCTGACTTCGTGTTAATAAATCGTTTTCTTCGAGGTACTTCATAATGTTCGAATACAGTATATATTCCAAAACCCTACCGCAGATCGAACAGGGAAATGGGCCTGTAATTCAGCGGATTACACCTACTTCCTTTTTTTTTGGGTATTGGTGTGACTAGAGCAATTTTCCAGTCTTTAAGTGCGGATCTTTCTGTGAGTGAGTGGTTGCATATAATTGCTAAATATGGAGCTATTGTATCAGCATACTCTGAGAGGAACCTGATGTGTATACAATCTGGACCAGAAGCCTTGCCTTTATTAAGTGATTTAAGCTGCTTTGCGACACCGAGGATATCTACTTCTATGTTTCTCATCTTGGCAGTTGTTCATGATTGGAATTCAGGAATATTTACTTCGTCTTCTTTGGTGAAGGAATCTCGGAAAACCGTGTTTAAGAACTATGCTATAGTGGCACTATCGTCAGTGACTTCACCGCTGTTACCGCGCAGTGAAGGTATTGATTGCGTCTTGCCACTGGTGTGCTTTATGTATGACCAGAATATCTTTGGGTTTTGTGCCAGATTTCGAGACAGTGTTTCGTTATGGTAATTATTAAAAGCATCTCGCACTGAAGTAGGCGCTGTATTTCGAACTTCCGTAAAACTTTGCCAGTCTTGGGAATTTTGCGTTCTTTTAAATTTGGCATGCTTTTTTCGCTGCTTCTGCAACAAGTTGATGAAAGATTAATGATATTTAGTTTGTGTGTGTGAGTGTGTGTGTGTGTGTGTGTGTGTGTGTGTGTGTGTGTGTGTGTGTGTATGTGTGCGTGTGTGTTAGAATGAATGACGAAGGGATTCGCTGTGCATCGCAAGTGCTACTCACAACTCCTTGTCAGAAAAGAAAGGTAACTATCAAATGGGTCAAATGGCTCTGAGCACTATGGGACTAAACATCTGAGGTCATCAGTCCGCTAGAACTTAGAACTACTTAAAGATAACTAAGGTCATCACACCTATCCATGCCCGAGGCAGGATTCGAACCTGCGAGCGTAGCAGTCACGCGGTTCCAGACAACTGGGAGAAGACACGTTCCTGATATGTGTAGCATTTGTTATTGTGTATGTCTAACTTTCAGCATCAGCGATGTACGGATGTGAGGAACCTGCAACCTCCGCCGCATTAATGACGCTAATTGGGAAAAAGTAATTATTGATAACTTACATAATCAGTATTAAAGTCTTCCAAAATTGTGATAATAGTAATGATCTTTTGAAAATAATTTAGTTTCGTGACTGAAACAGAATCGAATCGTTTAGTTTTTACCCCTCAGAAAATTTCATTGTATCACTCAGAGGGTAATTAACCCTATGTTTGGAACCGCTGGTATAGGGCTATTCCACTTAAGAACTAAATCTGCTAAAACCTGCCCCCCCAAGAAATACATAGTTGAATGACTGTTTTGATTTTATGTCTTGCCACATTTTGCCTACACTCTGGTCTTTACTTTTATCAGACGTGTTACTTCGAGGCTTATCTTTACATTAAGTGAAACAAGTAAAAAATCTTCGTCCTCGTTGCTGCCGCTTCCACCACCGCCGCTTAAAGTATCTCTGTCCCTTAAACTTTCGGCGGCTTCGCGCTTCAGAGTTTCTTCTACAATTTTTTCCATTCCTTTTCTTACTACTTCCGCTTGATTGTTCAATACGTTTCCAGCCATGATCTAGTTTCTACAATAAATCCACTAACCAACAGTACTACTTAACCTGAACTCAGTAAACAAACAACAATTAACAGCCAACAATTAGTTATTCTTTCTCGCACTAAATTGTTTACATGAAATGCACGCATCCCGATTTAGCCACATACCTATGTGATCGAACTTGTCAAAACACGATTTCTGCGGACTGCGTGGCGTCATTTTTGTCATAAATAGTAGGTACCCAATCAGTGACTATCGCCTCAAAGAGAGTTAACTGAAGTTAAAGAGGCAGTAACTTGGTTCAAATGGCTCTGAGCACTATGGGACTCAACTTCTGAGGTCATCAGTCCCCTAGAACTTAGAACTACTTAAAGATAACTAACCTAAGGTCATCACACACATCCATGCCCGAGGCAGGATTCACGTTGGCCGGCGGCAGTAACTTTTCTAAAATTAACTCAGAAGTTAAACCGTTACTCGAAAAGTTAACTTCGTTAATTAACGATTAACGGATCAACGCTCATGTGCCCAGCTATGCCTGTACGCCTAAATGAGGGCTGTATTGTGCTAAAATCTATCTGTGAGATCTCTACAGTATCGATTCAAGGTGGTCTGAAAGACGATTGTTGGAAGCATCTGAAATTTTTATCCCTTGATTGAATTAAACGTTACTGTTCTTGTAGTTCCATACACACCGCTTTTACGTTTCATGACGTGCATAACTCTGCATTGCTCTACATTAGGAAACAGATGCCCGTCTTCTCACCAGGCTGATATTTTGTCCACATCTAACAGGATACAAAGAATTATTTTTCTGGACAGCACTTCCTTTGGGACTACTAACTGTTAGAAAATTTTGAAATTGAATAATTGCAATCTGCTACGACATTACTGTACAACATTAACAGTAATAGTTCTGGTACACGTTCATGGCCCTGTTCACCTCAGATAGAAGATTTAATCAAAGTACCAAGAAAGGCAATATTACGTTGGTCACCTTTCTCATTATATTACTATTCATTAAATTTCGAGATCATGTCTTGTTACTGAAATATCCAATGTTAACTATTAAGTAGCCGTCGCAAACGCTGTGTTATTTATTGTCTGCAGTCGTTTAAATGTTCCAGCACAAAAGAGCTATGTAACGTTACCTCTTGTGACAAGTTTTAGCAACTACAGAATGACTCATTTGTATGAAATAGAGAGTTTGGAAGAAAAAGTAAGGAATAGGTGGGAATTCGTGACTTGCAGCCACACAGGGCTTTGTGGTAATGCAATGGCGAAAGCTGAAAATCTTTGCCGGACGGTGACTCAAACCCGGAGTAACCGCTTCTCATGAGCAGTTGCCTTAACTGCTGTTTTTTAAAGTATTTTTTTTAATACAAACAGAAACTCAGGCTGCAGAAGTTGTTTTTTTTTCTCTCCTGTCACAGTCTTTTGTATTCTCATATTTCAGAAACAAACAAACAAAAATTGAACAGTAGCAGACGTTATGCAGAGTGTACCATCTTCGACCCTGATCATTTTCTTTTTCCATTTTTTGTTTTCTTTTGTTTTACATTACTGTCAAATGGCTACTATAACAAAGCACAGGAAAAGGAAAAACAAATAAGGCTGCTGATTCAGAGCCCTCCGTGAATAAATACATGTATGGAAAAATACTTAGAAGACTGAGAGAAAAAGGAAATTAAGGAAACTGGGAAGACATGCTGCACGATGCTCCACATAGTCTCACCGTCAGAACAACGTCTGTTCTGTCGTTGGGAGGGGAACGGGGGAGCATTCTGTCTTGGTTGGAACGTTTCGTCGAGATCGCAGCTCCTCAGCGGGTTGGCGAAAATACTCAGTAAATAGTTCGCGAAAGGAACCCGATAGTGTCGATGTCGGCGCAGGTTGTGCTGTTGTACTTGGAGACGTGTCCAGAAGCCCGTCGGATCAACTATGTCCCGGAAACCGGAAAGGGTAGCTGATAGCAACGCCACTGATCCATGTGATGGCGTGCCACGTAGCTGGTGGAAAGTAGGTCGCTTCAAGATATATCAGCGTGGCAGGAGAGACGTGATGTGGGGGTACTCGGAGGTAGAAAGCCACGACCTTCTGTACAAGGCTCCTAACAACTGGCGCTGCCCCACACTCGAAACCGTGTGAGTCCGTATCTTCGACGTTGCACTTGAGGCACAGGGATGAGACCACCAACGCGATGTGGTGCAGTTTCCGTCTTCTGGAGTTGACAGAAAGATACCACGTCGCGATGGTGCCAGTGGCGTGGTGTGGTTGATGTATCATTTTTCAAATTGTAGGCCATGAAACCTGGCGGTGACATGCTTCAACGGGGTTACGGTGCGGGGACGGCCGGAGAAGCCGGTAGACATCTTCCTGCTACTGGGGACCTCGGTGCATATTCCAGAAAAACGGTGTGTGACACTGGACGAGGGGGGGGGGGGGGGGATATGTGCCAATGACGTCGACGGGCGTCTCGAAATAACATTCCAGTGAAACTAATATCGTAGCTTTTTCACAACTGGAGCATAGTATTGGTGTAAAGTGCCATGGTCCTAACTCTCATGCTAACCAGAACGAGGCCACCATCCCGCTTTGCTTAGATGAGGGCATCATACTAGACTCTGAAGATATGTCCGGAACATAGAAAATACCCGAAAGACGCCTACAGTCTGGCCGTCATTGTGGTAGTTTTGGCTTGAATCTGCGCGAAATGAGGTATCCGAGCTATCAGGTGGGTATTGACAGAGAAGATCCTCTGGCACATATTCCGCGGGCGTAGTAGGTGGTTCTCCATGTTTGCCCGAAAATTTATTTCCGTGTATATACCACTCCGAGACAGTGAAGGGTGTCCACCGGTTGAAAGGGGGCTACGCTGTCTGTGCGAAGGCTACGGCCGATCTGCATGGCGCATGACTTTGCGCCGTTCAAAGCGATGCCTGCCCCTGTACTCTAACGGGAAATCCATTGCATCGTAGCTTGTATTTCGGCCGCTGAACTTTCGACGTGAGCCAAGTCGTCCGCGTTGGCACTGCAGCGGAACACGTGTTCCTGGAGTGGACACCCGCCAAGCGTCGCCGTAGTCCGCAGACGAGTGGTTCCATCGCAATGCCCTGAAGCACGGACGACTGTTGGCAACTCTGCCATGCTCAGCGATCGAGCCAGCTACTGTAAGGCTTCCGTTGACCAGAAGCCTGGTCGTGGAACCTCGGAGGAGGCGCATGAACACCTGAGTGAACGTCGGGGGAATCGCCATCCGGTCCACCACTGCGTTGGAGAAGGCATGACTGACACGGTAAAACGATTGACTGAAGTTGGTGGAGATTAAAACGTCTTGCAGTCGGGAGTGTGTTCAATGGCGATCAAGTCTCGATATTCACTGACGGCACCCGGGATGTTATTGTCGCCACAAATTCTAAATGTGTCAGGGATAAAATAAAGGGAGCGAAAGGCTATTTACAATTTGTACAGAAACCACATGGCAGTTATAAGAGTCGAGGGGCATAAAAGGGAAGCAGTGGTTGGGAAGGGAGTGAGACAGGGGTTGTAGCCTCTCCCCGATGTTATTCAATCTGTATATTGAGTAAGCAGTAAAGGAAACAAAAGAAAAATTCGGAATAGGTATTTAAATCCGTGGAGAAGAAATAAAAGCTTTGAGGTTCGCCAGTGATATTGTAATTCTGTCAGAGACAGCAAAGGACTTGTAAGAGCAGTTTAAACGGAATGGACAGTGTCTTGAAAGGAGAATATAAGATGAACATCAACAAAAGTAAAACGAGGATAATGGAATGTAGTCGAATTAAGTCGGGTGATGCTGAGGGAATTAGATTAGGAAATGAGACACTTAAAGTAGTAAAGGAGTTTTGCTATTTGGGGAGCAAAATAACTGATGATGGTCGCAGTAGAGAAGATATAAAATGTAGACTGGCAATGGCAAAGAAAGCGTTTCTGAAGAAGAGAAATTTGTTAACGTCGAATATAGATTTAAGTGTCAGGAAGTCGTTTCTGAAAGTATTTGTATGGAGTGTAGCCATGTATGGAAGTGAAACAAGAACGTTAAATAGTTTGGACAAGAAGAGAATAGAAGCTTTCGAAATTTGGTTAAAAAAAATGGTTCAAATGGCTCTGAGCACTATGGGACTCAACATCTTAGGTCATAAGTCCCCTAGAAATTAGAACTACTTAAACCTAACTAACCTAAGGACATCACACACACCCATGCCCGAGGCAGGATTCGAACCTGCGACCGTAGCAGTCCCGCGGTTCCGGACTGCAGCGCCAGAACCGCACGGCCACCGCAGCCGGTTCGAAATGTGATGCTACAGAAGAATGCTGAAGATTTCATGGGTAGATCACGCAACTAATGAGGAGGTATTGAATAGAATTGGGGAGAAGAGGTGTTTGTGGCACAACTTGACTAGAAGAAGGAACCGGTTGGTAGGACATGTTCTGAGGCATCAAGGAATCACAAATTCAGAATTGGAGGGCAGCGTGGAGGGTAAAAATCGTAGAGGGAGACCAAGAGATGAATACACTAAGCAGATTCAGAAGGATGCAGGTTGCAGTAAGTACTGGGAGATGAAGAGGCTTGCACAGGATAGGGTAGCATGGAGAGCTGCATCAAACCAGTCTCAGGACTGAAGACTACAACAAGCAACAAGGATGTTTTGTTCATGGGACACGTTTAATTTGAACAAGTAGATAGCGCTTGAAAATTTTGACATGGAAATTTAGTACCGTGAACAGCCGGTAACTATCAAGCCGTATTCCTCCTTCAGGTTTCGGGACTCGTATAAGTAAGCTTTCCATGAACATCGGAGGTGGGAGTGCCGCGCTGGACAAAAGTTCCCAATACGAGTCTCTCCATCGTGGCAACATCAGATCTTGGATGGTTCTATAAAACTTGAGAGATAAACCACCCGGGCCGGGAGACCGATTCAGTGATCCTTTGGCGACAGCTGCAAGCATATCGTGATTTCCGCAGTAAGAAGGGTTGCTTCCATGGCGTGTAGTGTATAATGGATCTCCTTGCGAACCTCTGCAGTACCCTTTGCACTGGCCGGTACTTCTTCATAGGGACGTCTGTAGTTTATTATCAAAGCATCGGCGATGGGAGATTGCTGTGTCAACTGTCATCCATCAGGTAGTTCTGAAGTTGACATTAAGGTCTGTCAACGTCGTAGAACATTTTGAACGATATGACGCATAAAACGATGCGTTTAACACAAGTGTACCATGTGACTATGACCTGTTGTCGACATTCGGTGTTTGCAATACCGCGGCGTTGAGTTTCCTAGGACCTGCACTGCGCCGTATAGATTGATGGTACGGATGTAGATGTCATGATCCGGATTATTATACACTAAAAGCTTACAGACAGCGCACAAATGCCTATCACGCAAATAATTACGCTAAGTCAGCTGCAGCCACGCATTTAAGGACACTAGCCACAAGTTGCAGGATATCGCCAGTGATTTTCATATATTCGTATCACTTAAAATGGACGAGAGACATCAAAACGACTTATATTGATTCATGGCCCAGGACGTGGTAACAAATGGTTAAGTGACAGTTTGGGATGCAACAGTACATTTCTTTAAATATTTTTCAATGTCGAATGGTTGTTTCATTAATATTAAAAACACTTAGTTAACTTAATAACTTACACAAAGTGTTTCCATAAAAGCGTGCAAAAACTGTTACAGGACGTAGAGAATGCTCCAGTGAACAATATAAGGTAGTGAACCCGGGATCAGAGAAGTCAGGTTAAGGAGATAGGGAAGAAAACATTTCCATCGCTTTGTCTAGCATTACAGCTTTCCAAATTACTTGCAATTAACAAGCGTACAGATTTACACGTACTGTGCTGTTCATTTAAATGAACATTCTTTATTTCCCACAATGCAACGAGGAGGACGAGCCTGATTACTAGGAATTATTTCTTGGCTGCTGGACTGGAAGGGGAGAGCCCATTCCATGGCTTGCGGTGTAACCTGATCATTTCCTTTGATCATATCTAATGAAAGGGTACAGTACCGCCCGACATTGAAAATAGGTACAACATACTTCATTATTTTTGTCAGAACAACTCAATTTCAATTAATACAGCGAAGCCGGATACCAGTGTGGGAAAGAATGACAATTTATTTATTTAATTGACCACATGTGCACTCCCACAAAGTAAATCCCTACATCCAGTTTGGTGAGATCTGTGAAATGAATGAATGTATGGTCGTCTGCTAACCACAGATAGTGAATGTGAATATATGATCATCTTTGGGACGATCCTTTGGCCACCTTTGGTGGGACCAAAGAGATGAAATTTACCTGAGCTTTGAGCGCCTGAAATGTGGCTGACCAATACGGTAGCAAGGTGCTCCCCCACTTCGACAGAGGTGTGAGAGGACCTAGAGAACGGCCATGTTTCAGCACTCTGGCGCTGGATCTTGTGCTGTTAAGACCTGTTTTAGTTGTGCTCCGTAATGACAAAAGAGTGGAGACATGGTATGCATGTGGAATATTTAAGAGTAGTTTGAAATAATAATTTCTCTATTTCAGGAACTTTTGTGGGGAGAATTAAATGTCAGGCAGGTAATATTAATGGGATTGTAGTAATCTTCGGAAGTGACCAACGGTCACAATGAAACCACGTGTAGCAATAAGTTGAAATACTTCCGTGTGCTTAAGCTGAATTACTAGCGTGTGTACAATAAGTTGAAATATTTAAGAAATAGCGTGTGTACCATAAGTTGAAATATTTAAGAAATGGCGTGAGCAGGACTTAAAATTAGAGACGATTACTTCCACGTGGTGATTACAGTGTGAGTCTCAATCTGTGTATGAGACAAAGGATAAAGAGAAGTACTCGTCCGTGGTATCAGTTGAGGACTCGCGTGTGTGATGAATATGTTCTTAATATTACTTTGCGTGATATGATTCCGTGTGACGCTAGATTCAAACTCTGAGAGAGAGGCAAGGTGAGTCGGCCGTCTATCCAGCAACGCCACTTGGCTTGCATTGCACAGGAAAACGTGCAAATATCTCCAGAGTTCATAGTAGGAAAGTAGAATTACAAAGTGGGGCAGTGTCGTGTGAAACTGGGATAAATACTAATTGAAGTGGGAAAGCTGAAAGTGGTAATGTTGTGTCTATTTAGTGTTTTGTATTTCATGTCGTAGTGTGGTGTATGTCATGTAATTTGGGTATGTGTTGTTTGCATGGGAGAGTAGCGAGGTAGTTTCAAAAGATTAGTGGGTTATGCTTGTTCCTTCTGTACTGCTCGGTCTGGAGGATAGTTTCGTGATGATGATCGTGAGAGTCGAAGTGTGAGAAATAATAAAAGATCCACCATCCTATCCAGAAAGTGCACTGTAGCGTTAAATAATTATGAGACCATAATATAGAGATTCACCAATGTAAAGCCATGCCCACTGGGCGGAATTTCTCATGTGTTATTGTTGTAGGTTATAGAATTTGTGTGTTTAGGTTAGAGAATTTATCGGAATAAATAAGATAGTGAAAAGAAAAAGATTGGTAGACTTTTCCTTCGAATTGTATGTTGTCATAATGTCCTGAATTTATAATGTGTGCGCCATTCATATTCAGTGTGGTGGCCACGTGTTGACAAAAGCCGTTAAATAAAAAAAAAAAGAAAGAAAATGTGGTATTGCCAGTGCGTAGTGTACAGTCAGAGTTCTGTAAATTACTGATAGTCAGATGCGTGTTTCCGTTGCGTATTAATCATATTGGAGGATAACTTGTAACTTAAGTGTGAGTACTAGAGTTCATGTTACTCGATAAATTAAGTATGAATCCACTCGCTTGGCAGACCACTCATCTTGCAGGCCTGACTGCTTGATGCCACAGTATGAGCAAGGCATGTGGGTGCCTCTCACTAAAGTCACTTTTCTATGAGGCCGCAATGGATACGAAGATTGAAGCCGTTGCCAGAAATTTCGCTCTCTGTGATGTGATTCGAAACACACCAAGGATATATTTGTCAGGATACGTCAGAATCTTGTTCGCCGATGTCTTGCTTGCATTGAAGTTGATGGCCGTCAGTTTCAGCACATTTTGTAAGATACAGTACAAATGGTACGTTCACTACGTCAGTGATACTACTTGCAGTTTACTATAACAAAGGTAAATAAAAAGGTACACAGTACTGTTACTTAATTCCTGTTACCTCCTTAAGCTGCCTTCTCCGACCCCAGCAGTTCCCTACGTCAAAGTTTTTGGTGGAGTATCTTCTATGTCCTGTTAAATTTTCGCACGGTCTTACGGAAACACCATATATAACGCTGCGTATCCATGAATCTATAAAGCTGACTTACCAACATTGAATAAAGAAACAAATACTAAACGAGATGTGTTTATAAAATAACAAGACTGTTGCTGTAAAACATTTTACTTCAAAAACATACACTTGTAGTTACTGTCACAGTCAATTCGGTCCCATCCTCTATCACTGTAACGCTCCAAGCGAATTTTCCATTGATGGGTACAGTGCTGGAAGCTTACCTCTGGGATCTCCCTGATGACGCGTGCCGATTTTTCTTTCACTGCTTCAATGGGCTGACATCTTCTTCCTTTTAATGCATATTTGACCTTGTGGAATAAATAATAGTCAGATGGTGCCAGGTCAAGGCGAATAAGCTGGGTGGTCGAACACTGGGATGCCGTACCTAGATAGAAACTTCTCAACAGGCAACGCGATATGAGTCTTGAAGCAGAACCCGTTGAATTATTGTTCCACAATTCGAGCGGGAACCTCAAGGTACTAATCTTGGCCTTCATAAACAGAATGAAGATACACATATGAATATCAAAAGAAAAACATATCGCTCTCGGTGAAGTTAGGCGCTTCAGTGCATGGGCTGGCGCTTAGTTTCTGGATCATAAGTGAAAAAACCAAGATCCGTCACATGTTATCACTCTTTCTATGAAATTAGGATCATTTTCAATTATACTCAAAGAGACAGTGCTAACATTTTTACGAACTTCTTTTTGGCCGATCGTGGGAATTTTCGGCGTCACTTTCGCACACCCTTTTCTTATATTAAATTAGTTATGTAAAATTCGCCTCACGCATTATTTGTTAATTTATACGGTTACGGCAATCGACCGAATACTCATCAGACGGTCAGATCGAATCAGGTTACCTACTTTTTCGATATTTTCATCGGCTTTGATGATGAAAAGGCGTCCCGGGCGTGAGCCATCCTCGCCACCTTCTCGCCATATTAGGGTAAATCTTCAGCCATCAAAAACTCGCGCTCGTAGTAAACAGTCTTCGCTATACACTTCTTTTATTAAAATATAGTTTTCAGTGCAGTTTCTGAATTTCGTGAGAAAATTCACGGCAATTTGTTGTTCTCTTATTACAATTACAACTTTTGTTTCAAAACAAAATTACAGCTCTTGCCTAAACGAAGGTCACGGCCACAGTGACTTGTCTACAGATATCAGAGATGGCGCACTCCACTGATAAGGCTAGGTATTAGTTGTTCGTCCTTGACCTAGACGTACTTACTTCGTGACGGCATCAGTCCCGCCATTTTACAACCACGCCTTGTAATCATTCTCTATGATATTCATAATGCCTTAAATATCCTGTTATGTCCGTGTATGTCCTACTTCAGCAGCTGAAGTAAGTTCTGTCCTAGCAGTTAAGAAACTTTGTAATAATAAAAAAAAAAAAAAAAAACTGCATGTGAAGTGATGGTGTGTTTGTTCGTGTGCTCCATATGACTAAGAAGCATATGTTCAGCAAAAGTGTAAGTAAAGACATCACTGAGATTATTCAGACATATAATACACTTAATGGTTTACACTAAAATATTCAATATTTCTGGAAAGAGACAAATTTCGGTTCCTTCAACGTCTCTGGTAAATGAAGCAAGCAGACCTTATTAGACTCCAAACGGATCTATAATTAAAAACCCATTTACAGGACGTGTAACTGTTAAACACATGATGACGTCAACATGCTGCCAAAATTGGTCGTGCCAACAAGCATTGGTAAATAAAAGTTACTGAAGCTGAGGAATCATTTTATAAACTTTGCAATGCAGTTACAAAAAAATGGTTCAAATGGCTCTGAGCACTATGGAACTTAACTTCTGAGGTCATCAGTCCCCTAGAACTTAGACCTACTTAAACCTAACTAACCTAAGGATATCACACACATCCATGCCCGAGGCAGGATTCGAACCTGGGGCCGTAGCAGTCACGCGGTTCCAGACTGTAGCGCCTAGACCCGCTCGGCCACTACGGCCGGCAATGCAGTTACAGACCTGAACAAATTCCGCACAACATGGATAGAAACACGTGCATTTCTATGTTTTAGTACAATAAACAAATATGTCTAATAATTTATAATAAAATTTATTTTAAGGATGCACCAAGTTTTTGGATCATTTGATCGTCTATGCGCTGTCCAACAATGTTGTTTGTCATCTTTAATTCCAATAGGCGAAAAAGGTATCTGTTACTCCAGTTTATGTTCTGCGCCCAGATCTTCGCCATGTAATACAGATGTTCCTAAAATTGATAAATACACAGTTCACAGCTTGGGATGTGAGTAAAATAGTTTTTTTTTCTTTAATAGAAAGATTAAGATATTGAATTTTCGAGTGCTTGCAAAGCCACAGAAATCTTATAATTTGCATCTGTTTAACAAAACGCTATAAATTACAAAACCACCGATTGCCAATAATTTATCTCACGGGCAAGAATAATTATCTTTGACTTGATTCGGAATACTTACATTTTAAACTCAGGATTCATTTCCAGTGCGAAGAACAAACTGCTTCGCACTTCTCTTACTTCCTTCCCGATTAAACAACTTATCCCAAATACTCTACTATTATAAATGCACTAAAAAGACCCTAGTACTCAAATGAGACTGCTGTTTTCTCTTTGGCATATACACTCCTGGAAATGGAAAAAAGAACACATTGACACCGATGTGTCAGACCCACCATACTTGCTCCGGACACTGCGAGAGGGCTGTACAAGCAATGATCACACGCACGGCACAGCGGACACACCAGGAACCGCGGTGTTGGCCGTCGAATGGCGCTAGCTGCGCAGCATTTGTGCACCGCCGCCGTCAGTGTCAGCCAGTTTGCCGTGGCATACGGAGCTCCATCGCAGTCTTTAACACTGGTAGCATGCCGCGACAGCGTGGACGTGAACCGTATGTGCAGTTGACGGACTTTGAGCGAGGGCGTATAGTGGGCATGCGGGAGGCCGGGTGGACGTACCGCCGAATTGCTCAACACGTGGGGCGTGAGGTCTCCACAGTACATCGATGTTGTCGCCAGTGGTCGGCGGAAGGTGCACGTGCCCGTCGACCTGGGACCGGACCGCAGCGACGCACGGATGCACGCCAAGACCGTAGGATCCTACGCAGTGCCGTAGGGGACCGCACCGCCACTTCCCAGCAAATTAGGGACACTGTTGCTCCTGGGGTGTCGGCGAGGACCATTCGCAACCGTCTCCATGAAGCTAGGCTACGGTCCCGCACACCGTTAGGCCGTCTTCCGCTCACGCCCCAACATCGTGCAGCCCGCCTCCAGTGGTGTCGCGACAGGCGTGAATGGAGGGACGAATGGAGACGTGTCGTCTTCAACGATGAGAGTCGCTTCTGTCTTCGTGCCAATGATGGTCGTATGCGTGTTTGGCGCCGTGCAGGTGAGCGCCACAATCAGGACTGCATACGACCGAGGCACACAGGGCCAACACCCGGCATCATGGTGTGGGGAGCGATCTCCTACACTGGCCGTACACCACTGGTGATCGTCGAGGGGACACTGAATAGTGCACGGTACATCCAAACCGTCATCGAACCCATCGTTCTACCATTCCTAGACCGGCAAGGGAACTTGCTGTTCCAACAGGACAATGCACGTCCGCATGTATCCCGTGCCACCCAACGTGCTCTAGAAGGTGTAAGTCAACTACCCTGGCCAGCAAGATCTCCGGATCTGTCCCCCATTGAGCATGTTTGGGACTGGATGAAGCGTCGTCTCACGCGGTCTGCACGTCCAGCACGAACGCTGGTCCAACTGAGGCGCCAGGTGGAAATGGCATGGCAAGCCGTTCCACAGGACTACATCCAGCATCTCTACGATCGTCTCCATGGGAGAATAGCAGCCTGCATTGCTGCGAAAGGTGGATATACACTGTACTAGTGCCGACATTGTGCATGCTCTGTTGCCTGTGTCTATGTGCCTGTGGTTCTGTCAGTGTGATCATGTGATGTATCTGACCCCAGGAATGTGTCAGTAAAGTTTCCCCTTCCTGGGACAATGAATTCACGGTGTTCTTATTTCAATTTCCAGGAGTGTATATTCGTCTGTCACTGATCTCACTGACTTCAGCTCTCTCTCTCTCTCTCTCTCTCTCTCTCTCTCTCTCTCTCTCTCTCTTGGTCCCTGATTCATCTCAAAAGTTGGCTATAACGAATGAATTTCTTTTGCATGCAGCTGATTAACATTATTAAAGTAAGTTTTTCGTTTAGTACACAGACATGCAATGTGTTACCTTCGAACCCCCTTCCTGCCAGGCCGATTAAGAATTTTCAGTCTTTCCGTAAACCACTGCTGGCAAATTCCAGAAAGGTTCCGCAAGTGTATCGATTTACCTCCTCAACCGCGTCCGTTCAGAGTCTTTGGTCCTCCTCTAACGCCTTGTCAGCGATGAGACATTATCCCCGGATGGTACCCCCTTTACAGCCATCTAAGCACGAGAGTGCCACTGAACAGACACCAATAGCAGGCGCTGCACCACCGGAAGCCTTGTGCATCAGTGACATGTTAACTGTTGAAATTCTGTGTGGGTGTTCCAAGAAAAGTCTGGCAACATATTACTTTCTTCCCCACATGTCTCATGAAATGGCCACAACGAGAAAATCAGATTGTGACTTTTCGAATGAAGTGCCCCAATGCTATTTTCAGGCATAAACACATGTAACGAAGACTTAACATGCTAACCAGGCAGGTAAACTTCTTGTTTGGGCTTAATTTAGATGATGTAGTAAAATTAACTTGACAGACCTTATAACTGCAAAAACTCGTATTGACTAAACTATTATACTACTCTGGCGAACACACAAATGCAAAGGCAGTCCAAATTACTGCTCACTACAGAAAGAATGTAATAATTCAATTTTTTGGGCTGTACATGGCTTAAGACACAATGCACCTTCAAATTAAATGTTTCCACATCTAAATTGTTAACTGTTACAGTGGTATCTTCACATATACCGTATGTAAAGGGTGCTGTCATTTCAATCTGAACATATGTTGGTGGCTCATATAATGAACAGATATCACCTTGAGCTTTTACGAGTTTTTCAGTAATTTTAGGAGGGACAAAGATTATGCATCGTGACCTACACAAAAAAATATGATCTACGATATTAATTATCAATTATTATCTTGTTTACAAATTACTAGGTATATTAGAAACTGCATACAAAACAAACTTTCGAAAAAGGCTACAGTGTATACAAACGAGAACTAGGGTGCCAAGACTCCCAAAAACCTTATTTCAAACAATCAGCTGCTAAAGAACGCCAAAAACTAATCAATATATGTGATGTAAAAACAGACACATACATGAACACATTAAACACTGATAAAAGACAACCAAAATGAAGGAACAAGAACCTTGGAAGGAAGGAAGAAGATTATGATGATCATGATGAAGATGATGAGATAGATGGTGAAATGTTGTATGCAGTTTTTCCATGGTGTGTGACACATATAAAATGAAATTTGATGATGAGGCAGTACATTATTCATAGGTGTGTAATATTATGCAGTGTGTGTGTGTGTGTGTGTGTGTGTGTGTGTGTGTGTGTGTTTCCAGAGTGATTTGATATAGTTGTGGCATTAAGTAAAAACCATGATGGAGCAAGTTGATGTCGTTTTGGGCCAAGTTGATACACTTTTGCAGAAAGCTGATATAGTTCTGGGGCAAGCTGGCACTGCTGCAGGGCAAGTTATTACAATTGCAGGGAAAATTATTACAGTTCTGTGGTAATTCGACACATCTTCAGCAGCAGGTTTTCATAATTTTTAGACGCACACACACACACACACACACACACACACACACACACACACACACACACACATATACACACACTGACATATATATGCAAGATGCAGTTAATATCCTGGCGTGTGGTCACTATAATCTCTAGTTATTTTGGTACTGGACGATATTTTCTACGATTTTAAACGTGGGAACGACATTATTTTCTTTGGTAAATCTCATAAGCATGTGCACTTTAACCTGGAAACTAGATCAGCAGGAGTCCATGCAAGTGCAATGCAATGTGTTTAAATGAATTTAGTGCGTTGAACATAAATCGAACTATGCTCTCCTACTAACCTGTAATTTAATGAAAGGTCCTTACTGGATTCCTTTCATATTATTTTCTTAAATCTGTTGTCATTTACGGCATAAATTCCTCTTCTAAATTTACTGTTGTGTTTCTGACTATCTGGGAGGAGACTGAGCAGTGAAAAGTGTTACTTTTACACATAAACAAGAACGATCTGTCACACTACTACACTTTAAAACACAGTTTATATGTAATTCATGTCTCACAGTCTCATATGGAACCTACATCCGCTTTCTTTTATATACTGTATATGATAAGACACTGTCATCCCCCTTCCCTTCTGTGTGAGAGGATGAATGAGCAAATGTATTTCTAGTTGCATGCTGGATGGTAGCAGTCAAGCCTGTCTGCTAGAGAACAGTAGGACCAACGTCGAAACAGGTAGCTACGCTTTCTAAAAGCAAAGAGGTTTCTATCCTTAGTATGGTCTTGTCCGTCCCTTGTCATGTTGCTATAGGAAGCTGCCTCTCTGGTCACTTCCGTTTTTGTATACGGAAGCACCCTTGGCAGGACCCCAAGGCAGTTTGTCCGTGGCGAGCGTCTGAAGTGGTAAGATCTCCGGCTAAGCGCGTGTCTACTAAGCACGTAGGACAATGGATTTCTTAAGTTCAGCCTAACTGGAGATTTAATCACCTTTATTTCAGGTTTAGCTCTAAAATATCTAATGTTATCTTAAATTGCAGCGCAGTGTAATTTTCGTGTGAAGTTCAGAATATATTCCGGTAGTTGCTTTGCCACTACTTTGTGAGTAAAGTGGAACCACGTGTTGATCAGTAACTCTATCTAAGATCATCAATCTTAAATGTAAATGTGCGTGAGATTATAACATCTTGTCTTGACAATATTTTTCAATATAGCAACTTTTCTTTATGTTCAACCCATGTGGGGTGTACTTTGTGAGACCAGTACCATGTGCTTATACAATTGTTTGAGCCATCAGGTTAATAGTAAGACGATAGTAACCAGTTCGACGTTTTTCTTTTGTAAATTGCTCTTCGATCTAATTTATTTTAATTATCAAAATTATTGTGGAGTTACACGCTTTGTGTAACCCAAGTTGACCACGTGAAGCGTGTGGTGTAATCATCAAAGTAGCCCTCAGCTATTCTTTTCGGGAAGATTTCACAGAGAGTTAGTGGGAATTTAGTATACCAGTGTGTGGTAATTACATGACGGACAGGATTGTGCTACGAACGTAACTTCTTTGGGTGAAAATTGAATCGGTTGGTTGTGGTTAATTTCCTCTTGCATATGTTTCAACGTTCTTCGTGTGTTATTTTATGAATGCAGTGTTGTATGCAGTCTCCCAATCTGGGCTCCATATTTGATGTGTTCCGTAAGATTACAATCTCACATTTTCACAATCCTAAATAAGGCACCAGCTTAGTTACGACTCAAGTTTAATATGCTGAAATTTCAATGATCAATGTTAAAATAAATTTCCAAACATAAACTGATTTATTTCTTTTTATTTAAATTCATATATATATATATATATATATATATATATATATATATATATATATATATATCACCGGTTGTCGTATGACTATTAAAAGATTATAATTAATGTTAGCCTGGTTGGGAATTTGGTAAGCTAGACTGGATACCTGGTGAAACAGTTGCGCAGTAATGCAAGGTTAACTTCCTCAGATAGCTCACAGCGTTTAACCCGCTTTTATTGTCTATCAGCACAGCTTTCATAGCAAATTAAAGCAACAACGTTACAACCTTTGTTCTAATGCTATATTGCACTGCATGTTCCTGAATGGTCTTGGGTGAGGAAGTAAATAGATTTACTTAAAGACCTATTTCCTTAAGGAACGATAGTATATCTATGCCGACTCCAGTGGAATTTGTTTGCGTTTACGACATCGTAGATAAGTGGTGTGGCTTGTTACGTTGCAAGTATTCTGGAGTTGACATACATCTATTACTATCCCGACTTAATTAGTACTGACGTTAGCCAATCAGATTGTTGCGCACGGAAGTTCAAGCACTCGTTCACGCTTAAGTGCGGTAATGCACAGACATCTGTGGCTCCATGAGTTTATCAGTCGTTCAGATGCTCATTACCACTTAATATGTGCTTTTTCTGGAATGATAAATTTAAGATAGGAGAGCAAAAGCTACGTTTGTTCGGTTGAGGAAACCAAACGAAGGACACGTTTAGCGATGTTGTCCCTGGCAGGCTGCTTGAATTTCCGCGCCCAACGACATGATTGCCTAACTTTAATACTACTTACATAGTAAAGGGCGCAACGCATCGAAGATTTTCCAGTGCAGTACGTTTCCAGTGCTGTTTCTGAGCATAACGTACCCTGCTAAATCTTTGCAAGCTCTTTGGACTGATTCTGACAACGCTGTATAATTATTTATAAATTGAGTTAGTCCTCCGTTATCTGACGTTAATACGTAAATAAGCTAACGAGCATTTTGAAAAAAAAAAAGAATGAAAGAAACAGCGCCCGTTCGTTCAGTCTGTTGGTATGTTATCAAACTCCTTAAAGAATTTAGCTACACGTGGAGCAAGACAAAAATGTGATGTCTGATGATCAGTTGGTAATTTGAGACAAAGACTTTGAGATTCGACAAAGACGGTGAAAGAAATAGTCCATTACAAACGGTGCATCCCGACATTTATGTAAAGTGATTAGGTGTGATCAGGGATAACCTAAATTTGGATGGGATCTGAAACTCACTCCGCCCACATACGCGTTGAGTACCAGACGGGATGTCTTGAAGTGTTGATAGCAGAATTATTTAAACATCATCCTTTGCGAACGAAAATCAAGAGACAGGAGCAGTGAGTTCCGAAACGTCCGGATAATCCCTAGACTTATGACTGGTAAACATAAGTGAGGTGTTAAAACTGAAACATAGTTTAGACGCTACACAGCTTTTTCTCTATATAATGAAAAATTGAAAATGACAGATGGAGACATTAGAAATAGGCGTAATACCATAACAAAATTTTTTGTGTGGCTCTTTGTCGAAAATCGTCGCAATTTCCTCATATCCATGGCGACAGACTTTCAATATTTTGAATCTGAAACAATGCGTCTCACGCATTGCATTTAGACTGGAAAGATTAAAAAGAAATTACGGGTTGATATATATTTTGCGGGTTGTTTATGTTAACGATTACATACATAATTTCATCGAAAACGAAGATTACTGCTTTTTATTTGCAAAAATCAATATGCTAGTTACGAGTTTTAGTGCGAAATATGTTACCTTTCTGGACAATGGATAAAAGACACTGGCCACAACCTACGCACGGCGAGCAGGACAGATCCCGACGCCTGAGAAATGGTATCCTGTACTCTTAATGTATGGCCTTTGTCCACACAAACGTTTTGTGATTAATTTTCTCTCTGCGAAGTGTTCCATCTACAGAAGGAGCCTACTTGAGCGTTCTTTTTCTGAATGTTTTATTATTAATTCAGAGTCTCAAGCACTAAATAATGAAAGTGATTCTATAGTTTTGGGTGGTTTTGAATTACTTTTCGAATGCATATTCTTCAGCATCCTACCGTGAACCATTGATATCTTTCTATATGTAACTTCCATGTAAAAATGTGTACTTATTTATTGGTGTATGTGATTATGATTAAAACCAAAATAAATGGAAACACAGAATACTGATCTCAAAATTTTGTTAATTGTAGAAACAGAATGCAGATACAAAAATTTATCAATTTTTAACAACAATTCAAAATATTATTGACAGCAGCCTCATTTGTCGTCAATGAATCGACAGTAGTACACTGTTATCTATTTAATCAATGGAAAATCCAGGATGGAATGTAATGTTGTTATGTGTTTATATAGCACTGTGCCACAATATGTTGAAGTGTTTTTCTTGGCAACGCCACTTGAGACTTCATACAATGAGCAACAAGATACAGTTCAGTTAACAGTGTATCCAAGCTTTCCCCACTGTGTTACACGCGTGTCCTAGAAACTTACCCGAATAGTAGGGCGACGGGACCGAAAAATGTGGAAGACCATTACTCAAGCTGCTTGTTCGGCTGGTCTTCATTCTCGCAATGGCTTTAGACTTAGTTTTCGGCTTTAAGAACTAAGTACATCCACTGCCCGGAGGTTTTCAGTGTTATCATCATTTTCCCTTGATTTGAGGACTACTAGGTGTATTATAGTAAATTACACTGGTGAGAGTATTTCTTGTGTCCAAGATGTGAATGAAAACCATTCTGTTGGACACTGAGGATGGATGGAATCGAGCCTTGGGCCTTAGACACGTTTACAGCGGATGGAAAAGCTATGTAAACACAAGCAACACTACTCATTACCATGCCTCAAAGAGTGCAGGACAATAGTTGGCAATCAAAACAGCTTCAGGTCCTCTCTGAATGTATAAATGCAAGAATTTGAAACCATTTTGACTGTTTTTCAACCGTGACTGTCTCACAAAATATTGAAAGGTTTTTAACTACCGATACCAGTCACAGAATTTGCTAATTAATGTATTATTTATTTATTATGCGACATGTTTCGAGGTTATACCTCATCATCAGGCTATGTGGCATTACAAAAACAAGTCCGGAGTGGTTTTCAATGGACTCTTCCACTGTCATTTCTCTAAATTAATGGCAAGGTCAGGTAACGACAATGGAATTGGATAGCCATCACACAGGCTTCTCTCAGAAGTTGTCCACAGAGGCTAAGTAATATTGAGGTCAGGTGACTGTGGGGCCTCGTTCTAACGAAACCAATCCTGGACGATGCGAGTTCTGCGAAAAGGGCCCCTGTCCTCTTGAAACACAGCATAACCATTGGGAAGCAAACATTGTACTACCGAAGGACCTAACAAGCATAAATGGTCATATAATCTTTGGCAGTAATTCGACCTTACAGTAGAGTTATAGGGTCCATGGAACACCACGATATTGCTGCCGAAATCATCATTGAAGCCTCACCATTTGACATAAACTCGAAACTTGGTGAGAAGTTAGAAACAGTATGAAGCAAGATTCATCCGTCATATGACTCTCTTCCAATACTCCACAGTCCGTTCGGCACCAAGTTTTCCTGTTAGTGCTCCAGCACTGATGAGTGGTTCAGAAGTTACAGCTTGCACTGCTGTTTCCCGCTTATTGAGCTCCCTTCGTGTCTTTTTCCGACAGGTTTCGCGAGTGCGACCGTCTGTCACGATCACTCATCACACACTTTCATCCGCGTTGTGCTCTAAAGGATGAGTTTTCCTTCTTTCCCTGTATGCGGTATAAATCTTCGATACAATGCCTCGTGAAACACCGAATACCTCACCTCCCTTTGTTACGGAAGCAACCATCATAAGATCACCAACAATTCGCCCACGTTCGAATTCACGTAGCTTCGGTATAATGTATTCATGACTACACAGAACTCTGTTCTCACCATGATTGAAACATGCAACGTATTGAGGTCATTACACAGGTGCCATTCGTCGCTAATACAACTTGAAACATCCCCTTACAAAAATTTATAAATGACAGTGCTGGAAAACCTTTACGTTATTTGATTTTCAAACAGCTGAGCAAAACTGAACGTACTCAGACATTTCTCTCTTTAGTTATTCTGATCAACACTAAACTGCACACGATATTTTTTTTTAGCGCAATGCAGTCTCCCTACAAAAGAATGGGCCTGACTAACAATAACCTATACCTTTCATGAATCACTTACCTCACAAAAATCTTCGTTACTCGAACTACTGCAATACAGCGAACGCCAATACTGTCAGCTAAATGAAAGATTCTAACTACTGAAGGCTCTAACTACTGATAGGCACAGTTAGCAAATGAAAGATTTTGATAGAGAACAATGTATTTACCTTAATAGTTTCAAAAGTCATAATATACATATATATCAGTTTATGACATCCAGTCTTACAAATTTACTTTTTCTGACGGACACACGTCCAGATCGTCCGCTCTCAAAACTCTGCCACCTCTCTCCCCACATCCGCCACTACTGGCGGCTCAGCTCCAACTGCGCAATGCTACGCGCTGTTCACATCCAGCTGCCCATCACTACAATGGCAGACAACAATACAAACCAGCCACAGACTTCACACAGCACAGTCAGCGGTTTTCATGCAGAGCGCTACGTAGCGTTACCAACATAAAAACCTAAACAGCCTACTTACAAACTGCGCAGTCTAAAGGCAATTATGTTCAATCATGCATTTCTTGCGATGTTCCCGTGTTTTTGTCCAGCCCCCGTAGGTTTCTCATGAGAAATTCAAATTTCTTTGTTTTTCCTAATCGACGGAGTGGTTTCTTGAATGCACATGTTCTATATCCAGGTTAGTCTTTGCGGAGAATGGAAATACAGGGTGTTCAAAAAGTGTCGAATACTTTGAGTGGTGGTAGTACTTATCGAAACAAGAAAAACAAGTCCAATAGACATGGGTTCGGAAATGCATGCCTTCTGAGATCAGTAAACATGCATCTAGAAATGCATGTTATTTCTGCGATAAAGACGTCTTTAGAACAGGTGTTCAACATGGCGTCCATTCATGGCTATCACTCTTCCCTCCGGCATATGGAATGACGCGCCCTTTGAAGTATAACCGATTGGCACGCACTGAAGATGCGACTCTGTAGTGTCCGCACATCATTGATTGGCGTGTCATAGACCAGTGTCCTTCAAGTGTCCTCATAACCAATAGTCTAGGGTATTCAGATCCGGGGAACGAGCAGGCCAAGGTGTGCTCGCCCCCTCCCCCTCTCCCCCCTCTTCTTCGATCAACCCCACACCCTCTCGCCCGACCAATCCAGCCCTCCATTAATGTCTGTGTACGATGATCGCGCACATTGTGACGAAAATGTGCTGGTGCGCCATTATGTATGAACAACATTTGCATTCGTTGCTGCAATGGCACAGCCTCCAGCAACCTAGGCAATACATTAACGAGAAAGTCGAGACAATGTGCCTCAGTTAACCTTTGTGGCAGCATGTAGGGCCATATCTATCTATCGCCAAGTACGCCTTCCCATACGTTGATTGAGATTCTGTGTTGATGCCCTCTTTCCTGAGTTTCTTGCGTATTTACATCGGCCCGTACATGCTGGTTATAGAAATTTACACCACCATCTCTTGTGAACCTTGTCTCATCGGTAAACAAAATCTTGACTGTCAGATGTGGATCTGCGGCACACTTCTGCAACAGCCACTGAGAGAACTGTGGTCTGCCATGATGATCCTGTGACATTAGGTCCTGAACGCGCTGTAGATGATCTGGGCACAGTAACTGCTCATGGAGTATCCCCAAAATAAGAGAGGGAGACACGCCTTCTGCTGCTGCTAATAGTCGCACACTGGCCCCAGTGGTTTGTTCCACCGAACGTAGCACACGTTCCTCCACGTCAGGCCGCCGAATGTGCAGGACCGTCCACTGTCAGTACCAGTGTCCCTCAGAGGCTAAAAATGTGAGCCGAGCAGCTTATCAGAGGGCACTCTGCGCTGTGGATATTTATTAGCTTAGAGAGCACAGGCTCGCAATCTGCTTTCATCTGCTAAACCTTAGCAGAATATCGTATCCGCCACTTCACGTGTCGAGTAGTACGCTTCCATTGTTAACAATTGGTGGTCGAGAGAAAATGTAAATGTACTCTACCATGTAGAGTTACGAACAGTGCAATAACAGTAAACCCGTGAGTGAATCCTCTTTTGGAAGAAGGTAAAACACCATGAAACGTACCCAGGGTTGACAGTACAGTACAATAAGGCACACAAATGCGACGAAAACTAACATAGCCTACAACACAACTCGAACCACATAACTGACTGGACACCAGTGCAACCACTGCGCTAGTATCTGCAACTAAGCGTCGCGCAGCCCTTCCTATAAACACGTTTTTATCTCGGAAAGTGTGCCTTTCAGGACCCATGTTTACTGGACTTATTTTTGCTCTTTCGAGGATTACTACCATCTCTCACAGTACTCGTATTCGACACCTTTTTCTGGACGTGCCGTATTTAATGCAGTTACACTGTGTTTGTACATTCCCCCTTCTCCCGACCACTCGCCCTCCCCCCCCCCCCCCTCTCTCTCTCTCTCTCTCTCTCTCTCTCTCTCTCTCTCTCTGTGTGTGTGTGTGTGTGTGTGTGAGAGAGAGAGAGAGAGAGAGAGAGAGAGAGGGAGACAAACAGACAGAGAAGGAGGCAGAAGTAGCGAGAGGAAAGTGTGCACGACTGCAAACAAAGACGCAGATGCAAGTTGTTGAGTTTCATTTCATATGCCTCAGCACTTGCATTTCACATGAACTAGGCTACATTTAATTCGCTATATCCTTCATCTCGAACCTGAGATAACGATTTGTCCACTTTCTGAAGAGACGAGAGACCCGAATAAGTTGCAGACAGATTATTTCTTAGCTTCATGTGACTGTCGAGGACAGAGAAACTTCAAGATCAGATACCTTTATTCAAATTCGTTAATTTCAAACAGGTTAAAATAAAACTTAAGAGAACAATGAGCGACAGTTATTTTATTACTATTCATGTCTGTTTCGAACTGAATTTCTTCTTAAATCTTCATCTTTGTTAGAGAAACTGGTGTTTTTGGTCACACACGGGTAGTACAGTGACGTGACAAGGTTCTGAAATAGCGAGAAGCACATATAGAGATGGTATTAGCATCGCGTACACCCCACCAACCCATGGACCCAAGTTGTCAACAAGGCACTGTGCAGGCTGGTGATGGCTCCAAAAATGGTGTGGGCTGTGTTCACACGGAATGGGAAGGGCTGTCTAATCTGTTCGGCTACTTGGAGACCGTTTGCAGCCGTTCATGAACTTCATTTCCCAAACAACGATGGAATATGACAATGAGCCAAGTCACCACGTCACAATTGTTCGCAACTGGTCTGAAGAACATTCTAGACCATACGAGTGAATGACTTCGCGATTCAGAAATGAATCCAATAGAACATTTATGATACATACTCAGGAGGCCAAATGGTGCACAAAATTCTGCGCGGCTGTAGAGGCAGCATGGCTCACTTATTCTCCAGGAGACTCCCAGCGACTTGTTGAGTCCACGCCACGTTGTGTTGTTGCACTATGCCGGGCAGTAAGAGGTTCGACACGATATTGGGATGTACACCACGACTTCTCTCACGTCAGCGTATACAGGCAAATATACCCGCGATAACTGAATCCACTGCGAGACCTTTACATTGTAAGTAGATTTTAATATTAAATGTAAAGTAGTTGTGGCTTACTACTAGTTAAAGCAGGTCTATGAGTTCAGCAGTTTCAGACAATGATAGTTTCTAATATTCTATGAGGTTTGATCTGAAGACTTCTAGTGCTACTGGGATGGGTATGTTTGTGTGTGGAATTGAAATGTCACTTAATACTAGTGCGGTTGAATGGGGGACGTTAATGTTTTCAGTTTCTTCTATTTGCCACTAACTGTTTTTCACTGAGTAGTTTTCAGTGTATGTGTGTATTTTGGCTAGTATCTGATTAAGTTTGTTTGTAATTTTGTAACCTGTGCCTTTCCTTGAGTTCACGGTATTGTGCATCGAGCAATCTTCTTTGTGTATTTTTGATTGTGATTTTAGCTTTGGCGCCCAAGGTTTCATAATCGCGCTATACTTCTTCTCGTAATTAGTCACCAAGTAATGCCTTTGTTTTTAACTCTGACGTGAGTTTTGCCTGAAACGCTTTTGTGAGATTCTTATTTCAGTAACGCCATTATCGGAAAAGAATTCCAATGTTTTCTTATGTATTCTTCTTCTTCTTCTTCCATTACACATATGAAATTATCCTTCTCCACCCTGGTGGTTACGGCTTCATGGTTACTTAGCTTTTCGAGCTTGAAAAGCTGAATTGATATTCGTGGTTGTAATATTCAGAATTCAGTAGTCGGTGCTAGTATCTATATATACATATCTTTGAGTGTTTTTCTGTCATCTTGGTTGGCATTGTAACTTGCTTGTTGTTTGTTCAATTCTTTGTTTATGGCTTTCATAGCTTTCTGAGCTGTAATTGTCTTCTTGTTATTGATTAACTTTGCTGAATCTACAGCACTATTTCTTGCAACAATAATACATTTTATAAGTTGTACAGTATATTTCTACAGTATACAGGGTGATTCAAAAAAATCGTTCAAATGGCTCTGAGCACTATGGGACTTAACATCTGAGCTCATCAGTCCCCTAGAACTTAGAACTACTTAAACCTAACTAACCTAAGGGCATCACACACATCCATGCCCGAGGCAGGATTCGAACCTGCGACCGTAGCGGTCGCGCGGTTCCAAACTGTAGCGCCTAGAACCGCTCGGCCACCATAGCCGGCACAGGGTGATTCACTAACCTATGCAAGTATTTTAGTATGTTATTCTATAAATAAAACTAAAGAAAGAAGTTCATATAAATATAGGTCCGCAAATGCTTAGTTACGGAGATACAGCTAAATAAAGATTTTGCCTGTAATTTAGTAGCTTCGCTAATATGAAGCCATCGCAAAACTGTGCGAGGTTATAGTAAAGCACCATTTCCATTTATTTTGTTGTTATTGGTCTGGTGAATCTAAAAAACATGTCCCAGACCTATATCTGCTGCAGATTCCAGAACATCCCAGGAAGCAAAGATTATTACACAAGTAAATTTCCAGAATGAGGTTTTCACTCTGCAACGAAGTGTGCACTGATATGAAACTTCCTGGCAGATTAAAACTCTGTGCCCGACCGAGACTCGAACTCGGGACCTTTGCCTTTCGCGGGCAAGTGCTCTACCATCTGAGCTACCGAAGCACGACTCACGCCCGGTCCTCACAGATACTGGCAGAAGTAAGGCTGTGAGGACCGGGCGTGAGTCGTGCTTCAGTAGCTCAGATGGTAGAGCACTTGCCCGCGAAAGGCAAAGGTCTCGAGTTCGAGTCTCGGTCGGGCACACAGTTTTAATTTGCCAGGAAGTTTCACAAGTAAATTTGTTTACTTTCCATTAAGAATGTAGAAACGTTTATGACATTGTTGACAATCGTTAGTGAGTTGTTTCAGTCGTTTCCTAACCTAGAATCGAGTTAGTTTTCTGTATTGTTGATTGAAAGAACATAATAACAACATTGTATTTAAGTGAAACCACATAGTAACTGTTCTAGTTTGTATTTTATTTATGAAATAGGGATGCCTTAGAAATTTAAGACAGAGGAATACGCCGGTATGAAGTTTATTTATGGCAAACGACTGAAACAACTCACTATCGGTTGCCAACAATGACATACACGTTTTTACATTCTTAATGGAAAGTACACGTCTGGGAAATGTTTGATTAGATTCACCAGATCAATAACAACAAAATAAGTGGGAATTGTGCTTTACTTTAACCTGGGACGGTTTTGCGATGGCTTCGTATCAGCAAAGTTGCTAAATTTCAGGCTAAATCTTTTATTAACCGTAACTCTGTAACTGAACATTTGTGGACGTATGTTTAAATGAACTTTTTTCTTTAGTTTTACTTGTAGAATAACATATTAAAATATTTGCATATCTTCGTGAAATGCCTTGTATAAGTTGTACAGTATATTGTACTTTGCTGAATCTACAACACGATTTGTTGTAACAGTAATACCTTTTATACGTTGTACAGTATATTTATAAGTTGTACAGTATATAAGTTTGTTTAGTAGGCCGATTTCTCTGTCTGTGAATATGATGAATAAAGTATATGAAGCATTCTGTACATGATTTATTTCAACAGTTAACCTCACTGGCACATAGACCAAATGAATTTAATCTAACGTAATGCTCATGAAACTGGAATGCACCTGATGATGGCGGCATACTGTCAAGGCGCTTCGTGCTAATTAAATATTAATAAAAAGTGGCTAATGGAGCAGAAATAATTTCATAAAGGTTTTTTGTAATTTGAAACTAATCTAATTTCTAGAATACCGGGAGACTGTATAGTTTTATTTTCTATTTTTTCCAAAGGTTACAATTTCGTGGAGATACCATTGTTTTTACGATTAGTTACGTAAGTTGCATTACTTATTACGTAATACAGTGATATGTGAAGACCATCATCTAATGAGAAAAATGATTCTCAGATGCTATTACACGAAGCAACAAGCGGCATACGGAAGACTGAGTACACCGAAAGCAAAAGAAATGGATGTGTAACGAAAGTGGTTTAGGTACAAACCTCCGTTGAAAGACGCACACACAGCACTAATGCATGTGCCACCACATGAGCAACGACAGTTCAAAGACACAAATTGGTCCACCTGGACATTACTCTCAGACTTTTCCTAGATGTAGGTGAATAAAAAGAGCCCAAACACAAAGAGCCTGATACTGTGTGGACTAGCTCATTCACGAATGTCATTCTTTCACAATTTGGGGCTACTTTTTAATAAGTCTGTTTAGTATCACATACAAAAGACGAGCTTATTTCCCGATGATTTATGTGCGTATAAATAAGCAAGCAATCGCTGTTTTTGATTTTTGATACTATTTATCATACCATTAACATTTGTCGAGCCACTGCAGCCTCATCATCAGATGGAGGTGTTGCAGGAACGTTATATCGCGGACCAAGTGTAGCTAGAAGCTGTGGTGTTGGGGCTGGCGCAAATCATGGAAATTTAGCAATCGGTAACGAAATGCTTATGAAATGGAAATGTTGCTAGTTTTGGCTACTTACAATGCACCGCTTCGTGATATTCATAGCAAATCTGTTCCGACAGCATACAATTCAGGTGTACCCACAAATATATAAAGTATTTAGCTGCACTTGTTTCACGCTTATTTGCAGTGGATGAAAATACAAAGAATATGCATGTGATAGATATAGGACGTTGCTTCGTCAAGCTCTTTGGCCGAGATGCATTGTATTACAGAATAAATATTTACGAGTATTGATAATATATTTAAGTGTACCTTGCTAGCTGTTGGTGTGTTCTTATATTGGTGATATAAATATTAAGTGGATTAAAAAGGTACATAAAAGACAAGCAATAGAGTGAAGCATTTACTATGTAATTAAGGAGTGAATGAGTTACAGCATGCCACAGTTGTTACATGACTAAGAGAGTGAACTGTACTTGTGAATATTGAAACTATGATCAATGCATCTTAGGCTGAAATCATGATATAGTAAAGTGCTATATCTGTAGTATACATGTTCTTTGTATTTACATTCCTTGTTTACGTTCTGTGAATAAATGTGAAACAAAGTCCAGCCAAATATTGTGTACTTTCTGTGTGCAACACAAAATAATATACATTATGGTAACAGATTTGCTATGGATATGTGATGCAGTGCGCTTTAAGTAGAGGCTACCCAAAACGTAACAATATTTTCGTTTCACAAGCGTTTCGTTACGGATTGCTCAATTTCCGCCATTTTCACCAGCCGCATCATCACAGTGTCTAACTACACTTGGTCCACGATATAATGTTCCTGTAACTCCTCCGTCTGGTGAAGAGCCTGCAGTGGCCGAGAACTAGTTAACAGTACAATAAATAGTAACAAAAAGTCAAGAAAAGTGACTGGTTGCATATTCATACCCAGGTAAACTGCCAGTTTAAATCACCGTTGCAGTTCGTCATCCACCATAGATACAGTGGAAGAACTTATTCTAGTTTCTCTGCTTTTGATTCTATTGGTATTTCATCATGTTACAGTATTATGGTACACACACACATTCTTTTAAGAACTTTTCATAAATTCCATATCAATACTTAAGATAAACAAAGTTGATTCAATGACGACAGTTTTACTCGCCTTTACCAGTCACTTACCGATATTTCTCTCTATTCGCCCACATGCATAATTTGCTTACTAGCTAATAGGATCCTTTCTCTAATATTTTTTCGCCCATAAAGAATTCTAAAATTCTTTTATTGAAATTATATTTGATATCGGTACTTAATTTTTCATAAAACATTCTAACAGCTATGTCATTAGTATATGGTCTTGTTTTACAGGAATCAGATACAGTGCATGCAAAGAAATTTCTGTTTATATATTTTACTACTTATAAAACTGCTCTCAGTGTGAGCCCTTAAAGTGAACGATCTATTTCTTGTGTTGTTGAAATGAGAAGTTAGAAGCTGTTAGCTGCAAAATGTTGTTCACGGTGAAATATGAGTGTAATTCCCCTTTTTTCAGTTTTATTTATTTGTATGTTTTGTAATCGTACATTGTGTTTTTCCTGATATACTCAGTGCTATGCAGAATTTCGACGGCTCCACGCAAGTACCGTCTGAGAGGTCATTTTTTACTCGGCTGTGCTGTGTCGTACAGCAACGTCGCGTACGTTGAGTTAGGAAATTGAACTATTTGCAAAAATATATTTATCCTCACGCACAATATGAGGACGTCTGGAGCACCACTTACTGTTTGACCGCGACGGCCGCTGTGGCGCTTCAGTCCGGAACCACGCTGATGCTACGGTCGCAGGTTCGAATCCTGCCTCGGGCATGGACGTGTGTGATATCCTTAGGTTAGTTAGGTTTAAGTAGTTCTAAGTCTAGGGGACTGATGACCTCAGATGTTAAGTCCCATAGTGCTTAGAGCCATTGAAACCTTTCTGAAGTTTCACCGTTTTTGAGGCTCCGTCTGACGCAGCACCGTACAAGGCGGACCACACTGGTGCTCCTAGCGACGTCACTGAAAGACGTCTTTTGAGACGAGAATAGTTTCTCTGCACAGCATCACAATGGGCGTATCCACCATGTGTGGTGGCTCCGAGTAGAATGAACGTTGCCGTATTGCATTCGTCTTCGTCAAATGGGCTCAGCATCTGGCGAGATGGCTTGGGTGCCCTTGGATACACAACACAATCACATCTGGTTCTCGCAGCCGGCAAATTTTTTACATTTTTGACGTGTTAAGGCCGATGGCAGTCCCCGATCTTCAGGGTCGCAATAACGTTACTTTTCGACAAGATTACGCAAGAACGCGTGATGCCTCTGGTGATCTGACCTGTCTCGACACAGAGGGTGTTCGATAGTTGCACTGGGAAGCAAGTTCTCCTGATCTTCCATCCATTGAAAACATTTTGCCGTGAGTTGCTGAGAGACTGACCCGTCATCATACGCCAAGCAATACTGTTGAACTCTGGCACAGAGTTGAAACGGCCTGGAATGACGTACCAGTTCGTACCATCCAATGTCAGACATTATGGCAAGTAGGGTTATAGCCATTGCTGCAGCTAAGGTGGTGGTCCTGTGTACTAAATTTAACAATCTATACAAAATGGTTCAAATGGCTCTGAGCACTATGGGACTCAACTGCTGAGGTCATAAGTCCCCTAGAACTTAGAACTACTTAAACCTAACTAACCTAAGGACAACACACACATCCATGCCCGAGGAAGGATTCGAACCTACGACCGTAGCGGTCGCGAATCTATACAGTCACAAATCACTCATAAATTCAATCATGTACTCTTCCTACACTGTTCAGTCACGTTAATGTGACCACCTTTCGAAAGTCTGAATAGAGTGGGGTCATGGAATGTACCGAAAGGGACGTGGAGCCACGCCGACTCCTGCTCCGTGACCAGCTCCACTAGGATTTTCGGCTGAGGATCCATGGCGCGAAAAGCCCGATCGAGATCGCCCAAAAGATTCTTGACTGAGTTTACTGCCGGAGAGTTGGTGGCCAGTGGAATACTGGTGCTCTTCACCACTCATGTACACTCCGAGCTGTCTGACACATTTCATTGTCTTGCTGGTAGATGCCATAGTGCTGGGGAAAAACAAACTGCATTTAGGGGTTGTACGTATCTCAATGATAGATGCATATTTATGTTGGTCCATTGTGCCTCCCAGGACGAGATCACCTAGGGAATGTTGCGAAAACATTCCCCAGACCATAACGCTCCCTCCTGGCCTGCTCTTAGACGTTCCACACTGTACACACCGCGGCCATCTGTCCGATGGAGCATAAAACGTGAGTGATCTGAAAAATCCATCTGTCGCCACTTAGCGAAAGTCCAGTTGCGGCGCCGGTGTGCAAATACGAGCCTTTGCTATGGATGAACAGCAGTCAGTACGATGGCATGAACGTGGCGCCCATTGCGGGGCTCAAACGCAGCAGCGTTCACTGAACGGTCGTTGAGGAGACACTGTTGGTTGGCCCTTGGTTCATCTGGACGGTCAGTTGGTCGACAGTTACACGTCTGTAAATTCTGATGACATTGTCTACAAGGCGATACGCGATCTGTTGTAATTTTTTCTTTCAGTTTAGGCATTGAAAATCCAAGATATCGAGATCGCACATGAAATCTTCTTTATTTGGATGTACTACCAGTGTCAGCAAACAATTTAGCCACCTTCAGGTCATAAAACATTCTTGTTTATTGTTGGTGCCAGCAGGGTTTCACACATCGTTAAAATCTTTCTTAAAATGACACGAACGATGAAAAGTTTTTTAACTGTCATGTATGGATGTTGTCATTTTATGAAACATTGATTTGTGAAGCCGAATTGGCTCGAACAGTAATCGTTCGAATGGCTCTAAGCACAATGGGACTTAACGTCTGAGGTCATCAATCCCATAGACTTAGAACTACTTAAACCTAACTAAGTTAAGGACATCACACACATCCATGCCCGAGGCAGGATTCCAACCTGCGACCGTGCAGCCGCATGGGTCAAGACGGCAGGAGAGGCACCAGACGATATTTTAATTTCCACTGTCTATACTTTACAAATAAATTCATAGAACTTCGTCAACATCACCAGGAAGGATTCAGGACCCACACTCATAGTAGTGAAAGTTCAAAAATATAACAAAATAAATTTTTTACATATGAAATTTCATCATTTTTTTCACTTACTATTGGCTGTATTTGTTGCTATAGGTGCACTTTTCTTCATAAGTAAGAGAGATTCTTCGATAAATTATGCACATCATACAAACCATACTTACAGGCGTATGAAACTCTAGAATTTATTTAATTTATAGAAAAATGAAAGAGCCGTTACATTTTAAATTTCATCTTCAGAAAAAAAACTTAAATTTTATTATTAATTATCTCAATTTTTACCACAGTCTTCAATAGATTTAGAAAATTCTAGAGTTTCATACACCTGTAAGTATGGTTTGCATACTGTGCAGCATTCATCGATGAATCTCTCTTAGTTATGAAGAAAAGTGTATCTATAGCAACAAACGCAGCCAATAGTAAGTGAAAAAAATAATGAAATTTCATGTGTAAAAAAATTATTTTGCTATGTTTTTGAACTTCCACTGCTATGAGTGTGAATCCTGAATCCTTCCTGGTCATGTAGACAAAGTTTTAAGAATTTATTTGTAAAAGTATAGACAGTGGAAATTAAAATGTTCTGAGGTGCCTCTTCTGCTCCAAGTTGGTCCGTTTGACGTCCTACCCCCCCCCCCCCCCCCCCCCCCCTTAAAATGATACCAGTATACTATAAACGATGAATGTCTCTGATAGGCTCGATAATGCGGATCACTGGCTTTTCGAGACCGCAGAGCCAAAGACACTGCTTTGTAGGAGTAAGAGAGCGCTGGGCTCATAGTTGTAGGTAGCTGTCTGTGAGGGAAAGACGATAGAGTAAGCAGTATTTGGGGTGCGTTGTGTGAAGCCACCAAGTGTTAGATTAATGTAGGTATGTCAGTATTGTTGAACGTGGAAGCAGAAGTCTTCATGCAACCAAGGTGAAAATGTTAAATAATTATGATTCCTGTTTTTCTGCCAGCGCGTTAGTATAGATGAATTGGCTGATAATTTCTAATTGTTCAGTGACCCCAGAAAGTACGTAAACCGTTTTGATAAAAAGGCTAGTTAGATATTGCACTTTGTAATGTTTCTCAGATTTGTTAACAGAGCTATATTTAATTTAATGAGTTGCATTTATGTTGGATTAATGAAGTTAGATAATAGTCTACTTAAATTTCATTGTTTGTGAATCAATTGTGAGTAGTGTAATTTCAACTGTCAGATGTTTCTGAAAAGACAAACTTAAGTTGCAATATAGTTTTGCTAAAAAACTGATATTAGTAATTCACCATAATCAGTTGCTGCAGGTCATACTTTTTAAAGAAGTTGGAGTTTCTTAAGTGTTCTCGTTTATCAGCCAAATGAATTTCATGTGCATTTCAAGCATTATGGCCAGCATTGCACATTGCTGAGTCTGTAGCTAGCATATTTATATATTTTTTATGAGAGACCAGTGTATATAGCGTTACTCCGTTGCTGCTTTAGTGGTAAGACAATTTATTTGCTATGTGCACAGGGACCAAAGTTATCAGTTTTGAACAGGACCAGATGATTCAGTCTCTGAGGGGCTGAATGTATTTTGCAGTGACTGTTTTCTTTATTGGTATTGGGAGTTGCATTGCCCAATCGATTCGTCTTAAGTTTTGCCAACAATAATACAGAGTAAGCACACCACTTGCACTTAACAACACGCAACACGACTATCCGAGTTCAGTAAGCATTCCACGGTTCAAACATTCATTCAACGTTATCGTGAAGTTTATTATTTCATTTCATTAAAGAAAATTACGCAACAAGTAATTTCGTTATTTGCTATCTCACCTGGTGCAATTTTAGCGGTCGGCATGTAATTATCTAGACTCACAAACTCTGTTGTTACTTATTGGCTATATTGAGTCTCATTTTCTACGCTATTTATGACTGGTAGAGTAGGTTAATGAGTCTCAATGAGACAACAGCGGCACACGTAGCCAGATGGTGGCTGTTCTGCCACCTGTTGTTAATTTGGAAAGAAATGTGCCGTCGTAAATTACCCGCCTTGGCTGCTGGAACAGTGGTAAATGGTTTCACTTGGTGTCGTGCCATCTCTGCTGCTGCTGCTGCTCCAGTTAGCGCACACCGTTACCGACGGACATCACTGCCAGCACGTCCCACAAGGTCGGCATTCCTGGCCGAAGTTCGGTCACGCTGTGCCAGCAAACGCCGTAAACACCTGTGTCGCGGTCCGGCCTGTGTCAGTATTCAGAGCAGCAAGCCGCGAGGCTGCGCAGCCTAGGAGAGCGCATTGCCAGGATAAACACATTTAATTCGCCAGTTTGTCTTCTGGGTTTATTCTTCCTGGGTTGCTAGCTGATTTCGCATCTCGTAATTTAATTACTTTATTCCCTGTTCTAATTTGTTTGTCCAGTTTATAGATGAGAACAACGTACACCTGTACCACCTGTTCTTTCTAACTCTATTTCATTTATTCCCATTTCTTGCATTTTTTGTTCTGTATTTTAAACTGCTCATGTGTTATCGCTCTCACGACTTATCATGTACAATCAATGAAGTTAAACAACGCACCACTATTTTATTCCTTTATGCTATCGTTATCGCGAAATATTCACGACGTTTACTGAACAAATTTCCATGCGGCTACTTTTTCCTTTATGTCGTACTTACACGGGATCAGCATGGTTGTTGAAGGATTTGGCATGGTTAATTTAAGAGTCTATTCTCTTCAGTCAGCCTATTAAATAAGTAAAATCCACGATTTTTTTTTTTCAAAACTGATGAAGCAATCGACGCAAATCTTGTTTTACATCATTTATTGATTACTGCACAACATTTTATGATTTTTTAAAGAAATTCAGTCATAATTAAGCCCCCATCCGAGGAGTTTTTCAAGCTGACAGAACGGAGTGCGGGCAATCAATAGAGATATCCTTCTGAAATTTAGCTAATGTGCTCCTCGGACATGTCCATTAGGAGTAATAATCTATTTTTTATTTTAATTTATCAGTTAGTATTGGAAAACTGTGATCAAAAACACACGACAACACTTCTGCTTTGTTTCGAAATACTAAAAAAGAAGTGTGCTATTAAGCTGGGTGCAATATGTTATAGGTTAAGAAAATTGTTTGTTTTATTTATTTGAAATAAAATTTGCAGACTGCAGGGCTTCTGTCACGGATATACGTCAATTTGCACAAAGAAACTTTAACTCCTCGAAGGGATGCTCATTGATGACTGATTTTCTTTAAAAAATCAGAAAATGTTTTCCAAGAACCAATAAGTAATTTGGAAAAAGATTTATTTTTATTGCTTCATTAGGTTTTCCTAAATAATCGTAAAAATTGCACATTTTATAGGCTGACTGAAGAGAATTGACTCTTAAAGGGTGGCTGGATGCCCTTCACCCACTGGGGCTGAATTTGATTACTCTAACTGCCTGCATGTATTGTTATCCACACAGAAGTGCGCGAAAATTTTCTTAAGTTTTGCTGATTGTGTAACTGTTGCATGACTTGGGTACCAGCCCGGTATTCACCTAGTCAGATGTGGAAAACCGACTAAAAACCGCATCCAGGCTTGCCAGCACACCAGCCCACGTCTTTATTCCACCGGGCGAATTGCTTTCGGAGTCGTCGTGCCTGCCTAAAACCTGAAATAATACTAGCGGCACGAAAACTGTTACTGGTAATTCTGCAATGAATTAAAGCAATAATAACGACAGTGATAGTGACAGTAGAAGATACGAAAGGTATTTATAGGTGTGATATTTTCTGAGACAGCAAGCGACCTAAGTTTCTGTGCAGCAGTTTGTTTTAAGGATATGGTTTCGATAAAGATGAATCAATGTGAAACATATCCACTAAGGAGAAACAGCGAAGCAAACTTCAGGTATTTAATAGGACTGTAGGTTATTTTTAGTCTTTATTCCACCGGGCGAATTGCTTTCGGAGTGGTCGTGCCTGCCTAAAACCTGAAAGCGGCACGCTAACATGCATGGGTATCGGGGCAAATGGACAAGTTTAAATGAGTAATTTGACAACAGGAACATTTATTTCTAATACATTACTTAAAACTAGTGGTGATCATTAAACATTTCCCTTTCACAGAATTTATATACATTCAGGAGAAAGTTAGTAGTTTTTATTTTTCTCGAGCTATCTTTAACATTCATTTGACCCCACTGCCCAATTCATTCTATATGAGTCACTTCCTCTTTGAAGTTCCTCTATACCAACATACTACACAATTTTTACCATACATTCCAAACTGTTTCTTTCTCTTGCAATTAACTGCTTTTCTATGATCTATCAGGGCTCTCATGAATCCATTCTTCCGTTTTATAAGTTTTTACGCTGTCTTTATTCTAATTTCGGTATAACTATCACTTCTTTTACTTCTAATTTCCTTAATTCAAGTGTCTCTATTTGCTTGTTTTTGGGGGCATCCACACTCTATATTGCATTTTAACACATCTTCGAACATACAGCTATCGGAATTTCTTCTTATTTTCAACTACAACGTTTCTTACCAGCAATTGCCTGTTTTTAAGGGAAACTTTCCTCGTGTTTGGCAGCCTGGCAACCATGTCTTCCTAGCTTCGACTCCCTCATATATCATCTTTTTCCTATGGAAGTACGATTATTTCACTCTTTCCGCTGCTTTGATTTTCAATTGCTACTGTGATAACCGCAACTACTTATTTATTTATCGATACCGCTCCTGGTTCACTGTGTATTCATATCTACTTTGATTATATTTCTGGATACTATTCATGAACATTCATGAAGTTTTGAAGTGATAAGCAAACTGTCGATCATAATTACGACCAATAAGTTCTTACTAACATATTACGTATTTCAGAGTGAAAGCTCCATCTTCATGGTTCGCAAATTAATCTGAGTTTTTTCATGACAGTATGGTGAAGTAGTCGTACCTTGCGGAGGTCGTACACTTACCACTGTATAAATGGGAAAGACAGACGACCCGTTACTAAAAATAACCTACAGTCCTATTAAATACCTGAATTTTGCTTCGCTGTTTCTCCTTAGTGGATATGTTTCACATTGATTAATCTTTATCGAAACCATATCCTTAAAACAAACTGCTGCACAGAAACTTAGGTCGCTTGCTGTCTCAGAAAATATCACACCTATAAATACCTTTCGTATCTTCTACCGTCACTATCACTGTCATTATTATTGCTTTAATTCATTGCAGCATCACCAGTAACAGTTTTCGTGCCGCCAGTATTAAATGTTGATGATTAGTGTTTTAGGGCGCACAACAGCGAGGTTATCAGCGCCCGCCCAGTATTAAAGTTATTGCTTCATAGTACTGTTGCTCGCCCTGACAGCAGATGTATTCAAACCATTTTTAATTCTATTAATGTCATTTTATTTCTGTTGTTACATTAAAACTGTTGTCATATCTCAAATAACCACAGTATAAAAACTGGTAAGTGTAAAAGCCTTGCCCGATGTAAGAATGAATTTGAAAGCTTTAATTTAATCAGATTACATAAATAAAATAATTTTTTTAGCTTGGTGTAGAACACAGTTCGCGTATCAAACCCTACAGCTCTACAGCAAATATTTTACAAATGTAAATTCCTCAACCTTACTGAAAAAACGACTATTGTCGTAGAGATGGTGACTCACTATTTTATTCCACCTTTAATATTTTCTACACGCAATTGCAAAATTTTTTTTGATCGTTAGGGTTCGATCACCGTAGGATATCATCAGAATAATTGAAAGCAGCATCAGATGGTCACGCAGTGGTGCTGACAAAGCAATTATTATTGTTGTAGGTGCTATCTCGGTAAGGCAAAAATGATGTAGACTAAGGTGTCACCTCGTAATTTCCATCATGCACCCTTTCCATGGATGGTTGACATCCCAATGCGCGTCTGACCTGTCTTTCACTACAACCATTTTGGCTTTGAGGTGGGATAACTCAGCTGGCAGTCTTTTAGGTTCTCACATGACATGGGCCCTATGAACCAAGTTACAAAGCTCCCCTTCACGCTTAGTCGGTTGGTTACGTCTACGAGCCTGTAGATATTAATCGGTGTGAGCTGGCTGCCTATAAGGGACATGTTCCAAAGCACAATGGATTTTGTCATCTCAGTAATCCCACCTCACAGTCAGCTTCCGTGAGAATGATTATAATGAAAGACATATCAGAGGCTCGTTGCACTACCGCCCGTGAATCGGGTGCGTGATCAAAACAACTATTGGTACCTAAATCTACGGCGTTTTTGCATCACGCAGGTAGCATTTCCAAAAGGATCTGTAATATTCTGCGGAAACACGATGTGGAGCTTGTTTGTCGACCACCCAGGGTCTGTAAAGGAGAATCTTGAGTTGTATAAAGCAGGTGCCTATCTCATCCCTTCCATTTGTAGCACGTCATACAACGGGCAGACCATCGGGGCTGTGGAGGACCGATATATAAAGCGTGTCACATGCTCTTACAACAGCCGAGGATAATCCTTTGGTGCTAGTCATCCTAAGGAATAAAACACGCCGGCCGCGGTGGTCTAGTGGTTCTAGGCGCGCAGTCCGGAACCGCGGGACTGCTACGGTCGCAGGTTCGAATCCTGCCTCGGGCATGGATGTGTGTGATGTCCTTAGGTTAGTTAGGTTTAAGTAGTTCTATGCCCTAGGTGACAGATGACCACAGAAGTTAAGTCCCATAGTGCTCAGAGCCATTTGAACCATTTTGAATAAAACAAGACAAAGATTCTGGCGTGCAATTCCTGCGTGTTATTAAGAAAGCACTTGAGATTAAATTTGCACCTGACTTACTTCCTACTTGGAATCGTCCCCTCTTTCTGGTCAAACGAAAAGGCATGGAGTTAATGCTACTCAGATAATACCACTTGTTCACCCATTGGTAATGAATGTTCGCTGTTGACAACTTCCGACGTTAATCATCTTTGGTTGTGCGGTGGCGCTAGTTGTCTGCCGCGCCCGCGCACGCGCTTGTGTGTTTCTCGACTCATTAGTTGAGCAGAAGTATCCGGATACCCCTGTGTATTGCGGAATTGACCACAAGAGGTGACGAAAGGCGGACCCACCGGTATAAAAGGAGGTGCGGAGTACCATGTTTTGAGCAGAGGAGCAGTAATGTACAGTGGGTCAGGAGATCTCACTGACATCGAACGTAGACTAGTTACTGAGTGTCACCTGGGTAACGAATCCATCAGGGACGTTTCACCCTTCTAAAGCTGTCCAAGTTACCTGTTGGTGATGTGACTATGAACTGGAAACGAGAAAGAGTAACCACAGTTAAACCGATACTACGCACAGCTCATGCGCTGATGGACATGGACCACTGAGCACTGCGGAGAGTGGCTGTAAAAACTACCATGAAATCAGTGGAAGGAATCGGTCGTGAGTTCCGACCTGTTACTAATAGGCTGGTTAGCACAATGACCGTGAGCAGAGAGTTGAAAGAATGTGGTGCAATGGTTGAGCAGCACGTCATATGACGCACATTTCTGTAATCAATGCTAAGCGATGCTCGAGGTGGAGTAAAATCAACGTCGGTGGACAGTGGATGCCCGGAAACGAGTATTTTCGAGTGTTGAGCCAGGTTACATCCTGTGGCAATCGACTGAAGAGTTTTGGTTTGGAGCAGGTCTGGAGGACGTTACCTACTTACTACCACGTGGAGTGCCAACAGTTAAGTTGGGGGGGGGGGGGGGTGTAGTGTTACGATATGGGAGAGGTTGTGGACCTTTCATCGTGCTGAAGAACACATTTTGTAGCATTGTGTACTACATACAGTAAAGGAAAAGTACAAAAACAATGATTATATCAGCATGATGACGCACCCTGCCATAAAGCAACATGTGTGAGGCAATAGTTTTTGGACATTCCTAAAGTGGACTGGTCGGTCCACAGTCTCGACGTCAACACACACAGTCTCGACAGTCTCGAGTGGAACACCTTTGAGATGAGATAGAACGTCGACTTGGTTCCAGATACCAGCGTCAGACGTCACTACTTTTCTGTTTTCGGCCCTTGAAGAAGACTGGGCTGCTAGTTGTCCAGACATTTTCCGACAACTAATTAAAAGTGTCCCCAGCGGAGCTCAAGTCGTTATAAAGACGAAGGGCGGCCGAAACTTATATTAATACCCACTAATAGCTGTTTGGATACCTTTTATTAGCTAGTGTATGCTGCATTATGGTTTGGTCATTGTAGCGATTTCCCACTCCATACGTGCCTTGAAAATTATGGACTGTTCACCTGTCGAAACATGGACGGCTGTCGAAGACGTCACTCGGCTGCGTTCCCTTCAGTTCTTTGAGCTTCTTTCTACTTTTGTAGGGCACATGTGCAGTGAATGAGGTGAAAAGGGAAGGATTCAGTCATAAGAGGAAGTTACACTCTATTCTACTGTGGTGTTGATAGACATCTACCAAAACATGCGGAAGTGAAATAAAATGTCGTATGGCGAGGGCCTCCCAGCTGGTAGACCTGATCGCCTGGTGTAAGTCTTTTGAGGTGACGCCACTTCGGCAATTTGCGCGTCGATGAGGATGAAATGATGATGAAGACGACACAAACACGCAGTCCCTGATCGGAGGAAATCTCCAACCCAGCCGGGAATCGAACCCGAGCCCCCTGGAAAGACAAGCCGGAGCGCTGTCCAATCAGCTACGGTGGCGCACATGCAGCAGTGGGGATCATAAGATCGTTACCTGTGAGAAGATGAATCTATACTTTACACACTCTCTGTAAACGTACCCGTTGGGATATGACCTAAACAAGAAAAAAATGCTCTGTAACAGTCTTCAAGCTCTAACTGAGATTCTATTATTCCAGCAGTAAATAAAGATTTAATGAAATGGAAATGCGAGGGTAATCCCAAAAGTAAGGTCTCCTATTTTTTATAAGTACATAGACCTGTTTATTTCTACAATGGTTTACGTCTGTTTACAGCTTGAACATTTAGCTATTTTTCGACATAAATGGTTCAAATGGCTCTGAGTATTATGGGACTTAACATCTGTGGTCATCAGTCCCCTAGAACTTAGAACTACTTAAACCTAACTAACCTAAGGACATCACACACATCCATGCCCGAGGCAGGATTCGAACCTGCGACAGTAGCAGTCGCGCGGTTCCGGACTGCGCGCCTAGAACCGCTAGACCACCGCGGCCGGCTTTTTCGACATAATTACCATTTCTGTCGATGCATTTTTGTAGACGCTGTGGCAGTTTTTGTGTGCCCATGTCATATCAGCTCGTCGCCATGCTGTTCAGAAAGTTATGAACCTCTTCTTTCACCTCGTCGTCGGAGCTGTATCGCTTTCCCTCCAAATGTTCTTTTAACCTAGGGAACAGGTGATAGTCACAGGGCACCAAGTCAGGACTATAGGGTGGTGGGTGATTATGTTCCACTGAAACTGTTGCAGGAGAGCAACGGTTCGCCGAGCGATGTGTGGGCGAGCGTTGTCATGGAGAATGCGTACGCCCTTGCTCAACATTCCTCTTCTCCGGTTCTGAATTGCCCGTTTGAGTTTTTTCAGAGTCTCACAGTACCTGTCAGCGTTAATTGTGGTCCCAGTGGGCACAAAGTCGTCCAAAAATACCCCTTTCCGATCCCAAAAAAACGGTTGTCATTACTTGACCAGCAGACTGAATTTCGGTCCGACCAGTTGCAAACTCTCTACACCACTTACGAACATTTTTGACATCCATGCACTACTCATCATACACTACCGTCAATTAGCGATGGATTTCAATTGGCGCAGTGCCCTTTGCGTTCAAAAACCGAATAACTGCGAGCATTGGCACTTGGCGGTAACATCCAACGGGAGCTCCATTCTCAACGGCTGTCAAGCCAAGACTGAGCGCCTCAGCGCGGCGTGTGCATGTTTACACACAGACAGAGTTCTGTACTTATAAGAAAAAAAAAGAGACCTTACTTTTGGGATTACACACGTAAATGATGGTGGAGAAAACGTAATTCATTATTGTGCATTGAATGAATTCCTTTTTATTAGCACATACTTCAACCATAAGCCACAGCATAAATACACCTGGAGTAAAACAAGTGCTCGGTTATTGATTACACCATAACCAATAGAGGTATTCTTCCAAGCCAAGTATAGGTGTGAGAACGTTAATATCAGCCAATGTAGGATCGGATCATTGGCTGGTGATGTGTAAATTGAACCCGACACTTAGACGGAAAAACAAAAACTAAAAAATTGATAGACTGACCGAAGAAATAATTAAAACTGAAGTCATACAGGATGAGAATACAAATGTGCTATATCGAAGTAAATTAGTGGAGAAAATCCCTAATAACCCATATCTAGACGAACAAAATGTAGTATCCAGATGGACTACTCAAATCGAATATCTAACTGGCAGCACGAAAAGGATGAATGTGATAGGTGGTAAAACACAAAACACCATGGTTTAACCAATATGTTAAAGAATTAGCTATTTAGAAGAAGAAAGCATTCCTAAAATATACAGTCAGTCAAAGTCATTACTGTTATACGGAGTATAAGGTCATTCGTAACAGAGTGAACTCGGATTTTCGGAAAACAAAAGAGGATTATTGGCAGTGACACACAAAAGGTATGGAATGAGACCTTTATGGATTACAAAAGATAGTATAGTAAGTGCTCCAAAAACAAAAGATGGATATTAACGAACACATTCAGATACACAATGTAAGCAAAATTCATTGGAGTAGTCGTCATAAATTACATTGTAAGGATGTAGCAAATACGTAAATCGAAACCCGTCATTAAGGCACAGAAAATGACAACCAAATAGGCTTCTCATTGGAGGAAGTATGTACTGCAGTAAAAAGACTTAAAAACAAAAAATTTCCAGCGCCTGATGATATGTATACATATACATAATGAATTAATAAAATACGGACGCCAGGCATTGTATCAACAGCATCATTCTTTGTTTAATAATATCATGAAGGAATGGAGAATACCAAGAGAACGGAAAGAAAGTATTAAAAGTCCAGTATATGAAAAGGAGATAAGCAGGTATTATATAATTCCCAGGGAATCGTTCACTTCATACCACCTAAAAACTGTTATAATCAGTGGAGACAGAATGCAGAATTATATAGAGATAACAGAAGAACAGCAAGGATTCAGAAAAAGCAGGAACACGATAGATGCTTTTTTCGCTTTAAGACAGGTTGTGGAGAAGTCCATAGAGTTTAATATCGCAACCCACCCATGTTTCGTTGACATGTCAAAAGCTTTTGATAGGATCAGAAAAAAGGATGTAATTCAAAACTTAATAGACAAGATGCTGATGATGCTGTACTCAGAGCCAATTTAATGAAACAGCTAAGTACTATAACACCTAAGAGTACGGTAATAGCAAAAGCAGCGGTACGATGTAAATTAGAAGTAGATGGTGTGTCAGACGAACAAGTGATGAGATTTAATTATCTAGGGATTGTGATGACCAACTATAAAGACTTAATCATTGAACCGTGATTTATTTTCAAAGAATATTCTTAAGAATTTATTTTATTTACTAGCGATTCATCAAGAACATTAACATATTTAATCACACTATGTAACCATGGAGGTAGTTGCCAGGGAGTAACTGATGAAATCATAACCAAATTCCTTTTACAAATGGGCATTTTATTCACTTTAATAGTGCCTAAAAGCATTTTTGAAAAGAAACAGATTTAAAATTATAATCAGAAAGCACCCTCTAAATATCAAAAATACAATTTATTCAGAGGCAGCAAGAAACAAGTTTTGACTGTATGAGCTTTCTGGCAGAGAACCTTGCCGCTTCCTTTTGACACGGCTGTAGTTACGACGGCTCACAACACTTTCTGAAATACTACACAGGTGCAAACTGCAACACACCAGACAACTTTAAACTAAGAGTTTTAACAATTTACACAAGCACGCAAACTATGCACTCCCCGTAGGAGGGATGGAAATGGTACCGAACACTAACAATTAAAATATTATCCTTGCCACCGAAGGTGCAACTTGATTTCAACTTCTAAGGAAAGTCTTACGATGAAAGGGTGGCAACTTTATATACTAAAATGATCATTTAAATAAAAGCCCATGAAATGCAATCTTACATAAAATACTACAAGGTTGGCCAAACAATAGTCAAGATGCTCTACAGTACACAGATACCGCCTCTCAAGATCATAGGCAATAATATCAAAGTTTCCAACGATCAAAACATATTTCAGGTATTAGGCCGTTACACTCCAAGCAATAAATTCGTTAACACACCAAATCCGACAACATGACAGAGGCAGCTACTAACGTACAGTAGATTGATAGGGAGATTACCGAACAACCCGCACTGCAGGTTGCTCTAACCCGCCCCTACTCAACAAGGGAAAAACGGACCACCTAACTTATAAACAACCACCTTCCCGCGGGTGGACAAACGAAGGAGAATGGTGGGACTACCCCAAAGCAAAACGGCTGGTGACCTCACCAAAAAAAAAAGAAGAATTTAACAAGAGCAAATCAAACAACATGTCACCAATCACTTAACTTCTAATAAACTGCGATTTCTCTATAAGACCTGGCGCAGCACCCTCAAATCGCTCTCCCGAACCGTCCGCTGCCAGCCGCTTCAACGGGCGCAGGAAGGCGCGCCGATCTCCCGTCTCACGGTGTCGCAGCTCGCACCGGCCAGACTGATGTCGTGGGTTGACTCCAGTTGCTCTCGTGTCGACCGCGAAGTCACTACCCCTCGCTATACGCCGCGGCCCACTGGACTCAAGTGGCGACCTCACATGCGCCGACGCTCAAGACGGACAAATCATCTTGTGTCTCAGTGCGTGACCGACCAACCGGTCGATCCAACCGCCAATGACCACTGCCTGAGCAAACTCGAGCAGACTGGCGGCCTAACGCGCAGACTCAGATGCAGGAACTAAGCCTCGACCGGGCGACCACTCGCTCAGTTCTCTTACTGGCGGAGTGGAGAAGATTCTCATTTTGCCGACTTTAAAGTTTGATCCGAACGACAGACATACTAGCACTCCGAACGACAGACAGACACTAACTGCCTAACAAATGCTGACGAGAGACAGACTAGCAAGCTGTGGACGAGAGACTGACCCAGACTGACCGGCTGGTGAGCTCATAGCGCTCATTAAATGCACGTTAACAGGCAACCTTTCCCCTTTCCCACCAGAGGGAGACACCAATGCTGCGACTGCCATAGAGGCGCCACCGCCAGAAACGGAGGGCGACTGCTTCATACTACGCGCTGCAGCGCTCTTCAAAACAGCAATTTTTTACCACGGCTCAACCATGCAAATGTCAAATCAAGTATAGAGGCGGTAAAAATATGTGAAACAATGGTGTGTCCTATTCTGACAACTGCAGCAGAACTAAAGCAGAAACGAAAAAGATAAAACAAAAGTTAACGGCAGTGGGGAAAAATAGGATCATGTGTAAATGATTGACCTTTCAAGACTAGCCGAAGTATGTAAACATGGACGACCAGCAAGGGAAGCGGCTACCAGGACGACCACCCAAGACATGGGACAGCAGTTGTTCCAGTACATCCACGGAATGAGGCAAACAGAGGCAACCCTAATCAACAAAAGAAGAGGAGGAGAAGATGTAGGGATGCTGATGATTTCTTGCACACTGCAGCTATGCGTCCCACCTAGTCTATTCTTTCATCTCACTCTCCAGGGAAACTACAACATCTGCTACACCGGTAGACGGTCAGTGAGGTCCGCATTCCCCTGCGGAGAGAGGTGACGCCCATCGGGCAGCCGGACCGGCTGGTGTATGACAAGTGTTGCGGCGCAGGGACGCCCCCGCACGGGCGTCGGCCCGAACGCACGCGAGCCGTCGCTGCCCCGGCATCCATTACGGCGGGTCCCGCCATTCATTCATCCGCACACGTAGCGCTGCCAGCTGTGCGCCTAATGACCCCGATATGTTCCGCCGAAGTGCGTCTCGGAACACGCGCGGGCAGAACGTGTCTTACAGAGTTTTTCGTTGTCGGCTGGATCTCCGGCGAACGGGCGCGACTGCGGAAGGGGACCGGTTGCAGTCCGGTTTTCTCCTAAAGATCTGGCGCTACCATATGCGCACATTAACGAAGAGCCGTGGCAGAGGGCCGTAAATTTCCTTATAATGGCTCCGCGGAGCTGCACCGCGTAGAGAAACGACCGGCCATACTTGCAGCGGCGATTAAGCCGTACAGAAGACATCTGGAGGGGATTCGCGAACGCCTCGGTGACAATAGAGACTAATTCAGTTGCAGGTGCAGCTCGTACAACGGCACTAAGGGATACCTATTGTCTGTCCCGTAATGTGGCATGTAAACCACACCGCGCTCGCTAAACCAACTGAAATAGGCCTTCGAAGAGTGATGTTCCGGCTCGTTGTAGCTCAACGCGTCAGACAGGACTGAGCGCCTTATTTCCATGAAACATTCTTTATAATCCCGCTTTGCGAGAAGATGACGTCCTCGTTGGGTATCGAACTTGCAACCTTGAATCAAGGACACAGTCTTAATTACTCTGAAACGCTGCCATCTTTTTTCAGCCTGTCTACTCCCTGCTCATATTAAACATAATGATTTTAGTAATCTTGGTGGAATTTCAAAGCTGTGAATAATTTCAACAGCAGTGGTGGTACGGTTAAAGGATGCGAGAAGAGATTAAGTCTTAAGTGACAAGACACGTAGTTTTGAAGTTCGGTTGACGACTGAGAAATTAAACTAATGGGACAGATAGACAGAGTTGTGATTACTTGCTTCTACTGCAATATTAAAGACATACTGTTTAGCGTCTGGAGACAAATTCATGCCAGTAACAGGACTACATACAACATTTCAGAGATACATATTCCTAAAAACCTTTATTTCTTCTAATCACAAAAACACAATACCGCTTAAATGGTAACTGATTGTCATACGACGTTGACCACGTTGGAAAGTGTCTATCACGTGCATTGTCATTCACTTGTGATCTCTTAAGACGACTAAATGTATGATCGGATCAAGTCTCGCTTACATACGTGTACTATGTCTCGTAGAGAAGAAGTAAAAAGGATTGTATGATAGGAAAAGTGAGACTGACAGCGGTACAATAGTACTCACTGCCGCACGCCATAAGGTGGCATACGAGCATAGATATAGATGCATATATGTGTGAACCACTTTTCTTCGCTGACAGAATGTCATTGCTTCCACGAATATATGCATATGTTTATTTATGAATCACATTGTCAATACTTTCGAAATTCACTGACGGAAAACTGAAAATTAATGGTAAACCGGTGACCTAGAAATGCCAATTTTCCTGGCGCACTGATGTACAACAATTAAAGAGTTTTACCCTAACTTTATCCATATTGCAATGCAAATGGCTGACGTCTACGATTGTCACAGAATTTGCGAAGCTTCACTCATTTTATTCCTTGATTGCTTTTTATTTCCGATAATAGCTTCAGATATAGCTTTTCGGCAGAATTCTCGTATTTAGGTGCTCGTATATGTTACTGCAATATTTAAATAGGCCAGATTATGGACAAAGAAGGGACTACATACTGAACGCAATCACAAGATGTAAAACCATTTTACGAGGACTACCGAGAAAGTAATACACGTTTTGCCATATCGCGGCTCCGGGCGTGGCTAAAGCCTCCATACCGCATTCAGCGGCTGTGACGCGAGGTCTGTGTCTCTACCGCTTTATTTTCTGTGACTTGTTAAAGTATGAGCCGCAACAGAAAACCCTGCCATTTGGGAGGTGCGTTCCGTGGTTGGATTTTCGTTCGCAAAAACCTTCAAACCAACTAACATTTACCGCCACCTTTGTGATGTTCATGCAAAGGAATAACAAGTGAAAGCCGAATGAGGCAATGGTGCATTGATTTTAAAAATGGCCGCACCAATGTTCAGGGTGAGGGCCGTCATGGTAGGCCTAGCCTTGTGACTAACGACCTCGTAATGACTCTAAGGGACTGATTCTCGATTATTTCCTCGAATGCGACTCAGTAATCACAGAGGTATTGTCAAAAACTCACGAAGTTAAGGTGGGCGATACAAAACAAGCGTCGGCGAAAACTTAGTGCGAAAGTTCTGTTTTTTCGCGACAACGAACGTCAACACACGGGCAATAGTGCCCGGGAGCTCCTACGGGGTCTTGTATGGGAGGTGTTTGATCATCCATCATACAGCCCGGATTTGGTGCCGACCGATTTTCATCTCTTCCCTGAGATGAGGGCATGGCTCGCTACACAGCTCTTTGATACTGACGCCGAACTGCAAGCCAATGGTTTAATTTGGTGCAATCGCAGGAGGCATATTTCTACAGAGACGGTATTGAAAAACTTCTTCCACGGGATGACAGGTGCATCAATTTAAAATGTAATTATGTATGTATGTATGTGTGTATGTATGTATGTTTGTATTCTGCTCGAGCGTTTGGGATCCCTATCAGGACGGATTGAGGGAGGACATAGAAGCAATTCATAAGCGGGCTGCTAGATTTGTTACTGGTAGGTTTGATCATCACGCGCCCACGCACCGTATGGTGGATTGCGGAGTATGTATGTAGATGTAGATGTAGATGTAGAAAAATAGCTTAAGAGTGTGCGTTTAAAACGTAGAAAAATTTTATTTTTCCATGTTGTTAATTCTTTATTTCTGAATAGCCCCTGTATTTATGTTTCTGAAAAAGTTTAATGTTATTTCGAATATCGTACTGAATTTGTAAATATGGTAAACATTTCAGAACGGCGGTGAAGAGCATAAATCGTGGAATAAATCGGATTTTAGCAAAGACTTCAGCCTGAGCGGAAGTGACCGGGGTTTCGGAACAACTGCCCATTATAATTGGGTTTGTGGGGTCAGCTGCAGGCGTCGATGGAAGGCGCTGAAGTTCTTCGTCTTCGGTCTGAATGATAGTGGCATGTGGATTCGCAATGGTAGGCTATGGTAAAGAGCGAAATGTTCAAAATGTTCAAATATGTGTGAAATCTTATGGGACTTAACTGCTAAGGTCATCAGTCCCTAAGCTTACACACTACTTAACCTAAATTATCCTAAGGACAAACACAGACATCCATGCCCGAGGGAGGACTCGAACCTCAGCCGCGACCAGCCGCACAGTCAATGACTGCAGCGCCTCAGACCGCTCGGCTAATGCCGCGCGGCTAAAGAACCAATGTCAGCGAGACAGATCAGAAGGTATGTGTTGGAAGCTGAACTGCGAGCGAGAGGCCCTACCACCGGGCTTCCTCACACATTTTATCACCGTGATGTGGAGTACTTACCTGTAGAGATGAATGGATGTCAGGTAACCGTGGAAATTTGTTTCAAGTCATCGTTCTTTCTACTAGTTTGATGCTGCCTTCCTTCTTTCCCTATCTTGTGCTAACTTTTTCGTATCTTCGTAACTACTACTTCCATCATCCTTTATAACCTGTACTGCACTTTCTACTCGTGCTCTGCCCTCCTGTTTTACCCCTCTACTGTTGGGTTCTGTATGCAGTAGCAGATGTCACCTAACGTTTCCCTTTTACTAGTAACTGTGTTGGATGGACTTCTGTCCTCACCTGCTCGTTTTAATACGTCTTTATTTCGTACTTTGTGTCCACTTCGTTGGCATCCACATTCCGAATTCTCCCCCCATTTTTTTCTTTTCTATTTTTCAATGGTCCAAGTTCCGCTGTCGTATAATGCCTGTGGTGCAATCAAGCCTGAGATACAGTCAGAATTCTTTGATACCATCGGGTTTCGGTAATTTCATTTATTTATTTATTTGTTTTTATGAAACTATACCTTCTAAAATGTATCATTTCATACAGAACCACCTATATCTATTACCGTTCTCGCTTCCCGAGCACGGGGTCCCGGGTTCGATTCCCGGCGGGGTCAGGGATTTTCACCTGCCTCGAGATGGCTGGGTGTTTGTGTTGTCCTCATCATTTCATCATCATCCAGGAAAGTGGCGAAATTGGACTGAGCAAAGATTGGATAATTGTACGGGCGCTGATGACCACGCAGTTGAGCGCCCCACAAACCAAACATCATCATCATCATCATATATTTATTACGTTTAGAATAAATTTTGAAGATTTAATGTAAAAATCCATAAATTTGAATTTGCCAAGTTTCACCAAGTAATTATCAGTTAATGTTTTTGACAACGCTATAAAGGTCTTGGCTTTAGTGTTATCTTTATATTGTTCCTTACTGTTAACCTGGCGGAAAGCTGTAGTGTAATGGAGAAAACTCATGTGTGTGATGTGGCAGAAAACAGACATTATAAGTAGAACTGATAGCTTATCGAGGCGAATGAAAGTTACATTTCGTTACTTCCATAATTAAATTGTGAAAATACAGATAATCAAACTGCATATATTTATTTCATTTTGTAGATAGAGATTCAACAGACTGTCAGAGTTCTAGCAACAGTGAATGTTCTTTGTACAAAGGAGGTTTCTATAAGACCTCTATAAGAAGACAATAAAGACAGATTCAACTTTCAGCTACCTTTTCATCAGTCTATAGCTGCCTCGTGCAAGACTGCTGCTCTAGCGCCTGCTTATGAGCGTGCAGAACACATAGAGCGTGAGGAACGCATAGAAAATATTGTGGGGAAGGCTAACCAAAGACTGCGTTTTATTGGCAGGACACTTAGAAAATGTAACAGGTCTATTAAGGAGACTGCCTACACTACGCTTGTCCGTGCTGTTTTAGAATACTGCTGCGCGGTGTGGGATCCTCACCAGGTAGGACTGACGGAGTACATCGAAAAAGTCCAAAAAAAGGCAGCACGTTCTGTATTATACCGAAATATGGGAGAGAGTGTCTCAGAAATGATACAGGATTTGGGCTGGACATCATTAAAAGAAAGGCGTTTTTCGTTGAGACGAAATCTTCTCACCAAATTCCAATCACCGACTTTCATCTTCGAATGCGAAAATATTTTGTTGACACCGACCTACATAGGGAGAAACGGTCACCATGATAAAATAAGGGAAATCAGAACTCGTACGGAAAATTATAGGTTTTCATTCCTTCCGCGCGCTATACGAGATTGGAATAATAGAGAATTGTGAAGGTGGTTCGATGAACCCTATGCCAGGCATTTAAAAGTGATTTGCAGAGTATCCATGTAGATGTAGACGTAGATGTAGATGTGAGGGGTGTCGAAGGAGTTGCCTGCCGACAGGTGACTAGGAATGGGTCAAGGGTCCTCTTCGTAAACATCCGTTTTGAAGGTGCTCAACAAAGGTGCATGCGAGGCATCGAGGGTGTTGTCGAAACTAGGGGTGCGTCTTAAAGTGAACTATTGTCGTTTTATTCACGCGCAAGTCAATGTGTGCGTCTTAAAGTGAACCATTGTAGTTTTATTCACGCGCATGTCAATGTCACACCCCTCCATGATCGTGCCATCGGGGAGTGTAAAAAAGTTGACTGAAAAAGCATAAGCAACATTTTCTTTCTCGGATAACTTTCAAATTTCGACGAATTGTTCTGAGCGGTTCCGGTGGTTCCACTCTGTATACCAGAGCAGAAATTTTAAACGTTGTACACGTGTGGTTGTAGCCCGTCTGTGTCCTTAGAGAATGGGTGAATTGTAAGGGGAGGGGGGGGGGGCAGGGAAGGAGGGGGTTACCCGTCTCAAGGGTCGTCGAGAACGTCGTTCTGTGGCATATCGCCCTGGAAACTGTCGTTTTCGTTTCGAAATATGTGTAAATCAACGCCCGAGTGGAAGGGGTTACACTACTTCCTGAGGCCTTTCTGGGCGTTTCTGAGCGCCAGTGTGTCTGAAATGTTTTCCTCGTCAACTCATAAGAAAATAGCATGATTTTAACGCTGGATTCTGACTTAGGGATACTGACTTCCATCGCAGAGGCGTCAAGAGATGGGGTGAGGTGTGGGTACGGGGAGCGTATGACGACCTTCCAATCTTGTGACGCGCCCACGGTGACACCGGACACACCTCTTGTGAAATTTAGGGACATTATTAACCCGCCTTACATCTCCATGAACTTCTGAACTGCGGCCTCGTTTTCCCAAGTGTCGGCACCTCGCTGTTCGGTGCGTCGCCGAGCCCGAGGGTGGAGCTGCACGGCGTCACGGTTTGAACCGTCACATAGGAAGGTCGTGAAGACACCTTTTAGCCCAATTTCACACTTCTGCGTCGCAAGGGAGAAAATTACGTGGTTCAAAAAATGAACCCTCACTTCTTTTGCGCAGTGTGCATATGTATGAAACACAAGTGACATTCGCGTAATCGGACTAAGCTGCGGGCAAGAAGGTCGTTCAAATTTAATTTAATAAGCGGTGCATTATTGTATTTCATTTACCTTGTAGATGTAAATGTGTAGTTGTATACGCGTACCTTCTCAGAAAGGGTCGTCGAGCAGATGCACAAAACTATAGGCCTACATCTCTGACATCGATCTGTTGCAGAATTTTAGAACATGATTTTTGATCGCGTATCATGTCATTTCTGAAAACCCAGAATCTACCCTGTAGGAATCAACATGGATTCCGGAAACAGCGATCGTGTGAGACCCAACTCGCTTTATTTGTTCATGAGACCCAGAAAATATTAGATACAGGCTCCCAGGTAGATGCCATTTTCCTTGACTTCCGGAAGGCATTCGATACAGTTCCGCACTGTCGCCTGATAAACAAAATAAGAGCCTACGGAATATCAGACCAGCTGTGTGGCTGGATTGAAGAGTTTTTAGCAAACAGAACACAGCATGTTGTTCTCAATGGAGAGACGTCTCCAGACGTTAAAGTAACATCTGGCGTGCTTTTCACAATATATATAAATGACCTAGTAGATAGTGTCGGAAGTTTCATGCGGCTTTTCGCGGATAATGCTGTAGTATACAGAGAAGTTGCAGCATTAGAAAATTGCAGCGAAATGCAAGAACATCTCCAGCGGATGGGCACTTGGTGCAGGGAGTGGCAACTGACCCTTAACATAGACAAATGTAATGTATTGCGAAAACATAGAAAGAAGGATCCTTTATTGTATGATTATATGATAACGGAACAAACACCGGCAGCAGTTACCTCTGTAAAATATCTGGGAGTATGCGTACGGAACGATTTTAAGTGGAATGATCATATAAAATTAATTGTTGGTAAGGCGGGTGCCAGGTTGAGATTCATTGGGAGAGTCCTTAGAAAATGTAGTTCATCAACAAAGGAGGTGGCATACAAAACACTCGTTCGACCTATACTTGAGTATTGCTCATCAGTGTGGGATCCGTACCAGGTCGGGTTGACAGAGGAGATAGAGAAGATCCAAAGAAGAGCGACGCTTTTCGTCACAGGGTTGTTTGGTAAGCGTGATAGCGTTACGGAGATGTTTAGCAAACTCAAGTGGCAGACTCTGCAAGAGAGGCGTTCTGCATCGCGGTGTGACTTGCTGTCCAGGTTTCGAGAGAGCGCGTTTCTTGATGAGGTACCGAATATATTGCTTCCCGCTGCTTATACCTCCAGAGGAGATCAAGAATGTAAAATTAGAGAGATTCGAGCGCGCACGGAGGCTTTTTGGCAGTCGTTCTCCCCGCGAACCATACGCGACTGGAACAGGAAAGGGAGGCAATGACAATGGCACGTAAGTGCCCTCCGCCACACACTGTTGAGTGGCTTGCGGAGTATATGTAGATGCAGATGAAAGAAAAAGAGCTATTGCAACACGTGCTGGAAGCAGCCAATCTTTTATAATAGTTAACGCGTGAACTTAGATTTTATAAAAAAAAAAAAAAAAAAAAGGTTCAAATGGCTCTGAGCACTATGGGACTCAACATCTTAGGTCATAAGTCCCCTAGAACTTAGAACTGCTTAAACCTAACTAACCTAAGGACATCACACACACCCATGCCCGAGGCAGGATTCGAACCTGCGACCGTAGCAGTCCCGCGCTTCCGGACTGCAGCGCCAGAACCGCACGGCCACCGCGGCCGGCGATTTTATAAAAGAAACAGAGAACTCTCACATTGTAATACGGGCCTTAATGATGCGTATTTATGAGTGTTGGCACCGACTAAGAGGCCAGCTGATATCGAAGTCAATTAGGTAGCGTTGAACATTAACTGCCCCGAGTTTTGAACCACATCTTAAAATAATCATACCCCTCTGGCGCTCATCGAAGGAACACTGAACAGTGCAGAATATATCCAGATCTTCATGCAGCCCACTCTGTCGCCGAACGTGTTCTGTCAGTGAGATATGCTCTTCTAGCAGAACAAAGTCTGCTGACACGTTTCTCGTTTTACACAGCATGCTTTTCAAGATGTTCGTCGCACCTCCTGGCTTCTGTGATAAACAGATCTTTGTCCCACTGAGCGTGTGTGGAACGTGATGGACCGGTGCTCCATTCGCAATGGGTTGCCGCCAGCTAGACTTGACACATTACGGCAACGAGCGGAAGTAGCGTTAAATTTTCTCAAACTGACATCAGGTGCCGCATGATCGTTTCTGGGAACATTTTCGGAACAGCACAGCACATTAAACATACTACACAAAGTAAATAAAATTAATTATGAAATAGTCAAGACATTCTTAGCCAACCAATAAAATGTTCTCGTTCGTGTCAGTTTACGGCTGTCGACTTTCTGGCGAATCAGCGACAACACCCCGTACAGCGCTGGCTCGGTTCCCATTAGGTGGTCCCACCTTCAACAGAAGGCGAACAGTTTCTAAAAGAGCGACCTAATCTTCTGATGAAACATATGAACAAACATGCGAACACCTGCCAGCATATGTACCGCACAGCTGTACAGAGAGCAGATATGAATTTCCATCTCCAAATTATTTTGCCCACCGATTGCAATTTTCGTTTTCGCTTAAAGGCAATGATCAGAATTTAGAGGGATGTAAATATAGAATCGTATAGGTGGTTGCCTCTATGTGCGAATTTGTTACGTTTATTATTAGTGATTATTGATTGGAGGCAAGTGTAATGGTTGTGGAGGTAAAAGCTGTACAGGAAGACTAAGTCGTAACTGCAGCAAGCAGGTTAAGTGGACTTGCGTGGATACGCCTACTATAGAGAGCTGCATTAAACAATTCTTCGGACTTAACGCTATAACAAGAACACTTTTTGTAACAGCAGTCCCCAGTTTAGACAGCGTACTTATTGTTTCGACTGTCTCAACTGTTATAGTCACTGTAAGTACCGTACATCTTCTGCAAGCCTCACCAATTTGAAGAAATCTTGATCTCTCTTTAAAATTGCTCCCTTCACCCCGAGCCCACCCTCCACCACTTCCTTCCCTGGCCAGATTAACTAATGCTTGATATGCACGAGTCTGTGTTCTCGCTCTTGCAAACAATGAAAGAAATACGTGCTTTTCTCCTAAAGTAAATGTACGATGTAAGCATACTCCGTTGTTCGTCGTATTGCCAAATCGCCCATTATTTGCGGAGGGAATAACCAAACTACTGCTATACATAAGGAATACGTATGATATGAATGGAACGTTGTCGTGGATATGAGGCTACTATCTTTCACTGTAGACATGCTTATACACAGGGTGGTCCATTGATAGTGACCGGGCCAAATATCTCACGAAATAAGCATCAAACGGAAAAACTACAAAGAACGAAACTCGTCTAGCTTGAAGGGGGAAACCAGATGGCGCTATGGTTGGCCCGCTAGATGGCGCTGCCATAGGTCAAACGGATATCAACTGCGTTTTTTTAAATAGGAATCCCAATTTTTTATTACATATTCGTGTAGTACGTCAAGAAATATGAATGTTTTTGTTGGACCACTTTTTTCGCTTTGTGATAGATGGCGCTGTAATAGTCACAAACGTATAAGTACGTGGTATCACGTAACATTCCGTCAGTGAGGACGGTATTTGCTTCGTGGTACATTACCCGTGTTAAAATGGACCGTTTACCATTTGCGGAAAAGGTCCATATCGTGTTGATGTATGGCTATTGTGATCAAAATTCCCAACGGGTGTGTGCTATGTATGCTGCTCGGTATCCTGGGCGACATCATCCAAGTGTCCGGACCGTTCGCCGGATTGTAACGTTATTTAAAGAAACAGGAAGTGTTCAGCCACATGTGAAACGTCAACCACGACCTGCAACAAATGATGATGCCCAAGTAGGTGTTTTAGCTGCTGTCGCGGCTAATCCGCACATCAGTAGCAGACAAATTGCGCGAGAATCGGGAATCTCAAAAACGTCGGTGTTGAGAATGCTACATCAACATCGATTGCACCAGTACCATATTTCTATGCACAGGAATTGCATGGCGACGACTATGAACGTCGTGTACAGTTCTGCCACTGGGCACAAGAGAAATTACGGGACGTTGACAGATTTTTTGCACGCGTTCTATTTAGCGACGAAGCGTCATTCACCAACAGCAGTAACGTAAACCGGCATAATATGCACTATTGGGCAACGGAAAATCCACGATGGCTGCGACAAGTGGAACATCAGCGACCTTGGCGGGTTAATGTATGGTGCAGCATTATGGGAGGAAGGATAATTGGCCCCCATTTTATCGATGGCAATCTAAATGGTGCAATGTATGCTGATTTCCTACGTAATGTTCTACAGATGTTACTACAAGATTTTTCACTGCATGACAGAATGGCGATATACTTCCAACATGATGGATGTCCGGCACATAGCTCGCGTGCGGTTGAAGCGGTATTGAATAGCATATTTCATGACAGGTGGATTGGTCGCCGAAGCACCATACCATGTCCAGCACGTTCACCGGATCTAACGTCCCCGGATTTCTTTCTGTGGGGAATGTTGAATGATATTTGCTATCGTGATCCACCGACAACGCCTGACAACATGCGTCAGCGCATTGTCAGTGCGTGTGCGAACTTTACGGAAGGCGAACTACTTGCTGTTGTGAGGAATGTCGTTACACGTATTGCCAAATGCATTGCGGTTGATGGACATAATTTTGAGCATTTATTGCATTAATGTGGTATTTACAAGTAATCACGCTGTAGCAGCATGTGTTCTCAGAAATGATAAGTTCACAAAGGTAGATTATCACAGTGGAACAACCGAAATAAAATGTTCAAACGTACCTACGTTTAATTTTAAAAACCTACCTGTTACCAACTGTACGTCTAAAATCGTGAGCCATATGTTTGTGACTATTACAACGCCATCCATTACAAAGCGAAAAAAGTGGTCCAACTAAAACATTCATATTTCCTTACGTACCACACGAATATGTAATAAAAAATTGGGGTTCCTATTTAAAAAACGCAGTTGATATCCGTTTGTCCTACGGCAGCGCCATCTAGCGTGCCAATCGTAGCGCCATCTGTTTATCCCCTTCAAACTAGACAAGTTTCGTTCTTTGTAGTTTTTTCGTTTGATGCTTATTTCGTGAGATATTTGGCCCGGTCAAGATCATTGGACCACCCTGTATACTGGAACTCTCTGCACAGCATGTCGTATGCCAAATACGTATGCTGCATGACTTGAGACTTAGGCAGTTGTTACGAAAACTGTAAGTGCTGCCGATATTTCAAATTCCACGCAAAAGTCGTCCTTTCAGGAGCCTACATTAGCGCTGTCTCATCCTTGGTTCATGTATTTGTGAGTATATACACGAACTCCGAGTCGGTTGGATTTCTGGATAAGAGGATACTTAAAGGCATTTGTGTATGCCCAACCCATCGACAATGGTGCAAACGTTACAGGCGCGTGTGGGCAAAGCACGTGGCGCAGACTGAACGGAACCAGGTGAATCTGAAAGAGTCCCTGATTCACTGGGAAGAAGGGCTGAAGGACGTGGCAGAGTGTGTGGTAACATCTACCTACAGTGTCTCCTTCTACGAAACAAACGGAAATGATAGGACAGTTTGGCCTATATCTCAACGGGCATTGGTTTCGAGATATACCATTACAGGATATTTTCTTCCAGTTTTGACCAATACAAGCTACTGTACAAGTCAGCGAGCAGAAAAATAAAAAACGCGATGTAGATAATGTTATTGATAATGAGTAAGGCTATCATTAAGCAGAAGGTTGCTTTGAAAACCGTAGTGCTTACCGCGTGACAGATAAAAACGCTAGGACTGACCAGAGACAACAACAAAACAACGTGCACATCTCTCATACTGCAAGGATTCTTCCTAAAAGCAGCTCATTCGGACGACAGCTGGGCTCCATCGTTGCCGTTGTCTTATGTATAAAGAATCAAGCAGCGAGTGAAATTTTGTACTATGGCTGGGAATCGAACCCAGATCTCCTGCTTCTAGGCAGGTATGCTAGCTACTAAGCCACCTTGCGACAGCAGTTTGCACAACTGCACGGATTTTCCTGGCACGCCTCCCTTCTGATCCAAATTCTATCTGCCGCCTCAGTCTACTTTTAAACCTGTTAAGTCTCTGACAGTGTGTAATTTGATTTGTATAAGTACCTGCACCTGGGATTCAGGTTGGATTCTCCGTTTACGTTCTATGCTGAGGTGCTGTTCCAGAACGTGGAGAGCCTCAGCAGTTCTGTTCGTGTGTAAGGTGGAATTCAAGAGTAGACTGCGGCGTCTGTAAGAATTTGGATCGAGGAGAGAGACGTGCCAGCGTAATCCGTGCGTTTGTGCAAACTGCTGTGCCAATGTGGCTTAGTGACTAGTGTGCCTGCCTAGTGATGCCGGCACGGTAGCTCAGCGTGCTCGGTCAGAGGGTGAGCTGCCCTCTGTAATAAAAAAAAAAAAACTGAGTTAATCGACCAACGATGTTGTTGAACAAAAATGAGATCAACCAAAAACCAAAACAAAAAAGGGAACAGGAGATCCGAGCTCGATTCTCGGCCTCAGTAAAAATTTTCACTCGACAGTTCAGTCTATATACATAAAATCATATCTGTATGAGACCAGTAAAGTCTATGAAACGAATTGCAATAAAAACCGGATAAGTGCGAGTAGGACTTAACGCTTTGAGGGTTTTGTATAAACTTACATGTATAGAGAATAATGATGATTCCGTGTAGCTCAATGGCCTGGTGCAAGTCTAGACGCCACTTTGGCGACTTGCGTTACCCTAACCCAGCCCACTTATCCAACTGGGGAAGTTTAACTGTTTAAGGTGGAATCCGTACCACGTGTTGTTTCTGGCAAGTCCTCGCATTGTTGAAGAGTGAGTTGGGTTGGGTTGTTTGGAGCAAGAGACCAAACATCGCGGTCATTGGTCTCATCGGATTAGGGAAGGACGGGGAAGGAAATCGGCCAAGCCCTTTCAGAGGAACCATCCCATCATTTGCGTGGAGCGATTTAGGGAAATCACGGAAAACCCAAATCAAGATGGCCGGACGCGGGATTGAACCGTCGTCCTCCCGAATGCGAGTCCACTGCGTTGAAGAGTGAAGCCCAGTGTAACACGACGATTGAAATAACCGTGGTCAGACCGAGATTCGACCCCGCGACCTCTCAGTTTCAAAGGCACCCGTTTCACCACTCGGGCATCATGTACGACGTATGTGTAGGTAGCTCACGAACAGGTTTTGATGAGTGACTATAAAAATGTGTTATACATATAATTTGACATGACTTCGAAGCTTAAATTACTAAGACAGGCAAAAGACCGTAGCCATTGGTGTTAGCCATAAATTTCAACTTGACACCTCTATCCCTTCGTAAGAAAAAGGTGTCTTTACAGATGGCCGCATCTCTTATTTTCATTGACTTAGAAGCTTAAATTTTACATACCCGCAAGGGACTGTAGATGTTAGTATGTGACGTGAATTTCATCTTGATACCTCGAACTGTTCCTGAGAAAAAGGCGTCTTAACAGTCGAACAGAAAGACAAAGAGACAGACAGACAGACAACTAAGTGATCCTATAAAAGTTCCGTTATTACCGATAGAGGTGTGGAACCCTAAAATCTAAATCACGTGGAAAAATGTGCTATCAGATGTCCGGTAGATTAGGCATGAAAACTGAGAGATCAGGGTTAAGCGTACTGTTGAGGTTAGAGAGAAGCTGAGATACTAACTAGACGTTCTGGCATCGTGTAACGAGCTTCGCGTGTGGACTGACTCGATGCATACTGTAAGATAAAGTAGTTTAATTAGCATACTGCTGCTCATTATAAGTTGTTCCTTCTCTTTAAAAGGACACGTCAGAGCGGTTGGAAGATAAGGCGGGAGAGTAAAGGCACCATCGTATACTATTCTAAGCGGCGACGTATGTGTGTGTGTGTGTGTGTGTGTCAGTTAAATTTAAAATCGTTCACGCTGGAATGCCGTTCCCCGTCTTATTTTAGTGTCTATAGAATCCAGTTTAATGCAGTGAGGCATGCCATCGCAGGAAATAATTGTGCTCGTGTTTACATTTGGATGTAGTAAAATAATATATGTGAATGAAAGCGCTTGTTTACATACGCTTTTCAGCAAGTCATGGCAGTTTTACATTAATTGTAAGTGTTCGAAGGCGATGTCAAACATCATAGCAGTTTATAGTATTTAATTCCCACTTTCTAACTAATTACTAAGGGAAGAAGATTAATGATTGCTTCCAGTTGGACGAGGTAATGTGAATCTGCCCTCACTCTAAAAGTTTGTTTGGACATCGGAGTGCTTTACTAGGCATGTTCCTAATAGAGAAGGCATGAGCTTGTAGTCCACCGCCCCCTGGAGTGACTGATGTTGTCAGTTATAGGAGGCCCTCCGGTAGAACGTAGACTCCGAACCAAGGCATAACTTCACATTCTTTTTATACACAAATCAGTGTAAAAAGCGAAGGAAACGCTAAGTGTTAGTTAGCAAATCAAAGAACCTAACATTTTTTAATTTTTTTCCGACATATAACCCACGTCGTTTTCTTTTAAATTTATTATGTTTCACGCTATTAATGTGCAACAGGCTCGCACGGCTAGGTGTGCGGTCTAACGCACTGCTTCCCGAGCGGGAAGGCGTGCCGGTCCCCGAACGAATCCGCCCGGCGGATTAGTGTCGAGGTCCGGAGTGCCGGCCAGCCCGTGGATGGTTTTTAAGACGGTGCAACAAACAAGAAAACCCATTTACATATGATAGTGACAATTCTTCAAATAAGACGTTATAAGTGGAGAGGTGGAGGAGGAACTATCAGCACAAAAGTACGTGTTCACCGGGGCCAAATGGGTAATTTTAAGAGGAACTGCAAATAAGACAACGTTCCAAAAAGTGCGACCGAAGCACGATAGACAGACTACTAAAGGACAGTTTCTAATTGAAACTGAAATACTGGCGCGTCAAACCGTCCGAACTCGCGCCACCCCAACACGAGATATGTAACCGCTGCAACGAGCACCTAACAAATATGTGCAACCAAGGTTCCAAATGTGAACACTGTGTAGGTGATATCTATATTTACATGTGCTACTGGAAATCGGGGAAATCGAAAAAACCTGAATACCCAAATTGCAATGGAAGCGACCACGCGATGAACTTCAAATGCCCAAAATGGTTCCAAGAATCTCCAGTGTAAGACTTCCAGCACCACTGTTGACCTACCAACCCACAACCCAGAGGAAACACCGGAACGGAAATCTGCAACAGCTGATGACCTCCTTCGAGCACTAACCAACTCTCTAGTCAATATCCTACCAGAGGAGAAATCAAAAACAATCGAAACGGCCAAAGAAGTCTGCAAATGATTTTTCTCCCACTGTGTAGAAGCCATACTAGTAGGAGTCAATATCCTCGCGGGATAACAAAATCAACCAAAAACGCCGAAGGACAGACGAGGCACGAAACGCAGAACGCACCTCCCTACAGCAGCCAATCAAAGAAAGCACTTGTGAAGAAGTTCCAGAACCACCACAAGCTCCCCTGACTTAAGTTCCACCTCACACAATCACAAGCAACGTTGAGGAAGAGCAAAAAGAAGAAACTACAGCCATTGTGTTTCAGAATTGTGGAAACCAAAGCACGTTCGTTACCACTAATCACAGAGGACTATGTATGCCGCCGAGTGGATAACCAAGCAGCATCAACCACCAGAGCCCCAGCAGGAGGAGTCGCAGTTTCCACAACCAATACGTTTCAGCCGTCCGATTCAACCCACCACTAATATTCCAAGATATCCAAGCCTGCTTCCTCAAAATACAAACACCGAGCAGAGGCACATTCTGCCATATCTCAATGCACATTCAACCCCAAAAGCAATCACAACAGACTTTCCCAAGCACGTAGACTCGCTGGGTAGCTACATGCTCATGGGGTACGCTTGTGCCGGAGCAATCACATTTGGAAAACTTCATAACAATGGCCTGAATAAAGGTGGATGTCTTTTATTAGTATTATTTACGTGATACAGGACTCTGAGTGCTGAAAAAGACTTGCACAATGAAAACAATGTTACATTTGTGGAAGCTGGAGGAGTATGGGAATTCTGCTTCACCTATTATACAAATAACCATCTTTTATATTACAAAAACTCTTTTCGCCACTTTTGTACCATCATCAGTGGGTATGGAAGGCTGGGGGTATTGTCCAAAGGGCCAACGTGGCCGATTGTAATTGCCGTTAGAATACGCCATCGACCATAAACGCTTCACCGCAGTTAGATTGACGAGCAACGAAGAGCGATCATTTTGTTTTCGTATTAGTGAAAGTAAATTTTCTTAGCTCAAGGTAATTTTTGTGTTCTCCAAGACTACTCTCTTACCAAACAAGGAAGTACAACGATTATAGCCCATAGATTAAGGATTATTTTGACAATTTTTGACAATGCGTACGACGGTAAAATTTTAAAACGCTTCCGTAGAGGAACAATAATAATTTAAATATGGCGATGGGGCACAAGGGCCCACGTCGGTCCATATGCCCAACCTACCCGTTATCCTTTTGTAAGCACTCTTATCAACTTTAATATTACCAGCGTAGTTAAAATGTAGATCATATCCTAAGCAATTTTTACGTAAGCAGATTGTGTCCTGCACTTATTTTAACCTGTTAATATCTATGCAGGTTTGTTTGTTTGTCCGTTTTCTTCAAAAACCCCTAACTTATGTTCAGATATTGAACTAAAAATATTGTACATAAATTTTATATTATAACTTACGGGAAACTGGATGACATTAAGGTTCACGAATCAAGTCTACTTGTATCGTGGAATGCACTCATATTTTTATTCGTCGTCGCGCTGTCGTTTTATTTAAAGGATGGCTCGAAATCATATAAATAATTCAGAAAGCGACAGTTTTTCTAAAACAACTATGAGAGTTCAGGAGTGCTAGTTCTGCAAGGTTAGCAGAAGAGCTTCTGTAAAATTTGGAAGGTAGGAGACGAGGTACTGGCAGAAGTAAAGCTGTGAGGACGAGCCGTGAGTCGTGCTTCGGTAGCTCAGATGGTAGAGCACTTGCTCGCGAAAGGCAAAGGTACCGAGTTCGAGTCTCGGTCCGGCACACAGTTTTAATCTGCCAGGAAGTTTCATATCAGCGCACAGAGTGAAAATCTCATTCTGGGTACTATGAGATAAGCTCTGACAGAATTAAAACGGGGTGAAAGACCGTTTACAGAAGTGAGCAACGAGTTTAACATTCCTATAGAAACTTTAGAGAGATAGTGAAAACGTTCGAAGATTTAGAACCTTCTGAAACGGCAGTAAAATTCTGGAATAGATTTCGCGTCGCAAAAACATCTTGGAAGACATATTTCCTTGTCTAGTAGTGTTGTATTTATTATTTTCGCTACTTTAGTAATAACACCAAATGTAATGGAAATTAGCAGAATTGAAAAGACAATGCTGACTTTGATCCGATGACAGCGTGTGCCATCTGGGAAATAGTATATGTGGTGATAATGGTTTCAATATCGTCCACCAACAGGTAGCGTAATAGGCAAGCTATCAGAAGCACCATCTGCATCTACCCTTTAATAGGTAATGCTCACAGACAGAAGTCTCAGTGTGGTGCAAACATGTGAAGCTAGCAGGCAAGCATGTCACAGAGACACACAAGTGCTTTCTATAGCCAACTCAGCGAGTTTGAAAGGAGACAAATTGTGGCCCTGGAAATGGCGGAATGGTCGTTTCGGAGAACAGCCACACAAGATGGACGTGGTGCGTCAGTTGCGCAATGATGCTGGTTATCAGTGGTCACGTGAACACTCTCACACCTTTAGACGAGGTTCTGGTCGTCCACGCAGCACAGACGCCCGCCAAGATCGACGTATTGTAACTGCAGCAGTGGCAGATCGTCCAACTACCACAGCACAGATGGGAGAAACTGTTGGGAACCGGTAATTAGCAATGGACCTATGGAAGGTGCAGTGGCACGTCTTCAGCGATGAAAGCAGATCCTTCCTGCAAGCATGCGATGTAGACCTGGTGAGCGCTGTCTTATAGAGAGCATTCTTCCAAGACAGACCGGCTCGATCCCATGCCTTACGATTTGGGGTGCAAGAAGCTTCAACTCTCGTTCACCTTTGGTATTTCTGGACCGGACGCCAACCAGCGCTCGGTAGGTGCAGAATGTTGTTATATCCGTTATTTTGGCGTTCTTGCAACAGGAAGGTGGTGTGCTGTTCCAACATGATAGTGTTCGTCCACACACTGCCCGTGAAACTCAACGTGCTCGGTAAGATGTGCAGCAACTTCCCTAGCCAGCACGGCCTCCGGACTTGTCTCCAATCGAGCACATGTGGGATATCATGGGACGAGAAGTGGCCCGTGCGACTCGTCTCGCTACAACTTACAGAACTGCTTGAACAGGTCGAGCAGGACAGTATTCGCCATCTCTACGATCGACTGGATGCCACAGTCAGTGCCTGCATTGCCGCCCGTGTAGGCTACACTTTTAATAATATGTGTATTTCAGCAAGGGTCGATACCTGGTATCTCAGAACAGCTTGTGCTATTGATGTGCAAATATTTACATTTCATGAACCCCACATGCACTGCCCCAGAAATAAATCTTAGTGAATTAGAAATCTCTAAAGGTGCATACTGATTTTTTTTTTCGGCAGTGTATAAAACTAAGTTCACTAACAATTTTCTGAAAGATTTGTCTATTTAATGATTATTTATATATATATAGCTAACCCAAATTAATTTTTCAAGGTGTCTGAAACTGATCAAGAAAAAATGCTTGAAGGGTACCTACTACGAAAGCTTGTGTCGTATACGAGGGCATGCTGAAAAGTAATTCCCGCGAATTTTTCTGTGAAAACACATAAGACTATTTAAACAAAACAAACGTTATTAACATTCTACATCTTTATTTTTCATGTCTACATACGAGGGTCGTTCAGTAAGTGAAGCCCCACATTTTTTTTTTAAAGCCCATAACTTATATAGACAAACGTTCTTGTTGGTGCCTCGTATTTGATATTTGTTGTGTGCGCCGGTGAAGTTTCGAACCGTTCTAGCAGATGACAAAGCCGTAGTACAGCGTCAAAATGGCGTCTACATATGACTCAGTTTACAAGTAGCGTGCTGTTATTCAATTCCTGTGTGCAGAAAAATAAACCGTGGTGGACATTCATAGACCTTTGTGTGCAGTGCACGGCGATGATGCAGTTGATAGGAGTACAATTGGGCGATGCGTAAAGAAAGTCAAAGCTTCAGGAAATGCAGAAACAGAGCTCCATGATCAGCCACGTTCGGGACGTCCTGTCACAGCCACTGCTCCAGACATGCTGAATCGTGCGGATGCCATTATTCGTGCCGACCAGCGCATCACAACTTAAAATTGGCTCTACAGTTGTTAGTCAGCATTGGAAGTGCGTCTGCAATGATTGAGACTCTCGGATTTTCAAAGAGGTACTCAAGAAGGGTTCCAGGAATCTCACAGCGGACCACAAGATTAAAAGAAATGCCATTTCATCAGAGTTGTTGGAGCGTTTTGAGACCGACGGAGAGGCCTTGGTGAACACACTTTCAAGATGATGAGAGTATCAGTCATGGAGTGAAAACATGGCTACGCTTACAGGACAAGAGCTTTTACCAGCAGGGAATACATGCTCTTCCACAACGTCGGCGTACAGCCATAGAACGTCATGGAGTCTACGTAGAAAAAGACATGTTGATATATATTGTCACCAAATTCTGAATCTTAACAATAAATATGTTCTGAGAACATAAATGTGGAGCATTACTTATTGAACGACCCTAGTGTTTATTTCACAACATTTTAACCTGTCGACAAACACGTTTCTCGCAACGACAGACAAGTTTGTTGATACCGCCACTGTAGAGTGTTTGTTGACGGAGTCACAACCTGACCTTCACTTCACTATCAACGTGAAGTCTTTCTTAACTTCTAGAAACAAAAGAAAATCGGACAAGGCGAAGTCGGGGTTGTATGGAGGATGGTCGATGACAGTGAACCCAAGACGTTGGATTGTTGCATATGTCGTAGCGCTCGTGTGTGGTCACGCTGAAGAAGAGGGTACTCCATGTGTAGCATGTAGTAAAATGAAACAGGACACAGTGTTACAGTAGACAACGATCTCAAAGTACTACATAATTTAGAAAAGAGCTGGAAAATGGACGTCTTGGAAGAAATGGAAATATTCATCCATGGCCACATGGGGAATAACGAGATCCTGAATGAAATGAAACTTCAACAATTCACATTTGTTTTCCAATTTCACTACAGTACTCCTAGAATAAAAGATACATAACATGACTCTACTCCCAGCAATAGTTTAGAAATACGTAAAATAAATTAGTTTGTATCATGATGTGTTCAATAATATTCTAACAGGTGCTCAACTGGTAATGTATTTTGTAAACCTACATCTGTAATACGATAACAAGACGTGCAGACGTCTGACACCACGTAGATCGACGAATCGATAGTCAAATCGAAACCAGTTATATTTTTACCGCCATCTTGTCCACTGCACTACAGAACTGTTTGTGATCGTGTTTCCAAGTTACTGCTATGCTAGTGACAATTTGTGAACAGTGACCAAGGGAGCCTCGGAAATGGATTCATCGCAACACATCACAACGAGACTGCACCGCCAGAAGAACAAAGTGAGTGACCGTTATACAACATTTTCGTACAAACATCAGTCCAGCTTCCAAAGCGACATCGCCTCTTACTAAGTTTTCTCTTCTTCTACAGGATGACCACAGCATTTACGAAAAGACTATGTAATATCAGTATGACGGTAAAGTTGTTTTTGTAATGCCATTTAGCCTGAAGATGAGGTTTAACCCTCGAAACATGTCACTAAATAAATAAGTAATACAATAGTTGACAAAATTTGTCACTGGCAGTGGTAATTTTTTTTAAAAACTTTACATATTAATAACGTTTGTTTTCTTCTTCTTCTTTCGATTTCGGCCATCTTTGGACCACGTTCAACAATTCACTTGCCCGGCTTTTTGATCTTTTTTTCTCTCTTCCCAATATTTCCTCATCATTTTCGAGTGGTTCCTCCTCCGCTCTTCCGACCATTTCCTGTTATTATTCTTTAGTTTCGTTTCTTCTGGAAAACACTTAATTTCGTTCACTATTTGTCTAAACTTTTCCCTGTCCCTGATTGACTCACGGGTGACATTAAAATAGGCCAAATCCTTTTTCACCATCTGTATCCATTTATTGTTGGTTTTTTCGTTCCTGTTACTATGTTCAAACACTTTTCTTGGTAGTCTGTTTCCATCCATCCTCGACAGGTGACCATAAAACGTTAGTCTGCGTTTACGCATTGCCTCACTCACTTTCTCAATAGTTTTGTATATTTCCTTATTACTCTTTAGCTTGTACTCTTCTCCAATCTTTCTCGGTCCTAATATTTTTCTCAAAATTTTCCTTTCTTTCTTTTCCATGTTTTCTATTTCCCCCTTTTTGTTAAGAGTTAGGCACTCCGATGCATACAGGCATTCTGGTCTAATGACAGTTTTATAATGTCTTAATTTAGCTTGAATCGAAATGTTTTTTTTGTTATATATGTCTTTGGTTTTTTGAAAAGCAAATTCCATTTTCCTTGCTCTCGCCTGGTTTGCACTCTTGTCTAAACCATTCACTTGAATTATTTCACCTAAATACTTAAATTTTTCTACTCTCTTAATATTGCCGTATTTAGTAATAAGATTTTTCTTGTTATTTCTATGATTAGACATATACACGGTTTTTTCAAATGAAATCTGCAGTCCAGCTCTGGCCGAAACTTCTTGTAGTTTCTCCAGGTAGTTCTGAGCTATTTCTTCGTTTTCTGTAATTATTGCCAGATCGTCTGCAAAAGCTAAACAGTCCACTTCTATTTTTTCTTTTTTTGTTCCAATTCTGATGTCATTCTTGGTGCCTTTGAGTTCTTCTTTCCATATTCTCAATATCTTTTCCAGTACGCAGTTGAAGAGGATTGGGGATAAACCATCACCTTGTCTAACACCTGTTTTAATTTCGAACTTCCTTGAAATTTCACCCATGAATTTAACTTTGGCCTTACTGTTTGTTAGCGTCTGTTTGATAATTTGAATTGTTTTCGTATCGACCCCAAATTCTTCCAATACTTTCAGTAATGTTTCTCTATCTACCGAGTCGTATGCTTTTTTGAAATCTACAAATACTATTGCAAATCTCTGGCCTCTTGAGATTCTGTAACGAATTAGTGTTTTCAGGTTAAATATTTGTTCAACACAGGATCTACCTTGTCTAAAACCTGCTTGATATTCACCTATTTTTTATCCAGAACTGGCTCCACGATTTGAAGTAATTTCCTTGACAAAATTTTGTATCCTACTGGTAGTAGCGAGATCCCTCTATAATTATTAACATTCATCTTATCCCCCTTTTTGTGTAGTGGGTGTATCAGGGCACACTGCCAGTCTTCAGGAATTCTTTCTTCGTCCCAGATCTTCTTAACCATATGTTCCAAAACTTGTGGGAGGTTGGTATCCATTATTTTTAGGATTTCTGGTACTATGCAGTCTTCACCTGGGGCTTTATTGTTTTTTAGACTGTGTATTATGTGTTTTATTTCTTCAGCGTCTGGAGGTTTTGACTCGGTATTAGTATTTCGGTGGTTTTCAAAACTCATTTTATCTTTGGGTGGTTCACAATTTAGTAGATTCTCGAAATATTTTGCTAATATTTCACAATTAGTCTTGTTTGTCAAACCTAGCTTGTTCTCTTCATCTTTAAAACATAAATTTGGGGATTGGTATTTGGTTAGCTGTTTTCTAAAAGTTTTGTAGAAATCTCTAGAATTATTTCTTTTAAAGTCTTCCTCAATCTGTTCTAGGTTATCCTGAAATTGTCTTCTTTTTTTATTACGGAAAAGCTTAGCTGTTTCTCTTCTCTGGATTTTAAAATTGTCAAGATCTTGAGGATCTTTTGTGGAGTTCCATTTCTGCCACAATTTCTGTCTCTTCTCCAGGTTCTCATCACATTCATTGTCCCACCATGGATGTCTTCTTACTCTTTTCACGAGACAATTTTCTTTTGCTATTTCAACTATTTCGTTTTTGATCTCCTCCCATCCCGCTTCCTTATTTATTGTGGATATGCCATCGCTATCTTTGTGCAATGCTCTTTGAAACCGTTGTTTAATTTCTTCATTTTTTAACGTTTCTGTGTTATATTTTGGAATTTTGTAAAAGGTTTTCTTCTCTTTTCGAAATGGGAGTGGTCTGAATTTAATCGTATTCAAATAGTGGTCTGAATCAACATCAAGGCTTTTCAGCACTTTAGTGTTTTGAATTTCTTCTTGACAATGAAGTGAGATAGCCACATGGTCAATTTGGAATTCTCCGAGAAGTGGATTTGGTGATCTCCATGTTTTAGTTTTTCGGCTCAGCTTTTTGAAATGTGTTGTCATTATTTTCAAGTTGAAATGCCTACATACCTCTATAAGCCTTTCTCCATTTTTTGAAGTTCTTTTGTGACCTGGGAAGAGGCCTACTGTTCCATGGTATTTTTTCTCCCTTCCTATTTGTGCGTTAAAATCGCCTACTAACATTTTTATGTTCTTCTTTGAGCATCTATCCAGTTCCATTTCAAGTATCTCCCAAAATTCTTCAACTTTCTCCGGGTTATTTTTGTTGTCCTGGTTTATGGGTGCATGGCAGTTGATTATAGAGTATCCTTTGTTTTTACATTTAATCTCAAGAATGGATAGTCTCTCAGAACTCGAGTAGAAGTTAGTAACTGAATCTAAAATTGAGTGATGTACCAGAAATGCTGTTCCCAGGTATGGCATTTGTTTCATTAAGATTTTACCTGGTTTTCTTTTAAATAAACGATAGTTTTCAAAATCTAAAGCAGTTTCATCTAAAAACCTTGTTTCTTGTAATGCACATATTAAAATTTCTTTCTGGTTCAGCTTTTCAATCAATAATTTCAATTTTCCTACTTTAATTAGAGAGTTTACATTTAGGGTTGCAAACATAGTTGCTTTCTTAAATTTCAGTGTTGAGGGCTGCATACATGTTGGTTGGGGTCCTCCAAAATCCTTTGACCCCTTTGCATTGTTTCTACGAACAACGGAGGATTTGCCATTCGGTCTACCTCTTGGAGTAGTGTCTATCTTTGACGACGTTCCCATCATGCTTTGCAGTAATTGTTGGATAATAAATTGGGGGATCGGGTTGCCCCGAATCCGAAATTAAAACCAAGGTAGTAAGCCCTGGAGTTAGCTCTTCCGCTCTCTCTGCCGTTGGGAAATTGTTCCTCTTCCGCCATTGAGACCGTTGGCTGGGTTTCACCTAGTAACCCTAGGCAGGGGCCCTATGACAGGGTGCTACCATCTGGAGCCGGACGGACCCTGGTTTTTTTACGAGGTTGTTACTCCTCCCCCTCCACACTTCCCCATCCTCTTGTTTTTAGATGGGCCCGGGCTTGGGACCGGCTTGCGGCGGTGTTAACGTTTGTTTAAATTCCTAAGTACGAGGTCGTACTGAAAAGTAATGCCTCTGAATTTTTTATATGAAAACTCTTACACTCTTTTTAAATAAAACGTTTGTTTTATTTAAAAAGAGTGTAAGAGTTTTCATATAAAAAATTCAGAGGCATTACTTTTCAGTACGACCTCGTACTTAGGAATTTAACCAAAAGAAGTTAGACGGTTTCCCTAGATCCACGCAGTTGTCTGTCAACGTAGGATATGCCAATCGTGGACTGACTGGAATGGCAGCACCTGTTTCGCTTTCGTGATTTCTGAAACAACACTTGACACTCCGCATTCCAACTCTTCAAGTGACTAATGGTTACAATTAAACTTCCGCTGCTTGAGACACTGTAGATGGAAAATTATTTACCAACTTTACACAAATGATGATCAGACTGTGCGCTGCAGGATTTGCGTTGTTAATAGTGTTACTGTCATGACACGCCGTTAGGCGCCCGTACTGGTACGACGACGCGTGGTTGAAACACAAGCGTCAGTGTGCATTACATTTGCACGCAGTCGACTTTCAATAGTCGACAAGGTAAGCGGGGCTTTACTTGTAGAGCTATTTTATCAAAACAACTGCAATAGTGCTACAGCTCTCCGCGAGTATCGTGGCGTTAAAGGAATGTTGAGCGTTGCTCGGCCCCCACCGGGGCTGAAGAACATGATCCAGAAGTTCGAATTAATCGACCATTTTGGAATCATTCCTAGGAGAGACCGACGACCGACTGCGACACAAATTTTTGTGGTTACTGTGGCCGTGGCTGAGAATGCTGGACGCAATGTGGGATCTTCAAGCATTTTGCGAGGTGTGTCGCGACAGGTGGACATGGTCCACCATTCGAAAAGCACTACGAAAAATTGTGCAATGGTATCTTTTGTGCAGTTCAAAGCTGTCGTGGATGCAGGTGGTCGTCGCATTGAGCCGTGTTTGGAACCTGGAGCATAAACATAGGGCGCAATTAACAAATGTTACCCTCTCATGAGGAAATTCAAATGTATTGCTTTCAATGATTTATTCATTATTTCTCTTCCGCATATCCTCACAAATCTTTCCACGAGGTTTCATTGTCCTACGATCACTCGTTTATCACGTAGGCCCTCTCAGCTAACGAAAGTTTAGTCGTAACCACCCAGTGCTAGCTTCAACAAGCATAATAGACTCTTGTTTGATAACACGAATTACGTTGGAATAAGACTGAAAGTGATCCCTTGGAAATGGACTGTAGACGAAGGTCCAAAGGACTGACAGAATATTCGATCGGAGGGAACTACGTCAAATCGGGAGGGTAACATCTGTTGAAAGAGGTTCACTTACCACTGTAGCCTTAACTGGTAGTGTAGTTGGGAAAAATGTGCCTCTATTTTTCATATTCCCTAGGTTCAGCTTCAAGTCCCATTTTACGAGAGACGATCCTGTTGGGAGCAAAGGAAGTGCTCATCAGCCAGCGAGGTAGACAGAAGCTAGGTTCGAGAAAAACACACAGCACTTTGTATCACATGTCCGACATTCCAAAGACTATCCTTGCTTGGTACTTATTGAGAACTATAGCCCCTGTTTATTCCATGAAGTCTTGTAGTTTTGCAAGGAGCAAGGTGTCACGGTTTACTCTTTCCAGACACAAACTACAGCGCATACAAGTGCTTACGGCCCCTTTAAGAAGTTTGCTTCAGCGACAGCAAACGACCGTATGACAATGTAGTACCATCCAAGCCTTATCAAAACTGCATTACCGGACACAATTACGCCCAGAAATATGTTGACTGGATTAGGGAGAGGCATCTCCCCTTCAAACAGGGACATTTTCACCAATAGTGACTTTCTCCCCTTGCACATAACAGGCAGATCTGATCCTAACGCTGTTGGTCGTGGTTTAGTTGGTAGAGTTGCCCTTCAAGAAGATAGGTCTACGCTGACACTCACAATGCTTGTTAAGCTAAATGTCACATCGCTAGACCAACTGTGCTTGTGCTTCCAAATATCTGAAAAAGTCAGGCCATTTAAGGAACAGCAAAAAAAAACCGAAAAAGAACTTCAGCAATACTGACAGACATTCAAGTGGAAGATCCATTGCAACGCCAACAATAATAAGCAACCACAGACAGAAAAGAAAACAAATTACAAAGAAATATTGATGTCCTGTATAAACCTAAATGCTAAAAACAAGTTGCAGTATTCAAGCTAAATCACATGGTAACAGGTCTCAAATAAAGCTGAGAAAGAAAGTAGGCATTTCTAAGAAGGTTCTTCAGGATGAAAGAGATGAAGATGCCCTGTGTTTCAGGCATCTTAAATTATTTTCTCTCAGCAATATAGGTGATGAATGAATTCAGTGCACATGTTGTAAGTCATAGGCTGACGTGAGAGGACATTTTTATGAATGTTTGGACAGTTAAGATCCTATCGAGGGTTCAGTCTAAGACTGAAGAAAATTTTGGTCGTAATTTTGTGTCCAACTGTTATTACAACAAAGATAACACAAAATCAGACTAAGAGCAGCCGACCAGTTGCAAAGGATAAAGTAATCTTTACCTAGGTTTCAATAGATATAAATCTATCTTCTTCAGAAGACAGCAGTATTATAACAACATGAAGTGATATGTCCTTATCGTTTAGGACAACATCTAAACGATAAGGACATATCACTTCATGTCGTTATAATACTGCCTTCTTCTGAAGAAGATAGATTTATATCTATTGAAACCTAGGTAAAGATTACTTTATCCTTTGCAACTGGTCGGCTGCTCTTAGTCTGATTTACGTGGAACCGTTGCTGTAGCGCAGCTATGTTTAAAGTACTAAAGATAACACATTTTGTTACTGTAGATTCTGTCATTAAGCTGTAGGAATTTCTATTAAAATAAATTTGGAGTACTGAAGTCGGTATATTTTCAATTGTATAACGAATTTCGCAACTAAATTAAATGATAAAATCATACGGGCCATTTCGTTCAAACTGCTGGGCCAACTTGCACCATGGATGGGGTGAGTACTGAAGTAGATACATTTTCAATTAAGGGGCTCCGGAAAGGCTCAAAATCATGAAAAGTTCAATTTTTACTTTTTTGCGTTTTCTGAATCTGCAGACTATTACCTTTTAATAGATATATAATTTATTCAATTCCGAAGACTACAACTATTTTTAAATTTTTTTTGAAATGTGTTCTACATGGGCGTGACCCACTGTGGCGCTGTTAAACTGCTGTCAAGTGGTGTTATTATTAACGTCCGTGTTCATCACGCACATTTTAGTGATGTGAGATAAAGTATGTGTTGTGGCTAACCTGTGATGGTTCAATATATATCGCTGGTGTGATTGTCGATTGTTTCATGTTTATTTACTCTGTCGTTATCTCGAAAATATTCGTAATTAATTCTGTTTCTTGAGTCTCTGTTTTGTTGAAGTATAATAATGAGTAAAAGTAAAGTTATTAGAAATCCTCTGAAGGCTTTTAAGAAAAGGAGAAATGTTGGAAAGCCAAAGGTATGTGTTATTACTGTAAACAATAAAGACGATAACCAAGTGAGTGAACCTAACCTCTCAAGTACACCAGTCCATAGCAGTCAAAGTGGGAAAGAAAATACTTCACAGAAGAAGCTTGGTTCAATGAGTGAAAACTATGAATGTTTTATGGGCGAATCGGATGTGAATGAAATATTTGGTATGTCGGTTCTCAAAGGAAGTTTTTCAAACTGTGTAAGATGTATTCATTGTAGTGAAGTTGGTCTGGAACTCTCCATAATAAAGCACGTAGGACTTGCTAGTGAAATACAACTGAAATGTGATAAGTGTTCATACATGACCACCTTCTGGAACAGTGTTGCAGTAACTGCAACTGAAGAAAATGGTAGCAAAATCTACGAACACAACAACGAGCGATGCTTGCTTTAGACAAGGAACGCCTTCGGGCTGCAGACAGGGCTGTAAAGAGTCTAGAAATACAAGCAAGAGTAAACAGGAGGAGGAACAAGAGGAAGCTGGAGGAGGAGTTTGCAGAGGATGAAGATCATCCATCCTATGGACCTGGAATGCACTAAAAAGTTAATTCAATCTTTGTCGCTCGATTCCCAAAACTTTTATTTTCTCATACTAATTACATGTTTTCTAAGGATCTTCCAAACATATTTGTTTCAAACTTTCAGTAAATGTTACACAGTACCTTCTGCATAATTTAACACAGCCTTTTTCCAAAAAACTGTACATTTTTGAATGTATAAATAAAAAATTGCAAAAAATGTTGTGAATTTTCATTGCAATTCAAAAAAAAATCATCTTTAATAACTGATCTAAAATTTTGTAAAATCCCTGTGTTAAGTTGTAGCCCATATTCCAATAAATAATCTGTAAAAAGTTCAACTTCCTACCTCAAATACTTTGTGAGGAAAGATGTAATTTATAAGCGTTATTTTAACATTGCAAGTATAGGGCGTTCCGGAGCCCCTTAAATAACCAATTTCGCAACTAAATTAAATTATAAAATCATATGGGCCAATTCGTTCAACTACTGGCCCAGGTTGCAGGCCCTCGTGGTACTAATGTACTAAATATTGATTTTTTAATACACAAACAGTGAGCATCCATAATTACTTAATTGCATAGATGCTGAAAGAATGTACGAATGTTTCCAGAAAAAACTATGAACGGAAAAATTTATAATACAAGCTGGAAAAAATCAAGAAGGAAAAATAGGTCAACCTGTCACGGTTCCCCCTGTTCTTATTCAGGTTTCTAAAATACAACATTTTTAATCAGATAATAATAGAATGAAAGTTAGGCTAAACATATATATTACATATTTTCATCTGTAGACTGTTAAGTTCGGTTTGAACTTCTTTCCGTTATCATATTGCTTACTATATGCAACGAACTGATGTTTCTTGAGAAATTCAATGGCACGTCACTCTACCTTTAAAAGTCTATATTTTGCTATCACTTACACTTCTTCTTGTGGCTCTTGTCCTTATACATGCTTCTCTCTTTCAGAAATAGACATAGAAACACAGTACATGTGTATAGTGATCCCTCACAAGGTAAACTTAAGAGTTTCGTAAAATACGATGTTCACATTTTTTCGATTTTCTTGTTCATGTTCAGCTGTTTCTCTGCTTATTCTAGTGCCTCCTTTCTACTTTGTCTACTATCTTTGGTTAGCCTGAGTGCTCTCTCTGTCTCTCTCTCTTTCTTTCTTTCTGTCTCTCTTTATATACCGTATATATATAGGGTGATCCATAGATTCTGACTGGGCCAAATATCTCACGAAATAAGCGTCAAACGAAAAAACTACGAAGCACGAAACTTGTCTAGCTTGAAGGGAGAAACCAGAAGGCGCTACGATTGGCCCGCTAGATGGCGCTGCCATAGTTCAAACGGATATCAACTGCGTTTTTTTATAAATAGGAGCCCCCATTTTTTATTACATATTCGTGTGGTACCTAAAGAAATATGAATGTTTTAGTTGGACCACTTGCTTCGCTTTGTGATAGATGGCGCTGTAATAGTCACAAATATATGGCTCACAATTTTAGACGTATAGTTGGTAACAGGTAGGTTTTTAAAATTAAAATACAGAACGTAGGTACTTTTGAACATTTTATTTCGGTTGTTCCAATGTGGTACATGTACCTTTGTGAATTTATCATTTCTGAGCACGCATACTGTTACAGCCTGATTACCTGTAAATACCACATTAAGGCAATAAATGCTCAAAATGATGTCCGTCAACCTCAATGCATTTGGCAATACGTGTAAAGACATTCCCCTCAGCAGCGAGTAGTTCGCCTTCCGTAATGTTCGCACATGCGCTGACGCATGTTGTCAGGCGTTGTCGGTGAATCACGATAGCAAATATCCTTCAACTGTCCCCACAGAATGAAATCCGGGGACGCCAGATCCGGTGAACGTGCGGGCCATGGTATTGTGCTTCAACAACTAATCCACCTGTCATGAAATATGCTATTCATTACCGCTTCAACCGCACGCTAGCTATGTGCCGGACATCCATCATGTTGGAAGTACATCGGCATTCTGCAATGCAGTGAAACATATTGTAGTAACATCGGTAGAAGATTACGTAAGAAATCAGCATACAATACACCATTTAGATTGCCATCGATAAAATGGAGGCTAATTATCCTTCCTCCCATAATGCCGCACTATAGATTAACCCGCCAAGGTCGCTGATGTTCCACTTGTCGCAGCCATCGTGGATTTTCCGTTGCCCAATAGTGCATATTATGCCGGTTTACGTTACCGCTGTTGGTGAATGACGCTTCGTCGCTAAATAGAATGCGTGCAGTAAATCTGTCATCGTCCCGAAATTTCTCTTGTGCCCAGTGGCAGAACTGTACACGACGTTCAAAGTCGTCGCCATGCAATTCCTGGTGCATAGAAATACGGTACGGGTGCAATCGATGTTGATGTAGCACTCTCAACACCGACGTTTTTGAGATTCCCGATTCTCGCTCAATTTGTCTGCTACTGACGTGCGGATTAGCTGCGACAGCAGCTAAAACACCTACTTGGGCATCATCATTTGTTGTAGGTCGTGGTTGACGTTTCACATGTGGCTGAACACTTCCTGTTTCCTTAAATAACGTAACAATCCGGCGAACGGTCCGGACACTTGGATGATGTCGTCCAGGATACCGAGCAGCATACATAACACACACCCGTTGGGCATTTTGATTACGATAGCCATACATCAACACGATGTCGACCTTTTCCGCGATTGGTAAACGGTCCATTTTAACACGGGTAATGTATCACGAAGCAAATACCGTCCGCACTGACGGAATGTTACGTGATACCACGTACTTATACGTTTGTAACTATTACAGCGCCATCTATCATAAAGGGGAAAAATTGGCCCAACTAAAACATTCATATTTCTTGACGTACTACACGAATATGTAATAAAAAATGGAGGTTCCTATTTAAAAAAACGCAGTTGATATCCGTTTGACCTATGGTAGCGCCATCTAGCAGGCCAACCATAGGGCCATCTGATTTCCCCCTTCAAAAATGGTTCAAATGGCTCTGAGTACTATGGGACTTAACATCTATGGTCATCAGTCCCCTAGAACTTAGAACTACTTAAACCTAAGGACATCACGCACATCCATGCCCGAGGCAGGATTCGAACCTGCGACCGTAGCGGTCACGCGGTTCCAGACTGAAGCGCCTAGAACCGCACTGCCACACCGGCCGGCTTTCCCCCTTCAAGCTAGACGAGTTTCGTTAATCGTAGTTTTTTTTTCGTTTGATGCTTATTTCGTGAGATATTTGGCCCGGGCACTATCAATGGACCACCCTATATATATATATATATATATATATATATATATATATATATATATATATATATATATATGTGTGTGTGTGGAGAGAGAGAGAGGGAGATTATACAAAAGTACTCACTGATGATGCCGCAAATGTGCCGAGTAAATGGGCAATAACAAGGTTAAGAGGAGTAGTCGTAAAGTCTCAGTTATCGGGAAAAACTACAAAGGAGTGCATTACTTTTCAAGTATTGCCTCCGATTTTTTAAGGTGAACACACTTAAAGCCTTTTAAGTAAAACAGCGTTGTTAACAATCTACTTCTTTATTCTTCACGAGTACATATTTATTTATCAACATAGTCACCCTGGCGACAAACACATTTATCTCAGTCAGAGACTGTAGAATATTTGACTGTTTTGACGGACAACCACCTCACTCCTGCTTGCACCACTTCATCACTGAAGTCCTCGATAGTGTTTTCTTAAGTTTCAGAAACGGATGAATCTCGGATGGTATCGTCTCTTTATGGAGGATGATCGATGACAGTGAGCCCAAGGAGTCGGATTGTTGCAGATGACGCAGCGCTCGTATTGGTCTGGCACTGTCATGCTGAAGGTGGTCCAAGTGTGGACGAACTCCTCGAATCAAAAGCTCGAGTATAACACGCTGTTTCTCACGCTACGACATAGTTACATTACTCACCGCCGTATTAACGCTACAATCCTGAGGCCCGTAGCGGCAGAGCGGTGCAAGTATGTAGACATGGAAAACGAGGATGGAGAAATCTAATAACGTTTGTCTTATTTTAAAACCTTTAAGAGTTTTTCATAAAACATTCAGAGACTTTTCAGCACTGCCCCGTAAATTACCAGTTAACGTCCTGTTTGTCTGCAAGCACATATCTACAGTGTTGGTACATAGTGGAATCCCCGCACCACAGTAACGCAGCGTGCCGCTGCATGACCCGAAACAAAATGGCGCACAAACTGATAATTTGGGCTTTCGAGTGAGAATTCGTTTCTTGCCTTTGGAGAGGAATAAAATGTTATAAATTCGCGCTGAGTTAGTGTACTGCAACAATGCTCCATACAAGACACAGAGGTGAGGTTGTGCAGACCTCTCAGTGTCCACAGGCAAGTCTGAATGACAAAGAGCGAAGTTCGAGACCATCTAGCTGTGAATAGTGGAGAATAGCAAGAGAATGGGTTCCCCGCCGCTCGTAAAGTAGTCCTCTCACGGGACGTGAAAACACACGTGGGCGAGGAACTGTATGTTCCATTACAGTATGTGGCGTGAATTGAAGAACCTGTCATGTCAGGTTTTTGCCTCGTGGACACTTGGCCAGTGAGATGCGACGTCGTTTTTATCTCGCAAGCAGAACTGAGGAATCACCATATTGCACTCAGTGAAAATACGTATTTGGTGGGTTTTCTTCCTCATTGAGTACGGGGTATGAATCTGAGCTGTCTCAAAGCATCACTAAATTGCTAAGATCTCGAAAAAGCTTCATTTTAGGTACGACTTATTATAATAAAGTGACAAATAACTACATATTGGTAAATAAAGACTTATTGAAATTGATGTTTCTAGTGTTATAACTTGTGTGCTATGAAAGTATAACGATTCAATACTGCGACACTGAGACGATCTATCGAAAGGGCTTCGCTTTAATGCAGATTGTCATGACACTTGTAGATACAGTCTTTAGACAGTGAGATTGCAAGTTTGCATCTACCTCCCTCCAATTTCTTTTCTCTCTTTTTGTTTTCTAAAAGATTCTGGATCTTTTTTATTAATTTAGTAACAGTGTGATCTGCGGTGGTCGATGTTATTTATTACAAACAATCTGCAGTAATTTTAGTAGCAAAGGCCAACGACTGGAATGTTTCCCCAGCGGACAGAAATCTTAACGTAGCTGTCAGTGTTTGTTAGAAAGTAAACAGAAGTTACACACTGGAACTTTTTGCTATTATGAAACTTTCTGTAAAAATATATACATCTTTATCTAGGTTTTATGGGCTGACTCATGTCTGTATCTTGTCGGTAAATATCTTTTTCATGGATGATGAGCAGCTTAGAAAAAACTCTTCCATTACGATACGAATCTCGGTATTGAAAAATATGGGATGAAGTCCTTTACTCCAGAGTGATGTAGTCAATGTAACATGGGAAACATGGATATTATGGATGCACAAATTGACATTAGACACTATAGGCGTACTTTAGCTGTATTCAATTTGAAACCGAAAATATTATGAAGATTCATTGAGTTAACGAATAACTTCTACTAGTATGTATATCGCATCGCTGTTAAACGTTGTTTGCTGCTCAAACAATCAACGACTCCGGAAACTTCTTCCCGAATTCTTCGCTTGTCTTTGACGATCGCTAATAGAGTTAAGCGGACATTGTATGTCCTATGCCGCCAATGTTAAACTATCGAATTTTGTGACCCATTGTCTTGGAAACTTTTTAGGACACCAACTTACAATTTTCCATAATTATTGGATGCACTGAACTGGGATTATTACGAAAATTGTATTGTGCGGCATGTTATCTTTTCTTTTCTTCAGACACTCAATTTTCGACAGAATTTTTTTAAACAATGAACATAAAAGCAAAACAACTCAGGATATTTTAATTATTCTAGTTCCATATGTGTTGAATCTCACACTTGGCGTGCTGTGAAAATTTCATGTCTCTACCACCAGTACTTTTTTAGAAAACGGGTCATTTATTGCAAAAAATGTAGTTCAGAGATATTGAGGTTTACAACTTTTTTACTACGAATTCTTATACAGACTTACATTTCTGCGTCTTTTATGCCGTAGAATGGCTCTCGATCATAGTCTGTGTCTTCTTTTGTGTCACAACAGCCCAGTGCTTGCCTCTACCTCTTCTTTCTGGCTTCTTTTGTCATTTTCTGAGCAGCTAACTCTGCTTCACGGACACGAGGCTCATTCAGTTCCCGCAGCCCTTTAACTGTATTCTGTCCAAATCTTACCCCTAACATCTCCAGAACCTTGTCTTTCATAGCTCCATTTTGCACGGACTTCAATGCGAGATGCCTTTAATAGGTTCCACAACGAAACATTGTCTCGAAATTTGGTAGAAAATCCGGAGAAATTCTGGTCGTATGTAAAGTACACAAGCGGCAAGACGCAGTCAATACCTTCGCTGCGCATTGCGATGGTACTGTTACCGACGACTGTGCCGCTAAAGCGGAGTTATTGAACGCAGTTTTTCGAAATTCCTTCACCAGGGAAGACGAATGGAATATTCCAGAATTTGAAACACGAACAGCTGCTAGCATGAGTTTCTTAGAAGTAGATACCTTAGGGGTTGCGAAGCAACTCAAATCGCTTGATACTGGCAAGTCTTCAGGTCCAGATTGTATACCGATTAGGTTCCTTTCAGATTACGCTGATACAATAGCTCCCTACTTAGCAATCATATACAACTGCTCGCTCACTGATAGATCTGTGCCTGCAGATTGGAAAATTGCGCAGGTCGCACCAGTGTTTAAGAAGGGTAGTAGGAGTAATCCATCGAACTACAGACCTATATCATTGACGTCGGTTTGCAGTAGGGTTTTGGAGCATATACTGTATTCAAACATTATGAATCACCTCGAAGGGAACGATCTATTGATACGTAGTCAACATGGTTTCAGAAAACATCGTTCTTGTGCAACGCAGCTAGCGCTTTATTCGCAAGAAGTAATGGCAGCTATCGACAGGGGATCTCAAGTTGATTCCGTATTTCTAGATTTCTGGAAAGCTTTTGACACCGTTCCTCACAAGCGACTTCTAATCAAGCTGCGGGCCTATGGGGTATCGTCTCAGTTGTGCGACTGGATTCGTGATTTCCTGTCAAGAAGGTCGCAGTTGGTAGTAATAGACGGCAAATCATCGAGTAAAACTGAAGTGATATCAGGTGTCCCCCAGGGAAGCGTCCTGGGACCTCTGCTGTTCCTGATCTATATAAATGACCTGGGTGACAATCTGAGCAGTTCATTTAGGTTGTTCGCAGATGATGCTGTAATTTACCGTCTAGTACGGTCATCCGAAGACCAGTATCAGTTGCAAAGCGATTTAGAAAAGATTGCTGTATGGTGTGGCAGGTGGCAGTTGACGCTAAATAACGAAAAGTGTGAGGTGACCCACATGAGTTCCAAAAGAAATCCGTTGGAATTCGATTACTCGATAAATAGTACAATTCTCAAGGCTATCAATTCAACTAAGAACCTGGGTGTAAAAATTACGAACAACTTCAGTTGGAAAGACCACATAGATAATATTGTGGGGAAGGCGTGCCAAAGGTTGCGTTTCATTGGCAGGACACTTAGAAGATGCAACAAGTCCACTAAAGAGACAGCTTACACTACACTGTTCGTCGTCTGTTAGAATATTGCTGCGCGGTGTGGGATCCTTACCAGGTGGGACTGACGGAGGACATCGAAAGGGTGCAAAAAAGGGCAGCTCGTTTTGTATTATCAAGTAATAGAGGAGAGAGTGTGGCAGATATGATATGCGAGTTGGGATGGAAGTCATTAAAGCAAAGAAGTTTTTCGTCGCGGCGAGATCTATTTACGAAATTTCAGTCACCAACTTTCTCTTCCGAATGCGAAAATATTTTGTTGAGCCCAACCTACATAGGTAGGAATGATCATCAAAATAAAATAAGAGAAATCACAGCTCGAACAGAAAGGTTTAGATGTTCGTTTTCACCCGCGCACTGTTCGGGAGTGGAATGGTAGGAAGATAGTTCGATGAACCCTCTGCCAAGCACTTAAATGTGAATTGCTGAGTAGTCATGTAGATGTAGATGCATGTAGATCGGACACTGCTAACTTTAGAGTCATAAGGCCAAGAAATACGTTTTTAGGCACACGGCAACACACAAAATTGTTGAAGGACTCATTCAAATTCTGGGTGTTACCATGTAAACACTTCTTTAGTAGCTCAGGATTTGCCATATCTCTGTAGATAGGTTTGATTGCCTCCATTACTGCCAAAGGAAGAGAATGTTTATGTGTAAATTCATGCAGGGTGCCAGAAAATTCAGTTTGCCTATATTTACACCAAGTGTTTGGTGGAGGTGGACACAAAGCATGACATGGCTTTTCATCGGTCGATGTTCGGTGAAAGATAGTGCTCCGTACAGCAATTTTCATCTTTTCTAAATTCTCACAGTTATCTCTAATGGCCTTCCCATAGTATTCCTGTAATTCATCAATTACTTTGTCCGTTAGTCTTCCAGCACATTTTATTGTCTTGCCATCAGACAGTTTTGTGTTACCCAGCTTGGTTTTTAGATTCATTAGTAATGCAAAATTCTGAGACGTAGCAGTAGGCACAAAACAAAGCAATTCAAAGTCTTTTAGACTGTGTAGTTCCCAAGATATGACTGCTCAACTATGGGAGTATATGAGTAGCAGCGAAATTTGACAGTCACACGTCAACATTCAAAATATTATTTGAAGGTCTCACAATTGTCTGATTTTAATGCATTATATACCAAAGTGTTCAGGATAGTCCATCGTACATTATGGAGTAGAAAACAGAAAGTGTCAAATTTCAATTAATTTCACGTACAACGTCCCCTTAACACAGCTGTTTAACGCGCGTCCACTTTTGCATTCCACGGGCTGTCGCTGGAGAACGCTGAGGTCGCTAATCACGATGAGGAGCACGTTCCGTGAGATGTAGCAAGTAGTTTCACAGTGTAGAGCAACGACGATGGAGACCACGTCTGGAATGCTTCAAGATGAGGAAGTCGTCGCGTGGGAAGACGGTTTAAGGGCTAAACCATCACAAGAGCATACTACCGAAATCTCCTAAAGAGGTTGCGGGTGGTTACCAGGACGAAACGTTACAGGAAGCTGTCCAAGAGTCTCGAGAGGGCAGTTTTACTTTACGACAACGCCCCAGCTATTTCTGCACTTCTACACCTAAGGTCAAAACACCCATCGGTGGGAAAAAAATATGTCGCATTAAAGGGTGATTCTGTAAAGAAAGGCAGACGCCATCACAGCTAGATGTTCCCACACTGATAATTAAAATTTTATTACTACCCTTCGTAGTTGTTAACATAGTAGGCAGATCCAAACTCCCATAATACGACTGCTAAAAGATCTTTAAAACCAATCGCTGCCGGAGAGAATGTTCACTAGGAAACCATTAGATCAGCAGCATCAGTATCAGTACTGTGTTACGCTGCTCCAAAAAGAAGTAAACAGATTATGTTGGTGACAGAGTGTGTCTTGGTTGTTAAGAGAGCGGAAGAGTAACAGACGTGAAATGACATGCTTTAGCTATGAGCGGTGAGTCGAAGAATGGCACTGCTGTGCGATGTGGAATCTGTTGTTCGTGTCAGTTGATTTAAAACGATCGTTTTGTCTCGTGTAGCTATACACGGTGGAAGTATGATTCATTGGTTGTAATCAAGGCGCTGTTATGCTCTTTTTCATAGCTAATCGCAATTGGGACGACGCAGATAAGTAGTATAAGATTATTCATCTTTGTAAGTGTCTTTCACTTTCTATAGTGTGGCGAAACAATGATAACAGTATTCAGTGCTGTAAATCTGAATTGCCATTTCTTATTAATAAATTCTGAATGGACTTCACGTCTACAAAGCAAACTAAATTTGTTGTTGTTCATAACATTTTTCAGTTCATGCTGTCTTTGAGCTCAAGCATAATAGACCTCAGAGTCAAATGAGTGACCATCCAAACTGGGAATAAGAAACATCATTTTATTGGTATTGTACGGGATCGTTCATTTGACTCTGAGCTTTATTATGTTTGAGTTTACACTTCCATCAAAAGATGGCATAACCCTGCAGCATTTATGCCGAAAAAATGGTTCAAATGGTTCTGAGCACTATAGGACTTAACCTCTAAGGTTATCAGTCCTCTAGAACTTAGAACTACTTAAACCTAACTAACCTAAGGACATTACACACATCCACGCCTGAGGCAGGATTCGAACCTGCGACCGCAGCGGTCGCGCGGCTCCAGACTGTAGCGCCTAGAACCGCTCAGCCACCTCGGCCGGCTGTTATGCCGACTGTCGCTACTGTATCATCTGTAGTATTTAACTACTTTGATCTGAGATGGATATAAATATTCATTATTATTCTGTAAGTTTATGTAAACTGGAAATATTCTGTAAATCACTTTTCTCAGAGCTATGTCATTTTCTGTTATGTCTCTTGTAATTTATAGCGACTGTAAGTGGTTAATGCTTAGGTACTGTAGTACTGTAGGGAGCAGGAAAGGTGGATGGATGTCCCTCCATAACAGAAAGATGTAAGCAAGAGTGTAAAAGTTGGATAAGACGTGAGTCAGCGTGCCAATTATTTGTGTAGAAAAGAGTCGATATCAACCTTCGATGAGTAAACCTCCATAGCTTTCGGCTAGGCAGGCGTTTCTAGAAAAGTGGGTTAAATAGATCTCACATGTGAATTGTTATTTGCCACTGTATCATGGCATTAGTTGGCTTCCTGTGAATTTGCATTTCCGACGCCAAAAAGAAATATTCAGAGCACCTAACATCAATAGCCGGCACTGTTCTTTCGCCACAGAAGATCACTGCTGCATCCACTTTCAGGTAAAATAGTGTTTATCTTTGTATTTACTTGCATGGACCAGTGCTACGCTAAAGTTTTTGCAGTGTAAGTGCTTAATCTAGGATGTCACTCAACTTGACGGGACCATATTCCAGTTACAAGAGTTTTCTGAGTTTTAAAACAAAGTAAGTGTATAACTGAACAATTGCAAAAAATTGAAGAATGTTAAGTCGCATGGAATAGAAGTTTTTTTTTTTTTTTTGCAAGTAGTTCTTTTGTTATTTGTGGTAAATTTGTCCGTTGTATTTTAAGATCATAAGTTCAAAGTATAGAAAAAGAATGTTTAATTGAAATTTCTATGTTAAGTGATAGTTTTCAAGAAATATTAAAATTGTTTTTCAGAACATGACATTTCCCAGATAAACGTTGGCTACAAAACAGATCCTAACCCATAGCAGATTAAAGGCCTACAACATTTCTACTCGTGTAAAAGGCCTGTAATTGTGTATTTGTGTAGTTATATTATGAAACGTCCCCTTTGAACAATTATACATGACCGTCCTTAAACTGACACACAATATTTTTTTTAGCGCAACGCAATCTGACTTTCAAAAATCCCTACAAAAGAATGGCCTTGACTAACATTAACCTATACGTTTCACAAATCACTTACCTCAGCAAAAATCTTGGTTACTCGAACTAGTGCAATACAGCAAGTGCCACTACTGCAGCTAAATAAAAGATTCAAACTACAGAAGGCACTAACTACTGATAGGCATAGTTAGCAAATGAAAGATTTTAATAGAGAACAAACAACGTATTTATCTTAATAGTGTTGAAAACTCATAATATACTTAGCATTTCATGACATCCAGTCTTACAAATTTCAAAACTCTGCCATCTCTCTCCCCACATCCACCACTACTGGCGGCTCACCTCCAACTGCGCAACGCTGCGCGCTGTTCACATCCAGCTGCCCAACACTACAATGGCGAGTATTACAACAATGCCAACCAGCCACAGACTGCACACAGCACAGCCAGTGATTTTCATACAGAGCACTACGTAACGTTGCCAATAAGAAAACATAAACAGCCTACTTACATAGCCCCCATGCTCCCCACAAAAAAATTTTACAAATTGTTTTGGGCAGTGGCCAATAATGATTTGATAAAGTTTTTCGTAATTACAATAACAAAGAAATCAAAGGACACACTTACTGATACAATGTAGGTCAAAAGCTAAAATTTTCTTACAGTCCATAAAGACAGTCCTGATCGTTCATCACAGTAAAATAGCAGTGTTTTTCTCAAAGTCTGAGCAGTAGAAGAAAATGCACACGGAAGTAATGGATTTCCATGCAGTCTTGAAGAAGTAGTGTTGTCCTTCCAACGAAAAGACAGTGCTGACTCTTGACATGCAGACAGGTAATGGGCCACAACAGAGCAAACCCACCGCAGAGTCAGTCGAAGTTTTGAAGAATATTGGTACGTAGGTCATCACAGAGTAGACCCACTGTAGTCCTGGTAGAGATTACGGTATTGGTGGGCCACCAGAGGTGCAGACCCACTGCAGTCCTTGTAGAAATAATGGTAATGGTGGGCCATCAAAGATGCAGACTCACTGTAGTCCTTGTAGAGACGGCCAGCAGCCATCTGTTGCAACTGTGCAGGTGCACAATCACTATCGTAGAGTCTTGCAGACAATATAGCAAGTCCATAAACCACCACTTGTGGACTCAAAAAGTTTTTTGGAATTGTCCTTAGAACCAGCAATGCTGTTAACCAGTCCCTTGCTGAGTTATTAACACACGTGCAAACACTATCACTCCCTACTTCTCAGATATTGTCCATATACTGTGACCAACAGAAACGTGTGTAGTGAAATGGAACTTACAAATTAATAATATGATGAACTGGTGTCAATTACAATTTTATAACAAAAGAATACAATTGCAAAGGTACAAAACACATCATTAAGGAACATAACAATACAGATAACATTTGTAGTAAAACAGGCTTTACAAAAGAATTGAAATAGACATATACATCAGTGTTACAGGCATTATGACATAAGTAAATACATAAAATATCTGAATAATTATTGAAACACCAACTTCACACATGAGCATTAAAACAGAACAGAATTAATAATGTCTAACATCTTTACAAAGTAAATAACATATTATTAATGCAAATTATATTTGAGGATAACAGTATTCCTCATCATAGTTCACGTAGCTGAGTATTAGAAAAAGTCTACAACATAAGTCTTATCAGATAAACATTAAAGACAGGAAGAATGTAAATACACAAGGGTACACAAACACATAGTGGGATAACACAAGGAAAGGACAGGGTTTGTTTTACTGCAGTATTTTGCAAACAAAACTTTCTTTACTTCTCAGAGATCTCCCTTCGTTCTTCATTATTTCCAAAAAGTCCTATCTATACCTGCTTTCCGTACTTTTCTCGTATAGCCTCTCAGTGCATTTCTTCAAATTCATTGCAACTCATTCTCTTATAGGCTACCCCCTCTTAAGCTAACTTAAATCTACTGAGCTCAGATCCTAAACTAAGGGACGAGACAATGCAGCAGCACAAAACAATTAACACAAACAGCAATGACAAAAAAAATGGAAAATTGCAAAGCAAGCTACAGTAAATCTAAATTACCAAGCAATGCAAAATTACAACTAATATGAGCCAATGTGCAGCAACAAGAAAAATAAATCAGTAGTAAAACTAGCTTAACAGAGTAATACAAAGTGAAATTTAGTAGCACTATGCTTGGCAAACAGCAGCAGCAAATGCAATAACTTATATCTGAACATGACATAGCTCAAGCAGAAAAAATATTACACTAAAGACAACAATTCAGACAAGGGAAATGTATATTCACATCTTAATGTCTATGTAATTAAACTGGTGCACCACAAGAAGTTATTCTACCAAAAAAATTACCAAGTAGTTGAAAAGAAAATTCCGTTTGCAATTCCTGTGAAGGGCAATGTCTTTTTATGCTCCTTCGTTTTTTTTTAATAGATCATAAAATCATTTACTGGATCTGTAGCCATAAAGTATTTATATTAGTACATCTATAAAATTTTATTTTAACCAGTGCTGCAGTGGAGCTAGATACTAGATATTAAACAAAATGAGCAGTCTCTCAACTGCAAAGACAATAGATGTAAAATGTTTCTCATCATTTCATTAGACATTTTAGGTAAATATCATAAATTACGAGCTCCACAGTGTAATCACATGTTTTCAAGTTTGAGCATGTCGTATTTGCGATGCTTTCGACAAAGAAATGTCAATAGCAAGGATAATGGCCTCTTTTTTTTTTTTTTTTTGCTCCTAATGGCTTTCTTTTGTCAGACGACTACCTCTCAGCTGGGCGCCCAAAACGCATTACGTCAAGGTCATTTACGTTTCTTACTGATATATTTATGACAGCAGTTTCCGCTACAGTGGCAGTCTCATATACAAAAATTCACAGGTCGAGATTTTGCGTTACAAATGTGTAGAAACAAAATCGTATTGATATAACAGTGTCCAAAATATTTTCGTCGGCATTGTAATACATTCAGGCATTTACATCCGTTTCATAACTCTTAAAGTACGATTCTTGGTTTCCAACAACCTTTTTCACAAGCCAGAGTCCCTAACCACTACTCATTATTCCTTACCTTATTAGTCGACACTTCTTCAATATTTCATCATAATAAATACGTAGCATAATCAAATTCCTCATATAGCATCAGCTTATTGATCATAAACATACTTCAACAGCATAATACACATTGTCATTGTAATAATAACATCATAAAAACTCAGTCAAACCTTAAAATCGTCGTCGCTTCCTGCAATAATTTCAAAACCTAAATAAAAAACCTCTGCTCATTTCAGCAGTGTCATCTACCTCCAACGTACTTTAAAAATCATGAACCAATACCAAATACATTATTCAGAGCTCTCATAGTATCACAATGGTTCTGAAAAAATATGAACAGTTCACAAAGTACAGACAAAATACAATTTCGTAAGTATGAAATCATCCAAGTGTGTAATTGCGTAAACATGTGTCACTGATGTAGTAAAAAAAATGTTTATCTCTCAGTTAAATGATCAAATAGCTGTGCAATTTGTGTGTTAGAGAAATATGGTACCGATGTGTAAAGTTTTATAAGCAAATACCATATTAGCTAGGGCTCCTTGTGCTTGCCAAACACATGGTACACAAAGTAAGTGTGTACCCCCCTGAGGATTAATGTAATTATACCCTCAGGTGTTACAGGTTACAGCAATGGAATGAAATGTATCACAGAAAACCCTTGTATCATTGTACTTCAAATATCTTAAAAAATAAATGTTTTAAGTGCGAAATTATTCACTCAAATACGTGTACTGTAGCGCTAAACTGTGCGTCACGTTGTAAGATAATCTCTGTGGAAGTCTCGTAGTTATCGTCCTCTGAAAGCTAAGTTCTGCAGAAGTCATTGTACTTACCTCATGATAAACAAAAGTGAAATGTTTTGCGTATAGATATCGTAGTACTATAATGTAACGTATTGTTGTGCTACGGAAAAGGCTGTCTCATTGTAGCTGTACCACAAAAATTACTACTAAAACATGTTTTACTTTCCAGAATAATACATAAAACTGTGCAGACATAAAACAGAAACACTGCAAAAGCAACAATGTAAATTGTGTCACACATTAGTAGCGTCGTGATAAAATCGTGTAGCTGTCACATAAACTAACCACTATGTCATCTGGTATCTCACTGAAAGTACTTTAAATCCAGAATATATTTTCAAGTAAACCAAAACGTTGCATTAAAATCTCATTAGCAGCACCAGTATATGTCCTAAGTATGTAAGCCTGATAGTCGATACGTAATCGTGCAACTAACAAGCAAGAATGTACACACACAGTAACACTGTGTCCTCTGTTCACTATCACAATGCAGTGGTAATTTCTGTTTAAATAAGTTCTCTTGGCTCTTTTTGGATATTTAACTTCAAACATTGTTGCATGTTAACATATTCTAAGTCTGACAAGCATACTAGTAATGTAACGTGAAAAGTTATATGGCAAAGACAAAGTTAAAAAGCAGATTATCTTTCAATAAACGGTTTTACATGTGAAATGTGGTGTAAACCTTTACTCTTCCTAGTACCCAGAGTTTCAACTTCAACGCAATTATCATGCGGTATACGTCGGTAAAGAATAATGGAATTTTTCTCAACGTTAGCGTCTATGTTATTTTTCTCAGAGCCAGCCGGCGCACGCAGCTGCCTGCGGTGCGAGTCATTGTCTGTCTCTTTGTTGGCGCACGTCGTTATTGGGATTAGGAGACCTAACTTCTACAAATTCACCTTGTCGAGAGGGCCCTGCTCTGTTTGAATCCCACCAGTTCTGATGCAATTCAGGTCTGTCGTTACGATCATATAGTGTGTCGTCATGTCGGTAGATTCCATAGTTTCTTTCTTGTCGGTCACGCGGTGGAGAATTTCTCCCTGAATCGTAACTGCGCGCTGGACCATTGCATCTAAAGTTATTCTGTCTCCCCTGATAATATTTATTTTGGTTCCTATATTGTCTGTTTCTCTGATTGTCTCTGTGATAGTCATTACCACGGAGAGGTGATCTTTCCCTGTAATTATTACTACTGTGCCAATGGTTGTCATATGGGTGGTGTCTGTTTTGGTCACGATTTGTGTTGTGTGAATAGCCTTGTCGCGTCCAGTTATTATTTCTTTCATCGCGGAATTGCGACGGATGTGATCTGTAATTGTTGTGTTCCTGTTTTCGCGTTCCGCGATTGTCAGTGTCAATTTCTAATTCTTGTAAGAGTCCCTGAAAAGCTTCAATGTCGTCTTTGCAACGTCCTGCCAAAATAATATGTCGTAAATGTTCAGGCAATTTGATTAAGCAAATGCGGATGAGTTCTGAGGGGCTGTATGGGTTTGACAGGTACTGATTCTTGTGCAACATGTCTTGAAAATATTTAACAAGACTGGAAAATTCAGATTTTTCGAAATGTTTCATCATTATGATGCTATGTTTTACTCGGTCTTGTGTAGCTTGAGACCAATATGCTGAGAGGAAGGCATGATAAAATTCTCCTTCACTGTGACAATCGTGAATGACCGATCGCATTCTTACAGCTGGTTCATTCTCTAAATAGCCACACATAAATTCTAATCTGTGCTCTAATGACCAGTTGGGAGGAAAACAATGAGAGAATTGATGGAGCCACGCTTGTGGATGAATGTCGTTGCCAGAATTCTTAAATGTTTCGAATTTACGTGTAGTAATGAACAGCTTATAGTCAAAATCAACATGTCGGCGAGTCGCATGTCGGTCATTGTTAAGTCGTGTCGGCGGTTCCATCTCAAAATTTGGTGCACATTGCCAATTTCTTTCACAACTTCCGAAATGCCCTGTGTTATTATTTTGTGGCTGTTCCATATTTCTATGTCCCTCTTCCCGAATTGGGGCGCGAGTGTCCTCTGAAATACGTAATTCTTGTATTACCTGGGTCAGCTGATCTTGTACTTCCCGGATTTCTCTTTTGTTCTGTGTATTGATTTGATTTTGATTTTGTTTGAATTTTCCAATTTGTGTCTTCTGTGTCATTAAAGACTACCGGTTTTGTGTCATTCAGATTATCATCTACCTTCGTAGATAAATTATTTAGCTGAACCGAAAGTTCAACTATTTTCTCTGATAATGAACTAATTTCCTCCATATGTCTTCCTGAACCAATTTTCGGAGTATCTACTGTGTTCTTCAAGTCTTCCTGAGTTTTTGCAAGTTGCGTAACCAAATCGATAGATGCAACTGAGTCAATTTTAGCTTGCAAGATCTCATGATTTTCATGAACAATAGTTTGCAGTTCTTTTATGGCTACTTCGTGATTCTGTAATGCATTTTCATGCCGCGAAAAAATAGGTTGAAAATGCTCACAAATTTGTGTTTTTACGTCATTACAGACTTTTTGACATTTCAATTCAATGTTATGTAACTCAGTAGTTAAATCTTCACGTGTTTGTTCAAGCGTGGTGTCTAACTTTTGAAGATTTTCTTCCATTGCGTCTAACTGTTGCTGTGTTTGTCTCTGGTGTTGTTCCGTTGTGTCTAACTTTTGAAGATTTTGTTCCATTGTGTCTAACTTTTGAAGATTTTGTTCCATTGTGTCTAACTGTTGCTGTGTTTGTCTCTGGTGTTGTTCAATTGTGTCTAACTTTTGAAGCTTTTGTCCCATTTGTTGCATTAATTGTAATAACAATGCACTGGTGTCTGAAACATGTTCCTCAGTGCTTTTCGGCAGTGAATTTGCACCGGCAACATTCACATTTTGACAAGCGGAAAATGTGTCTTGACTCATTTGAGAAAACGGTGAGAACCCAAAACCTGAATCTACAGTATTTGCGAAATTGTGTTCTGTCATTCCCGATTCCTGAGGCGAGCTGTTGCCGACCGATCATTCGATAATGCTTCCCTGTTCACTACCTGTTTCACTGTCTACACCATTATTTGACGCCTGCTCCATTTCCCTATGCACAGTTACCAAATTACTACTTTGAATGTCTGTTAATTCATTACACAGCGGTGCTGGTAAGCTACGCTCGTCGTCACTATAATTTCTCTGTTTATTTTGAGCCTAGTGTTACGTTTTTCACACGCCATTATTGTCACAATATTTCACACGATAACACAGAAAAACACAATTTGATGAGCAAAAATAAGCGAACACATTAACACAGCACTGAAAAAAAATCTAGTTAATTGCAAGTGCAGCTGCGAAATACTTGGTGCAAATTTACATGCATGCCACAACTGTTTTACTGTACAACAATGAAAGACTGCAACTACAAAGGAGATTCTCTCAACAATTACGCACTAGCAATAAACTAAAGCTACACTAATTACACAAACTACAAGAAAAAATCAGAAAATTCCAGTGAGGTATCCTCGGCTAAGGGTCGACATATGAAACGTCCCCTTTGAACAATTATACATGACTGTCCTTAAACTGACACACAATATTTTTTTTTAGCACCACGCAATCTGACTTTCAAAAATCCCTACAAAAGAATGGCCCTGACTAACATTAACCTATACGTTTCACAAATCACTTACCTCAGCAAAAATCTTGGTTATTCGAACAACTGCAATACAGCAAGTGCCACTACTGCCAGCTAAATAAAAGATTCAAACTATGGAAGGCACTAACTACTGATAGGCATAGTTAGCAAATGAAAGATTTTAATAGAGAACAAACAATGTATTTACCGCAATAGTGTTGAAAACTCATAACATACGTAGCAGTTCATGGCATCCAGTCATACAAATTTCAAAACTCCGCCATCTCTCTCCGCACATCCACCACTGCTGGCGGCTCACCTCCAACTGCGCAACGCTACGCGCTGTTAACATCCAGCTGCCCAACACTACAATGGCGAGTATTACAACAATGCCAACCAGCCACAGACTGCACACAGCACAGCCAGTGATTTTCATACAGAGCGCTACGTAACGTTGCCAATAAGAAAACATAAACAGCCTACTTACACTATCTATGTGTTTATTGCTGTTATTTAAGGTTAAAAGCGTTAGAATTATTGATGTGTGGCAGAAGAGTTTCAGTGTCCACAGAATGAAGGCTTTCACGACCGCATGACACAGCCGCTGGTAAACCTTTCGGAATGTGAGGTCGTGGTCTAAGAAATTCTTCCGTTCCTGACGTTTCGTCCAGGACTGCGCTGGATATCTTCAGAGGCACTCTTCCGTTGAGTCTTGCCGATGACTGGTCGGACGTCCGGGAGCGACGTACATACTGTAGTAAAGGGGGCGTAATCGAAGTAACACGTGATGAGCAGAGATAATCCTTGTCTAAGATAAAACATAACTACGATTGTCGTCTGGTCAATGATAAAGTTGTCTAGCTGTTCTGCAGAGCTACTGGCCATATGTCGCTAGGTTTCATTACCTCCTCTTTTCTATTAAAATTATCCTGATGCTTATAAATTTCAATGGCTTCTCTACATAGCCCTGAATAAGAATTTGACGTTGTAGAAAAAATTTTTGTTTCAGAAAACTTCACTTCGTGCTTTTCTGACTGAAGAGCATCCTCTGCTACAACTGATTTCTCAATTTTTCCTAGTCGGCAAACACTTTAGTGCTCTTTTAGCCGACTATTTATGCTCCTCTTGGTAGCTCCAATATAAACTTTTGTATACACCACATGTCGACAGAGGAGGGCGTTTATCCTTCACAAATCGGAGTACTTGACTTATTTTCTTTGTTGGTCTAAAGACCAGTCTGATGTCATGTTTCTATAAAATCTTACCTATCTGATCCGTTAAATTTTTAATAAAAGGGAGAGAAACTGTATTTTTCCGTCATTGTGCTTCATTCTTGTTCTTCGGTCTTCTGTTCCTTGGTCGCAAAATTCTCTTTACCTCTGTCCCTCAGTAGCCAGTTTTCTGAAGGCCTGTTTCAAATGATTTATTTCAGCCTCCAGGTGTTCCGATGTGCATATCCACTTGGCTCTATCGACAAGCCTTTTAATGACACTTCTCTTTTGTTGTGGATGGTGATTGGGATTTTTATGCAAATATCTATCGGTATGTGTTACTTTCCGAAAAACTTTATGTTCCAAACTTCCATCGGATCGTCTCATAACTAAAACATCCAAGAAGGAGATTCTATTATCATTTCCCAATTCCATGGTGAACTGAATTTTTGGATTAATTTTATTTAGATGATCAAAGAATTCGTACAAAGCCTTTCTGCGTCCAACCAGTCAGTCGGCAAGGCTCAACGGAAGAGCGCCTCTGAAGATGTCCAGCGCAGTCCTGCACGAAACGTCATTAACGGAAGATGTTCGTGGATCACGACCTCACATCCCGAAAGGTTTACCAGCGTCTAAGTTTCAGTGTCCCACTATATTGTAGCTAGTCTGTAAGTAATTCTACATTGCAAGCTCAGTTAATCGTTCTATAAGATGCAGTATCTGATTTAAGGTGTAACAGATTCAGGGTCTCCTTAAACGATTCATGACGTGTGAATGCAAACGCCAACAAACAGGCAATGACATAACTAGCGTTCATCTTAGTGAAAATGACAAGTTGCTAATTACTTCAAAATTCCTGTTTACCAATGGTGAATTTCAGGGCTACCTCATGTCAAAGTGGTTAGCACTTTTCTCCAGTTAAGTGGCATAGTTCAATTATACATTACACTTTAAGGCTACCAGTGTGATGTCGTTTGTTACCATAAATGCTTAACCGATTAATTCACGACCGTGTAAATCGCTCGTACAAGCTATCGTTTTCGCGTGCGATTACTAAACAAAGTTCTTACTGAAGTAAAACTTAATTCAGTAATTTTTTACTCTTTGTTATACAAGTAGCTGAAATAACTTTTGTCGAATTTAGACTGGCAACAGTCTTTATTTTGAATTCCGAGACACTTGTACACCGTGATATAGTATCGTTAGTTCGATTTCCACCAGAATAAATTTACTTTCTTCCAATACGAAGTTCAAGGAGGAACGAAAAAAATACGATTACCCTTTACGTTAGCACAGTATCAGGGTCATTTAAAATCTTGTTAAAGCGATACCATTGTAGGGTGGAACTGATAATGTTAGTATCGTCTTAGAGTGTTATAAGCCTAAACCATGTAGAGCGGAATCGCTAGTGTTAGTATTCCCCTAGAGTGTAACGAATTGCAATCATTTATTTTTGATCGAAATGTAAAATACATTTTAAATCTGATTATCATTAATTTGCAGTTTTTCAGCATGTCCTTATGTATGTCGAACTGCATCTGTAATTTAAATTTGCAACATATTTTGGTTAAATATGCAACCAATCGCTTCTTTGGATTCTTTTTCCATCGTCGTCGTCCACAGCAGCTGTTAAAATCAATTATTATTAGTTATGGCATATTAAATATATGAATCTTTAGATTTTGATACGATGAACCAGTAGGTAGCTTTCAAACCACTGCAGGCTCATCATCAGAAGGTGGCGTTATAGGGACATTATATGGATCATGTACAGCTAGGCGCTGTGGTCGTGGTGCTGGCGGAAATAACATAAATTCAGCTATCGGCAACGAAAAGTTTGTGAAACGAAAAGATTTTTATGTTTTGGCTACTTATGCACACTGCCGTGTAGTATCTATAGCAAATCCGTCAGGAAGATGTACTACATTTTCAGGCTGTACACACATACGCAGTGTTTAGCAGCACATATTCACATTAAGTAAACACTGAAATGAATATCAATATCATAGATAGGCCTAACACACATTGACACATCATGATCTGCGGCCTGAGATGCATGTACGAGGTGTGGCTAGAAAAAAACCGGACTAGTACTGGTGAAACAATAAAACGAATGCAATAAGGCTGAAAGTCGCGTGGCCTGTCACGTGACTCTCGCTCCGCCTACTGCTCGAGTTTCATCTGCCTCCTGCACTCAGTCTGCCCGTGGCGTCTGTTTTAAGTAGTTGACGTTTTGTCTGTGCGTCGGAAAATGTTGAGTGTACAGAAAGAACAGCGTGTTAACATCAAATTTTGTTTCAAACTAGGAAAATCTGCAAGTGAAACGTTTGTAATGTTACAACAAGTGTACGGCGATGATTGTTTATCGCGAACACAAGTGTTTGAGTGGTTTAAAAGATTTAAAGATGGCCGCGAAGACACCAGTGATGACACTCGTACTGGCAGACCATTGTCAGCAAAAACTGATGCAAACATTGAAAAAATCGGTAAACTTGTTCGACAAGATCGCCGTTTAACAATCAGAGCAGTGTCTGAGTTAACAGGAGTTGACAAGGAAAGTGTTAGGCAGATTCTTCATGAAAGTTTCAACATGAACAAAGTGTGTTCAAAAATGGTTCCAAAGTGTCTCACAATTGAACAGAAGGAACGCCGAAGAATGATTTGTTCTGACATCCTGGAAAACATTGAAAGTGATCCCACCTTCTTACAAAATCGATGCATTGGAAAACTCCTGGTTCTCCACGACAAAAAAAAAGCACGAATGTCAAAATCGAAATTCAAGGCAATGATGATTGTTTTTTTTTGACATCAAAGGGACTGTGCACATTGATTGGGTACCAGAGGGACAAACAGTGAATCAGCATTACTATATTAGCGTCCTGGCTACCCTACGTGAGCGAGTACGGAGAAAACGGAACGATTTGTGGAGAAAAAAGTCATGGATCCTTCACCAAGACAATGCCCCAGCTCACAGTGCGTTGTCAGTGAAGACGTTTTTGGCAAAACACGACATTCCCATCTTAGATCATCCACCCTACTCACCTGATTTGGCCCCCTGTGACTTTATTCTTTTCCCTAAAGTCAAGTCAGCTTTGAAAGGAACTAGATTTGAGACTGTTGAATCAGTAAAAGAAAAAGCGACGGAAGTAATGTATGGACTTACCGAAAATGATCTGCAGCATTGCTATGAACAGTGGAAAATTCGTATGGAGCGGTGTAGAGACCGAGGAGGAGAGTACATTGAAGGAGATAACATGAAATTGTAAATAACTGTAAATAAATGTTTCTTCCAGCATCAGTCCGGTTTTTTTCTAGCCGCACCTCGTATTACAGAAGAAATATGTACAAGCATAGATAATGGGTGTAACTGAATGTTGCTAACTGCAGGCGTGCTTTTACATTGGCAATATACACTCAAAACGGATTAAAAAGTTACACAAATGAGAAACAAATAGAGTGAAGTATTTACCATGTAGAGGGTTGAATGACACTTAGGCGGTTTTTTGTTCTACTGATTTTTATTTGTATGAACTAGTTTCTGGTTCAAAATGGTTCAAATGGCTCTGAGCACTATGGGACTTAACATCTATGGTCATCAGTCCCCTAGAACTTAGAACTACTTAAACCTAACTAACATAAGGACATCACACAACACCCAGCCATCACGAGGCAGAGAAAATCCCTGACCCCGCCGGGAAGCGAACCCGGGAACCCGGGCGTGGGAAGCGAGAACGCTACCGCACTAGTTTCTGGCTTATTAGGCCATCTTCAGATAACTGCTGGCTATTGTTTACTAGGAGCTTGTGTTCTTACGAACCAAACATTCTGGGCTAAGATACAACGCACTTACATAGGATCTTTAGTTGTGGTATTGTCTTTGGAATTGTCAAACGGGTAGTTTGACTTTTGGTTCTGTAAAACTGTTCTTGACATAATAAATCACATTTTATGGTTTGTCAGTACCACATATATGATAACAATTAGAATTATTTAGAATACACATTATTAGAAAATTACAATATTTTTTTGATATTTGTTGTGAACAGTTGCACTGGACGCTAATTGTTGGTTGTACTACAGCGATGTTTTCTTTGGGAGTTACATTTTGTTATTAGAAATTTGGGCATTAATAAATACCAAATATTACATTGTTACAGTTGAGTTACAATTAGGAATGTAAACACATAAGGGATATTACATTATATTGCGGTGTGAATTAGTGGTGTCTACAAAATAGCCTGCACTGACTGCAATAAACTGTACATTGGTGAAACGGGCCGGGTCATATCAACAAGGCTGATTGAACATGAACACAGATGGAGATTAAATAAATCAGGCTCCACCTTTGCTGAACATGTGCTCAAAGAAGGACACAAATATCTAACACGCGCAGAAGCGCTACATGTAGCCAACAAAAGCAGAAAACTCAGCCTACTAGAAGCACTTGAAATTACCAAACACTTAGTCCTATATCCCCAGCTGGTTCTAAATGACCAATTGCAACTGAGCACATCACCACTCTTAAACTTAACATACGAGGGTCAGTCAAAAAGTAATGCCTCCTATTTTTTTTTCTACGTTTAATTGTCAGGAAATTTAAATGCAATTACATAGGTTGAAAACCACAACATTGAGGATCATTTTGTCATTTTTCAATGTAATCTCCGCCCATCTCTACAGTTTTGGTCCATCTTTGAACAAGGGCATGTATCCCAGCACGGTAAAAATCACAGCTCTGCTTCCTAAGCCATTGACGCACGGATGTTTTGACGGCCTCCTCATCTTCAAAATGAATCCCACGATGAGCTTCTTTTAGTGGCCCGAACAGATGGAAGTCTGATGGTGCCAGGTCAGGGCTGTATGGGGGATGAGGCAAAACTTCCCATCCAATTTTGACAATCTCGTCAGAGGTGTGACGACTGGTGTGTGGTCTTGCATTGTCATGCAAAAGAAGAACATCTGCCATTGATTTTGTTGGGCGAACTCGCTGAAGACGTGCTTTAAGTTTGTTGAGGGTTGTGACGTATTGAACAGAATTTATTGTGCATCCCTGCTCCAAAAAATCAACCAGAATCACACCCTCTGTATCCCAGAAAACTGTTGCCATAACTTTCCCTGCCGATCGCACAGTTTTGAATTTTTTCTTCCTCGGCGAGCTTGTGTGACGCCACTCCATTGACTGCCTCTTTGATTCGGGTTCAAAAAAATGCACCCATGTTTCGTCCCCGGTCACAATTTTTTTCAGAAACTCATCTCCCTCCAAACGGAAGCGCTGCAAGTGTTGGGAGGCTATTGTTTTCCTTGCCTCTTTATTCTGATCGGTTAACATTCTTGGAACCCACCGTGCACAAACTTTTGAGTACCCCAATTGTTTAATAATCGTGATCACACTGCCTTTACTAAGAGAAATAATGCGACACACTTCATCTGCAGTCACCCGACGGTCACCACGAATGATGTCATCAACTTGCTGAATGTTGTGTGGAGTCACTGCACTCACCGGCCTGCCGCTCCGCTTTTCGTCAGTCAACGGTGTTTGCCCTTCAGCTTCCTTACAATGACGAACCCATCGTCTAACAGTGCTGACATCCACTGTCACAACACCATACACCTTCTTCAGTCTTTCATGAATGTGTATGGGCGTTTCACCTTCTGCATTCAAGAATTCAATCACACAACGCTGTCTCAAACGAACATCGATGTCGGCCATCTTACAAACTTCTGCTGTGCTGCCACCTGTTGACACAGAAAGTTACTGCTGCAGTGGATTGCAGAAGGAGGTTTGAGGAATGGCGCCAAATTCAAATTTTTCACTTAACTTAATTTCTTTAAGTAGAAAAAAAATGGGAGGCATTACTTTTTGACCGACCCTCGTAGTAAAGTAAACCTGCTACTAACCACAAAGTGTCCCAATAGTAAACAAACGATGAACAAATTTTCTGAAGCCGTCACGGAAGACGTCGACACTCTGTTTCCGCAACCACACTCTCACAGTTCTCTCGTAATGGTGTACCCATGTTTCTTCTCCTGTCACAATTGAATGGAGTTGAATGGCGTCACCTACATTCTCGTAATGCGAGAGGAGTTCCTGGCAAATTTCAAGTCTGTGCGCTTTCATTTCAGGAGTCAGCATTCGGGGTAGTCAATGTGCACAGATCTTCCAATAGCCAAGCAAAGTAATAACGTGACCCACACGTTCTTGTGAAATGCCGATTGTGCTTGCAGTTTCTCAGTTTCTCTGAGTGATACGACGATCGTCCTGAGTCAATCTGTCAACATTTTGCTTGTGGAACTCGGTGGTTGCTGTCACATGACGTTCAACTCTTTGTTTGTCACGCAGGTCAGATGTTCCCGCCTCAACGTCTTTAAACTTACTCATCCAACGACGCACAGTACTCACATCAACACAATTACCATAAACTGCTTTAATTCTCTGATGAATCTCCTTTGAGGTGACCCTTCTGCTGTCAAGAGTACAATAACTACACGTTGCTTAAATCGAATTGACGGACCGCCTGCGCAGGGTTCCACACTTTACACTGTGACAACACAACCGTTTAGTGCTAAGGCTTCCCTCCAACTGGAGCTGTAGAGAAGAGGCTACGGAACAAGCCAGTACCTCCCGCATACCAATGCTTCCAACTGCTGAAGAGTTACGAAGGTGGAGACATTACATTTCAGTCAACCCTCGTACAATGATGAGCCTCAACGTTACGAAGACCTGCTTAACAGCATGTTGATTCATCTTCGGAACTCAATACTGCGGCGATTCTGCAGGGAAAGGTTTCGAAAAGTCCTTGGTAAGCTTACGGACGTATGTGGCACCAAATGCGTGTGTAAAGGTCGCGCAATTTGCGTAAGTTACGGGCCGGTGATTAGTGGGCCACTGCAGTTGTAACTGATATTGTCGTTGGGTTAACAAAGGAACACGCAAGGGTTCTCTGGGGTCAGGCTCCTTGTGAGATAAGCAGTATGCCACGAAAGAGTTGTGCCTGCACCAGTGTGAGTGTGTGAATTTCTAAGGGACGAAACTGCTGAGGTCATCAGTCCCTAGACTTACAAACTATTTAAACTAACTTAAACTAACTGATGCTAAGAACAATACACACACACACACACACACACACACACACACACATACACACACACATGCCCGAGGGAGGACTCGAACCTCCGGCAGGAGGGGCAGCGCAATCAGTGACATCTCGCCTCAAACCACGGAGCCACTCTGCGCGGTTCCTACAGCGGTACTGCACTCTGCCGTCAGATCCGTCACAGATCACCTCCTGTCCTACTCTGCAGAGAGGCAGAGGCTCCGACCGCCACACTGAGTGATGAGGAGTGGAATTCCAATACCTGGTCGCCTCCACGTGGACTCACCGTCTCTCATCCAATTTCCATAGATGCTAGCGGCAGTGGCACGCGCACACCCGACCAGCTTCGCCGCTTCCAACATACTCGTTCCCAGGCTCCGCTGCATAACTATCTACCGTTTGCCAAATTTTCTTATGTCTGCGCATCTCCTCATTTGCGGCCCTTACCGTTGCTACAGTGTTTATACACTTTCCTTACCTCGCCAAGTTCCCGCAACGCCACCAGGCGACATTCATTATAATTTTAATTTTAATCACCAACAGCCTCAGTTGCACCGTTTACCTAGAATTTGCGCCGGCCAGGTGGCCGAGCGGTTCTGGGCGCTTCTGTCTGCAGCCACGCGACCGCTATGGTCGCAGGTTCGAATCTTGCCTCGGGCATGGATGTGTGTGATGTCCTTAGGTTAGTTAGGTTTGAGTAGTTCTAAGTTCTAGGGGACTGATGACCTCAGATGTTAAGTCTCATAGTGCTCAGAGTCTAGGATTTACCTAGGTTTCAGTCGGGATAACCCAACCTTCTTCAGAATAACAGTAACTACCTTTTGTCCATAGTGGACATCGTCAAGCTAAAACTACAAATCCATACATTATCGTCAGACTGCAAAAACTTATCTGAAACTGCCTCGGCCCTACTTCGCGAACGCGATGCGGCCGTCACGAGTGCTGTACTGGAACTGACCGTAGCGTCATGAGGCCCGCCTAGGCGGGGTGTCGCAGGAGAAAAGGCTAGTGTTCAGGGATATGACACAAACGACCATTCGAAGCAAAAGTCTGTATCAAATGTGGGCTCTAAAATGCATATCTTAAGTGAGCAGTTCTTCATCTACGGTACTGTGGAACAAATCTCTTCCACTGCAAGCTCATCGCTTTTCATATTTTGGGAGGAGGTAGTATGAACCAAAACAAAAACTCTACATCTACATCCATATTCCGCAAGCCACCTGACGGTGTGTGGCTGAGGGTACCTTGAGTACCTCTATCGGTTCTCCCTTCTATTCCAGTTTCGTATTGTTCGTGGAAAGGAAGATTGTCGGTATGCCTCTGTGCGGGCTCTAATCTCTCTGATTTTATCCTCATGGTCTCTCCGCGAGACATACATAGGAGGGAGCAATATACTGCTTGACTCCTCGGTGAAGATAGGTTCTCGAAACTTCAACAAAAGCCCGTACTGAGCAACTGAGCGTCTCTCTTACAGAGTCTTCCACTGGAGTTTATCTATCATCTCCGTAACGCTTTCGCAATTACCAAATGATCCTGTAACGAAGCGCGCTGCTCTCCGTTGGATCTTCTCTATCTCTTCTGCAACCCTATCTGGTACGGATCCCACATCGGTGAGCAGTATTCAAACAGTGGACGAAAAAGTGTACTGTAACCTACTTCCTTTGTTTTCGGACTGCATTTCCTTAGGATTCTTCCAATGAATCTCAGTCTGGCAGCTGCTTTACCGAAGATTAATTTTATATGGTCACTCCATTTTAAATCTCTCCTTATGCCTACTCCCAGGTAATTTACGGAAATAACTGCTTCCAGTTGCTGGCCTGCTATATTGTAGCTAAATGATAAAGGATCTTTCTTTCTATGTATTCGCGGCACATTACACTTGCCTATGTTGAGATTCAATTGCCATTCCCTGCACCATGCGTTAATTCGTTTCAGATCCTCCTGCACTTCGGTACAATTTTCCATTGTTACAACCTCATCCATTGTTACAGCATCATCCGCAAAAAGCCTCAGTGAATTTCCGATGTTATCCACAAGGTTATTTCTATATATTGTGAACAGCAACGGTCCTACGACATTCCCCTGCGGCACACCTGAAATCACTCTTACTTCGGAAGACTTCTCTCCATTGAGAATGAAAATATTGCCTAGAAAACATATACTCTAAAATGCTTACCTTAAGAGCTGTGAGTCTATTCAGTGTATGTGGTGCTAAATACACATTACGACTGTCTACGATTTTTTTCTTGAAATACTGTATTATAAATTGCATCTTGCGCTGCAAGGGATCGTATGATGTTGGCTCTGCATACCCCCGGTTTCAACATTTATTTCTTAGAATTTAGTTTCTACGACTTTTAAACTGCAGTCAAAACTCCATTGCCACTTTTTTCGGCTTCCATGAACACACTAGTTAAGCTTTCAATAGATAACCTTGTCACGGAGACAGTCTGGATCGAGATCATTCTTGATCATATTTCAAATAGTTTAAAGCCATGTTGACCTTTAATCGACCGTAACTGTTTCAAAACTGTGGAAAGGGTTTGCAGATACAGCTACCAATCAGGAGACTTATTGATTACTTAAAGTATTTAATTACCGCACTGGGTTAGACCCTATCTTCAGGTTTCAGCGTCAACACAATTAACGTTTAAACACAAATGTGCTCAGACGTTAAAGAGTCTTGTATTGTTTTGTTATGTGCTGCGATCATCCTGTGGAGAAAGAGAAGGCGATGTCAGTTTGTATGTTGGTCTGTTGTTCATATGAAAAAAAAAGATGAATACTCGCTTTGTTCCTGTGGCTTGGCAGTCTTCTTATAATGAGCCATAGAAATGGAGGTACGACAGCACATTGTAAGGAGGCTGCCAGGCCACAAGGATAAGGGGACTGTTAAAAGAAAATATCATGTGAAGATCAGACCGACATACAAAGTGACATCTCCTCTTATTACACTATAATTTTTCTTTCTTCATATGGTAACCACAGCTCATGCCAAGACTAAACACAGAGATTTTAATATCTATACGCACTTGTGTTAAATGTTTTTTGTACTGCCACTGTTATCTAAATAATGTAACAAGCTGCAACATCGTCGCGAAAATTTGACGATGCCACTATGGCTTCGGTACATTAGGACTTTGTTTTTATGAAACAGATCTGATGATGGTCATTAAAGAGCGAAACCGGTGATCTGTTACCAATCAGTGTGTGACCATAGACGTACATTAAAGGAAACTGATTAAATACTTTAAGTTTTAAAATTTTGTGACTGGTAGCGCTATTTGTAAAACCTTTTTATATACATCAAATGACGGCAGCAGTTGTTTATATAGTTTCTTCACTTATCCCGGAAACGAAACGAGACAACACAGGAACTGCATTATCAACTGCGAGATAGCTCCTGTGGGTGACCCAGCTAGTGTTAAGTGCCGGTGACTCGCGAACGCCTGCTACCTGCAGCAAGTTTGGAAGTAGAGAGAGGACGCTGACCTTCACCACGAGCTTTCGGACGTCGCTGATGGGGTCGCCCCGTATCGCGGGCAGGCACGACGCATCAGCTGTCGCTATATGATTTGAGTCTGGAAGGTCGGGATGTTGTAAGGGGAAGGCCCCCCACTCCATGTCCTACCTCACATCCAGAGCATGCCGGAGGTGGTGGTGGCCGGGGGGGGGGGGGGGGGGGGACTACAGGGGCGGGGAGGGGCCAGCCCGGTCGTTCACCCCGCGCCACAGCCTGCTCAGCAAGTTGCTCTTGCTTCGCGTCGCCTCTGTCCCGGTTACCACAGGCCGCGGGCAAAATCTTCGTGGGAAATCGCAAAGTGACAAATTGGTAGTGGTCTAAGTACACCCACCGACACTGAGGGTAGCCACAGAGAGCAATACAGGGGCTGCGGCGAGATCCTTGGTCGCTGGAATACTGGTAAAAGGTGACTCGCTGGGTGTTAATTGAGTATTCGTGGTGCCGCGGCGACGTAGATGGTGCGCTACGATATAAAGACGTGTAGGAACAGGTGTAATAAAAGGCGCGTATCGACCCGCGAGATACAAAGAGCGGAGTCAGTGACCCCGCCGGCTACGGGCCGGTCGCCGGTCGCCGCTGCCCGGCTGCGCGTGGCTATTTCTGTCGCACGCCTGACGTCGCTCGTCACAACATTGCCCTGACACGTGCGCGCGCGTTCCACCGACCCATTCGCGGGCGCTGCCGGCTGCTGTGAACTAGATGCGCTGCCTTTTACCATCTGACACTTACTCTGACCTCATTTCATAGGTAGTGACGCTACAAAGAAACAAAGTACTTGCCATTGTTGACAGTAGAAATCTAGCGATCCACATGCGGTTTGCCTTTAGGCCACTAGTGAGTACATGATACAGGGGCCGCAGCTGCCACGCTGCCCAGTTTTTAGGAGGAAGAGTAACCGTTCGCAATTCCGATCAGAAAATAGCAAACAGTAACACTGTGTAGGATTACGTGCTGCTGATTCCCATCATCAGACACTGAAGGCAACGCTTTGTTGTTGTTGCCCTCCATCTCTGTCTCTCACCATCTCTCCAATTTCATATAGTTCTTGCATTTCATATCACTTATAACACTTGATAATTTGGATGTTCTGGACCTGCCTCTTGATTTTTTGCCCGCCGTTTTTCCTTCTAAGTCATTTTTAATAAGTTGTTATGGCGAGTTATATGTCCAGTGAACTTAGTTTCTCTTCTCTGCATCGTTTTATCAGTCTTTTTCTTTTTAATTCAGTGAATGCTATAGGTTTATCTTTTCAGTCCACTATGTCACAGTGGCTCTTCTGCATATTCACACATCTTTTGCTTCTAACACTTTATTCTCTCGTTTCTCCAAAGTTTCTGCTCCGCATCCGTATTTAAAACGCTCGAAGCAAACGCTTTGAGGAATTTATTTACTGCGTATGCGTTAAGGTGATCGTCTTAACACACAAATGTCATTTCTGAAGTCGCGTTTGGCCATTGTAATTCTTCTCTTGATGACCACTGTGCTCCTCTTTTCATCTTTTACTGTTCTTCCTACGTAGCTAAATTCATTTCCTTTCATTAGTGTACTATACTCCATTTTAATGCTGGCCCTTACCTCTCAGGTCGATGTGCGTTTATTTTCAGTCCATGGCACCAGACAAAACTTTTTGACGTACAGTTCACATAGTTTTCAGAATCACCTAAAATTACAATTTCAGCAGCACATGTAGACAATGTATTTGTTCACTATTAATTCTGATTCCAATGGTGCAGCCTTTCACTATTTGTAGTGCACTTTATTAAGTCAGTTAAGTCATTTACAGAGAGAGGACAACCTAGCGAACATCTTTTCTTATCGTAAACTCTTTATTAATTACATTGGTATCTGTTTCTGTTCTTTTATTTTCGCACAGGTCGAGAATCAGTCTTTTTTCTCTCTAGTCTATTGCAATTTTATTCGGTTCCCGTGATTGTACACCACTGGAAATAATCGACCATTGCTGTAAAAATGCGTCTATTCTAGAACATTTGAAGAATACATTGGTCGTAATCCTAATTTATTTAGCCAAATTTTAATATTTAATTTTGCCATTTATATTTAATATTCTTAATAATATTTCAAACACTTACCCGACTCATACGGTTATAGTTGGTGGTGCCTTTAATTTACCCTCGATATATTGGCGAAAATACATGTTTAATTCCGGAGGTACGCATAAAACATAATCTGAAATTGTGCTAAACGCGTTCTCTGAAAATTATTTCGAGCAATTAGTTCACGAACCCATGCGAATAGTAATCTGTTGTGAAAACACACTTGACCTCCTAGCAACAAATCATCCTGAGCGAATAACAAACATCAGAACGGATACAGGGATTAGTGAGACTGAATATTGTAATCCCCAAATCATCCAAAAATAAATGAAAAATATACATATTCAAAAAAGTAGATAAAAATTCACTTGACGGCTTTCTGATAGGCAATCTCCACTCCTTCCTAATTAATGATGTAAGAGTAGACCCGACGTGGCTTGAATTCGAAGAAATAGCATCGGCAGTATTTGAGAGATTAATACCAAATAAATGAACAAATAACGGCGGAGATTCTCCTTGGTACTCAACAGAACACTGTTGCAGAAGCAACGAAAAAAACATGCCAAATTTAAAAGGACGCAAGAAGCTCGAAATTTAGCGTGGACTTCAATGAGAGATGCTTATAGTAGTTTCCACAACGAAACTTCGTCTCGAAACCTAGTGTCCCAGGGCTGTGTTATATGCCATTTGCTGCTCCTTATGTATATAAACGATTTGCGAGACAATCTGAGCAGCCGTCTTAGGTGGTTTGCAGATGATGCTGTCGTTTATTGACTATTAAAGTCATCAGAAGACCAAAACAAAGTGCAAAACGATTTATAAAAGATATCTGTAAGGTGCGAAAACTGGAAATTGACCCTAAATAACGAAAAGTGTGAGGTCGTCCACGTAAGTGCTAAAAGAAATCGGTTAAACTTCGGTTACACGATAAATCTCTCAAATGTAAAGGCCATAAATTCAACTAAATACCTTGGAATTACAATGACAAACAACTTAAATTGAAAAGAACACGTAGAAAATACTGTGCGGAAGGCTAGCCAAAGACTGCGTTTTATTGGCAGGACATTTAGAAACGGTAACAGATCTACTAAAGAGACTTCCTACACCACGCTTGTCCGTCCTCTTTTAGAATACTGCTGCGCGGTGTGGGATCCTTAGCAGGTAGGATTGACGGAGTATATCGAAAAAGTTCAAAGAAGGGCAGCACGTTTTGTATTATCGCGAAATAGGGAAGAGAGTGTCAGTGAAATGATACAGGACTTGGAGTGGACATCATTAAAACAAAGGCGTTTTTCGTTCCGGCGGAATTTCTCACGAAATTTCAGTTACCAATTTTCTCCTCCGAATGCGAACATATTTTGTTGACGCCGACCTACAGAGGAAGAAACGATCACTATAATAAAATAAGGGAAATCAGAGTTCACATGGATAGAAGTAGGTGTTCGTTTTTTCCGCGTGCTATAAGTAATTGGAATAATAGAGGATTGTGAAGGTGGTTTGAGGAACCCACTGCCAGCTACTTAAATGTGGTTTGCAGATGTAGATGTAGATGTAGAAGTAGATGTAATATTACAAATTCACAGGCACAATCGTTTAATTTACCTACTACGAACGTGCACCACAATATTGTCGCAGAGATTGTTTGCGTTACATTATGTTAAAAGAGCTCGCCTAGGAATTCGCTTGTTCGCATACCTTCAAACAAATCTAAACGACGTAGACCACTAAGCGAAACAGTCGAACATTCAGTATTCGTTGTAAATATGATTAGTGATAATCTAGTTCACTTAGCGGAGTTTCTGCGATCCCAGTCCTTCCATTAACTTAAAATTAAGACAGTACGGCCTTACAAAAGCTCTGTCTGTTGTATTTCAACGTATTTCTGTAAAATGTAAATATGCTGGGAGTCCCAGAAAAACGCCGACAAATTTTAGGGCCAGGTTCCTTATACAGATACAAGTAAAAAAGCCTATAGTAAACATGGGCTCTTGAATGTGTGCCTTTGAGCTATGAGCGCTTGTTTATGTTCACTAGTGTGGAACAAATCTTCTATTGAACAAGTGCTCATATCTCTTAAGGTATGCGTTTCAGAACCCATTATTACCAAACATCTCTTTCTTGTTATGGTCCATAGTATCTTCTCCCAAAGTATGAAATGCAAAGAGCGTACAGTAGAAGAGACGTGTTTTTTATTACAGGTATCGAAGTTGAACAAGTGCTCATATCTTTTGAGGTATGCGTTTTGGAGCCCTTGTATATTAGATATTTTTCTCTTGTAATGGTGTAGGGAATCTATCCACAATTTTTTGTTTTTGTGTTTTTTTTTTTTGTTTGTTTTTAGGACACCCTGTATATTCTTTCGACATATGGAAGACAATAATACATCACAAAGTAAAAATACACCACAATAAGTAATCACAAAGTGGAAAACACGAATTATAGTAAACCAGATAGCATGTGAGAAAAAGACATTAAGGTGGGGTTGAGTTGTTTTGGGGAGGAGACCAAACAGCGAGGTCATCGGTCTCATCGGATTAGGGAAGGAAGTCGGCCGTGCCCTTTCAAAGGAACCATCGCGGCATTTGCCTGGAGCGATTTAGGGAAATCACGGAAAACCTAAATCAACATGGCCGGACGCGCGATTGAACCGTCGTCCTCCCGAATGCGAGTCCAGTGTGATAACCACTAGGCCACCTCTCTTGGTAGATATTAAGTATAGTGAAAAATGCACTATACGAAAACGAACTGCAAACTGCGAACAGATAGCACATCTGAACTGAAAAACACAAAGATCATGAATCTAAAAGAATTATTAAAAAAAAAAAAGTCTATTACTGAGTTAAGACATACATTACATACACTACAGTCAAATAGGACTGCGCCACTGGAGGGCTTCTCCAGAGACACTGTGGATGTCTTTAATTCCTCCTCCTTTGAAGCCGTAAATCGCTCTATTTTAAATACGATCCATTTTAGCTCGTGGCACTTACAGAAACAATAGCTTGATTACAAAATGGGACTTGCAGATGAGCCTTTCTGTGAGTGCCTTGATCTGCAGTTTTAAACCCGTACTGATACGTCGCTGTACTCATGCTCTCCGCCGAAAGAATTAGGTTGCCAGTTTTCACAGCTAACTACAGTATACATCAGATTCCCCAACTGCAAGTTGGTGCCGTTTTACTGTGTAGCGTAGTCTTACTGACAAGGGAACCTCCCCATCGCACCCACCTCAGATTTAGTTATAAGTTGGCACAGTGGATAGGCCTTGAAAAACTGAACACAGATCAATTAAGAAAACAGGAAGAAGTTGTGTGGAACTGTGAAAAAATAAGCAAAATATACAAACTGAGTAGTTGATGAGCCACATATGCAACATGAAGGAAAACGTCAGCTAAGTAGCGCCGTGGTCCCGTGATAGCGTGAACAGCTACAGAAGGAGAGGTCCTTGGTTCAAGTCTTCCCACGAGTGAAAATTTTACTTTCTTTATTTTTGCATATTTATTATCTGTCCGTTCGTTCATTGACGTCTCTGTTCACTGTAATAAGTTTAGTGTCTGTGTTTTGCGACCGCATTGCAAAACCGTGCGATTAGTAGGCGAAAGGACGTGCCTCTCCAATCGGAACCGAAAACATTTGATCGCAAGGTCATAGGTCAACCGATTCCTCCACAGGAAAACACATCTGATATATTCTATGCGACACTGGTGACGGCATGTGCGTCACATGACAGGAATATGTTGTCGACCCACCTAACTCGTGCACTTGGCGAGTGGGTAAAAGGATTCTTCTACCTTGGCCGATTTAGGTTTTCTTGTGGATGTGATAATCACTCCCAAAAAAAATGATGAAAACATAAGAGTTTTGTCACATAAACTGAAAATAAAAAGTTAAAGTTTTCACTCGATGGAAGATTTGAACCGAGGACCTTTCGTTCCGCAGCTGCACACGTTACCACAAAACCACGGCGCTCCTGCGGTCTTTGTGTACTTGATGTTGCCTATGTTGCCACGAACTACTCATTTTGTATATTTTGCTTATTTTTTCACAGTTCCACACAACTTCTTCCTGTTTTCTCAATTTATCTGTGTTCAGTTTTTCAAGGCCTATCCACTGTGCCAACTTATAACTAAATCTGAGGGGGGTGCGATGGGGAGGTTCCCTTGTGAGTATGTGTCGCGAAATGTTGTTTTATTTGGAGATCCAAACATTATATATGATTATAATGTAACGTATTTGTCTGTTTAAGGTGAGTTGTAATTAATTTAGAGAGAACCCGGAAACGGAGGCAACTGCCGTTTTGGTTCGCCGTTAATTCGAGCGATTGCACGGTAATTGCTACTTTATTCGTCCCACTAGAGAAAGAACAGTCTGCTCGTTTGGTCAGTTTTAGTGTACAGACGGTCTCTTGGGTACTATATGTGGTCTATTTTGACAACTGATGTACTTGCACAGGCTGATAGGTAATGGATTTTGGAAGTGATGTTGCAGTTGCTTGAGAATTTCCGGGAGGAGACACACAGTAAACATACGAAGCATGCAAAATATTTATGGGACGCTGTTACCATTTCCAGAAGCACAAGACAGGTTATAAAATTCGTAGCTTAAGTAGGCGTCTTCTAATCAAGTTCTGATTCATAGTGTCTTGCTGCAGACACTAGTGCAGTCAGTGACGTAAGGTTTATAGTCATAAATAAGTAAGTAATCTTTTAATCACTACAATATGGTCGACTTTTTGCTCACTACAATATGGTCGACGGTACAGATGTCAGTAAACTGCAGGCACTGATAAATTCTACTCTCCAGAATCAGAGTTTTCCATCCAGGTAATAAAATAGAGTTCTCTTCTTTTCAGCACATCACGATCTTTGAATAGTCGAAAGATATTACATGTAGATTCCGCATTATAACAACCGTAAGATAAATGTAATTAAAAGGGTCGTAAATCGTAAATAATTTCTTTATCTTCGCGTACAAGTGATGTTAGTGTATCTCTGTGTAGTATCTATCGGCAAACAAGGCAAAAATTTCAAAGATCGCGAAGCTGGAAGTGCTATATTTCATATCTTGCTGCTAGAGGCGAATGATTATAAGCTGTATGTTAAATCAAGTGCATAAAAATATTGTGTTTTTACGCTTACGTATAATGAATTCCTTTAGAGTGGCGTTTTCAGTATGGATAAAGTAAAATTAAACTATATTTGGCATAATTTCATTGAGTTTATTACTTATTCTGTATACACTTCCTCGTAGATTAAAACTGTGTACCTAACAGAGATTCGAATTGAGAACCTTTGCTTTGTGGGGTCAGGCACTCTAGCGACTGTACTGTTCACACACGACTCACGACCGGCTCTCAGAGCTTCCGCCAGCCCAGCACTTCTACCTCCTTCTTGCCCGCTAGGTACGAGCTTCGGATCCCTGTCCAGTACACAATTTTAACTGCCACGAGGCTGCAGATCAGCACACACTCCGCTGCTGAACGAAAAATTGCTCTGGCACTCTATACTGCATTTACACCTCATGTGGTAAAGAGGTGGAATGAATCAGTTTAAAGTCTATCATTTAATTTTTAACTGACGCATATGTTGCCTGTTTAAAAATGAGTTCCCAAATAGGTCAAACACGTAAGTTTACCGACAAAAGATTTGTGTGTTTTTCTTTTGTACTGCGTCTAATACAGATTAGTAAATTATAGCCTTCCGTGATACAAAGTGTTAAATGATACCAATAAACACCGACATAGTTTTTAGTACAGTATCTCGTCCAATAGGCAGTATAGGTAGTGTATCATAAAGTCCTCCTTACAATTATTACAGTGTCGCCGGTTAATTTTACTGTTTACTCTTTCCTCGTTTGCAGCTAACTGAGCACACGCAAATGGCCGAGACCAGATTTGTACATGCAAAAGACATTTAATTATAGATTGATCATCCATTGGGAATTTCACAAGAAGCGCAGGGCCTATAGAAATTAATAAAGGAAAATGAGTGCATAGACCGATCATTCACTTTGTATAGCAGTTATTTATGCCGGTATAGGATTTGAGTGACATTGCTCATCAGTAGATCGCCTGCATTCTGGCTTACACATTTATCGGATGTCATTAACCACCACACGATATTTCACAGATGTGAAGAATAGATCTCATGGTTATGAGTATCCTGTCTTGAATGTAGACCTCCTGTTTTTATAGCGGTTCCAGTTTTACGTTCGTGACTGCAGCGGTCTTTCAGAAAAATGATACAGCATAAAAACGCTTCACAGTCTGCGCAGTCATGACATGATATTCTAAAACGCGCCCTTTTATAATAATCGACAGCGTCCACAGAACTGTACATTTGTACTTGTCCCGTTCCACCAGAATTTCATGCTTTTATACCCTGTGTGGTCTACATTTTAGGAGGAGTGACTGTCCTTCACTGAAAGTCCAGGTAAGACAGATGACGTGTTGGAATGCACCTGGAGAACGCATAATGCACACGGCAGTTTTCCAGTCTGGACATGTTGATTCAAACCGCCACATATTTGTGTAAGCTATCTGAACAATGTGAAATATGAGGTCATTAGCAGACGCCCTGTCGCAATCCAGCCCTAGCATCAGCTGCGCAACAAAGGAATGTTCTAGCTTGAATGGTGCGCCAGCTAATGGCCTCTCGCCGTCAAATGGGCGAGGAACGACACAATCCCTTATTAGCACTCTGTCAATACAGGCAGCGCACTTCTTGACAGAAAGATGGTCAAATCCTTACACAAACAAATATACAGTCGTCTGCAAGAAAGCGAGAAACTTGAACCACTGTAAGAGCCCAATTTCAAATATGAGTTTAGGAGTGTCGACCACACACACGTGTTTTCCTGTTTGATATTAAGCTTTTTTTTATTTATTGTTATTTGGAAACCTGTTTACAGGCAGGCCTGCAGCAGCATACTACGCCTCAGAGAAACACAAAGATACAAATGAAGACAATTAGAGAAAAAAGATGGTGGACATATAAACTGAGACAAACACTTTTTAGGTGCCGTTCACGGGCGTAGAGTAAAATTGTTCAGACACTTGGACACATAGAGCGACGAAAATTGTCACACGTGAACGTAGGGGCACAGAACGAATAACACTGATCCACTTAAGCACAAAACGACGGCACACACAGAAACACGAGGCGTTGATCTCCGGCGCGCGAATGTTCACTAACCGTGTACGAGTCCGGGGACCTGCCAAGAGAGGAGGAGTGGGGGGGGGGGGGGGGAGGGGATATTAAGCTATGCAAAGAACTGTTATGAACAGATAAATAATAACATAAAAAATAATGGCAGTGTTAAGCTTCCTACTCATTTTAAATTAATTTACTTTTCTCTTTTATTACTTAAAGAGTAATATGTAAAACTGCACTAATGAAATCCTGTTTTTGTTCCTTTTATGTGACGCGAAATCATACATGGCAGAGAAGGACACTCTCAGAGCGGATGGTGAAGATATAATATATGAAAACTTCCGTCAAGAAGCCACGTTAATTCTACGTCTGGACAACAGATGGCTCCAAAATTCAGCCCAGATTTAATATTTAACGGAACCGTACTCATAACAAGAATGTACAAATATTAAACTTGATTTAATGTAACTCATCGTTTTACTGTAAGACAAATTAGAGACAGTAAAATTCTGTAACCATAAAGAAAACGGTATCTAGACTATTGTTCTAAAGACCGTCACAAGGAAATATACCTGACGACTTGATTTTAAATTTGAATTTGTGAATTCCCAGATTGTTGAACCGCACGAACGCAGTTTTTCGCTTTAGATTGTATTATACCTAAGAGCTGAGCTGTATTTATGTATTTATCACTGCTTTTCATTTGAATGGATTTATGAATCCAGTAATTAGACTACTTAAGAAGAACACAAATCTAAAAACTCCGCAAAACGCACGATCAGGTAAGTAACATTTCTAACCTTGTTAGATCAGTTTAATCTAGTATGAAAGAAAAACGCGTACAAAATTTATTGTATATTGTGTCTTCTAATTATTTCCTTAATTTATATTTATCCGCTAGATTTTCTATTGGTGTGATAAGATTCGTGGTGGGATAAAAAACGGACGAGTGGGAATCCTATAAAGAATTGTCCAAATAGGTAACTTTGAGCATATCGATCACACGCTCTCTTAGAACGTTCGCGAGTAGTCGTAACTTGCTTTCCGACAAAAGCAATAGAGACGGAAATTCCCAGAAGGGCTTCCTGGTATTGTAGGACTACTACGACCAGCCGTTTTGTCTCTACATTCTACATAACTTGCAAATATATTTCACCCCGTCATCGTTTGAAAAACCTTAGCTGTCAGGTTTTTCATGCTAAATACCTTACAGAAATATTTGTAGAGGAGCAGTAAACCGTGTACTACTCTGCGTTTTGATGTCATCTACATCTACATCCATATTCCGCAAGCCACCTAACGGTGTGTGGCGGAGGGTACCTTGAGTACCTCTATCGGTTCTCCCTTCTATTCCAGTCTCGTATTGTTCGTGGAAAGAAGGATTGTCGGTATGCTTCTGTGTGGGCTCTAATCTCTCTGATTTTATCCTCATGGTCTCTCTGCGAGATATACGTAGGAGGGAGTAATATACTGCTTGACTCTTCGGTGAAGGTATGTTCTCGAAACTTTAACAAAAGCCCGTACCGAGCTACTGAGCGTCTCTCCTGCAGAGTCTTCCACTGGAGTTTATCTGTCATCTCCGTAACGCTTTCGCGATTACTAAATGATCCTGTAGCGAAGCGCGCTGCTCTCCGTTGGATCTTCTCTATCTCTTCTATCAATCCTATCTGGTACGGATCCCACACTGCTGAGCAGTATTCAAGAAGTGGGCGAACAAGCGTACTGTAACCTACTTCCTTTGTTTTCGGATTGCATTTCCTTAGGATTCTTCCAATGAATCTCAGTCTGGCATCTGCTTTACCGACGATCAACTTTATATGATCATTCCATTTTAAATCACTCCTAATGCGTACTCCCAGATAATTTATGGTATTAACTGCTTCCAGTTGCTGACCTGCTATTTTGTAGCTAAATGATAAGGGATCTATCTTTCTATGTATTCGCAGTACATTACACTTGTCTACATTGAGATTCAATTGCCATTCCCTGCACCATGCGTCAATTCGCTGCAGATCCTCCTGCATTTCAGTACAGTTTTCCATTGTTACGACCTCCCGATACACCACAGCATCATCTGCAAAAGCCTTAGTGAACTTACGATGTCATCCACAAGGTCATTTATGTACATTGTGAATAGCGACTGTCTTATGACACTCCCCTGCGGCACACCTGAAACCACTCTTACTTCATCATATGTCATATGTCAGCCTAAGGAAAGAGCAAACAGCGTGTGGTTCAGTGGCCTGGTACAAGTTTTTCAATAGAACGCCACTTCGGCGACTTTAAGCGTCCCTAACTTACCCCAGTTATTCAGCCGGGATAGGGGACCTACACTGATGCGGGGAGAGCGATGTGCGCATATACAGATGATGGTAGTATTACATACACAACGTATTAAAAAAACAGTTCTCTAGCACTGCTGTCGTTTGTACTCAGCTAATTCGTGTGAAAGTGTTTCGGACGTGATTATCATCGCGCAACGGGAATAAACAGACTTTGAACTATGGATTGTAGTTGGAACTAGATGCATGGGACATTCCATTTCGGAAATCGTTAGAGAATTCAGTAATCGGAGATTCATAGTGTCATGAGTGTATCGGGAACACCAAATTTGAGGCATTACCTCTCACCATGGACAACGCAGTGTCCGACGGCATTCACTTAATGACGGAGAGCAGTGACGTTAGTGTGGTGCTGTCAGTGCTTACAGATAAACAACACTGCAAGAAATAACCGTATAAATCACTGTGAGACGTGTGACGAATGTATGTTAGGACAGTGTGGCGAAAATAGGCTTTAATGGGCTATAGCAGCAGAATATCGAAGCGTGTTCGTCTGTCAACAGAACGACATCGCGTGCTGTGCCTCTCTAGGGCTCGTGACCATATCGATTGGACCCTACACTACTGACAAACCGTGCCGTGATCAGATGAGTCTCGATTTCAGTTGATACGAGCAGATGGTGAGCATCGAGTGAGGAGCAGGCCAACGAAGCTATGGACCCAAGTTGTTAACAAGGCACTGTGCACTGTGCACTGTGCACTGTGCACTGTGCACTGTGGCTCCATAATGGTATGCTTTATGTTTATACGGAATGGACTGGATCCTTTGGTCCAACTGAAACGATCATTTCCAACCTTTCATGGACTTCATATTCCCAAAAAATCAATGTAAATTTTTTGGACGACAATACGCCATGTCGCCGGACTGCAGTGGTTCGCGATTTGTTTGAAGAACGTTCTGGACGAATCGAGCGAATGATTTGGCCACCCAGATCACCCGACATGAATCGCATCGAACATTTATGGGACAGGATCAGGAGGTCAGTTCGTGCAAAAATCCTGCACCGGCAATACTTTCGCAATTATGGTCCGCTACAGATGCGGCATGGCTCAATATTTCTGCAGGGAGCTTCCGACTAGTTTAGTCCACGCCACGCCGAGGTGCTGCACTGTGCCGGGAAAAAGGAAGTATGACGCGATATTAGGGCGTAACCCATGAATTTTTGACCTTAGCGTATAGTTTAACGTGGATTCCGTACCACTTGTCGTTTCTGGCAAAGGTTAGGTTAAAGGGAGACCGAAAAAAAATTCGATCCTAGGACCTTTCGGTTTCCGGGTACACGCTTTACCGCTAAACCGCCGTGTCCAGCTAGAAATAGATAAGGTTTCTCTGTCAAATCTGATGAGAATGTAGACTTTTACCGCATATTCTTTACTTTGAGATGGATATTGGTATACCTTATGGATATCGATAGAAGGGCTGAATGAAGTAACTGACAGCTCAGTTGGTTACTGCGTAACACTTACTATACTGCCATGCTTAGTTGATTTAACATGCACCCTTTTAGCGCACGACCTGCTATTATGTGGTCTTGTTATTCATTCAAAAATGGTTCAGATGGCTCTGAGCACTATGGGACTTAACATCTGAGGTCATCAGTCCCCTAGAACTTAGAACTACTTAAACCTAACTAACCTAAGGACATCACACACACCCACGCCTGAGGCAAGATTCGAACCTGCGACCGTAGCGGTCGCGCGGTTCCAGACTGTAGCGCCTAGAACCGCTCGACCACCTCGGTCGGCGCTATTTATTCATGAGTTGTGCTAGGGTACAAATTACTCCAATGCCTAATTACGCGACCAAGCCAGTCTAGTAAGTAGATGCTATGAGAACAATAACTATCTTGCGATTACATACAATTATGCCTAGAGCACCCTTGGATGATTATTCAAAATAACTCATCCTGTTATCATTTTCTCGTTGTACACTGACGACAGAATGTTAAAATGAGACCGAAAGCATATCATTGCCCTTTGTGAAATTGTGGCCAACGATTATAGTTCCCAAACCCAATGGTGATAACACTACAGAAGTATTCCGCAAGCTTAGTGACTTTTATGGACCTATTTTTGAGCGAAGGGCAGGTCATGTGAATACGTACAGTGAGGTAAGGACTGGTAGACCAGACCGGACCTTCGGGTTTGTAGAATCTGGCGTTCAGCATGTGAACGAAAAATTGCTTGCAAATGTCACTTTACAATTAGTCAAGTTGATGTCAAGTTTCCACAAGTGCGCTGAGCAACATTGTACAGAACTATATGTGTGCAACTGCAACAGCGGAAATACTGTGCCAGCTTGTCATAAAAAGTATTGAGTCCTGCTGACAAAACACTAATAAATGAAACTAGACGGATGAAGAGAAACTATTCGTCTCACATAGTGAGATGAAGGGGAACGTACGCAACAGTCCAAATACACTACTGTTTGTAAAAAGTGAATCACTAAAGTCTGCAACACTGCATTATTAGAGGACGTGTAGAGCAGCGGAACCATAGTAAGTGATGGTGGGGAGGTGGCGTGCACATAGGCCCAGCAGCGTCCTCATTTATGAACCGGCCGGGTCAGAGTTACGCAACACTTACTCGGTGCGGAACCATTATACGAAGTGGTTACGTGTAACCAAGTGCCACTGTGACTTGCCGAACTCACGCGATGGAATATCGGCATGTGAGTGCGATCGAATGCGGCAGAATGATTGACCTCAGGGAAGCAGGTTTGTCGTTCCGTGACGTTGCGGCTCGTGTAGGGCACGCTGCTTCAACAGTGAGGTGTCTGTGGAACCAGTGGATCAGCCCAGACAGGGTACTGGACGACATAACGTGACCACAGCGCGAGATGGTTCAAATGGCTCTAGGCACTATGAGACTTAACATCTGAGGTCATAAGTCCCCTAGACCTAGAACTACTTAAACCTAACTAACCTAAGGACATCACACACATCCATGCCCGAGGCAGGATTCGAACCTGTGACCGTAGCAGCAACGCGGTTCCGGACTGAAGGGCCTAGAACCGCTCGGCCAGAGCGGCCGGGTCAGCGTGAGATGAACGGCATCTTCTCATTAGCAGTAACACCTTCGTTCACTTAGCTGACAAGACGTTGGAGCACTTCCAAATGTGTGGACAAGTCTGCGTCGACGGTTCGACACCGTCTTCCGCGGGCTGGACTGGCGGCACGCATGCCACTGTGGCGGCTTCCATCGACCAGAATCCACCAACGCCGCAGACTACAAGGGGCGCCGTGAACGCCGACGCTGGCGTGCTGAGTGGATAAAATGTGGTGTTTTCGGATGAGTCCCGCTTCATCTTATTCTGCAGTAATGGTTCCATATGCGTTCGACGCCGCCGTGGTGAAAGCAATTGGGGAACCTGTATTGTTGAGCGACATTGCCTCCTACGTCTTGCGAGAGAGAGCAATCTGAACTGCTGCCGCTACATCAGTGGTGTTTTACAACCCGGCACTGCCCTTCGTGCAGATAGTTGACAGATACTGTATTAAAATCTATGTACACGGTGTCCCAAAATAATGTATACTCTCTTTGAAACTGAACATCCCCTTAATGAAAGGAATTAGAAATACAATTTTAGTGTTGTTAGGTGCCTCATGGTCAGAGACACCAGTCTCCCCATCGCAAGACACCGTTGACAACGACTTAGGACAGATCGACATGAAAACTTTAATGTTTCCAACGGAATAGCATCGCGGCTTGCTCAATTTGCTCTCTAAGATCATCCAGTGTGTGTGGTCTCGCAGCGAAACTGTGTTCTTGAGAGTACTCCACAGAAAGAAGTCTAGAGGAATTAAATCTGGAGATCGAGCGGGATTCTCCACACTCGGATTCTCCACACTCCCTCTTCGTCTTATCCATCTGGCAGGGAATGTACGATTGAGAAATGCCCTCACACCCAGGTGAAAGTGAAGAGGCGCCCCATCCAGTTGAAAGTAATAATACTCATTTCTAAACACAACGCTAAGACCAGTAGTTATCATTTCCAACGTTTCCAAGTACGAGTCGCCCGTGACAATGTTGCCAAAGAAGTACGGCCCGATTAATCCTCTAGAAGACAGACCACATCAGACTATTAATCCTGGCAGATTAACATGCCTTTGTTCGGTTACGTATGGATTCTTCCTGGTCTACAATTATAGCGGTTAATTGTTCCATCAAGTTTAAACGTCGCTTCATCTGACCAAAGAAATCGATGAAAAATTGCCTATTGGCTTCTGTCTCGGGTTCTTCGGCCGACGTTCATCTAATGATTTTTCTGACGTTTCGCCTGCACGAGTGGCTGGCATCGTCAAAGCTTCACCCTCCACTGCCGGTGGTAAAGCTTTGACAATGCCGGCCACTCGTGCTGGTGAAACGTCAGAAAAATCATTAGATGAACGTCGGCCGAAAAACCCGAGACAGAAGCCAATAGGCAGTTTGTCAACAAGTGGCCACGAAAGCCTTAACAATTTTGTAAAGAAATCGATCTTGGAAACGTTGCTCTTGTTCACGTCTGTTAATGAACCACTCACAAAATTCGCTTCGTCTGTCAGGATCATCCTCGTTAAGAGCACGGAGAAGCCTTGGAATGTAAGGCTTAAAGTTCTGAGATCTCAAAACTCTATGAACACTGATTCTGCAAATCCCAGTTTCACGAGAGCATTGCCTCACAGATTTCTTCGGGGATCTTGTGTATGCCTGGATTACTGCATCAACACTCTCTTTGTCTGTTGAACTTCTCTTTCATCCGCCATGTCCCTTCTTCATATCGTGCACCGTTCCTTGTACGTCAAACTGACCTCTGATTATTGTAAGTGTTACGCTTGTCGGTGGTGGTGTTCCAAATTCAATTCTCCAACGTCGGCGTACCGCACTCACATTCTTTGTTTCCCAGTAACACTTTAGCACCCATTTCCGTTGTTCAAACGATAACACCATGTTTGCTGACAATCCTGAAACAAAAGAAAGCATTGTTATGTTTTTCACCGCATTCTAAATTATTATCCATATAAATTGTAATTCAGTCTCCTTTAATTAAAGAGATATTCTGTTGTAAAGAGTGTATACGTTATTTTGGGACACCCTAATATCGATTAACTTCAAAAAAATGGCTCTGAGCACTATGGGACTTAACATCTGTGGTCATCAGTCCCCTAGAACTTAGAACTACTTAAACCTAACTAACCTAAGGACATCACACACATCCATGCCCGAGGCAGGATTCGAACCTGCGACCGTAGCAGTCCCGCGGTTCCGGACTGAGCGCCTGAACCGCTAGACCACCGCGGCCGGCTATCGATTAACTATCGGTAGTTTTGTGCAGATATTTCAACTGAAAAAATATTTTTATTTTCTAAAATACAACAATACGAGATATGCAAATACTGTTTTATAAAAAGTAAGATATTTTAATTCTTCTCCTTCCGTCTGCGCGTTTTTCATTAATTATTTCTCCTGCCTTAGAGAAAGCCCTGACCTGAAAGCACAAATATTTAGTGACCATTTCACGCTACATTCCATTAGGTTTTGCCCAATATTCTAACACACAACCATGCTTCTCTATTATAGATTTTTCTAAATACTGATGAAGGTCTGTTACGGAATCGCTGACTGGTTTAACGACATCGACGTTACGCCCTTGCTGGTTGGGCAAAAAAAGTAAATCATCCGATTTCAAACTGGTAGATTTTTCAGTAGACGTATTAGTACTGCACATGGATGCTTCTATTTCAGGTGTTATTCTTGGTGCTGTTGCGATGACAGCAGCATACTCTTACTGAAGTAATTGTGCAATATCTTCTGGCTCTTGAAATATCGACAGTTTATCGGCGATTAAGTGACACTGCCTTCAGGAGATTCTTCATACCACATTACAACAGGACCACGCAGGGCCGTATGTGGCGAGGAATGTGCGGGTACCACTGCTTCCCTCCCTTCTCGTTAGCCTGACATGGCGCCCATCGAACATATCTGGGATACGGTCGGTCGACAACTTGTTCATTCAGGTACTCCGGCAGCCACAATTGATGCTTTGTGGACGTCCCTACAAACCGCGTGGCAGAGTGTTCCCCAAGTGTTCTTTAATTCCGTGCCACGACGCCTTGCAAGTCTGATTGCAGCACTTGACGGCAATACTCTTTACTAAACTGCTACTGTTACAGGGCATGTACAGTTCTGTAATGTTAATCGGTTATGTCGAGTCATGCCCTTAATAGGAGGAATAGATTTCGTAGTGATCACATCTCTTGATCTAGGCGTTTCACTTCTTCCAGTCAGTAGTGTAGTTTCGTCTGACGCGTTATACGACGACGGAATTTGAATAAATTCCAACACGTCAAGTCATGAAAAGAATGTTTAATGACTAAAAGGTATGCTTTCGTTGGATTAACGGAGAGGGCCGTCAATAACAGTGTAGATGTACTGTCAAATGCTGTTGACACTGGACGAAAAATAAAAAATTGTTGAAAATACATCTTGCACTGTGCAGATGATTCGAAACATAGGGGAGAACGAACTTAGAGGTAACTTCTCCTAGTACTTTAGTTACAGGCTTCATGTGACAACAATTGACTACTACTTCTCCCTGGACACCCCGAAAATGGTTACTTTCTGCCGGCCGGAGTGGCCGAGGGGTTCTAGGCGCTTCATTCTGGAACCGCGCGACCGCTACGGTCGCAGGTTCGAATCCTGCCTCGGGCATTGATGTGTGTGATGTCCTTAGGTTAGTTAGGTTTAAGTAGTTCTAAGTTCTAGGGGACTGATGACCTCAGATGTTAAGTCCCATAGTGATCGGAGCCACGTAACGTAACGGTTACTTTCTCAATACTCTGAAGATACATAAGTGTTGAAACCCAAATGGTTAAAACGCAAGATGCCGCAATTTTACGCAAAAATTTTAAAGTTACTTCTTCTTGTCAAAAGTGACTGAGGAGTAATAGCGACAGCGAAGGAATACAGTTTTGTAATAATGGAAGATGCTGACAGCTGTGGATATTACAGTACTATCAGATTCATAAACCACGGTTACAAAATACTGACACCAACTGAGCGCACTGAAAGAGAGGTAGGAAGCAACCAAGGAGAAAATCATTTTCCGGTCTAAGGCGCTGCAGTCACGGACTGTGCGGCTGCTCCCGGCGGAGGTTCGAGTCCTCCCTCGGGCATGGGTGTGTGTGTGTTTGTCCTTAGGATAATTTAGGTTAAGTAGTGTGTAAGCTTAGGGACTGATGACGTTAGGATAATTTAGGTTAAGTAGTGTGTAAGCTTAGGGACTGATGACCTTAGCAGCTAAGTCCCATAAGACTTCACGCACATTTGAACAATCAGTTTCGGTTACGGAGAAACGAATTACCAGGGGCGCTAAGTAAGTAATGGAACACATTTTCTTTCTGAAAGCAGGTTGGTTTTATTCAGTATTCCAATATGCCATATTTTTCGCTACACTTTTGGCTACAAAATACTATTTTTCATAATAATCTCCGTGCAATTCGACGGCCTTAGACCAACTTAGTTGGAAGGCTTGTATGCCCGCATGGTACTACTCTACTAGTCGACGCTCGAGCCTACGTCTTACTGCAACAATAAACTCCTCATTACCTACATACTTGCCGCGCGGGGTAGTCGCGCGGTCTTGGGCGTCTTGTCACGGCCAGGGCGGCTCCCCCCGTCGGAGGTTCGAGTCCTCCCTCGGGAATGGGTGTGTGCGTTGTTCTTAGCGTAAGTTAGTTTAAGTTAGAGTAAGTCGTGTGTAATCTTAGGGACCGATGATCTCAGCAGTTTGGTCCCATAGGACCTTACCCCAAGTTTCGAAGTTTATCTACATACTGCTTCAAAAATGTTCAAATGTGTCTGAAATCTTATGGGACTTAACTGCTAAGGTCATCAGTCCCTAATCTTACACACTACTTAACCTAAATTATCCTAAGGACAAATACACGCACCCATGCCCGAGGGAGGTCTCGAACCTCCGCCGGGACCAGCCGCACAGTCCATGACTCATACTGCTTCCAGCGGAGTCCATCCTTCTTTGGTTCACATGGATGGAAGTCGGAAGGTGCGAGAGCCGGGCTGTAGAGTTGATGAGGGAGAACAGTCCAATGAAGTTTTGTGATCTCCGCTCGGACGCGAAGACTTGTGTGAGGCCTTGCGTTGTCCTAGAGAAGGAGAAATTCGATTGCATTTTTGTGGTGACGAACACTCTGAGGTCACTTATCAGTTTCCTGAGGGTAACATAATACTCTTCAGAGTTCATCATTGCACCCTGAGAGAGGACATCAAACCGCATATCCCCTTCACAGTCACAGAAGACCGTCGCCATGACTTTACCAGCTGAGGTTCGGCTTTTAACATTTCCTCGAAGGATGTGTGTGGTGCACCTCCGGACTATATTGATTGAATCACGAAGTACAACTTTCTATATCCTTTTCGTTAAATATGACATTATCCATTGGTTGACTGTACCATCAATGCCATAAAACTTCAATTTATCTAAGACAATATCTTAGATAGGTCGCAGAAAATATCATCAGGAGTTATTTTGTTATATAATGCTTGTGAAATTGGATGAGTGAAAATGTGAATGGCTTTCTCAGTAGAAATGGTTATCGCCTTGTCATATGTCCCGGTTGTACCATTGGGATTTGCACTGCGAAGAAGCAGATCGTTGGCGTGAAAGTGTAAATAGGTTGCGAGTACGCTGCCTTGTGGTAAACCGATAATTTTGATGGCTCTTGTTGCTGGGCAGCAGCGGCGTTGTGTGGTGTGTGTACGCCGCAGCCAGTATAGCGCCGAGCGCTGCCGGCGTTCAGCTGGCGGGGCCGGGGTCGACCGCCGACCGCCGACCGCCGGCCAATTTGTCGGGCCCAGCGGCCAGCACGAGGCGCCGCTCCTTTGTTTCTCGCCGGCTGCGGACCCGTCAGCCTCCCCGCGCTGGACACGGCCGCTGCCGCACCTCTGCACGCTCTGCGCCTGCGCTCTACAGTCGCCGGTACATTTCAAGCCGGATTCGTAACTTACACAGATAACGTAGGCACTTTGCAGTAAATTCTTTCAACTGACTCTAGGTTTTCGCTGATGTAGTTTCTGTTTTGGTTGGTTGGATGATTTTGGGGGAGGGTACCAAACAGCGAGGTCATCGGTCCCATCGGCTTGGGGAAGGATGGGGAAGGAAGTCGGCCGTACCCTTTCAAAGAAACCATCCCCGGCGTAGGTCTGAAGCGATTTAGGGAAGTCACGGGAAATCTAAATCAGGATGCCCGGACGGGATTTGAACTGTCGTCCTCCCGAATTCGAGTCCAGTGTGCTAACCACTACGCCACCTCGCTCGGTAGTATATCTTTTATTGTGTTGATTGTTGACCTGCTGTTATTCCAATTGGTTTCACTGATGTGTTCTGTCACAACTGTAAATTATTACAATATACTACGCTCTATACGTTATTCTGTCTACACTTTTACATTCCACCCCTCCAACCTGCCCCCCCCCCCCTCCTGTCTAACCCACATCCCCCTGCCACACTTCCCCTGTTACCCCTCACCGTCACTTTGGGTCAATACCATGAACTTTCAAAAAATAGTTCCTTCTAATAGTAAAGAAATCTAATTACGTAGGTGTTTTGGTTTTATAGACTTTTGAATTGGAATTAATACATCCCATAAGCCTGCCTTACCGGAAACTTTACTGTATCATCACGTACCCTTACCGGATGGATACGCTTGACTCACTTTAATTACTGTCCGCCTTGATTGCAATATTAATTTTGAATGACAAGGAAATTTTTATGTGGTCGTGTACTTGCTGCGTTCAAATGGTTCAAATGGCTCTGAGCACTATGGGACTTAACATCTATGGTCATTGGTCCCCTAGAACTTTGAACTACTTAAACCTAACTAACCTAAGGACATCACACAACACACAGCCATCACGAGGCAGAGAAAATCCTTGATCCCGCCGGGAATCGAACCCGGGACACCGTGCTCGGGAAGCGAGAACGCTACCGCGAGAGCACGAGCTGCAGACACTTGCTGCGTATTTGGTTTATTCTATACGGCATAGCAGTATAGAGGGTGTTATCAAATTCCAGTTACAAACTTCTAGGACTTGAAGAGGGGAGTGAGTACATGGTATCTGAATAGAAACTTATGTCCGGAAACGTACAGTTTCCGTTCTAGGACGGCTGGAAATTAGATTTTTAACTCATTTACTTCTTGTTATGTAAATGGAAGATGGAGAGGGAGAGAAAGGAAAGGAAAGAAAAGGAAAGGGGCTATTGATGCCAGCTGCGCAGAAACTTGGTGCGGTATCAGCGGCGACGAGTGAAAATACACTATGTGATCAAAAGTATCCGGAAGCAACCGAAATACATACGTTTTTCATATTAGGGGCATCGTGCTGCCACCTACTGCCAAGTACTCCATATCACGACCTCAGTAGTCACTAGACATCACGAGAGAGCAGAATGGGGCCCTCCGCGGAACTCACGGACTTCGAAAGTGGTCAGGTGATAGGGTGTCACTTCTGTCATACGCCTTTAGGCGAGATTTACAAATTCCTAAACATCCCTTGGTCCACTGTTTCCTATGTAATACTGAAGCGGAAACGCGAAGGGACACGTTCAGCACTAAAGCGTACAGGCCGATCTCGTCTGTTGACTGACAGAGAACGCCGGCCGAGGTGGCCGAGCGGTTCTAGGAGCTACAGTCTGGAACCGCGCGACCGCTACGGTCGCAGGTTGCAATCCTGCCTCGGGCATAGATGTGTGTGATGTCCTTAGGTTCGTTAGGTTTAAGTAGTTCTAAGTTTTAAGGGACTGATGACCTCAAGAAGTTAAGTCCCATAGTGCTCAGAGCCATTTGAACCATTTTTGAACTAACAGAGACCGCCGACAGTTGAAGAGGGTCGTAATGTGCAATAGGCAGACATCTATCCAAACTATCACACAGGAGTTCCAAACTACATCAGGGTCCATTGAAAGTACTACGACAGGTGGGAGGTGAGAAAACTTGGATTTCATGGTCGACCGGCTCCTCGTAAGCCACACATCACGCCGGTAAATACCAAACTACGACTCGCTTGGTGTAAGGAGCGCAAACATTGGTTGACTGAACAGTGGAAAAACGTCGTATGGAGTGACGAATCACGATACACAATGTGGTGATTGGATGGCAGTGTGTGGGTACGGCGAATACCCGGTGAACTTGTGTAGTGCGAATAGTAAAATTCGAAGGCGTTAGTGTCATGGTGTGGTCACGTTTTTCATGGAGAATACTTGCACCCCTTGTTGTTTTGCTTGGCACTATCACAACACTGGCCTACATTGATGTTTTAAACAACTTCTTGCCTCTAACTGTTGAAGAGCAATTCGGGAATGGCGACTGCATCTTTCAACATGATCGAGCACCTGTTCAAAATCCACGGCCATTTCGAATGTTTCTGAAAGCCGACTTCGTGCCAGGCCTCACCGATCGGCATAGATACCTCACCTCTGAGCAGCACTCCACGAAGAATGGGCTGCGATTCCCCAAGAACCTTTCTAGCACCTGATTGAACGTATGCCTGCGAGAGCGGAAGCTGTCATCTAGGCTAAGGGTAGGCCAACACCATATTGAATTCCAGCATTACCAGATACTTTTGATCACATAGTGGATGTGCCAAACCTGGGATTTCCTGATTACTATGCAGCTGCGTTAAACACTGCACCATTGGACCCAAGGTTAATCACAATTGCGCAGACTATTCGCTTCTCGGCCAACCCACATTCCCACCCAGCGCCACCTACCCACCATCCCCGTCCATGTCTCCCACGCTCGCTATTTCCAGATTCCAGCAAGATGTCGGGCGTAAATGTGCATCCGCACTGAAGGTGGTGGATTTCTTGACCATCGAGGCGAATCAGTTAGCTGAATGTATGGTGTCTGTCCGAAAGAACTTATCCATTTCTGCTTGAGGAATTGAATTAGGTGTGACGCAGTACAATTAGCAGGTTAACTATTCAAAAGGAAACATAACAAAACATCCACTCATCATTAAGGGCATTTGTTTGTATTAACACTTAAACATCTGAATAATAAAGCCATTTTTTACCGGCTGTATGACGTGTTTGAAGAGACCTATTCACCTCCAATACAGTACTACATCATAAAGAGAATAATAACGTTCACATATAGAATAGTACTGATGCACTACAACAACGGCTCGATGTGGCGACCACCTACGTTGCTACACGCATTATACCTACGAATCATGTTCTGCTACATACTTTCCATCCCACCTAGTGTCTCTTCGCTTTGTAGTGCGGCGTCCAGAACGCATGCTGGCAGATCTTCCTCTGTCTCCAAAGGAGGGTAAAAAAATAAACTTTGCATGCTACCCCAGAAGAAGTAGTAAAAGACGTCGTCCAGTCTACCGTAGAGCATAACAGCGGAAGCAGCTCCGAGACTTTTCCCTTTCCCTCAGCAGACGTAGACGCCTTACGCATCTGAATTGAAACCGTCATAGAATGGAAGCGATATGTTTCCGGATATGGGTTCCCTTTTAAAATATTATGTACTTATTCCAAGTCCTCGATGTTTGTTAGGGGAATCCTGTATATACCGGTACTTACCGTATTTGTTATTGCTACCAAGTCTATACTTTATACCATGCTCTTCTTCAACACTCACTGAACCCTTTGTTCCATTTCCTCCTTCACCCCCTCTTCCCCACTGCCCATCCCCACACCACACGCTTCCCTCTCTCAGCTCATACCTCCCTATTTTTCACCGGCACGCCATGATTCTCCATTGCCTTCACCCCTCTACAATATTTTTAGTTAAACCGGTCAATTTCAGTGGATTACAATGTGTCTCTGTTATTCTATACCAAACGGGTTGACCACGTAAACATAATCTTGCTATTATTATTAAAATTATGTGACCAGTTCACCTGCATGCATATTAAATCGCTTTTGCTTCCTTTTGTAAACCACCTAGCTTGTAATGATTACAGATATCAGTTACGAATGAATCACCGTCAGCTTTGCCATATCTGACTGCTCATTTTACTGCCTGCATGCTTGCTACATGAATACTAATATTTATTCATGATTGTTTTGTATGGCAACGTGCACCTTACCAGTGGAAAAATTTTCAGTTGATATTGTTACTTCACAATCGGTAATGGAATCTAATGTAGTGTTACCCCTGCCCTCTGGTGGCCAACCTTGTCTTCCTTGTCCCCTCAGTCTCCCTACGATAGTTAATAGTCTGGAAGCTGATGTTACATATACACCTAGTAACGCAGTAGTCCTGTGACCCTCTGTGCATTTTGTACAACAATAACGGAAACTGAGTCCGCCTTGATGCAAAACACCTAGTTATTTGCCTACTTATTTATTTACACTAACTAGTTTCGACGACAAATATCACCATCATCAGTGGGTTTTTAAAAGTCTAAAACATGCAGAAAATATCACAGTTATACTAACACAGTAAGAAATTATTACATTATTACTGTTCCTTTTTTTTGCATATATAGTTTTATATGGATACTTTCATACTACCTTATTTCTTGTATGTTATGGCAAGTTTTTAAGAATTATTGTCGCTGTTTGCGGCACATTTTCCCTGCTTTTTTTCTGTTGCCCTTTTTCCTCAGCGTACATCATGTCATCTGCAACCGTGTGAGCGGCTGCTAGTAAACAAATACTAAAAGGCAAACTTAGGATGTCAGCGTTATACTCTTGGGGTTGCGATAGTGTTGTGGAATCCAGTTTTGGTGTGTACTGGGCTGTTACTTAATTATTCGTGTACTCACGTTCGTTGGAAGGCACGTAGCTGATTCTATACACAGAAAAACAAAACTTTCGCACCTTGTTTATGATCAAGAACATTACTCCATCTTGCTGCTCGCGTGTGTCAGGAGAGGTGTATCGCATGTTGCCAGAATGCTATGAAAAACTGTAGCGGGATTTACGACGACTTCTGTTCCTTATTTACGTATCTGTGTGTGATGAAGAAGTGGTTATTTTACGTGTGTGTGCTTTCTGTTCCGTGTCCTTGGTCAGTTCTCTCAGAGCGGTAAAGAGTGTTTCGTTGCGAAGTGTTGTGTTTTCGTTTATTACCTTTTTCTCTTCCACTATAGCCTTTTGTATATAGTAATTTGCTTCTATTTTTAGTTGTCGGTATATAATGTTGCTGTGTTTCAGAATGTGTAGATCGTTTTCAATATTAGTGGGATTATGGTTTTGTTCATTAGGTGTTCCGCAAAAGCTGAATGTGTACTGTCACTCTTCCAAGATAAAGTTACCGTTGCATTTTGTACTTTGTTAATGCCTGTTGTATATTTTCATATTCTATGTACAAATTTGTTCTCAGCTTAATTTTTAGACATCTGACGATGGAAATAAATCCCAAACGCGTCAGGTGAGCAATGTGAATAATAAAGCCATTTTTCATCGGCTATATGACTAGTTTGAAGAGACCTATTCAGCTCCAATACAGAACTACATTATAAAGAGAATAATAAAGTTCATTTGAGGTGTTCCGAAGCAAGAGGAATTAATCAAGTAGTTATTTAGCGATGTTTGCAGTGCTGTACTATTTTACGTCCTTGTTTGCCTGTATCTCTCTTAATGCAAGGTGTTAAGAAAAAGTGTCACATATTCTTATAGGTGGTAATGTGTGTCAAAACTAGGAGAAGGGTTCCCTGTGATATGTCCGGAAACGAGTACCTGTTGAGATTCGGCCTATCTCTCTCTCTCATTCCCATCTGCCTGTTATCTAGAAGTGGTCACTACAGGCGCTGCTGCATTCGGTTATCACACATCCTGACACATCTTTCATCTCTTCTGCGCGGTGAATCATTCACTCTTTGAAACATCTAGTTCCATTGGGATTGCGTCACAGGCGTTGGACATACTTCATGTACCGTCAGTACGTTGTTGATATATCGAACGTACACCAGTGCCTTTAAACGTCCCTACAGCTATAAATCCATTACACTTAGGTCCGATGAAATGGCAGGCCATGCCATAGGATCTCCTTGACTAATCCATCGCCCATGAGCCGTCGCACTGTCCGGAGGAGCTGGGGTTGGGGTTGTGCCTCTCGTGCAAAAGCCAATTACTCACCCCCTGCAAGAGTAACGTTCTCCAATATCACTGGTAATTCATAGCGGAGAAATCGGTGATGCATAGCACCTGATAATCTGTCTGGAAAATTGTATAGCGCTATAAGTTCTTTGCCGTCGATGCACTGATACTGAAGCACTCCTGATGCCTCACCACGAGTGCTCGAAGATTTCCATCTGCATAGACGTGAGCATCGTGGTAATTTGGTATGACATCTTTAGTGTGCCCTGGCTCATACACACATTATTCGTCAAAGTAAAAATGGTTTAAATAGCTCTAAAGTCTATGGGACTTAACATCTGAGGTCATCAGTCCCCTAGACTTAGAACTACTTAAACCTAACTAACCTAAGGACATCACACACATCCATGCCCGAGGCAGGATTCGAACCTGCGACCGTAGCAGTCGCGTGGTTCCCGACTGAAGCCCCTAACGGAAAAGAGGTCCGCTACAGTACGTATATACGTCACACATTTTCTCCTTAGCCACTAGATAAATTTCATCCCAACTTTTATACGTTTCGTTTAGCGTCAACAACAAAGTACTGTGGCTGTAGGAACCAAGAACCTTCCATAGGGCTCGAGATGAAAAGGAGGTGACACAGAAACATAGGAACGCCTGGAGAAGTTTCAACCGAATCTGGTATATACATGACTCATCGTTGGAAAATTATGTGTATGAAAGTACGGTGTGCGTCAATTACCCCTACCAATCCTAGGAGTGGAGGTGCATCGAGAAGCTGTAATATGCAAAAATATTTGACAACGATCGATCGAATCCGTAGTATTCGGGATCGCTAAGCTGAGGGGTGACACTTCCGATGACATTTCACTGCTAGGGTTGGAGGGCTGAGGGTGAAGCGTAAACACTGTGACATAGCATGTATCCTTGACGCCTGTAGCAGTTTCTGTCATACTTGCCCCATGTATCAATTGGTGCCTGAGGAAAATTATTGTGGCATTAAGAGACGCATAGCATCCCTATGGCTGAGAGTCTGAAGCAGTTTCTACTACACCTGGTACACGTTAGACTTGCAAGCTCCACAGGCCGGCCGCAGTGGCCGAGCGGTTCTAGGCGCTTAAGTCTGGACCCGCGCGACCGCTACGGTCGCAGGTTCGAATCTTGCCTCGGGCATGGGTGTGTGTGGTGTCCTTAGGTTAGTTAGGTTTAAGTAGTTCTACGTTCTAGGGGCTTATGACCTCAGATGTTAAGTCCCGTAGTGCTCAGAGCCATTTGAACCATTTTGAACTACCTCTGCAAAATTACCGTGACAGCAAGAGACACCTAGCACTCCTACGGCTGAGAGTGGGAATGAAAAAGAATGAGAGAAAAGCTAAACTTAAGGACGCCTTGATCAGTTTCAACCGAATTTGCTATATACATGACTCATTTTTTGTACCGGTACAAAAATACTGTTGGCATGATTGGAGCGAGACAGGGCAATAGCCTGTGCTATATGTTACTGAATTTATATATAGAACGAGCAGTAAAAGAAACCAAAGAGAAATTCGGAAAGAGAAAAAGAATTCAGGGAGAAGAAATAAAAACTTTAAGATCTATGGAATGCCGTCAGAGACAACATAAAACTTAATGAATCAATCAATGGAAAAGATAATGCCTTTAAAAAAGTTCGTAAGATGTACATCAACTGGAGTAAACGAGGGATAAAAAAATTCTCTTTGATAGAGACAGGGATGAGAAGGGGCGATTCACAGAAATGTTCGGAAATGACCTGATACAGTAGTAAAAAGTACGTTTGAAATATGCTGAAAATATAAGTGAAATATGCAGTGCCTGATGGAAAAAAATGAAGCACCCAAAAGGGACAGCGCAAATGAAATGACACTTCACTGTCAGTTTGGTGATTACAAAATCGAGTCAAATGTTCAAAGAACTTGACAGCATGAGCCCATTCATCAGTATGAAATTGCACCCCATTTGACATGGAAGAATGCACTTATTCGGGTGGGGAGGGTTTCATAAAACTATTTAAGGCAAGCTGGCCCACAACTGTGGTAAGTGGTCGCCGCCGCCCTCGCCTGCGATGCTCATCCTGAGTAATGCAGCATAGTGATTCATAGCTGAACACACTGCGACGCCATTCTTCAGCAGTCGAGGCTTAGCTGGTCACGACACCAATCCAGTCACAATCCATGTGTTGCGGTGTGACCGCCAGCCTGCAAAAGGTTATTCCCTAGTCCGGTAGGTGATAGTCTCCTACCAATGGTGCTGGATAACACAGAACATTCCAGAGAGTCTATAATTTGTTTTCATGTTGCAGATGCAGATGTAAAGCGGCACGATGTATTTGGTGGTCAATGTGGCTATCCTCCCTTGTAGGGGTCAGACACGGTCGACCAGAATCATGATGATGAATATGCCTGTCGTCACGTCGCCATGCAGTCCAGCAATTGCCAAATCCGAACGCCCCACAAATTTGGATTTTGCACTATTCCACCACCAGAGCAGAAGGAGACCCACAATGAGGGTTCTTTTAAACTCTGTCAGGTGCTGATAACGATCTCTTATACGCGTACGCGGCATATCCGTGTCCTTCACAGCGATCACCCAACATCTGAAACTGTTCACACTCCTTTCCCTGCCACAGCTGGGAAAAGCACCTTGGCCGCTCTTCCTGCCACACTTGTAACTCTTACATCATTTACATACTCGTGCAATATTCAGTCTCGCTACGACAACCCCGTGTTCCCTAATCCCTGTGTCCGTTAGCTCAGAATTATTTATTACTAAGAGGTCAAGTGTGTTTCCGCAACCGTTTACTGTTCGAGTGGGCTCATTAACTAACTGCTCGAAACGATTTTGTTACAGAAATACCATGTGAGGAGTGGAGATATGAGATGATGCTTGCAGCTCATATATTTGAAAAATTGAATGAACGGAATGTGACGTTGCAGGGAAAGTGGTTGTTTTCACATGAAACGTGGATGCATCTAAAACCATTCAAAGCACAACTAGGTCTATTGGCAGGGCAGGCACAATAAGGAAATTTTCTATCATTTCCCTTTATTACGAACAGGAAGTACCTGAAAGCGTTTCTGCTAAAACTGAGGATCATCTGCAGAGGAAAGAGTTCACAAGGACATTTCAAGACTTTAAGAAAATTGTACCTCTGTCCCATTTGTTATATTATCCCAACACTGCTGATGTTGACACAGCACCTGAGGAGCTGCAGCTTGAACTTACTGACATCCAGCCAGGTCAAACTGTGAAGGAAATGTTTAATGCTGTAATATTAGTTGACTTTTGCAAATCTTTGCCAGCTGAAAAATCTCCAAGTGTGAAAAAAAAATGTTCTCCATTTTGAGTCTACAAATATTTGTCAGTAAAGTTATTCTTTTTTTGAAGATCAGCAGGAGTAAATATCGATGATATTTGACAGACATTAATTTGTAGGCTGTGATGAGAATCTCAACAAACAATCTTACTCCTGAATTCAATGGAATTGTAAAAAAAGTATAATAGAATACGTTTGTCTCATTGAAATATTCTGATACTAAATGTAATTGCACATGTAGATGATAAAATGCTAGCAAAAAAAAAAAATGAATTGAATGAAACTACAGTTACTTCATTTACGTTTATTGATTTTTATGGTACAATTTATGCGTCATCTGACATGCAAAGTTAACTGATGAATGAAATCATTCCAACACCTGGCTCCACAATGTCGCTCCCGAGCCGAAATAACTGACCACTCCTAACCACACACAGATAGTCCTGGAAACTGATTTTGAATTTTTAATAAGTTTGTTCAGAAACCAGATGGCACTTATATGAGTCGAGGGGCATGAAAGGGATGCAGTGGTTTGGAAGGGAGTGAGACAGGGTTGTAGCCTATCACCGATGTTATTCGATTTGTATATTGAGCAAGCAGTAAAGGAAACAAAAGAAAAATTCGGAGTGGGTAGTAATATCCATGGAGAACAAATAAAAACGTTGAGTTTTGCCGATGACATTGTAATTCTGTCAGAGACTGCAAAGGACTTGAAAGAGCAGTTGAACGGAATGGACAGTGTCTTGAAAGGAGAATATAAGATGAACATAAACAAAAGCAAAACAAGGACAATGGAATGTAGTCGAATTAAATCGGGTGATGCTGCGGGAATTAGATTAGGAAATGAGACGCTTAAAGTAGTAAATGAGTTTTGGTATATGGGGAGCAAAATAACTGATGATGGTCGAAGTAGAGAGGATATAAAATGTAGACTGGCAATGGCAAGGAAAGCGTTTCTGAAGAAGAGAAATTTGTTAACATCGAGTATTGATTTAAGTGTCAGGAAGTCGCTTCTGAAAGTATTTGTATGGAGTGTAGCCATGTATGGAAGTGAAACGTGAACGATAAATAGTTTAGACAAGAAGAGAATAGAAGTTTTCGAAATGTGGTGCTACAGAAGAATGCTGAAGATTAGATGGTGGATCACATAACTAATGAGGAGGTACTGAATAGAATTGGAGAGAAGAGAAATTTATGGCACAACTTGACTAGAAGAAGGGATCTGTTGGTAGGGCATATTCTGAGGCATCAAGGGATCACCAATTTAGTATTGGGGGGCAGCGTGGAGGGTAAAAATCGTAGAGGGAGACCAACAGATGAATACATTAACAGATTCAGAAGGATGTAGGTTGCAGTAGGTACTGGGAGATGAAGAAGCTTGCACAGGATAGAGTAGCATGGAGAGCTGCATCAAACCAGTCTCAGAATTGAAGACCACAACAACAATAACTTTGAAAATACTTGTTAAGTTTACAAGGAAAAACGAGGGCCGTCTGCAGTAGTAGTCACACTTCTTTGTGTAAGACTTCAAAGGCAACGTTTCCTGGTTCATGACAACAATAAGTACGTAGCAAACAGCTCTTCTGACTTGGTGAATTGAGATGAAACGCATCACGGTGTCAGGGGCACTACTCAAGCTTGACAAACAGCAGCGCATTAACAACCTACTACTAGCTGTTCCTAAGTACTGATAGCAGGCTATTCTCTGTGGTATCACGACAGTGAGTTTCGAAAACGTAGATAAATGGAGGAAATATGCGTGCGATATTTTGGTTAATTTCTTGTAAGAAGTAAATTGAAATGAAAACAATGTTAATTTCCACACTGAATACAGTTAGTAGAACATATTGAACTTACACCTGAGATTTGTGATGAAAGTTAAAAGTGAGTGCAGAAGGGACGAGCCTTAACGATTAAGTGGCAGGAGTGGACTCAGAACATGGATAACGGCGAGCACTTGTGGAAAGAGAATGCGTCGTTCAATAGGCTATTTACCTCTATCAATTAATTTCTATAGTTAACAAGTACTACCGCGCGGGGCAGCCGAGCGTTCGAGGCGCCGTGCCACGGTTCGCGCGACTCTCTCCGTCGGAGGTTCGAGTCCTCCCGCGGGCATGGGTGTGTGTGTATTGTCCTTAGCCTAAGTTAGATTAAGTAGTGTGTAAGCCTATGGACTGATGACCTCAGCAGTTTGGTCCGACAGGAACTTCCCATAAATTTCCATAAAATTAAGAAGTACTGACTGAAGGAATATGAAAGTTGAGTTCAAGAATATAGATGTAAAAGGCAATGGAAGAAAAACATTGAAAGTCATCTATAACGCTACTGTTCTGGCTGATTCACTGAGGCTGACTCTAACTTCAGAAAAAAACTAATTGTAAAATTAATGTAGAATGAAAACGACGGAAAAATTAATAAAAAAGAGATGTTTAGCTACATAAACGTGTTTTACTGTATCAAACTAAACATTAACCTCATTATCTCGTTGAATAGGAGGTAATGCCAAATTAAACCTGTATGGTTCAGGAAAACTGAATTCAGAGTCACTTGTAACATGTTGATCCCAAAGTTTATTTGCAATAACACGAGTAGGCGAAGTAAGAACTGAAGGGCGAAAAGGCGTTTCCCGCCAGGCTCGCTGGCTGCAGTAAATATGCAAAGGACAGTCAGACTACTTAAGGCTACAGCATGAGAGTGGTAGGTAGCGTGCCAATATCGTGAATTAAATCAATGTTCCTCGTATTGATGCCTAAGATACTGCTTATGACAGAAGAAGCAGAAAATACGAATCAAAATGAAGTTCTAATAGCAATCACATGATTGGATCAAATGGTTCAAATGGCTCTGAGCACTATGCGACTTAACTTCTGAGGTCATCAGTCGCCTAGAACTTAGAATTGATTGAACCTAACTAACCTAAGGACATCACACACATCCATACCCGAGGCAGGATTCGAAACTGCGACCGTAGCAGTCGCTCGGCTCCAGACTGTAACGGCTAGAACCGCACGGCCACTCCGGCCGGCACATGATTGGTACAATAATGTATTCCTGCTGCTCTAACATTCACAGCATTTGGTCTGATAACTTTTGGATTACCGTCAAATTATTATATAAATAAATATTTCGTCGCATTCAGCACGTGCTATGACATGAATCCTATATTATTTGCAATTTCTTGTTGTAACGCTTCAAGCAGAAATATTCGTGTATCATAACTTTTGGTTTCCTTTTTAATTTTAAGTTCATGTGATGCAGGAGTTTATCTACAATTACAGAACTGTAAAGAAAGTCTTTTTTTTTTGGGCATATCTACATAGTTACTTTGCCATTATTTTCAATCTAGTGACTGGTGAGTCAGTAGACGTGTTAAGCATGATCTTCGTGTGGATTTTGGGACATACCATTAACGCCTTTACTGCCTTGACATAATGCGTACACAGCCATAGATTTTTATATCATGGGCCGATAAAACTTTCGGTTCGTGTTAAATGAAGAGTGCTTTCAGTAACTTTACTTTGCATTCAGTTTATTATTTTTTCTGAAACAATAAATGGCAGAAAAACATTTGGTACCATTAATTTTTAAGATTCTCAGAATCAGCGGCTGAATCGAAAGCGTTGTCTTGTTGCCGGCCGGCCGAAGTGGCCGTGCGGTTAAAGGCGCTGCAGTCTGGAACCGCAAGACCGCTACGGTCGCAGGTTCGAATCCTGCCTCGAGCATGGATGTTTGTGATGTCCTTAGGTTAGTTAGGTTTAACTAGTTCTAAGTTCTAAGGGACTAATGACCTCAGCAGTTGAGTCCCATAGTGCTCAGAGCCATTTGAACCATCTTGTTGCCGCTAATTTGGGACCTCACTTACGAGATATGAGAAAATGTTGTGCATATGACTGTTGTTTATAGAAATGGATGTACAATGGTGTATGTGTGTTCATGTGGAGTGCAATGGAAGGAATGAGAGATGGGAGATAACTGGGTAACATGCGTAATACTGACAAACGTGAAATATCCGAAGGATGTTCCTCGCTGTTGACCGATTTCCTTTGTAATGGCGAGGATGACGCCGGTTGACATGGGACGGCTCATCGTTGAGTCTGCCACGTCGCAGTTTAGATGCTGATAACGTCGGGTGAAAGCGCCTCGGGGCTTGTCGAGCAAGGGTTGCACAGCCATTAGTGCAGATACAGTGTTGCCACGACTTGCAGGGAAACTGAGGCAGTTCTGTAACCGAGAGACGTCCTTTATAAGGAACTAGCGTCTGGTATCTGAAATATCTTTTATGTTAGAAGTAACAGAGTTTTAAACAGACGGGGTATATATACAGAGAGAGACAGGAGACGGAGGTTGTACGCAGTTAGTGATTTAGTCACATCCCTGAGAGAAAGAAGCGTCTTTTGTTGGCACCTTAGAAGCCAAAACCAGGTGTTTCACTAAGTGTCCAGCCCACTTGCTGTCACGTAATTTATTCGAAATTTTACTTGTTTGAAAATAAAGAACATTGTGGCCAGTTAACTAAACAAAACGATGTAGACGACAAACTAAACAAAAACCTATAAATACATAAGTAACAAATAAATACGATCAATATAATAAAGCTGCGTCTTGAGATTGGTTCAAATGGATCAAATGGCTCTGAGCACCATGGGACTTAACATCTGAGGTCATCAGTCCCCTAGAACTTAGAATTACTTAAACCTAACTAACCTAAGGACATTACACACATCCATGCCCGAGGCAGGATTCGAAACTGCGACGGTAGCAGTCGCACGGTTCCGGGCTGAAGAGCCTAGAACCGCTCGGCCACCGCGGCCGGCGTCTTGAGATTCTCCGAATCTACTAGTCTCAGGATTCTACAGTAGACTATATCCTCTTAGTCGGAAATTACATTCCAATTACACTTAGAACTCCACACATTATTTTAAATGATACTGAAAATTTTCTTTCAGCTGCTGAAATGCGCAATGAGCATTTTTCGTATACAAGATGTTCAATTGTAAGCTTTTAAAGCTGCCGTAGAAAGTATCACATTGATTGCTGTTGACTTATACTATTACTGACACTGAGTGGTTAATATAGGCGACATAACTACTTCTTACGAGCCTTCTCCCACTACCAGCTGATAGTCTGAACCTTGACTAGCTTTACACCCCCTAAATTACTCCGGAATACTATCGACGTAATACAGCGGATGTATGTGTGATGAACATTGCAAATGACCAACAGCTGTATGGAACTCTGCTTCACATTGCACACTCCTAATCACTGTACCGTGTTACTAACGGCTACGTGCGCCTGTACGCATAACCACAGGCTGAGCCCGGAACAGTCTTAAAAAGGCAGAGACGGGAGCAACGAACGAACGGGGTCTTTCACACGCAAACCGGTTGCCAAGTATGTAATCGCATGATACTTGTGGGCCGGCGAAACGGACAATTAAACTCTTCATCGGTTGATGTAGACTGGATCAGTTGTACATTCGGTATCGTACATGATTCACGGCAATAATTGCGATAAAATAAATTCATAGACGCCTACCTTTTCAGACCTCAATTATATATGTTTTTATGATCTAAAGCTGTATCAATACAACTGCATTATCTTAAATGGGGACTAATTTTTTTACTAATCTGTAATTACTTACGAGATAAAAACAATCATATTTTCTCTTAAAGGGTGAGGCACTGTTTTCAGTGTTCTTCTTTGGTTACTTATTTTTTATCTTTAGTAGGCACGATGTAGCGAGTGTCCTCTAGTTTTTATACTACTGTATGTCATCTGCAGCTGCAAGAAAGTTAGTCAGCTAGTTAGTTATTTTGATGTTCAACGGATCATTTTACAAGATAATTCGTAATGATGTGGCATGTGTCATTTCATATTAACATTGCAAATTTATATATATATGTATATACAGGGTGAGTCACCTAACATTACCGTTGGATATATTTCGTAAACCACATCAAATACTGACGAATCGATGCCACAGACCGAACGTGAGGAGAGGGGCTAGTGTAATTGGTTAATACAAACCATAAAAAAATGCACGGAAGTATGTTTTTTAACACAAACCTACGTTTTTTTAAATGGAACCCCGTTAGTCTTGTTAGCACATCTGAACATATAAAGAAATACGTAATCAGTGCCCTTTGTTGCATTGTAAAATGTTAATTACATCCGGAGATATTGTAATCTAAAGTTGACGCTTGAGTACCACTCCTCCGCTGTTCGATCGTGTGTATCGGAGAGCACCGAATTACGTAGGGATCCAAAGGGAACGGTGATGGACCTTAGGTACAGAAAAGACTGGAACAGCACATTACGTCCACATGCTAACACCTTTTTATTGGTCTTTTTCACGGACGCACATGTACATTACCATGAGGGGTGAAGTACACGTACACACGTGATTTCCGTTTTCAATGAGTGTGTCCCGACATGTCAGGCCAATAGATGTTCAATGTGGTGGCCATCATTTGCTGCACACAACTGCAATCTCTGTCGCAATGAATGTCGTACACGCCGCAGTACATCTAGTGTAATGTCGCCGCAGGCTGTCACAATACGTTGTTTCATATCCTCTGGGGTTGTAGGCACATCACGGTACACATTCTCCTTTAACGTACCCCACAGAATGAAGTCCAGAGGTGTAAGATCAGGAGAACGGGCTGGCCAATTTATGCGTCCTCCACGTCCTATGAAACGCCCGTCGAACATCCTGTCAAGGGTCAGCCTAGTGTTAATTGCGGAATGTGCAGGTGCACCATCATGCTGATACCACATACGTCGATGCGTTTCCAGTGGGACATTTCCGAGCAACGTTGGCAGATCATTCTGTAGAAACGCGATGTATGTTGCAGCTGTTTGTCACAACACGCAACTGAACGTCAGAGGTTTCAAGCGTCAACTTTAGGTTACAATATCTCCGGATGTAATTAACGTTTTACAATGCAACAAACGGCACTGATTACGCATTTGTCTATATGTTCAGATGTTCTAACGAAACTAACGTGGTTCCATTTAAAAAAACGTAGGTTTGTGTTAAAAAACATACTTCCGTGCATTTTTGTATAGTTTGTATTAAACAATTACACTAGCCCCTCTCCTCACGTTCGGTCTGTGGAATCGGTTCGTCAGTATTTGATGTAATATATCCAGCGGTAACGTTAGGTGACTCAACCTGTATATATGGGACGTGTGTCTGCATATTTCACTTCGTAGCCCAAACAATTCACTGCAGACCAATGGAGTTTATGGATGGGAGCACTACGGTATTTCGGTCGTTGTAGGTGGCAAAAATTTTAATGCTACCTAATGAAGACAAGCCACTGCCAACAAAAATTGCCTTGTGTAATTTCTGTCTACCGCGTCTCAACATTATAACAGTCGCAGGAAAAAAGATAACAAAGGAAAAACTACTGGTGAAAACTGAGGTTCATTTCCAGTTCAACATTTAAAGGACGATTAATTAATATCTGTAAGCTACAATAAAGAACGTGAAAAAGTATTGGGGCAAAATATCCGAAGTTAAAAATCAACTTTTCGCGACCCCGTCTAGTGCCGAAAAGACAAAAGATGGCGCAGAACAACGAAACGATCAAGAGAGAGAAGCATTTCTAGCAGTGTTACGACAAAATTCTCAGAGAAGAAGAAATAATCTGACAGAAGAGCAACGCGAAAGTATCAGGTAGACAGATCGGACAAGAAAGCAGTCAATAGCAAAATAGGAAGAATATCGGGTATCAGTAAAAGCGATGAACAGAATACAGAGAAATAATAAATAATCGCTTAGAAAATCAGGTCACGGCACAGTCATTGAAGACATCTTCAAAAGCTGGATGCGCAAGGAGGCAAGGACGCCACTGTATTAAAAATGAGGCATTTCATTACGATCCAATTATAAAAACATCCAAGTATAGAAACGGGGAGGATGGATAACCTATATAAATACTGTAAGGCGGAAAAAATTTAAAGGAGAAACACCAAATATGTGTTGCTCAAACGGTAAAATTACGTTGCCAGCATTAAAATTACCTCTGCCTGAATTCTTGGAGTATGTGAAAGTCGGAACACTGATATCGAAGGACTTAAAAAAAAGAAACGACGCTGTAATGCAAGCTTCCTGACATCATTTGGAGCAACAGCAATAACCGAGGTGGGAGAATTTAATCCGGTGTTTAGAATCCAAGGACAAGTGTATCATAGGACTGGGTCGTTGTTACCATTTGAAAATGACACGCCGAAGTTTTTAAACGTTACTTTGTAGGAAATGATGATGGAGAAGCTGATCAGCCCTCTTTGAACGTCACTGAATTGCATCGAGATGTAATTCTGCATCTGCAATGTTTCCTATACAAAAAAGAATTGTTACGAATGTTTAAAAACCAAATCGAAAAAGTAGTCGCAGATAATTACAAAATAATAATTCGACCTGATAAGAGACCAAGAGGCCAGCATGACTGACGGTTCAAAGCACCTCAGTCAAAAGAAGTAGCCGTAGTAATTCTGAACAATGAAATTAGCTATTGTGATACTGTGATACAGCGAAGGACCTATATAATGCAACATATCGCTGAAACAAATCGCACTTATCATGCCTTACAATATCCAATAATTATTTGTCAAGGTGAAGATTTTTAACGTTTCAATGTACACCAAGTTGATCAGCAATCAGGTATATCAACAAACAAAAAAGTCTCGTCTCAAATGTCTTAAGCATATCGTAAAATTGACACACAAAGCGAATATAATCATATACTTGACTGTCGACAGTTGTTTCATACTGTCGATATGTATGCAAAAATAGTCAGATAGGTTACTCTACCTACGTCAAAACAAAACAAAAAAATTGTGGAGAGATGAATATATTCATTTACGCGATGCGATGACCAGTGATGCAAATTTTGAAAATCCAGGACGATTAGTAAATTTGCTTTCTACGTTCAGCGGCAGTCCCAGATGTACGCATGAGTATGCACAAGATGATATGACTTATGTCGGGAAACACGGCCTTACATCCAATAAGGCTCAGGGCCAAACATTTCACTACTGCAGAGTTAATTTGAAGGAACCCTGCTTCTCACATGGTCAGCTCTACGTTGGGATTTCACGTGTCGGACAAGCAGAAAGTATACATGTGTTTGCGCCACAGAACCAGGCATCAAATGTAGTACATAAGAATGTGATTTAATGTAAAGAGTTTATACACAAGATATATGTCCAAATAAAAGGAAACAAAACGAAAAAGTCGTTCACTACAGTTTTTTTGTCCATTATTACGTTTATAAAACTACTGACAGAAAACTAATATCCCAGTGAAGCGGGTTATTATCAGGTAGTTTGTAAAAATGGCTGCATGCTGGACATACATAAGATTATTATTAAATGTACAGATGTGAGCTAATAATTCCTATCCACCACCCTTTACACATTCCAATAATAGATATTCTTCTACGAAATAGAAGGAATTATCAAGAAGAAACTTTTCTTTTCAGACTTTACTTTGCCATCCCTGAGACATTTTATACCACTGGTTAAGTTACAAAAACTTAAGCTGCAACATTGTGCAGCCCTTTTTGTGATGAAGACACCCTTAATGTGGAGAAATGAATGTAATTTTTCTTTCTGGTATTGTAATTATGTTCATCAGTGTTTCTTTTGAACTGCAGTGGATTATTTACAACAAACCTCATGAGGGAATAAATACACTGTGAATCAGTAATCAGAATACCCATCTACTTACAGAGATGTGTGCAAGATGATCGTGGGTGAGCACCACAAACTATTCTTACAGCACGTTTTTGACCAATGATTGTAAGTGCAAATCGAGCAGAACTAATTCGTTTTAAGAGTTCTCATCTATCCAGACACCTAAGAATTTTGAAGTTTCCTCCCTATTTAATATTTCTTCACGAAGCGTTACACTTCTCATTGGCGTAGTACCACAAGATGTGTAGATTTGATTATGTTGTGTGTTTTTGAAATTGAGGGTGAGGCCACTCGCAGAAAACCAATCATTGATACTTTCAATAACATTGTTTACCATTTTTTCTGATGCAGTATGTTTTGTTGGATTTATTACAGTACTAGAGTCATCTGCAAAAATAACTAATTCTGCTTATTGGATATATATATATATATATATATATATATATATATATATATATATATATATATATATAGAGAGAGAGAGAGAGAGAGAGAGAGAGAGAGAGAGAGATTGGTGTATATGAAGATCAACACTGGCCCTATGACTGAGTCTTGGGGAACCGCAAACGTGATTTCTTCCAATAATGTCGCCGGAGTACATGAATTTTGTATGTTATTTGAACCAAAGAATTTAGTCTAGCTTTCAATTATGCAGTCCTAACTGAAATTTAAAATCGTTAAAAATGAAAAAAATATCTCATTGCAATTTGTGCATAATGTCGCACAGAAATTATACACAGAGTAACTAAAGTCATGGGGAGACACCGGAGGTTGTGTTCGGTTGTTGGATGCTGGAGGCTGTGCTTTGTTTTTTGTCTCCGTTCAGTTGCGTTAGAAATGAGTATTTGATACCCCACACTCAAATCGGCGGCGATCCCTCACAGCAGACAGCCGATCTCTCCGTATGTATATGCAGAGGCGTCGTGACGTCCGTTGCTCAAACACTTGTGACCGTCCTGTGCGGCGGTTTACGCGTGTGAAAACATTTGTCTCTTCGAAACTCTACACTTATAATTCATGTGTACTCTTCGATGACAGTTCTTTGACCGATTATCATCTCACATTAACTACTGAGCTATGTGTAACAAACTGCTGAGATACTGTATCTCCTCTTACGTCATACATCACAACTAGCCGCAACAGGGCATATTCAAAAAGGAACACCCTTTTCGTGACTTTCGTTGACGCAGTTTGACAGTGAACGAAGAGAGTTGCACCTAATGACAAAATTATTCTTATATTAGCTAACAAATCTGTGTTTGATTTCCATCAGGTGATGCTGTTTTAACGAAATAAACTGCGAAAGTAAAAATACCATCATATGATCACTTTGGTGCTAAATACTGTTTTTTTTTTAAATTAAGTGTTTACAGTATGTTTTGTGATCTCCATTAAATAATCTGTTAGTACATAAGTCCCGGATAAATTACAACGTAAGTCAGTTCAGAGATCAGAAAAAGGCACTGTAATACCAAGACGATGGCGTTAACATCGACATTGGAATTGACGGTCACTCTATTTAAAGCTTAGAACTCGTTTTGTGTGAAAGTCAGAAAGTCTAAGATATGAGTAAATCTTGCGCAACACAGCACAAATAATGAAAACTCCAGGAAATTCGAGTTAGCTATAAATTCCTACGTAAGACATTGGATTGTTTGATCGCATTAGTCCTTTCTGTGCTTAATTAAGCTGGATACGATCTGATAGGCGAAGGGGTTTTCACACGATCTGTTTACTTCATCAGTTTCTTAGTTCCTAGCGTCCTGAGCACCTCTCCTCTCATATCTCGTACCTACCATCACTCCATAACTGCTGTACCAGACTGGCTGAGTTCAGCATTTTGGCTTAATACTAAATGTCTCTGCATGTCCTCCATTTCAGCAATATGGTGTGCAATATACGGGCGACAGCTATACGACACTGGAGCAAACTGTACTCCAACTTGTATCTTGCTAAATTTAATTCGAGAGGAGATACATTGCCCAGTCAGATTAATGTGAACATTTGTCAAAAACCTGAATAACCACCTTTCGCAGCGCTTACCGCTGCGAGAGGTGCAGGAGGAGGGTCAACAATGTTCTGGAAGATACCAACAGAGATGTAGAGCCATGCCCACTCCACTACCGCGGGCAGCTGCGCTACGTTTCTCGGTTGAGGATCCACGCCGCGAACAGCCCGGTCGAGGTGGTCCCACAGATTGTTTACTGAGGTTGAATGCGGGAAGTTTGATGGCTAGGGCAGTGCGGCAAAGTCATCATGGTGCTCGTAGAACCACACAAGTACATTGCGAGCTGTATCTGCTGGTGGATGCCATCGTGCCGAGGAAAAACAAACTACATGTAGAGATGGGCATGGTATCCAAGAACAGATGCATACTTGTTGAGTCGTAGCGACTGGTGCTAATTATGCTCCACTTGCGTCGCTGATATCGACACTGGTCTGGTCTTGTATCTCTGACTGTTCCACCTTTGGTTTTCCGGCTTGGCGTGTGGCCGGGGTCTTTCTCCGGTCGGCGTTCAACGAGGCAATATGTTTTGAAGCCAGGCCCTCGTCTCGATCCGCTGTGCCTGGGCCTCGCCGTCCTCGCCGTTTTGCCGCGCGCCGTGTGTACGGTGCTGATTAGTTGACGCGTTTTCGTGCGAAACGGTAGCAGGTCCGTCATCTCAAGCTGGACATCTCATCGCTTAACTGGAAGCATGAAGTTACGTATAATTCATATTCTGCTGTTAACCTGTGAAGATTGGTGAAAATTATGGTGGCATGTCGTATCTACCGGAGATCAGTTAAGGATGGTTTTGAATAAGATAGTGTTATACGGAACTTACGAAGTCTAAGGCTTCGAAGTGTTGTGTCTGCCGAGCGGAGTTTAATTATTTCGGCAAATGCAAAACGGAATACAGTTTTACTGCTTGTTTTAAATGTTCCTTGCAGTGTTAATTTGGTGTGGTATGCTAATTAGTGTGCTTTTCGTCCGGTTTTGGCTTTAGACTTTCTTTTAGTATGAAATGCAGAGCTTTTGTTAAGTCAGTGCAGTTTTAACTGTTCTTTTATTCGGTAAATGCCTCAGTTTGGTTTTCAGTTATGTTACAGATAGCCACGTAGTTAGTAAGCCTTGCATGGTCTTGAAAAAGCTGCATCACGAGTTGAATTTGTCTGCCCCGTGAATTATTTGCTGTTGCAGAAATGGTCTGGTATGTGGGGCAGATGGGGTTTGTAACCTTGGCGAACAGGCTGAGATCGTGTGTGTGTTCGGCGTGTTTTCTGCCCTGGTTTGCAGCCTGATCATCTCCGAAATTGCTTGGTGCTTGCTTTCTACTCGTTTGTTCCGAGTACCATCGTGTATAAGCCGCGCTTCCATCCTTCAGTTAAATATCCGACCTTTCCGCCGGGACGGACGAGATTTTTTCATATGTAACTCAAGGTGAATCATTAGTGTTGTGTAAATTTTGGTTACATAAGCAATGAACTTAATAATGTCCTTATGGTGGTGACTGTCTGTGATCCTTTTGCAATCAGATGTAATTAATATCTTTAAAATATTGTTTGTTATCTTAATTCATGATCTAATCACATAGTTTTTCTAAGTGTGGTGAAGGCCAAGTGTTCGAAATTTAAAGACTTAATCTTTGGTAATTCCATTTGTATCTTTTTTTAGAAAAAAAAAGAAAAGGGACAGACGGTGAAAGTCAGTTGTATATTTCCTTAAGAGGACAAAGGTCCGAATTAAATTTTTATATTGTTATTCTGATTCTGTAATTCTGTAATAATGAAATTTGTTCTTTAGTTGCAGTTAAAATTATGTACCAACTGTAAGTTTGTCCATCAGCAAAGATCCCTTGCTTCCTATCTCCTTTTAGTAGCTGTGGTTATATTGCGGTTTTGGTTTCTCTAGCACGTAACTTGAGCAGTAACACAGCTCACTTGTGTTGATCCTCTGTGCCTTCCAGAATGACGACAGCATCTAGGGAATGCAACGAAAATATTTCCCAGGCCATAACGCTCCCTACACCGCCCCGACCCTTCCGACGATCGTTCCAGGGTGTTTGCTTTCTGACGTTCCATGCCGTTTACACCCACGGCCATCTGTCCCACGGAGCATAAAACGTGATTCACCCGACAAGGCCACCTGGATTTCTTCCTTTGCTGTTATGTCAAGGACCAGGTTTGCCAAACACCACCGGAACGACAGCGAAGCATTACGGCGCAAAATTATTGTCTTTATAGCACACATCCCTCACGAAATGTTGACCAACACATGGGTGGGATGGGAATATCTTCTGGATATCCCTCCGGGCAGCTAAAGGAGCACACGTCGAAATTTGTTAATTGTGTGCTCATATACAGAAACTTGAATGTATTATCTTCGAGATAAAAGATGTGTGTCTAAGCGTCTTATTTTCTGCCTTATGCATGTTTGCAATCAGGAAAAGACTTCTTTGACACCCTGCGATTATAGACAAATTTTGATTTTTCTTCCTAAATCTAACAAAGTTAATAGAGTGGTTTCTTTTTTCCAGAATATGGCTGTTTATTATTATGAAGTAAGAATGACTGACGTTTCAGTTTCGGCTTTGACAAGTAGCAGCAACGGGGACCGTTTAAATGGAAAACTGCCTAACAGAACTTTAGTTCCAGAATGAGATTTTCACTCTGCAGCGGAGTGTGCGCTGATATGAAACTTCCTGGCAGATTAAATCTGTGTGCCGGACCGAGACTTGAACTCGGGACCATTGCCTTTCACGGGCAAGTGCTCTACCAATTGAGCTATCGAAGGTCGGTCCGGCACACAGTTTTAATCTGCCAGGAAGTTTCATATCAGCGCACACTCCGCTGCAGAGTGAATTCTCATTCTGGAAACATCCCCGAGGCTGTGGCTAAGCCATGTCTCTGCAATATCCTTTCTTTCAGGAGTGCTAGTTCTGCAAGGTTCGCAGGAGAGCTTCTGTAAATTTGGGAAGGTAGGAGACGAGGTACTGGCAGAAGTAAAGCTGTGAGGACGGGGCGTGAGTCGTGCTTGGGTAACTCAGTTGGTAGAGCACTTGCCCGCGAAAGGCAATGGTCCCGAGTTCGAGTCTCGGTCCGGCACACAGTTTTAATCTGCCAGGAAGTTCCAGAACTTTTGTTGTTTCCACAGAAACCTGGAAACATACACACGTTTGAAATAGTTTTCCTAAGCCCTATCTGATGCGTCACAAGCCAGCACATGCCGTAGTTTCATACCTGACCCTGTGTCTATGTCGTATAGGAAACAAGGTTTTTCCTAGTAGCGTAGGCCTGCCTTGCTGCAAATATCGACGTAGCCACGCATAGGGGCACTGCTTGGCGATGTTTACACCAACATAGCTGACTCTGGCCACATTGATTTCCAATTGTAGTACATTCGTCGGACTTTTTTGAGTAGAGTTTGAACATCAACAAGTATTATATCAGTGTACTCGTCTTTTGAGGCTCTTCCGGATGCCTTTAAAAAAGCGTATCATTCTATTTACAAGATCATATTTGCTTCAATACCTCTATTCATACAAGAGTTAAGATTCTTTATCAGACACCAAAGCACATGCCCCTTAACGGAGTATGATTTGCCGGAAATCTTGTTCCGATATCTGGAACCGTTCACGAACTAGAAGGGGTGTTACGTCTTACGTTACTCATCCTCCATAAGGAGCCCAGATGGAAAGGAGACTACAGTTATGTGTAAAGAAAATTTAATAACAATATTATACACTGAAGAGCCAAAGAAACTGGTAGGGAAACTGGTCCACCTGTCTAATATCGTGTAGGTCCCCGCGAGCACGCAGAGGTACCGTAGTGCGACGTGGCATGGACTCGACTAATGTCTGAAGTAGGGCTGGAGGGAATTAGAAACATGAATCCTGCGGGGATGTCCATAAATCCATAAGAGTACGAGAGGGTGGAGATCTCTTCTGAATAGCACGTTGCAAGGCATCCCACATACGCTCAATAATGTTCATGTCTGGGAAGTTTGGTGGCCAGCAGAAGTGTTTAAATTCAGAAGAGTGTTCCTGGAGCCACTCTAGCAGTTCTGGAGGTGTCGGGTGTCGCATTGTTCTTCTAGAATTGCTCAAGTCTATCGTAATGCACAATGGATATGAATGGATGCAGGTGATCAGACAGGATGCTCACGCAAGTGTCACATGTCAGAGTCATATCTAGATGTATCAGGGGTCCCATATCACTCCAACTGCACATGCCCCACACCATTACAGAGCCTCCACCAGCTTGAACAGTCCTCTGCTGACGTGCAGGGTCAATGAATTGATGAGGTTGTCCCCATACCCGTACACGCCCATCCGCTCGATACAATTTGGAACGAGACTCGTCCGACCAGGCAACATGTTGGTGTTGACAGGCCCAGGCGAGGCGTAAAACTTTGTGTCGTGCAGTCATCAAGGGTACACGAGAGGGTCTTCGGCTTCGAAAGCCCGTATCGATGATGTTTCGTTGAATGGTTCGCACTTTGACGCTTGTTGATGGCCCAGCATTGAAATCTGCAGCAATTTGAGGAAAGGCTGCTCTTCTGTCACGCTGAACTATTCTCTTAAGTCGTCGTTGGTCTCGTTCTTTCAGGATACTTTTCCGGCCGCAGCGATGCCGGAGATTTGATGTTTCACCGTATACCCGATATTCGCTATACACTCGTGAAATGTTCGCACGAAAAAATCCCTTCATCGCTACCTCGGAGATGCTGTGTCCTATCACTGGTGCGCCAACTATAACACCCGTTCAAACTCACTTAAATCTTGATAACTTGCCATTTTAGCAGCAGTGCACGCTCTAACAACTGCACCAGACACTTGTTGTCTTATATAGGCGTTGCGGACCACTGCCTGTTTACGTATCTCTGTATTTGAACACGCACGTCTATACCAGTTTCTTTGGCGTTTCACTGTATTAAGGTTTTTGTGGACCGATAATACATAATTGCCATTGACTCTGATACACCAATTGCAGCGCTTAGGAAGGTAGTGGAGGGCTTCCGTGAAGAAATTCCTGGGTTGTATTCAGCTTTCCCCCGTGTTCCGAACTTTCTTGTCACTGGTGAACCTCTGACCTTACAGAGATTGTTCTAAGGGTCACAGGTAAGCCAGTCATACCCATAGATATCGGGGCTGTAAGGAGGATATTCCAGGACCTCATATAGAAATCTTTGAAGTAACTTGAGGGTCGAATGAATGGCTCTGAGCACTATGGGACTTAACTGCTGAGGTCATCAGTCTCCTAGAACTTAGAACTACTTAAACCTAACTAACCTAAGGTCGTCACACACATCCATGCCCGAGGCAGGATTCGAACCGGCGACCGTAGCGGTCGCGCGGTTCCAGACTGTAGCGCCTAGAACCTCACGGCCACCCCGGCCGGCAACTTACGGTCGTTTGGCCACATGTGGCCTAACGGTGTTCCATTCGAGAGCAGGGTCAACCCTGCACTTGAATTTCACAGCCTGTTTGGAAATCACCAAAGTGTTGTAACACGGTTCAGCGTTAGCTATTTCACCCCAAGATAGCCAGTCGATGAGTAGACGTCCTTCTTCGTCAAAAACGAGACTGAGCTTCACCTTTCCGTCCTTTGGGGCACAGTGGGCTTTTTTTCTGTTTTTGTTTCGTTTTGGGCGAGGGGGGCCGGGATTCTGGCACTATGTTTGGAGACGTGGTCGAAGTGTCGATACCACATTTAATCTGACCAAAGAAATCCCTTGCTTGATCCATCTAAGTCAACAGTTTGGTCTGGCAAACTCCCTTTTTCGCCGTCTTCTTATTTTCGGAAAAATGCTTGGTCACCCATGTGCACAACTTGACCGTAAGGAATCGTCTCATGGATCATGTGATGCATATTTTCTTTGCTTACCGACAGTTCAGCAGCAGCGTCACGTGTGGTGGTCAGACGATTCATCTGTGTGAACTCCTCCAAATCCGAAAAATTGGGAATCTGCAGTAAGTTCTGTGGGATCAAATTGCTAAGGTCATCGGTCCCTAGGCTTACCCACTACTTACTCTAATTTAAACTAACTTACGCGAAGGACAACACACACACCCATGCCCAAGGGAGGACTCGTTTCTCCGACGGGGCGAGCCTCGCGAACCGTGGCAAGACGCCATACACTGAGCGGCTACCCCGTGCGGCTCCAAATCCGAAATCGTGGCACTGGTTATGACAAAGTGTGCCTCCCCTGTCCATGATATTTACTCGTTCCGCCTCAAAATGCTGACACCACCGAAATATCGTGGATTGTGCGAGACACTGCTCTCCGTACAACTCTCCCATCCTGCGATAAACTTGTAAAGCTTGCGCCCCTCCTTCGCGAACAGTGGAGAACAGTTTTGTGCTGGAGGAATTCATCATTCAAACCACTGCGGAAACAATTCTCCAGATATGAGGAAAATTTTGTGAAGCCGTCAACTCCACTTGTGCTACTGGAGATACTATCACAACAAATTTGGACATACTTTAGACTGAGTTGAGAAAAATCATGGGATACCTCGTAATATCGTGTCAGACATCCTTTTTCGACATATTACAGGCGTTCGACGTGGCATGAACTCAACAAGTCGTTAGAAGTAACTTGCAGGACCATTATGCTTCTGTAGCCGTCCATAGCTGCGAAATTGTTGCGGTGTAGGATTTTGTGCACCAACTGACCTATAGAATATGTCCCATAAATGGTCGATGAGATTCATGACAGTCGATCGTACAATCCACAATGTTCTTCAAACCAATCGCAAAGAGTTGTTTCCCATTGCCATGGCGCATCGTTCTTTGGGAACACGAAGACTGTGAATGGCTGCAAATGGCCTCCGAACACTACCAGTGATCGATCCAGTTGAACCATGTAAACCCAGCCCACACCATTATGGAGCAACCACCACGTTACACAGTGCCTTGTTGACAACTTGGGTCCATGGCTTTGTGGGGCATGCGCCACACTCGAGCTCCACATTTAGCTCTTTCCAACTGAAATCGGGATTCATCTGACCTGGCCAAGGTTTAGTAGTCGTGTAACGTCCAACTGATACTGTGACGAACCCAGGAGAAGTGCCGTAGGCGATGTCGTGCTGTTAGCAAACGGCCTCGTGTCGGTCGTTTGCTGCCATAGCCCATTAAAGCGAAATTTTGACGCACTGTCCTGACAAATACGTTCGTCGTAGTCCCATATTGGTTTCTGCGGCTATTTCCGAACTGTTACTTATCTGTAACCAATGACAACACTACGCAAGCGCCACTCCTCTAGGTCATTAAGCGAAGGTTCAGATGGCTCTGAGCACTATGGGACTTAACTTCTGATGTCATTAGTCCCTAGAACTTAGAATTACTTAAGCCCAACTAACCTAAGAACATCAGATACAGCCATGTCCGAGGCATGGTATCAGCAGCGCGGTTCCGGACTGAAGCGCGTATAATCGCTCGGCCATAGCGGCCGGCGCTGCACCCTCAGCCGGTAAAGTCATGGTGATGGTCTTCTGGGACTCTGTTTGGGTTATTCTGTTTTAATAGCCTCCGTCATGGTGCACCTACCAACACTGAATTGTACTGTGCTACCCTCAGGAAATGGAAGAAACTACTTCAGCCTGTTCCACTCCACGAAATTGCAAACGAAGTTCTCGTTTTATGTGACAACGCAAGATCTCACGCAAGTCTGCACACCCGAGAGTAATTCACAAAACTGCACTGGACTTTTCTTCTTCGTCCACCCTACAGCCCGGATCTCACACCTTCGACTGCCATCCGTTTGCCCCAATGATGGATGCACTCCGAAGGGGGCAGTACTTGGATAATGGGGAGGTTATTGGTGCAGCAAGGCATTAGTAGAGTGGTACCATGCGAGGGTACACACACCCTCCCAGTAAGGTACCTAAGGCTGTTGCACTGAACGGAGGTTATGTTAAAAAATAGAGTTTCACAAGCAAAGTAGTGGAGAATAATATGGTATATTGGAATCCCGAATAAAACCGATCTACTTTGAGAAAATTCCATTATTTAGTGAACGGCGCTCTTATCTCTCCCGCTGGGTCTGCCTTTGTTTGCTTGCTCTAAGACATTCGAAGCGTTTTCTCCTCCTCATATATACAGAGCGTTCTAAGACGTAAAGCTCGTTATTTTCGACAGGGAGAAAGGACTCGAGACTGGGTTTTGAGATGTATTAGCTTCGTAGGGCAAGAATTCCCCAAATTTAAAGGCTTGATCGCTCGGACAGACGCTTGACAAGAGACGGGCCTAATTAACTGTGCGTAACAGGAGTAGCAGCAGTTGCAGAGCGAGGGAGAGGGAATGCCGGGATTCCCGATTCCTTCCGGCAGCCGCGCCGGTGGACATTGCTCCCGCGCCGCACCGACCCCATAAACACATCCGGCTGTCGCTCGTCCCTAATACGGTCCCAGCAGCGCCGCTCCCGCTGCCCAAACACGCCAGCTAATTATAACAAGCACGCCTCGCCAGGCCACGCCAGTGGCTGGAGCGCGCAGCCGTGTCTCCAGCCATGGACACTTGGTTATCAAAACTCATTTGCTCCGTGGGGAGCCATTTCTGGGAGCTGAAAAGACTGCTTTTCTCTATTATCTCATTTCGCTTTGCAGGCTGTTTCTCTTTAATAGACCTGGCTATGAACTGCCTAACTTTCGGTAAAAGCTGATGTCTGTAGCACTCAACCCGCGAGTGGGGGGCTTGTGGCCTGACTGTCGCATTGGTACTAGAAGGGGTAGGGTGGAGAGACCAGGATTGAACCTGAGACCTCCAGAGCCGGAGCTTAGAGCACTACATACCCCCCCCCCCCCCTCAAAAAAAAATAAAGCTGAAAAGATCGTGGTTTCACCGAGATTCGATCCCCCAGTGTCTGTTTGCTGGCACGCGCTTCACCGCCTCTTTTTTCGGCCTCTCGTTTTCTAGTTACACTCTTTACCGGGAGACGTGGCTAGTCGCTGGTAGTCCACTGCAGAATATTGAGCAGTCCTACCTCTATGGCCGTCCCTAATTGCGATAGTGTTCCCAGTGTAGGATTTTGTGCACGAACGTACCTCTTGATTACGTCCCATGTCGGGCGATCTGGGTGGCCAAATCGCTCGCTCGAATTGTCCAGAATGTTCTTCAAATCAATCGCGAACAGTTGTGGCCCGATGACATGGCGCATTGTTGACCATAAAAATTCCACCGTTGTTGAAGTCCACAAGTGGCTGCAAATGAACTCCAAGTAGCCGAACATAGTCATGTCCAGCCAATGATCGGTGCACCGCACACCACACAATTATGGAGCCACCAGTAGCTTGTGCGGTTGCTTGTTGACAACATGGGGTCCACGGTTTTGTGGGGTCTGCGTCACACTCGAACCCTAGCATCAGCTCTTACCAACTGAAATCGGAACTCCTCTGACCAGGCCATGGTTTTCCAGCCATCAAAGGTCCAACAAATTTGGTCACGAGCCCAGGGAAGGCGCTGCAGGCGATGTCGTGCTGTTAGTAAAGGCACTCGCGTCCGTCGTCTACTGCCACGTCCCACAAAAGCCAGAGTTCGCCGCACTGTCCTAAGGGATAGAAGACGTTCCTCGCACGTCTCACATTCATTTCTGTGGTTATTTCGCCCAGTGTTACTTGTCTGTTAGCACTGACAACTCTACGCAAACGCCGCTACTCTCGGTAGTTACGTGAAGGCCGTCGACCAGTTACTGCTTTATTTTTTTATTTTATCAATCCTTTGAGGGGTAAGACCTAAAAATCTTGTATTCTCGGCACACTCTTGACCCTGTAGATCTCGGAATAATCATCCACGGGTTTAGCTACTACTAACATTCAGCGTTCAGCGTCTGTTAGTTCCGATCGTGCGGCCACGATGACGTCGGGATACCTTCCACAATGATCACCCGGGAGTAAATGACAGCCCTGCCAACGCACTGCTCTTTTATACATTACGTACGCGATACTACCGCCATCTGTACGTGCGCATGCCGCTATCCTATGATTTTTGCCACTTGAGTGCAATAGGACCAGTGCTGCAAAAAATACAAATTTTAAAAAGAAAGGCAAAAAAAAACGGGACTCAGTCCAGCTATCCACCGACCACAGAGCCCCAACGGTAGCCACTTTTTAAAAAATTGAAACAAGACCAATAGGGCCACAAAAATAAAATAAACTGCGAAACAATATACCTGAAAATGGCCCCTGACTGGAAAGGCACAATGAGCTGCTAATACAACCGATACCTTGACGACGAAATATAAGGTTCACAATATTGGCGATACCGTGGCAGGCACAAACATTTCTGTTAACGGAAGGTGAGTTCATATCGCCCCAGCATCTACAGTGAAATGAACATAGTGTCCCAACAGTCATGCAGTTAGATTTGACTTTTCCCTCGTAAAAGGAGACGTTTGGAGCCAACAGGATATCAGCCGAAAAGGCAGTCTCAACCGATCGAGTGGGAAACGCTAAATTTTTTTTAAGCAAGAGCCATTTCACCTTCAGAGCATAACAGATAAATCTATGTTGTAGCGTACATATGGCGGGATAGCGACTGCATTGATACGTGACACCAAGTCCAATTCTAAATTGGCAGTCGTCGGTGGGTAAAAGGTTGAGGAGCATTTGACACGACGAGGACGTCACCATCGTTGTTAGAACAGGAAGGTGAAGATGAAACCACTCCAAGACGTTAGCGGCGATACCCGTTCAACAGGGGCCGTAAAATCAATTCATTCCCTGCGCATTAACGAATATTCGGTAGCGAGATGCAGTCTCTGTAGAATATCAGCCCCTAAGTAACTGACAGCAACATAAAACCCGCTAGATCTCCATGGTCACTTATCTTTAGTACTTATGGGAAGAAAAAAAATACATGTGTGCTTTTCCACGCTCCACCAATTTATATCTTTGCAAAAATATAATTCGTACTGGTACGGACAGGCGTGAGTTTCAGCGCCGCTTCAGGGACGGGGAAGAGCACGGCCCCGGATCGAATTCACCCTAAGGATTAACGTCGTGGGTCGGTATGTCAGCCATCCTCTATGTGGTTTTTAGGCAGGTTCCCACGTCCCACTTGGTGAATACCTAGTCCCGACTCAGTTACACGATTCGCAAACATTTAGAAAGCGTCCGTTCACTTCCATATCACTAACACTTCACGCAGACAGTATGGATACACATAATCCGTCCCGGAGGGGTTGTCGGGCGAGGGAGGCAACGGCCTAGCGGCAGGTTTGGTCAACTCTTACACTGAGGTGACAAAAGTCATGGGATAGCTCCTAACATCCTGTCGGACCCCCTTTTCCCGGCACAGTGGAGCAAATCGACGTGGTGTGGACTCAACAAGTCGTCGGCAGTTCCCTTTTCAAATGGCTCTGAGCACTATGGGACTTAACATCTGTGGTCATCAGTCCCCTAGAACTTAGAACTACTTAAACCTAACTAACCTAAGGACATCACACACATCCATGTCCGAGGCAGGGTTCGAACCTGCGACCGGAGCGGTCACGCGGTTCCAGACTGAAGCGCCTAGAACCGCACGCCCACACCGGCCGGCTCGGCAGTTCCCTGCAGAAATATTGAGCTATAATGTCTCTACACCCTCCGTAAAAACGGAAGTGTTACCACTGCAGGGTTTTTACACGAAGTGACCTCTCTACTGCGTCCCATAAACGTTCGATGAGATTCATGTCGATGGATCTGGGTGACTAAATCATTTGCTGGAACTGCCCAGACTATTCTTCAAACCGATCGCGAGCTATTGTGATCCGGTGACATGGCTCATTATCATCCATAAAAATTCCATCGTGGTTTCGGAACATGAAATTCATGAATGGTTGCAAATGGTGTTTGAGGTCTCTAAGTAGCCGAATATATCCATTTGCAGTCAATGATAGGCGCATTTCGACCAGAGAATCCAGTCCATTCCATGTAAAACACAGCCCACACCATTATGGAGCAACAAAGGTTGCTCTAGGCCTTGTTGAAAACTTGCGTCTACAGCTTCGTGAGGTCTGAGCCACACTCGAAACCTACTATCAGCCCTCACCAACTGAAATCTGGACTCAGGTCAAGGTTTTCCAGTCATCCATGCCCTGAGAGATATGGCCACGAGCCTGGGAGAGCCGCTGCTGACGATGGCATTCTGTTAGCAAAGGCACTCGCGTCTGTCATCTGCTACCACAGTCCATTAACCCCAAATTTCGCCATACTGTCCTAACGGATACGTTTGTCGTACGTCCAACATTGATATCTGCGGTTATTTCACACAGAGTTGCTTGTCTGTTAGCACTGACAACTCTACGCAAACGCTGCTGTTCTCGGTCGTTAAACGAAGGCCGTTGGCCACTGCTATTTTTTGGGGGGGGGGGGGGGGAGCAGAGAGGTAATGCCTGAAATCTGGTACTCTCGGCACATTCTTGACACTGCGAATCTCGTAATATTAAACACCTAACAGTTTCCGAAATGGAATGTCCCATGGATCTAGCTCCAACTACCTGTCCGCGTTCGGAGTCTGTAAACTCCCGTCGGGCGGCCAGAATCTCGTCGGGAACCTATTTACATGAATCACCTTAGTGCAAATGACACCTCCTCAAAAGCAATGCCCTTTAATACCTTGTGTATGCGACACTATCGCCCTCTGTATATGTGCATATCGTTAACCCATGACTTTTGTCACCTCAGTGGAAATTTGGCATGCCATATCCGTTAACAACCAAGCTGACTCTGCGCCGATGCGGGACAAAGCAACAAGAAGAATAAGACATAACTATAATACGCATTTGCCTACACTTTTACGATGATTTCACAGGCAAAATAAACACAATGCAAAACAAAAACTTAACGATATGATCATCTCAAAGATAAAAGCAAAACAGAACATAAAAAAGAGTAGAACCCGAAATTGCGGACTGATGACTTGACCAGAGAGGAAACAATGTCCTGTTGGCACACGAGAAAAAGGGAGGCAATGTGGCAATAGCGTACACACCAGTGGGCTTGCAAGTGGAATGGTGCCGCACACTATACGACAACGCCGTGTGCAGCACAGCATACATTGACCAACAGTAACATTTGGCTGTACTACGTCCTCACTGTCACTTCAGTAACGTTTATTGGCAATGTAATTTGTATGAATAAGCTTTTCGTCTCAATAATCCAGTAGCTACTTTAATTCTGGCTTCATTTTTCGCAATAACCCTACATGGTCTGGTTTAGTTTGAAGCTGTCTCGTCTCTTTCGCTCTAGATAGCTCGTTCATCCTGGCACATTTTAAAATCAAATGCGAAAGCCAGAGTAATTTTTCTGAGTCTTTCCTTGCCAATTCAGTTCTGCGCGAAAAAAAGGGGAGAAATTTCCGCAAAACTGGTATTTCATTGTATTGCTCATACTGTCGCAGCAAATCCTACCTAACAACATGTTTGTCCATATTCTCAATGGGCTGTTTACTGTGTGGACATCGTTTCTTTTCTGGGGTAGATATTTGAATCTCACTTCGTCAGCATCGTATCACTCCGCCGTAATTTGCATGACATTGACTTGCTCTAGCATTCAGCTTATCTGTTTCGTCAGCTCTTTGGTTCAGTACTTTCGCTTCTTTCTCCCTATCATAATCTTCAAAGTAAATTATGTAACATAACGGCGCATGTGCCCACGGAACCATCACCTGCTACTCTTGCACTAAGAGAACGCGCTTTACTTTGAATTGAAACAGTCACACGACCGAGTGGAGTCTCGTAGCAGTCGGGTGTATAATTATCTTTGTCGAGTAATACAAATGCACGGTTCGTTTCGAGAGCAGCAACGATCAAATTCCAATAAGGAACCATGTTGGACGGAAAACATCGAGGGACTGTTCATCTGCCTAAGTGGAGAAGTATTCTTCAAATTTTGCACTATATCACCTTTTGTTCGCGAAGTGTTAACGCTACGCTGTAAATGAAACTCTTTCTCTATTTCACTGCTGGAGGCCACGGAAGAACGCGCACAGTGTGTGATCTGATCGCAGTGTTGGCCTCAACATGGTGCTACGACGAGCTGCCATTACTGCTGGCTCGTATTACAAATTTACTCTGAACAAGAAACTTTAGAAGTAAAGTACACTTCGTGTATTCTTCATTGTTGACATTTCTCAAAGCATACACCATTACAACGAAAAACTCGTTAGGAATAATATACTCTTGGGGGACAGCCAAGACTGTTGCAACATTTTCATGATGAATAAATCCATTCCAGTTGTACTTGCACGCCCGGGTTCCCGGGTTCGATTCCCGGCGGGGTCAGGGATTTTCTCTGCCTCGTGATGGCTGGGTGTTGTGTGCTGTTCTTAGGTTAGTTAGGTTTAAGTAGTTCTAAGTTCTAGGGGACTGATGACCATACATGTTAAGTCCCATAGTGCTCAGAGCCATTTTTGTACTTGACATACACTTTACATGGGTACAATCGTACACGTGATCCGAGTTTCAGGACGTAAATCCCGTCTTCAGGTGCGCAAGAGAAAATCGCACCAATCGTGCTCAACAACCAACAAATTTTTCAAGTAGCATGCGAGATCCTGAGCAGGTGATGCGCGAACAGGTTCTTCGAGTCAGCCAGTACTACACCCGGTAAACGGGGGCTAACCGGAAACAACCATGAATCTATCAGCAAATAAACATTCGTTGCTAGTCTGATGTAACCTACGTACCACTTGAACGACCGGACATGTGGTATAGGTTTAATAAAATAAAATGATGGAATAAATGCCATAGAATACCAACCTGTGAACCTCAAAAGTAGCTGAGAACCCAGAACATTATGACCACCGGCCTTCTATCGATATAAACCCGTCCAGTCGAGGAATGACTGTTAGCAAGACACACGCACGGGGTGTGTAGTATCAGTGACCGTGCTGTCCGTGTGTAGAATGGGGAAGGCGCGTGATCTATCTGCGTTTGACTGATGACAGATTGTAATGGCCCAGAGGCTCGAGAAGAGCATTTTGGTAACTGCACAACGTGTAGGGTGTTGGAGGAGTGATGTGTGAGTGTGTTAAACATGTGGTAAAACAAAACGCCGTGGGGTTTGGCGGCCACCCCTCATTCAGATGTCGGACGTCGTAGGCAGGGCGGTCTGATAAAATAGGGCAGGTGGCGAGATGTGGCGGAACTAACATCAGACTTTGATGCTGGGTGGAGTACAAGTGTGTCTGAACACACAGTACACCGAACACTCCTAACCATGGGCCTCCACAACTGGCGAACCATGCGTGTACCAATGTCAACACCACGGTATCGGCAACTACGACTGAAATGGGCTCGTGACCATCGGCACTGGACGTTAGTGCACTGGCAAAGGGTTGCGTGGTGTCAAGAATCCCGATACGTTCTCCGTCATACCGATGGGACTGCGCGAATCCTTCGCCTTCCAGGAGAACAGCTCCTTGCCACCTGTGATGCGGAACGGAAGCAAGCTCGCAGCGGCTCCATTTCGCTCAGGGAAGCATTCGTGTGTGAATCCAAGAGTCCAGTGGAGCTCGTGCAAGGCATCATGACGGCCAAGGAGTATAGTTCACTGGTTGCAGACCACGTGCACCCGTTCATGACGAACATATATCCCGAGAGCAGTGGCATTTTTCAACGAGATAATGCGCCACTTCTCAAGGCTAGAAGTGTAATGGATTGATTCTTGGAATGGAGCGGCGAGTCTCAATTGATGTGCTGGGTCCCCATCTCACCAGATCTGAACCCGATCGAACACATCTCGGGTGTGACTGAATGTGGCGTCGTAGTTCACTGCCCTCCTCCCCGGAATTTACGGGAATAGCTGACTTGTGTGCGCACATGTGGTGCCAACTCCCTCCTTCGCCTACCAAGGCACCATTGCTTCCATGCCACGATGAGTCGCCGTCATTATAAGTGGTTTTAATGCTTGGACCTACATTTACTTCTGTCTATTTTATTATTGACTTACATTTAAAGCTTCTGCATCTAGATGTACAATAAACATAATTTGCGGCTGATTTCTGTACCCTTTACTACTTAATATCGAGAATGGCCCATTGTCCCTCGTCATGGAGTAGAAAAATCAACGAAAGATGACTTATTTTTTGCTTCCTGTGGCGAGGCGGCATAAGAAGCCCTGACAATTTCAGTGGCTTGGGCGCGCACGCTTCGCACGTCTATCTGCACCAATCACGTAACGTTATTTATAAAAGTCGCTGTGGCAACGCCTCAGTGGTGTCGTCGTTCTATAGAAGACTATACTGGTTTCTGCTGTTAAACCTTTCGAGATGTGAGGTCGTGGTCCAGGAAACTCTTCTGTTCCTGACGTTTCGTTCAGGGAATGCGCTGGACATCCTCAGAGGCGCTCCTCCGCTGAGTCTTGCCGACTGACGGGTCGGACGTCCGAGAGCGACACAAATACTGCTTGGGGAGGGGGGGGGGGGGGGGGTCCGTGGTCAAGGTAATGCGTGGATTAGCAGAGATAATCCTTGTCAGAAATAAAACTTGTCGATTCGATTGTCGTCTTGTCAAAGATAAAACTGTCTAGCGATTGTGGAGAGCTACTGTCCATATGTCGCTAGGTTTCATTGCCTCCTCTTTCCTATTAAAATTTCCTGATACTTATAAATTTCGATGGCTTTTCTACATAGTCGTGGATCATAATTTGGCGTTATAGATAAAATTTCTGCTTCAGAAAACTTCACTTCATGGTTTCTAAAGAGCTGATTTCTCTATTTTCCTAGTCGGCAAAGACTTTTGTGCTCTGTTAGCCTGTATTTACGCTCCTCTTGGTAGTTCCAATATTAACTTTACCACACGTACACAGAATTTTGTATATGCCACATGTCGATAAAGGAGGGCGTTAATCCTTCACAGATCGAAGTACTTGACTTATTCTCTTTGTTGGTCTAAAGACCGACCTGATGTCATGTTTCTGTAAAATCTTATCGATCTGATCCGTTACTTTTTAATAAAAGGGAGAGAAACAGTATTTTTCCGTCTCTGTGGTTCATCCTTACCTTCGGTCTTCTGTTTCTTGGTCGCAAAATCTCTTCACCTCTTTCCCTAAGTAGCCATTTTTCTCAAAAGCCTGCTTCAGATCTTTTATTTCAGCGTCCAGGTGTTCCGATGTGCATATCCGTTCGGCTCTACCGACAAGACTTTTAATGACGCATCTCTTTTGTTTTGGATGGTGATTACAGTTCTTATGCAAATATCTGCCGGTATGTGTTAGTTTCTAGAAAAAAGGATGTTCCAAACTTCCATCGGACTGTCTCATAACTAAGCATCCAAGAAAGATTTTCTGTTATCATTTCCCAATTCCACGGTGAACTGGATTTTTGGATTAATTTTATTTAGATGATCAAAGAATTCGTCCAAAGCCTTTCTAGCATGGGACCAAACCACAAATATGTCATATACAAACCGGTATCAGCGAGATGGTTTCTTCTTTGCTTTGTCAGAGCCGATTGTTTGAATTTCTCCTCATAGAAATTAGCGATCGTAGGACCTAATTGAGTACCCATTGCTACACCATAAAGTTGGTCATAAAATTTTATCTCTGACAAGGATTATCTCCGCTCATCACGTGTTACCTTGATCACGCCCCCTTTCCTACAGTATTTATGTCACTCTCGGACGTCCGACCGGTCAGTCGGGAAGACTCATCAGAGGAGCGCCTCTGAATATGTCGAGCGCAGACCTGGACGAAACGTCAGGAACAGTAGAGTTTCTCGGACCGCGACATCACATCCCGAAAGGATTACAAGCAGCTATGTCATCCGGTCGTGAAAGCCTTCATTCTATACTGTTCTCACCTGCAGCCGTTAGCGTTTCGCAGCTGAAAGCTGGCAGAAAGGCTGCCGGATGTCAGGGATCGTCTTCACTATAGCAAAGAAAGTATTTCACTGGACGGAGATCATTTCCCATTAGAATTTTACTGACCCATTTCCATTTGTCTTACCCCATTTAAGTAACTCAAAGTAAATACATCGAGTATTTTAGACTGCTCCCGTTAGATTAACACTTCAATATGGCGTCATGAGGGGCAACCAGCCGAAGAAGCAAGTGCTAAGAATATACAGAGGTTGGAGAAAAATGTGGAAACATCAAAAACACATTTTCACGCCTAACACGGTGCAGGAAACCCGTTGGCGTGGAAAACCGCTTCAGTCGTCTAGGGTTGGATGAATACAGACCCCGTACGGTTTTCAACGGAATCACTTACCATCCTCCCTGCAAACTACTGGCAATTTTATGTAACGATGACGCAGGTAGACAGCGATCACTCGCTCTCCTCTCCAGAGTAGAAAACAGAACCTGGGATCTGGTGATGCGATAGTCGGAGGAGATGCTCGTACTTCCAAAACCAGTCCTGGACGATGTATGAACAAGGGCCCTGTCATCCTGGAACACAGCTTCGCCATTAGAAAAGAAATATTGTACCATGGAATGGACCTGATCAGCCAAAGTGATCACTTAATACTTGGTAGTATTGCGGGCTTGTAGAGTAACAATGGGCGCCATGGAATACCATGATACAGGTGCCCAAATCGTCAGTGAACCCCCTCCGTATTTCATCTTGAGACACAAACTCTGCCAGAAGATGTGAAACAAGACTCATTCGACCAAATGAATTTCTTCCATTGCTCTGTGGTCCAGATTTTATGGATCTGGCACCAAGCTTCCTGTTACATGCAACTGCATCACTGATGCGCGGTTTTGGAGTTCCAATTCGGTCTGCAATTCCTTGCTAATGGAGCTTCCTTTGTGTCTTGGTGCTGACAGGGTTCGCGAATCCGACATTCATTTCTGCAGTGACTTTTGCAGCTGTTGTCCTCTTACTTTTTTGGTCACAGTCCTCTTCAATGACCGTCTGTCACGACCACTCAACACACACTTTCGTCCGCATTGTGACTTAGCCGATGGTGGTTTTCGCTTTCCCTGTATGAGGTATAAATCTTCGCTACTGTGACTCTTGAAATACCAAACACATGGGCTGTCTTGGTTACGGCAGCACCCTCAATAGGAGCACCAACAATTCGCCACTTGCGATTTCACTTAGCTCCGACAAAATACGCTCACAACTACGAATATTACTGTTCTGATCACTACTGGCACATGCAACATGTTGAGAACAACACACAGTCTCCTTTCGTGTGAAATACAACATCGCAGACTGCAGGCCTGGGTAGCATCTGCATTTATGTCCGAGCATGCATTTCTTGCTGTGTTTCGTTATTTCTCTCCAACCTCTGTATAAATAACCAATACCTCATTTTCTAAGGCGCTGACACTGCAATGCTGGATACATGAGTAATAGAAATTTTGTTGTACCATCTGTGGTATCACTTTTCACATACTTACTATTTGCGAAAGAGTGCTGTAGCGCACAACATATCAAATGAAAACAACGAAAAATAAACAATACCATTCAGTTACAACTAGAGTGAAGCTAAAACAGTGAATAGGACAGAATCAGACTTTTCACCAGGACGAAACGAAACTCAGCTAAGAATACTTCGCTACAACAAAGGCTATATGTTGACCATTGACGTCAGCGGTTTGTACACGAATGTTAATAGAGTTTGAAAGTTGTCTATCACAACTGCAACTCTCAGCTCTGACTTTCCTCTTCGCGTATGCTAAATCGCCGGCACTATGAAAAGATGTTTCTATATCGAGAAATCGATCTCCGAAAGCAAGAGAATATGGGGAATATTCTCAGCAGGAAAACCTGCGGAAACACTTTAGCGAGACGGTTCCGGCAGTCAGTCAGGGGCGACCGCGGCGATGGGGTCTTCTGGGAATATTTTAGATTGAACGTACAGAGGTAGTGTAATTGGAGGCTGTCGGTACGCATGGGTTAATAAGCAGAGACGCTGCTATGATTGAGTAGATTTAGCAGACTTTAAGTTAATTTTCGTTGTTCTTCCTCAGATCTTATACCGTAAATGCCTGTCTATTTTCTGGACTATACTGCAAAGTTTGATGTAGTGCTGTTTACAGCATTTTCAGATCTTTAACGAGCACTTATCTACCTTAAAACGGAATGTTCGTTGTTCGGTGAGATTGACAGTTTTCGAAGCGCCGTACTGAATCGGGTTTAAATTAGTCCATATGAATGTTATGACATCTGAATTCATCACACCCTCGTTCTGTAACCGTTTATCAGTACTGTCTAATGCATATCCTATTCCTTTTGTTTAAATCTTTTGACTTTGTTAGTTTCTTATACCACGTGTTTCAAGCAAAGATGTGTATCTCGAGTTGGTCAAAATCGTGTTTTAAATGGAATTTTAATGGACGATCAAAATGCTTCCGTGTGAGGACACTCCTGCAGATTTTATGCAACGTAGTGCGCCGTCATTGCGGGTATATAAGCACCGACAAGCAGGCAAGAAATTTGTAAATTTGTGGTAAGATCTTATGGGACCAAACTGCTTAGGTCATCGGTCCCTAAGCTTACACACTACTTAATCTAACTTACGCTATGGACAACACACACATCCAGGCCCGAGGGAGGACTCGAACTTCCGACGAGGAGAGCCGCGCGGACCATGCAAGACACCCTAGACCACGCAGCTACGCCGCGGGGCAAGCAGGCAAGACATTAGTGCGAAAAAGTGAACTATACTGAGATGACAAAAAGTCACGGGATACCGATACGCACAATACAGATGACAGTAGTATCGCGAACATAACGTATTGGAGGAGCTGTCCTTTGTACTCAGATGATTCATGTGAAAAGGTTTTCGACGTGATTATGGCGGCACTACGGGAATTAACAGACTGAAATTTGAGTGGTAGTTCGAGCTAGACGCATGGGACATTCCATTTCGGAAATCGTTAGGGAATTTAATATTCCGACATCCTCAGAGTCATGTACCGAGATATACCAAACCTCAAGCATTAGCCTTAAAAGGACAATGCAGTGGCAGACGGCCTTCACTTAACTACCGAGAGCAGCGGCGTTTGCATGGAATTGTCAGTGCCTATTCTAAAGGCACAACGTCTCCTGCAACGTCTCCTGGGCTCGTGACCATATCGGTTGGACCCTAGATGACTCGAAAACCGTGGCCTGGTCAGATGAGTCACGATCTCAGTTGGTAGCAGCTAATGTTAGGGTTCGTGTTTGCCACAGACGCCACGAAGCCGTAGACCCAAGTTGTCAACATTGTACTGTGCAAGACGGTAGTGGCACTATAATGTTGTGGACTGTGTTTACATGGAATGGACTGGGTCCTCTGGTCCTAATGAACCGAACACTGACTGGGAATGGTTATGTTCGGCTACTTGGAGAACATTTGCGGGCATTCATGGATTTCATGTTCCCAAACAACGATGGATGTTTTATGAATGACAATGCCCCAGGGCACAACTGTTCGCGATTGGTTTGAGGAACATTCTGACCAATTCGAGGAATGATTTGGTCACCCAGACCGTCCGACACGAATCCCATCGAATATTATTGGGACGTAATCGAGAGGTCAGTTCATGCACAAAATCATACACCGCAATACTTTTGTAACTATAGATGGCTATAGACGCAGCATGGCTAAGTATTTCTGCTTGGGACTTGCAACGACTTGTTGAGTCGATGTCACGTTGGGCTGTTCCACTACTCCGGGGAAAACGAGGTTCGACACGTCAGTAGGACTTTTGTGACCTCAGGGTATGGCGACGTTGTTTGTAGATGCCTCCAGACAGAACCAGCGCACTGTTAATCTTGATTTGTAATGTAAAACGTGATAGCCAGAGTTGGAACTAAAATGGATGTTTATACAGCCGGTGACCGGTTGCAGGCTGTGCCTGTTCTCAGATCAACCAGTGTTAGCCAAGTAAATTGTCCGTCAAAAATAACAGTAAATAATGTGGCTACAAATGTGTGTGATCCCTACTAATGTTGTCTCATTGTCTGGGTTTGGATATATCTAATCGCTTTATTTACTGCTATTTTTGACGATCGTTTCTCTTTGTAACATTAGTAAGGTGTGAGAACACGGGTAGCCCGAAATCGTTCACCGACTGAATAAACATCCATTTCAGTTTAAAATATGCCTCTTTCTGCATCAAAATCTAAAATAAGTTGCTGTCCCACTAGACCCAGCACCCTGGAGTTATGCATTTATTTATTTATGGCTGCAGTGCATTAGGACTTTGTTTTTATGAAACAGATCTGATGATGGTCATTATAGACCGAAACCGGTAATCTATTAACAAAAAGTTTGTGACCATAGACGTAAAGTAAAGGAAACTTATATTTATTTGTTTTTGCCGTCGAAGGGTAGACAGACAATAGAGAATGAAGGATGTGTATGATGCAGCAGGTCCGTTGAAAACCGCCGCTGTGGAATGGAAACAGCTTCATGGTACGCACGTCCCATATCGCAAATGTCGTTACACCGAACTTATGGCAACTCAAGTGGGAGACTCTCGAGCAACCGCCCTAAAGTTATCATTTCTCCCCATGCGATTATTACACCTTCGGTCCCTTAAAAAAGGCCTTGAAGGGTCGGCGATTCTCGTTGGTCGAGGGTGCGCAGCACGCAGCTACGGAGTTCCTCATGTAGCAGGCCACCGTATTCTGCCAAGCGGGTATCTTCACCCTATTGTGTCGGTAGAATGGCTCCCGCAGTGCTCATGGCGATTTTGCCTCATTAGCATACCGATTCTGTACTGTACGGCTTTCGAATGGCAACTTTTTGATTGTCTCTTACATACGAAGGTTGCCCAGAAAGTAATGCACCGCATTTTTTCTTCAACAATTCTTTATTGAACATTATGAGAATTACACGCAAGAAAGAATGGTGTTTTATTTACACACCCTATTTTTCCACGTGATCTCCATCCCGTTCTTTGGCCTCCCTCCAGCGCGAAACAATGGCGTGTATGCCCTGTCGGTACCAACCCTTGTCCTGGTGGCGGAGCCAGTGCTTCACTGTGTGAATCCCTCCGCATCGTCCTCAAAATGTATTCCACAAATGGCATCCTTTTAAAGGCGAATGACAACATCAGCTCGATGCAACATGTCAGGTGTGACAGCCGTGGATGGTGTCCACGATCGCTGCAAATCGTGGAGCTCCGCCAAACCGTCTTATGATGACCTCCTCGCCCGTGCCCGGCGACTAACTGTACTTCTGTCGACAGCGGATGCTCCATAGACTTTGCAGAAGCGTTTGCGAATATTCCCCACAGTTTCTTTCTCTGCAGTGACAAATTCAATGACGGCAAGTTGCTTGTAACGTACATCACCTACAGACGCCATTTTGAAACGGTCCTGCAGCTACGTTATCCGTCGGAAGTGAAGAAAACGTGGCGCGTTCGCTCATGAGACTTCAAATAATACATACGTAACGCTCCGCATTCGTAGCACTGTTTTCGGCTGAGAAAAAAATGCGGTGCATTACTTTCTGGGCAACCCACGTATTTTCTTTATCTACATTTCAAAGGTTTATTCGTGCTCCCTTGTCAGTGATATAAGTCTTACTGGCCCAACATTGCAATCAACAGACATCTTTCTCAAAGCAGCAAGCAGTAGCACGCTTGGAATATTTCTTTGCGTGATCTTTCAGCCCAGATGTGGAGTTTCAGAGAGAAAGATGTAGGTTCTCACTTTACATACGACGTGAGAGCTTCGTGACGGTAAATTTCAGTTTTCTAAATACTGAAAATCAGGTTAACAAATCGAGCCAAGCTCCTTCATTGCACGTAACTCGACTATAGACCGGGTCATTTACCCGTCATTGAAGCACTGCCCTGAGTTTACTAGAAATTAGTTCCATCATGGACTCCAGTGAAATGTTCATTGAGCGGTCAGTACTACTATCTTGGCGCAAAGTAAGATACGCCTGTCTGAAGTCCGTCCTTTTTCTCAAAATATTTGTTGTCGGATAGCGTCGAAATATAATTTTTCGGTCTACATTTTACATAGAAGAGGGCTTATATTCGTGGCATAACCTCAACTTGCGTGCATGCATCTTATCCGAATTTAAATAAAAAGAGAAAAGGCTTACGAGTCACAGTCTATGAATACATTTAGTTAATTAGAGGTGATCAAATGTTATTTAGACTGCGTTATATGCTTCTTTCTTTTGAAAAGTAAATTTGAGTTGAAAATAGTGCATTTCATTTTTATTCCTAATATTGCAAGTACATGTACGAACGCTAGTGCTCCTTTCGACGATCCAGTAGCCATCTTGTGCATGTATGCAAACTAGATTATTCAGCATGCTGTGCTGTACACAACAGGAACACAACATATACCTGCTAACATTGCTACCGCATTCTCGTATTAATGTTAACAGAACATTTGACATGGTTAATATTTCATAGTTACAATGTTAATTTGGCATATTTAAACAACAGCTAATTCTGTATAACTTGAGCTCCGTTTACAACACGCCTGAAAACAAGTCGACTTGTTTTGAAGGAAAAAAATCGTGAGAGTGTAATGTTACTCTTATCAGCACGACATGAATTTTTTATAACAGCATACAGCAACTTTTGCTACAGCAAAATAATACCTCGATTGATTCCACAATTTTCGAAAATGCTAATCAACATAGTAACGAAGTAATTTCACTCTCTTATCAGTTTCGACAGCGCAACAGTCTAATCCAGAAGACGAAACGTTTGAGCAGAGTATTCAACATGTACTTTGTGAAACTGTATGTATTGAATGTACTGTTGAACCAGTTAGAGTTCGAAGATGACAGTTGCATGTTCGGAACCGGTACCAGTATGACAGTGCAATAAAATATTGCATGTGTCGGACAACCGCTACAGAGTCTTACGAAGATGACAGACGGTCGAAACAAGGGACAATGCCATGTTATTTGCTGTTCGTCGAAGCAGGTGAATAAACGTTTAGAGAGATAAACAGTCGCTATAGTCTCCGTTATGGCATTATGTCATTTTAGCAAATTATTCAGTAATTTATTTCAAAAATGTTTGCTTTCAATAAATAATATAGTCCCTTGTTGAATGTTTGTGATACTAAACGTTGTTTCAAATTTACAAACTTTTTTCGCGTTTGAGACAATGAACAGTTAGGCGTGACGGGAACTCCATGCACCATCTAGAGACATTTCATACGCCCACCGCAAATGCAATACATCTTCTGTTCAAATAACCACAAACAGCAGTCGATCTGCTGAAAACGTTGATACACTTCTAAAACTCATGTTCGTATCATTTACCTGTTAGGAGTTGAGTTAAAGTACTCCTGCGTTTCTTGTAGCCAGAAGTTGTCAACCGTATTAGTAAAATTCAGATTCAAGCAAAAAGACCAAAGATTTAAGGTGATGAAAATTTTTATGGCTATATCTATTATTACTGTTTTTAATCTTTTGTAACATAAATATAAAACTTAAAATGAAATTATTACTATTTAACATTTTCGGGACGGTGGAATGTTGCTAGTGTACGTGGCTTACGTTTTCCGTCCCTCAAATAAATAAGGTTAAGCAGGTTTAACGCTTTTCATCAAGGTTTGCACAAATAAAATTTATTAACAGTAAAAAATATGCTACAACCACCCTTTTTTCCATGTCTTATCCTAAAAGTAAAACTGTAATATCATAGAAGAGCAGCATCATATCTTTGGTTTTTTAACCAGTGAAAACAGAATACACGAGATATGAGTTTTATTCCCATTAACAATTTTATATTAACTGGAGTTCTACTCAATCAAGAACCGTGAAGTCCCTGTAGAGAGTACTTTCGTGAAATCTTGACGTTGTGCACCGAGCTGGTCTCGTACAGGTTCCACAAACGTAATCTATAACCTGTTCTTTATTACAGTAAAGGGAACAACAAAAGCGTCATAACTGAAAAGCTGGAAAACCCCGCAGCGCCAAATACGGAGCCGCGCTCGTTCGCGGTTATGTGGTTGGTTCTCAGGTAACGACTGGCTCCCAAACTGTGGCACCAAAAACGCGTAAGGGAAGGGCCCAGCAGCGGAGCACAGTGGCCTTTTACTTAAGCACGCAGAGTGTACCTAATCGCTGACACTTACGTCGCGAGTACATGCAGCAGAGTTCGCGCAAGCAGACATCACGAACGAATACTGCCGGCGGATTGTTTCACAAGTACCTGTGGGGAAGCCTGACATTGTTTTTAGTTACTGCCCACAATCGATATAAGAAACAGATCCAGCAACTGCCCTACTGATTTCTCTTGCAGAGGTACCCATCTCAGAAATAAAAAAATAATGGAGCTTGATGGAACAGAGTAATTTTTCTTACGATTGCATTCACGTTCTTCTTGTTGTACATTACACTGATAAGCGTTACGTTATCTCTCTCTTTACCGAAATACATGTGGATGTATGTGTCTATTCGTGACTTTGTTATTTGGAAACTGAAGCGTACATTTACTATCAAAAACAGTCTTGATCACAAATTATTTATTCCGGTGACCGGTTTCGACCAGACCTGTGGTCATCTTCAGACTAATGAGGTTCTTACTCATTGGTCTGAAGATGACCACAGCTGTGATCGAAACCGGTCACCGGAATAAATAATTTGTGATCAAGACTGTTTTTGATTGTAAATATTTGTAACAACATTGATCACCTTACAGTCTCGCAATGTATTCAAAAGTAATGAAGTGTGTACGTCTGATGCATAAGGCCGAGTATTTTGGATTGCAAGTGTTGTAATCTACTGAGTTCGGTCTACACAGCACACACACATATCACACCATTTAATGCTCAGAAAATTATAAAGTGGCTCGATATTTCAACCCCTGAATAAACAGTTTACTATTTGGTACTACCAGTTAACAGATTTGTCCTTTAATGTAGCTCTTGAGTACGAACTAGACTTTTAACTGACAGCAGTCACTGCCACGAATCACGAATAATTACACTGAATGTCCAAAGATAAAGTTCTGAACTGATGTAGAGATGCAGTTATCATCTTCTAATTCCGTGCGAAAGAATTATTTAACAGCATAATCCATCGATATAGCTTTAACTCTTGACCTCTCACACTACACACATAGTTTCCGCTAACATGATGAAGTTCAGTCAGATTTTACGTTAATTTCGGGAAGCTGCTGCGCCCCATGAAATCCTTTAATACGACACACACAGAAATAGTTCCTACACCGTGCAGACAGATCATCTGCGTGCTATGGTGAATTGCCACATGCAGTTTCTGAGTTCGTGGAGCGGAGTGAAAGCGATTTCCTAGTTAAATTGTCCAATAATGACAAGAGGAATATTAAGACCGTATAAAAACTGCAGATTCTTCCATGCAACCGAATTATATGCAATATAATCTAAAGCGTATTAGTCACTCAAAGATAATGGTTCTTTGTACGTGAAAAATTGATTATGAAGGCGGACCTTAATGTTATAGATGTACTGAGTAATCTTCTCACAGCACTCTCCATACAGTTGAAATCGTTCTTTCACTTCCATTTAACGTCAAATATGAAAATTCTCTTACGTGTCTAAGATGACGCACGGCAATTAAACAAGAAATACTCCAGTGTAGAAAACGTCTACTTTCATGAATTATTTAAGTTTGAGTCACTCCCTCTGAGTCTTATTACAGTTAGCAATTATCTAAAGCTAAAAATAACGAAGAATTCGGCGACAATACTGCACCGAGCGGCGCACAACATGCATAAGTAGTCAGGCAATACCGTATACAGTATCACTGGTGTCAATGAACACACCAGCTTAGAATAGCAATATGGGAGGCGAGCGCAAAGAACGTGTAAACAGCTGTTCATTTACTGATAGAACACTCGTAGGAAATGGGAATAGACTGATAAAACTACCTTACCTTTAGAATTTTAACGTAATGGTCATTACATGCGTCGTGTTTAGCTGTGACTTTACGTACAGCAGACGGAAGATGTAAGGAATGGAACGTGTCTCAATGCAACTATAACTAGAAACATCTTACGTGTTTTTGCTTTTGTATTGTAGGTAAGCCTAAATAATTACATTTCAGTTTGTCATATTCGAAATGCTGGCAGTATTTAAAAAGGCTATGTATATTTAAGGGGTTTAATAATCTAGTATTAACAGACGTAGCTTAATTATGTGCGTTTAACCAGTTTTGATCAACTTCGGCTTTTCTTCGAATAGTATGCTCGTTATGAAATTGCTCTTATAAGCAGAACGTGTCATTCGTCATTATTCATTTGAGTGCTCTTATGAAAACTACAGTTTGCTTTAAAGGTGTATATATCTAATTTGATGCTTTCTCAGAACACGATTCTACTTGAATGTGTTAAACTCACTAGTACGTAAATATTTGCTCAACTGAAGAAATTCTTTAAATCACCTCGTAAAGCTTACAATGCCACGTCGTTTCAGAAAATCGTGTTTGTAGCACACACACACTTCCTGATGCCGCCATCTTACCAAACGTCAGGCTTCAGTTCAAATGGCTCTGAGCACTATGGGACTTAACATCTGTAGTCATCAGTCCCCTAGAACTTAGAACTACTTAAACCTAACTAACCTAAGGACATCACACACATCCATGCCCGAGGCAGGATTCGAACCTGCGACCGTAGCAGTCGCGCGGTTCCGAACTGCTCGCCTAGAACCGCTAGACCACCGCGGCCGGCTCAGGCTTCAGTAAAAGCTACATCTTCGCCAATCTAATAATGTATGTCTGGAGAGCGGCGTCTGTGTAGTTGTCCCTGGGGCCTGAGGTTACACCTTTCGCATTCAACTACTCAGATGCGCTTTAGGCAAGAGCACGAAATGCACTAATCAGCACCGACTGAAAGCACCTCAGTGCAGCGTTTTTTGCACTTGTTATGAGTTTACACAGGAAATAAAAGGAGGTTGTTCAGTGAGGTTGTTCAGCGCAAACTCTACGTCTTCTTCCTCAATAACGTGTTGCAGCACCGCTGGAACGCAATCTTTGCGGCACAGATTTGTCAAGCCCTTGGTAGGTTTACAGAGATACGTGGCACCAGATGTCTAGGCATAGCTAACGCAATTCCCGTAACTTACGAGCAGGTGATTTGTGGTTGCTGCTATGGCGCCTGCAGCGTTGCAGGTGTGTTCCAGGTGATTCGCACCGAGTGAGTTTGGTCACCAAGGTAGGGTCATTATCATCGTCCTCACATTTAGTAGGATAATGGCCTTGTAAGCAATTCCTTCGATGGAATTGGACAATTTCCTTTGGTAATCACTACAAGAAAGTGCAGATGAATGTCCCCAGAAAGCATAACACGCCCCCTACAGCTCTGTGTCTACTACGCGGTGCACGTTTCGAGGAATGACTGCGACCTCGTGTACCAAGAAACGTGAGTCATCCGGCCAAGCAAAACGTTTGCTTTGAGCCACGGTCCAACTGATGATGTGGGAGGTTTAACATGTGAGAGGATTGTCTGCAGCGGAACCACCTTTCCCAACAACTGGTGCAGAACGGCATTCCCCGAAACAGTCATGCCTGCACCAGCATTGTACTCTGTCGTCGGATTTTCCACACATCGCCACCTATCCAGCTTTACAGTGTGGGCAAGCCTCCAGGCTCTGTGATGAAGCGTGGACGTCCAGCACCTTGTCGCCATCTCGTGGTTTCACAGTCCTTCAATCGTATTCCATAGATGCTCACGGCAGTAGCAGGCCAATAGCCGACCAGCTCTGCCATTTACTTGATGCACCTGGCCTTAACATTCTGCCCTTTAATCAAATTAAACTATGGTTCCAGAATGCTTCTCATGTCTCAGACATCTGTGGTTTATATTTGCCGACTGAAGCGACGAATTAAAATTAATTCCAAAGCAGGACCTCGAACTTAGGTCTCTACATCGCTAAGAAGATGCGCTAACCACTACGCAAACCTGATACAAATTTTCATGCGTCTCTTCAGTCTGCATACATATACAGGGTTGTCCACTGATAGTGACCGGGCCAAATATCTCACGAAATAAGCATCAAACGAAAAAACTACAAAGAACGGGACTCATCTAACTTGAAGGGGGAAACCAGATGACGCTGTGGTTGGCCCGCTAGATGGCGCCGCCATAGGTCAAACGGATACCAACTGCGCTTTTTTAAATAGGAACCCCCATTTTTATTACGTATTCGTGTAGTACGTCAAGAAATATGAATGTTTTAGTTGGGCCACTTTTTTCGCTTTGTGATAGATGGCGCTGTAATAGTCACAAACGTATAAGTACGCGGTATCACGGAACATTCCGCCAGTGCGGACAGTATTTGCTTCCTGATACATTATCCGTGTTAAAATAGACCGTTTACCAATTGCGGTAAAGGTCGAGATCGTGGTGATGTATGGCTACTGTGTTCAAAATGCCCAACGGGCGTGTGCTATGTGTGCTACTCGGTATCCTGGACGACATCATCCAAGTGACCGGACCGTTCGCCGGATAGTTACGTTATTTTAGGAAACAGTAAGTGTTCAGCCACATGTGAAACGCCAACCACGACCTACAACAAATGATGATGCCGAAGTAGGTGTTTTAGCTGGTGTCGCGGCTAATCCGCACATCAGTAGCAGACAAATTGCGCGAGAATCTGGAATCTCAAAATCGTCGGTGTTGAGAATGCTACATCAACGTCGACTGCACCCGTACCATACTTCTATGCACCAGGAATTGCATGGCGACGACTTTGAACGTCGTGTACAGTTCTGCCACTGGGCACAAGAGAAATTACGGGACGATGACAGATCTTTTTCACGCGTTCTATTTAGCGACGAAGCGTCATTTACCAACAGGGGTAACGCAAACCGGCATAATATGCACTATTGGAGAACGGAAAGTCCACGACGGCTGCGACAAGTGGAACATCAGTGACCTTGGCGGGTTAATGTATGGTGCGGCATTATGGGAGGAAGGACATTTGGCTCCCATTTTATCGATGGCAATCTAAATGGTGCAATGTATGCTGATTTCCTACGTAAATTTCTACTGATGTTACTACAAGATGTTTCACAGCATGACAGAATGGCGATGTACTTCCAACATGATGCATGTCCGGTACATAGCTCGCGTGCGGTTGAAGCAACATTGAAAAGCATATTTCATGACAGGTGGATTGGTCGTCGAAGCACGATACACTGGACCGCAAGTTCATCGGATCTGATATCCCCGGATTTCTTTCTGTGGAGAAAGTTGAAGGATATTTGCTATCGTGATCCACCGACAACGCCTGACAACATGCGTCAGCGCTTTGTCAATGCATGTGCGAGCATTACGCAAGGCGAACTACTCGCTGTTGAGAGGAATGTCGTTACACGTATTGCCAAATGCGTTGAGGTTGACGGACATCATTTTGAGCATTTATTGCATTAATGTGGTATTTACAGGTAATGAGGCCATAACAGCATGCGTTCTCAGAAATGATAAGTTCACAAAGGTACATGTATCACATTGGAACAACCGAAATAAAATGTTCAAACGTAGCTAAGTTCTGTGTTTTAATTTAAAAAAACCTACCTGTTACCAACTGTTCGTCTAAAATTGTGAGGCATATGTTTGTGACTATTACAGCGCCATCTATCACAAAGCGAAAAAACTGGTCCAACTAAAACATTCATATTTCTTTACGTACTACACGATTATGTAATAAAAAATGGGGGTTCGTATTTAAAAACAAACGCAGTTGATATCCGTTTCAGCTATGGCAGCGCCATCTAGCGGGCCAACCATAGCGCCATCTGGTTTCTCCCTGCAAGCTAGACAAGTTTCACTCTTCGTAGTTTTTTCGTTTGACGCTTATTTCGTGAGATATTTGGCCCGGTCACGATCAATGGACCACCCTGCATAAAGATGTTCGAGACTTGAGAAGGTTTCTGGAACCATATAGTTTCGTTTGATTGAAGAGCTTTGCCAGGGTTTCAAACAGAATTCCCTGCTTCTTTCGATGCTGAGCAGCGATTCCAATACAGATGGTGAACCTTTGCAATGCTATTTGAGTTTATGGGGGATACGAAGTGGGCTGAGAAGTGAATGGTATCTTGGATTGGAGAAAGAGCCATGCTCCGGTAGTCTGTGCCGTTGTGTAAAGGAACAGTGCCTGGGTGGCTTAGTGATTAGCGCAATTACCTAGTGAGCAGAGACCTGGGTTCGAATCCTGGGCTCGGTAGGAATTTTCATTTGTCGGGTAAGCCTATATAATCTTCCCTTTGTGAAAGTCGCTTACGTCAGTGGATTTCCCCATATGAGTCCCGCATCGTCGCTAGAATGATTCCCCATTCGTCTCTGCTCCGCTTATATACTTTCCTTAATGCGTCACGTGTCCGCCAGAAGGCATTCAGTCTCGCGATGGTTAGAGGTCACTATGTTTCAGCTCATCAGTGTCACTTTCCGTGCACTCAATTTACACTGTGGGAGAAATAACAGTCCTTCAGATCTCGCACTCGTCATTCACCCCTGTGTAACAAATGCACCTTCCTAGCTGAGTCGCTACGGCAGGTCTGTACTGTGGCGCGACTCGCAGGTGACTGGTTCGAATCGAGAGGATAAAAATATTCGCTGTCAGTGTTTGGTCCACGAGAGGAGGAGGGATAATGGAATTGAAAAGTGATCACCAGAGTTGGCGGCAAGATCGTGAATTAAATTCAAAACCTCTCTGCAGTGTCTTATGGAGAGAGACCATGTGACACTGTTGGTAGTAATTCTTCTGGCGGATAGGGACATTAAGCACTAGAGCGCCCTTGGTACTATTCGGGGCGAGTAAGCTATGTGCCGACATCCTATCATCATATAACACAAACCTGACTCCATGACTCCATAAGAGACACACACACATTCATTAATGTCATCTGCACGCAGACACAACTTTCATATATTGTACCAACTGGAAACGGATCACTGCTCGATGAAGAAGAAAACGTACTGACCCTCAGAATATCCCAGAGAACAATGCCATATGACTCTTTCTGCATTATCACAGCAGAATTAACCGACACTGAACAAGAGCTTCCCACTCAGAGTTTATTCACTAATGAAACCATCAAAATTTCTAGCTGATATACACCTGCTGAGTTGCTGCAAAGTACACGCCAAATAAAATACAAAAAATAATACAAACAAAAAACTTTAAAATAAAAAAAAACTATTCACTTCCTAAAAGCATAATACCTTTTCTAAGCTGAAATCTCAGAAATGACATGTATCTTTTCTGTAGTTTCTGTGATTAATTATTCCAGTACATTTATGTCACATAGTGAGGAATAATTATTGTTGTTCTTGTCTTCTGCACGAAGACTGGTTTATGCAGCCCTCCATTCTATGAAAGTCTCTTCATTTCTGCTTAACTACCGCAACCTACATCTGTTTAAACCCGCTTACAGTACTGAAGTATTAGTCTCTCTCTACAGTTATTAACCCCCTCTCCCCGACACACACACACACACACACACCTCCTTCCGTTACCAAATTAACGATTCCTTGATGCCCCAAGATGTGTTCTCTCAACCGAGTCCTTATTTTAATCAGTTTCTGACACAAACATCCTGTTTCTCCATTTCGGTTTAGTTCCTCCTGATCCGTTAGTCTATCTATTAATCCAATTTCTAACACTCTCCTTAGCACTATATATATAAAAAGTTTCTCTCCTCTTTTTGGCTGATCTGCTTATTGTCCACGTTTCACCTCCATACAACGCTACACTTCATAAAAATACCTTCACAAAATACTTCCTAATCCATAAATTTATATTCGATCTTAAAAAATTACTCTTTTTTTAGAAACACTTCTCTTGCTACCACCGATCCCCTTTAATTCAGCTTATATCACTTATTTTGCTGCACAAATAAAGAAGTCATCGACTAGAGTCTCATTTCTCAATTCAGTTCTGTGGGCATCTGTAATTTAATTCGACTACGTTTCATTAACTTGTTTTAATTTTCAGTACAACGAAAATCGAGTCCAAGTTGAAAAATTTTAATTCCTTCGTGTAGAACCACAGTCATGTAGAATTTTTTTTAAAGTGATTCCGCCATTTGCCTGTAAAATGTTCATTTATTTTACACAATCATGATTTCGGTTTTATAGCCATTTTCAAGCGTTTGTTGAACTGAATATTAAAAGGGGTACATAGCATACGGTGCAGGGCATAGGAACACGGAGTCATTACTTATCTGGAAACATAACTTACATGTTAAAATATAGCTGACCTGTCTGTGACGTATCATCGTTGAAAAAACAATTTCTAGCCTCATAGACCAGCTGTATTACAGGTTATGAGTACATAACGAAGATACCTAATGTGACTGACATTGTCCACATTGATAATCATTAAAACGTGGTATGGTACATTTAACAAGCAATATATTCCTGTGACCTGTATTCGTCACTTCTGTTCATCAACCGACGTTAACATATGTCAAAACAGTGGCAGAGATCGGTAACAAAGTGACACCCTTGTGTGAGCCACATAATCTTTGGTCTACCAGAGGTATTACGAGGGAGCGGAGTGTGGATAGTTGTTTAGCTAAATACCTAACATCTCCTTGTAACACACGTTCATAACAACCCCTTACAGGGATACGTTGTAATACTCCATACTCACAGAATAAATATAACCATTTTAGATGCACAACAAAATTTTGATAGCGTGGCTGCAATATTACGAGTAGTAATTCACTGATTCATGGAGACTTACACAAAATATGCAACACTTCCGCAACAACTTTCACGACCCACTTGAAATGGCAGGGCTACCGCAATTCCCAGAAATTGGGGGATCCTGAGCCAGAACCTGCCCAAAGACACTCTCTATACATTCCTAAAATACGATAGTCCCCACATTAGAACACGACTATTCAGTAGAGGAAGAATAAAAAGCGAATGGGGGCGGGGGTGGGGGGGTGGAATTTTTTTATTATATTTGATTTTTGGGCATAGGCACAATCAAAGGCGTAATTCCTTGCCTAACGTTTCGTCTTCAAAGATGGAGACATCATTAGAAGCTTTTGTCACTCAGATAGCTGTTACAGATTCTAAAAGCTCAGGAAGCCCATCTGGTTATATGGTATCCACGCAGCGGTCGATTCGTGACGTCTCAAACCGCAGTCGAAGATAGTGAAGTTGAGCGGCATATGCTATAGAACCTGCAACGGGGAAGAGTTTGTGCACGCAAGTTACGGGCCTTAGTACTAAATAAAACAGCGCCATCTCTTCCCCATAACAAGTTTCGTAGCATACATCGGCGCGACTTAATGATATTAGGCAGCGGTCCCTGATAACATCACGGAACGACCGTAGTGTGTATATCATCTATCAGTTGGGCTCCCTGGACTTGCTTGAGTCTTTAACAGCTTTCTGCGTCGCTAAAGCCTCCGATGATATCTTCAGCTTCGGAGTACGAAACGTTGTGCAGAGAATTATGTCTCGGAGCACGGCCTTATGGCCTTAAATAAAAAATAAAGCAAGTATCGGTCGTGAAGGCCTGCATTCTATGCTCAAAGTTTCTGTTTCTACTCCCTAAACTTTATTTCTCTTCCCAAATTTCTCCTTGGTTTCCTTTACTGCTTGCTCAATACAGGATGATCTGAAATTAGCGTTACAAACTTCTAGGACTTGTAGAGGGGAGTGAGTACATAATATTTTGAATAGGGACCCCGTTTCCATTCTAATACGGTTTCAGATCAAATCCGTAATTCATGTACTACTGCTTGAGGAACTGAATTAGTCTTGACGCCGTATATTTATTAGGTAACAATTTGGAAGGAAACATAACGAAAGATCCATTTATCACTTAAACACATTTGTCTGTATTAACACTTAAACATTACGTGTATACATTATTTCAAAACAAAAAAGAACCCAGCATACTGTACGTACAGAACATACAGATGCATTGCAACAGCGCCTCGATGTGACGACCACCAACGTTGTCACAGCATATTCCGATACACATTCTCCTTCTCATCTGCTATCTCTTCAGATTCTGGTACAGCGGCCAGAGTTCGTGCCAAAAGATCTTTCTCTGTCTCTACAGGAGTCTCGTAAATTAAACTCGGAACAAGGCAGACGTTAATTGACATCAGGTGACGGTCTGACGTTGTACGCGTCATCCTGTCTGCCCTACTGTGAAACAGAACAAGCTACTCCGAGACTTTTCTCTTTCACTCAGTAGACGTTGATGCGTTACACAACTGAACTGAAACCGTCATAGGATTCTTATTCAAAACATATATACTCACTTCCCTCTACAAGTCCTAGAAGTTTGTAACGGAAATTTCCCAACACCATGCATACAAACTGAATAAAATCGGGGACCGGTTACAACCGTGTCTCACTTGTGTCTCAAAAACTGCTTCTACTGCTTGCCCTTCAAGTCATAAATGCAGACTGGCGTCTGTATCAGTTGTAAATAGGTTTTCCGTTTCCTCACTTTATCTCCGCTACCTATAGAATTTCAAAGAGTCTGTTCCAGTCAAATATTCAAAAGTTCACTTTGAATCAGCAATTGTTGTATACGTCGGTTTCCGTTTTATGAAGCTATCTTCTAACATAAGTCATAGGGTCAGTATGACGTCGTTTCAAATGGTTCAAATGGCTCTGAGCACTATGGGACTTAACATCTCAGGTCACCAGTCCCCTAGAACTTAGAACTACTTAAACCTAACTAACCTAAGGACATCACACACATCCATGCCCAAGGCAGGATTCGAACCTGCGACCGTAGCAGCAGCGCGGTTCTATGACGTCGTTTCTGCCAGTTTTTCCATACTTCTGAAAAAATTCTTATCATTACTTTGCAATCTTCACTTATTAAAATGGTGATCCAATAATATTCAAACGTGTCAGCACCTCCCTTCTTTTGACAAGGTGTTAGTAATCTTATTTCTTGTACTTCACAAACTGAGTAACTAACTATTAAGTATACCTTTCATTACGCCATGTTACACGCACATTTAAATGTCATTGAAATTGCATCAAAAGCGGTTCTTACCAAACTTCTAAGTCACAGTTTCATCTGAAACATGATTACAACACAATTATCTTCCATCATACAGCAGTAGGATAAATATAATGAGATAGTGAAAGTTTCAAATGACTCAGTAGTATAAATACACATACAGTGAAACTACGTGAATTTTTGCTGCAAAGCAAGGGTTTACTTAATTAAGTTTCCAAAAATATATTACTATACAGTATCAGTTTCGTTGGTGATGGGGGAGCCCTTTACCGAATTAACTGAGCCCTAGCCTCAAGTTGCCGCTCGGCTACTGCCTGCAATTTTGCCAGTGCCTGTTGGCGTATTTCGCGCCCCAGTCATTACACTCCATCAACTTCATCCCAGATTTAGTGACTGTAAATTCTCAAAGCACACTTCTGACGGTAGTCCACCCATGTGGAACCAATTAGCAAGGAACCAAGCGTAAATTATAACGATAGGCTTTGCAATTCGGCTTCCGCATTGCAGTGCCAATGCTCGTTTGAGGACCGTTTTAGAGACTTCACAAATATCGCTTAAGTTAGCAGCAACTGGTCCGCTTTACCAACTGTGCTTCTCTTAGCTCCTCATCAAACTGACATCGTCCGCACAGTGGTATTCAAATGCAAACATAAAAACCTTTTAAAAAATCTGAGAGAGCAAAGAAAAACATTCACATGTTTGATAACGCACTGCGGATTCGACGTGACTTCAGTAAAGGTAGATGGCCTCAGGGGCAGTAAAATGTTAAAATAAGACTGAACAAATAAGCCCTCTGAGGACGAAGAACTGGCACGGAAACATGTCTGGCGCATAGATAGGGTGAATATGCGTTTTGTTCAAGGAGTCCAGTATAAGCGAACTGTTATCATTACGAATCGAACACGAACAACACGTCAGAATTTACCTGCATCCATATGTAAATTGTTTTGTATAATTTATGAACTGTAGTAGCCTTCAACCTACTACCTTCACGTATACTTAAATTATATTAAGCTTCAAGCAAATCGTTATTCAAAACATACATTTATGTTTTATCGACAAAAGAATGGCAGTTACAGCGACAGTTAGAAACCGTTCACATTCCTTCAACATGTGCAGGTTTGACTGCTTTGCAGTTCGACAGCTCAGATTTCTCTTATGTTCGTTAAACAGACAAAGAAAAGCATATCAAGTTTACGATAGACTTCTAGCGCAACAGAATGAGTCACAATACAATGAGTGGTACAATGCAGGGGAAATTTCGTCATAACAGCTAAACGAAGCTGATGTTTGTAACGAAAATGATGCATTTGGTGTTCTAACAGTAACTCATGCATTTTTACCCTTTTTTTTTTTTTTTTGACGGACACACGTCCAGATCGTCCGCTCTCAAAACTCTGCACTCTCTCTCCCCACATCCACCACTGCTGGCGGCTCACCTCCAAATGTAGTAAGCTTCACCGTGAATTAAAGCCGACAGTAAGTGATCGTTCTTAAAAATCCTGTATGTACTGCCTAACATTCCGGTTAGGTTTAGCACTGGTTGTTCATAGAAAACTGGACGACTGTAAAGCGTAGCAGGTACGTCGTGCATAAGATTGCTGTCTCTTCGGTGTTCTACGATCGAAATTGTATTTAAAGACACCGGTCCCTTTCGGAGACTACGAAATAAATATTTATGTACAACGTCACAATGTAATGAAATCGGAACTTACCACAAAAAAGAATAAACAATATGGGCGAAGCACACCTAACTGAAAGAGCATTCTGGACACAGATAAAATCTACACTCATGCTCATAAATTAAGGATAATGCTGATACATGGTGAAAGAACGCTCTGGTGGGCGGTTTGCGGGTTTAAATTGTAAGTAGGCTGTTTAGGTTTTTATATTGGTAACGCCACGTAGCGCTCTGTATGAAAATCACCGACTGTGCTGTATGCAGTCTGTGCCTGGTTTGCATTGATGGAATATTTGCCATTTGTGTTGGGCAGTTGGATGTGAACAGCGCGCAACGTTGCGCAGTTGGAGGTGAGCCGCCAGCAGTGGTTGGGTGGCTCTGAGCACTATGGGACTTAACATCTGTGGTCATCAGTCCCCTAGAACTTAGAACTACTTAAACCTAACTAACCTAAGGACACCACACACATCCATGCCCGAGGCAGGATTCGAACCTGCGACCGTAGCAGTCCCGCGGTTCCGCCAGCAGTGGTGGATGTGGGGAGAGAGAGTGCAGAGTTTTGAGAGCGGACGATCTGGACGTGTGTCCGTCAAAAAAAAAAAGGAAATTTGTAAGACTGGATGTCATGAACTGATAATGACTTTTGAACACCATTAAGGTAAATACATTGTTTGTTCTCCAACAAAATCTTTCATTTGCTAACTATGCCTATCAGTAGTTAGTGCCTTCAGTAGTTAGAATCTTTTATTTAGCTGGCAATATTGGCGCACGCTGTATTGCGGTAGTTTGAGTAACGAAGATTTTTGTGAGGTCAGTGATTCATGAAAGGTAAAGTAAAGAGAGAAATGTCTGAGTACGTTGAGTTTTACTCAGCTGTTTGAAAACCAAATAACGTAGAGGTTTTCCAGCACTGTCATTTATGAATTTTTCTAAGGGGATGTTGCAAAATCACTTCGGGATATGACCGTGCGGTGCATCTGAGCTGCGGCCGTCGCACAGTGGCGCTGGCAGCAGGCCACATAAGCAGAGGTGTGCATATTAGAGTACGGTGCAGCGAGTAAGTGTGCAGACGTCTTCAGACGCGCTAATGGTGACTGTTGTTGTTGTTGTTGTTGTGGTCTTCAGTCCTGAGACTGGTTTGATGCAGCTCTCCATGCTACTCTATCCTGTGCAAGCTTCTTCATCTCCCAGTACCTGCTGCAGCCTACATCCTTTTGAATCTGCTTAGTGTATTCATCTCTTGGTCTCCCTCTACGATTTTTACCCTCCACGCTGCCCTCCAATACTAAATTGGTGATCCCTTGATGCCTCAGAACATGTCCTACCAACCGATCCCTTCTTCTAGTCAAATTGTGCCACAAACTTCTCTTCTCCCCAATCCTATTCAATACCTCCTCATTAGTTATGTGATCTACCCATCTAATCTTCAGCATTCTTCTGTAGCACCACATTTCAAAAGCTCGTATTCTCTTCTTGTCCAAACTATTTATCGTCCACGTTTCACTTCCATACATGGCTACACTCCATACAAATACTTTCAGAAACGTCTTCCTGACACTTAAATCTATACTCGATGTTAACAAAGTTCTCTTCTTCAGAAACGCTTTCCTTGCCATTGCCAGTCTACATTTTATATCCTCTCTACTTCGACCATCATCAATTATTTTGCTCCCCAAATAGCAAAACTCCTTTACTACTTTAGGTGTCTCATTTCCTTATGTAATGCCCTCAACATCACCCGACTTAATTCGACTACATTCCATTATCCTCGTTTTGTTTCTGTTGATGTTCATCTTATATCCTCCTTTCAAGACACTGTCCATTCCGTTCAACAGCTATTCCAAATCCTTTGCTGTCACTGACAGAATTACAATGTCATCGGCGAACCTCAAAGTTTTTATTTCTTCTCCATGGATTTTAATGCCTACTCCGAACTTTTCTTTTGTTTCCTTTGCTGCTTGATCAATATACAGATTGAATAACATTGGAGATAGGCTACAAACCTGTCTCACTCCCTTCCCAACCACTGCTCCCTCTCGTGCCCCTCGACTCTTATAACTGCCATCTGGTTTCTGTACAAATTAAAAATAGTCTTTCGCTCCCTGTATTTTACCCCTGCTACCTTCAGAATATGAAAGAGAGTATTCCACTCAACATTGTCAAAGGCTTTCTTTAAGTCTACAAATGCTAGAAACGTAGGTTTGCCTTTCCTTAATCTAGCTTCTAAGAGAAGTGGTAGGGTCAGTATTGCTTCACTTGTTCCAATATTTCTGCGGAATCCAAACTGATCTTCCCCGAGGTCGGCTTCTACTAGGTTTTCCATTCGTCTGTAAAGAATTTGCGTTAGTATTTTGCAGCTGTGGCTTATTAAACTGATTGTTCGGTAATTTTCACATCTGTCAACACCTGCTTTCTTTGGGATTGAAATTATTATATTCTTCTTGAAGTCTGAGGGTATTTCGCCTGTCTCATACATCTTGCTCACCAGATGGTAGAGTTTTGTCAGGACTGGCTCTCCCAAGGCTGTCAGTAGTTCTAATGGAATGTTGTCTACTCCGGGGGCCTTGTTTCGACTCAGGTCTTTCAGTGCTCTGTCAAACTCTTCACGCAGTATCATATCTCCCATTTCATCTTCATCTACATCCTCTTCCATTTCCATAATATTGTCCTCAAGTACATCGCCCTTGTATAGACCCTCTATATACTCCTTCCACCTTTCTGCTTTACCTTCTTTGCTTAGAACTGGATTTCCATCTGAGCTCTTGATATTCATACAAGTGGTTCTCTTTTCTCCAAAGGTCTCTTTCATTTTCCTGTAGGCAGTATCTATCTCACCCCTAGTGAAATAAGCCTCCACGTCCTTGCATTTGTCCTCTAGTCATCTCTGCTTAGCCATTTTGCACTTCCTGTCGATCTCATTTTTGAGACGTTTGTATTCCTTTTTGCCTGCTTCATTTACTGCATTTTTATATTTTCTCCTTTCATCAATTAAATTTAATATTTCTTCCGTTACCCATGGAGTTCTACCAGCCCTCATCTTTTTACCTACTTGATCCTCTGCTGCATTCACTACTTCATCTCTCAAAGCTACCCATTCTTCCTCTACTGTATTTCTTTCAACCATTCCTGTCAATTGTTCCGTTATGCTCTGGCTGAAACTCTGTACAACTTCTGGTTTAGTCAGTTTCTCCAGGTCCCATCTCCTTAAAATGCCACCTTTTGGCAGTTTCTTCAGTTTTAATCGACAGTTCATAACCAATAGATTGTGGTCAGAGTCCACATCTGCCCCTGGAAATGTCTTACAATTTAGAACCTGGTTCCTAAATCTCTGTCTTACCATTATATAATCTATCTGAAATCTGTCAGTATCTCCAGGCTTCTTCCATGTATACAGCCTTCTTTCATGATTCTTGAACCAATTGTTAGCTACGATTAAGTTGTGTTCTGTGCAAAAGTCTACCATGCGACTTCCTCTCATTTCTTAGCCCCAATCCATATTCACCTACTACGTTTCCTTCTCTAACCTTTCCTACTACCGAATTCCAGTCACCCATGACTATTAAATTTTCGTCTCCCTTCACAATCTGGATAATTTCTTTGATTTCATCATACATTTCTTCAATTTCTTCGTCATCTGCAGAGCTAGTTGGCATATAAACTTGTACTAATGTAGTAGGCGTGGGCTTCGTGTCTATCTTGGCCACAATAATGCGTTCACTATGCTGTTTGTAGTAGCTTACCCGTACTCCTATTTTTTTATTCATTATTAAACCCACTCCTGCATTACCCCAATTTGATTTGGTATTTATAATCCTGTATTCGCCTGACCAAAAGTCTTGTTCCTCCTGCCACCGAACTTCACTAATTCCCACTATATCTAACTTTAACCTATCCATTTCCCTTTTTAAATTTTCTAACCTACCTGCCCGATTAAGGGATCTGACATTCCACGCTGCGATCCGTAGAACGCTAGTTTTCTTTCTCCTGATAACGACTATGGTGACTATGTGTTGAAAATGGCTCAAAGAACAAATACTGATGACGTTATGAGGGGTAGAATACTAGGGCGACTGGAGGAGGGTCAAACACAGCAGGTCGTAGCACTGGCCCTTCGTGTGCCACAAAGTGTGTTCTCAAGATTATGGCAACGATTCCAGCAGACAGGAAACGTGTCCAGGCGCTACAGTACAGGACGTCCACAGTGTACAACACCACAAGAAGTCCGATATCTCACCATCAGTGCCAGCAGATGGCCACGGAGTACTGCAGGTAGCCCTGCTCGGGACCTTACCGCAGCCACCAGAACAGTTGTCTCCAGACACACAGTCTACAGACAACTGAACAGAAATGGTTTATTCGCCCGGAGACCTGTAAGGTGCATTCCACTGAGCCCTGGTCACAGGAGAGCCCGTATAGCCTGTTGTCAAGAACACAGTACATGGTCATTGGAAGAGTGGTCCCAGGTTATGTTCACGGACGAGTCCAGATATAGTCTGAACAGTGATTCTCGCCGGGTTTTATTCTGGTGTGAACCAGGAACCAGATACCAACCCCTTAATGTCCTTGAAAGTATGGAGGTCGTGGTTTGATGGTGTGGGGCAGGATTATGATTGGTGCACATACACCCCTGCATGTCTTTGATAGAGGAACTGCAACAGGTCAGGTGTATAGGGACGTCATTTTGCACCAGTATGTCCTCCTTTTCAGGGGTGCAGTGGGTCCCACCTTCCTCCTGATGGATGATAACGTACGGCCCCACCGAGCTGCCATCGTGGAGGAGTACCTTGAAACAGAAGATATCAGGCGAATGGAGTGGCCTGCCTCTTCTCCAGACCTAAACTTCGTCGAGTGCGTCTGGTATGCTATCGGTCGTATCGTTGCACGTCTTCAAACCCCTAGGACACTTCAGGAGCTCCGACAGGCACTGTTGCAAGAATAGGAGGCTATACCTCAGCAGCTGCTCGTCCACCTGATCCAGAGTAGGCCAACTCATTGTGCGGTCTGGTACGTGTGCATGGTGATCATATCCCATATTGATGTCGGGGTACATGTGCAGGAAACAGTGGCGTTTTGTAGCACATGTGTTTCGGGACCGTTTTCTCAGCTTATCACCAATACCGTGGACTTACAGATCTGTCTCGTGTGTGTTCCCTATGTGCCTATGCTATCAGCGCCAGTTTTGTGTAGTGCCACGTTGTGTGGCACCGCATTCTGCTGTTATCCGTAATTTATGAGCATGAGTGTTCAAATGCTTCAAATGGCTCTGAGCACAATGGGACTTGACTTCTGAGGTCATCAGTCCCCTAGAACGTAGAACAACTTAAAACTAACTAAGCTAAGGATATCACATACGGCCATGCCCGAGGCAGGATTCGAACCTGCGACCGTAGCGGTCGCGCGGTTCGAGACTATAGCGCCTAGAACCGCTGAGCATATCTTCTTTTAAATATCTCTAGACTTAAAATCTCCGTCAACAGTTTTTCTGTGAGCATTCAGAGACACTTGTTAGGTTGTGACATTCAGTGAAAGTGAAATCTTGAAAGCGGCAAAAACTGGAAAATAAGAGGCATTTCAGATATTTTACTTCTGAAGCTTTTTAAGATCTATGTGGTACATATGAAGAAAGCAGTTACGCAGGGACTTCAGAAAGTAAGTTACGGATATACTGCAGACACAGTTATGCTGCTGTACGGATAACAGCGTGCGATAGAAATGGCGCGGCAAACGGAAACTTACTTCAAAGTCCAAGTGCGTTGGGGCAGTACAGCTCTTGTGGCCAAAATATCTAAATCGCACACAGATTCACCGTTATGTACTGGCGCTATGTGGACCAAGTGCAGTGTCGCGTCCAGGTGTAGTGAAGCGGTTACAACAATCTGGCCAAGGCTGCACAAAATTCGGTAATGCCGACCGGGAAGTGCAGATCTTGCAGCTTGCGATATTCATCTTTTCAGCGCGTTGGAGCAACTGAACGATTGTTACAATGTTCCAACTCGTGTTACATAGGCTTAATGACTAAGCTGGAAAAACACTGACACACACTGAACTGCCACAGAAACTGGCATAGGCATGCGTACTCAAATACAGAGGTATGTAAACACGCAGAAGAGAGTTCTGTGGTCGGCAACGCCTATGTAAGACAACAAGTGTCTGGCGCAGTTGTTAGATAGGTTACTGCTGCTACAGTGGAAGATTATCAAGATTTACGTGAGTGTGAACGTGGTGTTACAGACGGCGCGCAAGCGATGGAACACATCATCTTCGAGAAAGCGATGAAGTGGGTATTTTCCCTATTTCACGAGTGTTCCGTGAATGTCAAGGATCCGGAAAAACATCAAATCTCCGACGTCGATGCGGCCGGAAGAAGATCCTGCAAGGACGGAACCAACAACGACTGAAGAGATTCGTTCAGCGTCACAGAAGTGCAACCCTTCCGCAAATCGCTCGAGATGTCAGTGCTGGGCCATCAACAAATGTCAGCGTGCGAATCATTCAAAGAAACATCATCGATACGGGCTTTCAGAGCCGAAGGCTCACTCTTGTACCCTTGATGACTGCACGACACAAAACTTTACGCCTGGCCTGGGCACGTCAACACCAACACTGGACTGTTGATGACTGGAAACATGTTGCCTGGTCGGACGAGTCTCGTTTCAAATTGTATCGAGCGGATGGCCGCGTACTGGTATGGAGACGACCCCATGAATCCATGGACCATGCATGTCAGCAGGGGACTGTTCAAGCTGGTGGAGGCACTGTAACGGTGTCGGACACGTGCAGTTGGAGTGATATATGACCCTCATACGTCTAGATGCGATTCTGATAGGTGACACGAAGGACAGGTGACACGAACGTAAGCATCCTGTATGATCACCTGCATTCATTCGTGTCCATTGTGCATTCCGACGGACTCGGGCAATTCCAGCAGGACAATGCGACACCCCACATGACCAGAACAGCTACACAGTGGCTCCAGGAACACTCTTCTGAGTTTAAGCACTTCAGCTGTCCACCAAACCCCTCAAACGTGAACATTACTGAGCATATCTGGGATGAATTGCAACGTGCTGTTCAGAACACATCTCCACCTCCTCCTACTCTTACGGATTCATGGCGTCTGTTCCCTCCAACGCTAAAAGTAAACGTTCGAACAGGCCAAGAAACCCAACTGTCCCCACCGGCCGCCGTGTCATCGTCAGCCCACAGTCATCACTGGACGCAGATGTGGAGAGGCATGTGATCAGTATACCGCTCTCCAGGCCGTATGTCAGTTTACGAGACCGCCTCCAGTTCTACTTCAGACGTTAGTCGAGTCCATGCTATGCCGAGATGCGGCACTTCTGCTCGCGGGGGTCCTATACGATATTAGGCAGGTGTATCAGTTTCTTTGGCTCTTCAGTGTATGTGAAGAAAGCAAGTACATAGGGACTTCAGAAAGTAAGTTACACATGTCGTCCCACGCGAAGACCATTGCGCAGCTAGAGTGGCACATTGTCAGAAGAGAATACACGCTCCGGGTTTCCTGGAGACACAGTTCTGCTGCCGTACGGATAACACATGCTTCAGAGCTTGTGACTGGAACGACAAGAAAACCGGAAACGTTTTCGAAGTTTGAAATATTTGGGGCAGTACGATTCTTGTAGCCAAACATCTAAATCGCACGCAGATTCATTGTTAAGTACTGGCGGTACGGGAGCAAACGCTGTGTCGCGTCCAGATGTAGTGAAATGGTTACAACAATTTAACCAAGACAGCAGAAACGTCGGTGATGCCAACCGGGAAGTGTAGCAATTCCGCCATGCAATTTTTATCTTTTCTGCGCGCTAAAACAGCTGAACGATTGTTAGAACGTTCTGACTGGTGTTTGCAAAAACGTAATGACTATGCTGGAAAACAAGTGACATATTGTGCGTCCCTTAGAAGTATTCAATAAAAATTAAGAAGGATCTCGCAAACTGCGGGCATGGTTACACGTCAGCGGTAGAGTATTTCATAACAATTGAAAATTTGCCCCGGAAAGGGGCTCAAACGTAGATTTTCCGCTTGTCGCGAGCGGTCACCTAAACCTGATGAGGAACCATAACTGCAGTTTGAGAGTTCATTTTTTATTGAATGCGCTGTGTCTCAGACAGTGCACTGCAGCAATAGAAGTTACTCGGCCTGCCACACTAATGTGTACCTTACTTTTTGAAACCTCCTCGTACCACAAGAAGAATCGTATAGATGAAACAAGTGTAATAACATTTAGAGATGTAAAGTTTAGCATACACGAGAGATAAATAGATAAAGTCCATAGAACAATATTGAAGACGATGACCAGGCACAAACGTTAGCTCAATTTTTTTCTTATTTATTTATTTATTTATTTTGCTTAGTGAAACAGACCTGTGAGGAAAACTACGAGAAGTTTATTCTGCCCAGACGAGGAAAAAGAGGTAGTTCGGCTTGAATTTAATGAAATTATGTACCGAGTCGTCAGAAAATCAGCACTCGATAACGTGACGTAGCTTGCTTCCGTGGGAGAACAATGCGGTCTGACTGAGACGCTTGGTGACGAAGACGCTACTGGATGCTGCGACCCCTCCTGGAGCTGTCCTCTTATAAAATTACCCGCACCCACACACGCTGTGCCCGCCAGCTTCCATTATCGCGGGCAGCCTCCAGATGCTGGTATGAAACCGGACACCCGAGAAGACTACGACTCTTTCCCCGTCCTCTGATTTACGTAGGACCCACAAGAGATGGACGAACTAAAAATGAAGAAGAGCTTCAAACTGCTTCTGCGTTCACAGATCGGTGACTAGCGAAGGTATCAGCCGTAAGCGTAATTTTTATTTCGTAGTCTGCTTCTAGCTCGAAGGAAGTGGCTGCGCACCTATGAGTGTAGCTCACCTTTCCTTGTTGTGTCGACTATATTAGATCACATACGCCGTTCGTTCAGTAGGTTCACCGTGACGAGCAGAGATGTGCTAAACTAAATTAACATGTCAACCCGGAGATTGTTTTGATCACTAGTGCGCATTAATGGGCATAGTCATATTATGTGGTGGTATGCTGTAACTTTCCTCCAACCTTTGACCTAACCTACATCTACATCTGCACTCCGCAAGTTACCTTATGGTGTGTGGCGGTGGGTAGTCGCAAATGGTTAGCAGGTAGAACGACTGTTGGTAATCCTCCATGTGTGGATTTTAATTTTACCTTCATGGTGTTCTCGTGAAGGGAACAACATATTGGTTGCATCTTCTAAGCAGGTACGCTTCCTGAATTTTGACAATAAACCGCACTGAGATGCAAAACGCCTACGTTGTAGAGTCCGCCACTGCCGCTGGCTGAGCAAGCCCATGATGCTTCCGTGCTTACTGAATGAACTCATAACGAAAGGCATACCTCTTATTTCAGTCTTCTCTGTTGCCTGTATCTTCCCTACCTGGAACGGATCCCAGAAGGACGAGCAGTACTCAGGTATTTCAGGGTTTGTGAGCTCTCTCTTTGTGGGTCATTATTCTAATAGCAGTCTGGTATCTACCTCAACAGCTATTAGTTTTATGTGCTCGGTCCACTTTAAATCGCTCTCTACGCACCGTTATAGACGTTTAACGTACATAACTGCTTGCAGTGGTCGTTCTGCATTTGCGTAATCATACAATAACGGATAGACATTACATATATGTATGTTAGGGCTCAATTACCAATCTCTGCATCAAGCTGCGATCCTCTCTAGCCACTCCCATATTTCGCTACAATTTTGTATAGTTGCGGCATCATTAGCGGAAAGCCAGCCGTATATATGAACTATGGTCAAACTTGGCATTTTTCACATAGGCAAATCGTTTCCAGATGTTAATAAATCGATGCGCGACGGGAAAACATTTTCTCCTGTATCGATTTAAGATTGAACCCCGAAGTCTGAAATGCAGTCAGCCACCGTGCCAAATGACGATGTGGTGCTTTCGTGGATTTGTTGGACCTTTACGTCAAAAAATTAAAATAATGGGTGTTTATAAATCAGACACACAAAAGTTACCTTTAATTGTGAAATAGATAAATTGAGAGGTTCCATGCCCTCTTTTGCATGTATCCTCTCATTTTCATCAATTTTATCAATGTTTTATGCCATTGCATGGTGGTAACTGGCCTAATAAGGTTATTCTGATGAGAGTATTTGTGCTGAGAGCTCAAAGTACTTTCCACTTGATTGCTATGCATGTTGGGAACTGTATGTGGGCTCGCTTTTAGTTTCCTCAGTTACTTCCCCGGGTGGCCTGTGCGAGGTGAGCACCGGAGGACGCGGCACACTGCGTTTTCGGTGGGGGACTGCACTTCCGCGATTACTGAGAGTGTCGTACATCAGTGGGCTTGAGCGACGGACGGGACGACTAACCGCAGTCGAGTTTAGCCTGTTGCAGGCAGGGTGAAATGACATGCGAACCGTCTGAGTGTCGCTGCAGTTTATATGTTTACCGTTCCGGCGCATCTGGACTGAAGACTCCTGGCGCCGACTGACTGCATTGTCCTCATGATTCTGAGAGTACTTGTGGACTGTGCCCTGCTGGACGCGACTGTCTGGCGCCGGATTGCCGGTGGTCTAGGCATGTTGTTTTCGTAGCCGGTCAAATGGCAAGTTCAGTGACCTCAGCTGAATATCAGAGGCATGATTGGTCAACTTAAACTGAGACCAGTTGCCGTCATAAAGCCCTGCTCGAAACTGCAGGCAACGGTCGCTATTGACACGAATAATGTTCTGAGATAGTGTGGGGGAATTTTGGAATCAGCACTGAATACTGATTCGCAGTTTTCGAGGACAGTGGGGAGTTGAGTAACGTTGGCTTCGCTCTTGCATTGCATGGGCGCAAGACATTCGGGATCTGATCTTCATAGGAGTCAGACTGTCTTGCGACTTAGTAGCACTTTTTCGGCAGAACTTAGAATTCTCGGACAGCCTTCGAAGCCAGGGGTTGAAACAGAGCTGCTGCACAGCAGATGTCGGCGCCTACATCATAAGGACGCTGCCTACCGACGACGTGCTGCAGGTTTCAGGACTGGTAAAATATTTTGCGGCTCCGGCATTGTAGGACCTATCGTTTTTATACTGAATTGCTCAGTAGCACATGCGCTCGCTTTGATACAAGTCCACCTTGCTTGTTTCTCCATGTGATCCCATTTGAGCTCTCACTACTAATCGCAATAATGCGATAGTATTATTTGATTCATTAGAACCTCCAGTCATTCCGTCAGTCTATTGCATCACAGAGAGTAGGAGCCCCTTATTCTCGAGCCAAATCTTATTCTAATAGAAGTTCAGTACTCGTATAACCTACCTTTAGCCTACTGTTCGTACTGACAATCAAGTACTGTTGTGTTCTGATTTCTAGTAAATCACATTCTAATGTTTAATCCGCATATCATTTCATTTGTAGATGCAGAATCCCATTTCCTGTCGTTTATTATGAGAAATTAACTTTTTCTTTACTGAGTAGATAATGATTTTTATTAAATTATTGTGAGTGTGCACTCCTTATTTTACCAACTAGCAGGGTCAACCATCAATTCCATTCGTTACCGTTGTGCACACAATCAATTAGGTGTTAGGTAAGGAGGGGGCCGAGTGCATGTCCAGTTCTCATGCAGAATTCGCCAGAATTAAAGAGGTACAAACTCTTCGCCAACCCGGTACCTTGCAAAATAACTTAAAGAAATGTTTGATACAGCACTGAATGCAGTATACGTTAAAGTTTTATTTACAAATGTTCGATGTGGCTAGTTTTTGTAACAGACCAAATGTCCCATCCGCAATCAGTTCCTGCCAAATCCTTGATGATGTAAGGTGGCAGTATCCATTGTGTAATCCACTGTCACAACTCGCCGACGTTTACCGGACGCGGAGTAACAAACACTCCATCTTTAATGTAACCGCATACATAGAAGTCCATTGGGGTAAAATTACGTGATCGTAGTGGCCAGGATATTGTTGCATTACGCCGCTCCAAGTCGGCACATTCCTACAGAGATAAATGACAACTTCACTATGACAGTTTGTCGACGCGCCGTCTTGCAGGAAAATTAATTATGTATCCATATCCTGCCGTAGCTGAAGCATTACATAATCCTGATTTACCTGGACCATAAGTGTAAGACTGCCGAACTTGTTCGATTGCTGCATCAGAGGCTGCTGGTCGATCTTCACCTAGCGTCCCATGTGACACAGAGCCAGTTTCGGTGAAATGATGGTATAAAATTATAACAACTTGCCTTTGAGTGGCTGCTTGCAATATTTAGTCTTGCATTATGACTGAACTGCACCCATGGTCTAGAGGTAGCATCTTTAACCAGTAATCAAATCGTCCTCGGTCCCGGGTTCGAACACCGCCACCGTTCAAATTTTGAATAAAAATCATCACCAACAGCGGCCGAATACTTCAAGCGAAAGAAGTCACTCTCACTCAGCCAACGACCCAGTCAAAGAGGGAGGAGGAACGGACAGAGGTTCAGGGCACTGTCTTGCCTTTGGGGTGGGAAACTACCCCTAAATGCGGAAGAATCAGCAATGATCAACGGCGTGAGGATGGAGAAGGCAATGGAAACAACTGCATTAAAGACACATAATGTGTATCTACAGAACATGGGACATGTAACTCAATAGGTGTCATGATGATCTCTCCATTGGCAAAAGATTCCTAATTAGTTCCTAGTCCCCCGTTCATATTTCCAGGAGGGTACTGCCAACGGAGAGGTGCAAATGAGAAAAAGGTTGAATAACAAACGAAAGGATAGCGTTCTACGAGTAGGTACGTGGAGTGCTAAATGTTTGAACGTGATAGGAAAGCTAGGAAATTTGAAAATGGAAATGCTAAGGCTCAGTCTAGATGTAGTGGGGATCAGTGAAGTGAAATGAAAAGAAGACAAGAAATTCTGGTCAGATGAGAAGTGAGTAATGTCAATAGCAACAGAAAATGGTTTAATGGGAGTAGGATTCGTTATGAATAGCAAGGTAGGGCAGACAGTGAGTCACTGTGAACAGTTCAGTGATAGCTTTGTTCTTATCAGAATCGACGGCAAACCAAAACTGACAACGATAGTTCAGACGTAAATGTCGACGTCGAAAGCTAAATATGAAGAGATAGAGAAAGTATATGAGGATATTGGAAGGGTAATACAGCATGTAAAGGGAAATGGAAATCTAATAGTCATATAGTCATGGGGCACTGAGATGCAGTTGTAGGGGAAGGAGTAGAAATAAAAGGTTATAGGAGAATGTGGGCTTGGGAGAAGGAATGAGAGGAGAAATACTGAGTTCTGCAATAAATTTCAGCTGGTAATAGCGAATACTCTGTTCAGGAACCACAAAACAAGGACTTATACTTGCAAAGGGCAGGGAGATATAGTAAGATTTTAATTAGATTATGTCATGGTCAGAGATTCCGATTGGATTGTAAGGCGTAGCCAGCAGCAGATACAGACTCAGGTCACAACTTAGTAGTGATGATGCATACGCTGACGTTCAAGAGACTTGTCAGGAAAAAATAATGCGCACATAAATGGAATTCGGCAGTATTAAGGAATGAAGAGATACGCTTGAAGTTCTCTCACTCTATAGATACTGCAATAATGAATAGCTCAGTTGGCAGTTCAATTGAAGAGGAAGATAACTCTAAAAAGGGCAGTCACAGAAGTTGGAAAGAAAATCATAGGTGCAAAGAAAGTAACAGCGAAGAAACCATGGGTAACAGAAGAAATAATTCTGTTGATTGATGAAAGAAGGAAGTACAAAAGTATTCAGGGAAATCCAGAAACATGGAAATATAAGTCACTTAAGAATGAAATAAATAAGACGTGCAGGGAAACGAGGCCATGTAGAAAAATCAAAACAACCTTTGGTGAAATTAAGTGCAAAGGTGGAAACATTAAGAGTGCAATAGGAATTCCACTGTTAAATACAGACAAGAGAGCGGGTAGCTGGAAAGAGTACATTTAATGCCTCTATGAGGAAGTGACAGAAGAAGAAACAGATTCGATAGAGTATCCAGTATTGGAACCAGAATCTGAAAGACTCAAGATCGAATAAGGCAGAAGGGATAGATAACGCCCTATCAGAATTTGTAAAATCATTGGGGGAAGTGGCAACAAAACGACTATTCACGTTGGTGTGTAGAAAATATTAGTCTGGCAAAATACCGTCTGACTTTCGGAATAACATCTTCCACACAATTCCGAAGATTCTTAGAGCCGGCAAGTGTAAGAATTACCGCACAATCAGCTTAACAGCTCATGCAATTAAGTTAAGAAAAAACATACAGAAGATTGAAAAACAAAATGGGGGAGGCGTTCGATGACGATCAGTTTAGCTTTAGGAAAGTTAAGTTCTGACGCTGCGGTTGATAATGGAAGCAAGACTTAAAAAAATCAAGATACGTTCACAGGATTTGTCGACCTAGAAAAAACGTCCGGCAGTGTAAAATGGTGAAAGATGTTCGAAATTCTAAGAAAAACAGAGGTCAGCTATAGGGAAAGACGGGTAATGTACAATAGGTATACGAGCCAAGAGGGAACAATAGGAATGGAAAACGGAGAACGAAGTGCTCGGATTAAGAAGGGTGTAAGGCACCCCTAATGTTCAATCTATACATTGAAAAAGCAATAACCGAAATAAAAGAAAGGTTGAAGAATGGAATTAAAATTAAAGGTGCAAGAACATCAGCGATAATATTCACTGATGACATTGCTACCCTCAGCGAAAGTGAAGCAAAATTATTGGATATGTTGAATGGAATGAACAGTCTAATGAACACAGAATATGAATTGAGAGTAAAGCTAAAAAAGACGAAAGTACTGAGAAGTGGTGGAAATGAGAGCAGTGACAAACTTAACATCAGGATTGATGGGCAAGAAGTAGATGAAGTTAAGGAATTCTACATCTACATCTACATCTACATTGATACTCCGCAAGCCACCCAACGGTGTGTGGCGGAGGGCACTTTACGTGCCACTGTCATTACCTCCCTTTCCTGTTCCAGTCGCGTATGGTTCGCGGGAAGAACGACTGTCTGAAAGCCTCCGTGCGCGCTCTAATCTCTCTAATTTTACATTCGTGATCTCCTCGGGAAGTATAAGTAGGGGGAAGCAATATATTCGATACCTCATCCAGAAACGCACCCTCTCGAAACCTGGCGAGCAAGCTACACCGCGATGCAGAGCGCCTCTCTTGCAGAGTCTGCCACTTGAGTTTATTAAACATCTCCGTAACGCTATCACGGTTACCAAATAACCCAGTGACGAAACGCGCCGCTCTTCTTTGGATCTTCTCTATCTCCTCCGTCAACCCAACCTGGTACGGATCCCACACTGATGAGCAATACTCAAGTATAGGTCGAACGAGTGTTTTGTAAGCCACCTCCTTTGTTGATGGACTACATTTTCTAAGCACTCTCCCAATGAATCTCAACCTGGTACCCGCCTTACCAACAATTAGTTTTATATGATCATTCCACTTCAAATCGTTCCGTACGCATACTCCCAGATATTTTACAGAAGTAACTGCTACCAGTGTTTGTTCCGCTATCATATAATCATACAATAAAGGATCCTTCTTTCTATGTATTCGCAATACATTACATTTGTCTATGTTAAGGGTCAGTTGCCACTCCCTGCACCAAGTGCCTATCCGCTGCAGATCTTCCTGTATTTCGCTACAATTTTCTAATGCAGCAACTTCTCTGTATACTACAGCATCATCCGCGAAAAGCCGCATGGAACTTCCGACACTATCTACTAAGTCATTTATATATATTGTGAAAAGCAATGGTCCCATAACACTCCCCTGTGGCACGCCAGAGGTTACTTTAACGTCTGTAGACGTCTCTCCATTGATAACAACATGCTGTGTTCTGTTTGCTAAAAACTCTTCAATCCAGCCACACAGCTGGTCTGATATTCCGTAGGCTCTTACTTTGTTTATCAGGCGACAGTGCGGAACTGTATCGAACGCCTTCCGGAAGTCAAGAAAAATAGCATCTACCTGGGAGCCTGTATCTAATATTTTCTGGGTCTCATGAACAAATAAGGCGAGTTGGGTCTCACACGATCGCTGTTTCCGGAATCCATGTTGATTCCTACATAGTAGATTCTGGGTTTCCAGAAATGACATGAAACGCGAGCAAAAAACATGTTCTAAAATTCTACAAGAGATCGACGTAAGAGATATAGGTCTATAGTTTTGCGCATCTGCTCGACGACCCTTCTTGAAGACTGGGACTATCTGTGCTCTTTTCCAATCATTTGGAACCGTCCGTTCCTCTAGAGACTTGCGGTACACGGCTGTTAGAAGGGGGGCAAGTTCTTTCGCGTACTCTGTGTAGAATCGAATTGGTATCCCGTCAGGTCCAGTGGACTTTCCTCTATTGAGTGATTCCAGTTGCTTTTCTATTCCTTGGACACTTATTTCGATGTCAGCCATTTTTTCGTTTGTGCGAGGATTTAGAGAAGGAACTGCAGTGCGGTCTTCCTCTGTGAAACAGCTTTGGAAAAAGGTGTTTAGTATTTCAGCTTTACGCGTGTCATCCTCTGTTTCAATGCCATCATCATCCCGTAGTGTCTGGATATGCTGTTTCGAGCCACTTACTGATTTAACGTAAGACCAGAACTTCCTAGGATTTTCTGTCAAGTCGGTACATAGAATTTTACTTTCGAATTCAATGAACGCTTCACGCATAGCCCTCCTTACGCTAACTTTGACATCGTTTAGCTTCAGTTTGTCTGAGAGGTTTTGGCTGCGTTTAAACTTGGAGTGGAGCTCTCTTTGCTTTCGCAGTAGTTTCCTAACTTTGTTGTTGTACCACGGTGGGTTTTTCCCGTCCCTCACAGTTTTACTCGGCACGTACCTGTCTAAAACGCATTTTACGATTGCCTTGAACTTTTTCCATAAACACTCAACATTGTCAGTGTCGGAACAGAAATTTTCGTTTTGATCTGTTAGGTAGTCTGAAATCTGCCTTCTATTACTCTTGCTAAACAGATAAACCTTCCTCCCTTTTTTTATATTCCTATTAACTTCCATATTCAGGGATGCTGCAACGGCCTTATGATCACTGATTCCCTGTTCTGTACATACAGATTCGAAAAGTTCGGGTCTGTTTGTTATCAGTAGGTCCAAGATGTTATCTCCACGAGTCGGTTCTCTGTTTAATTGCTCGAGGTAATTTTCGGATAGTGCACTCAGTATAATGTCACTCGATGCTCTGTCCCTACCACCCGTCCTAAACATCTGAGTGTCCCAGTCTATATCTGGTAAATTGAAATCTCCACCTAAGACTATAACATGCTGAGAAAATTTATGTGAAATGTATTCCAAATTTTCTCTCAGTTGTTCTGCCACTAATGCTGCTGAGTCGGGAGGTCGGTAAAAGGAGCCAATTATTAACCTAGTTCGGTTGTTTAGTGTAACCTCCACCCATAATAATTCACAGGAACTATCCACTTCTACTTCACTACAGGATAAACTACTACTAACAGCGATGAACACTCCACCACCGGTTGCATGCAATCTATCCTTTCTAAACACCGTGTGGACCTTTGTAAAAATTTCGGCAGAATTTATCTCTGGCTTAAGCCAGCTTTCTGTACCTATAACGATTTCAGCTTCGGTGCTTTCTATCAGCGCTTGAAGTTCCGGTACTTTACCAACGCAGCTTCGACAGTTGACAATTACAATACCGATTGCTGCTTGGTCCCCGCATGTCCTGACTTTGCCCCGCACCCGTTGAGGCTGTTGCCCTTTCTGTACTTGCCCAAGGCCATCTAACCTAGGCAGCAAGATAGAGCATGAAGGACATAAAAAGCAGCCTAGCACTGGCAAAAAGGGCATTCCTGGCCAAGAGATATCTAATAATATCAAACATAGGCCCTACATTGAGGAACAATTTTCTGAGAATGTACGTTTGGACCACAGCATTGTATGGTAGTGAAACATGGACTGTGGGGAAACAGGAACAGGAGAGAATCGAAACATTTGAGATGTGGTGCTACAGAAGAATGTTGAAAATTAGGTGAGCTAATAAGATAAGGAATGCTGAGGCTCTCCTCTGAATCAGAGAGGAAATGAATATATGGAAATCACTGGCAAGAAGAAGGGACAGGACGATAGGTCATCTGTTAATACATCAGGGAATAACTTCCGTGGTACTAGAGGGAACTGTAGATGGTAAAATCTGTAGAGTAAGACAGAGATTGGAATACATCCAGAAAAGGCTGCAAGTGATACTCTGAGATGGAGAAGTCGACACAGGAGAGGAATTCGCGGCGGGTTGCATCAGACCGGTCGGAAGAAAAAAAAAAATTCTGAACTGTAGTCACAGGTTTGAATTCATGAAACAACAACGCGCCCCCTCTGCACCATTATACGACTCCATGATGAATGTTGGATTACCTCGTACTGAGAATGTCGAAATTAACAGTGTTAGGCGGGAATTAAACGTGAAGATATGCTGATTCAGTGCTGTATCAAACATTTCTGTAACTTATTTACCCTTTTGACAATTAAATGTTGCTATGGTATACCTAATTTATAAGCACCCTGTATTATTACATACACATATAATATAAAAGAAGTTTTTCATCACCCCAGTACCCAGAACTTCTGAAGAGAGACGTTGACTGTGGATATTGTATCACAGACAAAGTCCCTTTGACTGTTCAGAGATGTCAGTAAACCCGCCCAAAGATATAAACAACCATGGATGAGCAGCGCCTATTAAACGAAGGGGATCAGACAGTCATTTCACCAGGAAGGAGGTACACGGCTGGTGTTATCTGTGGTTCAATCGTGCCTGGACGGTCAATACTGCGGTTCGATCGCGTCCGCATTGTTACTTTGTGCCAGGAACGGCTGTCAACAAGGGAAGTGTCCAGGCGTCTCGGAGTGAACCAAAGCGACGTTTTCCGGACGTGGAGGAGACACGGAGAGACAGTAACTATCGGTGACATGGTCGCTCAGGGCAACCAAGAGCTACTACTGCAGTGGATGACCGCTACCTACGGATTGTGGCTCGGAAGAACCCTAACAGCAACGCCACCATGTTGAATAACGCTTTTCGTGCAGCCACAGGACGTCGTGTTACGACCTAAACTGTGCGCAGTAGACTGCATGATGCGCAGCTTCACTCCTGACGTCCATGCCGAGGTCCATCACTACAACCACGACACCACGCAAAGTGGTACAGATGGGCCCAATAACATGCCGAATGGACCTCTCAGGATTGGCATCACATGCTCTTCACCGATGAGTGTCGCATATGCCTTCAAGCAATCGTCAGAGACGTGTTTGGAGGCAACCCGGTCAGGCTGAACGCCTTAAGCCCGTCTCACACGGAGCAAGATTCGCTGTAAGTTTCCTTGCTGGCTCGCGCGGCGGCTACCTTGCGGGCTCCGTCGTCTGCTAGCGGGCTACCTTGCTGGGGAACCTTGTAAGATTTCCAGGATAGGTCCAGTGCTATTTTTCTTGCAAGGTTCCCTGCGTGCTACCTGCGTTGGCCAATCATGGGGCGTTTCGTTTGTGACGGAAAGCTTGGGCGGGAAGCCTTTGTTGATAGTTGCTTTTCTGCTGTTGTGAGGTGCGGTAGGAAGTTCTTATAATTATTAAATAATGGCACCGCAGTGGTCCAAGGAAGCGATTGAAACATTGATATGTACTTATAGGGAAGAACAGTGTCTGTACGTCGTGAAAAGCGCAAACTATTATAATAAACACTTGCGTGTAGAGACACTCGATAGAGTTGCAAATACTAATACATCCATTCGTATGAAATTTGCAAAGGATGTACGATCTTCTGTCCTATAAAATAAAGTCGTATATAACAGTCATTATTGGTATATTTATAAAATCAAGCAGTAATGAAATGGTGATACTTTTCAAACAAAAGTAGGTGTTATGCGAATTAACCTCAACTCTTCATGAAGCATGAAGAGCACACCTTTTTCCAGCGTTTCTCCTCTTAATACAGTTTTTCGTCCATTCTTTCTTTCTTCTTCTCTCATTAGCATGCATTTCTCCAACGTTTAGCACCAAAACAGCTAATAACGCCAGTTTGCTCTGAACATCTGTACCTGAAGCAGCCATCTTCGTTCGATACAACATGCAGCCGATCACAACACAGCTAGCTGCCGATCTTGCACCGTGGGAGAGCTTCGGCATGGAAGATAGCCGGCTCCTTCCCTGCAAGCCGGCAGGCATGCATGCCATCTCGCCAACTTGCGGCGAACCTTGCTCCGTGTGAGACGGGCTTTAGGCACACCGAACAGCGAGTGCAGCAAGGTGGAGGTTCTCTGCTGTTCTGGGGTGGCATTATGTGAGGCCGACGTACGCCGTTGGTGGTCATAGAAGGCGCCGTAACGACTACGATACGTGAATTCCATCATCCGACCGGTAGTGGAACCATATCGGCAGTATATTGGCGAAGCATTCGTCTTCATGGACGACATTTCGCTCCCCCATCGTGCACAACTTGTGAATGACTTCCTCCAGGACAACGAAATCGCTCGACTAGAGTGGCCAGCATGTTCTCCAGACATCAACCCTATCAAACATGTCAGGGATAGATTGAAAAGGGCTGTTTATGGACGACGTGACCCGCCAACCACTGTGAGGGACCTACGCTGAATCGCCGTTGGGGAGTGGGACGATCTGGACCAACAATGCCTTGATGAACTTGTGGATAGTATTCCACGATGAATACAGGCACGTATCATTGCAAGAGGACGTGCTACTGGTTATTAGAGGTACCGGTTTGTACAGCAATCTGGACCAGTACCTCTGAAGGTCTCGCTGTATGGTGGTACAAAATGCAATGTGTGGTTTTTATGCACAATAGAAAGGGCGGAAAGATGTTTATGTTGATCTCTACTCCAATTTTCAGTACAGGTTCCGGAACTCTCGGAACTGAGGTGATGAAAACTTTTTATGATGTGTGTACCTAGAAAATCACCAACACACTAATGTTTCTCCCACGGAACCCAAATGAAAGATTCCTAAAGGATTTGCAGTAACAGATTTTACGAGCATGTCACAAAAAAATCTTACATGAATTGTGTGAAATGCCCTCTTAGTTACATTTGGTAACATTTTAATTTTAGATTGGCGCCAAGAAAAAGATACGCAGCACTTGAGTGATACATCAGTGCTTCCGGGACTGAAGATAGCAGCGTACTGCTGTTTGTATCAGTGGTTACGGTGAGAATTTTCAGTATCTCATGTAAAAAAGGTTTCATTTGGTATTCTGGTGTTTACTAAATGGGCTACTCGGAAAGTAAGGTCCGATCGGTAACGAAATGGAAACGACAGTGAAAATCCGATGAGGCTTTTCAGAGATGTGTTGAGCAGTGTCTCTTGTACGCATTTCGATAGCGTCACGTCCCTCTTTTCGGTTCTCTAGAACGATAGCGTCTCCCACCAAGTATGGATGCCCGTTGAGAGGTTTCGCATGTTTTCATGCAGTCTCACATAACACATCTGTCATGCATCTAGATCTTAATGACAAATCTCGGCCGCACACTGCACTAGCAATGAGGACGCCCCTGCTCCGTTTTAGATGGGAAGTGTTTGATCACCAACCATGCGGTCCACCTCTGATGTTCATCTCTGCTTACATGAACAGCTGGTTATGAAGACAAGATTCTGGATCAGGCAACGAACTGCAGATCAGCCGAAAGTATAAGCGGTTGCCTACTATGACGAGGGTATTGAAAAGTTGGTGCAACGCTACGACAAATGTATAAGTCGGAGCCGCGACGACGTAGAGAAGGAGCTGGAAGATGTAGCAAACAGGTGCTAATAATACATTTATGCTTTTCATTGTGGTTACCACTTCGAGATTGATCGGATACTGTTTTCCGCACTGTCCTCAGTCAGCGTAGAGAAGTTCCTCATTATTAGTGTAGAGCAGGGGTTCCCAACAAAATTTTTTCGAGGACCCCCTCATCGAGCATGATTGGTACCTTGTCATAACACAGTATCAAGTACCTAAAAAGCCACATTAAGAGTCTTTTTATACGTTTTCTATTTTTGATACTTAGAAAAAACATTGACATACTCATTATTGAAAAATCAGCTGCAAAGAGGCAGCGCGCACAGTCTAATGGCATACAGCAGAACTATTTGCCTCTATCTAATTCTAGTTTTGCGCTAGAGTGTGCTAGTGTCAGGTAGCTCTAGGAAGACACTAGACGCAGAAGTTAGCGTTCGCTAGAGCTCTGCTCATGCAGGAAGCGGCCAAAACAAAAAAGTTGTTGTCATACGAAATATATTTAAAATACTTTTTTATTCTAATAACATCTTGCGGACCCCTCTGGCATAGCTCGCGGACCCCTGGAGGCCCACGGACCAGCTGTTGAGAACCACTGGTGTAGAGAGTATGTTCATGACCGACGATCAAAACTTGGGGACAACTTTAACTTACACATCGAAACTATCGATTTACCTGAGCGCCCTGGTGCAACTCGACAACAAAAGAGGTTTTGCTGTTTTGTTTTCAACAGATGAGCCAACGGCCTTGACACAGAGGCTACACCGGTTCCCATCAGATCACCACAAGCGCTGTCGGGCTTGGCTGGCACTTGGATGGGTGATCGTCCTGTTCTAACGAGTGCCGTTGGCAAGTGGGGTGCACTCAGTCGATATGAGGCGACTTGAGGAGCTACTTGGTTGAGGAGCAGCAGCCCTGATCACGAAAACTGACAACAGCCGGGAGAGCAGTGCGATGCCCACAGCCCCTCCATGTCCACATTCACTGAGAATGACACGGTGCTCGGTCGGTACCGTTGGGCCTTGGATTTTCAATTTAAGTTTCGAAATTCAACAGGTGCAGCTCATTTACAACTCGCGGCGTGATTTTCGTCGAGAATACGGCACTGTAGGTCCTACAGCCTTAGGAAAGTACAGCTCTCACTCTGCATTGTATCCGAGGACTCCTGATCTAACAGTATGAGTCCGTTTTTTCGAGGGTTTTTGGAGGAAAACTCAGTCTACGCGCCTGCTCTTCCAAAAACTTTGGGTAAATTGTAATGCTGCGTAGAAACAACAGCGGATGCAATCATTCTAAAAGGAGAGTGCGGCACGAGTTTGGCCGTTGTTTAAAAGGTACTTGTGCTTCCGGTGGAAAGCACAAAGAATGACTGTGAAGAGTGCATGAAGTCTTATTTTACTTTTGAGAATAAAATCTTTGTACAATGATAATTATATCATTCCAGCGACATATTCAAGATTCAGAAATCTGTGATGTGCATATGCAGACTGAAGTGACTAATGAATATTTGTACGAAGGCCAGGGCCAGGGTAGAGTAGCGGTTAGAGCTTCTGCCTAGTCATCAGGAAATCCGGATTCGAATCCCAGCCTTGGTATAAATTTTCATTCACTGCTTCGGTCCGCATGTGTACGTTATACATGTTTGAGTCTTGAAATGGCCTCTGGTGCCATACAGTTACATCTGATTAAATCACCTATGCCTGAGTTTGAGGCAGGATCTCCTATTTCGTTGGATGCTGAGGTGCTATTCCGATACCGTTGGAGGGTCTCTGCACTGCTGTTCGAGTTTAGGGGAATTCCAAGTGGGTTGAGGCTTGAATGGCAATTTGGACTGATGAGGGAGACGTGCTACGGTAGTCCTTGCAGTTGTGCAAATCCACTGTGCCAGAGGGCTTAGTGATTAGCGCATCTGCGTAGTGAGCAGGAGAGCCGTCTTGTAATACCGGCCTCGGTACAAATTTTCATTTGTCGCTTCAGTTTGCATGTGTACAACATAAAAGCCTTGTAGTCTTACGCGAAAGTTGAAATTAACCCCAAGTTTCTACTTTCTCTCGGCTACAAGATATTGTGTGATCAAAAGTATACGTGCACCTCTATTTAATACGTTTAATACGAAATCGACCGCAAAATATCACCCGAGGCAAAATTCATGTATAAAAGGAGGCGGGGAGCATTATGTAATCAGCAGAGAGGCAATAACAGCACATGGGATCAGTAAAGAGAGATCAGTGACTTCGTACATAGTCACTGGATGTCACCTGAGTAACAAGTCCATCAGGAACATTTCAACCCTTCTGTAGAAGCCCAAGTCGACTGTTTTTGGTGCCATGATTGTGAAATGGAAACGCGAAGGAACAACAACAGCTAAACCGCAACCCAGCAGACCTCATGTACTGATGGACAGATATCGTCGAGCTCTGCGGAGGGTGGTTGTAAGAAATCGCTTGAGGTCACCGGAAGGAATCACTCGTGAGTTACAAAGCGGTAACAGGAGCACAGCTAACATAATGACTGTGCCTGAGAAGTTAAAAAGAATGGGCTACAGGGGGCAGCTGTTGCTCATAATCCACACTTTGTTAGTAGTTACTGCAAAACATAGCTTGAGGTGGTGTAAAGAGCGAAGTCACTGTGCAATGAACGGCAGGAACCGAGTGATCTGGAGTGATGAATCGCGCTATGGCCTCTGGAAATCCCATGGAAGCGATGCCTGGAGAGCTCACGTGTAGTACCTCCACTGACATACGGAGGAGGTGAGAGGTCTTTCTCGTGGTCAGAGTGTGGTCCTCTTACTGCAACAAAACATTAAATGCGAAAGAGTATGAGTATCATGCACTGCCTATGGTAGAGGGACAGTTCGGATATGATGACTATATTAGCAAGGCAATGGGGCTGTCATAAAGCAGCGATGGCTTGTAAACAATTTTTTTGGGGGAGGGGTGTCATGACGTCCACTAACTGGTTTAATGAGGTCCGCCACGAATTCTTCTCCTGTGCCAACCTCTTCATTTCAGAGTAGCACTTGCAACCTAAGTCCTCAGTTATTTGCTGGATGTATTCCAATGTGTGTCTTTCTCTATAGTTTTTTCCCTCTACAGTCCCTCTAGTACCATGGAAGTCATTCCCTCATGCCTTAACAGATATCCTGTCTCTTCTCCTTATCAGTGTGAACAACAACACTCCTAAAATGGACTGGCCTTGTAAGGTCGCAACTATTTGCACCACTTCAAAGGTTTGCAGTTTTATTCCGTTAGGTCAAGCTGTATTGGAGGCTGGCAATGAAGCCTCCAGCCCCGGCCGTCTTGTAGTCGGCTGCTGGCGTCATAATGCGCAGTGTGCAGACCGTGAGAACTGCTCTGTGTGGAGCGTACTAGGATCACTTATTCATCTCACCTAAGAAACTAGATAACTATGATAAATATGATCTGTTTTTTTTTTCAAATTTGGTATAGGGACTTTTATGATTTAGAAGAACAATGTGTAAAATTTTCATGCAGATAACTTTAATAGTTTTGAAAATATAAAAAAACTGTTAAAAAAGCACTTAACCGACACTTAGTAAAGTAAATTCAGATAGGAATGACGACAGTTTAAGTTTCTTTGTCATTTGAAAATACTAACAGCACTCTCAGTGCGCATAAGTTCTTTTTAAAGCATTTTAATTCTAAACTTTTAATTATTTCGCTTTCCTAAGGAAAATAATAGTTTAAAAGTTGATATTTATATTTTGTGTTAGGGTGGGAGCAGACGAGAGTGAATGTGGGTGTGTATGTGGGCACATACGTCAAATTTCAATTTTATAAAGTATTACACCATCCGTAACTAGCAAGTGTTACATAACCAGGATGTCCTGAAAATGGTGAATCCTCCTAACTGGTGGATGGCGTATGTCTAGGAGCGCTTACTTTTGTAATAAGGCAGCCAGAAAGATAGTAAGAGGATACTTAGTTCTAAAGTATATTTCAAGCATAGTTTTCTTTTGATTTTCGATTCGTTTAGTTTTGTGGAACATTTTTTGAAATTTTGCAATATGAAATGACGTAGCTGCATGTGCGAATGCTGATTAGAGTAAAGCGGTTTGCGCACGAAATTGATCGTGAAAGGTTAATCTGACTGGATGATCGTTTTGATCGACCAATGGGGAAAAGTCTTTCCAGAGTAATTAAATGAGTTATATGCCCTGTGAGCGACGGCATTCAGGCAGTCGTGGACTCGCTGTCAGACGAGGTCATGTTAAATGTGTCCGAAAAATTATCTATAAGATGAAGAAATGACGGTTAAATCGCGCTCGGTTCAAATGGCTCTGAGCACTATGGGACTTAACTTCTGAGGTCATCAGTCCCCTAGAACTTAGAACTACTTAAACCTAACGAACCTAAGGACATCACACATATCCATGCCCGAGGCAGGATTCGAACCTGCGACCGTAGCGGTCGCGCGGCTCGAGACTGTAGCGCCTAGAACCACTCGGACACACCGGCTGGCCACGCTCGGTTTTTATCACCGTGCTAGAAGATGCAATTACGGACATTTCGGTAAAGTTTTGAGAGGTTTTGGAATGTTGGTTGCAGAATAAACTGCGTGTGAAACTATCAGCCTTTGAGAATATTCTGCGTGGCGTGTTCCGTACGCAGGTACAGAACATTTTGGCGAGCATCTTCTTTTAAATAATCCACTGAAAAGGACCGAATGTGAACTCGTTTTGTAACAGTGTATTGCCTGTGTGAATCTCGTAATATTTCGGGTTGGACTTAGCACATTTCTGGCTGTCTTATGTGTAATACAAGCTGCACGAACTAGTAGTAGATGTACTACCAACGTAAATGTGGGTTTGGTGACACCATAAACGAAAAGGACCGTAATAAAATATCAGTATCTACAAACAAACATTTTCAATGAAGGGAGGAAGCACCCACTTGGCCCGTTATTAATAGAGATTTACAGGTTTATCTTGTTACTGGAGTTACGCGGACTTTTTAATCGTAAGTATGGACGGTGGTTTTCTTCAACGCTGCTTTTTCTTATCGTCTACATAGTACCTACGAATTCAGGGCAACAGGTGGTGAATGGACACTATACTGAAGTAGGTGGACATTAAATAAATCGCAAAACGAGACCCGCAACGCAGCGCACCAACCCGCCCCGCAGCAGCCTGCTCAGAGTCCCAATGCGAACTCAACACATCTGAGTTACTTAGTACGTCGAATTCGCTCCAGATGCCAGCATCCAACATAACTGCCTCTGGGGTTTTGACTCTTGAGTGTAATATGCGGGCATTCCTCTATAGACTCAGATACCTCATTGTTAATGTCCCAGCATATGTCAAGCCGTAATAAAGGTGAAGTGTGGTCACAACCTATATTGTTGTTGTTGTGGTCTTCAGTCCAGAGACTGGTTTGATGCACCTCTCCATGCTACCCTATCCTGTGCAAGCTTCTTCATCTCCCAGTACCTACTGCAAGCTACAGCCTTCTGAATCTGTTTAGTGTATTCATCTCTTGGTCTCCCTCTACGATTTTTACCCTCCACGCTAACCTCCAATACTAAACTGGTGATCCCTTGATGCCTCTTCTCTTCTCCCCAATCCTATTCAATACCTCCTCATTAGTTATGTGATCTACCCACCTAATCTTCAACATTCTTCTGTAGCACCACATTTCGAAAGCTTCTATTCTCTTCTTGCCCAAGCTATTTATCGTCCACGTTTCACTTCCATACATGGCTACACGCCATACAAATACTTTCAGAAACGACTTCCTGACACTTAAATCATTACTCGATGTTAAAAAATTCCTTTTCTTCAGCAACGCTTTCCTTGCCGTTGCCAGTCTACCTTTTATATCCTCTCTACTTCGACCATCATCAGTTATTTTGCTTCCCAAATAGCGAAGCTCCTTTACTACTTTAAGTGTCTCATTTCCTAATCTAATTCCCTCAGCATCACCCGACTTAATTCGACTACATTCCATTATCCTCGTATTGCTTTTGTTGTTGTTCATCTTATATCATCCTCTCAAGACATTGTCCACTCCGTTCAGCTGCTCTCCCAGGTCCTTTGCTGTCTCTGAAAGAAGTACAATGTCATCGGCGAACCTTAAAGTTTTTATTTCTTCTCCATGGATTTTAAATCCTACCCGGAATTTTTCTTTCGTTTCCTTTACTGCTTGCTCAATATACAGATTGAATAAGATCGGGGAGAGGCTACAACCCTGTCTCACTCTCTTCCCAACCACTGCTTCCCATTCATGTCCCTCAACTCTTATAACTGCCATCTGGTTTCTGTACAAATTGTAAATAGCCTTTCACTCCCTGTAGTTTACCCCTGCCACCTACAGAATCTGAAAGATAGTATTCCACTCAACATTGTCAAAAGCTTTCTCTAAGTTTACAAATACTAGAAACGTAGGTTTGCTTTTCCTTAATCAATTTTCTACGATAAGTCTTAGGGTCAGTATTCCCTCACTTGTTCCAACATTTCTACGGAATCCAAACTGATCTTGCCGATGTCGGCTTCTACCAGTATTTCCATTCGTCTATAAAGAATTCGTGTTATTGTTTAGCAGCTGTGGTTTATTAAACTGATAGTTCGGTAATTTTCACATCCGTCAACACGTGCTTTCATTGGGATTGGAATTATTATATTCTTCTTGAAGTCTGAGGGTATTTCACCTGTCTCATACATCTTGCTCACCAGATGGTACAGTTTTGTCAAGACTGGCTCTCCCAAGGCTGTCAGTAGTTTTAATGGAATGTTGGCTACTCCCGGGGCCATGTTTCGACTTAGGTCTTTGAGTGATCTGTCAAACTCTTCACGCAGTATCACATCTCCCATTTCATCTGCATCTACATCCTCTTCCATTTCCATAATATTGTCCTCAAGAACATCGCCCTTGTATAGACCCTCTATATACTCCTTCCACCTTTCTGCTTTCCCTTCTTTGCATAGAACTGGGTTTCCATCTGAGCTCTTGATATTCATGCAAGTGGTTCTCTTTTCTCCAAAGGTCTCTTTAATTTTCCTGTAGGCAGTATCTATCTTACCCCTAGTGTTATACGCCTCTACATCGTTACATTTGTCCTCTAGCCATCCCTGCTTAGCCATTTTTCACCTCCTGTCGATCTCATTTTTGAGACGCTTGTATTCATTTTGCCTGCTTCATTTACTGCATTTTTGTATTTTGTTCTTTCATCAATTAACTTCAGTATCTGTTCTGTTATCCTCGTCTTTTTACCTACTTGATCCTCTGCTGCCTTCACTATTTCATCTCTCAAAACTACCCATTCTTCTTCTACTGTATTTCTTTCCCCCATTCCTGTCAAATGTTCCCTTATGCTCTCCCTGAAACTCTGTACAACATCTGGTTCTGTCAGTTTATCCAGGTCCCATCTCCTTAAATTCCCACCTTTTTGCAGTTTATTTAGTTTTAATCTACAGTTCATAACCAATAGATTGTGGTCAGAGTCCACATCTGCCCCCGGAAATATCTTACAATTTAAAACCTGGTTCCTAAATCTCTGTCTTACCATTATATAATCTATCTGAAACCTGTCAGTATCTCCAGGCTTCTTCCATGTGTACAATCTTCTTAATTCTGTAAATGAAAACGTAGTATATTCTAGTAAGTTCAGCAGACGTGCACCGCTTAACTTGGCACGGAGAGGCATGAATGAAAGAGTGAGCAGGTGCGAGGCCAGCTGCTGGTTTTTAATATTGGGACGAGAGTAGGCGCGACGCCGTCTGGGCGGATACAGAGCTGGGTATTCCCAGCGTCGGTATGACGCGCGTCTCTCGCAAAACGTGCCAGCTGTATTCTCGGAGCGGCCGAAATACAACTGGCAAGCGGTGGCCCGCCACGACAGACGAGCTGGCGATGAACCCCGGGCCAAGGCTGGGCCGCTGATGCGCAGTTTCCTTCCCGAAGGTCCTGAGTTCTCGCTTTCTGCGTCCACACGCGTCACACTCGTGAGCCGTAGAACTATGACCAGCTGCAGTGCCGGACGGAGGCAGCGTTCCTGCGCATGTGGCGAATGGAATAAGAGTGGCACGGGACTGGGATGTCGTGAGGCATGCACAGCCTTCAGCGTGGCTACCAGACACAGGATGGGAAGACTGGATCAGTGTATTTGATTGCGGCCAGATGGTGGGTGTCCGCCGCCCGCTGAGTCGGAGAACGATGATTGTCAGATTTACCATCCAAACTGGGCAGTATTTCAAAATTGTAGTAAGTGAAATGGTCACGTGCCCTTGTAGTTCAAGAGTATAAAGAAAGAATTAATACCATTCTGAATGAGCATTCTGAGACGGCCGGAGCTCCACGCACCTTTGACGTCTAAGGTGGCGGATAAGGGCTAACGAACTAGCTACAAGTCGCCTACACAATTTAGTATTCAAATAAACTAGAGAACAGTGAAACTCATATCTACTCCACATTCTAGCAGAATCATGTTATGTACGGACCTCTGAAGCTCACAGATGGTGTTCATTTTATCGACAGTTCAAGAACGACCAGCAATGGCTTGATTGGTAATTGGAGATGAGCCGCCATCTCTGAAGGGTCCTCTTTTCTTGAGTCACTGTCTGGTGAGAAATGAGAGGAGAAATGTAAACATTGGTAAAAGAATGCAATGTAGGGAAAGTGTGAGCAAGAATAGAATGTTGGGAACATTTTCGTGGCATTGTCCATTAATCTGGGTACTTCCCTGTTGTGTCCCCTTACGAGGATGGGACATATAAATAGGACAATGTGCCACCCCCCCCCCCCCCCCCCCCGCACGGACAAAAATGCCTGCAATTATGTGGAGTCATGAACAACACCTCAGAGTATTTCCAGATCACTGGAATCTTCTTAAAGCTTAAAGAAACCATCACACTTCACGATACGGACTCCAAACATCGCTGGGAGCCTTTATGATCTATGAAGGTTCGATCACTGCCTCAACTTAGTGAGGCTGTTTGTGGGAACCAGATCTAAGTCATGGTTCGTGTATTTATTATAACTTGTTATGTGTTAGTTTCTGCCAAAACCGTCACGTAACCTATTGCTGTAATTAAGATCCCAGGGGACAGTATAGTCAACTCCTTAACGCTGCATGAAAACTGCAGACAATATTTGCGCTGCCAATAATTGCACTTCTTCATCTGTTTTCCTCTTTATACAGTAAGGGAGACCTGTTATTTCCGCAGCCGTTGCACCTTTGTTTAGCTGGCTCGTAACAGGGAAGTTAAATTAGGAGGATCGGAGTTGTTTGGTGCTGAAAGCCTTCTTCAAACAGGCATACAACTAGGAAATGACAGTCTCTCTTGCCCGCACGGCAGGAGTGTGGGAGGGACAGGACTGCATTCAATAAAAGCTGTATTGCGCAAGATACTAAAAGGAATCCTTTTAGCTAGATAAGTTCTGAAGACCAGGTGAAAACAAAGAGCTTCAGATCCTGGGACCAGACATTAGATGCTGCCATGCCACGCGGGAATGTTTGTTCGAATCCTAGCAAAGGGTTCTGTGATTGGCTCAAAGTAATATTTCAGTAGAAGGGGCGATTTCCCACAGGTGCATATGTGCAAGGCTTTTGGTTGGTCCTGGCTGGGAATTAGTCATATAGCAGGAGAGATTTTCTACCTTCCTTCCCGTGCCATGCCTTTTGGCAAAAGTACAAAATTGTTCTAGTTGTGTACAAAATTATTATTGCTCAAATCTCACAAGATTTACTCTGTGAGACTCCGACGCTCCCAGAACCAGTTAAGTTTCACGTCAGAAGGCATTTGCTTCAAGGAGATCGAAGAGTAGACTTGCGGTACAGAGATCGGAGAGGAGACTTGCTTCAAAGACGCCATCGAGAACGTATTACACCCTAGGCAGTCTTAGAAGATATTGACAGACAGACTGGACAGTACTGCGGCCCAGCTGACTCAGAATTTACAGCCACTGCTGCGCTCGTCTTCCACACTCGCACTCTTTAAATATGCTAAGCATGTGCTGTCGAGGCAGTCACTGAGGCGAGGAGGTTGTGAAGCAAGTTAACTGCGTCAGCATTTCATTGCACAGATCTAACGTTCACAGCCAGCTAGTTGGATCCATCATGTGCTTTAGCGAAAGTATTGGTTTTCATTCTTGCTTTTCCAGAGATCATTCTTTAAATCACTAACCCTTTTCGCAGTCACTGGCCATACCCGCGATATAGTTTCGTATTATGCCTTCATATCTCCTTACATTTGTGCCAATGCTGTGGTTGGTGTTCTCAGTCTCTTGTCACCTTATTACATGTTTGTATCCTCGACTTCTTCTTCTTTCAACGTGGTCTATGGCATAGAACTGTCTCATCATCTAAGCAATCCAGACATCTTTTTCTTGGTCTCTCTACCGATCTTTTACCAAAAGGTTTAAATTTTAAGGCTTGATTTCGTAGTCTTGAATCTGGCATTCTTTGTACAAGTTCTAGCCAGCTTTGTCGATTAATCTTCTCATTTACAGAATATATCCCAAGCTCTGCTCTTATGTCTTCATTTCCTGGTCTATCTAATCCTGTACAGCCCATTACTCATCTTAGAAATTTCATTTCTGCCCCTTGGATTCTACTTTCTTGCTTTTTAGTATTTGTCCATCTTTCAGTTCCAAATAGCAATTTGGGAGTGCTCATTACTTTATAAAACCTGACTTTTGTGTCTTTTCCCACTTTCTTCTTCAATGTTCTATTGAATGTTCCACATCTCACTTGATATTTCTACAGTTCGTAATCAATGTCGGGTATCCGCTGGTAGCTTATAATTTCCCAAGGTAAATGAAATGACTAACTTGTTCAATGGTTTTGTTCCTTATTACGTTCTTAGTTCTCAGCTGTTTTACCCCTTTGAAAGCCATCACTTTTGCTTTTGGAATCGATATTTTCATATTATATTTCTTAGAAATTTGGTTCGATCTATAGACGGATCTCTGTAGCGAAGTCTCGCTATCCTGTACAATTGCAAGCATCACATTAAAAGATACGTTATGTGATAATCTCAAGCCCAGAACGGTCTGTTGTTTCTGTGTTCCAATAATATCGTCAATGTATATATTACAAAGTATATAAAAAGAAAGGAAGTTCAATAGGGTAACACATTCGCATTTATAGACTTAGAGAAAACCTTCGAACTCTTCCAACATGTACACAGGAAAATTTTATAGAGCTTATTACGCAGGAATAGGTAACTTCAGTAAATAATACACATGGTAGAAAGCCTGAATAAAGATGCAAAAATAAGAATAGAGACTAACGATTCAATATCAGAGGATACACCGATAAACCAAGGGGATCTACATGGACATGACTGTAGCTTATCACTTGCACTTTTTGCTTTATTCAGTAAATCAGATTTTGTAAGGTCTAGGGGCAATATATCAAATTGTTATAGCGATTGATCGTTTCCATTCATAATTTGATGCATCCCTTCATTAATATATCCGCATGAGGTGTAGTACTTATACTTTCATGCTTAATAGAGCCAGCCCTAGTAGTTCTCATTTAATAAGACTTATCCATTGAGTGCATTTTTCTCTTAAATTTGCATCATCTTATGGGAAGTTTCCTCTTCCTGTAGGTCGCCGGGCATCGGATCTATAGCTTCTTGAGGGTATGCTAAACCGTTCAACTAACACCTCTCAGTGATCAAAATGAAGATCCTGAGCACTGATTCGTGCTATAAAGCGATTCCAGGCAGTCAACACTGCACGTTGAATTTTGTCTACACTTTTAGGAAGGAAAATGTTTTTCCATTACTCCTTCACCTTCTCTTCGTGTTGTCTTTTCTTCTGTGCACGTTGTTCCCGATTTCTTATTTCTCTTGATAGCGTTCTAAATTTAGAAATTTAGTGTTTTATTCTTTAAAAAAATCTGTCTGTTATTTCTGACTCTTTGATGTTATTTCTTTTAGATCTTCCCTTATTTCTGTAATCTACGCTACCATCGATTTCTTCTTCCAGAAATACAGGAATATTTCTTTCGTGAGCTGGTTCCTATTCATTCTTTAGAGGAGTCGAAAAAGATTAATCTTCTTTTAGCCATTAATCTGGTATTTTCTATTTATTTTTCTAGAGCTTCTCATTATCTCACATTTTCCAGTCATCTGTAGTTTGTATTGCACTCATTATTTTTCTAATTATCCATCTTTCACGTACCGCTGTTCTGTCCAGCTAACATTCACACCCACATAAAGAATATGGTCGTACAACTGTGGAGAACTGCTTCACTTTTACTTTTCTAGATATGCATTTCTTGCTGTTAAAATTCTTTGTCAAATCATATCCCTTTCCCATTTTATTGACTCCTGCATCTGCTGCACGTTTTTCAAGTCCATTCTGTTGTATGGTTTCTCCAGGATATTTGAATTTATTTACTCACTCTGACTTTTTATGTTTGTCATAATTTTTTTCGTCTGAAATTTTAAGACTACTTCTAGTTGCTATTTTTCCAGCAGATTTATTTGAATAACAGCATCTGACAATTTTTCTAAAAGTATTTCAAAATGATCTGCAAAAGGTAAGCAGTTCACCTTAATTCCATTTGTTTTTCTTCCGAGAATTATCAGTTCAATTTTGTGATTCCTTGCCTCCAAATTTCATAACCTTACAGTTTTTACTAGAATGCAGTTAAACAGAGAAGGTGATAAACCATCCCCTTGTCTAGCACCAGATTTCATTTCAATTGGCTGAGATAGTTCTCCCATAAATTTAACTTCGGATATCGTCTTGGGTAGAGTTTCGTGAATTACATTTGCTTATTTTGCTTTAACACCAAATTCTCTAGCGATTTTACCTGTTGTTTCACTATTTACCAAATCAAATCATTTTTTTGAAATCAATAAATGATACTATTGTTAGGTTGTTGGTTAATACTCCGTGGCGAATTACTGATTTTAAGTGAAAGGTGTGTTCTGCGCGCTATCTGTCCTTTCGAAAACCTCGCTGATGTTATTCCAATTGTCTGTCTAAATTTTCTACAACACTGCCCAGGAGAATATTTCATAACATTTTGTATGCTACTGGTAGACATCACACTCCTATAATTACTGACATTTTGTTTGTTTCCTTTTTTATGTAGATGGATTAACGCTATTTTCCACCCTTTTGGAATCTTTTAACTTTTCCAAATGTTCTCAAAAAGCAGTTGTAGATTATTTATAATCTTTGGTTCTGACTATTTTAGTAATTCTGCTGTAATGGAGTCTCAACCACTTATTTCGTTGTTTTTGAGTGATTTGATGGCTTCATGGGTTTGTTAGTCTGTTGTTGGGAAATCTTCCTGCAGATTTTGTAATATTCTTGAAAATTGCGGTTTAACTATTGGAACTGGATAGTTTAAGAGCCTGTCAAAAATGTTGCTAGTATTTCGCAATTTTCTTTGTTATTTAACCCTATTTTGCCAGTTTCATCTTTGAAACAAATGATTTGCGCTTGATACCATTTAAGTACATGTCTAAAAGTTGGTAAAATTTTCTTGTATTTCCATAAGCTCTTTATTTTTCAAAGCTATTTTGATTTTTGGGCTTGTTTTTGATGTTTCTTTACTTAGTTGTCTGAATTATTCTAAATGTTGCCCTTGTTTTTGAACATCTAATTTCTACAGTTTTGAGCTCTTTGTTCTAATGCTTCTTTACAGTCTTCGTTTCACCATGTCTTCTTTGTATCCTTGGACAGTCGTAAAGTATTCTCTGCTGCTTTAATAATTTGTATCTGAAGTTCAGGCCAATTCCCCTTGTTTCGTTTTCTCAGTTTCCTCTCTAAATTTTTCTACGTTTTCTATTGTAATATTAGCTGTAGTGGAGTTGTCTCTGACTACTTTCTTGCTTGTATTTATAGCTTTAGATAGGATAAATCGTATTTTAATCTAAGAGAGATAATGATCTGAATCAAATTCCCCACTTCTGATTACTTTAACACTCATAATTTCCATGATATTCCTTTTAGGTGAAGCTATGTGATCGTGCTTCTGGTTTTGGATTTGGAGTCATCCAACTTTTGGCTTTTCTTGGTAGTTTGCGAAAATGTGTGGACATCAGTTTTAACTAGAACATTTTATATATATTGATCAGTCTTTCACCATTTCTGTTTCTTCCTAAGTGGGCTGGATATGCGCCTACAATATTCTTAATTTTTTCTTCCTTCCTATCCCGCGCATTGCAATCGCCGAGAAGTATTTTATCGTTGTTATTAGATATATTAGAGATTTTAGATTCTAATAGATCTGAACACTGAGTTACTTTTGGCAGATCTCTTCTGTTATCATTGTTTATAGATGTATGACAATTTATAAGAGTATAGATTTTATTCTTGCACTTTATTGTTAATGTGCACGTTTCTGATTTCGACGTAAATTCTGTTATACTGTCTACGACTTTTTTACTTCCATAAAATGCTGTTCCAAATATTAGCAGTTTACCATTATTCTGTAATGTTGTGTGTCAACTATATTCTAATCTAAGAGTCTAGTTTCCTGCACTGCTGAAATTTGGATATGGTTCTTCTGTAAAAATGATTCCAGTTCTTTCTGTTTTCCAATTTTCAGAAGAGAGTTTACATTTAACTCTCCAAAGCAGTACTTCCTCCTGAACTAAAACTCTGAAGGATTTTTAATATAGTCCATCGCTTCATCATCGCAAAAGCTGGAACTTACCAGCGCCCTCGGTCCAGTTTCATTAGAAGATGTAATAGTGAATTCCTTATCAGATCTACCACCTGGGGTAGTTTGCCCATTATGTGAGCTTTCCATTTTGCGATTTGCAGCTGTATGTTGTAGAGAAATCTAGAATCATTCTTTAATTCCCAAAATAGACCGAGTTGTTAGCCTGGAATATTATTGATTCAGCAGCCGCTAACGTGTGGAACAGATGATGTCGGGGTACCACCACTAACATGTGGAACTGTCGTGCCCTCTGTCCATTTGAGCCTTGGACAAGAGGCTGCCTCTTTGGCCATCTCCATCACACGAAGTCCATCGTCGCTACCGTTGTAGGCTTCACCGTAATCCCGGGAATGGGTTCTTACATAATACTATCAGCAGGGCCAGTTGAAAAAACTTTTTTTTTAGGTATTAATTCTCCATCATTTATCCTTTATTCTGCTTGTGACAGGTAACCTTAGAACCTTTAGGACGCCGGTTGGCGGAGGTCTTCTGACTGTTATTACATTCCTTTTTCTCACGATTGTGATTTCGTGTTAAAATGCCACTTTCACTATAAAGTGCGTCAATGCAAAGCTCTTTTGAAGAGGAAGTGTTCTTATCTCACCAGTGTACAAATATTCCATGCGTATAATAAGGCAGAACTCGTCATTTATATGAAAGAACTTTTACAGGCCTACTCTTGGAATATTTAAACATGAATGGCACAAGAACATCGTCCTTTTAAAAAAGAACGACGCGTTAACGTATAGCTTGGTGGTGCTATAAACCGAAATCGTGATCGTGGCGAATGAATATTTATAAAGTTTGGGAGGAAAATGTTGTCCTTTCTGAGAAAACGCATGACTGTGGACGCAAGTAAAAAGAAAATAATAATTCGTCTAGAACCCCTGCAGCACAGGCCCGTACTCTATGGCCTTTCCTGTCGTCGGAGTAGTCGTTATCCTTTATAGACCTCTTGTTTTAGTTTTTGCTAAAGGTAAAAGTACAGATATGTTAAGCCTGTTTGCAAACTACTAATTCAACGAAGTCTAAATGTTCCATTAATAACGTTATAATTATGTTTGCGGATTGGGAAAGATATTCACCGGCGTATACATCTGCATACACATTCCGCAACCTACCATGTTTCTGTTCCACTCACAAATGGAGCCAGGAAGAAACAGCTGTCTATATGCCTTACGCAAAATATAATCGTTCTGTTGTAAGCTACAAATGCCGGTTTCGTAAATTTTCTCAGTAGTGTATCGCGAAAATTTGTGTTCATGATTCATCTTCATAATGGTCACGTGTTGATCAAATCTATCAGTAACAAATCTAGCAATAGGCTTCTGAATTGTTTCGATGTCCCTCTTTAATCCGACTTCGTGGGGATCCCAAACGCTCGAGCAGTGCTCAAGAACGTGTCGCGCGATCTACCTTATAGATGGGCTACACTTTTTCACAATTATTCCAATAAACCGATCTCGATGTCGACAGGATGTTACACCCAACCTTCCTCCCTTTCTCCCAATAAGCCGAAGTCGGCCATTCGCCTTCGCTACTACCATCCCTACGTCCTCCCTCCATTTCATATCGCTTTGCAACATTACGCCGAGATACTTAACCGACATGACAGCACAGCACAGCACCAATTCGAACACCACAGGATTGCTTTTTCTGCTCATCTGCATTAACTAACGTTTTTCAACATTTAGAACAAGATGCCGTTCATGATACGAAAAAAAATTCTATCTGAGTCGGTTTGTATCCTCCCACAATCACTCAACAACACAACATTCTCGTATACTTCGGCGTCATCAGCGAACAGTTGCAGACTGTTGTTCTTCCCTATCCGTCGGGTAATTTACGTAGAGAGAACAAGAGTAGTCCTATCGCACTTCCATGCGGCAGCCCTGGCTGTACCCTTGTCTCTGATGAACACTCGCCGTCGAGTTCAACGTATTGGGTTCTATTACTTAAGAAGTCTTCCAGCTCCTCACATTTCCGGGAACCCTATCCGTACACTCGGACATTCGTTAACAGTCTGCTGTGGGGAATCGTCTCAAACACTTTTCTGGAAATTATGAATATGGAATCTTCTAGTTTCTGATCATACATGAGAAAAGGTCTGTGTGAGTAACGCTCGAGCGCTGATTTTAAAATCCGTGTTGATCTGTGGACAGAAGCTTTTCTATCTCAAACGAATTTATTGTATTCGAATTTTGAATATGTTCAAAAATTGTGCAGCATACCGTTTTTACGATACTGGCATTTAATTTTGCGAGTTCGTTCTTTTTGTCTTCTTGTATACATGAATGACTTGCAATTTTTCCCAGTCACTAGGGACTTGGCGCTGGGCGAGAGATTCGCGATATATGCAAGCTAAGTCAATGCCTGTACTGTCTGTAGAACCAAATTGGGATCTCATCGAGACCTGGTGAGTTATTTGTTTTCATTTCTTTGAGCTGCTTCTCAACGCCAAAGATACGCAGATGTCCACACATCACGTCGGTTCCGAGAGTTCCGAAACCCGTACAGAACATTGGAACAGAGATCAACATAAGCATCATTTCCGCCCTTTTTATTGCTCATGAAAACTACACATTGCATGTTTTAACACGAAACAGCGAGACCTTCAGAGGTGCTGGTCCAGGCTGCTGTACACAGCCGGCCGCTGTGGCCCAGCGCTTCTTGGCGTTTCAGTGCGGAACCGCGCTGCTGTTGTGGTCGCAGGTTCGAATCCTGCCTCCGTCATGGATGTGTGTGATGTCCTTAGGTTAGTTAGGTTTAAGGAATTCTAAGTCTAGGGGACTGATGACTTCCGATGTTAAGTTCCATTGTGCTTAGAGCAATTTGAACCTTTTTTTTTTATTTTGCTGTACACACCGGTACCTCTAATACCCAGTAGAACGTCCTTTTGCATTGATGCATGCCTGTATTCGTCGTGGCATATTATCCACAAGTTCATCAAAACACTGTTGGTCCAGATCGTCCCACTCCTCAACGGCGATTCGGCGTAGATCCCTCAGAATGGTTGGTGGGTCACATTGTCCATAAATACCCCTTCACAATCTATCTCAGGCATGTTCGATAGGGTTCATGTCTGGAGAATATGCTGGCCACTCTAGTCGAGCGATGTCGTTATCCTGGAGGAAGTCATTCACAAGTTGTGCACGATGAGGAAGCGAATTGTCGTCCATTAAGACGAATGCCTCGACAATGCATTGCCGATATGGTTGCACTATCTGTCGGAGGATGGCATTCACGTATCGTACAGCCGTTACGGCGCCTTCCATGACCACCAGCGGCGTACGTGGGCCCCACATAATGCCACCCCAAAACATCATGGAACCTCCACCTTGCTGCACTCGCTGTACTGTGTGTCTAAGACGTTCAGCCTGACCGGGTTGCCTCCAAACACGTCTCTGACGATTGTCTGGTTGAAGGCATATGCGACACTCATGGGTGAAGAGAACGTGATGCCAATCCTGAGCGGTCCATTCGACATGTTGTTGGGCCCATTTATACCACGTTGCATGGTGTCGTGGTAGCAGTGACGTAACTCGCCATGGACGTCGGGAGTGAAGTTCCGCTTCATGCATCCTACTGCTCACAGTTTGAGTCGTAATACGACGTCATGAGGCATTGTTCAACATGGTGGCGTTGATGTCAGGGTTTCCTCGAGTCATAATCCGTAGGCAGCGGTCATCCACTGCAGTAGTAGTCCATGAGCGGCCTTAGCGAGGTATGTGATCGACAATTCCTGTCTCTCTGTGTCTCCTCCATGTCCAAACAACATCGCTTTGGTTCACTCCGAGACGCATAAACACTTCCCTAGTTGAGAGCCCTTCCTGGCACAAAGTAACAACGCGGAAGCGATGGAACCGGGATAATGACCGTCTAGGTTGAGTTGAACTACAGACAATACGAGCCGTGTACCTCCTTCCTAGTGGAATGACGAACAGATTGGCTGTCGGACCCCTCCGTCTAATAGGCGCTACTCATACATGGTTGTTTACATCTTTGGGGGGGGGGGGGGGGGTTTGGTGACATCTCTGAACAGTCAAATGGACTGTGTCTGTGATACAATATCCACAGTTAATGTCTGTCTTTAGGAGTTCTGGAACCGGGGTGATGAAAAACTTATTTAAATGTGTTTATATCCGAGATATGTAAGTCTGTGCGACGGTCAAACGATGGTACGCTTGCACTATGATTTTCTCAAACGCAAAATTTAAAACTCCTCTCTCGTTTCCTTTTGCTGTCTTCTATTGCCACAACAGACTGGTCAAGCAGTTGGTTTGTAAATGATGGTTGTTCCGCAAAACAGTACCCTGCTTAAAACTTCGCACCACAATTCAGATTTCGTAGAGACCGTTCGGAGAACTGATTCTGTCTAGATACAAGCCTTTTATCTGCTTAGTGATTTTACGTATGATCAAAATTTTCCGGACAAGATCTTCCACTTAGGTGGGACGCTGGAAGTGGTTGTATGCATCGCTCATCGATCTTTACATAACGGACGAACTTCGACTAACTTTTGCCTGTCGTCTTGTTAGTATCACATGGATTGTCTTACGTCCAATGGGATGTCTTCGATTAGCTGCGACAATATATCAAGAGTTGTAGATACTTGTGGCTGTTGTAGAATACCATAAATAAAACACCGAACAGTGATGCTATTCTCGAAAAGCACCTCATATTCACCAAAGTCTTTGTTTATCGGCTGCTCCCATTCAGCTGGTTTTTTCAACTGAACTGTAGTGTATATTGCGATTACTGATGTGCCCGTGGTTTGTAAATGATATTTGTTCTGAAAAGCCGTACCATGCATAAAACTTCGCATCAGAATGTAGATTTCGTAGAGAGCATTCGGAGAATTGTAACTGATTCTGAAAGTTAAAAGTGGGTAATTAGTTTTTTTACCTGGTAATGTACAGTTATATTTACTGATATTTGTCTGTGTGGTATTGTGAAATTGAACTTGCGATTGCAGAAACAGTTAAGCTCGTATTTTAGTTCTAAAGTGACCTCGTAATTCTTGAAAAGTGACCAGCAGTCCAAAAGCTAATCATAAATGCAACATTAAACTGTCTACTGCAAACACGTGCCGAGAGAAGTCTGTTCTGTTATATTAAAGGAAAACTGTCCTGTTAGCGATAATACAAGCAATCTGACTGCGAGAAAAATATGAAATATAAATAACTACCATAACTGCCCAGCCTGAAAAGTATGTCACTGTTGGACGTTAATTGTATCACATGTAAATTATAAATGGCCTACCTGTTTGTATAATGAATGAATGCTGTGCTGCCGCTACCTCCAAACTGCTCCGGCTGCTGCTGTTAGGCCGGTGAAAAAATAAAAATTCAAACTACTTGCAACGCGGTGTACAATGCATGCTTTAAACTATAAAGACATACACAAAACTTCTGTGCCGATAAATCTCATTCCTGCAATGATCATTGTCAATTAAGGTTCTATTACTGAAAAACTCGGAAAATCAAAATTACATATGTGAAACTGGAAGTAAAGAGCCGAATTCTGATTGACAGAAAAACAATAAAGTAACTGTATTAACAAAAGTGTACATCACTAAGACATAATATTGTAACACTTGAAATATTGAAATTCAGGTTACATTAATAGTGGAAAAAGCTGAACAAATTTTCTTTATTTTCTCGCAAACACATATGCTATCCATCTTAGAAGAAAAATCAGTAGATCACACATTGTTACGTTGTCATAAAAATGTCCAATTCTACATCCGAGACCAAATTAACTAATACGCTTGGACGTCTCGCAAATGCGCCTTCACAGTACGTTATGAAGTCTTCTGAATTAATTTACAAAATATCTCTCCATAAGGGCAACACGATGAAAGAAAATTATTGCCGGCTCACAGCACAGGCCACACACATTTTACTACATCACAAGGTACAGCTCGACTCCTCTTCCCTCTCTCCAAGACTGCACTCCACTCACAAACAAAGGTTCTACTAGCAGTGTCGCACAGAGCAACCTTTTTTGCCGAGATGTTGCCCGCTATAACTCAGATGCTATTGGAACTTTGCTTTTCCACTCGACATCCAAAATATTACCAAAATTACAATTTTCTGTATAAAACAAAACCCTTACAAAGGCATTTCAGTGAAGGAGTAGATGAAGGTGAATTAGGAAAGGATGGAATACGACGTAATTTGGTATTCGCAAAACACATTCAAGCTAGCTCGTAGTGACACGCAGTTTTGCTGCTGCTAAAATATCGGTTTCATTTCTTCCGTCATTTCCTGTTTCTGCTTGGCGCACATTTAGGTTCTTGAGTTTTTTATAATGTTTGGAAAGACGGAAAGGGTACCTTTTAGTGTACATCCGCACGACTGGCCTGCGGTGACATTCACCATAAACAAACACTGTGTCCTCATTTTTGACTGTCGTATACAAATGGTTCAAATGGCTCTGAGCACTATGGGACTTAACATCTGTGGTCATCAGTCCCCTAGAAATTAGAACTACTTAAACCTAACTAACCTAAGGACATCACACACATCCATGCCCGAGGCCGGATTCTAACCTGCGACCGTAGCGGTCGCGCGGCTCCAGACCGAAGCGCCTAGAACTGCTCGGCCACTTCGGCCGGCCCCACCTGGCTAGCCGCGCTGTCTAAGACGCTGCTTCCCGAGCGGGAAGGCGTGCCGGTACCCGGCAAGTATCCGCCCGGAGGATTAGTGTCGAGGTCCGGTGGACCGGTCAACCTGTGGATAGTTTTTAAGGCGGTTTTCCATCTGCCTCGGCGAATGCGGGCTGGCTCCCCTTATTCCGCCTCGGTTACACCATTTCGGCGATTACTGCGCAAACATTGTCTCCACCTACGCGTACACCATAATTACCAGGCAAACATTTGGGGTGACACGCGTCTGGTATGAGACGTTCCTGGGCGGTCCACTGAGGGCCGAACCCTGGGTTCGGTGTGGGGCTGCGGTGGGGTTCGTCGACTGCTGTGGCCTATTGCCGGGTCCTGAACCACTGAGGGCTACGGCGGAACAAAGCCTCTCCGTCGTTTCTAGGTCTCCGGTTCAGTACACAATATCGGTCTGCTTAGCTTTGGCACAGTAAGCCAGACGTTTGTGGGGCCTTTTCTCTTGACGACGACAGAGTGGTTAGCGGTGCTGTTATGTATTACTGTTTCTCGAAGTTTTACACATGCTATGTCGCTGATATGCTCTTCGAATGATCTTTACAACGCCCTAAAAAAAGAAATTAATGTAAGTTTTTACAATATCGTTGTCTGATTCGCTAGCTATGAAAGTTGAAAAAAGTTCGCCACACTGTCCTCTGCAACGTACTGAAAATCACACCTCGATACATTTACCCAATCTCAATTTCGTTTTCTCCCTCTCTGAGGCCGGCCGGTGTGGCCGTGCGGTTCTAAGCGCTTCAGTCTGGAATCTCGTGACCGCTACGGTGGCAGGTTCGAATCCTGCCTTGGGCATGGATGTGTGTGATGTCCTTAGGTTAATTAGGTTCAAGTAGTTCTAAGTTCTAGGGGACTGATGTCCACATATGTTAAGTCCCATAGTGCTCCGAGCCATTTGAACCTCTCTGAGGAAGATGGGCTGCAGGAGGTCAGAACCCATATAAGTCAGTTGCTGTTGTGCTTTGGTGGCACTGTTCAATTTTAAATTAGCGTACTTTTTCAATTTTGATCACAATGATGCAAGTTGATCCACGCCGGTGGGAGGAACACGTTCATATTGCGTTGCTGAATCCCGGCATTTGCCTTACGGCTGAGAAAGATCTCCCTGCAGTAAAACCCTAAGCTGGGATTGTTAACATGATGTCCTGGCATTCTGTATCTTGTTATCTTCTTGTAGTTAGCAAGAGACGACTCTGTTGTCAAGAATCTCTGTAATAATAAGTTTACATCATATATGGTGGATCCTTCTCTATTGTGGTAGATGTAGTTTGTCGAAGAAGAATGTCATAGACTTACCTGTTACAGAGTGACTGGTTAAGCAATTTCGATGTGGCTTCCAGAATGATGTGAGAAGGGTAAATGCATCTGAAGGGTGGAAAGTCAAAAATCGTCGGTTCGGCGTGCATTACTTTACTGAGTCAAAATCTGGCGCATTGTCCTTTAATTCTGTCCAGTATTTTCCTTTTGTCGAGGTATTCACGTAGTCTATGGGGAAGGAAGCCATGGGAAAGATCACCAGCTATTCGCAACATTCCGCTGTCCGTAGACATGATCTTCCTGGATCGTCCTAAGTGACGTAACCCACACATACATTTCGTATTCAAGTATAGGGCTGATGAAAATTTCGTATATGAGCAGCGATACTGATGGGCTGGCGCCACGTATTCTGTTTCACTAATAGTAATAATTTAGTCTGTTTTCAGGTTTTCTTATTTTCTTCGTTTTTTGAAATTTTTCATTTGTCAGTTTAAAGGTTCGTCAAGCAAATTCTGATGTGCTTACCATGTGATTTTTTTGTCCCCACAGCCGAATTTTTAAGTCTGTGTGGATGTTGTGTTTGCAGCAAAGTGAAATACCTCTGTCAGAACAGTATCAACTGGATTTTGTGGGATTAGGTCGTATCTGCCTCTTGCAACCAGAACTCAAGTATATTTATGTAGCCATTGGCCTGTTTGTTGATTCTGTCACAAGTTGAGGTGGGACACCAATAGGGGCTGGAACACTTGCACAGAGTGACATTTGCATGAAGTGACACATGCATGGAGCCTGGGGCTCTTGCCGGGCTAACCGGCTTTTGACAGTGACAAGCGAGATAAGCAGTTCTTCACAGTTGCTCATGCGAGCTAACTCGCGCTCACACCGCAGCTTCAGGGTGGCTCATTAATGCGTTTTGTGGCAAATTTATTTTTAAGACCGTTGTATTAATGAGAACTGACAATGAAATTTAATGTTTCTTTGTAATATCTTGATAATGAACTGAACATGGGACCGCTAGGTAACGAACATGATATTTCTTACGAGTGTTCCAGCCTTATGACTGCCACTGTAGGACGACTTTTAAATTGACAAATTTGTATTTCGTTACAATTTTATTTAAACGTTAAACATAAAAACAATTTTTTTGGTAATTTGTCGTAAGTTCCTGTGGTATCAAACTGCTGAGGTCATCGGTCCCTAAAGGGTTACACATTACTTAATGTAACGTAAAATATCTTATGCTAAGAACAGCACACACACCCTTGCCCGAGGGAGGACTCGAACCTCCGACGGAGGGAACCGCGCGAACTGTGGCAAGGCGTAAAGACCGCGGGGCTATCCCGCGCGGCCATAAAAACACAGACTGCCAATGAATATTACTTACTTTGCTTTTCACTAAAGGATCAATCGCTCTTACCACTTTTCGAGTAATGCTAATTCGAAGACAAGCTCTTAAACTGATGCCTGCCGGTGAGCCCCTCTGGGTTGACTTCGTTCTCTTCATTGCGTAAAAAAGCAGTACGTACATGCAAGTCTAAACATCGGCATAATCGTAGCTACAGATTAGTAAAGTGGTAAAAATTTACTTTGGGTAAACAGAAGGCTATGAGACTAATGTTGTATTAAAATAATCACGCAAAGGTCATACGTATAAGTTCTAGCTACAGCAGAGTTTACACGCTGACAACCCGAAAATCAGCGATGGTAGCTTGAACTAATTGTAGACTCATATCTTGATAATGAACTGAACATGGGACCGCTAGGTAACGAACATGATATTTCTTACGAGTGTTCCAGCCTTATGACTGCCACTGTAGGACGACTTTTAAATTGACAAATTTGTATTTCGTTACAATTTTATTTAAACGTTAAACATAAAAACAATTTTTTTGGTAATTTGTCGTAAGTTCCTGTGGTATCAAACTGCTGAGGTCATCGGTCCCTAAAGGGTTACACATTACTTAATGTAACGTAAAATATCTTATGCTAAGAACAGCACACACACCCTTGCCCGAGGGAGGACTCGAACCTCCGACGGAGGGAACCGCGCGAACTGTGGCAAGGCGTAAAGACCGCGGGGCTATCCCGCGCGGCCATAAAAACACAGACTGCCAATGAATATTACTTACTTTGCTTTTCACTAAAGGATCAATCGCTCTTACCACTTTTCGAGTAATGCTAATTCGAAGACAAGCTCTTAAACTGATGCCTGCCGGTGAGCCCCTCTGGGTTGACTTCGTTCTCTTCATTGCGTAAAAAAGCAGTACGTACATGCAAGTCTAAACATCGGCATAATCGTAGCTACAGATTAGTAAAGTGGTAAAAATTTACTTTGGGTAAACAGAAGGCTATGAGACTAATGTTGTATTAAAATAATCACGCAAAGGTCATACGTATAAGTTCTAGCTACAGCAGAGTTTACACGCTGACAACCCGAAAATCAGCGATGGTAGCTTGAACTAATTGTAGACTCACGCGTTGAGTGTTACTTCTGAAAACAAAAATTTATTTTTGTAGTGAAAATGTTGGAAAAATTATTGAGACGTTTGTTCCGCTGCTCCTGTGTGATGAACACTTTCTTGAGTCATGCTGCTTAAAAGTTGAGGTTTTTTTCTGCACTTCGGCTTCTCGCTGTTCGCCTTCCAAATGTCTATCATCTCATGTTTGGAAATCTGTTGTAATGTTGCTGTAAACTGAATGTTTTCGCCGTGTTTAAGGTTTTGAAGCACGTTAATAGAACACTAGGCGTATCAAAACACCATCGCCTACAATAAACTTATAGACTAAGCATCCTGCACTGATATGTAGCTGTTGATGTGTCTCACCGCCCTGAAGTTCCCAACCCGCACATCATGCTACTTTTCATTCCATTAAAAACAGCTACTCTCGATTTTAAGGGAACACCGCTCTAAAACTTCAATTTATTAAAAAAAATTAAATGCTATTTCATATCTTAGGAGTGTTTACTCTTAGATCCGAAACCGGTTCGGCTGTATTCGATTTATATGTATGTCTAAGAAATACACTCCTGGAAATTGAAATAAGAACACCGTGAATTCATTGTCCCAGGAAGGGGAAACTTTATTGACACATTCCTGGGGTCAGATACATCACATGATCACACTGACAGAACCACAGGCACATAGACACAGGCAACAGAGCATGCACAATGTCGGCACTAGTACAGTGTATATCCACCTTTCGCAGCAATGCAGGCTGCTATTCTCCCATGGAGATGATCGTCGAGATGCTGGATGTAGTCCAGTGGTACGGCTTGCCATGCCATTTCCACCTGGCGCCTCAGTTGGACCAGCGTTCGTGCTGGACGTGCAGACCGCGTGAGACGACGCTTCATCCAGTCCCAAACATGCTCAATGGGGGACAGATCCCGAGATCTTGCTGGCCAGGGTAGTTGACTTACATCTTCTAGAGCACGTTGGGTGGCACGCGATACATGCGGACGTGCATTGTCCTGTTGGAACAGCAAGTTCCCATGCCGGTCTAGGATTGGTAGAACGATGGGTTCGATGACGGTTTGGATGTACCGTGCACTATTCAGGTCCCCTAGACGATCACCAGTGGTGTACGGCCAGTGTAGGAGATCGTTCCCCACACCATGATGCCGGGTGTTGGCCCTGTGTGCCTCGGTCGTATGCAGTCCTGATTGTGGCGCTCACCTGCACGGCGCCAAACACGCATACGACCATCATTGGCACCAAGGCAGAAGCGACTCTCATCGCTGAAGACGACACGTCTCCATTCGTCCCTCCATTAACGCCTGTCGCGACACCACTGGAGGCGGGCTGCACGATGTTGGGGCGTGAGCGGAAGACGGCCTAACGGTGTGCGGGACCGTAGCCCAGCTTCATGGAGACGGTTGCGAATGGTCCTCGCCGATACCCCAGGAGCAACAGTGTCCCTAATTTGCTGGGAAGTAGCGGTGCGGTCCCCTACGGCACTGCGTAGGATCCTACGGTCTTGGCGTGCATCCGTGCGTCGCTGCGGTCCGGTCAACTGCACATACGGTTCACGTCCACGCTGTCGCGGCATGCTACCAGTGTTAAAGACCGCCATGGAGCTCCGTATGCCACGGCAAACTGGCTGACACTGACGGCGGTGGTGCACAAATGCTGCGCAGCTAGCGCCATTCGACGGCCAACACCGCGGTTCCTGGTGTGTCCGCTGTGCCGTGCGTGTGATCATTGCTTGTACAGCCCTCTCGCAGTGTCCGGAGCAAGTATGGTGGGTCTGACACATCGGTGTCAATGTGTTCTTTTTTCCATTTCCAGGAGTGTATTTGAAATACTGACAGCGTAATGGGGTGCGACAGACCAAAAGACACCAACGATAATTTATGATTTCTATCATCATCAAACAGAATCATCTTTACTCCAACCTTGGCACAATGTCAAACTAGGAATAACAAGTAGCAAGATTTCCAGGAAAACGGAAGCGAAACAATTGGCAGCCAGTCGTTGGAAGTAGATTACTTTGCCTGTTGACTGTGTAAATGCAAATTTACGGAATACCACTGATGTGCTGTTCAGTAGCTGGGGTAATTTAAAGGACACGGTTGATTTTCTCTCCCAACAACAGCCTTTTCTATGTCTCTAATAGCTTTGCTGTCGTCGGTAAGTTAAAACAGAACTTTCCTTAGCTTGTTACAAGCATAGAGTGTGAGAAGAAAATGGATGATTTTGTTTTTGGAGCACAGTTTCAGGTGCTACGACAAATTTCTCAAAGGAGGGAATAACGTCGTCTCACATTTATGAATGCGTCGAGGAGTTTGCAACACGTGAATTTCTCATAGTCAGAGAACTGTAAACAGAACACAAAATACCGTGATTTATAGCTCACAGAGTTTCATTCGGTGGTTCTGTGGGTCAGTAACGAATTGCAAAGTTTCCGTATTCAGTACTCATTACGTTCTAGAATTTTAGTGCAGCATGTATCGCACCTTTCACCTGTCACAGTGATTTTTTAATATGAAAATTCAAAGTTGCATCAAAGTCCACGTTAGGTTCAAGAAGTAAATGTAACGGCCGCATTAAGACAAGCGAATACCATTTGCTGTACAATTACGCATAGAAAGGACTGCGATGATCAAACCAGCAAAAGGTTGTGGACAGCTTCCGTTTCTTCCGTGAAGGACTAGTTAGTTGGTTTGGTCACATAATTAATCTGAATCGCTTAGGACAGACACACAACTGTCTTTTATAGTCATGGTATAGTGGAGCATATTACAGCGCCATTAGACGCTGATTATTATTCGGTTGGGGCCGTTACCCTGATTGGTCAGTAACATAGAGCCTATTATTTATGCAGTCTGGCGTGGTTTTAAGAAGTTACATGTACAAATGCAGTTGATGTTACGATGAAACTTCAATTAACCAGTGTGGTCCTATTTTTCTTTGCGGGACAATAATTATGTGATCTTCCATATCGATGCAGCATTCAGAGCTTTTATTAAGACTTCTCTGAAGTAGTAACACAACACGTATTTTGTTGATTACTTCCAGAGAACGAAAATCGTTTCTCATCTTCTTCTCTGAAAACCTCTGGTGTCGAAAAACTTCGCATATGGGTGCAAATCGTTTCGTTGAAGTAGCGACTTCTAGTTGTGCGCCCTTGCTGGAAGCCCTAACCAGCATTATGAGAATTGATGAATACTTATAACTAAAAACTTCCAGACGGAAAAAGCCTCACTTTAACTTGTGGGATTCCCTGTGAGTGAAGGACGTGTCTTGCAACGTGTGCCACATCCAACTAAACGAGATATCTGCTCTGAACGGTTAGTCAGATTGGAACGCTGTAGGTAACGGAGCTTTCAAGGCACGAATGGGACTGAGTCTGCTGTATGCTTTACTGTCTATATTAACATATAATAGCAGCGAAATCTGAGGGTGACTGTGCAGTTTAAAAACAGTCCGTTTGGTACCCTGATGTCACCTGTTACCATTATGTTTCTTACTTGCAGGAATAATCTCACCAATCTTCGCATAAATTCAGCTTATTTTTGTACCAGTTTGTTGTTGTTGTTGTTGTGGTCTTCATCCTGAGACTGGTTTGATGCAGCTCTCCATGCTACTCTATCCTGTGCAAGCTGCTACATCTCCCAGTGCGTACTGCAGCCTACATCCTTCTGAACCTGCCTAGTGTATTCATCTCTTGGTCTCCCTCTACGATTTTTATCCTCCACGCTGCCCTCCAATACTAAATTGGTGACCCCTTGATGCCTCAGAAAATGTCCTACCAACCGATCCCTTCTTCTAGTCAAGTTGTGCCACAAACTCCTCCCCAATTCTATTCAGTACCTCCTCATTAGTTATGTAATCTAGCCATCTAATCTTCAGCATTCTTCTGTCGCACCACATTTCAAAAGATTCTATTCTCTTCTTGCCCAAACTATTTATCGTCCATATTTCACTTCCACACGTGAACCATAGACCTTACCGTTGGTGGGGAGGCTTGCGTGCCTCTGCGATACAGATAGCCGTACCGTAGGTGCTACCACAACGGAGGGGTATCTGTTGGGAGGCCAGACAAACGTATGGTTCCTGAAGAGGGGCAGCAGCCTTTTCAGTAGTTGCAGGGACCACAGTTTGGATGATTGACTGATCTGGCCTTGTAACACTAACCAAATCGGCCTTGCTGTGCTGGTAATGCGAACGGCTGAAAGCAAGGGGAAGCTTCGGCCGTAATTTTTCCCAAGGGCATGCAGCTTTACTGTATGGCATGGAGAGCTGCATCAAACCAGTCTCAGGACTGAAGACCACAACAACAGCTCCATACAAATACTTTCAGAAACGACTTCCTGACACTTAAGTCTATACTCGACGTTAACAAATTCCTCTTCTTCAGAAACGCTTTCCTTGCCATTGTCAGTCTACTTTTTATATCCTCTCTACTTCGACCATCATCAGTTATTTTGCTCCCCAAATAGCAAAACTCGTTTACTACTTCAAATGTCTCATTTCCTAATCTAATTCCCTCAACATCACCCGACTTAATTCGACTACATTCCATTATCCTCGTTTTGCTTCTGTTGATGTTCATCTTATAGCCTCCTTTCAAGACACTGTTCATTCCGTTCAACTGCTCTTCCAAGTCCTTTGCTGTCTCTGACAGAATTACAATGTCATCGGCGAACCTTAAAGTTTTTATATCTTCTCCATGGATTTTAATACCTACTCCGAATTTTCCTTTTGTTACCTTTACTGCTTGCTCAATATACAGATTGAATAACATCGGGGAGAGGCTACACGTCTGTTTCACTCCCTTCTCAACCACTGCTTCTCTTTCATACCCCTCGACTCTTATAACTGCCATCTGGTTTCTGTACAAATTGAAAATAGCCTTTCGCTCCCTGTATTTTACCCCTGCCACCTTCAGAATTTGAAAGAGTATTCCAGTCAACATTGTCAAAAGCTTTCTCTAAGTCTACAAATGCTAGAAACGTAGGTTTGCCTTTCCTTAATCTTTCTTCTAAGATAAGTCGTAAGGTCAGTATTGCCCCACGTGTTCCAACATTTCTACGGAATCCACCTGATCTACCCCGAGGTCGATTTCTACCAGTTTTTCCATTCGTCTGTAAATAATTCGTGTTAGTATTTTGCAGCCGTGGCTTATTAAACTGATAGTTCGGTAATTTTCACATCTGTCAACACCTGCATTCTTTGGGATTGGAATTATTATATTCTTCTTGAAGTCTGAGGGTATTTCGCCTGTTTCATATATTTTGCACACCAGGTGGTAGAGATTTGTCAGGACTGGCTCTCCCAAGGCTGTTAGTAGTTCTAATGGAATGTTATCTACACCCGGGGCCTTGTTTCGACTTGAGTCTTTCAGTGCTCTGCCAAACTCTTCACGCAGTATCATATTCATTTCATCTTCATCCACATCCTCTTCCATTTCCATAATATATCCCTCAAGTACATCGCCCTTGTATCCATCTGAGCTCTTGATATTCATACAAGTGGTTCTCTTTTCTCCGAAGGTCTCTTTAATTTTCCTGTAGGCAGTATCTATCTTACCCCTAGTGACATAAGCCTCTACATCCTTACATTTGTCCTCTAGCCATCCCTGCTTAGCCATTTTGCACTTTCCGTTGACCTCATTTTTGAGACGTTTGCATTCCTTTTTGCCTGCTTCATTTACTGCATTTTTATATTTTCTCCTTTCATCAATTAAATTCAATATTTCTTCTGTTACCCAAGGATTTCTACTAACCCTCGTCTTTTTACCTAATTGATCCTCTGCTGCCTCCACTACTTCATCCCTCAAAGCTACCCATTCTTCTTCTACTGTATTACTTTGCCCCTTTCTTATCAATTGTTCCCTTATGCTCTCCCTGAAACTCTGTACAATCTCTGGTTTAGTCAGTTTATCCAGTTCCCATCTCCTTAAATTCCCACCTTTTTGCAGTTTGTTCAGTTTTAATCTACAGTTCATAATCAATAGAGTGTGGTCAGAGTGCACATCTGCCCCTGGAAATGTCTTACAATTTAAAACCTGGTTCCTAAATCTCTGTCTTACCATTATATAATCTATCTGACACCTGTCGGTATCTCCAGGTTTCTTCCATGTATACAACCGTCTTTTGTGATTCTTGAACCAAATGTTAGCTGTGATTCTACTAGGCGGAATGCAAAATTCTACTAGGCGGATTCTTCTTTCATTTCTTACCCCCATTCCATATTCACCTACTACGTTTCCCTCTCTTCCTTTTCCTACTCTCGAATTCCAGTCACCCATGACTATTAAATTTTCGTCTCCCTTCACTATCTGAATAATTTCTTTTATCTCATCATACATTTCTTGAATCTCGTCATCTGCAGAGCTAGTTGGCATATAAACTTGTACTACTGTAGTAGGGGTGGGCTTCGTGTCTATCTTGGCCGCAATAAGGCGTTCACTAAGCTGTTTGTAATAGCTTACCCACACTCCTATTTTTTTATTCATTATTAAACCTACTCCTGCAATACCCCTATTTGATTTTGTATTTATAACCCTGTATTCACCTGACCAGAAGTCTTGTTCCTCCTGCCACCGATCTTCGCTAATTCCCACTATATCTAACTTCAACCTATCGATTTCCCTTTTTAAATTTTCTAGGCTACCTGCCCGATTAAGGGATCTGACATTCCACGCTCCGAACCGTAGAACGCCAGGTTTCTTTCTCCTGATAACGACGTCCTCTTGAGTAGTCCCCGGCCGGAGATCCAAATGGGGGACTATTTTCCCTCTGGAATATTTTACCCAAGAGGACGCCATCATCATTTAACCATACAGTAAAGCTGCATGCTCTCGGGAAAAATTACGGCCGTAGTTTCCCCTTGCTTTTAGCCTTCCGCAGTGCCAGCACAGCAAGCCCGTTTTGGTTAGTGTTACATGGCCAGATCAGTCAATCATCCAGACTGTTACCCCTGCAACTACTGAAAAGGCTGCTGCCCCTCTTCAGGAACCACACGTTTGTCTGGCCTCTCAACAGATACCCCTCCGTTATTGTTGCACCTACGGTACGGCTATCTGTATCGCTGAGGCACGCTAGCCTCCCCACCAACGGCAAGGTCTATGCTTCATGGGGGGGTACCAGATTATAAGATGATAATTTGCGAAATTATTTATTCCACAAACTTGGGGGAGCTCAGCTTGGATCATACTGACCCTACGGCTAACTAACAAGATGGATGAAGAAAAGAAAATGTACAATAATACCATATGTACATTTAAAGAAAACTTTTGACGATTTAAACTGGAACACACACTGTGACATTCTTAAGGTAACTGGGATAAAATACAGAATGCAAAAAGTTATTTACAGCTTGCACAGGAACCAAAAGAATAATCGAAGGACACGAAAGGGAAGCAGCAGTTGAGAATGGAAGAAGACAAGATTATGGCTTATCCCTAATATTCAATCTGTGCATTGAGCAAACAGTAAACGAAACCAAGGAGAAATTTTGAAACTGGTTTCAAGCTGAGGCAGAAGACATAAAAATATTGAGTCTGGCTTATGACATTGTAATTTTGTTAGGAACAGCATAGGACTTGGAAGGTCAGTTGAACGGAATGGATATGTTATGAGATGAAAACAAAAATAAAACATGGGTAATAAAATGTAATCGAATTAAATCGGATGATTCTGATAGAATGCTACTAGGAAGCTGGACATTGAAAGCTATCTTTGAGGTTTGGTATTTGTGCAGGGAAAAAAAAAAAAAAAAAAAAAAAAAAAAACAGACGATGGCCGAAGCGGAGAGCATATAAAACGAAAACTGGCATTAGTAAGAAAAACATCATGAAAAAGAGATATTTAGTATCGGATATAAATTTATGAAATCATTTCTGAAGACATTTATATGTTGTATAATCTTGTACGGAACTAAAACGTGGAGGATCAAAAGTTATGACAAGAAGGGAATAGAAGCTTTCGAAATATGGTGCAGAGAAATGTTGAAGATTAAGTGGATAGATCGAATAACTAATCAAGTGGCACTGAAACGAACTGGAGAAAACAGAAATGTATGGCACAACCTGACTAAAAGAAGGGATCAGTTGAAATGACATATTGGGCTCGTCAGTTTGGCAAAGTAAGAAAGTGTATATGTGTGATTATGAGTGTATGTGGAGAGAGAGAGCAGAATCGAATAAAAGTTATAGAGGGAGACCACAGTTGGGTGACTATAGGCTGACTAAAATGGACGCAGGTTCCAGCAGTTACGCATTGTTGAAGAGCCTTGCACAGAGGGGACTAGTGTGAAGAGCTGCATCAAACCAGTAACGGGCTCAAGAGAACAACAACAACAAAAACAAGAAAATGAAGGAATAGCGACATACTGACGTGATGGGCGCAAGTAACAACGCTTTGAATGAGTCTTGTTTCCGGTGTGCTTATTATCTAATTATTTGTATCAGTGACCCAATCAGTGTGTGACTAGTGAGACGTTATCATGGCATCGGAAGTGGTTACAACAACAAATTTAGTAAATTTTGTTGAAGAGTAGCTTCTCAACAATCAAGTCTACTGCGACTTATCTCAGGACCCAACAAATCTTAACCAACGTCATCACATCAGTTCTTTCAACAATACGATAAACTAACCAGTTATTGCAAATTTAGCAGAATTCAGCTACCTTATCACCAGATTACATTTTGAGGACACCATGGCTATAAGGTAAGTTGTGAAACGGCAACCAGGTTAAACTGATAACATATTTAAACTATGTTTTATATTCGTTTGCCTTTAATGATCCCGAACATAACTTCCGTCATCAGCTGACTCATAATTTGTTGCATGTTTTTGGATTCCATGGTGATCTACAGCAACAACAAAGGAATAAGTTTTATATAAGGGGTGATCTAAAAGTTTCTGTTAGCTGTGTCAATCAGATAAAATCGCTCTGAGCGTTGAGGTAGCCATCCCACCGACACACAACGTAGAAGATACCTGTTTGATAAAACACCATATCCTCGTGCATGCAGAAGTCCGTAACTGCCTGTTGCACAGCCTTGTCTGACAGGAACCGTCAATCTTTCAACACACTTTTTAAGAGAACGAAGGTGTGATAGTTGCGTACCGAGAGATCATGACTTTAGGGCGGCTGCTCGAGTATCTACCACTTGAGTTGGTGTATCTTCTGTGTTAAAATGTCTGGGATATGGAGACATGCGTTATCATGGAGCAGCAACAACCCCTTGGCCCACCATTTGACAACTGTGGTTTTCAGGTCTCACCCACACATCCCTCGATATCTGATGGATGTCTATTGGTGCTTGTCCTTCGACAGCCAAGAAAAGAGTAACAGCACGTTGATCCTGTTTGGACACATTTGGTAACAACGTCGCTATTGTGTGATTCTTCAGTTTCTCCCGGCGCATTTCTTGGTCAAACAGTCCAGGGCTGTACTGTCAGTCTATAGTGTCCAACGGGCACAAGATTTCGGCGATCAGACATATCATCATCGTCAGGTGCGCTGCGAGACGTCTAACAGGGGCAGGGGATTTAAAACGGCCGCCCGCCCTCAGGAGCTCAGTTCGTCAGCGGACCTGACGATGGCAACATGTCTGGTATTGTGCCCATTGGACACTATGGACTGGCTGTACACCCATGGACTGTTTAAGCAACGTCGCTATTATTCATGCCTTCACATTGACCACATGTATGTTGGAAAGACAAACTAATCTCTTGCCTACATGTCGGTGCTTGTACACTCACGTCAGAGTCGCACTACATTAATTCTACGCTGCAGTAGCTCCCACAAACAGGAACTTTTTGATCGTCTCTTATGTACTGGAAACAGGAATTGCTGTACCGAGGCTTAACGCCTGCGACCTCATCAGCCAAGGTCACATCAGTGCTTCGAATATGCCTAACATAAAGGGGACAATTTTTCACCGGAGAGACGGCCGTGCTCCGACCGTCCAGCAGGAGGCGACCCAAGCGCCGCTGGAGGCCGCGAGCCGTGCAGATCTACTGTCTTCTGCAAGACATATGTCCGAAAATAGGCCCAACTGTTTTCTAGCGCCGACTGGTACTTAGTGCAGCGTTCGGGCCAGGCGAGAGCAGATCAGTTCACCCCAAGTGAGTTTTCCTGGGCCGGATCCGCAAGGAGTCCATCAATGTATACCGCAGAGACAGACTGGACAGTGAAGGGGGAGGCATGTTTATAGCGATAAGAAGTGCAATAGTACCGAAGGAAATTGACGGAGATCCGAAACGTGAAATAATTTGGGTGAAGGTAACGGTTAAAGCAGGCTCAGACACGGTAATTGGATGTCTCTATAGGCCCCCTGGCTCAGCAGCTGTTGTGGCAGAGCACCTGAAGGAAAATTTGGAAAATATTTCGAGTAGATTTCCCGACCATGTTATAGTTCTGGGTGGAGATTTTAATTTGCCGGATATAGACTGGGAGACTCAAACGTTTATAACGGGTGGCAGGGACAAAGAATCCAGTGAAATTTTTTTAAGTGCATAATCTGAAAACTACCTTGAGCAGTTAAACTGAGAACCGACTCGTGGCGATAACATATTACACCTTCTAGTGACAAACAGACTCGAACTATTTGAAACAGTTAACGGAGAACAGGGAGTCAGGGATCATAAAGTGGTTACTGCATCGATGATTTTAGCCGTAAATAGAAATATTAAAAAAGGTAGGAAGATTTTTCTGTTTAACAAAAGTGACAAAAAGCAGATTTCAGAATACTTGACGGCTCAACACGAAAGTTTTGTCTCAAGTACAGATAGTGTTGAGGATCAGTGGCCAAAGTTCAAAACCATCGTACAATATGCATTAGATGAGTATGTGCCAAGGAAGATAGTAAGAGATGGAAAAGAGCCACCGTGGTACAACAACCGAGTTAGAAAACTGCTGCGGAAGCAAAGGGGACTTCACAGCAACCATAAACATAGCCAAAGCCTTGCAGACAAACAAAAATTACGCGAAGCGAAATGTAGTGTGAGGAGGGCTATGCGAGAGGCGTTCAATGAATTCGAAAGTAATGTTCTATGTACTGACTTGTCAGAAAATCCTAAGAAATTTTGGTCTTATGTCAAATCGGTAGGTGGGTCAAAACAAAATGTCCGGACACTCTGTGACCAAAATGGTACTGAAACAGAGGATGACAGACTAAAGGCCGAAATACTAAATGTCTTTTTCCAAAGCTGTTTCACAGAGGAAGACGGCACTGTAGTTCCCTCTCAAGATTGTCGCACAGATGACAAAATGGTAGATATCGAAATAAACGACAGAGGGATAGAGAAACAATTAAAATCGCTCAAAAGAGGAAAGGCCGCTGGACCTGATAGGATACCAGTTCGATTTTACACAGAGTAGGCGAAGGAATTTGCCCCCCTTCTTGCCGCGGTGTACCGTAAGTGTCTAGAAGAGCGTAACGTTCCAAAGGATTGGAAAAGGGCATATGCCATCCCCGTTTTCAAGAAGGGACGTCGAACAGATGTGCAGAACTATAGACCAATATCTCTAACGTCGACCAGTTGTAGAATTTTGGAACACGTATTATGTTCGAGTATAATGACTTTTCTGGAGACTAGAAATCTACTCTGCAGGAATCAGCATGGGTTTCGAAAAAGACGATGGTGTGAAACCCAGCTTGCGCTATTCGTCCATGAGACTCAGAGGGCCATAGGCGCGGGTTCCCAGGTAGACGCCGTGTTTCTTGATTTCCGCAAAGCATTCGATACAGTTCCCCACAGTCGGTTAATGAACAAAGTAAGAGCATATGGATTATCAGACCAATTGTGTGATTGGATAGAAGAGTTCCTAGATAACAGAACGCAGCATGTCATTCTCAATGGAGAGAAGTCTTCCGAAGTAAGAGTGATTTCACGTGTGCCGCAGGGGAGTGTCGTAGGACCGTTGCTATTCACAATATACTTAAATGACCTTGTGGATAGTATCGGAAGTTCACTGAGGCTTTTTGCAGATGATGCTGTGGTATATCGAGAGGTTGTAACAATGGAAAATTGTACTGAAATGCAGGACGATCTGCAACAAATTGCCGTGCGGTTAAAGGCGCTGCAGTCTGGAACCGCAAGACCGCTACGGTCGCAGGTTCGAATCCTGCCTCGGGCATGGATGTTTGTGATGTCCTTAGGTTAGTTAGGTTTAACTAGTTCTAAGTTCTAGGGGACTAATGACCTCAGCAGTTGAGTCCCATAGTGCTCAGAGCCATTTTTTTGCAACAAATTGACGCATGGTGCAGGGAATGGCAATTGAATCTCAATGAAGACAAGTGTTTTTGATCGTCGGTAAAGCGGTTGCCAGACTGAGATTCATTGGAAGAATCCTAAGGAAATGCAATCCGAAAACAAAGGAAGTAGGTTACAGTACACTTGTTCGCCCACTTCTTGGATATTGCTCACCAGTGTGGATATCCGTACCAGATAGGGTTGATAGAAAAGATAGAGAAGATCCATCGGAGAGCAGCGCGCTTCGTTACAGGATCATTTAGTAATCGCGAAAGGGTTACGGAGATGATAGATAAACTCCAGTGGAAGACTCTACAGGAGAGACGCTCAGTAGCTCGGTACGGGCTTTTGTTGATGTTTCGAGGACATACCTTCACCGAAGAGTCAAGTAGTATATTGCTCCCTCCTACGTATATCTCGCGAAGAGACCATGAGGAAAAAATCAGAGAGATTAGAGCCCACACAGAGGCATACCGACAATCTTTCTTTACACGAACAATACGAGACTGGAATAGAAGGGAGAACCGATAGAGGTACTCAAAGTACCCTCCGCCACACACCGTCAGGTGGCTTGCGGAGTATGGATGTAGATGTAAATGTAGAATCAGGATTTTCACTCGAGAGTCCCTCCATGCCGTCGCTGCCATTCACATCTGGCTTTGCGACCCTGGGAGCTGCAAGCTGTACTTAGAGGGTTCGTGGTCTGCTCGCCAAAGAAGACAGAGATCCTGTCCTCCTAACAGACCCGAAATCTTGTAAATTTATTACTGCTTAGCTTACAAATGGCTCCATGTCGTGCAGACAATTTTGCTCCCTATGGGAATGTCTTTCGTAAACTGTATTTTTAATGAAATTAGAACTCAGGGACAATATAACCGGCCTTCGGCCGACAGACGTAGTATTCTATTTCAAGAACCGACTTATTCTATGTTTCAATCCTCGTCAGCGTAGGTTTGCTATTAATTATTGCTAAGTAAGCTTATTCAGTTATTACTGTTGGATATTTTTTGTGCCTTTGTTGACGAACATATCAGGAATTAAGACAAAAGCTAAATTTAGAATAAAAACAAGAAGGTAGATGTGTGACTAGTCGGCTGTGCACATAATCCTGAGCGCGAGAAGCCACTTGTTACAGTAACTATAGCAAAATGCGCTACAGCTTGTTCCATGTGACCATTAATTCTTTAGAATTCGACAATCTGAAGTTGATGTACAAGAGACGACATTTCGGTTGCTCTGCGCTATTAGTTTTCCAATATCGAGTCTCTAGTTCACTTTCTTGGAGAAATTAATCATTTAATATACTTTGGGGTCTTCCCCACACCTTACGCGCTCATCTGGATTCATATCACATTTCTTTCTTTTTCAGTAATCGTAGCCATCCACTCTCTGCGTTATGTAGGTGTCTGAGAAACAGCCAGTACTAATCTCCATCTATTTATCGAAGAGCCTACTTCAGGCGTGAGATATGTGATCATTAGGCATTGTCAAACGGTATTCGTACGTCCATGGAAATAACCTGTTCTTTTAGGTAGGAACGCAGATACTGGAGTTCAGTATTCTTCAAACCACACCAAAATTATAACGATTTTATCTGTAGACATACCATTGTTTTAAGAAATCGTACGTAGTGATATCGATGTATCTTTACCGTGTCGGCGACTAGAAACAGTAAATTTCTCGTCGCGTGAAACTTGTAATCCAAAAAACGACAACCGCCCTTCAGAAATATATAATGTGGTGCCAGTTCGCTTTCCTCTCCTCACTCAGCCACACCATAGATAACCACAGTAGCAACTGCCAAAATAATAGATATCGAAGAATTACTCCGATAACTGATGTCGCAACATAAGAGTTCATCCACTTTTCAACAGTCTACCGCACAATGTGCACGGACGACAGCCGATTTGGACGTGTTCGTGCTTGATAGGAGCAGTATGAAACTCCTGCTGATGAAGTAAAGCGATGTTCAGCCCTTTAATGAGTTCCTTTCAGTAATTTGAATAATTAGAAGAAGCAGTGGCCTGAGAAGTGACATAATGTATTATAGAGACCAAGAAAAGCGGGCAAGGCGATAAATTGAGACCGCAAGTAGTAACGCGCGGCACGCCTGACAAAATTAGCGCAAGGACGCTTGGAACCTATTTTACGAGCCAATACGACTTCACCTGTGCAGGCAGCCGATTAGGTTCCCGGACGGAGGTAACTTTTAGCAGGGAAAATGGGTCGCCGTTCAGTTAGAGCAAGTAGGTCGTCAGACTAGCGTCACGCCCTAGTTGAAGCTGGGACTTTGGAGTAGGAATCCGATCAGGACACGCGTACCGTACTGAGACCGCACAAAATAAGTGGAACGCCTTGCCACTGCGCTAGTAGCTTTTTCCACTCGGCTAACGACAACTCATTAGGACAACACTGTCACGGTATTTTTTAAGTCATTACGGAATGAAAATAGATAGTTTCTGTGCAATATAAGGTCATGCAAAATGAGCTCTTAACAGACAACCGTAGGGGATAGACTTCTGAAATGCCTTTTTCATCTTGCATCAAAACTGATGAAGAATTTCCAATGGAAGGAAAGGAAGGAAAGAAAGCAAGATTAGCAGTAAAGTTCTGTCAGTGACGATGTCGCTAGAGACGCAGCACAAGGCCTGATTGGGTACAGATGGAGATGGAAATCGGCCGTGTACTTTTCAAACGAAATATCCCCGGGCTCTCCTCATTTAATTTAGTGTAACCAAGGAAAGCCTGAATCAGATGTCAGGACTCTCATTTGTATCTACACTATGCGATCAAAGGTATCCGGACACCCCCAAAACATACGTATTTCATAATAGGTGCATTGTGCTACCACCTACTGCCAGGTACTCCATATCAGCGACCTCTGTAGTCATTAGACACAGTGAGAGAGTAGAATGGGGCGCTCCGCGGAACTCACGGACTTCCAACGTGGTCAAGTGACTGGGTGTCACTTGTGTCATACGTTTCCACACTCCTAAAACATCCCTAGGTCCACGGTTTTCGATGTGATAGTGAAGTGGAAACGTGAAGGGACACGTACAGAGCAAAAGCGTACAGGCCGACCTGGTCTGTTGACTGACAGAGAACGCCGACAGTTGAAGACGGTCGTAATGTGTAATAGGCAGACATCTAAACCAGACCATCACACAGGAATTCCAAACTGTATCCGGATCCACTGCAAGTACTATGACAGTTAGGCGGGAAGTGATAAAACTTGGATTTCATGTTCGAGCGGCTGCTGATAAGTCACACATCACACCGCTAAATGCCAAACGATGCCTCGCTTGGGGTAAGGAGCGCACGATTGAACAAGTGAAAAACGTAGTGTGGAGTGACGGATCACGGTACAAAATGTAGCGATCCGATGGCAGGGTGTGGGTATGGCGAATGCCCGGTGAACGTCATCTCCCAGCGTATGTAGTGCCAACAGCAAAATTCGGAGGCGGTGGTGTTATGGTGTGGTCGTGTTTTCGTGGAGGGGGCTTGCACCCCTTGTTGTTCTGTGTGGCACTATCACAGCACAGGCCTGCATTGATGTTTTTAGCACCAGCTTGCTTCCCACTGTTGAAGAGAAATTCGGGGATAGCGATTGCATCTTTCAACACGATGGAGCACCTGTTCATAACACATGGGCTGTGGCGGAGTGGTTACACGATAATAACATCCCTGTAATGCACTGGCCTGCACGGAGTCCTTACCTGAATCCTATACCTTTGGGATGTTTTTGAACGCCGACTTCGTGCCAGGCCTCGCCGACCGACATCAATACGTCTCCTCAGTGCAGCACTCCGTGAAGAATGGGCTGTCATTCCCCAAGAAACCTTCCGGCACCTGATTAAACGTATGCATGCGAGAGTGGAAGCTGTCATCCAGGCTAAGGGTGGGCCAACACCGTTCTAAGTTCCAGCATTATCGTTGGAGGGCGCCACGAAATTGTAAGTCATTTTTAGCCGGGCGTCCGGATACTTTTTATCACATAGTGTGCTTCAGAGCAAATTTTGTATTACAGGCGAAAAACTGACGTAAGACTTGTAAGTGAACCGAGAGTAAAAGAATTTCTTGCAAAGAATCATCTTGCGAGAAAAAAATCAGATTAACATTTTCTTTTTGTTTATTGAGGCTGTGGTGCATACGGAACACAGAACGCAGATACTGTCTGCCAAAGATACGTAGTAATCACCAAAGTTTCAAAAAATGACGCATTACTGGAATATTCATAAAATTCTGACTGATGGAACTGAAACTTGGACAATCACTGAAGGGAAAAAATGTCAATAGCTGCAACGAGATTTCTAAAAAAAACAAAATTAAAAACATAGAATAATTTCAACGATCAACAAATACAGGAAGCAAAGACGACTTCGAAGGACAGCAAATAATTACCTTATAATAAATCACCAGCCGGCCGCTGTGGCCCAGCGGTTCTAGCCGCTTCAGTCCGGAACCGCGTGACCGCTACGGTCGCAGGTTCAAATCCTGCCTCGGGCATGGATGTGTGTGATGTCCTTAGGTTCTAGAGCCATTTGAGCCATTTAATAAATCACTAAAAAATACTTAATAGATATTAAAACTTGGATTGCGTAATGAACTGTTGTATTTTAGACCTCGAGGAACCGTGTAATTGGAAGATGACGGCTAAAATAGACACAATAGATGGTAGTGTCTGTGATAGTGGTAATAATGATAATAACGGTGGTGGCTGTGATGGTTACTTCGAAGATAACATTTCACTCTGTGTACTGAACCTTTAGACTTCGATGAGACATTTGCTTTCGCTTATGTTCGTAGGCTTTTGTTGCCAGTGTCATTTTCATAAAGTTCTTCTGATTTGTAGACGTCATCCCTACAATCTTTAACGCATACTGATGGCAAACTATTCATTATGGCAATTATTTATGGATTTTTCTCTTCATGTTGTCTTAAACATCGACACGTTCAGTACACAGAGTGGTCAGAAATAATCTGAAAAGCTTATAAAGATGTCGAACTGTAGGCTGTGCTGAGAAATAATTGTTAAGAAAAAAATCGGTAAGTTGTGCCTTTTGCCGAGTTAATTAGCACTGCAGTTATTCAATCAGACTGCTGCGAGCAAATTCAAGCGGCCCGCAAGATACCATTATTAGTGTCAGCTGTCCTCATAGCGTAGATGATAATTCATGAGACTGGTCAGCCTTTTGCTCTGGTTCGATCCTTACTACCGTCCCATGTTCAATTTTTGTATCGCTCTCTTGTTCGGTTTTAGTAAACCAAACAAAGAACACTTCTGCCGACAACGTCTCAGACGGGACATTTGAATTAGCGCGCGCAACCACCCAACGGTCTGACTGGCTAAATCGGGAAAGTCGCAACGTATCGATATCTTTTCGTAACTAGTATTTCTCAGCACAATCTGCTGTTTCTGATCAATCTTTACAGGGTGTTTCCGTAAGAGCGTGCAAAAATGTACAGGACATAGACAACACTCCAAATGGTTCAAATAGCTCTAATCACTTTGGGACTTAACATCTGAGGTCATCAGTCCCCTAGACTTAGAACTACTTAAACCTAACTAACCTAAGGACATAACACACATCCGTGCCCAAGGCAGGATTCGAACCTGCGACTGCAGCAGCAGCTCGGTTTCGAACTGACGCACCTAGAACCGCTCGGTCACAGCGGTCGGCGAGAAAACTCCATTGAACAATTTGAGGTAGGGAACCTGGGGTCGGAGGAGCCAGCTTAAAGGGATATGGAAGTAAAATTGGGTACCGTTTCGTCTAGCACGACTGTTTTCCAGCTTATTTACAACTAACATTCGCACAGTTTTACACGTACTGTGCTGTTTATTTACATGCACATTCCTTATTTCCTGCCAACCCCTGTGACCGAGCGGTTCTAGGCGCTTCAGTCCGGAACCGTGCTGCTGCTACGATCGCAGGTTCGAATCCTGCCTCGGGCATGGATGTGTGTGATGTCCTTAGGTTAGTTAGGTTTAAGAAGTTCTAAGTCTAGGGGACTGACGACCTCAGATGTTAAGTCCTATAGTGCTTAGAGCTATTTGAACCATTTGAACTTTATTTCCTGCATGATTACTAGGAAGTCACGATGCAGGTTTTGTTTACTTTACTTGTACTGTTGTATCGTATTTACATTGTCCCATTACAGACGTGCTATGAATCAACGACAGACTCATTCATTACTCAGTGCTATTCAGAGACATACAGTACAATACGTTGGAGCAGTACTGGTGCAGTTTCGTAGAACTAACTGACATGCATCTTGTGTATGGGGAAGTACGTTGCAATGCTTTCGCTGCTGAAAGGTTGTACAGGGAACCGTTTCCTAACAAGCAGCATTCGTCACGACTACGTGTTTACTACTCTCGATCGACGAATGCGGGAGACTGGTTCGCCGGCCGGAGTGGCCGTGCGGTTCTAGGCGCTACAGTCTGGAACCGAGCGACCGCTACGGTCGCAGGTTCGAATCCTGCCTCGGGCATGGATGTGTGTGGTGTCCTTAGGTTAGTTAGGTTTAATTAGTTCTAAGTTCTAGGCAACTGATGACCTCAGAAGTTAAGTCGCATAGTGCTCAGAGCCATTTGAACCATTTGAGACTGGTTCATTGGAAATAAGAAATGAGGGATCTGTCAGCATTAGGACCGTTCCCACATCCAATTTCGAAGAGGTGCTGGAGCGTGTTGCAGCAGACCCCACTATATGTAATCGTCATACTGTACGTGAACTGGGCGCTGCACATACTGGCGAGTACCGCGCGAACAACGGTTATACCAAAATCACCCACGACGAGTCCATGCAGTACTTGTGACTGACATTGCACCAAGGATCGCATTGTGTCAGTGGTTGCTCCAGCAATGGATTGATCGACCAGATTTCCTCTAGATCGAGTTATTTACTGACGAGGCCTCATTTGATCGTTTTGGTATTTCGAACGACAGGAATAGCCATGTGAGGGACGAGGAAAACCCTCACGTTGTAGTAGAGTCACCATCAAACACGTTTTGCTGTGAATCTCTGGGACGGCGTTGTAGCTGACAATCTCATTGGATCGTATCTTCCACCTGACCGTCTGAATGGCCACTTGTACTTCATGTTCGTTCAAAGAATTCTACCCGAGTTGTTGGAGAAAGTACCCTTGGCTGTTCAAATGGCTCTGAGCACTACGGGACTTATCATCTGAGGTCATCAGTCCCCTAGAGCTTAGAAATACTTAAACCTAACCAACCTAAGGACACCACACACATCTATGCCCGAAGCAGGATTCGAACCCGCAACTGTAGCAGCAGCGCGGTTCCGGACTGAAGCGCCTAGGATCGCTCGGTCACAGCGGCCGGCCCTTGTCTGGTCATGAGAGGTTGTGGATACAACATGACGGTGCACCACCGCACTTCAGTGTGGATGCCCGCAGCCATCTCAATGTTTTACTCTCTGGTCACTCGACTGGAAGGGGAGGTCCAATTCCATGGCCTCCGAGGCCACCTGATCTGAATCCCCTTGATTATTTCCTACGGAGATACGTAAAGTCACTTTTGTATCAGACTTCAGTGGATACTAAGAATTGTAGCTGCCTGTGATGTGATTCAAAATACAACAGGGATATTTTTCAGGGTGCGTCAGAGTCTTGTTCACCGAAAAATGGTTCAAATGGCTCTGACCACTTACGGACGAATGGTTCAAATGGCTCTGAGCACTATGGGACTTAACATCTATGGTCATCAGTCCCCTAGAACTTAGAACTACTTAAACCTAACTAACCTAAGGACAGCACACAACACCCAGCCATCACGAGGCAGAGAAAATCCCTGACCCCGCCGGGAATCGAACCCGGGAACCCGGGCGTGGGAAGCGAGAACGCTACCGCACGACCACGAGATGCGGGCTCCACTTAGGGACATAACTGCTGAGGTCATCAGTCCCCTAAAACCTAGAACTACTTAAACCTAACTATCCTAAGGACAACACACGCATCCATGGCCGAGGCAGGATTCGAACCTGCGACCGTAGCGGTCGAGCAGATCCAGATATTAGCGTCTAAAACCGCTCGTTCTCTCCGGCCGGCTACTTTCTACTGTGATTGTACTTATACCAATTTCCACCATTATGGATGTGGCTCAAACAATTTTTATGTGTTTGTGTCACACCCATAAACGCTAAAAGCAGAATAACAACAAGCAGAGTAGAAAGTAAGCACACCTAAACAATAACACATCGTAAATATACAAGTCGCGAAGTGTAGTAACTAAACAAGACTCAAATATGTAGAACGCTAACTAAAAATCGGTGAAGGCTCGAAGCCGGCCGCTGTGGCCGAACGGTTCTAGGCGCTTCAGTCCGGAACCGTGCTGCTGCTGCGGTCGTAAGTTCGATTCCTACCTCGGGCGTGGCTGTGTGTGATGTCCTTAGGTTAGTTAGGTTTGAGTGGTTCTAAGTCTAGGGGACTGATGACCTCTGATGTTAAGTCCCATAGTGCTTAGAGCCACTTGAACCATATGAAGGCTCGAAATTCGTATTAGCTTAAATAAAAATACATAAGAAAGTAACCCGTTGCTATATTTATAAAATGACCCTACTTGCAACTTTAATTTTCCGTATTGAAGGAGTTCTACGTTGATTCCCTCTGGCCCTTCAGCTTTCCAGTTTTCGTCTGTATGCTGAAGTAATGTCGGTGAAAACTTTTATGGTGAGCAGTGTGTGTGGTGGCAGGGGGAAACCCCCGTGTACCGGTGCCTTGCGGCCTGGACAGCCGTGTTGTCGTGCAAGCTCGTGGCAGTGCTAATAGCAGCGACGCCAGTGGCCAACCGCCGCCGCGGCTGTCATTTTGGGTCAGGCGCCGATAATTGCCCGCCACAAAGGCCGTCACGGCGGAAACAATGCGCGCGCCATACGTCTTGAGCCGCGTGCCCCACTGGCCTACAAGACGAGACAAGATGGGCAGCGCCCTCTGTGGCAGCGGGCGGACGGCGTTCGTGACCTGCGTACGGCGCACGCGCGCCACGGCTGACGGCTCGCGAAGCCGGCACTTTGTTCCGTTGCGCCAACCGTCGTAAATAACAGCCTCTGTGCAGCTCCCCACAGCTGTCCACGTCCGCGCAAAGTATATATTTACCGTTGCGGAGCTGCGTAATGTAGCGTTACGCCCTAGACAAAAACAAATGTTTGCGCAACGAGCATCAAAGAGACCTCTCCGTTTTGCAGTCGGAGCTTAGCGAAATGGAAAAAAAAAAAAATGATAAGGTGCAGAAACAGTAAATCAACTGCTAGCAAAGCAGCAGGGAGTTGTACGAACAACGCACATAAATGAGGATGTGTCTTGATGCCGACAAACGTATCACTCTACATCCCAACAACAGTGCCCGTCAGCAACTTCCTGCTGTATCTCATATCAATTCTGTTACCGATATCCTGGACACTGGACTCGCATTCGGTACGACGACGGTTCAATCCCGCGTCCGGCCATCCTGATTTAGGTTTTCCGTGATTTCCCTCAATCGCTCTAGGCAAATGCCGGGATGGTTCCTTTCAAAGGGCACGGCCGACTTCCTTCCCCGTCCTTCCCTAATCCGATGAGACCGATGACCTCGCTGTCTGGTCTCTTTCCCCCAAAACCAACCAACCAACCAACCGATATCCTGTCACCGCGCAGTTGTTTTTCCTGTCAGCACTCTAGTGAATGTCTTGATGCACCCTGTGTGAAGTGCCGGTTGAGATGTTTAACATATCCCTAAGATGCTAATCTCTGGTGGCCTACAGACAAAGGCAGCTCTCATAAGGTCACGCAAATTAAAGAAAAAAAACGTGTCGCGTAGACGCGTAGAGGAAACTTATTGAGCAGCAGCCGCGATGCGAGTGGTCAGGACAAAGTGCAGGACTTGTGAAGAGTTTAAAGAGGTGTTCCTGCGCGAAGTTTTGTATGAAAAAGAAGCAGGATCATGTCAGACTAGGCTCTCCGATGATTAAGCCTTATGCAGGGTTGTCGTATAGTAGTCCAACGCAGAATTTTCAAGAAATGGTCAAAAGAAACAGTTTATTCGACGTACCGTTTGAGCAGAAGAAAATAATATAACTCTGCCAAACAAAATTACCTAACAGAATTGGAAAAGATACTATGTTACCCAATCACGGTAAGAACAATGCAGGTGGATTTTAGAATTCACTTGACGAGAATGGCTATGATAGTGAAGCTGATATCAGAGAATCAGTCCACTTTGTACGAACTCACAACGGGTCGCCACAACATGGACCACCTAATGCGGACAGGCGAGTGAGGCACTCGTCCTGGAGAAACGGTGACAGCTGGAGTAGAAACACTCCTTTGGGTCTTAAACATGGATGCGATTCAGCAGCCGTATAAACTTGAAGAGGCTAAAAAAATCTGCCAACCAGTTGCAATGCCTTGGGCATGGATGTGTTTGATGTCCTTAGGTTAGATTGGTTTAAGTAGTTCTAAGTTCGAGGAGACTGATGACCTCAGATGTTTAGTCCCATAGTGCTCAGAGCCATTTGAACCATTTGAACCAACCAGTTGCAAACCAAAGATTTATTTATTCCTTGACCTAGGTTTCAGTATTTATAAAAATATTTTCTTCAGGCGGAGAGGAGTTCAGTTAATGTAATTTACCATCGTGTGATATAACAAGGTTCACTCGTTCTGAAGGATATATTTTATAACAATTTTTGTACACCTTTGGTTTGTGAGTGGTTGGATGATTTTTTTTCAGCCTCTTTAATCCTTTGGGTTCTTGGACACAGCCATATCAAGCAGAAGATGGGTAAGATTATTGAGGGCACAATAACCAGAGACAACAGAGTGTGGAAATTGTAGAAGCACGTGGCTCAGATCCGTGAAGGCATCCACAAGGATATGATGAAGAAAGAAACATGTGAAGAGAGTGAGACTAGCGGCCAAGACCCCGACTTCGCCATTCGATTTAATTATACTACCAGGAGCCTCTCTTGTCAATTACGTAGTGTAAAATAAGAAATTATCGGAAGAAACCACTCAGTTCGACAGTAGAACAGAAAAATTTGCATACCTAGTGCTTGATGTGAGGGAGGTGTAATTGTACCAAGCATTTTAGATTCAGGTAAGCAAGTCTCAGTAATTTATAAGCATGTGTACGGCGTGTATAATAAGAAGTGGCCAAATTCAGCATGTAAGGCATGTGTCTGCCATAATACATTAAAAATGAGCCGACTTAGTGCAAATGTTTTGATCATATGGAGTCTGACTGTAAATGCGATTCTTGGTCTTGAACTTCTCAAGGCCTATAAGGTGGCATTGTACTTGAAGCAGAGGTATGCACTAGTGTGTTCAACAGGAAAGAATCTTAACTAACTTTCGTGGACAATCAGGGCGATTCGAGGAACAAGAACAGGGAAATGCTGGTGAAGGGAGTACATTGCCATGAAGCAGAAGTGTTAAAATGACGGAAACAGACGAAAAATAATTAGGAAATTCTGTGGCTTCTTAGAGACTGGTACCGTCTTTGAATGATCTTTCTGATGAAAGGAGTCGACTTACAGATTAACACATTATAGAACGAGTATTTATAAACAGATTGGACAATAAATGGTGGTCAGTTTGTCATTATCGACATTTTAACTACTGTCTCGTAACTGATCCTGGTAAATATTATATATTGTCTACTATCTAAATCGTACATTTGAATTTTTGGACGAGTATTTTTAGTTCCTTCAGCAAAAACTCAATTGTATTCAAATTCCTGTTAAAAATAAATGAATATATTTGACTAGTAAAAGGTTTTTCAATTCGAAATAATTAAAGGAAAAGAACACAACAAATTTTACAAAATGACCTTGTTATTTTGTTGCTGTTTCTATTAAAATAATAAATTTGAAATGAGATTATGGCAACAGTAGTAAATTAAAAGCTTAACAATTCATTTATAGCTTATAACAAAAATGGAAAGTACCTAATCTCCTCCCTGTGAGTACATAATATACCATTATCTGCTTGTAGCCATTAGAACTGGGCAAATTAATTCAACTAACTGAGTTCTCCAAACTCAGTTTTCAACTGTTAGCATTGACGACTCGTAATAGCCAAATAGTGGTATGATCCTCTATCGTGACATTATTTTTGAGCAGATTTTCAAAAACTGGAATCAGTAGAAGAATGTTGATAATTTTTTGTAGTTTCAACAGTAGTGGGACAAATTGCATTTCAGGACAATTTGTTACTGTGGGTTGCCTACACTCAGTATCAAACCTATTGTCTCTTTTGATTGACAGGTCCTTAACCTATATTTCTAAGAGGAATATGACCCCCTGGGGATAACACATCCTTTTGATTGACAAGTCCTTAACCTATTGTTTGGTTAAGTGGTTTTTCATGTCACCCTTACTCGACCCACTCTCTCAGAACCCAAGTACCACTTCTGATATCAAATTAATTGACTAATTGATTAAATTGTTTGAGCAAAATTGGCAGTAAATAGCTCAACTACACCACTTTCAGTAGTCACGAGCTGCTTCAGGTTATTCAAATAGCCCCACATAATACCACTCCATCAATTTGATTGACTAATTAATTAATGAATCAAATTGATATCCCTCAGGTTTCCTAGTCTCTCTCTCTCTCTTCTGGAAATATTGATAGATCGATCGCAGTACATGGAATATTGTGTAAACAATTTAGACAGTGTGTGGAATATTGCTTATTTAAAAAAAATTAATGGGATACAAGGTCGTGCATGGAATTAGTTTATTTAAAGAATTTGCAGGAAATCGATTGCAGTGTGTAGAATATTTAAACCACTTCGGCGTTTTTTCATACCGATCGCGTAAGGAAACCGTTATTACACCGTCGCAGAACGCTTAAACATATCTGAAAAACTTTCCCTTGTCTCGGCACCCGTGCAGGATGCCCCGGCCACACACCCCGGGGCCCGCGGCGGCTGCCGGCGGCTCCACAGCTACGTGAAATACCGTGCTAAAGCCTGAACAAAAGCGTCAAGAGGCGCCACCACTTTGATACTGATACCTGAGAAACTCCCGTCGGCATCCCACCGCCATCTCAAGTCGTCTGTATGAATGAGCCAACCTGTTGGATACCGGTGCACACGGGAGATGCTTTCCATTCAAAGCAAATACCTGACAGAGAATCGACCCGGAAATACTGCTGAAGATTTAAATAATTAGTTGCTCGACACATGATAGTGATGCAGGGGATAGAAGGCAAATGTGGTAGCTATTTGACACACACAAATTCACTATGTCACAAAACTAGTAGCAGGCTGATTCTAAATACACTTAAAAAAAAAAAGAAAAAAAAAACGTCGTTGCATACAAAGAGAGAGAGAGAGAGAGAGAGACGCATGTGCTCTCACCTGCCCCAGCTTTCCTGGCGCACTTCATTGTGGCGCATTTTACGAACTGCTTCAGGAGTTAATAAATCTGGTGTGGAATATCACATTTTTCAGCTGTCAAAAATGTTGCATCAGAAGATGTGGCATGGCAAATATTAATTAAATCGTTAATATAGCGTCTAAACAGTTTGATTCACACAGTTTAAACGACTCTAAACTAATTATGACGAGAAATTTCATCAAATAATCTAAACATATTATTATTTGACGTCAAGAATGGAAAAACGGTGATGTATGAAATGATAGGTAGACTTTCAAATTTCGACATGAATTTATACCGTCATGGTTGCAGAGTTCCCAACCACTACAGGTCTGCTAAGTGTTTTTTCTCTTTTTTAAAGTGCTATAAAATTCCTAAGTTGACTGGTTCTCTTCGATACATTCTGAAGGAGGGAGAAAAGGGTCTACCAAGTGAAGGGATAGTAGCAGCAAAAACGGCAAATACCTGCGCAAGACAGAGTCCACTGCGGTGCACTGATAAGAACCAAACATGACACACATAAACCGCGATTGAATCCTTATTAGTAGAAGTAGTTGTTATCATGGCTAGATTTCAGATATCCCTATGAATTGGGAATTTGACTTGGTGACTGTGTTTATAAAGCACTATAGAATTCGTAAATTCGTTCTCTCTCCTACATTCGGAAGAGAGGAACGGGAACAACAGCAAGTACCACTGCAAGACGGAGTCCAATGCCTTGTACCGAGAAGCACTAAAAACGCCACATTTAAACCACGATCCAGTCCGTAGCCTTAGGTGACATGGCTAGATGTCGGAGATGGCTGATACACTCACAAATCCCGCGCGCTCCTGTCCCGATGCCCACATGAAGCGAACCCGTCCCCTTGTACACTGCCAGCGCCGACGTTTAGAGGTCGGCGAATACAACCGCCGCGACTGCAGCCGGAGTCGTGGGTGCGCTTGTATGCCAGAGTGCATCGGCCCCGGCCGTGGAGGGCGTCCGGAGATGATTGGAGTGCTAGGAATTCGGTTGTTATCAATATGTCAAGCGCAAACACCCACCATTTTGAATCTTCTCTCACACAACACACACACGTCCGCTACTGTCGCACTCATCCAGCATATCTGTCTCTTCACCAGCACTCGCTGCCGTGGGTAAATCGGAGAGTCCTGCGTGTTCTTTGTACCTGTCAAAGGCTGAGCTAAGCCGTTACTTTCGTATGTCGATTCTCGTGACCGCTGCTGCACCCAGACACAGTGCACTGCGAAATAAACCGCAGTAGCTTGGACATACACAGTGGTTCTAAATAACTCCACCACGACGTAGCGCCACCAGCTTAAAAAAATCTACTTTACCTCATCCGAAGCAGCGATGTTGTTGACCATATAGCCCGAATTTCACATGTGAAGTCTGTAAGTCCGCCTTTTATACGAGTTATTTTCGAAGACAGAAGAGATCGAGGTATACACGCTGTTTCACATAGCTGAAGTGTTGTTACTTGTTGTAAAAAAAAACTTGTAACAGTGTGGCATAGGCTACAATTCCTCGAAGTATTTCATCATCGGGTACGAAAAAATTACCGGCCGGGGTGGCCGAGAGCTTCTAGGCGCTACGGTCTCGAACAGCGCTACCGCTACGGTCGCAGATTCGAATCCTGCTTCGGGCATAGATGTGTGTGATGTCCTTAGGTTAGTTAGGTTCAAGTAGTTCTAAGTTCTAGGGGACTGATGATCTCAGAAGTTAAGTCCCATAGTGCTCAGAGCCATTTGAACCATTTGAACGAAGAAACCTTAGAGGCAGATGGCTCTCTTTTCCAGGTAAGCATCACAGCACTGGAATATTAAACTCATTTTTGGCTCATGACGTACTGCTAAGATCTACTTGTATCACAAGACGCCACCCCACTATCGAACTCTCTGTTAAGGTAACCAAATGTCTCGTAGAATCGAAGTCTCTTTAGGTAATACCACAGAGAAGTTGTAAATACAAGATTTGTACTACAAATTGCTTTATAAATTCGCTAATACGTCTGATTTTATTACGATCGTCGTCTCTCTCTGTGTAGGCGGGAGTTTGAAATATCGCTAAAAGATATCACCGAAACGAATAAAAACGCGCAATTACCGCTCCCACTCCCGAATCATTTCCGTGGAGCCCTAGTCATCGCCTCCACCCGCCAGGCGGCATGTTACTGATATCAAATTGATAGGCTAATTAATTAAACTGGTCATGAGAGTCCTTTGTATGGCGGGAAAGTTTCCTTTTTGAGTAGTCGGACTGCACTCACCAAGTAGCTCAAATGGTAATCCCTGGATGTCAGCCCGCATCTCGTGGTCGTGCGGTAGCGTTCTCGCTTCCCACGCCCGGGTTCCCGGGTTCGATTCCCGGCGGGGTCAGGGATTTTCTCTGCCTCGTGATGGCTGGGTGTTGTGTGCTGTCCTTAGGTTAGTTAGGTTTAAGTAGTTCTAAGTTCTAGGGGACTGATGACCATAGCTGTTAAGTCCCATAGTGCTCAGAGCCCTCTACCCCTGGATGTAAGACGATGTTCTTTTCGAGGAACACTAATGAGAACCGCCACTGAAGCTGACCAAACAAGGAATCTACCGCCAGCAACACACAGTTCGCGTAAGAACCGCGCTATTAAAACACGATCACAACGACCATGTTACTGTCACCCTGCGAAAAGTGGTCTTGGTTCTACAGGCACACGCGAGGGTACCTGATATCGTTACGCTTTCTGGTAGAAATGTTGTCTTTAATTAAGAATCAAGTCTCCCCATTCGACCACATACTTGCTCTGGATCCTATGGAGATGTCTTTTAATGATTACAACCACCGGTGAATCATGTTCGCGCCTCCCTCATATCTCGAAACGAGTCACCTTTTTCGAAAGTATCTGCAACAAAAAAATTCCATCGTCCGCGACACATACACAGACACAGACGCATGCATAGAACAGAGCAAACGCACTGCAACGGTAGAATACGTGGCATTCGAGTACAGTGCTATACTATGCAGTCCGACCAGAGAAATAGTGCATTTGCGGTAAGTGTGCGCAGCTGTGCTACATTTACAAGCAATTTTAGGATACGGAACGAGAAGTGATGTCATGTTCGCATGGGCAGATGTGACATGAAATCTATAAAATTACAAAAAAGACGGCAAATACGTATAAACTGAGGGAAAATACGTGAAATGCAGGGAAAATGAGGGCGTTCTTGCATGTCTTCTCTTGGCGCAGGACAATTATTCTTTGGAACAGCAAGAGGAATACGAGAAAACGTTGGCATTGAAGCATCAGGAGCTTCTTTGGCAGCGATGAGACTGTTGGAATAGAATGTTTAACTTGGTTGACCACCATATGTATTGTAGTAAGTTTATATATGTCGGATCACAAGCGTTATCGACAACCCCCTTATAGATTTTTATAAAGTGTCCTTAGCTAAACAGCTTTATATTACCCTCTGGAGTGACTGCAGTATACTACTAGAGAACGAATCATATGTTTGCCCTTTGTAGGACCGTTCAGGTGTTTTAAATCCTAAGAAACAGTATTGACAGTGTGCTTCTCTGTGCTCTCCACCAATCACAACCATGCGGTGTCAGCTAACAAACAGTTGCTGTTTGTTTGGAAACATTCTACTATATGTCTATTGAGGTAATAGTGATACATGCAAGCTGACTGTTGTCTTTGATATTTACCTGGAAAAGAGAGCCATCTGCCTCTTAACTTACACGGATCCACGTTAAAGGACGATAGGAAGCAGTGAAGTGATCGGTTGAGTGGGAGAGAGATGGATGTCACTGCAGGTCATTTAACAATTTTTTTCCGTTGTTTTCTCTAGGTGCACCAGCTGTATGGCATAACCTACGATCGACTCGTATCCCTACAAGTGGGTGTTCCGTGTGTGACTTAGAGCACTATCTACGTGCGATCGTTAACAGAAAACCTCTCAGTCATCATAGGACTTCCAACCCACGTGTGATGATGATGAAACTCGTCCACTGGTGGAAGTCCTATTCCCGTACCCTCCTCTAGACGAAGGAAGATGTATGTCAAGTAGTCCATTTCTCTGACCATCTTGGAAACGACTGTTGGTATATTTTCTATGTTTGTCCTATCCTAAACGCATGAAAGTGGATCATCGGGGAGAGGGCAACTCTTAGAATTTTTAGTAGGTTGGCGTGTAAGATGTGCAAGCATTCTGGTATAAAATTAAACAGCATGTGGGTATGTCAGTAATATGACCACATACATTTGGAAAACCGTGTAAAAATACGGAAAAGACATAAAACTGGTAAAATTCGAGGAAAACCCAGTATAATCAAGAAAAATAGATGTGAAGTACGTAAAAATTGGTAAATACTGTGAAATACGTAAAATCGCGGAAATCTAGTAAAATTACGGCAATTGACGAATACATAAGAATGGAGACAAATACCATGAAAACGGTACTGAGCAAAATCAATAAAATTGTTTGTTCTAGAGGAGGAGAGTAGACTGATGCTACATATGCAATGTGGGTCACTAACTATTGCCACCTAGAATAACTCCAAAAGTATGATAGTAGATGAAAAGTTTGTGGGACAAATGCTGCATGGGACAACGGGAGCCATAATATGACGTTGGTTCTTGGTGCTAGGTGGGGTCACTTCAGAGATATGAAGGTCAACTTCGTTTTTCTACATGAGATGCTATACTTTGGTACTTATTTTCTGATAGTGACTATCGGGACGAATCCAATGATGTATATCAGTAAGGTCTTTGAAGGTCAACGAAGGTAATAAAGGTGGCAATAACGTCCATTTACAGAAAAGTTCGAAGTGATGACCAGTGGTATCAATGCAGTGCTGCAATCTTTTTATCATGGACTGAGCGGTATTCCTTATCACCTCAGCACTTATCGAAGCACATGCTCTGACAATTCTCTCTCGTATATCGTGCAAATAGTAAATATTCGCCTAATATGGTGCATCCATCTAACGTGCCATTGTCATGTAAACACCATTAGACGGTTTCGCAATACAACACTGATAGGAACGGTAAGACTAGTATCGTTGAATCAAGCGAATGTGAATGATGTGTTCCTTTGAAGAACCGGTCGATATGCTTCTCACTTATGGAGAATGCCAACGAAATTCAGTGAGAGCTAGAGACTTCCCCGCTGAAAGATATCCTCAACGTACTCACCCTACACTTCATACATTTAAATATGTGTATGACAAATTGAGAACAACTGGATCTTTAACGCATCGGAAACATATCCGACAAAGGAAAGTTACTGTCGAGGAAACGGAAATCGGTACTCTTGCCACTGTGGTTCGAGATCCTTGTGTTAGTTCGCGTCAAATATCAAGGGAATCTGGCATGAGCCAGAGTAGTGTTGTTCGTGTTCTGCATCGCCACAAATATCATCCTTACCACATCAGTCTCCACCAAAAATTGACTGGTACGGAATTTATGCGTCGCATTGAATTCTGCCGAGGGGTTCAATTTCAGCTTCAGAGGGATGACACTTTTATTAATTTGATTTTATTTACTGACGAAGCTACATTCGCGAACCTTGTAAATGTTAATCTGCATAACATTCATTATAGGGCAACTGAAAATCCGTGTTGGCTGCGGCAAGTGGCACACCAAAAACCGTGGTCCGTCAATGTATGGTGTGGGGTTCTGGAGGGCAGAATTACAGGCCTCTATTTTATCGAAGGAAATCTCAATGGTAAGAAGTACACCACATTCCTGCAAGAAACATTAGGTCTGTTATTTGAAGAAATGCCTTTAGGAACAAGGAACACAAAGAGGTATCAACACGATGGGTGTTCGGCACATTTTTCGCTGATGGGTAGAAATTAGTTGCAGAGACAGTTCCCAAATCGTTCGATTAGACGCGGAGGAGATGTGTCGTGGTCGGCTAGTTCACCAGACTTGAAGCCTCTGGATTTTTTCTTGTGGGGGTTCGTAAAAGCCATTGTTTACAAAGACGTTCCAACTACACCTAAAGATTCGCGAGAGAGAACTGACAGAGCATGTGTCGATGTGATAAGGAATACCACTCAGTCCATGATAAGAAGATTGGAGTACCGCATTGATACCAATGCTCATCACTTCGAACACCATCTGTAAATGGGCGTTCATGCCACCTTTATGATAGGCGCTCAGTCCGGAACCGCGCGACTGCTACGGTCGCAGGTTCGAATCCTGCCTAGGGCATGGATGTGTGTGTTGTCTTTAGGTTAATTAGGTTTAAGTAGTTCTAAGTTCTAGGGGACTGATGACCTCAGATGTTAAGTCCCATAGTGCTCAGAGCCATTTGAACCACCTTTATGACCTTCGTTGACCTTCAAATACCTTACTGTTACACATCATTGGATTCGTCTCGATATATCAGAATATAAGTACCAAACTGTAGCATCCCATTTAAAAAAAAAGATAAATAAAAAGTTGACCTTCATATCTCTGAAGCGACACCACATAGCTATGCAACTTTTTATCCACAAACTTTTCAGCTCCTATCATACTTTTGGAGTTATTCTAGGTGGCAATAGTTAGTAACTCACCCTGTACACATTTTAATAGTGGAGAGACGAGGCATTCTAGACAGGTGATGTCAAGGCGAAACGGAAATACTATCATGCACACGAGCAACACAGCCTAACCTCGGATCGTGACTTCTGTGTGCAAGAGGAAGTTTACCAGGGGCGACGGTAAACTGCGGTAAGACTTTTACATCTCCTCTGGCTACTGGTGATAGTGTTTATTTCCTTGTAAGGTGTCACTGTTTGTGGTATTTGATGTTTAGTAGGCCTTCCTCCTTCCGAATGTAGTGGAGAGAACAATGTGGGGATTCTACACTGCTTTAAAAACCCAACCGCTAGGTTGAATCCACGACTGCCAGCGATCTCTGACATCTAGCCATGACAACTATTGCTACTATGGATTGGATCACAATTTAAGTAAGTCGTGTGTAGTGCTTAGCAGTGGACTTCGTGTTCCATAAGTATTTGTTGTCGTTGTTGCTACTATCCCTTTTCTTCCTCTTTCAGAATGTAACTGAGAGAACCAGTCAACTCAGGAATTCTATAGCACTTAAAAAAAAAAAATTTAGCAGACTTGTAGTGGGGGTAAATCCTATAACCGTGAGCTATAAATTCACGTCGAAATTTGAAAATCCAACTGTCATTTCATACATCACCGCTTACAATCGAGACATCAAATAATAATAAGTTTGGATCATTCAACGAAATTTCTCGTCATAAACATAACACCGTTGTTTATGCACCCAAACTACTGTGCGATGTCGATCTTTCTTTTATTTCAAGTCGTTTTGAAATGTGTGAAGCAAATTCTTTCAACTCTATATTAACAATTTAATTACTATTTCTCATGGCACATTTTCTGAAGCAACATTTGGGACATCTTCAAGATGTGATATTCCGCACCAGATTTAATAACTCCTAAAGCAGTTTGTGAAATGCACCACAAGGAAGTGCGCCAAGAATGCTGGAGCAGTTTAGAGCCCATGGCGGAATGAAATATCCTAAGATAGTTCCCATGTCATCTGCGAAGCAAACTACGCCTCTCTCTCTCTTCGTATGCAACGATCTTTTTTGAAAGTGTATTTAGAATCAGCCTGCCACTAGTTTTGTGACATCGTCAATTTGTGTGTGTGAAATAGCTACCGGATTTCCCTTATATCCCCTACATCATGATCATGTGACTGTTAATTAATTGTTTAAGAACTCCAGCAGTATTTCTGGGTCAATTCCCGCGTCAGGTATTTGTTTTTGAACGAAGGCTTCTCAAACATGTGCTGGTAAGTGACAGGTTGGTTCATGTCTACAGACTACTTGAGGTGGCAGGGAGACAGTGGCAGGAATTTCTCTTCTATCAATATCAAAGGGGAGTCACTATTTGACGCTTTTGTTCAGGTATTAGCGCTATACTTCACGTAGCTGTGGAGCCGCTGACAGCAGTCGCGAGCTCTGGGGTGCGCGGCCAGGGGAGGTTGCATGGGTGGTGAGACGTGAGAAAGTTTTTCAGATATGTTTAAGTGGTCTCTCACAGTGTAAATATGTATTTCCTTACTTAACCGGAATGAAAAAGCGCCGTAATTGTTGAAACATTCCACACAGTGCAGTCGATTCCCTGGCAAATTCTTTAAATAAACAGTATTCAATATACTGCTTCATATCGCATAAATGGTTTAAATAATCTGTATTGCACACGATCCTAAATTGTTTAAATAGTATTCCATACACTGCAATTTATTTCCCACCAAATCCTTTAAGTAAATAAATAAACTATACTGTTTTAATTGTTTAAGCGTTATTCCATACACTGCAATCGAGTTTCTTTCAAATAGCCCAATCAATGGCGACTTTTTCCCGCAAATTTCTCATCGGGGGAGGGAAGAGGGAGTTATGGGGGTTTCCCAGAGTATGGGTTAATTGGTTGATCGATTTAATTAATTAGTCAATCAAACCGATATCAAAAGGGTGCTTGTAAGGTGAGGGGAGGTCCCAGAGGGATTGGGGAGGAGGAGCGGTAGGGGTAGGAGGAGGTTTAGGGGGAGAAGGGGGAGGGGGATGTGTGGAGGAACAGTAGGTTAAGGTGATGTCAGTTTAAAGGATGGTTTGTCTTATTTTTGTGTAAAAATCTCGTGAAAACAGGTCAGATTGTGGTTTTAAAAGGTGTGGAGAATGGTGTATACAGAAAGATGCACAATAGGACAAAAACGTAAGTCAGGGCGTACACAACCACTGTGCATGATACGTATTTTCAAAAACAAGCTAATTGTTTATGACTATACTTTGCAGATAACATCCTGTCAAAGTATGGAAGACATAAAAAGAAGCCGGCCTTTAGCAATCCGTTTTCGTAAGTTACATAGTTTCTGGCGAGCAATCGATGCAAATTAAATGAAATGAACATTTTATACTTTGCAGATCAAAAAAAAAGAAAAACAACCTTGAACGTTCTGTGATATGTCACAGGAATAAATAGAGACCGGAAGAAAATGACACATAGGTGTCCCTGACTACATTTTGTTTTCTTTAAGGTAGATTTTAAAATCATAAAGGCAGCATGAATGCTATTCATCCGAAAAACTCAAGCAGTTCCAGGCAGTAATTCAGTCATTTCAGGCAACTGACCAGTAACTCGACATAGCATGTGTTTTGATAAAAGCATGTAAGCTGTCTGACAGAAAATGTGTAATATTTCAACAAAGTAACGAAAACGAACTTGTGGCTGGTTGTTGCTGTACGTTATAAATATTCTGCATCCTGATATTTACTGATAAAATCTTTCATTTTGATTGCACCGTCATTGTGATAATTCAGTTCGTCCCGAAAAAATGTGATGAAACAGAAATTTATGTACACGACTATACGCATTATTTCACAATTTTCAGCAAAATGTTCATACAACTTTTCAGCTGCAAATCAAAACTAATTCGTTTTGCTAATTCCGCCTACAAAGCCTGCTTCATTTACCTATCAAACAGCTGCTTGCTGTCCACACTCTTTGAATGATAACCTCACATGCACCAGAATCGATTTTACTCGTCAGGTGCAAGAACTAACTGTCTGCTACTGGAACACGCATTTCGACTGCCAAGGTCTCTTACAACTTAAGGAACCAGTTTCCGTAATTATGCTGGCGTCAAGGTCAAATTCATTGTTAGTTTTGGAATGTTAAATATCGTGTCATTCGAAAAGAATTTTTATGGTGCAACTCACGCAACACGCAGTCTTCTGTTGCATATTTCACTGATTGGCGAAAGCCGAAGACATAACCAGAAATTAAGGAGTAACATACACTGTGCCAACTTCATTGGCAAAGTGCATGCTCGCGTAAATAAAATTTGTCAACTGTTGGGGATTCGTAATACCGACTACCGGAAAAGCTACAACTTTGTTGGCGCTAAGATGAGCAGCTTTCTTATCAAGTGAAACTAGTAATACTTTCGAAACGAACAATGTTAGTGCGTACTATTCTGTAACTGCTGTCTGTTGAACAGTTTCCTACTATACAGCAGTTTACTTCGTTTATGTCTAACTTAGTGTTTTATTTTTGTTGATAGTTATGGGGAAATTTATTAAAGCAGAACGACGTTTTGAGTATTGCTTAACACTACAGAGAATAGTAGTTGTAAATATTCTACGAACTTAGTTTTGGAACGTATAATTTCATCCCGCAGTGTAAAGTGGATTGCGACTAATTTTCGTGTCTTCGGAACACATGCGGAGAATATACCATGTGAAGTTTGCGCCACCAACATTACTATGTGGCAATTTACTCTACACAAAGAAAATGACCTGCACTTCACGATGAAGTCTAATAATTAGCGCCGATTCAGTATCATGTTACCTTCCTTTCTAGGCGTTTAAAAGTTAACATAGGCTCCCAGGTGCGCTTACAAACTGGCAACACGTTAGGTAGGTATCCTAATGGAAAACTACTGTGACTCTCAACCACAGTAAGCAATTCAAATATCAAGACTTGTTTTTAGTATAACGACAGATCTCTTAAGTACCATCAATGAAGACAGTGAACGAGGATAAACTGCTCAACAAAGTAATTTACATCCTGAGAAGCCTATGCCTAACCCATTTTCAGATGTTTCTGGCCAATGTGTCCTCCTAGAAGGATATTATAAAATAAGCATGGTGAAATACTCTAGACCCTGCACGAATATGTACACAAACTAAAATTGTGAGAGAGCTAGGAGGTGGCCATACGTCATTATAGTATCTTATAGCAAGATTTCTAAAGTTTTCTCAAGAGCAGCGGTGACAGCTGTACAAAATTTTTTACTTTTAGGTTCGTTAACGAAACAGACACTGAAGAGATCTAAATACTGAATTTTCACCTTGGAATTTCCTAAATATTGAACTCGAAAACGTAATGAAATAAATAAAGTTCAACAAACGAAAAAATTCTCCTATCGGAGCATAAAAAAGCGATAGTCTTCCGCTTTAAAGCACTCTGACAGAAAAGTTGGGAACCAGCAGCCTCAGTCCTCACTAGGCTTTCCTTACCAAAAATTTTGGCATGCGAACATATTCGCGCTCTTTTAAGACAGAACATCCTAAGTTGTTTCACCCACTCTGTCCCTGTAGTAAAGCCTCCATACTCAGCATTTCCCTCTACCTACCAGTGTCTATATATATTTACAGTATAACCCACTACCATTGTCTCCTCTCTCAATTACCCTGCCTGTTTTTGTCTTCCTTTCCTACTGTCTGCGCCGTACCTTGGCGGCTCAAGACTCCTGGTGGGATCCACCTTACATTTTCCCCTATCACCACGTGTTTAAAATTTCGGTCCAAAACGCGCCCTCCCCTATACCCACGTGTCAGAGTTTGCCGGTCTGGAAGGTCTCAGACCTCCTCACCCTCCCAAACAAATTCATGGTCTCTCCACTGTTTTGCTCCCCTGCTTTTGTCTCCATCCATCTTTCTTTCTCTTTTACTGCCATTGTCTTCTTTCTCTTAAGCTAGCACTGCTATTGTTTTCAACTATCTCTTTCCCTCTTTCAATGCCACTTTCTCTCTCCCACCAACACTGCGTCTTCTCCCTCCCTCCCTCTCTCTCTCTATCTATGAATCTATCTCTCTCCCACCGGCACTGTCTCCTGTCTTTTTCACCGACATCGTCTCTCTGCTACACTGTTTCAGAACAAAGAAGCACGAATATGTTCGCATGCCCGAATTTATCGTGAGGAAGGCGAGATGAGGATTAAAACCGCTAGTTCCCCACTTTTCTGTCAGAGTCCTTTAAAGCGGAACATTTTTTGATGTCTTCGATCTTTCCCTGCTACAGCGGGGTTGTAAGTAGAGTTTTGACACGTTACTTATAAACTTATACACTCAGATTCAAACGTATAAACAATGAATAAGTACGCATAATGTAAAGTTAACACAAAATCATTTGCCTTACATTTTTCTGGATGCTTTGAAAAGTTCAATGGAAACGTCAGGTTTATGAATTATGACGAAAGAGTAAAGCTGTTATTAGAAATATTTTCCTGAATTCACATTCTTTCCAGTTTTACATAATTTTGGAAGTAATTTTAAGTTCTGTTCAGGCCAGCTAAGAACAGTATCAGCCAATTTTTTGTTACTCAAGTAGTACTTTGGGCATATTTCTATACGCGTGAAATGTATAGATACAGCGTGCCATAAAGGTTTACTGGCGAAAAAAATGCTGACTAATAGTTTCGTGACCTCAGAATCCTTGCAGTGACCCTAGAACGCTTGCCATGCGTTCACTATGTCGTTTAGACCTACATTTATCTCTCAGCCATGCACATTTCACCTGCATTGGTACCTCTGGTTGACGGTAACGGACTACGACATCGAAAATAGTTTCAAAGTTCCCCGAGAAAGTTCCCCTAGAATATCGTCTTAAGAAAATATGGTAAAATATCAACGATCTATTACAGAAGTGATCATCCCCAAAGTTGGTAATTTTCGTACCATAAAACCATAGTTTTCGTTGTATTCTCGGGGACCAAGAATGAACAGATGGTGCTTTCATAAGCCACCTGAAGTCCAGCCTCTATCGCAAACTTATGAAAAAAATTAAATAAGTAAATAAAAACATTTGCTCAATTTGCCCGTGCCGGAGGAAGCGTTTAATTTTAAATTTTGAACCTGTACTGTTGATTAGTTACAGTGTGAGCGTTCCTCCGATAGATATACAAGTGGTCGCTAGGCCAAGGGCTATTCAACACACTTGACCCATTATGTCTGCGATCAATAGAACCCGCATTTTCGCGTGTGGCTTTTTGGAACGTGATGGTACAGTGGATCGTTGTGCACAACCTAAACTTATAGATTCGGAAGAACTCACTTTACGCCCCCGGTAGCTGAATGGTCAGCGCGACAGACTGTCAATCCTAAGGGCCCGGGTTCGATTCCCTGGGTCGGAGAATTTCTCCGTTCAGGGACTGGGTGTTGTGTTGTCCAAATCATCATCATTTCATCCTCATCGACGCGCAAGTCGCCGAAGTGGCGTCAAATCGAAAGACTTGCACCAGGTGAGCGGTCTACCCGACGGGAGGCCCTCGTCACACGACATTATTATTATTATTTTATTACTACCCATGTTATTGTAAAGATAACTATAAAATTTGCTAAACGAGACTCCAAAAGAACGTAAATTACAAAAACCAGGTAACACTTCTAAAAATAAAGGAAAACCAATTTTAATATCGCTCAACGGTATCTAGAACACCAAGTAAACTCAATCATGGCTTTGAGAATGCTGCAGTATGACGAGTTTCAGAGCGTAAACAGTAATCGTACAGTTGTCAAATTAAAAATTCCCACTGTATTTTTTTACCTTGCACCAGTGAGGAATAACCTACTTCACCGGCCGCTGTGGCCGAGCGGTTCTAGGCGCTTCAGCCCGGAACCGCGCTGCTGCTACGGTCGCAGGTTCGAATCCTGCCTCGGGCTTGGATGTGTGTGATGTCATTAGGTTAGTTAGGTTTAAGTAGTTCTAAGTCTAGGGGACTGATGACCTCAGATGTTAAGTCCCGTAGTGCTTAGAGCCATTTGAACCATTTTGAATAACCTACTTTATTGAGACTGGCCGCAGCACGGAAACAAACGGCGGCCGCCACAGAAAATCATTTCACCAAATATAACATTGAAATTCGTAAAATTACCTGACCTAATCGCTGTACACTAACACGTGCCGAAGCACTGCCCCAAAAGATAAGTATACATACAACAGCAAACAAAAACAAAAAAAGAGAGTGGGAGTTGGCAAAATATAGTAATAAAGAGATGATAATACGATGAGCAAAGAGAACATGTAAATTTGAATCCACTCACTACAACAAACTGCATTAACTCAAAGAGGGACAAGTAGAGTAAATGAAATTACATTTAAAATGGTTGGAACTGTTTTGAGAGAGAGAGCTTGTGCGTGGGAGGTGAAGCGCTACGTCGATCAGCAGCTGGGTGGTGGTGGCGGCGAAATCATAGTACGAGGGTCATTCAAGAAATATTGCAACATATTTTTTCCTGGAAGCAGGTTGACTTTATTCGGGATTACTGTATATCGTATTATTCCCCACCCTTTTGGGTACAAAGCCCTATTTTTCAAGTTAATCTCCGCTTGATGCGACGGCCTTGTGTCACCTTACTGGGAGGCCCTGTATGCCGGCATGGTACCACTCTACCGGTCGAAGTTGGAGTCATAGTCTTACTGCAGTGATAACCTCCTTATCATCCACGTACAGCTTCTCGCAAAGCGCATCATTAGTTGGATCAGACAGATGTAAGCCGGAAGGAGCAAGATCCGGGCTGTAGGGTGGATGAGGAAGAACAGTCCAATCAAGTTTTGTGAACTCCTCTAGGGTGCGAAGACTTGTGTGAGGCCTTGCGTTATCATGAAGAAGGAGACGTTTGTTTGCATCTTTGTGGCAACGAACACTCTGAAGTCGTTTCTTCAGTCTCCTGAGGGCACCATAACACATTTTAGAGTTGGTAAAGGGAGGACATCAAACAGAATAACCCAGAAGACGGTCGCCATGACTTTACGGCTGAGGGTGTGGGTTTGAACTTTTTCTTCGCAGGAGAGATGCTGTTGTGCCACTACATTGATTGCAATTTTGTTTGCGGTTCGAAGTGATGAACACAAAAATTGTCGCAATCAGTCTCGTAACGCGTAAGCAATTTTGGGCAGATGGTCTTTTGTTGTTCTCTTAGGGGGCGAGGAATGAAGCTCACTGTACCTTTGAGAACCTTAACTGGGGGACGAGAGTGTCAACAATACAAACAGAGGAGCCCAGCAGAGCGGCGAGGTGCTCGACACCTCGAATGAAAGTGTCCGTACGTTTCAACATTGCCAGAGTCACAGCTGTGTGCGGCCAGCCGGCCAGCAAGAGATCGAACATGTTGCGATGGTAACAAGGCCTCGCCCAACGACTCACATTGCTTTGGTCCAGTGTCAGGCATTCTGCAAGCGCTGGTTCCCCGTAAGAAAACAAGCTCTCTGCTTGGAACACACCTCCGTTACAGACGTCATTTTGAAGGCTTCGTATTGATTGCCACCGATGGGAACTTCATGAAACTGTAGGTGCTGAAGCGAGAATATACCACGATGTCCCACAACAAATCCCACACTTTTTCAACCCTCATTGGTACAGAAAGAAAATGTATTGCATTATTGTTGTTGATAATTCTTCCGGGTTATATGGCCGTGGTCCATGGAATTCTTCTATTCCTAACGTTTCGTCCAATACTACGTTGGACATCTTCAGAGGTATGGCTGGTCCTGCTGAGTCCTGCCATACCTCTGAAGATGTCCAACGTAGTATTGGACGAAACGTTAGGAATAGAAGAATTCCATGGACCACGGCCATATAACCCGGAAGAATTATCAACAATAGTACCATCCGGTCGTGAAAGCCTTCAAAAATGGTTCAATTGGCTCTGAGCACTATGGGACTTAACTTCTGAGGTCATCAGTCCCCTAAAACTTAGAACTACTTAAACCTAACCAACCTAAGAACATCACACACATCCATGCCCGGGGCAGGATTCGAACCTGCGACCGTAGCGGCCGCACGGTTCCAGACTGTAGCGTCTATAACCGCTCCGCCACTCCGGCCGGCGTGAAAGCCTTCATTGTATGTTGCATTATTTATTGCGTACCGCTTGTAGATCCGTCAAAGGTAAACTACAATATTCTTACATCTTCTTGTATACTGCGTGACCCACTTAGCGGTCATATCATTCCTCCTTTGGCTTTAGGCTGGTCGGAAACAACCGGTGCTACATACATTGCACAACACAATTATAGGATCACGTAAATCCTACCGACTGTGAAGCATAAGTTTGAAATTTGGTAGAAAGGTGCTTACAACCTTTCACTCTAAAGCTGCAAACGCGTAGCGCACTGTGGCGTCACTCTCGGGTTCGACGGCGCTTCAGACAGCAAGGTGTCGACACATGAGAAAAAAAAAGGCCACGGCTCAGAAGCTGATGTAAGTGCATTAGCACCGAACTTCTCCAAGATTCTGTCCAGCACCACGGTGGACGTGTCACATGATGAGGTCGTTACAGCCCGTCTCGCCCACATTTCACCCCTGCTTTCGACACCTCAGCGATGGAGATCAGAAAAGCGCTGCCCAGAGTTGAAATCATGTCGTTTTATTGTGAGTGCCTGACGAAAACATTCCAGACACACCACCGCTCAGGATCTGTACGAAAAGTTCTCAGAGGTTGACATATAGGGTGTCAATGAGACCATCCGTTCCCCTAGACATTAATTCCCAGACATGTCGCAGTCGAAAAACCCAGTTCGCAGTGTGATGAGTAACAGAGAGACGTTCTTGACAACTTTTGGCACTTCTGATATCCCCTATGTTTAATCCTTTCTCTAAGGACATCATAGGGCTAAATCCCCATGAAACGTGACCTTACCCCTTTGGAGAGCAGTGCGACCGCAGTCTGCGCTCTCATGTACATGTTGGAACCACTAGGGACGTTCAAAACCATTCGGTGAAATTTAAACGTGATCCGTGGCAGTACTGGGTACTTATGCAGTTTCATCCCTCCTTTTTCGTGCCCTCCTATGGTGTCATCTCGGGGGTTGCAACATTAAGATGTGTGTGAATAAAACGGCAACACCATGGGTACCTCCCACGCACCTGAGCTGCGCACGCTACAAATGTCTGAAACTTCGACTCACCTTAACCCTCGTGGGCGCACAAGTACCTGAGGGTTAGGCAACCCCTTCGGCACACATCAGGTGGTGTTTTCCTGACTTCAGGCGCCACTAGGCAGACTGTGTATCAATGTTCCTGACAATTTGGTCACGTGCTCAGCTAAGGTGCTTTTGGTCATCACATGACTTTACAGAACGCATAGTTACACTTTATGCTGATATCTGAACCTCCAAATGTATATATAAAGCATAAAGAAGAGAAAATAATACTACTCGAAATTAGAAATATCTTCACAGTACACATAATTTAGAATAATGTGTAAAAAGTCGTATATGTGGGCCACTTAAGCTCTGTGTCCCTCAAATCATCAAAGAAACGTTAACACATAAACATGATTCATCGTGTACAGCAGGTCAGTACCTAATTATACAGTACATTGGTACATAATAATAATAACGTCCCGGCGCTATCTATACATTGTATATTTTGAGTATGGGTTCCGGAAAAAAACGTGAATTTCGAAATGACATGAGCTGCTAGTAAACGGTACAGACTGCGAGACGAGAAATGTTCAAGAGGATTAATAATGTGCTATGTAAGCGATGAAACATCAGAGACGGATATACATACGGAAGCTTTCATCAACTGATACATCAAGTCAAGAAAATCATATTTTGCTAAAAAAGAAGTACTTGCAACCAATAATGAATGCTGTTACAGAAGCGAGAGTAACATCAATGAGTCACAAGAAGGCCCCACAAAAGCATATCAAATGATAAACTATTTGAATGAATTAGAGTATACAGGAAGTTGATATTGAAAACTCGGCTGTGAAATGGACGAGTAGGCCTAATGAAAATACAGATGAACTGAGAGTTTGTATTAGTAGTAACATTGGTAACATTGACTCAATTTGGAAAGAACTAAAATGAGCCAATGGATAAAACAAGGCCATCAAGTACTGACAGTATGGGTGTTCGGGTTACAAAGATTAACACAGACATTTCTCAATTCCATGTGCACCTGTCCAAAAGAAGAATATATATGAGAAGAATGATATTCAGTATACCTATTCAAGAAAATATTAAATCATAGGCCAACATATCTTCTTAACCCCTTTCAAAATTAAACTGACTTGATCAGTACAAGATGAGTTGCAAATTAATGTATTCTTTCTTGGTCACTAATGTTTCTTTTTGTTTTCCACTGCTTATGACGATTTACGGTATCGTTAGATCTGTGACACAAAAAAAATTAACATAAGAATAGACGGAAACAATTTTCCATACAATGACGCAACATGCAGAATGTAACAATATAGTCGGTGCCTGTAGATGACACAGTGAGGTGTTACATATATTAATGGATTTATAGTATCTAGGCACCACTGACTATTCTTCCTTAACATCAATGGCCAAGCTATCTCATGCCAGACGGCGTGTTAAAGTGTAAACCTCCTAGGCCCCGAAGCAGCGTTACGGGCAATATCAAATATTGGGTTACAAACCTCTGTAATATGAATTCTTAATTTTAAATAATTTGTAAACCTTCTTACGTATTCTAGTCATTTCAGACACAATATTAATAACATTTTTTTGCTAATGTGCATAGTTATATACGTATGAACTTATACAGTCGTGTAACTAATATTGGCCACAAAATTTAAAGATACAGTGCTTTCTCATGACACTAAAAAAGTCAGGAGTACCTGTTTTAGTACGTGAAGGAAAGGAACCGCTATCGCGACAACCAGCATTTATAACAATATTGGAAGGGACGTTGCTATCCTCAGTGAATGGGAAGAAGAATTACAGGATCTGTTGAATAGAATGGTCTAATGAGCACAGAACATCGATTGAGAGTAAATCGAAGAAAGATGAAAGTAATGAGAAGTAGCAGAAATATCACGAAGTAGATGAAATTAAGGTAATCTGCTACATATGAAGCAAAACAACCCATGATGGACGTAGGAAGGACTCAAAAAGGAGACTAACACTGGCAACTGAGATCTGGTACTACAGGAGAATGTTGAAAGTTAGGTGGACTGATAAGATAAGGAATGAGAAGGTTCTCCGCAAAAACAGCGAGGAAAGGAATCTATGAAAAATACTGACAAGAAGACGGGACAGTGTGACAAGATATCTGTTAAGAAATGAAGGAATAACCTCCAATGTACTAGAGGGGGCTGTGGAGGGTAAGAACTATAGAGGAAAGAGAGTTTGGAATTCATCCAGCAAATAATTGAGGAAGTAGGCTGCAGCTGATACTGTGAGATGAAAAGGTTGGCACAGGAGAGTAATTTGGGACGTGCTGCACCAAACCAGTCCAAAGATAGATGACTCAAAAACAAAACAAAAAAAATATCCTTTATTGCATCATCCAGCAGCTTGATGTTGGTAAACTAATGGAGGAGACAGGACAACTGGAGATCGTGAGTATCAGCATGTGTAACATGTGTAACGGATGCTGTTCAAAAATTAATGCGACACAAAATATGTCATACGGTATTATCATCCCGTTTTATCAACCATTGAAAATGCGATCGTGATCAAGACTTACTTGGTTTCCTCTAAAAAATTAATCAGAACTTTAGTACTTGGGAAACCTGGTCACGATAATGCAAAATTGTTAGGTAGGAAAAGCTTCCGATAGCCAGATTGGGATGAGATGTACAGGGAACCTGATGCTAATTTAAAATTTAACCTATTTTATGATAGCTTAGCAAGAATATTTGAAAATATTTTCCTATGAAAACAGTGAAACATAATTGTAGTAAGCTACCATTTGAAAAACCGTAGGTTACTGAAGGCATAAAAATATATTGTAAACAGAAAATAAAAACGTATCTTACAGCTAGAAGGAGTAATGATCCAGAAACAGGCAAACATTATAGAAATTGTTGCACTGGATTAAGAAAAGTTATTAAAAAGTCCATAAGTATGTTTATGTCTGAGATTATTACCTCTGATAACAAAGTTAAAACAATTTGGAATATTCTTAAAGAAGAAACAGGGCAACTGAGAGCACAGGAAGACTGTATTTCTATCAAAACAAAATGTTATGAGTAGAAAATATTTTAACAATGATCTTTTAAGTGTGGTAGAGAATATAGCATCCAGTTGTTCATTAGAAAGTGAAAGGCTGTAAATAGAAGAGGCAATGCCTATGCAATTTGATGAAACTGAAATTCAACCCCCCTGTCCTACTGAAATTAGGAAAATAATAAATTCAGTCAAAAGCAAAAGCTCGCACGGAATTGATGGCATTCCAACAGAGAACTAAAAGCATTTTGTCAACAGATAAGTAGGAGTCTCAGCCACTGGAATGGGGCATTTTTCCAGATAGACTGAAATAAGCTATTGCCAAACCATTGTATAAAAAGGGAGATAAGTCTGATGCTAAAAACTACCATCAAATCACGCTTCTAACAGCTTTATCTGAAATTCTTGAAAAAGTAATGTATTCAAGAGTATTTTCACGTATTTGTAAAAATGAAGTACTAGGAAAATGTCAGTTTGGTTTTCAGAAGAACTTTTTAACAGAAAATGCTATATATGCTTATACTAATCAAATATTAACTCTCTGAATAACTGTGTAAATGACGAAATTCTTCTAGATGCGCTTAGTATTGTGGTATACGTGGAGCAGTGCACAATTGGTTTAATTCATATTTAAATGAAAGAATGCAGAAGGCTTAAATTAACAGCACAGATTGTCTGCAGGAATCAACAGATTTCTCTAAATGAGGAGGAACCAAGAAAGGTGTCTCACAGGGTTCACTCTTGGGTCCCTTATTGTCCTCCATATATATTAATGACTTGCCACCCTATATTCATGAAGATGCGAAGCTAGTTCTTTTTGCCGATGATACAAGCATATTAATCACGCCCAACAAACAAGAATTAGCTGATGAAATTGTATGTAATGTCTTTTAGAAAATTATTTAGCGCTTCTCTGCAAATGGACTCTCACTAAATTTTGAGAAAACACAGAACACGGTTCTTTACAGTATATCGCATAACACCATTGATAAATATAGACTCTGAACAGAAGTCTGTTGCTAAGGTAGAATATTCAAAAGTTCTGGGTGTGAGCATTGATGAGAAATTGAACTGGAAGAAACATATTGATGATCTCCGAAAATGTTTGAGGTCATCTACTTACGTTTTTAGGGTTATTGCAAACTTGCGTGATAAACACAAGTGAGTAAATTATCATAATATGCCTATTTTAATTCACTGTTTTCATATGTCATCATATTGTTGGGTAATTCATAATTAAGAGAAAAAGTATTCATTGCACAAAAGCGCGTAACAATAACAGTAGCTGGAGGCCACCCAAGATCACCTTGGAGATATTTATTTAAGGAACTTGGGATATTTGTAGTACTTTCACAATACGTATACTCACTTATGAAATTTGTTATTAACAACCTGTCCCAATTAAAAAATAATAGCAAAGTGCGTAGCTGCAACACTAGAAGAAAAGATAATCATTATCCTGGATTAAATCTGACTTTGGCACAGAAAGAGGTACATTATGCTGCCAAAAACTCTTTGATCATTTAACAAATAGCATTAAAAATCTAACAGATAGCAGACCAGCATTCAAAATCAAACTAACACAATTTCTGAATGGTAATTCCTTCTACTCAACAGATGCATTTTTAGATGTGAAGTAGTAACTGTAAAAATAAAAATAAATAAATAAATTAAGAAACGTTATACTAAACTGATACGGTCCACTTCACTACGAAATGTCGTATTCATGACCTGTGGAACAAGTATTAATGTAATGTAACATAAGAAAATCTCATTCTGGAAACATAAGAAAAGTTGGTGCGCAGCCTGCACTGCAGCCCTTGGCTCAAGGGCCAACTCTGACAAATTTTCCTGTAACTACATTACAAATAAATTCTAGTTATTAACTTCAGAATGTCTCGTATGTATCCTATAATTGCGGCGGACCTGTAATCGACCCGTGTACGACACTTCACGTTACCAACACATCCCAGAAAGTCGTAAGGAAAACACAATTTTTCAGGGATCATAATCCGTGTTTCATTGCTGAGAGAGATAAGGGGCTAAGTTTTTTGCATAACTCTTGGCCCGGAGACAATATGCGTACCTATTGGAAGAACGGCCATACTGTAGTTATTCTGCCGGCCGGGGTGGCCGAGCAGTTCTAGGCGCTACAGTCTGAAACCGCGCGACCACTCCGGTCGCAGGTTCGAATCCTGCCTCGGGCATGGATGTGTGTGATGTCCTTAGGTTAGTTAGGTTTAAGTAGTTCTAAGTTCTGGGGGACTGATGACCTCAGCAGTTAAGTCCCATAGTGCTCAGAGCCATTTTTTTTGTAGCTATTCTACAGTACAGAGTCAAGATTTAAAATTACGCACTTCCTCCAGCCCAGAAAAATTAAGCAAATCGGTCGGTTCCTTCGCATTAGGCGTATAAAAGCACCATTTCTTCGTGGACAGTTCCTGAGAAAACATCGAAAAATCTTGATTTTTGGTTATGAAAACTACCACTTGTGGAACTGAACACTTCTACAATTTATATTCATAGCAGATCGTCGAAATTTTTACCACACGTTCTTAAGATGATATTCTCGAGGAATTTCAACACTTTTTTCGATATCATTTTCCGTTACCAATATCTAGAGGTTCGAAGTTACCGTTCTTATGCACGTAACATCCGTTTTGAGGCGTAAATGTAGTTTCAACTGACGTAGTGAACATATGGCAAGAGTTCTCTGGTCATCGCAAGGATAATGGGCGTCACCAAACCATGTTTTAGTCAGCATTTTTCACCAATAAAACGTTATGAAGTGATGCCCTGTAAAATGGGCAATTCACGTCTACACAAATATGCCCGAAGTGGTACTGAAGCGACAAAGATATCTCCAAAAAAGCATCTTGAGACGCATGGAATGAACATAAAATGAATGAGGAAATTATGTTAAGCTGGAAAGACTGCAAATTCAGTAAATTATTTCTAGTAACATTTTTACTCTTTGAAGATACAAATCATTCATTTCGTTGAACTGTGATAGATGAGCAGAGCATCCAGGAAAACTGTAAAGCAAACGATTTTGTGTTGACTTTATGTGATGCGTACTTGTTTGTTGTTTATATGTGTCAAATTATATAAACATGTCGAAGTATATAAATAAACTGTCAAATCTTTACTTACCTTTAGAATTCGTTTCGCTAAAACAGAACACTGTGCTGTAACAAGGAACAGAAGGGAACCAGCGGGAAAATGCTCCTGTCGGAGCGCAAAAAAGGCGAAATGTTCATCTTTAAAAAGATTGTCAGAAAAGTGAGGAACCAGCTGGCTCAGTCCTCACTGCGCCTTCCACTCCTAAACTGTTGGCATGTGAACATATTGGCTTTTTGTGCTGAAAGAGTGTAGCAGAGAGACAGTGATGGCGGAAGAGAGAGGAGGCAGAGACAAGAGAGAGGAAACAATGATGATGACGAGAAAAGTGGCAGTGAAAGAGAGACATGAATGAAGGCAAAAGCAGTGGGAGCCAAAGAGAGAGGAGATACTGATGGTCAGTCGGAAACAGTGGTAGCAGAAGAGAAGATAGAAGCAGTGGAGGCAAAAGGGAGAGGAGACTGGGAAAATAAAAAAATACAGAGTAGTGGAGACCATACAAAGGTTTGGTAGAGATGGTATGGGATGTTTCACACTAGTGAATTCTAACACTCAGGTGTAGGGGAGCGAGCATTTGGACCGAACTTTTAAACATGTGGGTATAGGGGAAAAAGTAAGTTAAACCCCACCCTGAATTTTTGAGGTGCCTAGCTGCAGTGGAAGCAGTGGCAGTGGGAAAGAAATGTTTCTCCACTTTCCTGTCAGTGTTTTTTAAAGGGGATCACATTTGCCTTTTCTCCGACAGGAGAATCTATACGATGGCTAATCGTAAACGAATGTGTGACCGGGAGTCAATGATAGGAGCTGGGAGACCGGCACTTCCTGGCTCCCGTGCTAGCCGGCACTTCTTGTGACCAGCAGCCAAAAAGAGATGACTGGCGAAATGCGTGCCGGTTAGTTGGCCGCAACTCTTTCTGCGGACGCCTTCCTGGCTGACAATGCAATTCCTTTGTGAGGTAGCCGAACGCAACGGCAGATACTCGCGAGCAGCGAAATTCGAGTAGCAAAGGGAGGATCCATTCCGTAAGACTCTTGTCTGTCAACCTCTTGTGCGCTCACAGCTCAGCATAATTAAACTGGTACACCTGCCTAATATCGTGTAGGACCCCCGCGAGCATGCAGAAGTGCCGCAACACAACGTGGCATTGACTCTACCAACGTCTGAAGTAATACTGGAGGGAATTGACACCACGAATCCTGCAGGGCTGTCCATAAATCTGTAAGAGTACGAGGTGGTGGGGATTTCCTCTCAACAGCACGTTGCAAGGCAGCACAAATATGTTCAATAATGCTCATGTCTGGGGAGTTCGGTGGCCAACGGAAGTGTTTAAACTCAGAAGAGTGTTCTTGGAGCCATTCTGTAGTAATTTTGGACGTGTGGTGTGTCACATTCTCCTGCTAGAATTGTCCAAGTCCGTTGGAATGCACGATGGATACGAATGGATGCAGGTGATCAGACAGGATGCTTACGTTCGTGTCATCTGTCAGTGTCTTATCTAGACGTATCAGGGGTCACATATCACTCCAGCTGCACACGTCCCACAACATTACAGAGCCTCCACCAACTTGAACAGTCCCCTGCTGACATGCAGCGTCTATGGATTCATGAGGTTGTCTCCATACCCGTACACGTCCATCCGCTCGATACAATTTGAAACGAGACTCGTTCGACAGGCAACGTGTTTCCAGTCATCAACAGTCCAATGCCGGTGTTGACAGGCCCAGGCGAGGCGTAAAGCTTAAAAATGTTCAAATGTCTGTGAAATCTTATGGGACTTAACTGCTAAGGTCATCAGTTCCTAAGCTTACACACTACTTAACCTAAATTATCCTAAGGACAAACACAGCACCCATGCCAGAGGGAGGACTCGAACCTCCGCCGGGACCAGCCGTACAGTCCATGACTGCAGCGCCCTAGACCGCTCGGCGTGAAGCTTAGTGTCGTGCAGTCATCAAAGGTTCACGAGTGGGCCTTCAGCTCCGAAGCCCATATCGATGATGTTTCGTTGAATGGTTCGCACGCTCACACTTGTTGACGGCCCAGCACTGAAATCTCCAGCAGTTTGAGGAAGGCCTGCGCTTCTGTCAGGTTGAATGATTCTCTTCAGTCGTTGTTGGTCTCATTATTTCAGGATGTCTAAGATTTGATGTTTTGCCGGATTCTTGATATTCACGATACTTTCGTGAAGTGGTCGTATGGGGAAATCCCCACTTCATCGCTACCTCGGAGATGCCATGTCTCTTCGCTCGTGCGCCGAGTTCAAACCTACTTAAATCTTGATAACCTGCCATTGTAGCAGCAGTAACCGATCTAACAACTGCACCAGACACTTGTTTTATGTAGACGTTGCTGACCGCAGTGCCTTATTATGCCTGTTCACATATCTCTGTATTTGAATACGCATGCCTATAACAGTTTCTTTGGAGATTCAGTGTATATGTCCTCAGCAAGGAACAGAGCAGTAACTGTCGCGATTAAAACACCTATCTGATACAAAATACGAGTATGATTCCAATGAAAACCTTTATTATTGATTGTTATATAAATTAAATAATAAAGATAAATTGCAATGTATCATTTTTTGACGTGGTCCCGAAGAGTTTCCACCACTTCTTAAGTGCATGGATACGTCATGAGGAGAATTCTTTCGGCTGTGACTGTAGCCTACATGTTTTGGGTGACGGGGAAGACGATGAACACCGTGACATTGGCTGTCGCTTGGTCTCTGGATCGTGTTGGTATCACCTGGTCTCATCTCCCGTAATACTGCGCATCGCGTGACAGCGGTACATCTGGTGATTCCACAAAAAGCGTTTGCTGATATTTTGCAACAGCTTTAATGCCGTTGTCAGAATACAGGCGTTGACTACTCTGAAGGCCAGTTAAGGTATTTTGTTTGTAACCCTTGTTGACGGTTCTTCACTTATGTAAACGGAACAATGTTCATGACAAGGCACCTCATCTCTGGTCGTAACTAGCGTGAAAACCTAAAGAGACCCTTAGTGGGGAAACTATGTACCAGTGACATTTTTGTCACGTTAAGTATTTAGGATCCCGTACCTAAATCTGTAGAAATGGAGTTCTTAAAGGATCACTTCGTTGGCTACCTGTTGAGACCCCTTTTTCTTAGAAACGTGTAGAGATATCAAGTTGAAATTTATGTGGAATAATAGGATGTAAGGTCCCATGCCTCTACGTCAATACCTCCGGAACTTACAGATACTCGCAAACACAGTCATCAAAACGTGTAGGGGGACTCCCGTTTATGTAGAATCATAAAATTTGTCAAGAAGCAAGTTTTATAGTAAAAGTGAAAAAAATCTGAAAATTGTTAGTTTGTAATTATATCAAGTGAATTTTTTTTATTTTTGTTTTATTTTATTTTTTTGCCATTTGTTGTCCGGTTGTCTGTCTGTGGGTCTGCTGCGATCCCTATTTCTCAGGAAGGGATGGGTGTATCAAACAGAGATTTGCATAAAATATTAAGCTTTTTATCGCTTGGCTGTGTAAAGAATTTAAGCTTCGAACTCTATGCAATCATAGCAAACTCACTCTTCAAGACCAGTAGATGAACTATTTATACAAGGTGAGTAGGAGGAAAGGTGCATGTTTTAAGAGGTGATAGTATCGGTGATTTGAACAAAGAACTTTAAATGAACATATGGCCTTTTCTTGACCGTATCCACCAAACAGCTGTTTGAAAATCACGGGCGTCAGTTGCATGTCCTTCACCAGAACGCACATGCGAATGCAACCAAAGCAACATTAGGTTACATAGTGTTGTGTTTACTGACCACGTGTGGTGTGGTATTATTGATGACCAACTTATCCGTCAAGTTATTTTAAATTACAAAAAAATGGTTCAAATGGCTCTGAGCACTATGGGACTCAACTGCTGTGGTCATAAGTCCCCTAGAACTACTTAAACCTAACTAACCTAAGGACAGCACACAACACCCAGCCATCACGAGGCAGAGAAAATCCCTGACCCCGCCGGGAATCGAGAACGCTACCGCACGACCACGAGATGCGGGCTTTTAAATTACACTCTTCAAGGAATACGGTATACTGACTTCTCCCAAAATGTGTTACAAGGATACCTGAAGGATATTCCTTTGGCAACACGACTTCGTATGTACTTTCAGTATGGTGGAGCTCCTACACATTCCGTACGGCTAGTGGCACACTGCGTGACAGAAACCTATCTTCGGCGTTCGGCGTCACCTGATATTAGTCCATTAGATTACTGTTTGCGGGGTTGGCTTAAGAGCGCAGTCTAGAGGCTCAGGGTGGACACAGAAGAGGAATTTGTCGCTCATATTTTACATGCATGTGCTCGAGTAAAGCACCGTACGAATGACCTCAGATCAGCAACACAGTAGCTGTCTACAAACTGTTAAGAAAAAAACACGTGTTCATATGCCTTTTTTTGTTTAGAATCACGAAAACCGTCATCCCTCAAACCATGCAGCTTTCTTCCTGACTCACCCTGTATATGTGGTTAAGTCTGTACGGGACCCCAAGAGAGCTAGTCCTATTCACATAATGGGCCACTATTTTCTCCTGAAATATTCTGCTTCGTCAGTAGCTCGTCAATCACGTCTAGCTGAGACACAGGCAAAGCATTCTGAAGCACGTGCTACAAGCCTCCTACGAGACATCTAATCTGACTATTTATGTCATACAAACGAATTTACTTTGTTGAACTAGGGTGCCGTACAAAATCGAAAGTTTGGTAAGTCACCAGCTCATTAACCGGTCAGCTTTAGCTCTTCAACGGCGCTTGGAAATAATCGTGTAAGGAATACGAGCTGTGTTTTGCATCATTAGAGTCATTTTGCTCGTGCAGTGGTTAAGGCAGCGGACCCGAATAACGGCGTCCAGCCATTCCGACTTAGACTGTCCGATGCTTGTCTAAGTAACTCTAGGCAAATGCTGGAACAGTTTTTAACCACTCTTTCTGGTATTTTCCATCTTTCTGCTACTAGAAAAGTTCTCCGTCTATAACGGTCGAGAAGTAGACGAGGTTGTAAAGACACCCTCAACTGGAGGTTTGGTTTGGATACCATAGTTATTGGTTCTATTTGAAGTGGTATGCCCATGTCTGCCTCCAACTTTTCAACTTCTTCCCCGACTCCCAAAAAAAGTCGACTAACAAATCCAAGATTAAGACAATGTTCGTCTTTTTCCACATCAACTGCTTGATCCACTACGAATCTCTTCCGAAGAGAGGCGACAAAGACGATGAACATAATGCTACTGACTGCGTCTGAGGTTCGTATTCGTAGCACCAGGTCTCGTATCCTGCAACGATGTGTGACGACGGTGTTTTGAAAGATTCCGCAAAAATCGTTTCCAATAACTTTACAACCGATGGCAGAAGTGTGTTCTGGATACATATTCCTAGATATTTTACGCTAGACACTGATTTCAGCAGTTTTTCATCAATCATGTAGTTGCACAGTAGTGGATTTTTTTCCCTGTGATGTGTACATTTATTTACGTTCAGAGTCAACTGCCAGAGCCTACATCATTCATCAGTCCTCTGCAGGTCATTCTGCAAATCGAAACTTTCTTTTGGCGTTGCGACTTTGTTATAGACTACAGCATCACCTGCGAACACTATTAAAGAGCATCTGACGCTTTCTGTTAGATCATTTACGTACATTGTCTCAGCCCTTGTGAGGCAAACTGAGGACCTACTTGATTGGGAAGTAGCGGCTCCGGTCTCGTAAACTGGCATACGGCGAGGAGAGCAGTGTGCTGATTGTCACCCACCTACATAGGGAGAAATGATCATCACGATAAAATAAGACAAATCTGGGCTCGCACAGAAAAAATTTAAATGCTCGTTTTTACCGCGTGCAGTTCGAGAGGGGAACGGTAGCGAGACAGCTTGAAGGTGGATCATTGGACCCTCTGCCAGGCACTTTATTGTGAATAGCAAAGTAATCACGTAGATGTAGATGCCCCTTCATCTCTGCATCCAGTGACGCCTGTGGGCTGAGGACGACACGGTGGTCGGTCGGTACCGTTGGGCCTTTCAAGGCCTGTTCGGACGGAGAGAGTTTATTTACGTACATTATAAACAGTAAAGGTTCTATCACATTTCCTTGGGGTACTTCGAAAATCACCTTTACATCTGTCGATTCTGTTCGTTTAAGAGCGACGTTTTGAGTTCCGCCTGTAAGAAAATCTGGTATCCAGTCGCAAATCTGGTCGGATACTCGGTAAGCTGTTTCTTTATTATTATTATTCTACTGACCGGCAGTAAGGAACACAGCATTAACCTCAGAGCTCTATGGATCTCATGGAGCCGGCCAGAGTGGCCGAGCGGTTCTAGGCGCTGCAGTCTGGAACCGCGAGACCGCTACGGTCGCAGGTTAGAAACCTGCCTCGGGCATGGATGTGTGTGATGTCCTTAGGTTAGTTAGGTTTAACTAGTTCTAAGTTCTAGGGGACTAATGACCTCAGAAGTTGAGTCCCATAGTGCTCAGAGCCATTTGAACCATTTTGATCTCATGGAGGAACATAACGAGCTGAATTTTGCGACTTCTCTATGTGGAATACATGTTGATTTGTCGTTCTATAAAAAACTTCATAATACGTGAACGCAAAACATGTTCAATAATTCTACAACAGATTGACTTCAACGATACAGGCCTATAATTATGTGCATCTGTCCTACCACTCATCTTGAAAACGGGAATTATCTGCTCTAATATCAACAGTTTTGACGATGCACCTATTTAAAACTAACAGGACGGAAACAAAACAAGTGACTATATTAACACATCATTACTTTTTGCACTGTATTGCCTGTTTGTGTTTACAATTGCCAACTACAACGCATTTTGCGGCCTTTGTAAGCAAATGCTGTGTTACTAATTGGCGTCGGAGATTACGTTGAAGAAGGTTGTAGACACCAGCTCTGTTCCGGGCATTACTATTCTGGACACAGGACAGCGAGTACCAGAGCTTCCTCGTTCTCTGGACCGTATTTCAGCGCGGCAGACGGCATCGTTTGCCTCCACGGTGCCCATACATGTTCTGGGCTCAGAAGTCAGCGACAGCGGAGTAAATCTGCGAAGGCAGCCCTGTTGCACTCTCTGACTCACCCGCATGCCGCGCGCGCCAGCCGTCTGCTCATTATCCTGTCTCCCTGAAGCTCAGCTTCCCATTGGCGCGGCGGTGTTTCAGTTGCTACCTGCTCGCTACTTGGAAGGGGAATGGAGACGACTAATTGCCTTTCACACTCACTACAGCTTGCGACACGACTGGCCGTGAAGAGAATCTTGCCGTGCCTCTGGGGCATCTAGAGAAGGGTTCGCATCTCCTTCTCTTCGTATAGCCATAGCACAAATGTACGAAAAAAAAACAAAAGAACAAAAAACAATTAGATGTCTGATGGCATCTACTGAGTGAGGCTGTACGTTGGTTCAGTCACTGAAATTACCACAGGGAGGAGCAGTGTTCAAATACAATACTACCACCAAAATTTAGGTTTTCCGTAGTTTCATGAAAAAACTGAACTCCGCCCGAACAGTCTTTGAAGGCCCAACGGTACCGACCGGCCGCCGTGTCAGCTTCAGCCCACAGGTGTCACAGGGTGCGAATACAGGGTGCATGTGGTCAGCACACTGTTCTCCCGACCGTATGTCATCTTACGAGGACGAGTTTCATGTAAAAGCTTAAATAAATTACCGAAACCTTGTACTGAAGGGGAGAGGCCAGCTTAGTTCCCCGTCCACATCCCATCCGAGATCGTCCTTTGTCAGTAACCTCGTCGACGGGACGTACTCCACTAACCCGTCATTGCTCCAGTAACAAGGAAAATATGGGTAACATTAAGTCTGAGTACCTGCGCATGGTAATAGTCGTGACAATAACGTTGTTCACAGACACATTTCATAAGAAAGTAAATATCATTTGTCTCAAAATAAATAAGGCGGTTTTTAAAGCTGTGTAGTATTCAGATTAATAATTACAAATAATAAATAAAATACCAAGTCAAAGAGCAATTCAGCCCGTTTTGTTTGAGTGCCCTATAGTTTGTAATTGTTACAAACTCTAAAGCTAGCATCCCTCGGTTTATGAGCCAACTTTTCAAACGAAATGTTGGCGCACGACGATGAAATTTTCTGCATCGTGACGTCTTCGGTGATGAATCGACATGTCACCCAAGCGGAAATGTGAACCCATATAAGCCGGCCGGTGTGGCCGAGCAGTTCTAGGCGCTTCAGTCTGGAACCGCGCGATCGCTACGCTCGCAGGTTCGAATCCTGCTTTGGGCATGGATGTGTGTGATGTTCTTAGATTAGTTAGGATTAAGTAGTTCTAAGTACTAGGGGACTGATGACCTCAGATATTAAGTCCCATAGTGCTCAAAGCCATTTGAACCATTTTTGAACCCCTATAATGTGTGCATTGTGTCACCAAATCCCCAAGAGACGGTACACTTCAACGAGATTTCACTAAACTGAATGTTTTTTGTGCCATGTCCTGGAAGAAGGTTTATGGGTATTTGTTTCTCGGTGAATCAACATCTTGATGTACTAGAACTACGGCTCATTCGTCAATATCTGGAAGCTGAATCGCAGAACTTTTATTTGCAGCGAGATGATTTGTCGCCTCTCTGGCATAACTCAGTACGCGCCTTCTTAAACGACACTCTACCTGACCGCTGGACTGGCCACAAAGGGCCGGATGACAGAGCTTGGTTCGCGTGGCCTCCACGTTCACGAGTGCAGTGCGATTTTTACCTTTGAGGGTTCATAAAAGATCATGTGCATATGCTTCCGCTACCAACTGATCTATCCAGCTTAAGAAACAGGACTGAAGAAATTGTAGCCACAGGTACTCCAGACACGCGGGACAGTGTTTAGGAAGAACTCGCCCATTGACTCCATATGTGATGTGTGATGACTCATGCTCGCATTCAGCACGGGTAAGAAAAACTTGCTGTTTCATTTGATGTATTATTTGCAACTGCAAGGTGAATGTAATAAATGTTTAAAGCCTTAAAAGTCCGATATTAATTTTGAAACTCATGGTTTAGTGGGGTATCTAAGTTACTACAAAGAAGTAACACAAAACAGGCCATAAATACATACTTGTACCTAACGATAAATACCTTTCAGGTGTGCAGCCAAAATTAACAACTTTCTTTAAATGTTCAGAAATGTAAAACTGTGCACTAAACATGCCATAAAAGTATATACATTGAAGCGCCAAAGAAACTTGTATCGGCATGTGTATTCAAATACAGAGATACGTAAACAGGCAGAATACGGCGCTGCGGTCGGCAACGCCTATGTAAGACAACAAGTGTTTGACGCAGTTATTAGATCGGCTACTGCTGCTACAATGGCAAGTTATCAAGATTTAAGCGAGTTTGAACGTGGTGTTATAGTCGGCGCATGATCGATGGCATAGCATCTCCGAGATAGCTGTGAAGTGGGGATTTTCCCGTAACACCATTTCACAAATGGACAGTGAATTTCAGGAATCCGGTAAAACATCAAATCTCTGACATTGCTGCGGCCGGAAAAAGATCCTGCAAGAACGGGATCAACAACGACTGAAGAGAATCATTCAACGTGACAGAAGTGGAATCCTTCCGCAAATTGCTGGAGATTTCAATGCTGGGCCACGAGCAAGTGTCAGCGTGCGAACCATTCAACGAAACATCATCGATATTGCCTTTCAGAGCCGAAGGCCCACTCTTGTACCCTTGATGACTGCACGACGCAAAGTTTTACACCTCGCCTAGGCCCGTCAACACAGACATTGGACTGTTGATGACTGGAAACATGTTGCCTGATCGGACGAGTCTCGTTTCAAATGGTATCGAGCGGTTGGGCGTGTAGGGGTATGGAGACAACCTCATGATTCCATGGACCCTGCATGTCGACAGGGGATTGTTCAAGTTGGTGGAGGCTCTGTAATGTTGTGGGGCGTGTCCAGTTGGAGTGATGAGACACCCCAGATACGTCTAGATACGACTCGTACGTAAGTACCCTGTCTAATCACCTGCATCCATACAGTCCACTGGGCATTTCGACAGACTTGGGCAATTCCAGTGGGGCAGTGCGACACCCCACACGTCCAGAATTGCTACAGAGCGACTCCAGGAACACTCTTCTGAGTTTAAACACTTCCTCCGGCCGCCAAACTCTCCAGACATCGACATTATTGAGCATATCTGTGATGCCTTTTAATGTGCTCCAGCCTCTTGTACTCTTACGGATTTATGGACAGCTCTGCAAGATTCATGGTGTCAATTTCGTCCAACACTACTTCATACAAAAGTCGAGACCATGCCACGTCGTGTTGCGGCACCTCTGGGTGCTCGCGTTGGTCCTACACGATATTAGGCAGGTGTGCCAGTTTATTTGGTTCTTCAGTGTAGTATCCTATGAATATAATGCCATTGACTCACAACTGGAATAGGTAAACTCGCTCAAATACCTGGGTTTAACACTTACAAGGAACATGAAATGAAACGATCATTGTGTCGCAGAGAGGTTGAAAGAAATAAAGTGATAGACTCTTGAAAGTAGACGGAAAATATCCCGAGTAAGTCTACTGATAATATTTCAGGAATCGGCTTTAAATAACTAGTATATACTCCCTCCTCCTACATGTCGCTCCCATACGGATCTTGAGGATAAGATTAAGTTAATTACAAAAATCAAAGATGCATTTAAAGAATCATTCTCCGCGCGCTCCTTATGTAAATGGAACGAGAGAAAGCCCTAATAACCAGTACAGTGGAACGTATCCTCTTCTACGCGCTTCACAGTGGTTCACAGAGAATAGATACAGCTGCAGGAGATAATATCACGTCAAATTTTACCCTTATAATGTCCCACGAGTCAGTCTACCAGATTATAGTGGAGGAACACATTTTTCGAATGTTAACGACTTCTTGTTCTACGTTGTTCCCATTTGGAGTGAGGGACAAAAAGGTTGTCAATATTGCTCGGTTCATGCTTTAATCCACTTTAATCGTGTTCTCATTATTTATATGTGATGCAGGACAACGGCTGTTGGAAAGCCTTTGGGTGCGATCATTTCTTTATCGTTTTACCTTGGCGGTATTTTCGCGAGACATACGTTGTGGAACATAACCATTTTCCAATCAATGATCGCTTCAGTTGGACCAGAGGGCAAGTCCATTCCACGGAAATGCACCCGAGGCCGTTATGGAGCCACCACCAGGTTGAAAAATGCCCCGTTGACAACTTGGATCACCTGGTTTGTGGGGTCTGCTACCATCGGCTCTTAACAACTGAGATCGGAATTCATTCAGACTAGGCCACGGTTCTACAGTCGTCTAGGGTCCAACCCATATGGTGCGAGCCCAAGAGAAATGCTGCAGGCGATGTCGTGCTGTTACCAAAGGTAACAACTGAGATCGGAATTCATTCAGACTAGGCCACGGTTTTACAGTCGTCTAGGGTCCAACCCATATGGTGCGAGCCCAAGAGAAATGCTGCAGGCGATGTCGTGCTGTTACCAAAGGTAACAACTGAGATCGGAATTCATTCAGACTAGGCCACGGTTTTACAGTCGTCTAGGGCCCAACCCATATGGTGCGAGCCCAAGAGAAATGCTGCAGGCGATGTCGTGCTGTTACCAAAGGTAACAACTGAGATCGGAATTCATTCAGACTAGGCCACGGTTTTACAGTCGTCTAGGGTCCAACCCATATGGTGCGAGCCCAAGATAAATGCTGCAGGCGATGTCGTGCTGTTACCAAAGGTGCTCGCTTTGGTCGTCTGTTGCCTTAGCCTATTAACCACAAATTTCGCCGCAATGCCCTAACGGGTACGTTCCTCGTAAGTCCCACATTCATTTCTGCGGTTATTTTATGCAATGCTGCTTTTCTGCAAGCAATGAAAACACTATTCGAACGCCGCTGCTCTCGGTTTACATTGTCCATTATGAGTGGTACTGTCGCAAATTTGGTATTCTCGGTACACTCTTGGCACTGTGGATCTGCGAATACTGAATTCCCCAACTACCAGTTCGTGTTCAAAGATGTTAAATCGCGTCGTGCGACCGTAATCATATCACATGAATCACCTGAGACAAATGACAGCTCCGCCAATGCACTGTCCTTTTATACCTCGTGTAGGCGGTAGTACCGTCAATTGTACATGTACATACCGCTATCCCATGACTTTTGTCTCCTCAGTGTACGTACTTCGCGAATGAACTTCGCATCGTGAGAATTCTTCTTCTTTTTCTTGTGCCTTTGTCATATAGTTTCGCAGGGACGCCATGGTTAAGGTCGGATTTGGTATGGTTAATTTTAAGGGGTGGCCGGATGCCCTTCCTGTCGCCACCACACGACGTGAATGATGATGATGATGACGAAATGATGAGGGCAACAGAGGCACCCAGTCCCCGGGCAGAGAAACTCCCAAACCCGGACGGGAATCGAACCCTGGACCCTGTGATGGTTCAAATGGCTCTGAGCACTATGGGACTTAGCATCTGAGATTATCAGTCCCCTAGAACTTAGAACTACTTAAACGTAACTAACCTAAGGACATCACGCACATCCACGCCCGAGGCAGGACTCGAACCTGGGACCGTAGCGGACACGCGGTTCCAGACTGAAGCGCCCAGAACAGCTCGGCCACACTGGCCGGCAGACCCCGTGATCCAGAGGCAACAATGCTAACCACTAGATCACCAGCTCGCATCGGGCGAATTCTTCCAATGAAATTTACTCTGGCATCTGGCCTTTCTATGATTAGATTTACAGGGTGTTTCAAAAATGACCGGTATATTTGAAACGGCAATAAAAACTAAACGAGCAGCGATAGAAATACACCGTTTGTTGCAATATGCTTGGGACAACAGTACATTTTCAGGCAGACAAACTTTCCAAATTACAGTAGTTACAATTTTCAACAACAGATGGCGCTGCGGTCTGGGAAACTCTATAGTACGATATTTTCCACATATCCACCATGCGTAGCAATAATATGGCGTAGTCTCTGAATGAAATTACCCGAAACCTTTGACAACGTGTCTGGCGGAATGGCTTCACATGCAGATGAGATGTACTGCTTCAGCTGTTCAATTGTTTCTGGATTCTGGCGGTACACCTGGTCTTTCAAGTGTCCCCACAGAAAGAAGTCACAGGGGTTCATGTGTGGCGAATAGGGAGGCCAATCCACGCCGCCTCCTGTATGTTTCGGATAGCCCAAAGCAATCACACGATCATCGAAATATTCATTCAGGAAATTAAAGACGTCGGCCGTGCGATGTGGCCGGGCACCATCTTGCATAAACCACGAGGTGTTCGCAGTGTCGTCTAAGGCAGTTTGTACCGCCACAAATTCACGAAGAATGTCCAGATAGCGTGATGCAGTAACCGTTTCGGATCTGAAAAGTGAGCCAATGATTCCTTTGGAAGAAATGGCGGCCCAGACCAGTACTTTTTGAGGATGCAGGGACGATGGGACTGCAACATGGGGCTTTTCGGTTCCCCATATGCGCCAGTTCTGTTTATTGACGAAGCCGTCCAGGTAAAAATAAACTTCGTCAGTAAACCAAATGCTGCCCACATGCATATCGCCGTCATCAATCCTGTGCGCTATATCGTTAGCGAATGTCTCTCGTGCAGCAATGGTAGCGGCGCTGAGGGGTTGCCGCGTTTGAATTTTGTATGGATAGAGGTGTAAACTCTGGCGCATGAGACGATACGTGGACGTTGGTGTCATTTGGACCGCAGCTGCAAGACGGCGAACGGAAACCCGAGGCCGCTGTTGGATCACCTGCTGCACTAGCTGCGCGTTGCCATCTGTGGTTGCCGTACGCGGTAGCCCTACCTTTCCAGCACGTTCATCCGTCACGTTCCCAGTCCGTTGAAATTTTTAAAACAGATCCTTTATTGTATCGCTTTTCGGTCCTTTGGTTACATTAAACCTCCGTTGAAAACTTCGTCTTGTTGCAACAACACTGTGTTCTAGGCGGTGGAATTCCAACACCAGAAAAATCCTCTGTTCTAAGGAATAAACCATGTTGTCTACAGCACACTTGCACGTTGTGAACAGCACACGCTTACAGCAGAAAGACGACGTACAGAATGGCGCACCCACAGACTGCGTTGTCTTCTACATCTTTCACATCACTTGCAGCGCCATCTGTTGTTGAAAATTGTAACTACTGTAATTTAGAAAGTTTGTCCGCCTGAAAATGTACTGTTGTCCCAAGCATATTGCAACAACCGGTGTATTTCTATCGCTGCTCGTTTAGTTTTTATTGCCGTTTCGAATATACCGGTCATTTTTGAAACACCCTGTATGTAGTCGATGCAATTTAAATCGCTCGTTACGAGTACTCCCACGTGATCCCGTAGATTTTCCTGGCGTCTTATATGTTTATGCTCTTCGCGGGTATGTTGCCGGATATGACTGTTTTCACGGAACTTCAGCTCCGGCTTGAATGTGTACTCAGCGGTTCTAGGCGCCACAGTCTGGAACCGCGCGACCGTTACGGTCGCAGGTTCGAATACTGCCTCGGGCATGGATGTGTGTGACGTCCTTAGGTTAGTTAGGTTTAAGTAGTTCTAAGTTCTAGCGGACTGATGACCTCAGAAGTTAAGTCCCATAGTGCTCAGATCCATTTTTTGTACTCAGCGATCGCACCTGAAGATGGCGACCAAGTGGATCGCCGAAATATCGTGTTGAGAAGACGATCATATCCGGCAGCACATCCGTGAAGAGCATAAACAACACTTCCACGTGTTTAATGCATATGTTTCTCCCAGTGATGTCGAGTAGGTCCTTACAGAGTAATACTGTATTCCTGTCTTACTTGGTTTGTTACCCTGGAAACCTTTGTTGTGTGATAATACCTTCGCAGTAGTGAAAAAAAACCTGTGGTAAACCAAAACGTCTGTGTCTGTACACAGTAACGCAACACCACTCAGAAAAAGCACGCGAGTTTTATCGCAATTGTTCTATCAGTGTACAATACCTAACAAATGCAGAACTATTAATAATTTGAATACAACGTATTATTGTTCCACAATAACATTTATTAGTTTGGTGTCCGCAGCTCCCGGTCGTGCGGTAGCGTTCTCTCTTCCCGCGCCCGGGTTCCCGGGTTCGATTCCCGGCGGGGTCAGGGATTTTCTCTGCCTCGTGATGACTGGGTGTTGTGTGAAGTCCTTAGGTTAGTTAGGTTTAAGTAGTTCTAAGTTCTAGGGGACTGATGACCATAGCTGTTAAGTCCCATAGTGCTCAGAGCCATTAGTTTGGTATGAACCGGCTTTCGGATTCGCCTAAGAAGCCGAAAGCCGGTTCATAACGAACCAATAAATATTACTGTGGAACATTAATATGTTGTACTCAAGTTATTAATTAATATGTCTTTGTTCTCCAAGAACCGAAGGAATATTCCATAATATTGCAGAACTCGTCCCTTGCAGGCATTATTCAAAATCTCTACCACCATGATGACAGCCGAGTGTGCAGCGACTGTTATAAGTACAATTAACACTCGCGAAAGCAGGTATTTAGTCGAGCAGTGCTGAATGTCAGCCTGGAAGTTAAGAGTCAAGTGGCCACTACTGTTGTCAACAACAGCTACCATAAGTGAATTGAAGAAGTTTGTTTCCAAGCAACACACACAGTGCATATCGGCTACATTTTCACTGTCACTCTGACGTCTTCAGTGCAACACAGGTACGAAGATAAATGGAAATAAGGTATCGTTGTATTAACTAAACGTTCAGTTAGTAAAATACACTATGTTTCACCAAAACTGAATGAGTTAAAATGGTATAGGTATCATATCAAGATAATGAGCGTGAGTGAAGTGTAGCTGAGAGTATAGAAGTAAGAGAACATAAATAAGATTCAAGAATCAATCACAATAAAAATGACATTGATATACAAGGAGGAACTAGAGTTGAAAAGTTCAATTCTAAAGCCTTTGGACATTAAATCTACTAAGCCAAACCTGTTGCTAGAGATTTGGAAATATCCAACAGAAGCTACCGAATTAAATTAATACCGTGAACTGTACAATTTGCGAATGATTAAAGGTGTCCATCTGTTCTCAAAAGTAGAATGTTTCCTTGTTCTATCAAAAGGTTGGCCTTATCAAACATTCTTCCCTGCAAGTAAGGAACTACAATAAAAGCTCCATCAAGACTTTCTGATTAGTATTGTTACAAATTCTCTCCAGTAGTAAGACCGCTTATGGCAATAAGTGATTTTCATTTGAAATTACACAACTTGAAAGGACGTTGGAAAATGTCACATAAAACTGTTTTTTGAGAACGAGTCTGATGTTGCTAAGCAAAGTTATAACTAGATCGGTATTCTACTTCACTTTATTTTGCTTCCTTACTTGTGCTTTTCACTGTGTATCTTTACTGCGATGGCAAATATTTTTCACAACACTCACGCAAAATTTATGCACAGAACAACAAAATCTGTAAAATCGTGAATATTTTCAAACAGTAGCCACCAGTAGAATTTTTATGTTGCTGGTAGTAAACGAGTTAGTATTGACTATGAAAGGTTTATCATTAACTCACAGCCAGCTTCTAAGGTATTAACAGCTTCTGTGAACCATTGCTTCTCACATTATAAACACAGCACCTTTTTTTCGACTTTTCAGTCTCTAATTCAAGGAATAGAGAGCGCTTTTTGCTCACAGACACTGGTTTTTTTTTTTATTGTACGGCATCACGATATTATATCCTAAATCAGTTACTTTTAAATGTTTCAACTCGAACTCCGACAGTCTCCGCTGACTTCCTACCATATTCCACGCCGATAATTAATTAGTAATTCCTTTAACTATAACTTCTTGTCTCTCTTGCACTTCCTTTCATCAACTATGCCAGAAAATGCTATTTCTCTCCTTCTGCTTCCTGTCCATCAACTGTTTCCGTTCCCTCTTCCTCGGCTTTTGTTTTAATGTTAATTCCTTCGGACATGCAACAACACCCAGTCGCTGCCTGACACATGCAAAAGTTCCCATTATGCAGGCGTCTTGCTTTAGAATCCGAAGCAAGGAAGTTTGAGAAATATGATCAAATTCTTAAAATAACACTGAGAAATTTAAAGAGTATTATGGTAAGAACCATGGGAAACCTAACCTTCAGAAAACGCAGGTTTGTGCTTTCCACTTTCGGGACAGAAAGGAAAATATAAAACTAAAAGTTTATTGGCAGGGCACTGGGTTGGGACACTGCTTTACATCCACATAACTGGACCTCACCCTAGACGGGTCTTTAACATACCGCAAACGCCATCGCAACACCCAGCTAGAAGTGTCAGCCTGAAACAGCATCATTCCGAAACTTACTGAGAGTAACTGGAAAACCCAACCTCAAGTCATCAGGACGTCCACAGTGGCAGTCTCTTTCTCCGGAAGGTCGTCTGCGTGCCCTGTGTAGTACAGTCCCTTCGCAAAGCAAGCGGAAGTTGTACTGAGTGAAATTGCGCCACTCATCACTGGATGTTTGAAATCGACATCTAAAGACAAGATCAGCAGACACTGCACCGCCTGATATTCGTATCAAAGTAGCTGCACACGTTGAAAGGAAAAAGGCTGATCTAAATCATAAACGGTCACTCCATGACAACCAAGTACCAAGATCTAGATTGAAATCCAAAAGAAGTTTCCTCGGACAGCACGACGTCTCGACGTGACACCAGAGAACAACTATGGGCAGCGCGATGTTACAAAATGTGGTTGAGACCTGCTGAGTGTCTACCACCTGGAGGTAATTCCGATTGGTTCAGATGGATATCTCTAAACAAGTTAAGATCAGATGTTGGTAAATCTGGAAACAATTTTGTCAAATGGAGATATTCTAAAATACTGACACAGTGTGACAGAGAAAGAAAATTGGAAATTTGTGGTAAGATCTTATGGGACCAAACTGCTTAGGTCATCGGTCCCTAAGCTTACACACTACTTAATTTAACTTAAACTAACTTACGATATGGACAACACACACACACACACCCATGCCCGAGGGAGGACCCAAACCTCCGACGGGAGTAGCCACGCAGACCGTGACAAAGCGCCCAAGACCACGTGGCTACCCCGCGCGGCTGACAGAGAAGGAAAACGGACAATGGATCACGTGTGCCACTGTCTATGCTGCCCTGAGTCATGCAGTGATGAAGAGTTGATAAGGGTTGAAGGCGGTACACTTACTTTTGCCCAATTCAGGGCGAAGACCATTTACTTGTTTTGTAAATAAAACTGCCTTTTCCTGCTGCTAGTTACTTTATTTGTCCCATACGCGTTTCGCCTTCTCCTGTTCTAAGGCATCATCAGCGGGATCTATAACGATACAGTTTTGTTAGTTTTAGATTATTAAGCAGATCACTTCGCGAATTTTTTGTAAAAAAAAGTAATTACTTACGATCTGCTGATTTGCGTTTCCTCACATCTTGCCTGGAGGTCGCACTACCACTTTCATCACAGCCATATAATCACATATTTGTGTCCTCGCCTTCCACACACTGTTCACCACGTTTCGCACTCTTTTTTGTGGTGGAGTATTGATCTTTTGTCACTCGATAGAACTATTTCGTCGTACACTGTTTTTCACAACGTAAATATTGCGACTCCATTACGTGTTTCATCTTCTTTGGTACGTTTACCTATCTGCTGCCAACCTAACGAAGTACATGTCCGAGACAAAGTTTTATTTATGATGTTTATACCGTGTTTGTGTATGAGTGAGAGAGAGGGGGGGGGGAAGAGCCGACAAGGGTTTTTTTTTGGGGGGGGGGGGGGGAGGGGGCGGATGTACTAGTTGTTAGCGAGTGGTTGAAAGGTTTGGTGACAGCTGATTTGACTTTTCGTTTCAATATTCTGTGGAGGGGTTCATGGATGAGTGAGTGTAGAGATGTTGGGTTCTATTATTATTATATTGGACGGTATTATTATATTAATACTTTTTGCGAACGTTATTCTATTATTTTATCTATTAGTGTAAATAATGAATTGTTTGACATGTGTACTTCGTCATTCAACGGGATTTTCCCCCCTGCATTGGTTTTCTGTATGTGGTAATTTTCTTGCATGTTTAGGAGGTGTTTTTGTTGTTGATTCTAATTATTTTCATGTCATCTTCTCTAGTGGTCGGTTTGTGGTCATTTTCTCTTTTTTTCTCCTGTTTTCTTCAATTATGTAAACTATGTAAATTGTTGCTTTAGCAGTATCCCAAAATACAATGGAACTGCATCTGAATCGAGTGAATGAGCGGCTTCCAAATCTCCTCCCGACCATTCATACATTCGTACTGTTTCTTAGAAATTCTTTCATTAACATCAGGAAAATAGTGAGATACTGTTTTCAGCAAAACGAAGAGCGGCTTCCTTTCTGATCTGAGAGATTGCTCCATTTCTAATAATTGAAACGACGTTGGAACGTTAAATCGCAACCCCACTTTTTTCCCCGAGGAAGTGCATCATCTTCTTGGAAGTACAGAAAGTCACCTGTATAGCGGAGAAAGACTGGGACGCATGAAACTTTGTCCTCGAACAGGTGACGTGTATCACTTCCTCCAGCTCCGGTTACCGTACCAATATAAGGAGAAAACAAAATTAATTTGTCTTTCATATCATGAACAAACCCGGTTTCTGAATCGAGGTCCAACTGACGAAATTAGGTCGTACATGTTTCATGAGGTTTTTGAGCGTCCTTTGAAGGTGGTTGATTACAGTAAAAAGAGAAGACGGTGTCAGTTAATTCACTAGTTTTCAAGCGTATCGGAAAAACTGTTGTTCTTTGAGAAGTTAACGGTAAGACACTGTGATGCTTCGATTATTTGAAGAACTTAGTAATGAAGCATTAGAAGACAACACGAATCGGAACGCAACAAATGCGTAAGTTTATAAAATATACGGTCGTCCTTTAAACGCAATGAAACTTAAGCAATAAATAGTGAATTATAAACTATTCTCTCTTCCTATCCTGTCGTTTATCCTCTCGTACGAGGACTGCTTTCTGATCTAATTACGATCATTAGGCGCTCTCTGATATCGGACCAGGATTTCACACATACAATATCTTTTTTACATCATAGTCACCTGAAGAATAACATTTTAAATATGAAAATCAGTATTAAAATTATTTGAGTGTCTAGAGAGACAGTGTGAGTAAATAATACTGACGGTGAACTGAAAAAGTTAATACTGACAGTACTTCCACTGCTGCTGCCGCTGCCACTAATAACGATAATAGTAACAATAATAAAAATAATAGCAATAATAACGACAATAATGACAATAACGCTAGTGGCAGATATAAGAAGAATTTATAGATGTACAAAATAGATGTTTTCTGACATAGTGAGTTCAGGGAAAAGGAAATTTAAGGAGACCGCATCGGCTAAGAATACTGGATAGTGTTAGTTATTATTGTTGCTTCAGAAGACATATTGTTAAGTTGTTTAATATAATGTCGGATGTTGTACCAGAGCCGGGTTGCTGCTACTGACAAGGACTTCGAGAAACTAGCTGAACAATAGAGTGGGACAGAAAGGACTTTGATCTGTCGGGATCGGGTGTTTCTGCGATGTTGTTCAGATAAGAGCGTTAAGGTCGAAGGGAGATATGAGGGGTTGTGTACACTGATAAGACAGTAGAGAAAACAGAGGGTATGAAAACCTCTACGCTTATCTGCACGCAGATAGTTGTGCATACGATGGCGAAATAGCATTCAAAGTCAGTTCCAGGCGCCGTAAGCTTTGCTGAGAAAGATTTTGCAAGATACCATCTGTGTAATCAATAACTGAAGTGTGTTTTTGTACAAGTTTCTTTTTCGGGTCAAGAGGGGAGAGCTTTTTATGTTTCGTAGGGCACATAGATCTGCTGATGCCTTCTTGCACATTGCAGTTATGTGCTCAGTCCAAATTAGAATTCCATATGTTATTAAACCTCGAATCCTTGCTTAGGGAGAGAAGTTGACACATGTCCCATTTAGGACTGAAAATGGCAGAGATTGCCGTTATTTCGGGCTAATTAGCCTGGAGTGAACAAGCAGTACCGTTTGGGTTTCGGATCGGTTAGCTTTAGCCCTACGTTCTGTGCCCATTTTGAGAGTGCATACAGGTTTGTACTGAAATTCTCGACAGTTGTCTTGAGCTTTATTACTTCTGGATTTAGATACAACTGAAGGTCATAGCATACATGTGGTATTTGCAGAAGGACAAAACTGATGTATCGTTGAAATGCAATGAAAAGAGTATAGGACATGGTACAGAACCTTGGGGGACGCCTGATACTGTCTGCCTCCATTGTGACTTTATGGTGCCAGACACTACGCATTGCTGGCGAGGCATCAGGTATGTGCGAAACGTGGCCATAGGTGAAGTCGCACATGATTGGATGATCGGCTCCAACGCCGTGTTTTGTCCACGGAAGCTGTCGATTCGTATATCCCAGTATTGTAACACTATTTTCAAGATTTTTGAAAACGACTGCAATTCTTTTGAGCTACTTTCAGACTTTTCATACACTCTACATGTATTTGCACACTGATCAGACAGCAGGTCTCCTATTTTTTTACATCGATTTTCTTCATGCTTACGGGATTTGAAAATCTGTGCCCAGACATCAGTTTCCCAAAGCAGTGCGCCTTTATAAGATTTCCATGTTCTCTGAAGTACAAAATTTGTACATATTTATTTAGATGTCCGTAGCTGAATGCATTGCGCCGAAATTTGAGAGTCTCTGGTTCGAACCTCGGTAGTAGCAACTTATTTATTTTCATTTTATCTCTATATTTATTGTCAAATGGAGATGACAGTAAATAAATATCGACTCATAATATTCTAATGAAAATAACATGTCCCTCCTATAAATCATTTAAGCAATTATTTGATCGAAATGATGTGGGATGAGTCAGTTTACGATATTTATCCATGAGTAGTGTTAATATTAACGTAAACATGATTTGTTTAGTCCTACTCATGCAACTACACTTAAAAACATGTTTATGGGATAGAAGGAGTTGGCCAGGAGAAACGATTTTAGGTTAGATTCGTTACATGTCAGTCATTTATGTTGCTGGGAAAATGTCAAAGATTTTTGTTGTTGCATATACATCAATAACACAGATGTATTTCGTATGTTCAGTTTTCCAGCGGAAACATGAAATTAGTGGGACTTTGCAGTAAACAGAGGAGATATAAAATCCCCACGAAAAAATGATTCTGAAGTTGACTAGACCTTGCTGTAGGTACTGTCCAGTTTTCTGAACCTCTTTCATAGAGAAGAATCTGTTCTAAGACACCTGTGAGCGATGCCTTTCAAATGATTGCTCCTTCATATTACTCACAGTGACTCTCAAAGTGAAGGTGAGTGTTTTAGTTTGTGCCTGGAAACGTCATTCGCTCCAGAAAATATTCGAATGTATTTGTTTTTTGATGCTCTACAGTTCTTCAAAATTTAGTGCATACAACTAGCAAGTTCTATGAAGTATCTGCCAGACTTTGCTGGTAACGTAAAGTTTTAATCTGTGTTTTATTGCGATCGCGAACATCAGGCTTTGTTTCTTTTTCGGTACTACCGCTGACTGTTGGCGGGGATAAATTACGAGCACTTTCATCGCGCATTTAGAGTTGATTGCTGTAGCACTCTTTACCACTGATAAACGTCGAACGGAAAATGTGCTGCTGAACAAATTCCCGCGACAATATTTTATGGGCTCACCATACACGTAGATTTACTCTCCAACTTAAGATAGACACAATTCTCTTGTTATACTTGTTCTTTCACTTTCTTATAGCAGTACAGTCCAGTATGGAATCTCTGAGGTGGTTGTTATTTGTAAAGCTGTCATGACAGACACTCAGCCCGAATCCGTGAATTATTCAGCAAAAATGTCGTATTATTAATTTTTGTTACGCCTTTAAACACTTTTTGACCGTAAGTGAATGGTGATTGCTGACGATTTTATCTTATTTAGTGCAATGCACGTATCACTTCTAATTTCTTGCATTCGACATGGAAAACAATTCTTACAACACCTACATATGTAATGTATGTTGTTGCCAGTTAGTGGTTTGTCACCTGCACATACTTCAAAACAGTTATTTTTTTCTGTAATCATATTTCAACTTCTCGCGTCGGTTGGGCTGTAAGCGGCACAGGCAACCCGCTCTTCGACCAACAGACAATAAAAAAGTAAGTTAGGTGAAAAAATAAGGAACAGATAGCAGAAATATCTACACCGAATTTAAAACTTTTCAAAGGCTGAAAATAGAAGGGAAGTTTTGAGATAGATGAAGATCACATTTTGCACTAATAGCTAAGAACAGTAATAATAATTTCTAACATGAAGGACAATATGTGCACCTATACAACATTTAAAATCCGTTGTCGAAACACTGAAATTTGAAAGAAGCACTTTACTATCTCTAGAAATTGGAAGGACCTGCCATGGAATGGGGAGCGAGTTTATGAAGGGGAAGAGATTGGCCGGTGAAGAGCGTAGGAATGTGGTGGTATAAGGATGGAGTTCGGGTCCACCCTTTACATGAGTGAAACAACGTCACAAGGCAGTAGTGTTGCTTCCATCTTTAATTTTTGCTATCTATTTCGGAACAACCTCTCTTTCATCAGATAGTAAAATCATTCTCTTTGTGATGGACCTTCTCACGTAATTTCATCAATTAACGTTTACACTGTAATGACTTGGTAATGCCACGGGATGATGGAGATCTCTCTCCAAAATCCATTGCGGACGTGAAATCAACGACTAGGTATATTGTTCTATGTGTAACAAGGTGGTCAGAAACAGTTTGAAAATCTTCCAAAAGTGTTGCAGTGTAGGTTTTGCTGAGAAATAATGCCTAAGAAAAATTTCCGATACGCTGCGCCGCAAATTAAAGAGGTCCGCCAGCGACTCTGTCGCTAAACGTGTCTTTGTTTGGTTTTATAAAACCGAACAAGAGAGAGATACAAAAATTGGACATGGATCGAACCCGAGTCTACGCTATGAGGAAAACTGACACCAGTTCTATCTGGCGGGCTGCTTGAATTACCGCGCGACGGCTTGACTGGTTAACTACAACGCCAACTGACTCGGAAACGTCACAACGTATGGAATTTTTCTCTTAACAATTATTTCTCATCACAGCTACCGTGCACCACTCCTACAAGTTTCTCAGACTGTTTCTGATCACCCTGTATTGATTCGTTGATTCAGATTTTCAAAATAGCAGGGATGTAACACAGGGAGCGAAAAGTTATGTAGAAATTGTACAGAAACCATATCGCAATTTTAAGAGATAAAATACATGGAAGAGAAGTAATAGTTGAAGAGGGAGTGGACTAGGGTTGTAGTGTAACTTTATCTTTGCAAGAAGCAAGTTCGTAGCAGTTTAGAAAGTAAATTACAGTTCGAGGAACAGAAATAAAAGCCTTGACATATGCCGACGACAGTGCATTTGTGTCAGACACCAAAGGTCTTAGAAGAGCAGCTGAATGGAATGGACGGTGGCTTGAAGGCAGATTGTAAGAGGAACGTCAACAAAAGTAAGACAAGGGAAATGTAATGTGTTCGATTTAACTCAAGCGATCCTGAAGGCGTCAGTTTAGGAAATGAGACTCTAAAAGATGTAGATCAATTCTGTTATTTAGGCAGTCAAGTAAGTGACGATAACCGATGTGCAGAGGATACAAATTTCAATCAGGCAACAGAAATGATGTCGAATATAAATTTCAGTGTGATGAAGCCTATTCTGAAGTAACTACCTGGAATGTAGCCTTACATTGGAGTAAATAGCTCAGACAATAATGTAACAGAAGATTCTGAAGTGTGCTACTATTGAATGCTGAAGATTAGATAAATTAATCGGATAACTAAAGAAGAGACACTGAACCTAGTTTGAGGAAAAAAAGAAACTTATGGCGCAGCTTGACAAATGGAAGGGGCCGCAGAATCGTCAGTTGGGAAGTGAGATGGATGGAGGGAGGGGGGTTGAAAATTATAGAGAGAGAACAAGGCTTGAGAACAGACGTAAGGGAATCAGGTAGGAGTAGTTATTCGGAGATGAGGAGGTTTGCACAGGGTAGACTGGCGTGGAGAGCAGCATCAAACCAGTCTTTGGATTGAAGATCCTAACAACATACGATGTTAAAATACACTTTTTGAAGTCATCAGACTTCTGACAGATTTAATGTGGCCGGCCACGAATTCCTCTCCTGTGCCGACCTCTTCATCTTAGAGTAGCACTTGCAACCTACGCCCTCAAATATTTGCTGGAAGTTTTCCAATCTCTGTCATCCTCTACAGTATTTTTACCCTCTTCTTCTGCCTCTGCTACCATGGGAGTAATTCCCTGATATCGTAACACATGTCCTACCATCCTCTCCCTTCTTCTTGTATTTTACATATATTCCTTTCCTGATCGATTCTCTGGAGAACCTCCTCGTTCCTTACCTCATCAATCCACCTGATATTCAACATTCCTCTGTTGCACAATACGTCGAATTCTATGACTGTCTTCTGTTCCGGTTTCTCACTGTCCTTGTTTCACTACCACACAATGCTGTGCTCCAAACATACATTCTCACAAATTTGTTCCTAAAATTATGTCCTGTGTTTGATACTAGTAGACTCCTCATGGCCAGGAATGCCATTTTTGCCAGAGCTAGTCTGCTTTTGATGTCCTCCTTGCTCCGTCCATCATCTCAGAATTCCTCGACTCTTTTACCTCGTGATCACCAACTATGATGTTAAGTTTTTCGCTGTTGTCATTTCTACTGCTTCTCATTACTTTCGTCTTCCTTCGATTTACTCCCAATGCATATTCTGAACTCATTAGACTGTTCATTCCGTTCAGCAGATCCTGCAGTTCTTCTTCACTTTCACTGAGGATAGCAATGACATCAGCGAATCTTATTCGTACCCTTTCATCTTAAGTTTTAGTTCCATTCTTCAGCCTTTCTTTTATTTTCGTCATGGTTTCGTCGATGTATAGATTGAACAGTAGAGGTGAAAGACTACCTCCTGTCTTATACCATTCTTAATGCGAGCACTCCGAACCTGGTCTTTCACTCTTACTGATTCCTCTTGGCTCTTTCATAAATTGCGTATTACCCGTCATTTCCTATAGCTTACCCCTATTTTTGTTGGAATTTCGAACATCTTGCACCATTTTACATTTCTGGGCGCTTTTCCAGGTCGACAAATCCTTTAAACTTGTCTTGATCTTTCTTTATTCTCGCTTCCATTATCAATCGCAACGTCAGAATTAGCTCTCTGTTGTTTTTACCTTTACTAAAGAGAAACTGATCGTCATCTAACATATCCTCAATTTTCTTTTCCACTCTTCTGTATATTATTGTTCTCAGTAACTTGGACGCATGAGTTGTTAAGTCGACTACACATTGCATGTTTTAACACGATACAGCGAGCCCTTCAGAGCTGGTGGTCCAGACTGCTGTACACAACCGGCCTGTACATCCGTGCGGTTCTAGGCGCTTCAGTCTGGAACCGCGTGACCGCTACGGCCGCAGGTTCGAATCCTGCCTCGAGCATGGATGTGTGTGATGTCCTTAGGTTAGTTAGGTTTAAGTAGTTCTAAGTTCTAGGGGACTGCTGATCACAGATGTTAAGTCCCATAGTGCTCAGAGCCATTTGAACCATTTTGTTAAGCTGATTGTATGACAATTCTCGCACTTGTCGGCTCTTGTTATCTTCGGAAATGTGTGTATGATGGTATTTCGAAAGTCAGGTGGTATATTGACAGACTCATACTTTCTACACACGAATGTGATTAGTCGTTTTGTTGCAACATCCCCCAAATGATTTTAGAAATTCTAATGGAATGTTATCTATTCCTACTGCCTTATTTGATTTTAAATGTTCCAAATTTCTTTCAAATTCCGATTCCAATACTGGATCCCCTATCTTTTCTCTATCCTCTCCTATTCCTTTTTTTATCACTTCATCAGATAAATCTTCCCCCTCACAAAGGACTTCAGCGCACTCTTTCCACCTATCCGCCCTCTCCTCTGCATTTAACAGTGGAATTCTCATTGCACTCTTAATGTTACCGCCCCTGCTTTTAATTTCACCGAAAGTTATTTTCAGTTTCCTGTAAGCTGAGTCCGTACTTCTGACAATCGTTTCTTTTTCGATTTATTAGCCTTTTTCAAGTACCCATTTCGCCTTAGCTTCCCTGAACTTCCTGTTTTGTTTAATTCCTAAGCGATATGACTTTCTGTATTAATGAATTTCCCTGTTTTATACTTCCTTCTTTCACTGCTCAGCTGAAGTAATTTTATGTTATCCATGGTGTCTTTGTATTTACCTTCTTTGTATCTACGTTTTCCTTTCCCATTTCTGTGATTGCCCTTTTTAGAGATTTCTGTTCCTCTTCAACTGAACTGACTAATGAGCTCTTTCTCATCGCGGCATCCATAGCCTCAGAAAACCTCAAGCGTATGTCTTCATTCCTTACTAGTTTGGAATCCCATAACTATGCGTGGGGTTATCCTCCTAGATATAGTTGCATGCTTGTAGAATGCGCAGTAATTTACTTTTAAGAAGTTATCATTTATGTTTGATGGGTCCCCCTAATCAGAAGACGAAGCTACGGTGTGATGAAACTGGAGGTGAAAGCGGGCGCTACACACTTGCAGTATCGGGGCTATTAGCGGGCCCTGCGGTGGCCTAGTACAGTTACTTGTGACATTCCTATCTAGTGGTGCATCTGTGCAAACAGACCTGAGTTGCTATATCTATCAGTGGAAAGTCTCGGTATTATCTTCGCACGGAAATGACATGATTCCACACTTATTCCACCGTGACTACGTCTGAATGTGAAGCTCTGTGGAGTTACAACAAGCAGATCAATATTTCGTAACGGTACTCTTAGTTTTAAAAGTCTGACGTGCAGGTGGTACGAAAATACGTTGTCTTAAACACAGAAAGTACATTACGATTCATTTGGAGCAAAGCGCTGTACGAAGTCAGAACTGACGAGTATTTGCTATGCGGAAGGGGAAAGTATGTTGGAATATGTAGTGGAGGCAGAAATAAAGCTTGAGGAGAAAGAATAATTCAAAAGTATAGTAAAAGAAAAAAAAATATAGAAAAATAAGGATCACAAACAAAAATTAAGGAACAAATGCTACAGGGCCATTGATTTATTGTTTCAGATGAATTGTGAACAGACCATAAACAGAATAAAAATATGGTAACATGACTAAAAGAAGAGAAACAGTATCCGTCTTGAATTAGCAAATGATGTAATCGTTCCTGCAGAAAGTAAGGAAGACTTACTAGCCAACAGTCAGCAAAGAATAACGGTCTAATGATTACGTACGGAGTTTGACTAAATGTAATAAGCACGAAAATTATTTAAAATAGTATGAAAGTAAAAAAAGAAATGCAAATGTCGTGTGACATAGTTGACAGAGATATTCCACAGAGTCGATTCAGCCTCCTACATCTACGTCTATATGACTACTCTGCCGTTCACAATTAAGTGCCTGGCAGAGGGTTCACTGAACCACCTGAAAACTATCTCTTTACCCTTTCACTCTCGAACAACCCACTGGGAAAGGGAATATTTAAATCTTTCCGTTCGAGCTCTGATTTCTATTTTATTATAATGATCATTTCTCGCTGTGTAGGTGGGCGCCACCAAATTAATTTAGTATTTGGTGGAGAAAGTTGGTGATTGAAATTTCATGAGAAGTGTGATATAGGCAGTCTCTGTAGTAAACCTGCTGCGTCTTCTACATGTTTTGCTAATAAAACGCTGTCTTTGGCCTGTCCTCCCCTCTACATTATCTATGTGTTCGTACCAGTTTAATTTATTTGTAGTCCTAATCCCTAAGTATGTAGTTAAATTCACAGTCTTTACATTTGTGTTATTTGTCATGTAACCGATATCTAGCGGGTCCCTTTTAGTAGTCATGTGGTTAACTTCACACTTTTCATTATTTGTAGTCAACTGCCGCTTTTCGCAACAATACAGACATCTTGTCTAAATCAGTTTGTAATTGGTTTTGATCATCTGAGGACGTTACGAGACGTCATCTGCAAACGTTCTAAGAGAATTGCTGAGATTGTCTCCTAGATCGTTTAGAAAGATAAGGAACAGCAGAGGGTCTGTAACACTCCGCTGGGGAACGCCAGATATTCCTTCTGTTTTACTCGACGACTTCCCGTTCCTTCTTACGAATCCAGTCGCACAACTGAGACAATACTTCATAAGCACGAAATCTGTTTAGAAGTCGCTTGTGAGGAAAGATATCAAAGCCTTCTGGAAATGTAAAAATGTGGAAGCAACATTTGATATCCTTTGTTGATAGCAATAACTGCTTCATGTGAATAAAGAGCTAGTTATGTTTGAAAAACACGATATTTTCTGAACCCAAGTTAACTATTTGTAAATAAACCGTTATCTTCTTGGTAATTAACAATGTTTGAACACAGTATATCTTCCAAAATCCTCCTGCAAATAGACGTTAGTAACATGGGTCTGTAATTCAGCGGATTATTCATATTTCCTTTCTTGAATACTCGTGTGAGCTGTGCGACTTTCCAGTCTTTAGGTGCGGATCTTTGCCCGAGCGAGCGGTTATACGCCGTTGCTAAATGTGGAGCTATAGTATCAACATACTGTGAAAAGAACTCAGCTGGTATACAACCTGGACCGGAGGTCTTGCCTTTATTAAGTGATTTTAACTGCTTTCCCACACCTAGGACGTCTACCTCTGCGTTACTCATGTTCTTAGTCGTTCTGTTTCAAGTTTTGGAACATTATTTCGTCTTATTTGGTGAAGCAAAGGGTGTTATACTGCACGTACGTTGGCCCCTTTCCTTGCTGATATGTGAGAGTCTACATCTACAGCTACACGGATACTCTGCAAATCACATTTAAGTGCCTAGCAGAGGGTTCATCGAACCACCATAACAATTCTCTATTATTCCAGTCTCGTATAGCACGCGGAAGAAAGGAACACCTATATCTTTCCGTACGAGCGCTGATTTCCCTTATTTTATAGTGGTGATCGTTCCTCCCTATGTAGGTCGGTATCAACAAAATATTTTCGCATTCGGAGGAGAAAGTTGGTGATTGGAATTTCATGAGAAGAATCCGTCTCAATGAACAACGCCTTTCTTCTAATGGTGTCCAGCCCAAATCCTGTATCATTTCTGTGACACTCTCTCCCATATTTCGCGATAACACAAAACGTGCTGCCTTTCTTTGAACTTTTTCGATGTACTCCGTCAGTCCTATCTGGCAACGATCCCACACCGCGCAGCAGTATTCTAAAAGAGAACGGACAAGCGGAGTGTAGACAGTCTCCTTAGTACGTCTGTTACATTTTCTAAGTGTACTGCCAATAAAATGCAGTCTTTGTTTAGCCTTCTCCACAACACTTTCTATGTGTTCCTTCCAATTTAAGTTGTTCGTGATTGTAACACCTACGTATTTAATTGAATTTACGGCTTTTAGATTAGACTGATTTATCGTGTAACCGAAGATTGAGTTCCTTTTAGTAGTCATGTGGATGACCTTACACTTTTCGTTATTTTGGGTCAATTACCAATTTTCGCATCATATAGATATCTTTTCTAAATCTTTTGCAGCTTGTTTTGATCTTCTGATGACTTTCTTAGATGATAAACGACAGCGAACATCTGCAAACAACCGAATACGGCTGCTCAGATTGTCTGCCAAATCGTTTATATAGATAAGGAACAGCAAAGGGCCTATAACACTACATGGGGGAACACCTGAAATCACGTCTGTTTTACTCGATGACTTTTCGTCAATTACTACGAATTGTGAACCCTCTGACAGGAAATCACAAATCCAGTCACATAACTGAGACGATATTCCATAAGCACGCAGTTTAACTACGAGCCGCTTGTGTGATGCAGTGTCAAAAGCCTTCCCGAAATCCAGAAATACGGAATCGATCTGAAATCCCTTGTCAATAGCACTCAACACTTCATGTGGATAAGGAGCTAGTTGTGTTTCACAGGAACGATGTTTTCTGAACCCATGTTGACTGTGCGTCAATAGACCGTCTTCTTCGAGGTCGTATCGTATGTATATTTTTAGAGTGTAGGTGAGTGTAAATGTGTATGCATAGCGTAGTTTTATGTTTTTGTTGTATGATGATGATGGTGATGATGAGAGACGGAAGACAGTGGAAGCTGGTGCGGGCACACAGCCTGCTACTCTCGAATAAAGACAATCGTGACGCTGATCCTAACATCCTCCTCAGACGGGTGGATCGCTGTCAGAAGTGCCACATGCACATGAGATACCGCAGGGAGGTTTGAATTTTATCCAGGACACTGGCGCAAAGACTGGCGATCGGGAACTTTACACGCCACCAATTCTCTCGCCCTTGCTAGACAAACACTGGTAGTGAAAATTTTATGCACCACCAGTATTCTAAGCGGCTTACCTCCCGAGTCGGGAGACACAGCAAAGACGATTGTTAGCGACCTCGGCTACGGCGGCGGGAAATATGAAAATGATAATAATAACCGGGATAGTAATTTAAAATATAGAAAGGCGGGACTATGGCTTCGCGTCAGATCTGTACCCAGCTGATTACAGACAATGCTGCTGCTCTGTTGGTCGGGCTTACCAAAATCAGTGACTCTGCTTATCCGTTAGTTGAGGTCACGAGTTCATTCAATACCTCTCCGCAAAGTAGGCGTATATAAGTCTTATGTACTGGACCATATGGGAAGAATGTGTGCGCGTCTTTAGTTGTCTTGCTGAAATTCCAGAGAGGTTGTTCTATTACGTGGTAGAGCTACTTCTGTGTCCAGGACTAAAGCCAGCAACATATGACTTTCTGCAGACACTGAACGTTTTGTTAAACCTGTTAAGACCATTAAATGAAGCAGTATTCTTCCCAACTTTACTTACTTCTTCTTCAGTCGTTTTGGCATTACAAAGAAATGCTGTATAGTACCGATTTCAGCAGTGTTCCACTGTACGATTACGAAGCTGTTCAGTGTCTTTCGGAAAACCAAAGCATGATTGTTCAAGATGATCACTGATACTGACGTCTCGTAAACTGAGTGCAGTTGTTCACTTACAATAAGTCACGTGTATTCTGTTGCTTTGTGGGCTGAACTGAGAGCCAAGGCAGTAAATATTGCAAATATGTATTTACATACACATTCATTGATTAAATATTCTTTTGTAAGATGTGCAGTAACTGAAGAATAAACGCAGTATTTCTTATCAGCTACCTTCCGCGAGGAGGAGGGCGCGGAGGGTGGGAGGAGAGGGGTGGAAAGAGAGAATAAAATACGTTTTAAATTAAAGATCACAGAGAAATGATCCATGAAATTTATGTTGGTGATCTAATTTATTCTGTGTGTGTTTAATCATCCATACTGATGTCGCCTCTTCACTAACTTATGTAGGTAACCAGGAACATGACTGCAATTATAAATAAAAATCCATAACGATAACTGTGAACATATAATATGAAAACATACTATCAAAGGTCTGTAATAGCCGTGTTTCCCTCAACGGCTTTTAGCTCACTGAAAATTGGAAAGATAGTAATTAGGAGCCCAACTTGAAGTATACGTAAACTTACTTGTAAGGTTTTGGATATTTTATATAATTTGTACACAATTCTTGTTTTGTCTTCACAAGAATATGTGAAAACCAATAATAAATCATTGTGCTTTTGAATGCATAAAATGTTTTAATATTCTAGGTTAGTGGTACTGTCCTTCTGTCTGCAGTTCAAGAACTTAATTTCAACGAGCAAATAAAATGAGAGATGAAGCATCGTTAAAACGAAATAGCAGAAACAAAATTCTCGAGGAATTCCTTACTTGAACAACGTCGTAATATCGTCCCCTATTACCATGTCATTGGACAATATTTCGATCCTCTTCCTAAAGCCGTCGGCACACGGACCGTGCTGTGGAACGTTAACACTGAGCGTGCCAAGTTCAACGTGCTGATGAACACTCAAAAATGATGCGACTTGTGCACACGGTGCGTGGGCCCCAACGTGGTATTCGCGATCACAACGCACTCCAGCGGCAGTTGCGGGACGTTCTAGTTCGTAAATCACACTGTTTACTAACCGGGCGCGCGCAAAATTCCCACGTTACCTCTATTAAAACGCACATTTTCTCCATCGTCCACTAAAAGGAAAGTACCATGTCCAATCAATAAGGACACAAGCTTATAAAAGTTCTATTACAAACAGTGTGGTAGAAATTTGGAATACTTCTCCGCATAAGATAAACATTATTTCATCATTCCCACATTTCAGTAAAACTCCAAGGTCAGTCTTACTTGATCACTGTTCCTACCCAGTAGCAGAATCTTTGCAACATGTGAATTGCGAAGCGTGAAACAAAAAGGAGCAAAACATCTTTATACAAGTAGCGCAAGCCGTCCTGTAGATTAAGCCAATCGAACAAAGTCACCCCTCAAAAACAAGTGAACTTATATTTACGTAACATCAAATATTATAGTATATACTTATATTAAACTAATAACAAAATATCAGAACCTAATAAAAAGGCGAATGTTAGGAAAAAATCTCGGAAGTGTCGAGACGCGAAACACCGCCCTAACAAGCAACCACGATACGGATCGGTGACGCTACTTTTTTTTCAGTTTGTTCGTTGATGATCGTTGTGTTTGGTCGTTGCGGACGTCACATGAGATCCGCTAAATTTCTTTGTTGATCCTTTCACTCAGTTTTTTTTATTACAGAGGCCAACCAGCTCTCCGACCGAAAACGCTGAGCTACCATGCCGGCGTATTCGTTACACTAAACCAACAACACGGCACGTGCGTCCAATCCTAGTATTTTACCACTTTCTGAAAACCTTAATCGTAGATATGTTACTAATTGAAATCTAATTATATCAAATTGTACCAAGAACAATGTGTTTTGGGTGGATTTTCAGTGTGTCGCTGCCTTCAAATAGCATACTCTCATAATACGCAAGTTACAATATTTCTTTTGTCACGACTATGATGTTTCTCATTATTTTATTGGAACGAATCAGACAATTAACAACGGATGTTCCAGTGATTCTCAGTTTGCTGGTGCTCAGAAACGGCATATATACGTATAGGCTTGAAATGAATGCCAATATGGCACAACTCTGTACTGAAGGGAGACTTAGTGGCGTTGTACCATCTCATTGGTCGACGCTCAGACGCACGCTCAGAATATCTGGCATGCTACATATTGCTCTGCACGTTCGGAAAGACTCCCGAACGTGCTATTCCACGCTATGACGTCAGAAACTAGGCACGCTCAACGCTCAACGTTCGGATGCACGGTCCGTCTGCCGACGGCTTAAGGTGCGGGCTGTGTAGGGAGTGAGTTCACCAACTGCGCTGGTAGGATCCTGTACTCCAAGGTGCTCGAAAGGTTGTCAGGGTCGAAGGTAACACATAAGTCGTCAAATACGGAACGAAGACTACGTTTAATGTGTCGGTTCCACAAAGCTTAATTCTTTGAATGACCACATGCCACTACAATACAGACAGCCTTACACGTAAAGTATAAACCATATCACTCAAGAAACGCTCTGGACCAATGCGACCTGGTAGACACGCGTCTACACAGAGACTAGCTCTCACACACACAGAGTATTGCCAACTTCCCAAAACCAAATAAGCTAAGTAGATCTACAACAAAATTACAGATAAAGCTGAAATAAAACAAAGTACACTACTGCGCAATTTTGTTTTTGCAACAGCTTTATTTATACGAAAGTCATATAAAACATCACCCTATTAAGTAAGGGATATTTTGACGTAAAAGCCTTTAAATAAACATCTGCACGTGAATCTCTTTCGCAATTTCCTTTTTCTCACAAGAAAAATATAAACTATGTGCCTGCTAGGTACTTACAGATCAGACTGCATAATATTTACACTGTAATAGTACATTATTTCTTACACTACATTGTTACGTTATTTCTTACACTGAGCAAACTACTGCACTCATAGAAGTTCACTGTTCTCCTCTTTGTTCAGTCGTGTGAATGTTGTCTATTGCAACAGTGAAGTTTTTGATTTCTGATTCATCCTGCATAAACCAAAGTCTGTTTTGCTTAGAACAGACTCCTTGATTATTGTGAAGTTGTGATACTATGCTGATGTTAGCTATGCTGTTACAGCTTTTCCAGTAACGCTTTCAACTGTTTATATTTCGTAGTTACTTTTATGGTCTTGTTTTTTGTGCATGCTGGTAACCCCAGAATGCACACCAACAAGGCTTTTGTTTACTTTTTCATGCTTTTTAATTCATCTAACAAGACATTTTCATGGGAAATCAAAGCGTGTTTTAAAATCTTAGTTCATTGCAAATAACTTTCCTTTAATGAACACGGATTTAATGCTTTCCTAGTCAAGAAATAAGGCCAGAAAAGAAGCCAAATTATTGTGAAAAAGCCATATTTCAGGAATCCAGCAAAAGCAGTCATTTGCCAGCTAAACGATAATAAGAAGAAGTCAGAATCAGCTCTAAAAATCTGATTTGGAGACAGTGCACATACGCCACTGCACAACAGTCGCAGCCCGGTGGCACACACCAATCTAGGCCCATTGTTGGGACCAGAAACAAACAACAATGCACTCCCACTTTCATACAACATATAATTTGGAAAACAAACGCAGGTACATCATTCAATAAACAGACAAAAAACTGTAACAAGTTGAACTGTCTTATTCAAATGGTTCAAATGGCTCTGAGCACTATGGGACTCAACTGCTGTGGTTATCAGTCCCCTAGAACTTAGAACCACTGAAACCTAACTAACCTAAGGACATCACACACATCCATGCCCGAGGCAGGATTCGAACCTGCGACCGTAGCAGTCGCACGGTTCCGGACTGCGCGCCTAGAACCGCGAGACCACCGCGGCCGGCTCTTATTCCAACAAATGAGGACGCTGCAGAGGATAGAAAACGGCCGAATGTCTTACACTGGAAAATGCAATAAAATTTGTTTGAGTAAATGGAACGTAGTATGTCATCATCAGACTTTAAAGGCAGCGTCTTGATGATGTAGCCATCCGTTCACGTCTGAAGCCGTCTTTAGCGTCTGAAGCCATCTTTACAATTTGGGTACAGATACGGCAATTCATTTCACTTATAACGCTTTATAATACAGATGTTATGAGCCTACCCCTTAACTTCTTCCTCAGAATATGTCGTTGTAAGGTGTTTTTTTATGAAGCTATTCAGTTGTTATGTCGGACTAGGTGTCCAGTTAATTTAGTTGTTCTTCTTAGTACAAGTTAAAATGTTTTCTCTTCCTTTGCCCAGACTGTGCTTCACATCCAAAGCTTAAAATGCTCAAAGTAAATGTCCTCATGAATTGTTTTCTTGTTTATAGATTAAAGTACCGATGGTAGTTCATTAACAAAATCACTCTCATTTCTGAATGTTTCTATAGTTATTGTAGTTCTGTTAATATCCACTATACCCCCGTTGTCATCTATTATTGTGCTTTACAAGTAGCTGAATTCACTTACTTATGATTATACTATATTTCCTATCTTAATGTTAGCTGCAACTTCTAGATTGGATTTATCCATCGCCTTAATTTTAGTTCTGTTTCCGTCTATTTTCAGTTTCTTGTTGTCCCAGGCAACAGAAATAATTTTACAAATAGTTCATGTCCTTTTGACACTCTACTAATAGTACTCCTATTACCAGCAAATGTAAAACAATGAATTATTTACACTAATTTTGATCTCTCTGACGTCGATTTTCTCTGTTTGTATTCTATGTCTATAAACATATTAAATAAATAAGGAGAGATTGACAGTGACAGCCTGCTCAGACCTCTTCTTATTCTAACCTCTTTGTTGTTAAAGTCGTTATATGTATTTCTGGACCCTGATTTTATTGTGTAGATTAAGTATCATTCTGTTATATCTCCCGTCTATATCAGTTATCATTCAGTTTCCCCAAAAGGATCAGCCGGCCGTGTGGCCGAGCGGTTTTAGACGCTTCAGTCCGAAACCGCGCGACCGCTACGGACGCAGGTTCGAATCCTGCCTCGGGCATGGTTGTGTGTGATGTCCTTAGGTGAGTTAGGTTAAATAGTTCTACGTTCTAGGGGACTGATGACCTCAGAAGTTAAGTCCCATACTGCTCAGAGCCATTTGAACCGTTTTTGAACCCAAAAGGATCATCCAGTCCATTCTGTCAACAGCCTTATGTAGACCAATGAATGCGGCATACGGTTCGCTGTTCATGTTCGTTCTTCTTTCTAAAATCTCCTTATTTTCACTATCGCTTTGTGATTCCTTTTCCTGTCTTAAATCCAAACTGCCAAAAAAAAGGAAGGTAATTAACTCTATATTGGAAGCTGTGACTTTATTTGCATCAGTATCTTTAGGAAAACTGTGTCTGTGAACTAGAAGCTATCCTGCAATTCGCAGTCTGCTGAAGTTTCTTGTCTTAAAAGTTGTTGCAGTGGGATGACTTGTGAGACATTGGCATGAGGTTTTGGAAATGGAACTGCACATCGGAGTTTTGAGCAAATTAACGCTAATAACAGGGAATAAAGTAGTTTACGAACATCATTTAAGAAAAAAAGGATTACAAATCTCCGATCCCCTACAAGAATATAAAGGTCTATTGACTGGTTCTCCCGGAATGAATAGCTTTACAAAGTAAGTTTAGTTAGCAATCAGTGGCGCCAAGTGCTCCTATTAGCGTTTAAAGAACAACAAGAACACCGCAAGAACTGGGCCTCTGTGTGTTGCACAATGCATTGAGCAATGGCGTGCGCCTACACCTGTCTGGATTAAGTGGCCACTCAGCGGATAAGCTGAGCCTTAGTGAGGGATAAGCGCGAAGCGAAAACAATCACATCGAAATGTGTTGTCAACAGATTAGCAAACACTTTGCCAACGTCGTGGCCGCATTTTTCACGGTGATAAAAATCCCAAAAAATACCCGACGCGAAGTGCAAACGTCGCTCATATGATGTCAGGGTGTCGTTTCTGATGGTGGCTCAGCAAAGCAACAGCTGGCTTTTGTTTGCGAAATGAGATCATTAAGAGTGAGGCAACATTTTCTAGAAGCACAATGTTGCGCTATTTCTAACATACTAAGCTGAAAGGTGTAACGCTTCTAGTATGCGTTGTGTAAGAAATGCACAGTGGTCTGTTATTTGGAAAAATGCCGTAAAAGTTCTACAATGCACATATATGTTTTCCTTAATATTTTATAAGCATATCATAAGTAACAGCCGATATATTTTAATTATCTTGTCCAGACATTATAATGCTGTCCCCTATAATATTTGAGCAGTTTTTAATAATTCTGTGAAAATGCATTGAAATTTGGTGTTTGAATGGCATTTAAATCATTTGATATGGTTTCTACATTTAAAAAAATCTAAAGAGGTCGTGACAGTACATATGGCAAAGACCAATCTCTTAGTGTTACAAAAATTATCGTGCAAACTGTGCGTCTTGCTCAGAGAGCATGTGGTGATTCCCTTAGAATTAAATTGATAAATTTATCAAGATTGTTCCTCTTAGTACGTTGTGCATTCGACCTTATCCCTCTTCTGAAAAAGCCGTCTCCTATTCTACTGATGGAAAACAAGCTGGTTTCAATGGCAGATGGAACTTCGCACTGTCAGTGCGCCGACAGATTGATTTTGGTCCTTTCTGTATATTGGATTGCAAACATCTCCCTTTTTATATGACTTTAAAGTTCATATAATTCAATTTTACGTTTGTTTGTCATAGTAATAAAAGCGTCAACAGATCTTCTGCATTTAAAAATTAATCCTTCACGAATTCTGCTTATATGAAATGTAACTCTATCACGTTTAACGCAAAGATAAAAGTGACAAATAGCCTGAAGTAGTATAACGTTTAACGCAAAGGCAAAATTGTCAAATAACATATCATAAGGTTATTACTACTGGTGAAACCATAATCAACATTAATAAAAACTGCGATGGAAATGATTTAAGGTATGTAGAGTCAGACTATATGTTGTGATATCTGTAGATATGAAAAAATGGTGGAATAAGCTGGCAAGACGGAAGGGTAAAATTATAGTTATGGAAGAAAGAAAAATAATAAAATGAGATGACAGAATGGAAAGGAAGAAGATGGAGCACGAAGCATCTAGGAAAAAATTAAGAGGAATTGAATTGCGAAAAAATTCATTTTTGCCCCTATAGCAAAGAAAGCTGACGATATCAGAAAGTACTTAGCTGTTTCTTTGGTGTAGTATGATCCTTCAATGTACTTAAATTACAAGTAAAGGACTGTGCGCTTACACAAGGAAATTAGTTCCCGGTGCGGTTATCAGCGGAATGTCACTATACTGATGGCGTAACACTAACTTCATCCAACTCAAGTGGTGAAAGAACGGAGTACAATTTTCCTAAGGGAAAAATCACGGAACACGTTTGGCGTAGAATGCGAAACCACAGAAAAACTGACGCGGCTGTGGATACTGAGACGCAGTTTCTTGGCTGCCGAGTGCACGTGGTATGAATTTTCTGTGTACCAGTTCGATCAGTTTCTGAGAAGTGTATTCCAACTCTCGTTCCTTATAACCCAAGACAAATAACTGTAATATCATTTACCGTCGGAACTGAAGCTGTGGACGACCTACTGTTCACTCTGGAATCATGCATTTATTTAAATCGATTAGAGCAAGGGTTATCAAACATTTCCGCTGACGGGACACTTTAAGACTCTTGGTACTACGTTGAAACACCCTGTTATTTTGAAGGTTAATAAAAAAATCATAACTAACAACAAAAAAATCATAATAAACCAAAGAAATCATAACAAACCAAAGAAATCATAATACAAATTTACTGTCGTTAAAATGTCGAGAAAACCCCACATTATTAATCATTTTCGCGGAGCACTTATTCACTTCCCGCGGAACAACAGTGTTCTACGAAACACAGTTTGGGAATCCCTGGATTAGAGCGCCAGATATGTTACGCGAAATCATCCAAACAGATGCGTTCATTGAAGTCCGGGTGAGCTCATGTTAAGTATTATCCAAAGCGTGACACCAAGTGAGAGCATTCAGAGGGGGAAAGTACTTAATTATTTACAACTTCATCGTCTCACAGACGATCTGCAGCACGGTATCCAGAACATGAGCTTGAAAGAGGACAGGCACCGCGGCTTTCGAAGTGGGAAAAAATGTAAGCGTTTGCCACCAGCCATTTGTTTACGAAGCGCGTTTAATTGTTTAAATTCGAAAGTGGTTGTAGCGTCACGCGTTTTTTTCTTTAATCAGCTGAATTCCGTCGGGATGGACAAGAAAGTGTAGCAACATTTTATTCTATGAGCACTGGTCTACTCACTAAATTAAGTTAGATGTGCTGTGCTACTGGCGTTGACGCCGAACCTTTAATTATTCGGGAAGTGCGACACTACATCCCAAGTAGAATGTAAAACAGATTGTAAAATAAGATAACACTCCCAATCATTCGCAGTAGTTTAGTATAAAAGGATAGAAATAGGACAAAAACCATTAGGAAACTATTTGATGTAAAAATGATATGACCGTGTAGCAACCAGTTAGTGTTGTTGATACGTTCAAGGCTAACGTCAGAATATGTAATTTATTATGTAAAATAAACAATCAGTCCTGAACTAAAATTATGGTATAGTCTTTGTCCCTCTCGATTAGACCTATCTAAAAAGAAAAATGCACACCGTTACGGCCACTTTTGAATTTAAATAATAAAACACATTTTATAAACAAATCGTAGGTGAGAAACACCTATGATTTATGAAGATACACTATGTTCTATTCTTCTACAGTGCTCCTCTTTTTCACACTTCGAAAGCTGTGATCCTGCTCGGAGACTCTCCAGAGTTTGACGTTTCCTTCTGTAAAAAACGAAGGAGATAGAGGACATGTAAAGTGGAAATCAGATACACTGTTGTGGAAGCTTACGGGAAACAATCTTAAAGAGTTTTCTGTGTCCTGCCGTGCGTGTTTAGCGTATGGAAGCAGTCATATTAATTCACGTGAGACATTTCAAAGAAAAAGTAGAGCTAGTCGCGAGAGGAAAAGAAAGGCAAATTTCTCCCTTCGTAGACGTCTCAGAGTCTGTAGGAATAGTACACTTGGCAGTCACTATGGACACATACTAAGCGATTTGATTTTACTGACACAGTTAGCCATCATGAAAAACTGTAACTTCTTCTTAAGCACGAAATAAGTAGAAAATTTGCTTTCGTCGCCGTTATGGAGGAGAACAGCTACAGCACATCCGCCTTTTGAAGCCGCATCTCATTGGTTGATAGATGCGCGAAATGGGCCAATAAGATACTTTACGATGCCGAATTTCCTTTTCTCTTCATACAGTTCTGCAGAGACCTAAAACAGTTTATTTTACAAGATAAACATATGAAAATGAACATGAATAAATAAGATAGGTTTATGTGGAAGAATATTTCGTTCTCGAAAATATTAGAGATACGATTCATCATGGAGGCTATTTTAAATTTTTACGATTCCATACTTCCGTGAAAATATAAACTTTTTAAGAAGGAGCATCTGGAAGACCAAGTAATACACTACAGGAATCCAATTTTTCCATAATTGCTATTTTTTTCATCGTATTCCGGCTGCAAATTGACAAAAATTCACCTTACTCGTTTTGCATCATTGGCAAAGCATTCTCAGCTGTGATAACGTTTTGCTGTTGCTTCTCTCATGTTATTGTGGCAACTGGCTGTTCCCTTCGCTGTCAACACAAGTTAAACTAGAAAATTAGTGTGACATACTATCTGTCCACTTTTACAGGTTCTTAGATTTATATTTTTTCTTTAACTGTGCTTTATTTGTTTGTATAGTTAAATTTTAATTAAAACACTTTGTGTTACGGATTACTACACGTACTGTTCCATACAGCTTAGTTTTCGTCCAGCTATTTTGTAGAAAAACGACATTTTGAGACCGTTGCTATGTACAAAATATAGGTTGATTCTTTCAGTGAAGAATTTTCGTTACTGTCGAGGTAATCCGACATGGAGTTTGCCCATTGTAAGTTACCATCTTGATTAAGATGGTCTAACTCATGTTACTAAAGTGGAGCGTTACCCATTGAAATTTTTGTCCTCAGTGCAAGAAACTAGTTAAGAAATCATTATTTTAATACGTTTTCCATTATTTCGCCTCTCAGTCTAAATCATGGCCGCCTTGAGCATCTGGAAGAAAACTCCGAGGTGTTCCTTCTGTCAGTTGAATGCTATATGATTGTTTTTGATCCACATATTTGTCGAATGTTGAGCATTAGTACGACGGAATCTTAAGAAAAGCAACGAAATATTTTTTCAGAGAGAAAGATTTTACTGTTCACTGAGACAGAGGCTATTTTAAATCTATCTAACATGTTCTATTATTTTGAATTAAAACAACAACAAAATAATTCCTGACAAAAGTTATAGGTATTTTAAAAGGGGGATTGTTTCCGCATAACACCGACCAGAGAGTGCTCACTGGGAATATACACTGCGTCTTGCACTCGGCCGGTTCTTTAACTTCACCCCTGCCTTTACTTCATGTTACAGTGAATATCAGTTCCTCAGATGCACAGCACTCACAGAAAAAGCGTACTTAGAAGCAGACAGGTTGTGTAAGGTGTCAGACAAATAGCACACCCTCCATTGAATTTCTGAAACAATTCTGGCTAAATCGATGTGTCACATGACGTAGTTACGCGAAAATGTATGAATTTCGTTGAAAAGCAAATCGAACAAACAAGCCGACACCTTGCGAATGTAAACCACTAACACCCACACTGGGAGTTGTACGCAAGTGATTTCCAAAACCCGAGCTACGAGACGCAGTTTATAGGAAAGGAGAATTTTATGACTGCAACACCTGTCGCATGTTCGGCCGAAACTTTCACAGCGGGAGATTCAGAGGATACAATGCAAAGCCACAGCCACTGTGCAGGCCTCCGGCAGAAACCGCTCTTGTCCCTGGAAGACACCCAATAAATATAGCTTTTAACGACGACCCTTTGGAACGCCTTTCTGCAGGAACACGGCTGGAGGTGGCAGAAACCCAATTCAAAACATTGGTGACTCATTTTAGCCACCTGCGTTAAAACCCACGTGGAAAAGAGCTGTTTAGCTCAGTATTACGTAGCAGAAGTTAAACTCTGCCCTACGAAAGAAACGACACGTTTGATAAGCTACAGAAACTCTAGTCGGTGGAGTTATAACAAGTACAAACACTGTGACTGACGAGAAATAAAAAGCTTAGCCAGCTTTGATATAGGGAAAAAAAACAGACAGAAAAATTCTCTCTTCTCATGCAGCAAATCGTCGAGTGTTTGAGCAAGGCGACTCACGCCACGCTGAGACTATTGCGAGAGTAATTATGTAAACACTTGTTCACAGGCTCATCTTAACTCGTAAGAAGTTAAACTGCAAAGTCCCCCAGTATGGAGAATTGCGCCGAGCGCTGAAAGTTAACGCTTGCAAGCTGTTTGAGGGCAACGACGTAGGCAGTATTCCAGCCAAATAGTGAGTACCACGCCAGGTAGCTACGGAACAACTAGGAGAGTCGGCTTCACTGAAGATGCAGGAACAGTGTCAGACTGACATTTAACAGTCGAGAAAGACTCAGAACAGATTCTCAGGTCCACAGCATGCCGATGGCAGCTACTGCAGCTGCCAACCAAAGGTAAATACGCGCGCCACGCCAGAAAGTGATATTCAGTTTCCACTGTGAACTGCGGTAGTCCCGTCTCTCCTATCTTTCCCGTACATTCAACCATGCCCTGTAGTTAAACATATTCATGACTGTCAGGCTTAATTGAAGCAGAAACGCGAGATATCAGATTTAACGAAAAGAACTGATCAGCCACTGTCGAGTACTTTATACTCTGAACTTATTGAATTGTTTTAATTCTGTACTTCTTTTTGATTGCTCTTTACCGACTCCATCCATTATATGGTTATTTTAATTGTGCCATTTATTTCAATTGATGTTTCTGGCCGCAACTGTATTTAATTTGTTTGTATTCCACCGGTCCCCAGGTATGGTTATCGCATTCGGGAGGACGACGGTTCAATCCCGTCTCCCGCCATCCTGATTTAGGCTTTCCGTGATTTCCCTAAATCGTTTCAGGCAAATGCCGGGATGGTTCCTTTGAAAGGGCACGGCCGATTTCCTTCCCAATCCTTCCCTAACCCGAGCTTGCGCTCCGTCTCTAATGACCTCGTTGTCGACGGGACGTTAAACACTAACCACCACCACCACCCAGGTATGGTTAACGACCAGCGTACCATTAAAGGATTTTGGATTTATGAGTTGATATTAACAGTTTGGCAATACCTAGCATGCAAATGTTTTACCTTTCTGTATGCATTATAATTATGAATGCTGTTGTTGTTGTGGTCTTCAGTCCTGAGACTGGTTTGATGCAGCTCTCCATGCTACTCTATCCTGTGCAAGCTTTTTCATCTCCCAGTACCTACTGCAACCTACATCCTTCTGAATCTGCTTAGTGTATTCATCTCTTGGTCTCCCTCTACGATTTTTACCCTCCACGCTGCCCTCCAATACTAAATTGGTGATCCCTTGATGCCTCAGAACATGTCCTACCAACCGATCCCTTCTTCTGGTCAAGTTGTGCCACAAACTTCTCTTCTCCCCAATCCTATTCAATACTTCCTCATTAGTTATGTGATCTACCCATCTAATCTTCAGCATTCTTCTGTAGCACCACATTTCGAAAGCTTCTATTCTCTTCTTGTCCAAACTATTTATCGTCCATGTTTCACTTCCATACATGGCTACACTCCATACGAATACTTTCAGAAATGACTTCCTGACACTTAAATCAATACTGGATGTTAACAAATTTCTCTTCTTCAGAAACGCTTTCCTTGCCATTGCCAGCCTACATTTTATATCCTCTCTACTTCGACCATCATCAGTTATTTTGCTCCCCAAATAGCAAAACTCCTTTACTACTTTAAGTGTTTCATTTCCTAATCTAATTCCCTCAGCATCACCCGACTTAATTAGACTACATTCCATTATCCTTGTTTTGCTTTTGTTGATGTTCATCTTATATCCTCCTTTCAAGACACTGTCCATTCCATTCAACTGCTCTTCCAAGTTCTTTGCTGTCTCTGACAGAATTACAATGTCATCGGCGAACCTCAAAGTTTTTATTTCTTCTCCATGAATTTTAATACCTACTCCGAATTTTTCTTTTGTTTCCTTTACTGCTTGCTCAATATACAGATTGAATAACATCGGGGAGAGGCTACAACCCTGTCTTACTCCCTTCCCAACCACTGCTTCCCTTTCATGTCCCTCGACTCTTATAACTGCCATCTGGTTTCTGTACAAATTGTAAATAGCCTTTCGCTCCCTGTATTTTACCCCTGCCACCTTTAGAATTTGAAAGAGAGTATTCCAGTCAACATTGTCAAAAGCTTTCTCTAAGTCTACAAATGCTAGAAACGTAGGTTTGCCTTTCCTTAATCTTTCTTCTAAGATAAGTCGTAAGGTCAGTATTGCCTCACGTGTTCCAGTGTTTCTACGGAATCCAAACTGATCTTCCCCGAGGTTGGCTTCTACTAGTTTTTCCATTCGTCTGTAAAGAATTCGTGTTAGTATTTTGCAGCTGTGGCTTATTAAGCTGATAGTTCGGTAATTTTCACATCTGTCAACACCTGCTTTCTTTGGGATTGGAATTATTATATTCTTCTTGAAGTCTGAGGGTATTTCACCTGTTTCATGCATCTTGCTCACCAGATGGTAGAGTTTTGTCAGGACTGGCTCTCCCACGGCCGTCAGTAGTTCCAATGGAATATTGTCTACTCCGCGGGCCTTGTTTCGACTCAGGTCTTTCAGTGCTCTGTCAAACTCTTCACGCAGTATCATATCTCCCATTTCATCTTCATCTACATCCTCTTCCATTTCCATAATATTGTCCTCAAGTACATCGCCCTTGTATAGACCCTCTATATACTCCTTCCACCTTTCTGCTTTCCCTTCTTTGCTTAGAACTGGGTTTCCATCTGAGCTCTTGATATTCATACAAGTCGTTCTCTTATCTCCAAAGGTCTCTTTAATTTTCCTGTAGGCGGTATCTATCTTACCTCTAGTGAGATAGGCCTCTACATCCTTACATTTGTCCTCTAGCCATCCCTGCTTAGCCATTTTGCACTTCCTGTCGATCTCATTTTTGAGACGTTTGTATTCCTTTTTGCCTATTTCACTTACTGCATTTTTATATTTTCTCCTTTCATCAATTAAATTCAATATTTCTTCTGTTACCCAAGGATTTCTACTAGCCCTAGTCTTCTTACCTACTTGATACTCTGCTGCCTTCACTACTTCATCCCTCAAAGCTACCCATTCTTCTTCTACTGTATTTATTTCCCCCATTCCTGTCAATTGCTCCCTTATGCTCTCCCTGAATCTCTGTACAACCTCTGGTTCTTTTAGTTTATCCAGGTCTCATCTCCATAAATTCCCACCTTTTTGCAGTTTCTTCAGTTTTAATCTACAGGTCATAACCAATAGATTGTGGTCAGAGTCCACATCTGCCCCTGGAAATGTCTTACAATTTAAAACCTGGTTCCTAAATCTCTGTCTTACCATTATATAATCTATCTGATACCTTTTAGTATCTCCAGGGTTCTTCCATGTATACAACCTTCTTTCATGATTCTTAAACCAAGTGTTAGTTATGATTATGTTGTGCTCTGTGCAAAATTCGACCAGGCGGCTTCCTCTTTCATTTCTGTCCCCCAATCCATATTCACCTACTACGTTTCCTTCTCTCCCTTTTCCTACACTCGAATTCCAGTCACCCATGACTATTAAATTTTCGTATCCCTTCACAATCTCAATAATTTCTTTTATTTCATCATACATTTCTTCAATTTCTTCGTCATCTGCAGAGCTAGTTGGCAAATAAACTTGTACTACTGTAGTAGGCGTGGGCTTTGTATCTATCTTGGCCACAATAATGCGTTCACTATGCTGTTTGTAGTAGCTTACCCGCATTCCTATTTTCCTATTCATTATTAAACCTACTCCTGCATTACCCCTATTTGATTTTGTGTTTATAACCCTGTAGTCACCTGACCAGAAGTCTTGTTCCTCCTGCCACCGAACTTCACTAATTCCCACTATATCTAACTTCAACCTATCCATTTCCCTTTTTAAATTTTCTAACCTACCTGCCCGATTAAGGGATCTGACATTCCACGCTCCGATCCGTAGAACGCCAGTTTTCTTTCTCCTGATAACGACATCCTCTTGAGTAGTCCCCGCCCGGAGATCCGAATGGGGGACTATTTTACCTCGGGAATATTTTACCCAAGAGGACGCCATCATCATGTAATCATACAGTAAAGCTGCATGCCCTCGGGAAAAATTACGGCTGTAGTTTCCCCTTGCTTTCAGCCGTTCGCAGTACCAGCACAGCAAGGCCGTTTTGGTTATTGTTACAAGGCCAGATCAGTCAATCATCCAGACTGTTGCCCTTGCAACTACTGAAAACGCTGCTGCCCCTCTTCAGGAACCACACGTTTGTCTGGCCTCTCAACAGATACCCCTCCGTTGTGGTTGCACCTACGGTACGGCTATCTGTATCGCTGAGGCACGCAAGCCTCCCCACCAACGGCAAGGTCCATGGTTCATGGGGGGGGGGGGGGGGGGGGGGGGGGGGGGGTTATGAATGCTATGTCATGAAATTGTGCTTAGAGTAAAAACAAACCTTAATAACGAAAATCTAAGATTTTAATTTTTGCTTACATAAAGTTACGCTTGAACCTATACACTAATCTCTGTTAGCGATAACGTTTCCTTTACACGGAGTGTAGTGGAACCGATATTGTGATCATTGTCTGATTACATCATTGTCCATACTTCTGCACTCGTCTGATCTCTGCATGGTGAGCTGGTGTCTCCCTGCAGGGTGCAGGTCCAACACCAAATTCCTAAAACACTCACTGAGCGTCCTTGCGTAACTGTGGTAGGAAGATAGGTCAGAACCAGTCTCATACATGTTAGAGCTGTTTGCTTACTAAATGTAGAGCGATGGATCGCAACGGTTCAGCCACGGGCCATGCAACTGAGAGCAGTTAAAGGAACTGAATCCAGACACTCGTCCAGCCATTCTGATTTAGGTTTCCTGTACTTTTCTTAAAACTGTTCAAGCGAATGCCAGTTGACACCTTCAAAAAAGACTAGTGCTTCTTCCAATTTTCTCTAATGAGATGGTCCTCAAAGAGATGTTAAGCCCCATCTGTAAACCTGTAAAACAATTATTTTATTATTCCCTGTATCGAGTGTTATTAGCTTGAATACAATGATGATAGAATAAAGGCTTTCACGACCAGACGACACTGCTGCTGGTAAACCTTTTGGAGTACAAGGTCACGGCCCACGAAACTCTTCTGTTCCTAACGTTTCGTCCAGAGCTGCGCTGGACATCTTGAGAGGCGTTGCTCCTTCGCTGAGTCTGAGAGTGACATATACACTATAGAGAAGATGGCCGGAGTTACACGTGATAAGCATAGATGATCCCTGTCAAAGATAAAAATTAGCTATCGATTGTCCTCTTGTCAAAGAAAACTGTTCAGCAGTTCTGCAGAGCTACTTCCCATATGTCGTTCAGTTTCTGAGCTCTTCTTTCATATTAAGATTATCGATATGTTTATATATTTCAATGGTTTCTCTAGATAGCCATGGATTCCAGTTCGTCGTCGTAGATAAAATTTTTCTTTCAGGAAACTTCACTTTGTGACTTCCTGACAAGAGCATGCTCTGCTACAGCCGATTTGTCTATTTTCGCTAGTCCACAAAGACCTTTGTATTCCTTTAGCCGTGTATTCGCGCTCCTCTTGGTTGTTCCAATATAAAGTACCGTCAGCCGGCAAGTCTCAACGGAGGAGCAACGCCTCGGTAGATGTCCAGACCAGTTCTGGACGAAACCTTAGGAACAGAAGAGTTTCGTGGACCACGACTTTATATCCAGAAACGTTTACCAGCTGCATGGGATACAGTGATTGTTGAACTTGTCTCTGTGTTTAGAAATGGAGAATATAATATGAGTAATAATTTTATTTCTTAGGTGTGATAATGTGTGAAGTCATTTTATCATTCCTATTTACAATTTTTTTTAATTTATTTGTTATACAACTGTGTATTGCACCCTCTTGGTTTCAATGACGGATTGTAATATTACATGGATTCATATATTCTGTTCTAACGCTGCATAACATTGTTCCAAATGCGGAACAATTAGCATGAATTTGGCATAGCCTAGCAAGAAATAAATTAAAAAATACATTATTAACATAAAGAATAGAAGACTCTGACCATGCGAAATATAGCACAACAAAAGAGAAAATTTGTTGAGAACTTTTGTACGTGCAATTGATACATAAAAAGTAGTTATTTAGAATATATATTAATCCTGTGTTGGTTAAGAAGGTAACCTAGAAATAACACTCCAGTCGCTTGTTATTTGATTTATGTGTCTACAGTTCCAACGCTTCCCCGCCCCCCCCCCCCCCCCCTTACATCTATTCACGTACAGCTTTGGTAAAATTTGAGTGGACCAGCTTTCGACTCCATACTGTTTACTATAATAATAATAGATATCAACTAATTTTTGAAGTCATAATTAAGTTATTACTCAAAGACTATGCCAATGATTACTTCAGTCCAAAATATGGATAATGCTTGAGTAATCACTCAGTGATTAATATAAGTCTTGTTTACGGGCATGGGGGTGTGTGTGATGTCCTTAGGTTAGTTTAGTTTAAGTCGTTCTAAGTTTTAGGGGACTGATGACCTCAGAAGTAAAGTCCCATAGTGCTCAGAGCCATTTTTTTGAGTCTTTTTTACATCCTTAGACACTAAAAATCATGTTCCTATTAAATGTAAAAATCAACAATTTTAGGAAACTGCCCAGCTGCCCAGAGGGGGAGACAGGAATTTGTCTTATGGATAACGCCAGGTGTTGTAATGTGGTTCCTTTGATGTCTGTTCTTCACAGTGAAGTGACACATCCAAGCTGAGAGCCGACGCGGTAGGAGAACTAGACGTATCATCGCGGTTGGGACTCAAAACTGTTCTTCTCAAAGGAATACCGTTAGTATTCCATTTTCCTCGTACGATGCATTGACACTTAATCCTTGTGTTAAAATGTGCTATCTTCTCACTGTCTGATATCTATTCGTGTGGATGAGAGATGAGGCGCACTGGTTATAAGACACTGATTCCGATTCGGAAGGATGGCGCACCAAACCCCGTCCGGTCATCCACACCGAGATTTTCCGTAGTTTCTTCAAATTGCTAAAAGCTATACTGTGTTGCTAACTACAGTGAGGAGACTATGTTCCGTCTCGAAGGACTGGGCTGTCGACAGGCAGTTGAATCCGTCTTCCTTCCAGTGGTAGGTGGCCTACAGAATTCGTTCACTGCAAAGGATATTTTGAGGCCATCGGCAACTGAGAAAGTGGGGCCGGATACCAAGTTATCAACAACGACAGATTTTGTCTCTTAATGCATAGACGATAACGGTCGCCACCGGTGTCCTAACTAGATTCGACGAAATGAATTTTATGAAATAAATGGTTGGAAACGAATCTTAATGGTTTTAGGCTGTTGGAGAAGAGTGCTGACACTTGCTATTTCTTATCGGTGCTGTCTCAATCCCACTAAAGTTTTTGCCTTTCAACTCTTCAGCTGCATTTCCGGTTCTCGATGTAGTGGTATTTGTAGGCCTCCTTTGTTCTCGTTTCCTTTACCTGTATACGTAACTCAAATGCACGACAAACTAGTTGTATTCCGTACTCAAACGCCCTTGTGACAGCAGCCCAGTATAACGAAAGATGTTTCCACTACGGGTGGTTCCTAACGCACTAGTAACCTGCCGGAAAACTTTCTCTGTGCGCTACAGATATCCCTGCATAGCGTGACGAAGAGGCTGTTCACACATTCTCTAGCTTCTAAGATTTTAATAATAATAATAATAAACTTGGTATTTTGGAATGCCTTTCCTCTGGTGGCGGTCATCCACATTAGGGAGTGCCCGCCCAGGTAATTCTGAGCATGAGTTTGCCGTTGTCGCTGCTACCGTGGTTAATGTTCGAAGTACTCTTGTACACTAATTAGAAAAATTCCTAAATTATCTGCAAGCAAAGGGCGTACCCCAAGTTTCGGTTAAGTGACAGGTTACCCTGCAGTACAATATAAGTGGCTTTATGGGCATGGTGAGTAGTTTATTAATCTCCTAAAATCACCATGTGAGTATAGGCCGACCAGCATATTACTTGCAGTATCTAAAACGTTGGAGTACATTGCTCGTTATCGGCTGACGGAGGACATTAAAAGTTATCACATCCACCATAAATACCAGACTCCCTAAACACCGTAGCATAACAACTGCATTAATCAAAGTCTCTGACGACATCGGACATTCCGCGGACAGACTTGAAGCGACCATTTTAACACTTATTTTGTAAGTCTTTTGATATTGTTGATGAAAAGGTTGAATTTCTCATACAGTACGGCATTATGGTACGACATTATCTCAAACCACATGTCAGCGAGTCGTCGGTGGGTCAGAGAAGTCATCATGGAAGTAAGTGCTCTCTGGAGTCCCTCCACGGATCATTCCTTGGTCCATTGCTCTTCTCCGTGTATATCAATGATCTGCGATACATTCTTATAATTACCACTTATCGGTAGAGGACATCCAGTTGTATCTAAGCCCCAGCCCTAAAAATATTTAGCTGCCCTATCGGGTATGAATGACGATCTATGTTCACTATCACGATGGACAAAAAAAGCTGAATGTTAAAATAAATCTGCAGGTAGTTAGTTAGTTAGGTACATATTTTACAGATCATTTAATGACTGTTTTATAGAAATTATATGTATATACAAACAAACAACAACGGTAGCCAACAAGACAGTCAGCGATGTTATACAATACACAGCTATAAAGTGCTTAGGATAATGATGTACGATGTCGCCGATCTTCTATATCCACCCCACGTTGGTCGACTTCCAGAGCGACGGCCCACTGGACTGGCCTGGTGACATCTTTTCCATTCATGGTAACTACGACGACAGTTCAAGGTAGTCTGTCGCGGCCTGTTCGTAGTTCTTTCGCTCTTGCTGTCTTCCATATGTAGCGGTGACCTTCAGTGGTTTTCCAGTGTTCTTAATTTGATGGAAGGTCCAGAGGAGCAGTAAATACTCTTTGCTCCAGCGCTTCTAGAAATAGTCGGACGTGTTCTGCAACAGCTTAAACTGCCGTACCAAATCTGTTGGTTTTGGTGATAACTGCTCCTCCCACGAGAAAATGAGGTGGGGCAAATTGTGTGACGGATCTTGAACAGAGAGCAGCTTCTACTTTCACAAGTATAGTTTGTACACACCCTTCGTCCACGCTGCAGCGACCCAGTACATTGAGAGGCTTCATCTAGTTGTCCCAACCATCGGCTCCCATCCTCCTCACCAAGCCATTCAAGTGCTAAAAACTTCCTTGTGATATCCTGTTAAGCGAAGAAACTGGCGTGTTTTGTCACTAGAGACAGCGGTCCACATTTCTGTTAGCTCTAGGTTAGCTGCATGGGAAGTTTGTGGGCGTTGTCATTGCACACAGTGTACGGAATACCACGCTACCTACATAAAACTTATGAAGGCTAATAGGAAGCGGCCCGATGTCGAGTTGGTTGTTCCTTCCTAGTGTAATGCTCTAGCAACAGCAAAGCTGACTACTAGGCTGTAACACCTGTTTACAGAGATCCGTGCCTTAGAATCTGGGGATCCAGCGAAATCAATTCCGAAAACTTCAAACGGCTTGTGAGGTTTCACTCTGTCAGCTGGTAGTGGCGAGTCTATCTGCTGGCCAGCGGTGTTACGTGAAATTTTATAGAGAAGTCAAGTACGTAGGACCGTTTTGAACACAGGAGTGTAGTATCCAGAAGGGTTCTCTTAGTTGTGAGAGAACCAGTCGCATTGTGAGAGAACCACTCGCACTCCAAGATGGTGTAGAGTGATGTGCGTCTGCCGACCGCGGTGGTCTAGTGGTTCTAGGCGCGCAGTCCGGAACCGCGGGACTGCTACGGTCGCAGGTTCGAATCCTGCCTCGGGCATGGATGTGTGGGATGTCCTTAGGTTAGTTAGGTTTAAATAGTTCTAAGTTCTAGGGGACTGATGACCACAGAAGTTAAGTCCCATAGTGCTCAGAGCCATTTTTTGATGTGCGTCTACACGATCAGAAGTTTCGTGAAGTGGTGGTATCCTTATAGAATAACGGGATTCGTCAGACGTCTCGGCGTGCTGCATGTGACCTCCTAATAATAAATCACCACCTAAATATGGGTTATCTTGGACTTGCTAGGGCATGGTAGACCTTTGCTTTAGAGCGATGATTTTCGAGGAGAAACGTTCTTGCTGCACAGTTTTTATCCAGTAAAGACGAGCTTCTGATATCTCTTCTGCAGTGCATTCTTCGCACATCTCTATTTAAGAAAGAGTTTTCTTTTGAAGCGAAGGGCGTAAGCTGCGGTTCGTAACAGTTCCTAGTGCAAGCTGAATCTGTTTACGCATGTAAGCCTGAATGATTAAAATGTGAGGAGATTTATCTAACTTCCTAGCTTGCAATAAAATTTCAGGCATAGTTGATGAGTACTGATTTTTCGGCTATGAATTATGATGATAGCCAGCATGACAATGGGACACATCACACGTCCAGAATTGCTACAGAGTGGCTCCAGGGACACTGAGTTTAAACACTTCCACTGGCCATCAAACTCCCCAGCCACGAACATTATTGAGCATATGTGGGATGACTTGCAACGTGCTGTTCAGACGAGATCTCCAACCCCTCTTACTCTTATGTATTTATGGACAGCCCCACAGGATTCATGGTTTCAGTTCCCTTCAGCACTACTTCAGACATCAGTCGAGTCCGTGCTACGTCGTGTTGCGGCAATTCTGCGTGCTCGCGGGGGCCCTACACGATATTAGGCAGGCGTACCAGTTTATTTGGCTGTTCAGTGTATAAGACGGCACCACATGCGTCTCAGATGCGTCACAGGAAACGTGAATATAGGAGCTATTGTTCTCTGACAATTGGATCCACGCAGGAACTGTAGTACTGTATGACTCAGACAGGTTTGACATCCAAGTGCGCCATCTAAATGAAAGGCTGTGAGGCAAGAGTTCAAAAATGGCTCTCACCACTATGGGACTTAACATCTTAGGTCATCAGTCCCCTAGAACTTAGAACTACTTAAACCTAACTAACCTAAGGACATCACACACATCCATGCCCAAGGCAGGATTCGAACCTGCGACCGTAGCAGTCCCGCGGTTCCGGACTGCAGCGCCTAGAACCACACGGTCACCACGGCCGGTGGCAAGAGTTCGTTCCAACCAATTCCAAGCCGCCAAGAGCCTTGAAACAGAATTTTCCTATGATGAGTTCTAGAGTTATTAATCCCAGAGGATCATAAAAACTTGCTCGTTGCAAATTTCTTTTAGTTCCAGTTGTTTCTTAACATTTTTCGGTGACCTGTCGCAGACTCGTTGAGAATGTGTCTTCTTCGGAGATCCACGTCGTCCCTAGAACCGTGACTTTTGTTTGTATCTCTCTTCCTTCTACTTTTCAAACTGCGGAAAACTGTTGCGAATTAGTCGAGCTCTTCGACAGAGGAAAGTTTATATTCTTCATTAGCGAAGATAACTCGTAATACAACGAGATAAGGCTGCTTCCCGACTCAGTTCCTGCAGAAAAGTCATCCATGTACATGTTCTGATGCAGTAAGACAGAGCTGCTGCAGGAAACTGGGACTTAAAAGTATCTGCTAGTTCACGAACAGCTGCTGTATGCGAGGCCGAAAGGAAGACGTTAAAATCGACAAATTTTCCTTTGTCTTGCAGTAATGTGACCTTCTTCCTTGTTATTGCGGGTATTGTACCAGAAGACTAGTAAGAACTCTATCGTTAGGATGTAGAGAGAGCCGCAGAAAAGCTTGAACAGAGTCGGCAATGACTACAGAGCGTTGCAGAACGAATCTCAGAAGGACCTCAATCACATCAGGCAACACATTAGGCCCGATCTCTAATCTGCCATTAAGAGAGGGTGCGCCTTTTTCATGATAGGAACCATCAAAGAAAATTTGGCATTTTGTGCTCCCCTGTCTCTCTCCTGACCAGGTGATGAAGCAAATAAAACGAATTTGTAGATTGTTCTTAGGAGTCAACTCTAAGTGGTTGTTTCTAATACAATCCAACATTAAGTTGTCGTGAACGTGTCTTAGATCATCATTTCTCCAGGGTCTGTTCTATAAGGCAGCAAAACTCTTCTTAGCCCTGTGAAAGTTGTCGTGTAGAACCACAGCTAATTTTCAAGGGAGGCGAAGTTTATTTTTTTTGTCACTACAGCTACTCTTTGTAATAACCCGCCATCTTTGTACATAAGACGGGTCCTTTCTAGCCTATGGGCTGGTCTCTTAGCCGACACACAGAGCGATGCGACCATACTCTGTGTGTCGTTGCCTGTATCCCACAACGTGGAGGTGGACCACTATGCCCTCTTTCTGAGTATTGATTTGCAGTCATAAATACTTATTGAAGAATGAATATACAAAGATCAGACAAAAATTATGACTATAGAGCTAAAAATTCATTTTAAAGTTGAGATATTTCGTAAAGTTAACTAATGATTTGATATTTGTGTCTTAGCATTCAAGAGTGCACTGATAAAAATTTTCATTTGAGTTGACTATTGCTTGCACGTAAAGTTAATTTATCATGAGTGCAGATTTTAAAATTAGACAGATTTATTTCGTGCTCACATTGATTTGTTACTTTGATTATGACCATTGAAACCTTACCAATGTACGATGTTATAGGTATAAAATTTAACATTAACAGGTACCATATGTATATGGTTGTTCACTTCTTACTTGCACTATACGCTTTAAAACCTTACCTTTCTAGGATGTGATAGCATAACACTTGAGATTGACTTAAACATTGACAATGACATTGACAATGTTATTCAGTCAGGAACTTAAAATATTCATACTCAAGTTTAAGGCTTAACATATTACTACTGCTTCAATTCATAAACCTTTAGAGTTAGTCACTTCATAAAACTTACAATTAGTACATCATAGCTGTAATACCTGTGTATGCCGTCAGAACATTACAACTTTACAGTTATTAATATAACACATCATATTAGCTCTCGTCGATGCTATCTCCCTCTGTTTCCTCTCTGTCACTGTCGTCCTAGAGTGTCAGTCGTTGCTGTGGCCGGAACTGCGCAGCTTGGCGTTGCCTCTCTCTCCTGTACTCCTCCTTAAGGGCCCTTGAGATTCTGTCTGCTGTGCCACTGATTAGCTTCCATTTATCAGGGTCCCGGGGCGCTCGCTTCAGATCGTCCTGTAGCAGTTGTACTTGGTTCGTGGCTGTTGCAGTGGAGAACAACATGCTCTGGTGTGCCCAGGTTTCCACATGTGTAATTGGCGACTCTGTCCTGTTGTATACGGTTAAAGTATGTTGGACACCGTCCGTGAACCGTAAGGAAATGCATCAGGCCTGTGCCTTGGTCAGCATGTCTCAATTTTTAGGTGTTCTTCAATATTAGGAAAGAACTCATGTACGCGCCTGTCCTTTTCACTGATGTCCCGCTGCCTATGTCACTCCACCAATCTCGATCGTTTGAAATCGTGTCTGGTCGGGATATCCTCATGAGTTATCTCCTAAACTTTGTGATGCTGGCCCCATCTCAGCCAACACGCTGCCGCTCTCTTTCTGATTGTTATATTTATAGGATACGTGCCTAACATTACGCACAGGGCTTCAGTAGATGTCGTTCCGAAGGCACCAGATAGCCGCTGGAGTACATTCCTCTGACCATTTCTGGCGGCTGTCACATATATCGATAGACGTAATCTGTGTGCCCATGTACTAGAGGCAAAACTCACTATCGACTCGCATGTTGCACAGTAATATGTCTTGATCATCCTATGTCTTGATCATTCTATACTCTGCCGTATTTATTCTGGCGAGTTTATATAGAATAGCTACTGCCTTGTTGTTGTTAGCTTTATATGCTGCATAAATGATAGTTTTTCGTCCAGCTGGACTCCAAGGTATCTGGTTACCTTCTTCCTGGTAATATTGTTGGTACCTAATCGTATCATTGAATTCCTATGTAGGTTCCCCTTCATCAGCATTTATAATGTCTTTGCTGGGGCTACTGTCAACTTATGTTTCTGACAGCAGTTGTTCATTTCAAGCAGTGTGTTATTTGCCTTTCTTTCCATTTCGGCTCTTGAGTTCGCCGTCACTACAAGCAACAAGATGTTCAGCATAGCCCACGATCCCTTCTGTGTTGACGCTTTCTTCCATGAGGCTGAGAAGTGGCTCAATTGTAATATCCCAGAATAGGGGCCCTAGGGTAGAACCTTGTGGACATCCTTTTTTTTTTTTTTACTTTCTTGACCAACTTTCTTTGCCTTCTTTCTATTGGGCGACCCTATCTCGACAGTAGTCTTACAAGCTGCGGTATAGGGAGCCCGGGACCTGCAGCTCTCTTAGCCATAAGAATAATCCAGGCCACCACATGTTATCAAATGTTCCTTGTATATCTATTAGTATTACTAGTGCATATTTTCTGTCAGTATCATTAACAATTCGAAGCACTTGATTTATGGCGTCGTCGATTGAGGTATTCTTGCGAAAACCATATTGATGTTCTCTTAAGTCCCTGTAGCTCTCTGTAGGCTTGCAGACAGTCGCATAATAGCCTTTCTTGAACTTCTGCCAATGTGTTTAATAGATATATGGGTCTGTATGACCTTGGATTTGTAGGGTCTTTATCTGCTGCCTTTTTTGTTATCACTAAGTTTGCTGTTTTCCATGCAGCCGGTACTTGCCCTTCCGATAGTGCATTGTTTAGAACATTTGTCGAGAAATGCGTTATCTGTGCGGCTACTTGTTGTAACGTTTCGGGATGTACACTGTACGAACCTGGTGCATTCTGGCTTATCATTCTGAAAATTTTTCTTTGTACTACTTCCTTTTCGAAAGGGGGAGTTATTGCTTCTATCAAGTAGACATCATTAAAACGTCGTCGCATATTTACGTGGTCTGGGTTATCTGACGTCGGGTCATAGTCTGGTAAAAGTTAAAAAAAAAAAAAAAACAGATATTCCGCATGGCTCCTCCATCGTCTCATCATGTTCTCATTTTCTTGTTTCAGTGTAGACAGTATGATGGGCGATTTAACTTTCTCTGTCAAAAGCTTATATGGTGTGCCACAGATGTTTTCAACTAGTTGCGTTTTGACGTAGTTGTCCCATTGCTGTTTCCATATGACCATTAATTTTTCTTTATATTTTGCTTTCGCATTACGCCAGTCAGCCAATGTTATTTATTTGTCTTGTATGGTTATCGACTTCTGATAAAATTTGCGTTTCTTCCTGTTATCTTTTCGGGATAGGGATGATTCTTTAGTCCATGGCGTTCGTGTTTTGGGCCTGTAGTTGAGCTTTGGAATGCTTTCTTCCTGTCCCTTACTCATAGCTGCGTGAGGAAATCGATCCCATAGACTACACTGCCAGGTTGTGAGCCAAGGTCAGCTGACTCAGTTTAGGCCAGTTTGCTCTCTTTAGGTTGAACTGCTTTCCTTCGCAATTATTAGTCTCTAGAGTCCCATGTAACTCTATCAATATCCCGCACTTCTCACGTGTGACAGTGTGGTAAGGCTGTATCATTTACTATAATTATATCTATCTTACTCTGTGACCTGCCATTGTCGAACGTTGGTAGCTGTCCCTCTTTGTTTAGAACGTACAGATTGTGCTCAGCGAGGATTTCATTGATGATTCTTCATCTGTAGTGTTTGCGTGCCAGTGTTGAGTCTACGTTAATATCAGCTGCAATGAGCAATTTTTCTTCTCTTCAATAGTCCGCCACTATTTTAATCCAGTCCGCGTATGGTTCTATGTCATGGCAGTACTGGGCGTACAAGGATGCTATTATCCACGTATTGTTTCCTCTATTCAGTTCTACTGTTGTTGCATGAGTATTACTTAACATAGTAATTTTAGTTATAGTTATATGTGCTGGTTTTACTATCATTGCTGTCATCGGTGATGTATCTCCTGTTATCACTCTACTGTTGCTTGGGATACATATCAGTTTGCTGTTCCTTGAATATAGTTCCTGCAAACATACTATATCAATTCGTGTCTCCTGCATTGCCCTAGGAAGCTCGTTGCTCACCATGATGTTATTCTTCTTATTTAACTGTAATATCCTCAGTTTATTTACGTTTTCTTCTTTATTCATATTGAATTTTAGCAATTAGTCTGTCGTGCAGCATCTTATGTGCTGGGCACTCTGAGCTTCCTCATGTGTTACAAACTTTGTTTCTTCTTTTACATGTAATGCATCCTACTGGGGGTTCCCTTGATAGGAGAACTACTCGCCACTGGTCTGCATGCTTGGGTAGTGGGACGAAGGCAGGAGCACCCCATGTTGCATTTTTACCCAGTTTATTCAAGATGGCGGATCCAAGATGGTGGACATAGGTGTGGCAACATCACAGTGACATCATGGCGGGAAGTTCAAATTTTGGTGGGAAAATAGGTCAACTGGGCTACCTCCACTAAGCTAATCTCTCACCTAACCCCTTCCCTCTACCATCTCCTCCCCTCCCCTCCACTCAACAATCTGCAGACTGGTGGGAGAAGGGCTCAGTCTGTGCTGGTCTGCCAGATAGGATGGATGTAACTCTTTATTTTGCACGTATTGTTCCCCTCCCCCATCTGGAAATTGGTGGGTAAAGGACTCTGAGCTGGACTGGCGAATAGGTCTTTATTTTGTACAAATTGTTTATTTAAACACTCTGAATTGTCACAGACAGTAGCTCCATCCAGTGTGTTCACCATAAGGTCTGGAGTCCAACCGACCTAGTTCACAACACCGCCACCAGAGGACGCTGTTTGCCCTCCCCCTCTCCTCACCCATGACATAATCCAAGATGGCGGACTGGGAGGGGGGAAAATAGTGGGAAAAGGACTCAGTCTGTGTCTAGCTGCTGACTGGTACGATGGATGTAGCTGGTTACTGTGTTCAGTAGACGACATGTCTGTGCGTGTATATTAACTGCAACCATGCAGCTGAGGACTGTGCCGATAGCAATGATATTTGGTGAAGACGAGTATGCTTTACCAAATAATGAAGTTGCAACAGAGTAGGGATAAGATACATTTCGCAATTTATGCTGATAAATGTGTGTGCTGTACCTGTAGGTCATTCGGTAAAAGTCCAGACAGTCTTCCAAAGTACAAGAAGCAAGATGTTCACTCCAGTGCGCCCACTCTTCTGGAAGAGAGGCCATGGCACGCCACACGGTAGCCGCAGGGGCAGTTGCACACTTCCTGTCGCATTGGAAAGATTAGATTAGATTAATTATTCATTCCATAGACCAATGAAAGAGGGAATCCTCCTGGATGTGGGACACGTCAGATAAACACATTACAAAAATGTAATTAGAAAAACTTGAGTTTCATTAATTTTAATGATCCTCAGTCAATAAACAGTAAAATTATGTACATGAATTAAATTTAAACTTGCAATATTTACAGGTTTAAATACTTACATCTGCTTTCATTAAACCCATCATTCAGACATTTTCTAGTTTCTTGGCTATTACAACCAAGTATTGTCAAAAATTAAAGTAAATTATTCATTTCAGTGATTCTCAGTTAAGAACAGTCAGATTATGCACAAGATTTAAAATTAAACTTCCGCTATTTAGAGACTTAAGACTTACATCTGCTTTCCATACATCCATGATTCACACAGTAGGTAGTTACTTGCCCGTTACAACCAAGTATTGTCAAAAATTAAAGTATAATAAAATTTCATTAAAATGGTCTAATGCACTTGTTGAGAAACTCATGGATGGAACAGAAGGAGTTGGCCACCAAAAATTCTTTTAAATCATGTTTAAATTGTGCATTGTCTGAAACTAAGCTCTTAACGGTTGCTGGTAACTTATTGAAAATATGCGTTGCTGAATATTGGACTCCTTTCTGGGCAAGAGCAAGTGATTTTAAATCTTTATGTATATTGTTCTTATTCCTAGTATTGATACTGTGTACTAAGCAGTTAGCTGGACCCCCCAGGGGCTCAGCATTCATTTCCTGAGTACTGGCTTGGCGACCCCGGGGTCCTGAGCTGGGGACTGGTCAGCGCCGCCAGTCTCCTGTCACCGTAAACCCCGGACATGCTTCAGCGACCACCGCATGGCGCAGCGGTGGAATGTTGTGTGCTGCGGGGAATGGTAATCTTGGCTTGACCGCCTGGATTGCGAGGAAGGTAAACCTCTATAAAAGCCCCTCAATCTTACGGTGTGCTGCGCGCATATAAGATGCATGGCTGTTGGGGTGGAACAGTCGCAAGCGGGCAACCTCTGGGGCACCTGCCGCACCCCAGTTGTATAAGGCTTACTCAGGCACGCGGGACTCTGTCTGAGCGGACCTTTAGTTCCCTAGCTGCTCGTGGGACCACAATGGACCCTTCGACCTCTACGTTTCCCCCTACCAGTGGATTGGGTGGGCCACTGGTAGGAAAACACACCCAATCGAAAAAGCGACTTCGTGCTGGGAGTCCTCCAGCGCCTGGTGTTACTAGAGATTTATCAGACTGTCGTGACAGAGCACATGCTGATATCCAGAATGTGTTTTTGATTGTCAAACGTAAGGAAGGTAGCTTAGAGAGAGTTTCTCCCTTTTACATCCACAAGGGTCTTGAGGGAATTGCAGGAACACTGAAATCTGTGAATCATCTGTGCAATGGGACTCTGTTAGTTGAAACTTCTAGTTCCCGTCAAGTCACTTCTCTTAGGAAAGCAACCTGTCTCGGAGAGTACGCTATCGAGACCGAGCTCCACTCCACTTTGAACTATAGTAAGGGTGTTGTGACATGTAGGGACTTGGTGGATATCCCCAAGTACGAGTTGAAATCTGAGTGGGCTGACGAAGGTACTGTCGACGTGCAGCATTTTATGAAACGAGTCGATGGGGACCTAGTCGAATCCGGCTCGTTTATTCTCACGTTCAATTACCCGAGACTCCCAGAGCATGTTAAAGCGGGTTTCTTACGTTTGCCAGTACGGACATATTTCCCCAACCCAATGCGCTGTTTTAAATGTCAGCGCTTTGGGCATACTACGTTGGGGTGCAATGGGATAGCCACTTGTGGTAAATGTCGTCAGCCTGCCCATGAAGGAGCCGATTGTTCATCGCCTGTGAAGTGCGTGAATTGCTCTGGGAGTCACCCTGTCTGGAGCCGGGTCTGCCCCATCTATCTCGAGGAACGGAAGATACAGGAGATCAAAACATCTAAGCGCATCCCCTATGGTGAGGCCAAGAAGCTCTTTAAGGCCATGCAGCCTCCTGTGTTTACAACTTCTTTCGCTTCCACTCCGCAGAAACCGGTACAGTTGGCCACTGTTGCTACACAAACGGAGGTTGCTAGTGTCAGCACTAATACCTGCATTTGCCAGTGCACTTCTGCTGCTGCGGTTGTTTTGCAACCTGCAGCTCTCCCCACAACGTCGGACAAGGCCGTGGTTGCTGACATTGGGGTACTTCCTGCACGTTCCCATATGGCACCTTCTGCCCAGGGAAGTAAAGCTCCAACTGTTGACAAGGTTCTGCATTCTAAGCCCCCCAAGATGAAGACGCCGAAGGTGAAGGTTATGCCACCTGAGGAGACTAGTCAGGGTCAGTCCGATGACGATGCCATCGTACTATCTGACATCTCCCTTGGGTCGCCATTGGAGCTGATGGACATTAACGTCGACCGGGGGCGATCTTCTCGCCCCAGGAATATATCTCCGGCCAGTATGGGCTCTCCTCCATAGCACAGGGGCAGGGCGAAAATTCAGCCACCCTGATCACTGGCTCCCATATTACAGTGGAACCTGAATGGGTTCAGGAAGCATGTGGCCGAATTACAACTCCTTGTACGAGAGCGCCCCTTGTGCTTATGTCTCCAAGAGACACATTTCCAGGCCACTGATGCTCCTTCTTTACGGGGCTATAACGTGTATCGAAAAGATGATCTGATGGGGGAAAGGGCAAAGGGTGGTGTTGCGGTTTTTGTCCATGACATGCACCACTCTCGTTACGGACTTGCAAGCAGTTGCAGTTGACCTTCTTGTGGGGCGGAGGCTCACAATTTGTTCCGTTTACTTACCGCCTCAGGATGCAATAGACTCTGAGGCTCTCACAGACCTTATTACCCAACTCCCCCGCCCATTTCTCCTTCTGGGGGACTTCAATGCTCATAATGTCTTATGGGGCTCTACGACTACTTGCCCCAGGGGTCGCATTCTGGAAAGCCTCATGCATCCGAAGAACTGTGCATCCTCAATTCTGGTGCTCCCATTCATTTCTGTACTGCTTCTGGGTCGTCGTCAGCTATTGACCTTTCCTTTTGCTCTCCAGCACTCGCGGATTCTGCTCTGTGGGAGGTTGCCGCTGACCTCCATTCTAGTGACCACTTCCCCCTTTGGATTCGCCTCCTGGATGAGACTGTGGCATTACCAGTGCCGCCCAGGTGGCACCTCTGCAGAGCTGTCTGGACACATTTCAGCGATTTAGCTGTTTTGGAACACCGTGCCAGCGTCCACGAATGGGTCGACCATGTTACAGCCGTGATCTCCCATGCTGCTGAATTGTCGATCCCACGGTCCTCAAGTCATCCCAAGAGGCGCCCTGTCCCTTGGTGGACCACTGAGTGCCGCTCAGCCATCCGAGCCCGCCGTGCAGCTCTGCGCCGCTTCAAGTGCCGTCCCTCAGCTGACAATCTTGCGGCCTTTCGGGTGGCAAGGGCCAAGGCGCGGCGAGTGATTAAAGAGAGCAAACGACGGTCATGGCAATCGTTCCTGAACTCCATCTCCCGCTCCACTAGTTCTACAAAAGTATGGGAAGCCATCAGGAGGATTTACGGGAAACGCAGCCAATTACCTGTCACGGCATTGCTGCATCAGGGTTGTCTACTCACGGCGCCGAGAGACATTGCCCAGACACTGGCCATGTATTTTGCCGAATCTACTGCCACTATTAACTGTGATCCAGATTTCTGCCGCTGCCGCACTGCCATCGAGAGGGATCACTTGGACTTCCGGTCTCCAAATTCTGAACCCTACAACTGCCCCTTCACATTGTGGGAACTGGATTCGGCGCTGTCTGTGGCTCATGATACTGCGCCAGGTGATGATCAAATCCTGTACAGCATGCTGCAGCACTTGTTCCTGCCATCCAAGGAAGTACTCCTGAATTGTTTTAATATGATATGGTCATCTGGCACGTTCCCTGACTCGTGGAGGGAGGCGATTTTGGTTCCCCTCCTCAAACCGGGAAAGGACCGAATGCATCCCAGTAGTTATCGGAGTATTGCTTTGCCGAGCTGTGTCGGGAAGACATTGGAACGCATGGTCAACCGTCGCCTGGTTTGGCTGCTCGAGACCAGGCAGCAACTTAGCCACTCTCAGTGTGGCTTTCGGAGATGTCGTTCAACTATAGACTACTTGACCCTGCTTGAGGCGGCCATCCAGCAGGCCTTCCTACGTAACCAGCATTGTCTAGGTGTATTCTTTGACATTAATAAGGCGTATGACACTGCTTGGCGCCGCCTTATCCTCAATCAACTCCATCAGTGGGTCTTTCGTGGCCATCTCCCCATCTTCATTCGGTCCTTTCTTTCCCGCCGCCTCTTTCGATATCGGGTTGGTAATGTGCTATCTGATTTGTACGTGCAGGAGAATGGTGTTCCTCAGGGAAGCGTTTTAAGTGTCACCCTCTTTGCCGTCGCCATTAACAGTATCACGTCCACTATCCGGAGTCCTGCCCAGTGCTCCTTGTTTGTGGACGATTTTGCTGTTTTCTGTTCTTCCTCCAATCTTGTCACTGCTAGTCGGCAGCTGCAGCTTACGATAAAGCGAATAAAGGGATGGACTACGAAGACGGGTTTTACCTTTTCTGCAGACAAATGTGTGTGTGTTCATTTTAATCGTTCTCGACGTGCTTTTACCTCCCCTGAATTGCGCCTGAGGGACACCATTCTTCCTTTTAGAGACACTGTGAGGTTCCTGGGCCTCACTTTTGATTCCAAGTTGTCTTGGTTGCCGCACCTTAAAGACCTCAAGCTGCGGGCCCTGAAGGCGCTGATATTTTGGTCTGAGCCATCGGTCCTGGGGAGCAGATCGGGCACGTCTGCTGCAGTTTTATAGGGCTTTCGTCCGGTCGCGTCTTGACTATGGATGCACTGTGTATGGGTCAGCGAGGCCTTCGTATCTGAAGATTCTTGATGCAGTACACCATGAGGGTATCAGGCTGGCTACTGGTGCCTTCCGTACCAGTCCCATCCCCAGCCTGTGTGCTGAGGCAGGGGAACCGCCGGTCGCCATCCGGCGGAAACTCCTCATGGTGCGACGGGTGTGTCAATTCCTTGCCTGTCCTACCTTCCCTGCATACCCTACTGTTGCCCGACCGCCTATGGAACATCTCTTTTCCAGTCGTCCAAGGGCAACGAGACCATTTGGGATTCGTGCCAAGCATTTGCTTGAGTCCCTTGGTGTGGAGCGTGTGGCACCCCAACTCCAGGGTTTTACCCGCCTGCCTCCCTGGTTGCTCCAGAGGCCCAGCGTCCTTTTAGACTTGTCAGAGAACCAGAGGAGCTGCACTCCTGCGTTTGTTTTTACCTCCTTAGTTTACGATATTTTAAACCAGCATGCCGACCATGTACCAGTATTTACGGATGGCTCTAAACAGGGGGACTCTGTTGGTTGTGCTGTTGTTTTCCCTGATCGAGTCGTCAAGTTACGGCTTCCTGCAGCGTTTACCATCTTTGATGCCGAATTGTTTGCGATCTTGCGGGCATTGGAGCAGATGAGATGTGTTCCCAGTCTTAAGTTTCTCATCTGTTCTGACTCCCTGAGTGACCTTCAGACCATGCAACACTTGTACCCAGCGGATACGGTCGTCCAGAACATCCATGATGCCCTACTCCACCTGCAACGGCAGGGGAAGGAGGTTTCTTTCTGCTGGGTGCCGGGGCACGTGGGTATTAGGGGAAACGAACTGGCGGATGTGGCTGCCAAAGATGCATGTTCCCTCCCTCACGTTGTTGAATGTGCCGTCCCCCTCCATGCTGTTACCTCCCTTTTGCGTTTTCGTGTTGTTCGTCAATGGAAAGAGGAGTGGCTGGCAGTCGGTGAAAATAAGCTGCGTCTGGTCAAGGCCACCACGCGGCCATGGTGTACGTCCTACCAGTCATGTAGGCGAGATGAGGTTCTCCTCACTCGCCTCCGCATTGGGCACAGTCCCTTAACGCACGGTTTTTTACTCCGGCGGGAGGACCCCCCAATCTGCAGTGCTAGTGGCGTCCAGATAACTGTCCGCCACATTTTACTTGACTGTCCTTTATTCTCTGACCAGAGGGCGGTGGTTTCCTTGCCACCGGATTTGCCCTCTATTTTGCAAGACGACGCAACGACTGTGGTTAAGGTCTTACGGTTTTGTGTCCTGTCCAATTTGTTGCCTCGGATTATAGGGAGAGGATTTTAATGTGCAGCTGGGTGACTGGCTGACGCAGGCTTTAGGTAAGAGGTCCGCCAGTCACGATTACCTACTTGTTTCACTTCGATTTCTGTTCTCTTTTCCTTGTGTTTCCTTTCCTTTTTTAGTGCGTTTCTTCTCCTCTTGTTTTGCTTCTGTATGTGAGGATTTGTAACTGCGTCAGGTCTGTGTCTTTTAGCCGTTCTCCTTGTTCGCTGTCCGTCTTCGTCCCTTCACCGCATATGTTCCTGTTTCTATGCGTTTGGGCGCTGATGACCACGCTGTTTAGCGCCCGAAAACCTCAAACCACACACACACACAGTTAGCTGGAAAAAGAGATGTATTATTTACAACAAACTTCATTAAAGAATAAATGTCTGCGGCCTTCCTCCTCCCCATCCCAGGTGCATGGATACCCTTTGTCGTTGAACATGAATTGCTTCAGGAGTTATTACATCTAGTATTTAAGCAATGTGCAGAATATTGTCACATACAAACTCGAAGATGTCGCAGGAGTTAAATGTACCACTGCACAAAGAGAGGAAGAGAGAAGGGGGCGGGGGGACGGGGGGGCGGGGGGTGAGGAGTGCTTTGCAGATGATACGAGAATATTTAAACAATTACACGTTTTATTCCGACGAATAACACCACCGTCACACTTGAACATCGACTCTAAGAAGAAAAAACTATTGACACACACTTGCGAAACCACCCCTGATACACTTTGCGCGCTTTTGTGGGAAATATCCTTGTCTTTGAGTACTAGCTGCTTCATAACTTACTAAATCCATATCGGATATGTCTCTAAATACACTTTTAAAAGATCTCTACATGGCAGTATGCCTCAATTTTGCAATGTATGCTGGCACACTTGAGCACAGCTTCTAAAAAGATCGCGGCACACTACTCAAGCCTCTCAGTCTTCCTCCGCTACTCAGGAATATTTACGTGCATAAATAAATTAGGTAAAGTGTTTAACGCCTCAGTACATTTGCAAATGTTGATTTAAACAATTTGTTTCAAAAACAATCACACACAAAACACTGCACTGTCTTCCCAGGTGCGCACGGAATGGAAACACATTACGACAAAATACTCGCAAAAATACATCGTTAAAATAAATGAGCACAAATACACGGCGTCGAAACTCCGAAGACGATTCTGCATCATATAAAAAACTATTGTTAAATAAACTATCTCAGTAGTTTGCTACGCGAGGCACAGTCGCAACCGGGGTCCCGCAAAGCGGCGGCGCCTGTTTAAGTGGCCGCAGCTTGCCAAAGAGTGAAGTGCCGACCGGAAGCAGAGGTTTTCCGGATTGGTCTGCGAGAGCGCGAAAGTCATGGCCGGCCAGACCAGCACCATCTGGTCCTTTGTGCTCGGATCTGCATTCATCTGCAAGTGGGGTAGAGTGCCGAACTCCTATTGGTTCCCTGGTTGGTTGGTTGATTTGTGGGAGGGGACCAAACAGCGAGGTCATCGGTCCCATCGGTTCAGGGAAGCGTGGGGAAGGAAATCAGCCGTGCCCTTTCAAAGAAACCATCCAGGCATTTGCCTGAAGCGATTTAGGGAAATCGCGGAAAACCTAAATCAGGATGCCTGGCCGCAGGTTTGAACCGTCGTCCTCCCAAATCCAAGTCCAGTGTGCGCCACCTCCCTCTGTATATTGGATCCCTGAGTAGAATGGCGACTGGAGGGGGTGAAGGTTTTATAAACCCTCGTCGTGGTGGTGTTGCTTCCATTCTGTCTTCGTCAATTCACCTTGTAACGTGCGCTTGGGGCACACAATACTCGTTAAAGCCTGTACTATGGTAAGTGAGCGGGGTTCACCTTATGAGAAAGGATTTTCGTATAGATATCGACCGCGTGTACCTAAATGGTGGCAAATCAGACTTACACCCACTCTGTAATAACAATGATCCGTCAAGCAAGTTCCAAATGCGATTACACGTGAGTATGGACCAAAAGCAACACTGAAGATGCTACCAATTTGATAATAAAACGGTCGCCAGCCTAATTAGGCATTAACTGAGTTTCTTCCCAGTACAAGTTGGTAGATATTCATGCAAAACTACAAGTAGTAACACTGCATACTATAATAGAATTTTAGAACCAGAAAATCTATTGAACTGATAGTTTCACGTTCTGTACTGGTATGGAAAAACCATGAATGTATAACACTACACTATAATGTATACTACAAAACTTAATACTGTCTATTAATCTGGTTAAAATCGGGCATAGGTTACCCTAGCAATAGCACTTTCGTGACACACACAAAATATCAATTTTGATAAAGATAAAATACTGATAAATTTTGACTTTTATACTGACTTTAACTTCTGCTGGTCAAACCAATTTAGAACACTTCAGAATTCAAATGAATAAAAAGGGGGGAGGGGAACTCTGAAACAGTATAAAAAAAATTGATTACTGAAATTATTATGCGTTCAAGATTTCCAGTATATGAGTTACTACTCTTTTTTTCTTATTTACTGTTCATTTAAATACCTTTATATCTGTCTCGAAATAATTAAACTTCATTACTATATCAATGTTAAAGTTATCTTTCAACTTCGTTAGACCTTCGTTATTCATTTACTGGTTCATTCACAAAACAGTTCTTCAAACACCATTCTAACATAGCTAGGTCTGCAAGTAATTATTATTAACACAAAATTTAATTTTTCATTTCGGGACACTCGGATTGCACAACATTTGGAAAGGACCCTGTCTAGGTTAGTTGTGAGGATAATTAAATGATGGGAAACTTCTGGTAAAATTTAGGTTATTATTGAACAGTTCACTCTCTGATCCACACGAATACAGTACTAAAAGTTTCAACCTGCTTGTATCGATGCGGCGGCTGGAGGGCGGCGAGATGGCGAGGCACAGAGCACACATACAACCACAGCTATGGCTCTTGACGTATCGGCACTTTAATTCTTCTTAGTGTCGCAATACTTTTCCATTTAGTGCCTATGGAATTTTTCCATGCTGTGTGGGATTTGGAACGGCATACCCGAGGCTCAGTGAAACTACGTCTTCCAGGAGAGCCTCCTCGCTCCAGAAGGTGTTGCTCAAACCAGTGCCAGACTCCAACTACTACTGCTGAGCCCGTTGTGCCGTGCAGTGCCCGCGTGCGTTTTCCCGCGCTCGCCTGCCATCCACCTTTTACCGCTCCCTGACAGGCCGGGTATTCACCCGAGGTTTTGCATTCTACATATCCTAACACATTGCCTACGTATGGACCAGACGCACAATTAAAATTTTAAACCTTACAACAGTTCCAAAATTTGTTACATTTGAATTCTATCACAATATTGCTTGACATTTGACATAAACATTAATCTTCACATTGAAACTTGTTTACAGTTTTCTTAACACAATGGCATGAAGCAAAAAAACAAATGAAATCAGAACATCAATTACACAAGTTTAACGAAAAATCAGATGGAAAAAAATATTATTTATATGTACAATAGTACAGCGTCGTTGTTGTTACAACCTGTGTGGTTGACTGTGTGCTTATCAGCTTTCCCAGTTTTTCTTTGTTCACTTGTGTGCTACCCATTTACATTACAAGATTATATGTTCAGCCAGCGACAGCATGACCAGCGGTAGCAGCAAACGCCTTCAACAGGACGGTCTACCATATAAGCTAATTGTTCTAATCATTTATTGTACCTGTGTATGTTATGTAATTTTAGGACCTATCACAGCACTTGTTTAGGTCGTAGTCGGTAGAGGCAAACCTCCATACTATCAAGCTTTTGAAAGCCTCATTGCTGTAATTTTAGCGTGTGACAAATTTTTGTTCCGCAGCTGATATTAAGCCCTTCTTTTTTTTTCTTGTCGTTGCAGCCTTCTTCCCTGGGATGGTGGCTGATGTCGCTCGGCAGCTGCAGGCTGAAAGACTATTGCAGCAACAGCCGCCAGCAATATTAACCAAGTCAGCGCAGCATTAATATAAGTGCAGTTATTGTTATTTAAAAAATGGTTCAAATGGCTCTGAACACTATGGGACTTAACTTCTGAAGTCATCAGTCCCCTAGAACTTAGAACTGCTTAAACCTAACTAACCTAAGGACATCACACACATCCATGCCAGGGGCAGGATTCGAACCTGCGACAGTAGCTGTCGCGCGGTTCCAGACTGTAGCGCCTAGAACCACTCGGCCATTCCGGCCTCCTATTTTTTTAACATGTGGCTGTTAGAGAATTTTTTTTTTTTTTTTTTTTTTGTTCACGTAGTGTATTGTGGTTCTAATGATGAGGGCTGGGGAATGTATATACATCTATTTTTCGTAATGTGATGCATACAGTTGTCTGAGACATATTCTTTGCTTTTCTAGGTGTTTGCCCGCATCTCGTGGTCGTGCGGTAGCGTTATCGCTTCCCACGCCCGGGTTCCCGGGTTCGATTCCCGGCGGGGTCAGGGATTTTCTCTGCCTCGTGATGGCTGGGTGTTGTGTGCTGTCCTTAAGTTAGTTAGGTTTAAGTAGTTCTAAGTTCTAGGGGACTTATGACCACAGCAGTTGAGTCCCATAGTGCTCAGAGCCATTTGAACCATTTTTTTTCTAGGTGTTTCTGTCAATGTGGAAGGAGACATAGGGGTATGTGTCGTGATGGAGAGCGAGGAATGATAGATTTAGTCTTATAAGTAGCGTAGTACGATTCTCAAATTCACTGTGTTTCATATATAAGTAATTTTAGTAAACTAGAGAAAACTACTTTCTGTTTGTATTTCAAAGAGTTAACGAAAACGATTTTCAGTACCATTTTCTGTGTGCGTTTGTCTCTAACATTTTCAAGAAATAATTACGTCCAATATCTTATTGTTGCAAGTAGCATCAGTGAGGAGTGTCAGTTACGCCAATGTGAGGTTGAAATACCTGAGTTGGAACGTGAGGCGGCGTCTTCTGCAGCGGAAGCTGAAAGGCAGCGCCATCTTACCCTTTCGGGGGAGGATGACGAAATGCTGAGTTGAGTGGGAGAGCTACTGGGAAATCCGACTGAACTGCTCAATCCTTGGACCCAGAGTGAAAACGGTGATTATAATGTAACCATCGTCGTTACAGCACATAATTATTATTTATATACTTATATGGATATGGTGCCTGTTCTTTCGGACATGTCTGGAAGAACAGACACCATATCCATACAAGTCTATAGTTCTGGTAATAACGGCCATGCACCTCCTTTTTCTGTACGGATGCAAACATATTACCCGAACTCTTACGGGACTTTTAACAATGTCTTCCTCGAGTAAAGAATGTGTTGGGTAGGGACACTACAAATGTAGTGTGTGGAGATATAAGGAGAGAATGCGGGTCTCGTGGGAGTCGTGCGCGAGATAGTCCCTGCAGTCGCACTATCCTCTGCTCCCTCGGTGGCTTAGATGGGTAGAACGTCTGCCATGTAAGCAGGAGATCCCAGATTCGAGTCCCGTTCACCTGTCCCCGTTGATATATATCAACGCACGTCAGCAGCTGAAGGTATTAATATATAATTCTAATTCCATAATTATTATTGTTCTGAAATGCTGTTATTTGTTTACAGAATATAAAAAAGTCTTGAGCGTTGTACTGAACATTTGTTCCGTTGTTTGTATGTTACAGAGGCACCACAGTTCCCACCAACACCACAATAGCTAGGTGTGGCGCGTGTGCCTTGAGCGGTGGTTGCGGGGTCAGTAGTGAAACACACGCCAGAGCGGCGAGCACCGACGTACAAAGCTGTACTGACGGCGGCACCTGAGGCGCCTGCACCAGCTGCAGCGTCTGTGCGCGCACCGTCGCATACCTCCTGGCCAGACGCCAGGTCCAGATTCAGTCGGAAGAAGAAGAAAAACAGCGGAAACGATCTCCCAACCCCAAGGCTGGTGGTGGTGGTGGAGGCCCCTGCGTACAGCAGCAGCAGTGTCGCCAGACACCGTCGCCACTACCAGGGTGTTCCCACTGGCCCTCGCTGCTGCCGCCACATCCCACTCCAGCGCTGAGTGGTCGCCCTCGCCGGCAACGGAAGGTACGTGTGCCTCGGCACATACCCCTGTGCACCTCGCCGACGCCATCGTCGACAGCATGGACATTATCACCCTGCAGTGGCAGCAGTAGCAGCAGCAGTAGTAGTAGTAGTAGTAATGGTGGTACTAGTAGCAACAGAAAAAATCCTGTGGCTGGTGGCAGTTCCCTCTCATGTCCTTTTACTGAAGGAGATCAGGTCATTGACACGATTCCACAGTTGGAATACTTGGTAATTGCAGACGCCTTTGAGTAGGGAATCTCGTTCACAAGGATCGAAAATCCGGCAGGAGGGTTCCGCGACCCTATTGGGTTTCTAAGGCCTTTCTGTCGTGGAAACAGAGTTCCACAAAGTATCCAATATTCCGCCATTAAATGCACTGCGGTGCTTTGCGTCGAACTATCGAACTTTGCACTCCCCCCCCCCCCCCTGAGCCGTGCTCTCTCCCCTCCCAACTACTCCCAACTATGCGATTTCGTGAACTTCGCTGTCTATCTGCGTCTGGTTTCCCGCCGTTGTCGCGGTTACGTCGTGGTTCTCCTTCCTTCTACGTGTGGCAGAAGTGATGTGTATAGATATTTGCGCCATGTACCATCTTTGGTTTGGTGCATATATCTTCCGGCAATGAGGTCTGGAGTCAGTCGGTCGCTTGTTGCGGACGAGGGACCCGACTCAGGACGTGAAAGTTGAGTAGTGGTTTCAACTACCCAAGCCACGTCTATTCATGTTGTCGTGGCCCACTTCAGTGGTTTGCCATTGGGGAGGTTCTCCAGTGAGCAACACCAATTGTCCCAGTTGAACTCAGAAATAGGCTCTTTAACACCCATCGATGCATTTTAAATTTATATTCTCACGTGCAAGCCCCAGTCATGATGTGCTTCTATACCCATGTTTGCATATTTAGTTCCACTACGAGTTAAATTGTGTGTAGAACAGAAAAGCATGGGTACACTTGATACCTTCTTATCCACAGCATTTGCACTCTGTGAGTGCACTAGCACAGGGATGTTCTGCTGGGATGGGTCATAGTCAATGACCAGTACTGTCCTCCATCTTGCTGTTGTTTAAGACCACAAGCAATATTCGAAGTGTTGGGAGCAGACCACCTGTCCCAGTCACACAAATCGATGAGTGTCGCAGACAGCAACAGCTCTGTTTCCAGCTCCAGCAAGTGGGTTATGTGCGGACCAGGATCCCGTGTGGTTGCTAGAGGTTCAAACATACTGGAGGTTGTTGCTGCCGCAGGTCCAGAGGTCGGTGCAGGTCTCGGCAAGATGGTGGCTGAGTTTGCTGCAGGTCCAGACATGTAGGCACTCACCCCTGCTGGTTTGGGCGTATCAAAGGCTACTGCTGAAAAAAGAGGAGGAAGCATTATGTACAGGTCAGGACACAACAACAACCAACAATAATAATAATGACATAAACAGACAAAGATAAGATATGGGATACTTACTTTTCCACTCCCCCCGTGTCGGAGGTTTGATTCCTCCCTCGGGCATGGGTGTGTGTGTTGTCCATAGCATAAGTTACTTTAAGTTAGATTAAGTAGTGTGTAATCTTAGGGACCGATGACCTAAGCGGTTTGGTCCTCTGGATCTTACCACAATCAATCCATTTTTCCCTGTTCTGCATTGCTGTGTTGTATTGCGACTGCTGTCAATGCTTCATGGTTCTTCTTCTTCTGCTGCTGGTTGACTGAATGAGACTGAGGTCGCGGAAATGCTGAGCCTGCCCTATGTCCCTCTGACGACATCATGAGACACTGCCATCTTATTGGCTGAAGCCTATCACGCGACCAAATTCAGGGTCCCTACTGATTCCAGCCCTTTTTTCCTGGACCACCATCTTGGACTACTTTACAGGAGGGGAGTGGTGGAGGGCTTACATTGTACTCTAGAGGTGGTGTTGTGAACTGGGAGAGTTGGTCTCCAAACCTCAAAGTGTACACCTATGGTTCATTGTGATACAGGGAGAAGATGATGTGGTGCGTTAGGCAATTTCAAAAAAGGCAGGCATTTTGGGCACAAGAATCTGTCTGCTTGAGTAAGGAAATACATTTTCACACCATCCTGCTGCAATGCCATTATTTGTCAAAATGTACTCGTCACATGCTCATCCATTATCTTTTCTTTCCACTCACTGTGTAGGAGGCTATGGATACAGTCCTCAGCTGTGTGCTCATATGTAGTACACTTATGAAATTAATCCCTGCTCATCACCAGCATTTTCTCAGTTGTACACTGGATGCTTACACCAGAGTGGGTGGGCATCTTGCCTCTTGAAATTTGGAAGACTGACTGGACTTTTATCAAATGATGTACAGTTACAGCACACGTATTTATCAGCATAAATTGCGAAGGATAGCTTAGCCCCATTGAACTGCATCTTTATAATTTGATGAAGCGTATTCATCTTTACCAAACATCGTTACCATCGACATAGTCCTCAGCTGCACGGTTACAGCTAATATACCCATTAAACTCCTCATTCTCCAGCACAGACATTGAACACAGTAAACAATTATGTCCATCCTACCAGTTCAACAGCTAGACACAGACTGAGTCCTTTTCCTTCCATTTTTCGCCAGGCTGCCATCTTGGATTAAATCATGGGATGGGAAAGGAGATGGGCCAACAGCGGCCTCTGGTGGCAGTGTTGTGAACTATGAGGGTGGTTTGAAAAGTTCTCAGAACCACCACGAGAGGTAAATGTTAGCGCAACGAGTTGTTCACGTGACATTCATTCAGCTGTTGCCTGTAAACAAGTGCCACATCAGTGCTCTAGGAAGAGATCTATGGTGGTGACGTGGTTCTGTTGTTATTCCTGATTTGATAAGATGGAAAAAATCGAGAGTCGAGCAGTGATTAAATACTTCATACAGAAAGGTATGAAAGCAAAGGACATTCATGCTGATTTCCAGAATACACTGGCGGACTCTGCTCCTTCATATTCAACTGTTGCCAAGTGGACAAATGAATTTAAATTCGGTTGGGAGATCTTAGATGATGATCCGCGCAGTGGTCGAGCAACATGTATCACTATTCCAGAAATCATTGCAAAAGTGCAAAAAATGGTCATGGAGGATAGCCGATTGAAAGTGCATGAAATTGCTCACGCTTTCCAGATGTCATCTGAAATGGTATATCACATTTAAACTGAAGAATTAGAAATGAAAAAATTATCTGCAAGATGGGTGCCGCAACTCTTGACGCTGGATCAAAAACGCGTGAGAATGGACATATCGGAATAATGTTTGGCCCGTTTTAGGAGAAACGAACAAGATTTTTTGCGCCGGTTTGTGACCACAGGTGTAACTTGGGTGCGCTAGTATACCCCAGAGACAAAACAATAGTCAAAGGAGTGGAAACATGCTGATTCGCCGTCACTAAAGAAAGAAAAGATAATTGCTTTGGCAGGAAATGTTTGGCATCAGTGTTCTGGGATGCGAAACGGATTCTGTTTGTAGATTATCTCCCCTGGGCAAACAGTTACTTGAGGATACTATGTTAACCTTCTGGACGAACTGTAACAAAAGATACGCGAAAAAAGGCCAGGTTTAGCAAGGAAGAACGTCATGTTCCATCTAGACAGTGTGCTCCCGCACACATGTGCCGTCGCCGTGTCAAAATTACACGAACTAAGGTATGAATTGTTGCCACAACCGCCTTATTCACCTTATATGTCTTCGTCAGATTTCCATCTCTTCTAAAAACTGAAAATTTTTCTTGGTGATCGAAGATACAGTTCCAACGAAGAACTGATAGAGTTGACAACTATTTTGCAGACCTGAAGGAAACTCATTTTCGAGATGGGATCAAGGCACTGGAACATCGCTGGACCAAGTGAATTAATATACACTACATTGAAAAACAGAAGAAGTTTCAGTGATGTAAGTGTTTTTTTTCTATTCCATTCCGAGAACTTCTCCAACCACCCTTCTAGGTCAGTTGGACTCCAGATCACGCGTTGAACACAATGGATGGAGGATAATAATGCTAGAGACGGAGCGTTGGCGATGCGTCGTCCATTATTTCCTAGTAGTTATCCGCTCCGATAAGCAATTCTACAGGGATACCACCTCCTTCTTCAGTGGGGTCCGCCAACTGTAAATACTCAATGTTTTGGTTTACCTCGACATCCTTGGGCACAGTCGGATGCTTCGTGAAACTATATAAACTTTCTAAAGCATTGTGCCAGAGACTTGATGTAGCACCCAAATTACAGAAACCCTAATAAACAACCCTTTGTTGTAAAGGAAGTAGGAAAATTAGTCATCCTGACAGTGACGGCAGCTACTGACGACAAAATTTACACTTGTGATAATTTGATCAACAGGAACGTCTTGTGAATAATAATATTTATCATGAAATAGAGACTGAATGAAAGAAAGTGATAGGATACGCAAAAAAAACATCAAGGAAAGAATTGCAAAACAGTTAATAACGAAGGTTAAGGCCCAGATGGTAAATTGGCCAAAGATAACATTTACCATAGAAGAGAGTTGTAGCCGCATAGAAAAGGGACTTCGATGTGACTACAATGTAACTCGGAAATGGAAATGTTAGATTCAGTTGCTATCCAGTCGCACTCTAGTACTACTGCGATAGTAGCATGCATGTAAGCGCTAGTAGATTGTTTTAAGCTAATTGGAAGTTTGAAGGTTTTGCGATATAGACTGAAGTATTATTCAGAAGTCATACTAAAGCAAAGTCATCTTTACAGTTAGCAAGATAACGGGATACGGAAATTCGCGACGAAATTAATTCGTGTGAGATTTGTGATGGGACGTAGCCTTCGTGACACTAAGTAAGCACGAACATTCAAGGACACTGAAAAGGAAAGATCGCCGACAGAAAAACAATTATTAGTCTCGAGTAGGTAACACACAAACGCAAACACGAAGAACGTACAATTGCGCCGAGTTGTCAGAAGGTGTCATCAACGACAGGATTACTGATGCAAACGGAAGCAAAACCCTGAGTGAGAAATCGGTGTGCGTGCTCAGCGTAGGGACAATTAATTACAAGGAACAATAAAACTGGATTCAAATTTTAATTCTTCGTGTCACCTACGTAATTGAAAAGACATTATCATGTGTATTAGTGAAAATTAATTGACTATTAGAATATTATAAAGTGAAAAGTGAATTCATGATTATTTAACAGTGAACAATCATCGATTTCAAAAAATGGTTGAAATGGCTCTGACCACTATGGGACTTAACTGCTGAGGTCATCAGTCCCCTATAACTTAGACCTACTTAAACCTAACTAACCTAAGGACATCACACACATCCATGCCCCAGGCAAGATTCGAACCTGCGACCGCAGCGGTCGCATGGTTCCAGACTGTAGCGTCTAGAACCACTCGGCCACTCCGGCCGGCAATCATCGATCAATCGTAAGATTACCATCCATTCTGAACATTGCTTAAGTATATGTTATCTCTTGAATTACATCGTGTGGTTATTGGACACGCGAAGTAGCGATGTCTTGACGACGGAATAACAATTTATTAACCTAACATCCTCCCAGTTCCATAATGTGGCCACGACTTGGGTGATGGATTGAAGATTCAAGACTTTATGTTATTAATATTCAATATCCATTACCTAACCGGGCATAATAAAAAGAAGAACTACAGGTAGCCAGTAAGAGCAAGCTGGAAAGTCTGTCGTGGACTCACAACAAAAGAAAACCACGTGAGGAGTTTGTGTTTTCCAACTAGTCACAGGGTGGCGTTGTCGTGAGCGACGGACGCCGTTCCACGTCATACAGACTGGGACAACCATCATCACCGAGTTCTGTCAACTTTAAGGAAAAGCAAACGCCACAATGAGAATTCTTCCATGGGCTGCTAGCTTGAAACGCACAAATCTGCGAGGCACAGGCGTCAAAGGAGATTCGAAAGTATCTGTTGACATAGGCCGAGAACCGATATTAAGATTGTATTATCAATGACATTTCGGCAAATAAACGCGGACTGGCTGCATGCATCCAGAGTATGAGTCGGTTTTCACCTGTTGGCCCTGTAACAAACACGCATGCCGTCTGAAGCTGCGTGAAACTTGGGCATCCCGTGACGGCATTGCCCACTGAACTATTAACTGGGATGATGACATTGCCCACTGAACTATTAACGAGGACGCTATAAGAATAAGATTGTTTGCGGGATGGCTTAGGTCGTTTCGAATCTTCATACATTAATTGCAGTGAGAGCAAGCGTAGGCCTATCGTCCTTTCTTCGAACAGTCTTTGAGAGTGTGACCTTACTTGAGAAAAAGAAATTTCTCGACCTTGAGGCGTTCTGGAATATCTTTCACCGTCTTGCAGTCTTTGCCCAGTAATCGCAAAAAAACTTTGTAAGGCTTCACAGTGCGCGTGCTCTTGTGCTTCGAACGGTCTTGTTTGGAGTTATCGTTGAGAGTGGTTGCAATTGGAATTAATGTGCCCAAGAACCAGATGTACTCGTGAGTGGCCCGTCTTTACGTATCTTTAGCGCGGTGTGTGCACCATCGACTTCTACCCCTTCAAACTGCATTAAAAGTAGTACGTCTTCTTCGCATAGTTTTTCCCTCACGACGGGAATTATCCAACACCGACAAATTTCTGCGTAGAAAATGCGCAAAATTTTTGCCGTGAGAACCTTGTCACAGGCATTTACGTTCTCAGCCAAGGAGTTCATAGCGTGGATGCGTTTATTTCATTCTATAAATGTCGTGTTAAGAGTATCAGGCAATTCAACTCGAACGGGTTGCAGTTCTTCTAAGAAATCTAAGTGCTCCTGTACTACACGATTGTGGCCCTCATATCTTGCCTAATGATTTCGTTTAGTGTCTTCGTAAGTATAAGCAATCAATGGTTCCATGGTGCCATCGACCAGCTGTTTGGGCTCACGTGCGAGGTATCCACTTATGAACAAAGTTTATCAATAGTAGACACACAAGCATTCCTATCGATACTGCTTTTAAAGTGTTCACAAAATCTCAGCCAAGTCTCAATGTCTCTAGAGGATTATTCGAGCTTGATAGACGGCAGGTCAATTGACGTAGGGATTTGAATCACAGACGAGACTGGATCACTAGCACACGATGTCAGGGTGAAAGTAAATAGTTTTTTGTAGATACTCTTTTGGGCTTTGAAAACTGCGCGTTTCGCTTTGTCAAGATACTCGTCGCAAAGAAGCAAGTCCGTGTTATTCTACGTGGCCAAAGACGATCGTGTAAGGGGTCGTCAAGCTGTGAAGAAGTGACTACTCTTGTCCCAAGCGTTCTTTGCTGTATTTAAAATCCTCTAGCGGTGTGTCATCTGACAATTCTTCAATTGCGGATGCTGTACGCATGATAAAACTTCTCTGACGAGATCGTTTTCATTTCAAACTTTGTAGTTCAAGAGGCATTGATGTTCTTAGCTTTCAATTAACACGCTACGCGCTCTGTCGTATATTCCACTGTTTCAAGTGAGCAACGCTTGACTACGTGACGTAGTTCGTGGCTGCCCAGAGATGCTACTGAGTATCGCGGGCGACAATTGACGAGAGACTTTAAATTTATACCGCCATATGATGCTTTTTCGGCTAGAGAAGATCCTTCCCAGGGTTTTCCTAACAGGAACAGCAGGCTTCGCACGTCCTAAGGAACTTTTCATCGTAATGAGAATAACACAGTCACTGCAATATCGTATTTATCTGTAGATACCGGACAAGGGACTTTCAAATATAATATCTGACCTGTACGGGAATACGTATAATGTATGTACGAGTACAGGTCGTAGACTCATTGTTGACAACATATGGAATTTTGGTCAGGCCGTGAGTCGTGCACGGATGGCCAACAGTTCCGCTTTGAACGCCGAGGGGGAAGGTTCTTGTTTATTTCACTTGCCGCAGGGTCGCTTGTGTGAAGTTTTCCTCTTTAGTGTTGTTCGGTCTGCCGAGTGAGTCGTACCGCCTCCGCTCCGCCTTACTGTCTGTTTGTGTTCGTCTACTTGTAGCGGCGTCGGCCGCTCCGCTACGGCTACCATGGTTTCCACGTGTTCCACGAAAAGGTACTGTGAGTTTCAGTTTCGATAAAACAACGCGACATGTGCAGCCTGGATCTGTAGAAATTCACGATTGGCTTGTCGATACAATTCATGTGAACTCCGATCAGGTGCACATCGCTTATTTTGACGCAGACAAGTACGTGTTTTACGTGAAATTTATGAATCCCATTCACGTTGAAAGATTAATGTCGCGACATGGTTCTCAAGTCTCGTTCAAGCATCGCGATAATTCCGTTAGTATGTTGTCACTCGCAGATGCTGAAACTGACTATACCAATCCTCCCGCCGGAGGTTGATGACAACTTTCTAAAGGACATATTGACTCCATATGATAACGTGAAAACCATCCGTCGTGAGCATTGGTCTACTCAACACAGATTACAGTGTTATAGTGGAATTAGTTCCGTGGAAATGTATGTCAAACGCAATATTCCATCGCATTTACTAGTGTTCGGTTATCGCGTTCGTGTCGCGTATAATAGTCAAGAGGGAACCTGTTTCCTCTGAAATGAAAGTGGAAACGTTCGGCCTAACTGCCCGCGGAGGGTTTTTGTATTAAAGCCGTCATTAATGCAGCGTCGCAAATTGAAGGTTGCTGATCTTGTTCCGTCCACTCCCGACGTCGGACATACTTCTGATTCAGATCATAATGAACAAATAGTCAGTTCTGATTACCGCGTAACTCAATTTCCGCCTTTACCTCCGCGACAGGTTCAGAATCCCATTGCCACCAGGAAAGAACCAGTAACAAACGAGCGACATTGCACTTCGGCCCCAACATCTTCCGAATCGATTGTGTCCCCTGCTCCTCTCGATGCTACGATGCCTCCCAACCGTGGTACGGTCCGTGGCGAAGAAGTTATCTCCAGCATACATCCTGCTCGCGAAGTGTCTCCTCCTGAGCTGCCTGTTTGTGGAGGGGGAGCGGAGCCCCCCCCCCCCCCTCCCCTTCGTCTCCGTTACAGTATGAGACAACGCAATATCCTCCTGCTCCTTGCCGCCCACAACAACTCTTTAAGAGAATAAAATTAGCGACTAAGTATCACCTGTTGTATTGGTAGTTCCACAGAATGCTTCCGCCTTAGTGACTGGACCTGCAGTACGTACGTGACCCTTGTTCTGCGGGGCAGGAGGCTGTGCCTATCACCCCTCCCACACCTCTTTCTCCAGAGGCCGCCATGCCACGTAACCGACAGAAGCAGCACATACAACCTGACCGTGCGGAGCCACATAAAAAATCCAAGAAAAAAAGGTCGTGATGACGGGGGTTCTGGTCCCCCCATGTCTGATTCATCTGTGGACTCCGCAATGGACCTTGACGCTCAGCTGTCTACCTAATTCTGCTCAATACGGTCCTACATCCATGTATAGCTGTGATAAGTGATCCAAGCCTAATCGTTACTTTCCTTACATGTTAATCGTGTGGAATCAGAATTGCGGTTGGCTTCGCTGCGTCAGTTCATTTATGATTCATGTGCGGACATAGTCTTCTTACAGGAAGTGTTATTTAGTGACTTCTCCTTACCTGGTTTTCGTATGATCTTTAATGTAGCACCCGAGTATTCGACCGAGACCGCCTTATTCTTTCGCGAAGGCGTTCCTATTGCTGAGGTGTAAATGTTGGATTCTGGCAGGGGCATAGGTTGTCAACTTTTTAATCTTGCCTTGGTTCTTTTATATGCCCACTGGTCGCGCAGTGGATCGTTCTCGTTTCATAAAGAGGAAATTGTTTATCTGTTGCGTAAGAGTCCTCCGGGTATTCTGTTGAGTGGTGATTTTAACTGTGTATTGCGTCCTGCGGATCAATCTCCAAATTTTAATTTCTCTCGTGAATTGGAGGAATTGGTCCGCTCCTTACGCCTAAAGGACGTCTGGATTTGTAAATACCCGACGTTAGTTAAATTTACTGACTTTACTGCCACTTCTAGTAGCAGCTTAGATAGGTTTTACTTATCAGACTGCCTGAGCGATAGTATTCTTACTGTTGAAGTCATCCAGCGTCCTTTACGGATCACTGTGCGGTGGCCACAACTCTCAATCTTGAACGGCAATCAATCAAATTGTTTCGCCCTCCGTGGACGCTAAACATAGCTCACCTACTTGACCTCTCTCTCGATGACGTGATGAGAGTCGTGTGGGAGCGTACTATACGGTCCACTGGGAGATACTGTTTCACCCTTGACTGGTAGACACCTAGCAAAGCCGAGGCTCACGCAAACTTTGATACTTTTCTGTCTTGCTAAAGCGCGGGCTTTGGGAGAACTTAGGCGGCCAAGGTGGCCGAGCGGTTCTAGGCGCTACGGTCTGGAACCGCGCGACCGCTACGGTCGCAGGGTCGAATCCTGCCTCGGGCATGGATGTGTGTGATGTCCTTAGGTTAGTTAGGTTTAAGTAGTTCTAAGTTCTAGGGGACTGATGACCTCAGATGGTAAGTCCCATAGTGCTCAGATCCATTTGAACCATTTTTGGGAGAACTTATGGGTATTACTATTCCATTCTGCGTGAACTTATGCTGCTTCAGATCACGCCCCCTCTGCGAATTGCGAATGTTAGGCGTGTAAAGGCAAAATTGTTAACCTTGAAGGGAATACAAACGGTAGGTTTGAAAATCCGATCGAAGACGCGTTCATTGGTGACGGAAGAACTTACTTCCTAAGATCATTTGCTTCGCCATCAGATCCGTCGCCGACGCGCTTGCATTCAATTTCTCACCACAAATGATGGACGTATCGTAATGGCGCAAGCTGATATAGTGCGTATCTTACACTAGTACTATGTAGACATCTACGACATCGATGAGTCCAATGAAACCTTTTACGACCCACTTTGTCAGCATCTTGGATACGAAAATTACACCTGAACATAATGTGACGCTCTTAGCTGTCTTCCGGCCTGAGGAAGTTTACAAACTTATTGTGGGATCGCCTTCTCCAAAGTCCCCGGGTCTAGATGGCTTTCCAAAGGAATTAAACGTGCGATTTGTCCGTTGTTGGGTGCTACCTTTACCTCCCTTTTAAATGAAGTTGGAAAAATTGTTTTAATCCCGAAACGCACTGGACCGGCTGACTCTGACAGCTTTCGCCCATTTACTTTGTTGAACTTTGATTATAATCCTGTGGTGAGGGTAGTTATTAGTAGAATGGTGGCCCTGATGCAGACGATTGTTGCAAAACATCAAAGCTGCGTACCTGGTCGTACAATTCTAGCCCCTATAGTCGAGTGTCGTGACGTGGTTTCGGCTGTTGTCACGTCGGTCCCTTGTGCCCCTGCTTTTCTAGACTTCGATACAGCATTTGATCGTGTTAGTCACGACTTTTTGCTTCGGATTCTGGAGGCAGTTGGTTTCACTGTTGACACACGGCGAGTGCTCTCAAATCTGTTTACGGGCACTTCGGCTTCGATGGTTGTTAATGACCAACTGACGCCCCTAATAAATATCCGCAGGGGAGTGCCTCATGGAAGCCCACTGTCAATGACTTTGTTTGTGTTGTCTCTGGAGCCCCTACTTCGGATGCTAGCATCCCAGCTGACAGGTTGGACGCTTTCCGGCGAGACCATAGCTGTTCATGCATACGCGGATGACGTGACGGTTCTACTTCGCGGTCTTGCTGAGATACTTAGACTGAAGGCTGTAGTCGATGATTTTTGTCGGATTTCAGGTGCAAAACTTAATGAAGGTAAATGCAAGCGTCTTCCCTTGCGAGTTTTGATGACGTGGTTGTTCCATGGGCGGTGGATCGACATACGTCTCTCGGTATCCTCATTGATCGTTGTCCACTCAAAATCGCGGCGCTCAAATGGAAGTCTGTTACGGAAAAAAATCTGCGAGCGATACTAGAGCATGGAGGGCGGTCTCTTACTGTGCCGTAGAAAGTCCGAATACTGGATACATATGTCTTATGCAAAGCTTATTACGTGGCTCAAGTTTATCCACTTCCCTCGATAACGACTAAGAAATTACAACAATTGTCTGATCGTTTCTTATGGAAAAGACATATTTCGCTTACGGTATGAGGTGATCACGGAGGCTCGCTCCTTTCGGGGAGGCTGGACCTGACTGTTCTACGAAGGAAGACGCTGATGCTATATGTGCGTCGTACTATTTTGACGATGACTGGAGAAACTCACGCATTCACGTCTCATTTATTTCTCTGTGTCATCCTGTTAGTCGTGAACCCCTTATTGATGTTGGTCGCATAAATTATAAGTTAAAACACATTCGTGACTTCTATCTTGCGGTGAGCTCTTCAGGGGCTGACATCTTATGGAGACCTGTCCTCACCATGTAATTCCTAAAGTCTCGTTGGGAAGCAGTTCATTGCCCGAAACACGTTGAAAGAGAATGACCGTCAACAACCTGGACGACATTTTAGTTCAATATCAGTCTTCCGATTTTGCCGATGCGCGTAGCGTCCTCGTGGTATAAGGTAGTAAATAACTTGATTCCAACGAACGAGCGACTTTTCCGTATTGGGCTTAGTAACACGGATTTATGTAGTTGTTGCACGTCTCCCGATACGATAAGACATCCTTCGCTTGTGGAGGTCATACGGCAAACTAGTCTTGGATCAGGACGTAATTGGCCTTCCTTATTCGATCTTCTGAGACTGCACACACTACGGACATTCAATTGCGCCCATATTCTTCCTTCTTTCCACGGTTGGAAACACATACCGTTGTGTGGTTGCTGTGCCATTTCGCTCATTACGTTGTAGAAGGCGAGGGGGACGATCACATGAAGTTCATGCAGTACATGATCACTGCCTACTGTACGTGTTTGCGAATGCCTCGATATCGTGACCTCTTCGCCAATATGTTGAATCTTGTTTTCCGTCGGCAACGTGTTGGTTAATTTAATTTTCCTGATAAGTGTTTTTCTTTGTTATGTACGTCACCATCTGATTTGCTTCGGCTTGTCCTCTCCTGGTTTCCCTGTCCGTTTTCTTTTGTGTTTTGACTCAACATCGCTCCAGTTCTATTATAAATGTCTATAGGTGAAGTATAGATACACATGAGCGTATACATTCGTTCCTATCATCGTGGGATTTTTCTTGTTTCGCTATTTCGAATGTAATCTTGTTCCATTTTCGTTCTATTTTTAGATTCTATTACAAACTATAAAAAGATATAAAAACCACAGAATTAAAAAAATACAAAAATTATTAAAAACCATATAAAAGTAATTATTGATACATATCATGTGACCTTGGTGGTGGTTCGTCGTCTACGTTATCAGTTTTTTTCCTTTATCCTTTTATTTATTATTCTGTTATTACAATTAATTTTTCTCCCATTTGCAGCATATATTACATGATAATTTGTGTATGGTCTACTGAAGTGTCATGTTAGTACCAAATCATTCTGATAATAAAAAAAAGGGCAAGGCGACCGCTCGTGATGATCGGGAAATCCGGGTTCGAGTCAATCCGGCGCAGGTTTTCACTATCGTCATTCCATTCTACAGATGATGGTAGTCGTTGTTCGCAACTGCGAATTCATTTGCTGCGCTAATAGTCTTCCTGTAGCGCCTCCTCTGCTGCATTTAATTACGCGTCATACCTTCTGTGATGCTGCAGTAGCTCCGTCTTCCGTTGGTGGCAAGAAGGCGGCAGTGTGTCATCCAATAGCAGCCCACAAGCTCCCAGTCCCTGTTTTCGACATCTTAAATGTTATCGTTGATTTTATGAAAGTAAAGAAGTGCAAGCCAATCAGTTTTACAGAGTATTTACTCACGTAACTATAATAACAAACTAACAGCGATTTTCACGATTTTCAACAAGACAGTCACCTATCTTATACGACATAAAGTGGTCAGGATAACGCTGTACGATGTCACCTATCTTCTACACCACATATTTCTTACAGATCGCTCTCGTGCATTCGAGGGCTGAGATACCCCAAACAGTTATTCAATAAGTGGAAATATGTCAAATATGTCACGAGGAGGCTGATTCGTTTGTTTCCAAGACGAACAACTACTGGCCTACTAAGGGCGAAAGTAGTTGAACTTAATAGTTTAAAAAGCTCGGTAATATGTTTCTTCGACTTCCGCTTTTGATCAGTGTTTCTGTTGTTGTTGTTGTTGTTGTTGTCTCCATTCCAGAGACTGGTTTGATGCAGCTCTCCATGCTACTCAATCCTGTGCAAGCTTCTTCATTTCCCAATACCTACTACAACCTACATCCTTCAGAATCTGCTTAGTGTACTCATTTCTTGGTCTTCCTCTGCAATTTTTACCCTCCACACTGCCCTCCAGTACTAAATTGGTGATCCCTTGATTGCTCAGAATATGTCTTACCAACCGATCCCTTCTTTTAGTCAAGTTGTACCTCAAATTTCTCTTCTCCCCAATTCTATTCAATACCTCCTCATTAGTTATATAATTTACCCATCTAATCTTCAGCATTCTTCTGTAGCATCACATTTCTATTCTCTTCTTGTCTAAACTATTTATCGTCCATGTTTCACTTCCATACATGGCCACACTCCATACAAATACTTTCAGAAACGTCTTCCTGACGCTTCAATCTATACTCGATGTTAACAATCAGAAACACTTTCCTTGCCATTGCCATTCTACATTTTATATCCTCTCTACTTTGACCATCATCAGTTATTTTGCTCCCCAATTAGCAAAACTCCTTTACTACTTTAAGCGTCTCATTTCCTAATCTAATTCCCTCAGTATCACCTGAATTAATTCGACTACATTCCATTATCTTCGTTTTGCTTTTGTTGATGTTCATCTTATATCCTCCTTTCAAGACACTGTCCATTCCGTTCAACAGCTCTTCCAAGTCCTTTGCTGTCTCTGACAGAATTTCAATGTCATCGGCGAACCTCAAAGTTTTTATTTCTTCTCCATGGATTTTAATTCCTATTCCGAATTTTTCTTTTGTTTCCTTTACTGCTTGCTCAATATACAGGTTGAGTAACATCGGGGAGAGGCTACAGCCCTGTCTCACTCCCTTCCCAACCACTGCTTCCCTTTCATGCCCCTCGACTCTTATAACTGCCATCTGGTTTCTGTACAAATTGTAAATAACCTTTCGCTTACTGTATTTTACCCCTGCCACCTTCAGAATTTGAAAGAGAGTATTCCAGTCAACATTGTTTCTCTAAGTCTGCAAATGCTAGAAACGTAGGTTTGCCTTTGCTTAATCTATTTTCTAAGATGAGTCGTATGGTCAGTATTGCCTCACGTGTTCCAACATTTCTACGGAATCCAAACTGATCTTCCCCGAGGTCGGCTTATACCAGTTTTTCCATTCGTCTGTAAAGAATTCGTGTTAGTGTTTTGCAGCCGTTGCTTAGTAAACTGATAATTCGGTAATTTTCACATATGTCAACACTTGCTTTCTTTGGGATTGGATTTATTATATTCTTCTTGAAGTCTGAGGGTATTTCGCCTGTGTTGATCACTGTATACATCCAAAAATTTTCAGGGTTGTACATTGTTTCCTGACTCCGTTCATGCACTACGTCAGCTGTCGGTATGTCTCTATATACTGTACAGTACTGAATACAGTGTGGATTCTCAGAATTCAAGGAGAATCCAGTTTCAAACAACAGCTGAATAATTCTCTGAAAAATATAATTAACAATCTCTTCTGTGGCTTTCTCTTTGATGGGATTTAATATAACACTGGCATCGTCCGCAAAAAAATAACGTACTTCTTGTTGAATGTAAAGTGTCAGGTCATTCCCAAGGAATGGAAGTGGACGCAAAATTGGCCCCTGTAGGACCCTCTTTGTGATTTCTTCCCAGTCTCTTAAACTTTTCCACCCTTCCAGCAGCACTGTGTGAACTGACTTTGCATTAAACTTCCTGGCAGTTTAAAACTGTGTGCCGGATCGAGACTCGAGCTCGGGACCTTTGCTTTTCGCCGGCAAGTGCTGGCAGAAGTGAAGCTGTGAGGACGGGGCGTGAGTCGTGCTTGAGTAGCTTAGATGATAGAGCACTTTCACGCGAAAGGCAAAGGTCTCGTGTTCGAGTCTCGTTCCGGCACACAGTTTTAATCTGCCAGGAAGTTTCATATCAGCGCACTCTCCGCTGCAAAGGGAAAATCTCTTTCTGGTGACTTTTCATGCTTTCCCGACGGATCTGTTGCAATTATGCTTCTCGGGTTTGCCGCGGGAATGTATTGTAGCAGCTACCACCACCTGATGATTTGGAGCAGCTGCATCGATGAAATATTATGCGAGTTACACAATACGATCCGGCTGCAAACTGGAGAAGCGTATTTGCACTGTTTGAATTATTCGGCACAACACGACTAAGAAGTCACCGACGAGCGAGATCTGCTGCTAGGGTGATAACGTGCTGCAACAGCTGGCCAAAGCGTCGGCGGGTCCCAGACCAATGGCAACGGCAAGGAGTGGAGAGGCGAGGAGAGGGCCGATCGGATGGCCGGCGGCCACGCCAAGCCACGGCCGGCCGCCGCTCGGCGCCACGCGGGGTTGCGCTGTTCGGGGTTCGGGTCGATGGCCGGCCGGCCGGCCAGGCTCTCGCTGCTCGCAGATATCGCCGCGAAGCAGCGCGCTGCGAGCTTCCTCATTCTGTCTGCCGGCGCCGCTGGGGACGCGGCTTGTCCGCCGAAGTACACTACTGGCCAATAAAATGGCTACACCAAGAAGAAATCCAGACGATCAACGGGTATTCATTGGACAAATATATTATACTAGAACTGACATGTGATTACATTTTCACGCAATTTGAGTGCATGGATCCTGAGAAATCAGTACCCAGAACAACCACCTCTGGCCGTAATAACGGCCTTGATACGCCTGGGCATTGAGTCAAACAGAGCTTGGATGGCGTGTACAGGTACAGCTGCCCATGCAGCTTCAACACGATACCACAGTTCATCAAGAGTAGTGACTGGCGTATTGTGACGGGCCAGTTGCTCGGCCACCATTGATCAGACGTTTTCAATTGGTGAGAGATCTGGGGAATGTGCTGGCCAGGGCAGCAGTAGAATATTTTCTGCATCCAGAAAGGCCCGTACAGGACCTGCAACATGCGGGCGTGCATTATCCTGCTGAAGTGTAGGGTTTCGCAGGGATCGAATGAAGGGTACAGCCACGGGTCGTAATACATCTCAAATCTAACGTCCACTGTTGAAAGTGCCGTCAATGCGAACAAGGGGTGACCGACACGTCTAACCAATGGCACCCCATACCATCACGCCGGATGATACGCCAGTATGGCGATGACGAATACACGCTTCCAATGGGCGTTCACCGCGATGTCGCCAAAGACGGATGCCACCATCCTGATGCTGTAAACAGAATTTGGAATCATCTGAAAAAATGACGTTTCGCCATTCGTGCACTCAGTTTCGTGGTTGAGTACACCATCGCAGGCACTCCTGTCTGTGATGCAGTGTCAAGGATAACCGCAGCCGCGGTCTCCGAGCTGATAGTCCATGCTGCTGCAAACGTCGTCGAACTGTTCGTGCAGATGATTGTTGTCTTGCAAACGTCCCCATCTGTTGACTCAGGAATAGAGATGTGGCTGCACGATCTGTTACAGCCATGCGGATAAGATGACTGTCATCTCGACTGCTAGCAATACTAGGCCGTTGGGATCCAGCACAGCGTTTCGTATTACCCTCCTGAACCCACCGATTCCATATTCTGCTAACAGTCATTGGATCTCGACCAACGCGAGCAGCAATCTCGCGACACGATAAACCGCAATCGCGATAGGCTAGAATCCGACCTTTATCAAAGTCGGAAACGTGATGGTACGCATTTCTCCTCCTTACACGAGGCATCACAACAACGTTTCACCAGGCAACGCCGGTCAACCGCTATTTGTGTATGAGAAATATGTTGGCTAATGGTTCAAATGGCTCTGACCACTATGGGACTTACCATCTGAGGTCATCAGTCCCCTAGAACTTAGAACTACTTAAACGTAACTAACCTAAGGACATCACACACATCCATGCCCGAGGCAGGATTCGAACCTGCGACCGTAGCGGTCACGCGGTTCCAGACCGAAGTGCCTAGAACCGCTCGGCCACCAGCTCCCTGCAAATCGGTTGGAGACTTTCCTCATGTCAGCAAGTTGTAGGTGGCGCCACCGGCACCAACCTTGTGTGAATGCTCTGAAGAGCTAATCATTTGCATTTCACAGCATCTTCTTCCTGTCGGTTAAATTCGCGTCTGTAGCACGTCATCTTCTTGGTGTAGCAATTTTAATGGCCAGCAGTGTACACAACTATTCACTTGGCGGTAGCTTAGCATAAATGCTAGATGTACCGCTGAGCGTTAAAGACGATATTAAGCAAGCCGTTCCAGTTGTCCTTTGTCCTTCTCCATTACTTTATCAACATGATGCATCTGGACGATTGATTTGTGGTTTCTTCAGTCATCTGTCTTTTGAATGGTTTGGTGGGGTTTGTCACAAATTCCTCCCCTGCGCCAGACTCTTCATTTCGGCGTTGCACTTACGACCAAATTCCTTAATCACACTGAAACGCCAAAGAAACTAGAATAGGCATGCGTTCTCCATATACACAGATATGTAAACAGGCACAAGACGGCACTGCGGTCGGCAACGTCTATATAAGACAGCAAGTGTCTGGCGCAATTGTTAGTTCGGATACCGCTGCTACATGGGCAGGTTATCAAGATTAAGTGAGTCTGAACGTGGTGTTACACTCTGCGCACGAGCGATGCGACACAGCATCTCCGAGATAGCGACGAAGTGGGGATTTTCCCGCGCGCCACCATTTCACGAGTGTACTGTGAATATCAGGAATTCGTTAAAAGATCGAATCTCCGACATCCTGAGGCCGGAAAAAGATTCTGCAAGAACGTGACAGAAGTGCAGCCCTTCCGCAAATTTCAGTGGTGGGCCATCAATAAGTATCAGCGTGCGAACCATTCAACGAAACATCATCGATATGGGCTTTCGAAGCCGAAGGACCACTCGTGTACTCGTACATTTGATGACAGCGCGACACAAAGCTTTACGTCTCGTCTGGGCCCGTCAACACCGACGTTGGACTGTTGATGGCTGGAAATATGTTTCTTGGTCAGACGACTCTCGTTTCAAATATCTCATGACTGTATAGACACTGCATGTCAGCAGGGGACTGTTCAAGCTGGTGGAGGCTCTGTAATGGTGTGGGGCGTGTGCAGTTGAAGTGATATGGGAATCGTGATACATCTAGATAAGACTCTGACAGGTGACAATCCTTTCTGATCACATGCATCGATTCATGTCCATTGTGCATTCCGACGGACTTGGGCAATGCCAGTAGGACAATGCGACACCCAACCCGTCTAGAATTGTTACAGAGTGCCTCCAGAAACAGTGAGTTTAAACACTTCCGCTGGCCACCAAACTCCCCAGAAGCGAACATTATTGAGCATATCTGGGTTGGCTTGCAACGTGCTGCTCAGAAGATATCTCCACCCCCTCGTACTTTTATGGATTTATGGTTAGTCCTGCAGGATTCATGGTGTCGGTTCCCTCCAGCACTACTTCAGCTATTAGTCGAGTCCATGCCATGTCAAGTTGCGGTATTTCTGCGTGCTCGTGGGGGTGCTACACGATATTAGATCGGCGTACTAGTTCCTTTGCCTCTTCGTTGTAGTTGGTGGATGTATTTCAATCTCCGTCTTACCCTACAGTTTTTACCCTCTACAGTTTCCTCTAGGGCAACAGTTCCCAACCTTTCTGAGACCATTATCCCTGACTTCAATCAGATATTAACTCGTACGCCTTCCCCTTTAGAATGAAAAAGAATTTTCTGTGAAGGTAGTTATTTTTAAAATGATTAAAGGTAAATGATATTTATTACACCACAAGCTAAAGAGTTAATAAGGTAACTGGTATATTTTATTGTAACAATATTTGTAACGCAATGATGAAGCAATTCCCAGAGCATTACGAGTGCTACCAAGAGAAACTTTCAGAAAAGAAAGTTAGCTACCTCAATTGAGAGAAGGCACTTGTTACAAAACGTGGTTTGTCTGCACCATTACTCTCCCTAGAGACACTTTCTTCACCATACCCTGCACCCTCATTTGAAATCAACCAAGTTAAAATTTGTGCGCTATACTTACTGTTTGTAAATGATGTGATTGCTGGTATCCTTACTTCTGGACACACAGAAGATAGAAGACTTCAGACTGACAATGCTTTCTATCTGACCAATGCCACAACGTACGCATGCGACAGCATGCATACCTAATATGTTCCAAAACGCCGCGCACAAAAACGGAATTTGCGGTGCTCATATCTCGGGTTATACGGGTGATAAAAAGGCAGGGTCAAGTGTTATGGATAGCCCTTGGGCTAGGCGCCATTTGTATACACAACAGAAGGATAGTCTTAGTATTACTGTCCTAAAATATAGGGTCAAAGTACGAATATTACACAGTTCCTCCTGCTTAGGCAAATGGAACAAATCGATTGGTTCCTTTTGTTTTTCATGTGATCTACGGTGGGCTTCATAGGTGGTTCCTCGGAAAACCCCGCAGAAAAGTTTTTTGTATTATATCTTCGCCGTCACCAGCGGACCAAAACCCAGCAGTGGATTCCAAGACGGTTATGCGCAGCAAACGGCTGAAATTTTTATAATATATTCTGAAGTTTCCAATATCGAACAACTCTGAAAATTTCCTTGTTATCTTTATCCGTTTCCTAGATTCAGAGTTTCGCGTGTAACCTACTTCTCCACGTAAAATCCAGTATGAGGCTAAATTTAAATAATAAACAATCGCGTAAAATTGCTCAAACTTTAACGATAAATGGCTCTAAGCACTATGGTACTTGACACCTGAGGTCATCATTCCCCTAGACTTAGAACTACTTAAACCTAACTAACCTAAGGACATCACACACAACCATGCCTGAGGCAGGATTCGAACCTGCGACCGTAGCACCAGCGCTGTTCCGGACTGAAGCGCCTAGAACCGAACGGCCACAGTGGCCGGCCTTTAACGATATATTCTCTATGCATTTTTCTAGAAGATTCACCTTCCCATTTCCAAAATTCTTGGTTCTTTGTCGGGAAACATTCCAAAAACTTCTTCTTTGGTACCAAAACTCATCCGCGTTTTCCGAGATGGCTATGAACAGCAAGTGGTTATAATTTTTGCAAGGTATTTCTAAGACCTTGATCTTGAACAGTTTTCATATCTTAAGCCGTTTCCGAGATACTGAGGTTCAAAGTTACCCCACTTGTACACTCAAAATACGCATGTAAAATCTGCTGTGAGGCGAAATCGTAGTTTATAAAGCGACGTAGCACGGATAAATATGCTGTAAAGTGTCCGCGTTATCGTCTGGGAACCCGGCATTGTAGCACTGAAACACATGCAAAAGTTTTTTTACACGTAAAATCGGGTATGAGGTTTAAAATTTGTTTTGCTTTATTTCAGTTTTACACAAGGTAACTATTTAAAGCCGGTCGGTGTGGCCGTGCGGTTCTAGGCGCTTCAGTCTGGAATCGCGTGACCGCTACGGTCGCAGGTTCGAATCCTGCTTCGGGCATGGATGTGTGTGATGTCCTTAGGTTAGTTAGGTCTAAGTAGTTCTAAGTTCTAGGGGACTGATGACCACAGATGTTAAGTCCCATAGTGCTCAGAGCCATTTGAACCATTTTTTAAACTATTTAAATTTTACTGGCCAATATACTTCTTTTCATATGAGTTAAATGCCCTGCTGAATGAGAAAGGATGGAACCAGCGGAAAAATGCTCCTTCGTAGTATTTAAAAGACACTGAATGAAAAGTAGGGTAACAGTGGCCTCATTTTACCTCCCTCAGCACCTTTAAAAATTTTTGCAGTAATTTTGGCGGCAAAGATATTCGCACTTTTTTTGTATTGAGAGAGGAGACAGTGGCAGTGGCAAAAAGATGGAAAAGTAATAAATACAGCAAAATAGTAGAATGGTTCAAATGGGTCTGAGCACTATGGGACTTAGCTTCTGAGGTCATCAGTCCCACACAACTTAGAACTACTTAAACCTAACTAACCTAAGACAGCACACACATCCATGCCCGAGGCAGGATTCGAACCTACGATCGTAGCGGTCGCGCGGTTCCAGACTGAAGCGCCAAGAACCGCTCGGCCACAGCGGCCAGCGAAGATAGTAGACAGTGATTGTGTTACAGGATGAGTGAATGAGACAACGGCAATGTGACATAAAGAGCCCTCTCTGGCGAAGAAGTATAGTGACAGTGACAGAAAAGTTCTTGGAAAAGAATGAAGGGTTGTAATGTTGTTACTTTAATTTTCTTTGAAAGCGGTACTGATAGCCAATAAAAGCGGGTTAAAAGCTGTGAGCTGTCTGGGGAAGTTAACCTTGCATTACTGAGCAACTGTTTCACCAGGCATCCAGTCTAGCTTACCGAATTACCAACCAGACTAACATTAATTATAATCTTTTAATAGTCATACGACAACCGGTGATATATATATATATATATATATATATATAAAAGAGAATTTAAATAAAAAGAAATAAATCAGTTTATATTTGGAAATTTATTTTACCATTGATCATTGAAATTTCAGCATATTAAACGTGACTCCTAACTAAGCTGGTGCCTTATTTAGGATTGTGAAAATGTGAGTTTGTAATCTTACGGAACACATCAAATAGGGAGCCAAGATTGGGAGACTACATACAACACTGCATTCATAAAATAACACACAAAGAACGTTGAAACATATGCAAGAGGAAATTAACCACAACCAACCGGTACAATTTTCACCCAAAGAAGTTACGTTCGTAGCACAATCCTGTCCGTCATGTAATTACCACACACTGGTATACTACATTCATACTAACTCTGTGTGAAATCTTCCCGAAAAGAATAGCTGAGGGCTACTTTGATGAATACACCACATGCTTCACGTGGGCAACTTGGTTTACACAAAGAGTGTAACTCCACAATAATTTTGATAATTAAAATAAATTAGATCGAAAAGCAATTTACAAAAGAAAAACCTCTAACTGGTTACTATCGTCTTACTATTAACCTGATGGGTCTAACAATTGTATAAGCACGTGGTACTGGTTTCACAAAGTACACCCCACGTGGGTTGAACATAAAGAAAACTTGCTATATTGAAAAATATTGTCAAGACGAGACGTTATAATCTCACGCACATTCGCATTTAAGATTGATGAACTTAGTTAGAGTTACTGATCAACACGTGGTTCCACTTTACTCACAAAGTAGTGACAAAGCAACTACCGGAATATATTCTGAACTTCACTCGAATCACACCGCGTTGCAATTTAAGATAACATTAGATATTTTAGAGCTAAACCTGAAATAAAGGTGATTAAATTTTCAGTTAGCCTGAACTTAAGAAATCCATTGTCCTACGGACTTAGCAGACACGGGCTTAGCCGGAGATCTTACCACTTCAGACGCTCGCCACGGACAGACTGGCTGGTCCCTCCCTGAGGGGTGGCTCACAAATACAAACGGAAGTGGCCAGAGGGGCAGCTTCCTATAGCAACATGACAACGGACTGACAGGACCATACTAAGGATAGAAACCTCTTTGCTTTTAGAAAGCGTAGCTACCTGTTCCGACGTTCGTCCTACTGTTCTCTAGCAGACAGGCTTGTCTGCTACCCTCAAGCATGCAACTAGAAATACATTTGCTCATTCATCCTCTCACACAGAAGGGAAGGGGGATGACAGTATCTTATCATATACAATATATAAAAGAAAGAGGATGTAGGTTCCGTATGAGACTGTGTGACATGAATTACATATAAACTGTGTTTTAAAGTGTAGTAGTGTGACAGATCGTTCTTGTTTATGTGTAAAAGTAACGCGTTCCACTACTCAGTCTCCTCCCAGATAGTCAGAAACGCCACAGTAAATTTAGAAGAGGAATTAATGCCGTAAATGACAACAGATTTAAGAAATTAAACATGAAAGGAATCCAACAGAGACCTTTCAGGGTGCAGTGCTTGGTTTGGGGAAGGGGGGGGGGGATAAAGAGAAAGAGAGAGTAGAAGTGGGCAAGAGCCCGTGAGAGACAGAATGTATGATAATGATGAAGAGGAAGAGAGACATAGTGACAGTGAGAAGAGACACAAGCAGTAGGAAGGTAGGAATGAGATACGAGCAGAAAGCGAGAGCAAGACGGAAACTGGGGCAGCAGGAGGAGACTCTAGTAGGAAGACAGAACGGAGGGAACCGTACCTGTGATGCAGGAGAGAGACACAAAGAGATAATGACAATGAGTTGGGCTGAATGAGTGGGTCAAAATGACATCTGTGAGTGGATGAATATGAGCGGCTTACAGCCATTCATCGGCGTTGAAGATTGGAATTTGCACGTCTGTACCGCAACTGGACGTCCACGGAGTCACTAGAGGTGTCTGTTTCCGTTGAAAGACGTTTTATGCTCCACTGGAGAGAGAGTCGTTGGCGCGTATGGCATGAAACGTCTGGAAGCAAACATCCTGCAATCAGGAGAAGCCGTTTGGTCATGGGAATGTTTTCGTGGCATTCGCTGGGTGGTCTCGTCATTCTGGAAGGCACAGTGGATCAACAAAAAAGTATGTATCCACCATTGTCAACCCTGTACAGTCCTACATGCAGTTTGTTTTTCCACGAGGCGATGGCTTCCACCAACAGGAGAATGCAACGTGTCAAAAAGCTCGCAGAGTACGTGCGTGGTTCGAGGATCACCAGGATGAATTTACTGTACTCGACTGGCTACCAGACTCCTCGGACTTAAACCTAATAGAGAATCTGTAGAACCACCTCGATCGGGTTACTTGCATCATGGATCCTTGCCACGGTACTGTAGTCGGCATTGTTTCAAGTCCCAGTAGGTACCATCCAGAACCTCAGTGACTCTCTTCTTGCATGTCTCACAATGGGCCGCACTGCAAAAGGTGGTTGTTCAGGCTTTTGACAGGTGATCACATTAATGTATCTGGACATGACAGCAGTCATTACATAGTTACTACTGTGTTGTCAATTGCAAAATAAAGAGCGAATCATTTTCTGGTTCATTGAGGGAATTACCTACAACTTGGAGAAGGCATTTTCTTGAGATATTTATGTATAAGTGATACACATGTCTCAATTTTACTCTCATAGATGTGTCGTATGAAATACAGTGTGTGTGTGTGTGTGTGTGTGTGTGTGTGTGTGTGTGTGTGTGTGTAATGGATGGATTATGTGAGGAAGACTTGTTGATACATATATTCCACAACCTGTAACCTCAACCATATTGTATCACGTGTGATTATAGTCTCCTGAAATAGTGATAATTGTACTGGTCTTTTAAAAATAATTTAGCTTCGTGACCCGAATACACCCGAACCCCTTTATTTTTATCCCTCAAGAAATTTAATCTTTACGGTTACAGGGGTTGGGAACCACTGCTCTAGTACCATTGAGGTTAATCCATGATGCCTTTACACATATCCTGTCATCTTGTCCCTTCTTCTTGTCAGTGTTTTCCATGTTTTCCTTTTTGTCCCTTGTTTGCGGAGAACCTTCTCATTCCTCACCAGTCCACCTGTTTTTCCTTTCCAGAACCGCTCTGTGAACGTCCTCATCGTTAGGAAATCTCTTTCCATCCCAAATTTTCTTCCAGCTTGTATGGTGCAAGATCATATTTCGCGATCCACGTCTGTGCAGCTTTGATCAAATTGTTGCCATCATTTCATTAGGTTGTGGGGACACGCAATAGCGTATCGCGAGGTAACTCCATTACGAAACTGTTTAAACGCTGGAATATCTGTAGATGATGAATTCTAATCAGTACTTGGAGCAAAGACTAGAATTTAGCTCTCAGCATAATCTAAAATAAGATAATGTGAAGAAACAGAAAAAAAGATCCAAAATTTGTTAACTGTACCACCGCCGATGAATTAACATAAATCAGTGACAACCGTCAGGTATTTAGTACACTCTTTCTACCAGAAAAACTTATATCTGTACACCCTACCCTCGTAGTGGAGTATACTGTATATCGTATATCAGTATAATTTTTCTCCTTCATTGTTCCAGTCGCGAACATCGACAAACTTCTAGGTGAACCCCAACTTCTCTATCTCACCAACACCACCCGCCAATGTTTCTTAATTTCAATCGTTGTCCATATCTTCGCTTCATACTTCTTGCACAATGGTAATTCTTTTCAAGGCATGGAACGGTAGTAAATATATTTATAGACCAACACATAAGATAAAATTTTGGGCGATCAGAATTAAAACTAGCAATAATGCTTTGAAAAGCACACTTCGAAAAAATGTAATGGTAGTGGTAGTAGTATTGCTCGTCCATGAATGACTTTTACAAAGGTATTATAGTGATTAATACTGATGCTGCGAAAAATGGATGATGGGCAGCAGACACATTCCATATTCCTACACTTCGGAAAGCGTTTGACGCGATGCCCCACAGCACACTGTTGACGAAGGTCCGACCATACAGATTAGGTTCCGAGATACATGAGTGGCACTAAGACTTATTAAGTAATTGAAGTCAGTATGTTATCCTCGACAGTGAGTGTTCATAAGGAACAACGGTATTGTCAGGAGTGCTCCAGGACTGTGCCACAGCGCCGTTCTTACGGTGTGATCAAAAAGTAATTGGAATTTTTTAAATTCCGAGGGCTTCATTCGTCCGATTTTAAAATTTTGAGTTGTTGGTACGCATGTTCCTGATGTACGTTCGCATTTTCAGCTGTTTTGAATACTTAGTTTATTGTTGACAGTCGAAAAGGTCATACGTGTTTTCGAGTGCTCGGCAAATTTTTACCTTCGCAAAGGACGGATCAAAAAATTTGCATTAAATTTTGCCTAAAAATGAAAAAAAAAGAGCAGCACCAAATTCGACATGTTGACTGTGGCTCTTGGTGAATCTGCTGTAACGTCCCCTTGGAAAAAATTTACAAATGACAGTGCTGGAAAACCTCTACGTTATTTGATTTTCAAACAGCTGAGCAAAAGTGAACGTACTAAGACATTTCTCTCTTTACTTATTCTGATCAACACTAGACTGACACACAATATTTTTAGCGCAACACTATTTGACTTTTAATAATCCCTACAAAAGAATGGCCCTGACTAACAATCACCTATACCTTTCATGAATCTCTTACCTCACAATAATCTTCGTTACTCGAACTACTGCAATACAGCAAGCGCCAATACTGCCAGCTGAATAAAAGATTCTAACTACTGAAAGCACTAACTACTGATAGGCATAGTTAGAAAATAAAAGATTTTGATGGAGAACAAACAATGTATTTACCTTAATAGTGATCAAAAGTCACTTACAAATTTCCTTTTTCTGACGGATACACGTCCAGATCGCCCGCTCTCAAAACTCTGCTCTCTCTCTCTCCCCACAACCACCACTGCTGGCGGCTCACCTCCAACTGCGCAACGCTAAGCACTGTTCACATCCAACTGCCCAACACTACAATAGTGAATATTTCAACAATGCAAACCATCCACAGACTGCACACAGCACAGTCAGTGATTTTCATACATAGCGCTACGTGGCGTTACCAACATAAAAACCTAAACAGCCTGCTTACAATGCTATGAGCGAGGCAAGAGTGTATGAATTGTATAAAAATAGTAGTGTGGTTCTGTAAACAAGTTGTGCAGCTAAGCGACCAATGGCATACTTTTCGCATAGCATAACGAGGAAGATACTCTTCAGATACCGTTAAGATTTGCGAGGCGACAAAAATAGTGAGAAATAGACTAGACACTCTCAAACTTAAAAAAAAAACGTAATGTAGGGTATAATGCCATTTCATATGAGTAAACGAAAGTAAGAGGCGAAGGTTGATAAAATTGCGGTTATCTTCGACGCCATGCAGAAAACTGGTGAAGTCAGTAGAGATTTTTCGAACAAAAGATTTTAGGACTTCAGTCATGCCTTAAGTATCGTATGAAGCAATATACAAGACGGAATACTTTTTCCATTGTACCAATAGCGATATTACAAAAACACACAATGTTTGCAGTAATGACAATTTTTTTATTATATTACCACGCCAGATAACAGGAGATCACTTTTACCACTGACATTGAAGGCTTTTAAGAAAATGAAGGTATATTTCATGCAGCAATAACAAGTGTAAATGATTCTATTAGTGACGTTATTTTAAGAAATTTTAATATGCACTATGTAACATTTTGTATTAAGATTTATGAAAGGGCAATTACGCATGCAAATGCTGAGCCCATACGATTGCGGGTATGCATCAGTTCTGTGTATAATGTCACAGTATAAACATTTTCTCTGAGTGTTGCTCATTTCCGCGTTTTTATAACGACTGTTTTTACATATGCGAAAGAGAAAGGACAAGTCGTGCAGTTAAATACCTTAAGCAAGGACTCTGAAATCATTTATCAACAGTATTTTAGTTGTATTACGTACTACAGTATGCGTTCCTGTACGCATTATATGATGTTGAAGATATATGGAGATTTCCACATACAGTTAACCAATTCTGTAGATGAGCACTGTGGAGGTTCCAGGTTGGTGAACTAAATCCTGGCCTGCGTAGATATGCTGGAGGCGGGATTGTAAATGCAGACGAAATATGGGAGACGTCGATAAACATGTGCGGAAGCACTTATAACACTCCCCGTCTGCTAACTACTGTACCATAACCTCAATGCCAGAAGCAGGTTGTAACATAAAACAATTTTGTAAAAGTAACTATGGCACAAAGCAACAGAGCAGTGTTACCCTCTGAGAGGAATTTTGTTAAGTTGACCGTATTGTTCCTAATGGAAGTGGCTTATCGGAAATGAAAGTCAGAATTACGTTAATATTGGAATAGTGACAAACAAAATTTTGCCTAGCTATACTGTTTATAGAATAAGGGAAACGGTCGCCAGCCTAATTAGGCAAGAGAAAGATTAACATTCTCGTTTATGAAAGTAGGTATAAGTAACTATAATGGACAACACAACAGACACAACCTAGATTTAGCAACACGCGAGTGCAATGAACTCTAACACACGTATGTTTTAAGATTGAAGCTAACAGTTAGAGCAGCAGGAACTATTTTCAAAATTATAACAGGTACAGAAAAACACTATCACTTTCAGGGTTTACACAAACTGAGTGGTCTTTATACTGTTAATATGCACACAAGAGAGACAAACACTTGGCATACATGAGAATGTAACGTTTCACAACTGCAGCTTTCTCACTTTTACTACAACGAAATACAATGTTGACAAAACTGCAAGGAACTGACTCTCCTTTTTAGAATTTACTACAGACAACAACGTGATCATTTACTTTATAAGACTCAGCCTAAAGTTTGAAGTTGGTAACAGCACTTTAAATAACAGCTTCAATAGGAAAATTATTATTGGACAAATAACCTTTGCTTTAACTCACTCTGTTACCACATTAGCTTTAACTATCTTTCAAATAAGTTCAAGAGGCATTATTTAACATAGCTCTAGGCTTCAACGTACTTTGAGTAAGGACACTCGGTAATCACTTTACTTCAAACGGAGAGGACCCTGAGAGGTGTTATGATGAGGAGTAAAATCAAGGTAGGTAAATAAATTCCGATATGAATTACCTTATATTTCAGCACACTAACACATCCATTAGGCTGATCCTTCACTGTACATCAATATAGTATTACGTTACAGTGATTGCGCAATGTGGTGGCAACTGCATGTTGGTAGGTGGAATTACAGGTAGAATTGCCGGACTTTATCGTATCTTCATGGCGATGATTCATACAAATTCCAGAATAGATCCAGCTATTTATCCACCCATCCGAGGCATTGGAAAGAAGCAGTAAAAGCCTCTCTCTGAATCAGCATGATATGCACCTTTACATTGACAATGCACAGACTGGTAGCTCCTTTCCGACTGGTGGCTCGTCTCCGACTGACTGCTCGTCTCCGACTGACTATCAGTTCCAACTTTTCCACCTAGGCCAACCACAATTTGCGCGCGCTACACAGTTCCGTTCCCGAGGGGAACCACTACACCATTTACATACAAACTAACTAAGAACCCTAAGTGAGGATCAGCAATTTACATAACAGCAAACAAATACATTAAATAAAACAGAACATTTTCACATATTGACACTTCTACAAAAAATTATTCACACAAAATTACAATTACATACAATAAGTTCTGTTCCCTCCAAATGGGACAAAGAATACAAATTGCAGATACACAACTTTGCATAGAATCAAATCACGACATCAAAGGTTTGACAAAGAAAAGAATACACAATTTTATGCTATCGATTTGAACACATTCACAGGCGATCAACAATGTAACATTAAATAAAGCAAAATGAATCCATACAGCATAAGAGCTGTGGTGTTACACACTCTTCGGAATTCTGAAAGGGCAAACTTATGGCTATTAAATGAAAGAAGGGTTACAAAGACGTTGATTTTTACAATAAAAATCATTAGTAAACAAGTGGCAGTCTTTGGCAACACACCCTTTTTTCCTTGCGGTCAGCCAGCCACTTCCATCTGCTACATTGTTTTAGCTCCCTGCTTCATCCCACGCTTCGGTGTGGGTGAGCACATATTTTTCAGTGATTGTTCCCCGTGTTTTATGTTCAGTTTTATGTAAATGTTCCGAGTTTTTTTTCTTGACACCCGTCTCACTATGATACTGAACGGGCGCTGAAGACCTTGCTGTCGTGCGCCCCCAAAACCCCTCTACTACTACTACTACTTGGCAACACATCATGATAAAACCAAAGGTACATCTTGTCTCGTGGTTGCAGCACAATCTCACATTGTAGATGCTGCCTGAGGTGGGTGCAGAATCGATCACTGGTGGAACCAATGACCCTCACCTGTAGCCAAGTCCACATTAGTCCGCTTGGTGACTTATGAAGTCCCCAATGTATCAGCTCAGGCTGCTCTGCAGCTGCTCTCAGCAACAAGGTCCAGAGATGGACGCTCAACTCGTGAGCTCTATCTGACTTTTAGTCGTACGTCAATTAAAAGGAAACCTCGCATTGCCGCGTTGTTCGTCTCTCTCTGTATTCAGAACGGCTCGGCTCCGGACCTTCCGAGGGCCGACTAATCAGACTGCTGCTTACGAAGCACTTGTCTCCTTTCCCTGACTGGTTAACCAGTGACTTACATCCTACCGTCCTCTATCAAAAAAGTCACGTCATTCTCCCCCCCCCCCCCTCTCTCTCTCTCTCTCTCTCTCTCTCTCTCTCTCTCTCTCTTTCTCTGGCCAATGACAATGAGGTGCTCTGCCTCGCCACCATACGGTCTCTCTCTCTGACTTAGAATTTATTTACATTAGCCAATACTGACAGGTTTCACATCAAGTAAACATTGTTTTTTTGCAAAGTCAGAGCATTCGGCCCTTAACCGAACATCTCCCATCCACCATTCAGATGCTTATCTTCAGTTTTTTATGCTTTTCTCGGGAAGCGACCAGCTTTCTACATATCGAGTACAAAGATGTCTGCCCGCTAAGAATGAGTGTCTCCTCTCTCCATTTTCTGGTCGTCAAATGTTTTAAACAGGCGTTTTTCCTACTGGAGATACTGCCTGTGTTTATATAAAGTGGCCTGATGTCCTGCTACAGTTCTGCAGAGTAAAAGCTACAGGCCGCTGGCCACTGACCCTCGCCCCCCCCCCCCCTCCCCCTCTGCAACCTTCCCAGCATCTGGCAGTGAGGGTGGATCTCTTTTACGGCTTCTAGTGGATCCACGTCCCTTCTCATCACCCAGGATGCTTTCAACATTTTCCCACAGCAACAATGTATGCAAATATGAATTAAAACTAAGAGAATAACAAGGCTGCGTAAGTTATTTACCGACAATTGCCAATACTCTGACATATAGTTTTTCTCGATGTAAATTAAGTATTCCTGTCAATAGAAGATCCCTGTATCTTGCAAGACTGATTCCGGATAAACTGTCTTGTAACAATGCAACTGTAATGATATTCAAAAATATTTGATGAATAAAATGTCTGTGTTTATAGAGTATTTCTATTCTTACATTACAATGTCCTGCAGAAATTAGTGGTGGTTAAGGCAACCCCTGGCCTTAAGTGGGCAATCTGAGTCCCAGTCCCAGCCAAGAACAAATTTTCATGTGCTCAATCTGTTGACATCAATATGTATCAACAAATTGCGAAACCTTTCCATAATACTTACAAGACGTATAATAGTCAACAACTGTGTCTGTTCCTTCAGACATGTATGCATATCTAAAGGATGCTGAAATGTAAAGATCTAGAGACTACACAAACACAGACATGGTAATCGTCAGTGATAAACAAGTGGCTCAATGGGCTAAATTGACGGTAATAAAATATTTGTCTCTACCTATGAGGGAACCATGGAAATGTGTGAGCATAATGGTTCTAAACAAATGTGGGAAATAGAGATTTCGGTGGGCGCGGAGGTGTGCACAGGGAGCCGAAGTTGCAACTGCCTTCGGCCGTGTAGAGTCCTCGTGACTACGGTTCCACTGCGTGCTTGTAGAATTGGCTCCATAAATGTCAACACGACTGAGACGCAGGTCCATTTGCTCCGCAAAATGTTGTGGGCGTATACAGTGCGCCTTGACAGTTTTTCTGGCTTATTATGGCTTCAGTATCCATGTACCCGATAGGCGGTAGTGGGATGACGATACTCCTCCACAAGATGTGATCGGCCAGGGGACTCTCAGGGAGCTTCCATGGTGTTTAGATCATTAATGTCTATTATTTGTGGGCCAATATGACCATTTTATCCTTGGTGGAGACTTCAGCTGTGTGATATACCAGAAGGGTCAATTTACTCGTTATACAGGGTGTTACAAAAAGGTAAGGCCAAACTTTCAGGAAACATTCCTCACACACAAAGAAAGAAAATATGTTATGTGAACATGTGTCCGGAAACGCTTACTTTCCATGTTAGAGCTCATTTTATTACTTCTCTTCAAACCACATTAATCATGGAATGGAAACACACAGCAACAGAACGTACCAGCGTGACTTCAAACACTTTGTTACAGGAAATGTTCAAAATGTCCTCCGATAGCGAGGATACATGCATCCACCCTCCGTCGCATGGAATCCCGGATGCGCTGATGCAGCCCTGGAGAATGGCGTATTGTATCACAGCCGTCCACAATACTGGCACGAAGTGTCTCTACATTTGGCACCGGGGTTGCGTAGACAAGAGCTTTCAAATGCCCCCATAAATGAAAGTCAAGAGGGTTGAGGTCAGGAGAGCGTGGACGCCATGGAATTGGTCCGCCCCTACCAACACATCGGTCACCGAATCTGTTGTTGAGAAGCGTACGAACACTTCGACTGAAATGTGCAGGAGCTCCATCGTGCATGAACGACATGTTGTGTCGTACTTGTAAAGGCACATGTTCTAGCAGCACAGGTACAGTAACCCATATGAAATCATGATAACGTGCTCCATTGAGCGTAGGTGGAAGAACATGGGGCCCAATCAAGACATCACCAACAATGCCTGCCCAAACGTTCACAGAAAATCTGTGTTGATGACGTGATTGCACAATTGCGTGCGGATTCTCGTCAGCCCACCAGTTTGATCACGTGAAGCCTCATCCGTAAAGAGAACATTTGCACTGAAATGAGGATTGACACATTGTTGGATGAAGCATTCGCAGAAGTGTACCCGTGGAGGGCAATCAGCTGCTGTTAGTGCCTGCACACGCTGTACATGGTACGGAAACAACTGGTTCTCCCGTAGCACTCTCCATACAGTGACGTGGTCAACGTTACCTTGTACAGCAGCAACTTCTCTGAATCTGACATTAGGGTTATCGTCAACTGCACAAAGAATTGCCTCGTCCATTGCAGGTGTCCTCGTCGTTCTAGATCTTCCAGAGTTGCGAGTCATAGGCTGGAATGTTCCGTGCTCCCTAAGACGCCGATCAATTGCTTCGAACGTCTTCCTGTCGGGACACCTTCGTTCTGGAAATCTGTCTCGATACAAACGTACCGCGCCACGGCTATTGCCCCGCGCTAATCCATACATCAAATGGGCATCTGCCAACTCCGCATTTGTAAACATTGCACTGACTGCAAACCACGTTCGTGATGAACCCTAACCTGTTGATGCTACGTACTGATGTGCTTGATGCTAGTACTGTAGAGCAATGAGTCGCATGTCAACACAAGCACCGAAGTCAACACTACCTTCCTTCAATTGGGACAACTGGCGGTGAATCGAGGAAGTACAGTACATACTGACGAAACTAAAATGAGCTCTAACATGGAAATTAAGCGTTTCCGGACACATGTCCATATAACATCTTTTCTTTATTTGTGTGTGAGGAATGTTTCCTGAAAGTTTGGCCGTACCTTTTTGTAACACCCTGTATATGTGCTGAACTACAACTGCTGGTACATGATTTGAATCTCACTGACACAAGGAAATGAGTGTATGGTGACCATAGTGGATATACATACGTTACGAGCCCCTACCACAGCAGTAAGTTTGGCATGGTCGAGGTGCATGGAATTTGAATGTCGCACATCTGAGGATCCAGAGTGCAGGCAATTGAAGGAGGGGGCAGTCACCACCTAGGCAGTCACACAGTGATAAAATATGGCCGCGATAAAATGCGTTGGCGTCGAAATACGTTGGAATATTACTTCGCCGCGCAGAGTGGCGGTGCGGTTTGAGGCGCCATGTCACGGACTGCGCGGTCCCTCCCGCCGGGGGTTCGAGTCCTCCCTGGGGCGTGGGTGTATATGCTGTTCTTAACGTAAGTTAGTTTAAGTAGTGTGTAAGTCTAGGGACCGATGACCTCAGCAGTTTGGTGCCTTAGGAATTCACACACACACACACACACACACACACACACACACACACACACACACACACACACACACATTACTTCACATTACCCCGAGACCTCTCTGGCAAAGCACCATCCCTTGACCAACAGGTTGAAATTCAGAGGATAAATGTGCATCACTGCCGTGAGGAAGCAATGGTTCGTAAGATAGGGTCCGCGTGGAACCCTCATCAGTGCACCACCTTGTTAGAGGGAAGCAGCGGTGCCGAAAATGACTGGTGCATGTCCCTGACGCTGCCGGAGATTGCTGCCTGACGTCCCAGAAAGATACAGCGAGCGCCTTTGTGGACCACTATCAGCAGTACTACACGGAAGTGGATATGAATGAAATCCTCCAGTCTTTCCCTGCCATTCTTGTTGGATGGCTGTGGAGATCCTTACGGCTGCAGTTACAGCAGATGTCGTCGATGACACTCTCTCTGGGGGTGCCCTCAACGTGTCCCAGATCGCAGTGATTTCCCGCTGGAGATTTATCTCGCATTTCACAATGTTATGGTCCTTTTTTGGATTGCTGTGTACCGAGAACAGATGTCCCCTGACTTTTCATTCCCTCCTTGCTTTGTGGAGGGCCTGATCATTCTTGTCCCAAAGCCGTCTGAGGATGAGCGGGTTGAACGTCACCCTTCGTTGATCACACTTTATTGTGATTTTAAGATTCTCATCTGGCTCCTCGTAGCCCATCTCAGGCACTTCCTACCTTACATTATATCCCTGCATCAAACGTGTCTTGTCTTGTTGGGGTCAATGACATATAGACTGTGCTCAGTGGCTATCATGATGTTATTAGCAGCGACCTGCTGCTTTCGAGGTGCCTTGGTGTCGATGACTTTGACCACGCCTTTGAGAGGGCGAAGCATGGCTACCTTACGGAAGCGAACAGGCAGATGGCCTTCTCCTGTGACAGTATACATATTATCATTAACTTCTTTGCGGTGTCCTGTTGCAGCTGCTAATCACGTTGTTATTTCGTGATCTGTACGGCAGGAATTACATTGTCGATAATCCTTTTCGCCATTGCTCTTGAGTCACTATTACACAGATTGCTGAGCCGGTTAACTGCTCATGACGGGGAACATAAATTTACCTGTTGGGGGTAATAGAAGATCTGATCTTTTTGGCTCATTCTAGGAATGAGGTTCATGTGGCGCTGGACTGGGTCACTCCAAATGGAAATTATGTAGAAAGTCGAATGGGTTTGACGAAGTCAGCTGCTTTGAACACTGGCAGGGGTCTTCAGATGTTTAGGAATCACTTTCACACAACATACAGAGAGAAGTCGCAGCTAACCATTAATGCCCCCTTCAACTGATCTGCACGAGGCTCTGTAGGAATCAGCTCCAAGATTTGGACGTGGTGAAGTAGGAAGGTTTTTTCAACACTGATCTGGCGTCTACGATGCCGGATTTGGCCCACATCTTACCAGTACCGAAGGCGATAGCGAATTGTTTGCGGACAGCGTTTGGATATTTCGTGGGCCCGGGTCTCACGAGTACATTCACCGTTCCCTGTGACACACTTAGTCTTTCCCCTCGGGAAGGAGGCCTTTGTCTGGTCAACATCCATGTTAGAGCGGCTGCCCTCTATCCCCACAATGATTAAGTTGTCGACCCGCCTTCACACTGGTTTGTCCGTAGCCCTGACTGGTGAACTTGCTCCTCCATCCAGAGTGATACTTGTTACAATAGTGGGTATTTCTACTTCCCCCTCGCAACTCAAGAACTTTTTCGTCGAATACAGTTATGTCCATGCAGACATGCTTCGCACCAGGACTCCTACGACATGGGACGTTCACCTAACACTAAGGTGTCAAACACGGAACTTGGTGCACCATGTCCTCCTCGCCGTTGAGGCTCATGTGTCATGGTATTTGGTTATCAATGAGAAACACATGACCAACTTCGGCTACATGCCACGAATATGGCAGATTCTCCACTTTCAGTGTCAAACACTTGACACGGATGAGCACTGACTCATGTGTAGACCTTCTGCAGAGATGTGGCTGCTGATACAGAAATACTTGCTTTACTTCTTCCTGGTGCTCTACACGCAGTTGTTCTGCCGTCACTCCTGTTCCCTTTTGAGACCTTTTTGCCATACATCAAGACAAACGCAGTGAATTGGATCGAAGGAATGTCAGTTCATTATCTGTTTCAATATGGCAGCAAGGGCGTCCTTGAATTTTTGATGTTTCTGCAAGGTGGTCCTACTGCTCCAATTCTGTATTCGATATATCATCAATATTATGCCAAATTTTTGAGTAGGGTTTTCATGAATCTTCCCCGCAGATGAGGAGACCGATTTTGAGAAGATTTATTCTTGTTTGGTATTTATTCCGGAACTTGACTTCTGTGACAGGATTATGGAATATTTTCCGAGAAGACGCACCTTTTTCACGAGAGCTGGGGATCAACGTGAACTTATTCTTCTCTTGTTGGATGCAGTCGCTGTTTTGTTTGGTTTCGCCTGGAAGGCTATATTATGTTTATTTTTATTTTTTTGTTATTTTGATGATGTTGAATGTTAAAAAAACAAAACGTGGTTGAAGCGACCGCTCGCGTTAGCGGGAAATACTGGTTCACGTACCGAAACGGAATAGAAATTTTAATTCGTCACAGACACCTCACGTCAGTCTCAAACTGAGAATCCATTTCGTGATATTTAAAAAGTTTTACTTTCTATTAGTTTGTTGCTATCTGGTATTGCAGGCATTGGAGAATACTACAAGCTGAAATTGCCCAGTAATGGAAAACAAAATGCAATAAAAGTCATCAGTATAAAAAATTCTGATAGCCTATGACGAACACAAAAAATGATTTTATCATTCAGATATTTTATTTTGCACCATAATGTGGCATTACACCGAGAAGTTTTTAATCCACGTAAATTTAACACTAATTACAGTTAACAGTGGGAGTTTTAGGTAGGAGTTTAGATAAGGGCTAGTGGTGTACCTACGTGGTTCGTCCAGCAATGTTCCCAGCGCTGAATTTTAATGGGAAGGAAAGAGGGTGCGTCAGTCGATGGGTCTACGCAACCAATGAGAGTGCAGCGGACAGACGTGTTTTGCAGGAATATTGTCACATTCTCACGTCAGTATATCACAGTCTCCGAAATCGTAACACATTCGAAGAAACAGGCAAAGATCATGACTTGGCTCTGAGCACTATGGGACTCAACTGCTGTGGTTATAAGTCCCCTAGAACTTAGAACTACTTAAACCTAACTAACCTAAGGACATCACACACATCCATGCCCGAGGCAGGATTCGAACCTGCGACCGTAGCGGTCGTGCGGTTCCAGACTGTAGCGCCTTTAACCGCTCGGCCACTCCGGCCGGCGCAAAGATCATGACTAATAAGATTATTAATGTAATGTAAGCTGTGCTATTAGGTCTTAACCTAACCACATCTTCGTAGTTCGTGACATATTCGAAAAAATAAACAAATTTATGTGACAACACAGATTATCAGATTTGATTTTTGCGAGAAAAACTGTCGCCCTCCTACCTAATCTAGGCCTCGTGCTAAGAGACATGTATGTCTTTCATCACAACGAGGTTCTTTAACTTTCACATTCGAAACTTCCTGGCAGATTAAAACTGTGTGCCCGACCGAGACTCGAACTCGGGACCTTTGCCTTTCGCGGGCAAGTGCTCTACCATCTGAGCTACCGAAGCACGACTCACGCCCGGTCCTCACAGTTTTACTTCTGCCAGTATCTCGTCTCCTACCTTCCAAACCTTACAGAAGCTCGCAGGAGAGAGAAGTAAAGCTGTGAGGACCGGGCGTGAGTCGTGCTTCGGTAGCTCAGATGGTAGAGCACTTGCCCGCGAAAGGCAAAGGTCCAAAGTTCGCGTCTCGGTCGGGCACACAGTTTTAATCTGCCAGGAAGTTTCATATCAGCGCACACTCCGCTGCAGAGTGAAATTCTCATTCTGGAAACTTTCACACTCGTTGGCTTCGATAACCAACAACCAAACTGACGCATCCCAGCCTAACCATCATCTCGTAATTCGTAACATACTCGGAAAAAACAGACAAATATTTGTAGAAACAGCGAAGAAGAGAATTTTTCTATTGCAGCGCTAGAGATTCTTTTATCTTCTTCACTGGTTACGTGAAAGTATCATCCCACTGGCTACGCGAAACTGGCGCGTGTCCAAACAAAGAGCAGTAGATAAACGCCATCGTGCCCACTGTTGTCTCTGATCTAGACTTTAGAGTATTAAGTATTTCGCCTCCGTGCTAACCAATGTCAATACCATTTCGTAACGGAAAAGAAATGAAAGATCTCCAGAATTGCTGTGTGCATGAGGGGTTAAAGCAACAATATTTCGAGTGTAGTCAGTTTAATTTGGAATCTGGACGGCAATGCAACTTTCCTACATATTTTATTCAAGAGGCAATACTTTGCCGAAATGTCAATCGCATTTATTATGTGACGGAACGTGAGTGACAGTGTGACACTAGTAACCAGCCATCTAGAGCTGAAACAGCCGTACGTCGCCCGCAGAGTGGACCAGTAGTTCGTGCAGGGCGCCACTCACGCAGAGTAATCCGCATTTGCATCACGTGTGCCATGCGGCCGTTGCGTCGAAGCGTGCACTGCGTAGCCACGACCTCATCAAATAAAATAAATCGGCCAGGCACAGGCTGTCGCATGAGAATAGATCGGGCGGATTTGCACCTTCTTACAACCACTATGTCGCGTACAAGTTTGTTGGGGTACAGCTGTGAGAGCTGCTACTTAGGATGAAACTTGGTTTGTGTTAATGACATACACTTCGTGAAATATGCAAGAAACGAGGCTTTTTTTCTATTGGGATTCTTCTGCTGGTCTTTGGGCCGCCAGTTGCTTTATAATTTTGTTGAGGATTCGCCAACTCACGTGGCACTGTCGATGATTCGCCCTCAGCCACTTCAGGTGAGCCGATTTTCTTCAATAATAGCCACTCATGCTGAAGATAATCTGGGGGAAAGAACGAAACTATTACAGACGATCCCGTCAGAAACGCCCAACAGCAGCACATCAGAAAGAACTCACGGAAGCCTTCATAATTTTATACAAGCGGAAATTTCATGAATGTGACTTCTCTCTGTTGGCAAAGACACTCCTTCAGTAGCTGCCAAATAGTGACGTTACTGATGTGTACTAGTTCTTTGTGAGTCTCGGGAATTTTCATTGAAGCAGTTATTTGTATCCTGCCAAGTCCTTCATAATTTTGTACATATTTAAGCTGCATGGATAACTGTTTCCTTCATAATGGACAGCGGTATAAAAAACATTCTACGCCAAGTCAATTACTCATTTTTCAAATGCACATTTAAAGCTGGCTCACACCAACATCCTTAGGCGGTAAATTATACAGTTGCATTTTATTTGTGATTAGTGAGGAGTATAAACGACTTTTTACAGCGAAAAGCCTATGGAAGGACTGAATTCAGTAATAAGCCGAATGAAAACATGTTATGTGGCGTTATGGACTGATAACCAAAAATTTTCTACAGAAGTGCAGTGGAATAATGACAAAGTGAAGTTAAACCTGAATGAGTTTCTGTTTCAGAGAGAGAGAGAGAGAGTGCGGTACGTCTAACTAGGATCTTGGAGTAATACAAATTGGGATGCCACATTATCTGTACAGGAATAAATCACAATGGACACTTCGCAGTGTTCGATCATGTGTCGAACACTACTCTTACTCTGTGTTAATGATGGCCCATTTTACTTGAATCAAGAAGTAGAGTTATTTCTTGTTGATGACATCGCCAATCTGAGCTAATATTTTTTTGTTTGAGCTACAAGCACTAATTGGTTTTAAGCAACTGACTAGCCTTATATTAACTTTGAGTTCACCCACTTTTGTACTTTCAGAAATAAAGTACCTCCTACTTATGTACTCTGTCAAACAAAAACAACAAACAGCATAGAATGACAAGTTGCTGGGTATGCATGTTGACGGAAACTTAAAATGGAAAGCTATAGACCAGCTAAAACGTTTAGGAGACATCTATTTTTGTCGTAAGAATAACTGCCAGCTTTGGGGACATGGAAATCAGTTAGTTAATTTAGTTTTATTGACTGTTGTAACGGGGAGCTATATTGGGGGTTTATCCTCACATAGGCAAAAAGTATATGTTGCACAAAAGAAAGTAGTGAAAATTTTGTGTGCAGTGTTCACACACGTACATCGTCTGTTTAATCACTGAGGACCGTTAATTACAAATACATTGCACAGTGAAGTAGATTTGTTCTCTCCAGCGGCAGTTGTCGGTTATATGTGGGGCGAAAATCACAGAGACTGATTAAGAAAAAACTCACGTGTAAAATATTTGTGTTAGTTAAGTTTTCGTCGAAAATGAGTGGAGAATATCAAGAAGGAGACTGCGGCTTTTCCGATGGACTGAACAACGATTAGTTACGCATATTTGAAAACTTACATTGGCAATTCGTTGGAGTCATCAATCCGGCCTGACGCGTTTTAGTTCTACAAATGCGCAGGAAAGTGCCTCGGCTCGGCAATGTTAATTGTGGTAATTGCTACTTTTGAACTTACACAAATTTCGCTCCTCTTTCGATGCGCCTATTAAAACGCCATTTCCTCCCTTGCTCACGTGCTAGTCATGTTATTCTGCCTGTGCAAGGGATAAGCCAGTGACGCGGATCTTACAGTCATTGGTTCATGCTTCCCGGAGCCTCCACAAACTCGAACAAACACTCCTCGAAGAAGGGCGCTCTTATTTATACATAACTCCGAATATTTTAGAATATTAAATTAATAAAGAAGTTACAGAATTATTTTAGAGAACGTAAGAGAGAATAAATTTTTTGCAGAAAGCAAGACACATACCAGCAACATTTCAGTTCACATTTAGCGCTTCAACTCACCAGACTGCAGCGAATAGCTGTGGCTTTGATCCTACTTTCTCCTAAAAGCTTTAACAGCCAATGTGTCGTACCAATTCGCACCAAAAACAAGGCGTCCTTTTCAGAAATTTTCAGTACGCTGGTTCCTTTAGACGACATAGTTCCATAACATGCAAATACGAAAAGCTCCGAGTACAAAAACCTTTACCTCCAATATATCACTTCCCGTCATTTTATTACAACCGTTCACGAGATATATTTCGAGATATTCTAATTGTGCCGGAACTTTGACGCAGTATATCTTCGTAGCATGTAAGATATAATGTAAAAACCACCAAATAAGTGCCTCAGCTGTAAAAAACGTAATGCAACATGGCGTCTCTCAATTGAAATGAAATCATCGTGTGGCATTTTTTGGCCGGGATATCCCCTTCGGCGTTCGGCCACCGTATAGCAAGTCTTTTTAGTTGACGCAACTTCGGTGACTTGCGTGTCAATGATGATGAAAATCATGATGAGGACACACAAATTCCAGTCCCCTGCCGGGAATCGAAACCGGGCCACCTTGCGTGGTAGGCTGTAACGCTACCGCTACGCTACGGAGGCTGACGCGTCTCTCAAACATTACCTGTAACCCAGTATATGATCCTGCTTCTGAATGGCAACGTTACTGACCACGAAGCAAAAATTTGACATGTTTACTTCTGCCTTACATACTTCGAATGCTCTGCAACTTGAATTTCGACGCTGTCTCAGAACTCCAGCAGCTCCGCGCTGACGTCCTGTGTTAGGACGACTGAAACCCCACTGTGCCTTCCTTCCTTGACTTGCTGCGCTGTGTGCATCAGTGTGACGTCAGTGGAAGGAGAGAGAGTGCCTGACCAGCCTGGAGTCCGGTGAAGCACGAGGCGCGGTCGCAGTGCCGGCCTGCTTCTTTGTGATTTCCGGAGGTTTTTCCTGGAGCGCAAAGCACAATACAGCACTGGGCGTTTCTTTGCTCCGCTCCCCGGCGGCCAGCACGCTGTGTAGGCACGCTCAGAGTCATCGATCCCTGTAGCACCTTCCCGGCTAGTCCTAGGTCGCGGCAGCGCGCCTCTACCGCTCAGCGCCTCGTAGCGCTATGGAAACTTACATAAGCATCGCGGGCTTCCCCCATAAAGATTTCCTCCAACCTTAAGAAAGAGAATTACAAAGTATGATCAGAGAAAACTAGAGAATTGTCGAGACATTTTAATGGAGAAAATTATCCGAACATACTACTACTTCAGCAGCAGAGAAACAATATCTCATGTCGTTGGATAGCGGGGCAAGTGGAAATATGGTGAAAGGAACAAGTAGGAGGGCTGCGGAGAACACAACGTGACGCAACGTGCCATACTCCTGCGGGCTGTCGTCTCGCTGTTGAGTGATATACATACAGGGAGTATCATAATTAATGGCGTAAACGCATGCAGTTGAAAGTACACGATACTAGAAGCAAAAAAGTCTCAGTAAACATAGGGTCGAAAATGCATACCTTAAGAGATATGAATAATTTTTCATCTTCGATACTGTGAATCAAATCTCTTCTACTGCAAATTCTTTGCTTTCCATATTTTGGGAAGTGGTAGTATGGACCAAAATAAGAAAAAAAATGTCCAGAAAACATGTGCTCTAAAACGCATACCTTAAAAGTTACGGGCACTTCATCATTAGAAGAGTTGTGTTTCAAAGTAGCAAAGATGAACAGGTGCTCATAGCTCTTAAGGAAGGCATTTTAGAGCACATGTTTACAGGACTTTTATTCTTGTTTTGGTTTATACTACCAGTCCCCAAAATACTTGCAGTTAAGAGATTTATTTTCAATTGTATGCGTTTACGTCATTAATTATGATACACCCTGCATACACCACAAAAAGCTCAAATAGAGGGAAATTCCCCACATTACTTCCTTTCTTGTCTCTCGTCGAAGTAAGTGGTTTTGTACGCCAGAGGAATCGCAGACTGGGGATCTGCTGCCGGAATATGAAGCCGTCTATTAATTTGAAAAATGTACTCGGAAATTGTGTGACTCTTGGTCCTGGATCCCCTAAGTATGTGGTGTTCATACACTAGAAAATACAAACCCTCATGACAAAACACAGTTGTCAATAAGGAATCCTGATAGAGTTACGGTGCCAAATACTATATACCTAGGAATGCATAAACAGTTTCATAGTAGATATAAGAGAAAGAAACATATATGAGTAATGTTAACACAGTACTTTGTGTAACTGTAATTGAGCTTACTTTAAATGATAGTAATAGGGTAGTTTGACTAGAAGAAGGGATCGGTTGGCAGGACACGTCCTGAGGCATCAAGGGATCACAAATTTAGTATTGGAGGGAAGCGTGGAGGGTAAAAGCCGTAGAGGGAGACCAATAGATGAATACGATAAGCAGATTCAGAAGGATGTAGGTTGCAGTACTTATTGGGAACTGAAGAAGCTTGCACAGGATAGAGTAGCATGGAGAGCTGCATCAAACCAGTCTCAGGACTGAAGACCACAACAACAACAATAGGGTATTATGTTCAACATGAAAGAACTATCATGACTTGTTGATCAGCCTACTCACTCAATAATTCGGCAGTTCATTATAACTACAATAGCAAATGTTAAATTGTTATGTTACTCCGTAAAAATTGCTATTTTTATTGTTGCGGTGTTAGAGTCAAGGATTTAAGTATTACATAGACAAATTTAAATGTATTTCAAGACCTTCTCTGTTGCTCGCATTTTTGTTTTGAAGACAAGCGTCTGTACGTCTAACACGCCAATCAGTCTGGTCCCGGCTCTATCTGATACATACCCACAGAGCGAGAGATGGTTCAAATGACTCCAAGCACTATGGGACTTAACATCTGTGGTCATCAGTCCCCAAGAACTTAGAACTACTTAAACCTAACTAACCTAAGGACATCTCACACAGCCATGCCCGAGACAGGATTCGAACCTGCGACCGTAGCAGCAGCGCGGTTCCGGTCTGAAGCGCCTAGAACCGCTCGGCCACAGTGGCCGGCTACAGAGCGACAAGTTAAGTGTTTACCTCGCAGAGTAATTCTTTAATTTCGTGAGTGTTTTTCTGTGTATCAAGTTTAATCTCACATTTTGTAAGTGTAAATACATTCAGCCTGTAGCCCAGTTATCATTTCTTCTAAACAGCCAGCTATATAAATCATTAAAGCACACGCCTCCATTGGTGACACGTCAAAAAAATGGCTCTGAGCACTATGGTACTTAACATCTATGGTCATCAGTCCCCTAGAACTTAGAACTACTTAAACCTAACTAACCTAAGGACAGCACACAACACCCAGCCATCACGAGGCAGAGAAAATCCCTGACCCCACCGGGAATCGAACCCGGGAACCCGGGCGTGGGAAGCGAGAACGCTACCGCACGACCACGAGATGCGGGCTGACACGTCAGGAGGGTAGCAAGTTGCATACCTACGATTCTGTTTATTTTACGGTTTACTTCTTCATTTAGACATGCTACGATGGGCGAGATGTTTGCCTGTTGTGTGCGGATGCAGGAGGAGCTGGCTGCAGTTCGTGAACAGCTGAATGCGCTTTTGGCTACAATTTACCGCCTTCACGCTGCTGGTTCAAATGGTTCAAATGGCTCTGAGCACTATGGGACTTAACATCTATGGTCATCAGTCCCCTAGAACTTAGAACTACTTAAACCTAACTAACCTAAGGACATCAGACAACACCCAGTCATCACGAGGCAAAGAAAATCCCTGACCCCGCCGGGAATCGAACCCGGGAACCCGGGCGTGGAAAGCGAGAACGCTACCGCACGACCACGAGCTGCGGACTTCACGATGCTGTCTCGAGGTGTAGCGGTGGCGGAGAATCCGGTGCGTCGCATGGGATACCCCAGGTGTGGCTTGGTTCTCCTACGGGCTTTGCTGCCGAGGCACCTCCTGTTATACCCGAAGAGGTGGATCCGCTCTCACCGCAGGTTAAGTGGCGAGTGCAAACGCGTTGGCGTCGCTCGAGGCTGAGGGTCACTGTGGAAACAGGCCTCTGTCCTCGCCCATTCTCCCTCTAAGGGAACAGGTGGTCATTCGAAACTTCCTGGCAGATTAAAACTGTGCGCCCGACCGAGACTCGAACTCGGGACCTTTGCCTTTCGCGGGCAAGTGCTCTACCATCTGAGCTACCGAAGCACGACTCACGCCCGGTACTCACAGCTTTACTTCTGCCAGTACCTCGTCTCCTACCTTCCAAACTTTACAGAAGCTCTCCTGCACACTCCGCTGCAGAGTGAAAATCTCATTCAGATGGTCATTCGTTCAACATGGTCAGAGCAGGTACATGTGGACAGGGGTTTGCTAGTTACCGGGAACTCCAACATTATATGAGTTATGGAGTCTCTTAGGAAGATAGCCTCTATGGTAGGAAAAAAGGCAATGTGTAGTCGGTATGTCTACCGAGGGACCTCTTCCGAGATGTGGGGGTGGCCTTGCCTGCGACTATCGAGCGTGCAGGGTGCAGTCGTCTGCAAGTTGTGGGTCACGTCGGCACCAACGACGCCTGTCGCATGGGTACTGAAGTCAAACTCTCTTCATACATGCGACTGGCGGATATGGTAAAGACTGTTGGCCTCGTGCTTAGGATGCAATCAGAATGAAATCAGAACTCGCAAACTACAGCATTATTTCAGAGTTAATCGCGTTACTTTTGTTTGGAGCCGAGTGGAAGGTCTCAATCGAAAATTTCGTGGACGCTGGGACAGTTTTAGTTGCAGTTTTCTGGATCTGCGTTATCAGGGGGATATTTATAGGACACCACTTAATAGTTCAGGGGTGTACTACACAACTGAAACAGCTACTTGAGCAACAGAGTACTTGTCGAGTGCACATTTTTTTTACGGTATTCTGATGAACACTCCATCAGTTGACACGCAGACAGCGATGACAGAATGAGTTCTGAATAAAGAGACTTCGACTGTAAAATTTTTAAAAGCAAACCGTCGACGTAATCGTAACAAAGATACTGAATTTACTGCCCTCCAGGAAAGTTCTCGCACTCATTCTTTGGACCGAGAGCTAGCTGAAACCCGAAGTAGAAAGCTTATTATTATTATTATTATTATTATTATTATTCAGAAACATACAGGTACATGTACATACATCTTACACAGTTATGATTAAATTACTTTTGGCTAAAACTTGGCCACTTCCAGTGCATTCTATATTGTTTGTTGATGTTAATCTTCTGTACAGGAGACTGGGCACAATCGGCACCGAAGCATGTGCCGAACTGTCTATTCCTCTCCACAGTCACCCTGAATATAATTTGGATCAATGTATCCCCATCTTGCCAAGCTAACTTTTGGTTTTCCAACTCCGGATCTGTCTATTCAGGGTCTTCCAAGTTGTCCATTTCACGTCATGGCCTTGAGGTAAAGCTTCAACAACACTTTTTCCAAGAAGGGGGAAGGTAGGTCGCAGCCCTCCATAGTTGCAATCTGGCTTTTTCAGCAGTGGTTGCAAGTTCCTCTGATGTCCCAAGGAAACTCTTCCTTGACTTCACTCGTTGCGCATGCGGTTCATGCCCATACAGAGGATGGGTAATTTCCTGTTCCACTGCCTTTCTTTCCTTGTACGCAGCTATCTCTCTTCGAACAAGTGGTGGTGCTATTCCTGCGAGATGGTAAAGCCATTCGACTGGAGTGGATTTCAAGCAGCCTGTTATAATTCTGCAGATTTCGTTGAGAGCTACATCCACCTGTTTGGCATGAGTTGAATTACACCAAACAGGACAGACATACTCTGCTGCAGAGTAGCATAGTGCCACTGCAGATCTGATTGTTTCAGGTTGACTACACCACTGTGATCCGGCCAATTTCCGTAGGAGATTGATCCTGGTGGAAACTTTCGACTTGAATTTCACACCAGATACATATATCGAACGTATATCGGAAAGCCAGATTGTCTCTTGTGCGACAGTGAAGTTATCTGCTCGCGTATAACAGGTCTAGGAGAAACCAAGTCAATTGTTGGATGTTTTTACCGGCCAACCTATTCTGCTGTGACAGCTCTAGAGTTATTCAAAGAAAGTCTGAGGTCAGCAGCCTGTAAATACCTAGATCACGCAATACTAGAATGAGATTTTCACTCTGCAGCGGAGTGTGCGATGATACGAAACTTCTTGACACATTGAAACTGTGTGGCGGACTGAGACTCGAACTCGGGGCCTTTGCCTTTCACGGTCAAGTGCTGTTCCAACTGAGCTACCCAAGCACGACTCACGACCCGTCCTCACAGCTTCAATTCTACCAGTACCTCGTCTCATACCTTCCAAACTTCACAGAAGCTCTTCTGCGAACCTTGCAGAACCACCACTCCTGGAAGAAAGGATATTGCGGAGACATGGCTTAGCCACAGCCTCGGGGATGTTTCCAGAATGAGATATTCACTATGCAGCGGAGTGTGCGCTGATAGTGAACTTCCTGACACATTAAAACTGTGTGCCGGACCGAGACTCGGGACCTTTGCCTTTCTGCAAGGTTTGCAGAAGAGCTTCTGTGAAGTTTGGAAGGTAGGGGACGAGATACTGGCAGAACTGAAGCTGTGCTCGGTTCTTCTCGGAAGTATATGGAAAAGCGTGACATTTCATTTAGCATTGTGGTATGCCATTTTGCGGTCGTCTCAACTGAGTTCAGCAGGATGGTGGTGTCAGCACTGTTCACCCTTCAGTGTTTGTTTGCGGTATGAAGGACGTTCACAGGTCCAGTGGCTGTTTGCACAAAAAAGACAATCTTATGATCTATTGTCACAATCATTTAAAATGAATGGGAATGATAGAAGAGAGGGATGAGAATTCTCAGTTGGCATTAGCGACGGGTCTGTTCATTTCCTAAGGAATGGCGTTACAGTACCATGCAGAAAGAATTTAAACTTGTAGATGACAATGAAAGAGCAAAAAATTACAACGATGGACAAACGGGATTCATTGTTTTATACATCAAGAAGTGCTTCGTAAATTTGGAGGCATGGAATGCTGAAGCAATTGGTGAAATGGTGGTATGAATAGCAAAATTTCTAAAGCCACACCTATTACTCCATGTTTTCTATTTTAATTGGCAACAGTTTTCAATAAAATGAACGAAGAGCTTGAAGACTTCACCTATTGCTCAAAAGTGCGTTGGTTAAGTCAAGCGGCATGCCTGGAAGCATTTTTCGATTTAAATCTAGCTGCTGGTCAATTTCTGAAAATTCGAAGTTTGTTGTAAGGTCTTATGGGACCAAACTGCTTAGGTCATCGGTCCCTAAACTTACGCACTATTTAATCTAGCTTAACCTAACTTACGCTAAAGACAACATACACACACATGCCCAAGGGAGGACTCGAACCTCCGACGGGGGGAGACATTCGGACCGTGACAAGGCTCCAAAGACAATGGGGCTACCCCGAGCAGCTCAATTTCTGAGGGGAATTAGAATATCCAGAATAGATTACAGACTTCGCGTTTTAAGTGGACTTGGCTGCACACTGTCCACAGTACACAGTCTGAAATTTGGCATCTGCCTGTTGTCCATCCGTACTTCGCAGTATTTGGTGCGAGAAAGGGACCAGCTAAGTTTGACACGAGTGATACTTTCTAAAACTTATTTCTGGTTTGTTGGGGGATGCGTTTAGAAATAAAATCGCGTTGTAGAAGGGGCACATTCTGACAAAGAAAGTCCAGTTCCGTAAGCTCACTGGCCTTAAAGAATGTGTGAGGTTTGAAGAATTTGTTATGGCCGGGCAAGAATTACAAAGATAGTTCTATAAAGCTTTAGAGGACACGATCAGTCTTACATCTGTTTTCAAAACCGTTTGCCGTTTCAGTTGAAAGTGTCCCTGCGCATGTGCAGGGGTAGTTACAGATACAATTACAAATCTTTTAAGTTAAAAGTGCCCAGGACGTCTTTATTGCTTTCCTTAGGTAGATTTTCCAAGTCTGCATAATGAGATTGCAAAAGTACTACAATATTTCGATCGACATATTCGTGTGGAAGACCTGTTCTCGATTATTTAACTAAACAAGTCACGATTACGTGTCATCTTGAGTGTGAAACTCGGTGAAAATGTCTCCGTTTGTCCGTATACTGACAGTCTCTACAACATAAAAATTATATTATGCCTTCAGCACGCCAAAAATACTGATACGACTCGCCTCTTCGCCCTCGGACAGCGTGGCTTGGCGGTGGGGGAAATGTGAAGCAAGGCTGAGTGATTTGGCATTCGGGCAGCGACATGGCTCACGAGCCAAAATCGTGGCCACCCCTCGTCAAAGGCTTTCATCCAGTCACTCGTTCACCAGTCTCATTTGGCAGTTGAAGATAGCAAATTTCGCTTTTAAGAAATCGTTCACGCAGGAGAATCGTGTAAACTTAGCGTCGTTTGACCATCCAACAGACTTCCGTATGGATGACATAGTAATAAACATCCCGGGCACAGAGAAACAACTGAAAGAATTGAAAACAAATAAGTCGCCAGGTCCGGTGCAGTGCCAATTCAGTTTCACAAAGACACACGCCATTGGCCCCTCACTTAGCTTGCATTTATCGAAAATCTCTCGCCCAGCGCAAAGTCCCAAGCAAATGGAAAAAAGCGCACATGGCTTCTTTATATAAGAGGGGTAAAAGAACGGACCCACACAATTGCAACCCAAATCTTTAACATCGTTTTGGTGCCGAATTCTCGAACGTATTCTCAGTTCGGATATAGTAAGCTTCTTTGAGACCGTGATACTTATGTCCCCGAAATAGCAAGGTTTTAGAAAGCATCACTTGTGTGTAACTCAGCTGGCCCTTTTCTCACATCAGATACTGCGAACGACGAATGGGCAGCAAGAAGGTGCAGTATTTCAGACTGCATACTTATTGGATACAGGTTCCTCCTTTTTTGCAAAACACTGTTTTTTCTTGTCATCCAAACACGTTTCAGTACCTCTATGGCATCATCAGTGGGTTTTGTTTATTGGGAAACTGTGAAAGTGAACATATTTTAAGTTGTAAGTTATCTAACAAAATAAGGCCTAAAAAAGTTTTCGTTCGTTTCTATTCTTACCATGATTTTACATTATACGGTTTTGCAGGACCGTCTGCAAGGTATCCTACACTGACAGCTTTTCATCTGCAATCCAAAAGATGTAAATGTGAATTTTATCAGCGAGTTAACCTATCCCTTGATTTCTTAAAAACGTGATTTTGGTGTGGCAATGTTCATTGCGTACATATTTGTTATTGCTTACCTTTTGTTGTGACTGATCCTTCTTTCTTGTTCCAAGGGCACTGCACACACGTATTAAATTCCCCAGCAAGCTCTACAATAAATACAGGAACACTTTAATAAAAATTTCTTAAGAGAACCCTCAACATACAGCTTAATAAAAATTGTCTAACTCGTAATTACAGACAATATAAAAAATTCTGTGAATAGCATGTCATCTACACAAAGTAAAGTGAAAAGGAAAGCAGAGATTATGTGGCTAAAACACGAAATTCGGGAACTATATGCTAAAAAACAGTTGCTGTATAATGAACTCTACAAAAGACATTTAGAATTGGCTAATAAATTCGCAGTGTCAGCCCAGTCTGAGGAAATAACAGAGAGAGAAAAGACACACATACAGCAAATAATGCAAGAAAAACAGGACAAAAAATGAACAGTCAGAAACAGCTCAAGCACACCCACTACAAACTGTCATCATAATCGAAAACATCAATGCCATAACAGAATCATCAACCCGACTGATATTAATCTCAAAAAGCAAGAAAAAATCCTACTGGAAAAAGGACCTAAACACAACATTAATAGAAACATACCACACAAAACAATAGAAGAACTCATAAAAGAATCTGAACACATCACAGAACAACAAGAAAGACGGAGTACACCAAATGTTGATGTAAACTGAACAAGAAAACTAGTTGCTGCGGAAATGACACAGATAATCAGAAAATCCACCATAATCTCTAATGGAAAACACCAGAGGAAACCACAGTCAACAAGCGAAAACAAAAATTAAAACGAAACAAAGCCATACTAACAAGGGCAGACAAAGGAAACATTATTGTGATTATGAATGAAAAGGAATATATAGATGAGACATTAGAGCTTCTGATGGACAACAACTTCACCAAACTGATCAGTGACAAAACAGCAAGGTATCATAGAAAGATTCAGTAAACACTGAAAACATCAAAAATACATCTCAAAAGGCCAGATAATAAAATGACACAATAAAGTCCGAAGAGACCCACTCGTAGACCCCCACCAAAGATACATAAAGATAATACTCCTTTAAGACCACTGACTAGCGTCAGAAATGCTCCATCATCCCAATCATACCATCTAGACCAGCATACAGACAAGTCACGAAAGAAAATATACACTTCTGTAAACAATAGGAATCTAGAAAACTCAATGGAACTAGTAGAAAGAATCAAGAACATAGACATACCAGACACAGCAAGCCACATATCATTTGACGTCACATCAATGTACACTTGCAGTGCAATAAATGAAACAATCAGCATCATCATACACAGACTAAAAGAATAAGGAAGCACACCAGACTCATGAGTTAATGAAACAGCAACCACACTTTGTTCCCAACATCAAGGACTGCCGATGGAATCATCAATTAGAGGCCTCCTGGCTAATATATTCATGAACAACTTAGAGAACAAGAGCTTCACACACTTAATAAAACCAAAAAAGTACGAAGTTATTTACTGGTACCATTATTTTGATGACATAGTATGCCTGATTAATAAACCACACACACACACACACACACACACACACACACACACACAAATTCACTTCACATTAGAAACAGGAAGCACAGTAATTTTCTGGTTCTCACCATATGAAAAACAAACAACATCCATGATTTCATGATGTTCAGGAAACTGCCAACTACGAGCACCACCATTCGCAATCTGTCGAACTACGCTATGGCATACAAACAAGAAAGCTTCCGGTTCATGCTCCACAGATTGGACAGAGCATCCATAAGTAAACAGAATTACACATAGGAGCTAGACAATAAAAGAAAGAGCAGAGGAAAATGGTTACAAACCCCATATGATAGAGAAATTAAAACAACAAATTTGTAAACAGAAAAAGAATTAATGCACCACACCCACACACACACACACACACACACACACACACACACACACACACACAAAACCATACAAAACACACAAATAATGACCACATACAAGACACAGTAGGGCAACAAATAACACAGAAAACCAAATGGCACATACTCACCTACAATAACAAAATTCACAGGAGACACCCATATATAAATTCAACAGATCAGGAATATGTCAGCCGGCCGGTGTGGCCGTGCGGTTCTAGGCGTTTCAGTCTGGAACTGCGTGACCGCTACGGTCGCAGGTTCGAATCCTGCCTCGGGCATGGATGTGTGTGATGTCCTTAGGTTAGTTAGGTTTAAGTAGTTCTAAGTTCTCGGGGACTGATGACCACAGATATTGAGTCCCATAGTGCTCAGAGCCATTTGAACCAAGCCAGGAATATGTCAACTCACATGCGACACTTGCTAATCAGTATACGCAAGACAAACATAGAGGAACTTTAAAACAAAATACCCAGAACAGCTCAGAGCCCTAAAAAGTAGCAACACCCACAGAACATTTGTTGACCACCTACTAGCCGATAATCACAATCCCACTCAATGGGAACAGACTTAAAAATGCTGAAATCGAGCCGCAGCCTGTACCACAAACTAATAATAGAAGAAAACTTTCACAAACAGAAGGCAATAGCAGAAGGTAAACAAGTTTTGAATGAATTCACTACGCTCTGTAAAAGCACATTATTTAAAACATTAAAGGAACTGTACATAAAGGGCAACACTAACAATAAACAAAATTCAGATTCCTCACCAAACCCACTCGAGAACAAATGAACACGGACTGGGTTAGGACACACAACAACATCGTCTACATCGAGTTTTGGTAAATAAAAAAGCGACTGCAAAACTGAAAATACGCAAAGCACATTTAAGATGTATGTGCAGTGCCATCGGAACGAGAAAGAAACACCAGTCACAACAAAACGTGAACAATAACAAATATGTACACAAAAATGTTGCCACATGAAACTCACTTTTTAAAAGAATCAAGGGATATGTTAATTCACTGATAAAATTCACATTTACGTCGTTTGGTTGCAGACGACAAGCTGTCAGTCCAGAACACCATACAGGTAGTCCTGCAAAACCGTATAACGTAAAATAAAGGTAAGAAGAGAAACAAACAATTACATAAGATGCAACCAAAAATATGTTCACTTTTGGCGTTGTGCAATAAACAAAGCCCACTGGTGATGGCACAGAGGTGCTGAAACATGTATGGGTAACAAGAAAAAACAATGTTTTGCAAAAAATAATTTTAAATGCAAACATGGCGGAAATACAAGGTCTGAAAAATCCCAAAGATGATGACTGCATACTGTTAACTAACATATGGAATAAGTTCCCAGATATGTAAGTGCCTCGAAGACTTCTGAAGTAATGGAACCCAGTGTGTTATCTCCTACGGCGAGTATTCATCAGAGACAAACGTGTCGTCAGCAATGCCTCAGGAACGTGTGATAGAACCGCTATTATTTTCTGTATACATATATGATTTAGTGGAGAGCGTGGGTGTACGGTAAGGTGTCGAAGTTAAGCGACTGTAGAAGACTTGTACAATTTATAGCTGGTGCGTGAATGGCAGCTAGCTCTAAACGTAAGTTAATGCGGATGAATAGGAAAAACAAATCCGTAATATTCGGATACAGCATTAGTAGTGTCGTCTTTGACAAAGTCACGTCGTTTAAGTATCTGTGTGTAACGCTGCAGAGCGATGTGAAATGGAACGAGCATTTGAGGATTGAGGTACGGAATGCGAAGTGGAAGCAGATTAGGAAAGTGTGAATCATTTATAAGGGGGAAGCTAGTGTGACCTGTTCTTGAATATTGCTCCAGTGTTTGGGATCCACAGGGAGGTCGGTTTAAAGGGAGACATCGAAGAAGTTCACAGACAGGCTGTTAGTTTTGTTGCCGGTAGGTTTGAACAACACTCTAGCATTACGAAGGTACTTCGGGAACTCAAATGGAAATTTCTAGAGGGAAGGCGATGTTCTTTTCAGGGTGCACTACTGATAAAATTTAAAGAACCGGTATTTGAAGCTGACTGCAGATTTTACTGTCGCCAAAATAGATTTCGCATAAGGACCACGAAGATTAGATTCGTGGAAATAGAGCTCCTACGAAGGCATGCATACAGTCGCTGTTTCCTTGCCCTGTTTGGAAGTGGAACAGGAAAGGAACTGACCAGTAATGGTTCAGGGTACTCCCCGCCAAACACCGTACGGTGATTTAGTAGACTTTCCCGGCGTAATAACTTCTGATATTCTTCACGGGTTTGCAGCCGGATCATGTCGTCGTCCAGACACAATATTTCGGCGGACCAGCTGGCCGCCATCTTCAGGTGATTTAATGCTAGTGCACTGCCTCGCCGGAGCTGAATTCCAGCCACAACGACGGAAACCTTTACACACCATGCACGAAGCACCGCGCGTGCGTGAGATGATGGGCAGCGCCTCCTTGCGGCAAGTAGACATGCAACGCGCCGGTGGGAGAAGACGGCAGAAACGATAAATCGCAACAGCACTAGTTGGAAGAATCCAGTGATCGAAAAGAAGACCGTTGTTGTTTAATGTCGGACAAATTCGGATTCCATATCTTACTTAGAGGAAAACCTTTATCCCTGTTAATAATATTACTGGATAATCTAATTTCAATGGATTCTTTAAGAACACATTCCAAATAGCGAGAAGCAGGAGAGATCAATTGTGACTTGTCATACATCATCCTGTGTCCTTCGTTAAGGCGATGTTCCGCCACTGCCGACTTCTCAGGCTGCAACAACCGAGTGTGCCGGTGATGTTCCACGCGCCGGTCCTGAATAACTCGAATAGTTTGACCAATATGCTTCTTTCCACAGTGACACTGAATTCCATAAACCCCGGGCCTCCTGAAGCCCAAATTATCTTTAACTGAGCCAAGAAGGGCTCTAGTATTGACCACCGGCGTAAATACACCGTACGGTGGCTTGTGGAATATGTCTGCAGATGCAGATTTAGAAATAGATAATGACTTATAAAATATAACTTAACGATACATATAAATAAGAGTCATAAATGATTGGAAAGAATATTAAATGAAAATAAGTGAGGAAAAAATTGTGTAAAGTTGCTTCTAATGTAGATTTCTCTTGATGTCCTTCGATTTGCGGCTACCTCACTATGGCTTCGAGTTTTGCCTGCATCTTGTGGGAGAGAACCTGCATCTAACGCCAACTGTGAATTTTCTGGAAATGTTATCCCTGTTTAGACTATTTCTGCTCTATAGTATGAGTAACCTTCCAGATAGCCAGCACAACTCTGTACGGATTTCATACATAATGTACTTGGTTCCAGTTACCATACATTTCAATTTCAGTATCTTAACTATAATGAACCGTCCCGTTTCTGAGTGATTCCGCAAATCAACGAGTTATCATAAATTTACAATAAACTAAATTACAATTATATTAACATCTCTAGCAAGTGTGTTTCTTTCGCTAACATCTACTTAAATTGGCGTATTCATTCCTAGATACATGGTGTGTAACAGTGTTCAGTGGCTTAAATGTATCAGCAATCATAATAGCTTCTGTTTGACCTCAGGACGTTCATATTTTCTAGTATTTGAATACCACATGCTCTGACGATCCGAAACCATCAGTCACACAATTTCCGAAAACGACACTTTTAAAATTAGTGTCTTTATACTTTGGCTGGAGATCGACAGACTATGATTCCTGTGGAGTGGAAATCACTTTTTTTGATCAGAGAGAAGAAACAGACTTAAATGGGGAACTGCCCTCTATTTGACTTTTTTTGTGGTCTTCCTCTCCTGCGCCAACCTCTTCATCTCACACTAATACTTCCAACCTACGTCCTCAATTATTCGTTGGAGGTATTCCAGTCTCTGTCTTCCCTGTAGATTTTATCCTCTGCATCGTTCATGGAAGTTACTCCTTGATGTCTTAACAGATGACCGACCATCTTGTTCTTCCTTCATGTCAGTGTTATCCATATGTTAACCAATTCTGTGGAGAATCTCCTCTTTCATTTGTGTATTACTCCATCTAACTTTCAGCATCCTTCTATAGCACCACAACAGCTTGGGCCCTCCTCTTTTCTGGTTTTCCCACAGTCTCTGATTCACCATCTTACAATGCTGTATTTCACACGTACTTTTCTGAAATTTTCTCCTTAGTTTAAAGAAGACTTCTTTTAGCTAGGGGTGCATTCTTCATCGGTGTTAATCTGCTTCTTAGGTCATCCTTGGTTCGTTCGTCAAGTGTTATTTTCCTTACAAAGTAGCAGAATTCTTTCATTTCGTCTACTTTGTGCTCCCTAGTTTTGATCGTAAGTTTCTCTTACTCTTCGTTTCCTCTCAATCTATATTTTTCACTGTTAGTTGTCCGCCCTGGTAGCTGAGTGGTCAGCGTGGCAGACTGTCAATCCTAAGGGCCCGGGTTCGATTCCCGGCTGGGTCGGAAATTTCCTCCGCTCAGGGACTGGGTGTTGTGTTGTCCTAATCATCATCATTTCATCCCCATCGACGCGCAGGTCGCCGAAGTGGCGTCAAATCGAAAGACCTGCACCAGGCGAACGGTCTACCCGACGGGAGGCCCTAGCCACACGACATTTCCATTTATACTGTTAGTTTCATTCAACACATCCTGCAATTCTTCTTAAATTTCACTTAGGATAGCAATGATGTCAAAAAACCTTTTGACTGATATCCTTTCGCACTGATTTTAATCCCACTCCTCAACCTTTCTTTTATTTCCATCATTGCTTCTTCGAGGTGTGGTAAAACATCGAACAGCCTCTGGAATCCAGCCTGTGATTTTAATGTGTAGCTGTGTGCCTACTTCATCATTTTTTGGCCAGTCATTAGCCAGTCTCATTTATGTTTTATTATTTGCGTCTTTCTCTGAATGTTCCTTTTTCGTAAAAAATAATAGAATTGACGGTTAACATGATTTTACGAGGGCGTACTGTAGAGTAATGTCTATAAATTTTTTATGTGAAAACTATTAAAGCCTTTTAAATAAAACAAACGTCATTAACACTCTACATCTTTATTCTTCATGTCTAAGTATTTGCAACCGTCCGCCGCTGGAAAGTTTCGAAATGGAGTGTATAACATGGCCGTGTGTAACGTAAATATATCGGTGTGTGACGACGCAGAGTGCTATAATCGAGTTGCGAATTCGAAGAGTTGGGTTCATCCACCCATGAAACGCACTGTACTTCACCATGAAAATGCCAGACTGTACACGAGACAAAGCCCCTCAATCGTGTGAGTGGTGTACTGTGAACAGCGGGTAAATTGAACAGCCATTCGGCGGCCATTGTGGTGGTAAACTCAAACGTTAACTTTGAATGTATTTACGTCACCTTTGGTTATAACACATCTTGCTTTGAGTTAGTTCAGAAACGTAATGTCTTATTTAAGTACGTTACTGAAATATGGCTTTTTAATTTATGAACAAACAGCAGTGACTCGCTGTTTAAAAAATGCTCATAAATTAAGGATAATTGCAGAATGTGGTGCCACACAACGTGGCACTACACAAAACTGGCGCTAATAGCATAGGCACATAGGAAACACACACGACACCGATTTGTAAGTCTACAGTATTGGTGATAACTTGAGAAAACCGTCCCGAAACACATGTGCTACAAAGAGCCACTGTTTCCTGCGCATGTACCACGACATCAATATGGAATATGATAACCATGCACACGTAAACAGGCCGCACAGTGGGTTGGCATACTCTGGATCAGGTGGTCGAGGAGCTGCTGGGGTATAGCCTCCCATTCTTGCGTCAGTGCCTGTGGGAGCTCCTGAAGTGTCCAAGGGGTTTAAAGACGTGCCGCGATACGTCGACCAATAGCACGTGCTCGATGGGGTTAGGTCTGGAGAATAGACACTCCATTCGCCTGATAACTTCTGTTTCAAGGTACTCCTCTACGATGGCAGCTCGGTGGGGCCGTGCGTTATCATCCATCAGGAGGAAGGTGGGACCCACTGCACCCCTTAAAAGGTGGACAAACTGACGCCCCGATACACCTGACCTGTTACAGTTCCTCTGTCAAAGACATGCAGGGTTGTACGTGCAGCAATCATAATCCCACCCCACACCATCAAACCACGATCTCCATACAGATCCCTTTCAAGGGCATTAAGGGGTTGGTATGTGGTTCCTGGTTTACGCCAGATGAAAACCCGAAGAGAATCACTGTCCAGACCATACCTGGACTCGTCCGTGAACATAACCTGGGACCACTGTTCCAGTGACCATGTACTGTGTTCTTGACACCAGGCTTTACGGGCTCTCCTGTGACCAGGGGTCAATGGAATGCACCTTCCAGGTCTCCGGGCGAATAAACCATGTTTGTTCAGTCGTCTGCAGACTGTGTGTCTGGAGACAACTGTTGCAATGGCTGCGGTAAAGTATCGAGCAAGGCTAACTGCAGTACTCCGTGGCCGTCTGTGGACGCAGATGGTGAGATATCGGTCTTCTTGTGGTGTTGTACTCTGTGGACATCCCGTACTGTAGCACCTGGACACGTTTCCTGTCTGCTGGACGCGCCGCCATAATCTTGAGATCACACTTTGTGGCACACGAGGGACAACACAGTCACCATTAGCACGTCTGAAAATGTCAGCACACTTACTCGCTGCACCGTACTCTGCCATGCAACACACATCTGCGTATGTGGACGGCTGCGAGCGCCACCATGCGACGACCGCAGGTCAAATGCACCGCATGGTCATACCCCGAGGTGATTTCAACCCGCAAAGCGCCCACCAGGGCGTTGTTTCACCATGTATCAGCATTATCCTTAATTTATGAGCATGAGTGTATAAGAGGATACGGAACAAAAAAGGTGGCTTCCATGTTAGAGACCATTTATTCAATTATAATTTGTTACACATACGCACTGTATAAACGCAGCCTCAGCTACGGTATGCATGGCAGGGTCGATTGAGGAAGCAGGAAATCATGAAGGTCGTACGCGAAATATTTGGACACCAGACTTGAAGGAAAAAGTGATTAACACTGTGGAAGACGAGCGCCGTGTCAGTGCCAGGCAGTTGGCGCCAGTACAGGGTAAGCCAGACGGCCGTCTGGGACATTCTCCATGACAATTGTTACTACTCTTACCTCTTACAGCGCTCGCAGGGCTAACTAGCGACAGACTTTCCACATCGGGAGCAGTTTTGTTACTGGTTTCTTCAGCAGGTAACAACGATTCCGGAATTTGTGTCATCCCTGCTATTCACAGATGAGGCCACCTTTATGCTGAGTGGTACCTTCAACTTGCATAATAGTCATCTGTGGCACAGTATACAGGACCCCCATTGTATGGTGACAGCGAATTATCAGCATCGGTGCAGCCGGAATGTGTGAACCGGGATAATTGGCGACCATATTGTGGGCCCAGTCTTCCTCCCACCTCACCTAACAGGTCGGAACTATCGGCGTTCCTTGCTGGTGTCCTTGCCATTAATGATTCGAAGGGCTATGTGGCTGCTACATGACGGTGCTCCAGCCCACTTCGCCGTTAACATCCAGACGCTTCTCAATCGTGTTTTGTCCGGTCAATGGATCGGATGAGGAGCTGCAGTTGCATGGCCTGCTCGTTCACCGGATCTCAACCAGTGTGATTTCTGGTTGCGGGGCATCTCAAAAGTATCGTCTATTCCGAGCCGTTCTAGTTGTTGAGACACAGGAGCAGCTTATTCATGCCGCCTTTGACACTGCTCGGATGAAGTCTGGCCGATGTGAACGTGTGAGACAGAACACGCTTGCGTTGAGGTACATGAAAAGCATTTTCAGCACACACTTCAACTGGGGTTGCGTGGTACAGTACATATCATACCGCATGCTTTGAGGCACATGAAAACCATTTTCAACACATATAGTTACTCTGCCTGCATGGTACAGCGCATATTATTCCGCAGCCTCTGTAACAATGTATGACTGAATAAATGGTCTGTAGCATGGAAACGGTTCATTTCCGGACATAATTTAATTACACCGTTTTTTTTCCGTATCCTTTCATCGATCAATCCCTAGTGTTTGTACACAGTGGAGAAAAGGCATTTGAATTTTAAACTACATTATTACGGATTAAAAAACAACACCGATTTATTAAGATGCTGCATGAGCATTTCAGTATGACGTGTAAAATTGTATGTACCTGCTGCATGATGCAATCTAATCTTCAAGTAGGATGAAACTGTAGCCCGTACTAGTAACACAATGTGGTTTTCTACAAGTAAATTGTCTGGAACATGGGCATCTATTTCCTGAAATAGATTTAGGTGCTGTAATTTCCCCAGTACTTTAACCAGCACTACAAGTTGAACATTGCGTTTCGGTGCCTTTCCCCCATTTACAGCTTGTAGCTCCCTAGAGATAACTTCACACTGAGAACACACTGTTATAACACTTCGTGAAGGCTCTGTCAAAACTCCATTATCTCTTCTTCTCATAAACTTACATTTATTATAAATTAAATTATCATAATTTCCTAGAAGGGAAGAAATATATGTTGGACACATCACATCATCATCCACATATTTCACAATATAACCAGCTATGAACACTATAATATTTTCTGAGTGTTCTGTCAGAGTTGACAATGAATGTATACAGTCATGGTCTGATGCTGTATGTTTAGGTTTTCATTCAAATCAGGCACTATATTTTGCTTATTTTTTTCATAGTTCCACACAACTTCTTCCTGTTTTCTCCATTGATCTGTGTTCAGTTTTTCAAGGCCTATCCACTGTGCCAACTTATAACTAAATCTGAGGGGGGTGCCATGGGGAGGTTCCCTTGTTAGACTCGAGTTTACTGAAGAACTAAGCACTTGGACAGCTAATTTCACTTTCATTTTTTATCTCTGATATGAGACATGATATATTTTCAATCCTTTACCCAAAACTATGCCCTCCTCACACTGTAATTTTCTAGTAAAGCTATATGCTTTCACCTGACGACATTTCCATCAACATCTATCATCACCTTCATACCAGAATATAAATTTCTCGCTAATTTTGAAGTATGACATGCATAAAGCAATATAAAGCCTTGTTTTGAAGTGGTTTTGAGGCAAGTGTCAAGCTAGCGTTAAGACCATCAAATGTGAGGCCCACACACTTCAAATTATCTTCACACAAGAATCTGAGGGCATTCTGCTCCACACCAAACATTTCATCAGAGAACATACTGCTAACTAAAAGAATGTATTGGTATCTTTCAGTTAGTATTTATGTGCGCAAAAAGAAGAATTAATGCTTTCTTGGCTTCCTGTTACTCTTCATTTTGTACTCTAAAACCTCTATCAATATAACCAACAAACTGTTTCCCATCCCAGTATAATCATTTTTAATTGTCATTTTATAAAATGTTAAACACACATAAACATCACCATTTACATGTTTTGATCTTTCTGAAATTGCTGAAAATGCTTCAGCTGTGAATCCTAGCGTTCCATCTACAGAGCTGTACCGGCGTCTCTAAGTACTCGGGTGTGGCAAAGCTAAATATAAGAAATTAAGCACATATTCCTAAGCACATGGGAAATAAAAATACAGTGTCAATGAAAATAATTTCAGTTTATCAGAGTATCTACTATTCTTGCCAAAAAAAATTTCTCCTAACTACTCCCTACAGACACATCTGAAAAAGTCTCCTCAATGAGGAGACATTTCCTCAATGATTAAGTTTTTGGTTTGTAAATCAATCACAAGTTCTTTTAAGCACTTTATTTTCTCTTCTTGTATTTCACATTTCACTTTCTTTGCATACAATTGTTTTCGTAAGCTCCTAATCACACAGTTCCTCTTTTCTGTTATTTCACTGCACTGTCTTTTGTATGTCCTTGTACTTTTTTGCACTGAGTATGTGTGATCATTGTGAACAATGGCAGAACTTGTGGGTTTTGCTACCATTCCTTTTTCAGCCGTAGTAGCTGTAGTAGTGGAACTAGCTGATCTGCTTGACATATTTAAGGTTAGAAATGTATTTCTCCAAAACAGAAATATTTTCCAATTTAAATAGGAAAGTGAGAAACAAAATATTCTTATGCTAATTAGATAGTTGTCGGTTTCATGATTTATGAAAACAATACACATTACGACAAGCAATGCACAATGCACACATGTAAATAAAACTTCTTTGTAATAGAGTGAATGTTTACATACAAGATTATAGCACATTTTAAAACACACACACACACACACACACACACACACACACACACACACACACACACACACACACACACAATTTTTTTTCAGAACAGTTATGTAGAAACTTAATTAGCTTTAACTTATTATGTTTGCGTTTTAAGCACATTATTTCACTTTCGAGGCTGTGAATAATTTTATACTCGAGTATTTTGGAGCTTTCTGCGACACTGAGGTGGACTTTATAACGATAAAAAGCCTGATAACGCAGCTCTCCTATTACTTGCATCTCAGTCTCTTTAAAAGTTCGTGAATCGTGATCTATTTTCAAAGAATATTCTTAAGAATTCATATTATTTACTAGCGATTCATCAAGAACATTAACACATTTAATCACACTATGTAAGCATGGAAGTAGTTGCCAGGGAGTAACTGATGAAATCATGACCAAATTCCTTTTAACACATGGGAATTTTATTCACTTTAATAGCGTCTAAAGCATTTTTTAAAAGAAACTGATTTAAAATAATAATCAGAAAGCACCCTCTAAATATAAAAGTTACAATTTATTCAGAAGCAGAAAGAAACAAGTTTTGACTGTATGACCTTTTGGGAAGAGAACCTTGCCACTCCCTTTTGACACGGCCGTAGTTATGACCGCTCACAACAGCCTCTGAAAGACTACACTGGTACAAATCTGCAACACACCAGATAACTTTAAACTAAGAATTTTAACAATTTACACAAGCACACAAACTATGCTCCCCCCATAGGAGGGATGGAAATGGTACAAAATACTAACAATTAAAATATTAACCTTGCTACCGAAGGTGCAACTTGATTTTAACTTCTAAGAAAAGTCTTACGGTGAAAGGGTGGCAAGTTTATATACTAAAATGATCATTTAAATAAAAGCCCATGAAATGCAATCTTATATAAAATTTTACAAGGTTAGCCAAACAAGTTAAAATGCTCTACAGGACACACATACCGCCTATCAAGACCATAGGCAATAGTATCAAAGTTTCCAAAGATCAAAACATATTTCAGGTATTAGGCCGTTACACTTCAAGCAATAACTTCGTTAACACACCAAATCCGACAAACATGACAGGGGCAGATTCCCGAACAACCCGAACCGCAGGTTGTTCTAACGCGCCCCTACTCCACAAGGGAAAAACGGACCACCCAATTTATAAACAACCACCTTCCCGCGGGTGGGCAAACGGAGACGAATGGTGGGACGACCCCAAAGCAAAACGGCTGGGGACCTCACCAAGAAAACAAGTAGCATTTAACAAGAGTAAATCAAACAACATATCACCAATCACTTAACTTCTAATAAACTGCGATTTCTCGAGAAGACCTGGCGCAGCACTCCCAAATCGCTCTCCCGAACCGTCCGCTGCTAGCCGCTTCAACGGACGCAGGAAGGCGCGCCGATCTCCCGTCTCACGGCGTCGCAGCTGTCGTGGGTTGACTCCTATTGCTCTCGTGTCGGCCGCGAAGTCACTACCCCTCGCTATACGGCGCGGCCCACTGGACTCGCGTGGCGACCTCACATGCGCCGACGCTCAAGACGGACAAGTCATCTCGTGTCTCAGAGCGCGACCGACCAATCGATCGATCCAACCGCCAATGACCATTGCCTGAGCAAACTCGAGCAGACTGGCGGCCTAACGTGCAGACTCAGATGCAGGAACTAAGCTCCAACCGGGCGTCCACTCGCTGAGTTCTCTTACTGGCGGAGTGGAAAGACTCTCATTTTGCCGGCTTTAAAGGTTGATCCGAACGACAGACATACTAGCACTCCGAACGACAGACAGACACTGCCTAACAAATGCGGACGAGAGACAGACTAGCAAGCTGGGGACGAGAGACTGACCCAGACTCCCTGAATGGCGACCTCATAGCGCCCTTTAAATGCAAGTGAACAGGCAACCTTTCCCCTTTCGCACCAGTGGGAGACACCAAAGCTGCGATTGCCACAGCGGCGCCACCGTCAGAAACTGAGGGCGACTGCTTCACACTACGCGCTGCGGCGCGTTCTTCAAAACGGCAATTTTTACCACGGCTCAGTTCCATAGTTAAAACAAAACATCGATCACAAAAATTATTTATCTTCTGCTGAATGTGACTCAGAAAGATTGATGGAGCAGCATCATCTTTCAGACTTCTTCAACTTACATAATTCGCAAGGAAACAACTTGGTTTTCTGTCAGTTGGAAATCTTGCCTTCTGGCAGCGTGTAACCATTTTCGTAACAGCAGTGGTTTTGAAACCGGATATTATGTTAATATCATGTTGTAGGCACATTTATCAGGCAAGTGCGTTCACATACACATACCTGTGAAAGGTAACATTGGTCCTTTCTCTAGTTTAATTGTGCAGCTAAAAGCCGTGCAACTCTTAACCATTTTTCTTCTTGAATCTGGAATATATAGAGAGTACAAATACGAGTAACAAATGCAGTACGTATGTCCCAATGAATATATAGTGTTTGATCCGTGTATGTATGATCACAACTCTACTCACCAGACTCTTATCACCACCATGGTGTCCAGTCGAAGGTTCATAATATCCCGCGACTTCAGCGCCCTCGGGGAGTCTAGTTATCGTTAGAAGGACTTGGACCAGAGCGCTACGGCATCTACAACAATCCGACGGCTTGTGTTCACTGCCATCGATCGTCTTACATACAGTTCACACTTGATCCCATCAGATTTTGATTTAACAGAACACTTTCGAGGACTTCACTTCGACAGTGATAAAGCGGTGCAAGTAAAGACGAGGTTGTGGCTCCGTCAACAAACATTCTACAGTACCGGTACCTAGAAACTGATTTCTCGTTGGGAGAAATGTGCACGTCAGCAAGATGACTGAGAATAAATACGTAGACACGAGGGACCTGGCAGTCGTGCGTCCTAATCATCATTTTTGCTACGGGGAGGGGAATGGGAGAGGACGGCTGCGGACAACAGAGTTCTGACTGATTTGATGCGACCCGTCAAGACCTCTCCTCATGTGCCAATAATCTCTTCATCTTATGGTAGCACTTACGCTCGAAGTCCTCAATTACTTGTCTGGGTATATTCCAGTCTCTGTCTTCCGCTACAGTTTTTTACCCTCTACCGCTCCGTCTAGAACCATAGAAATTATTCCCACGTGCCTTAATACATGTCCTACGGTCATGTTACTTCTCCTTGTCAGTGTTTTTAATATTTTCCTTTCTTCGTCGAATTTCTGAAGAATTTCCTCATTTCTTAACTTACAAGTTCACCGATTTTCATCTTCCTTGTACAGCACCACATCTCAGGCGCTTCGATTCTCCTCTTCTCCGATTTTCCCACAATCCATGGTTCATTTCCATACAATTCGGTGCTCCAAACGCACATTCTCAGATTCTTGCTTGCACAGAAGTTAAGGTCATCATCGTCGAAACTTCTATTGAATATGTACGGAACGCTACAGGCAGAAGGTATGTTGTCTTAACACTATCATGTCCACCCCGGTAGCTGAGTGGTCAGCGCGAAAGAACTAAGGGCCTGGGTTCGACTCCCGGCTGGGTCGGAGATTTTCTCCGCTCAGGGACTGGGTGTTGCACTGTCTTAATCATCATCATTTCATCCCCATTGACTCGCAAGTTGCCGAAGTGGCGTCAAATCGAAAGACTTGGAGCTGGCGAATGGTCTACCCTACGGGAGGCCCTAGTCACACGACATTTACATTTTAACACTATCATGATGAACTATCGCTGATGTAGAAAAGAAAGGCGTTACCAAAAGACATAATAGACCTCTAAATCTGCAGAACTGAGAGCTATTGCTTATAATGCATTATCGCGAGACAACATCAAACACCGTATTAAAATTCTGTGTATCACTGGCGGACGGACGCCATATGTGGTAGATACCGTCCACTGCGCATTGTTGTTTTTTTAGGTCTACTTTATATCCGCTTAACTCTATCTGTCGCAATGTGACCAAGACACTTTGGAAATCGCACATCAACATTATTTACGTATTTCATGTTCTGTTGAGGGGTTTGGATGATTTCTTAAGTAACGGACCTGTAGACATTAGCAGGACATTTCTTTGTCTGTCAATAACACTCCATTGCCCGGGACTAAAAACGATGTTAGCGGATATATTTGTCCTTTCATTAAGAGAGAACAGCGCATTGTATTCGGACGTTTCTTCAAAAGTGCCCCTTTACGACGTCTGTTGTATGCTGGAGTCTCAGTGTTACGGGAGTGCCGAAAACGATGAACATTACCGTGGTGTGTTTTCAAAATAAATATCAAGATAATCTTTGTTGCACGACTCACCACCCACATCCACAGCTTCATCCACCAGTACTTCACTCTTACTTTCCAAACTTCACTGTTCTCCTGCATACTTTGCGGAACTAGTACTCTTGGAAGAAAGAAGTTTGGAAAATAAGAAGGAGGAAGTGGCGGAAGTAAAGAGCAGGGAGGGAGGGAGGGAGTGCGTCGTGCCAGCGTAGCTAAAGGCAAGGGTTCCGGATTCGACACGCCGACTGTCAAACATTTTAAGCTGCCAGGAAATTTTCGAATGCGTACAGTATGCTGCAGAGTGAAAATTGTTGATATAAGGATAAAGCTTTCAATGGTCCGTGTAAAGTGGAAATCCAGTATGAAACACAATATGGAAAGCGAACTGACAAAAAAGGAATATAAATGGTTTCGAGATTCGGTGTTGACATGGATACCCACTTTAATGACCGTTACCAGTGTAATATTATAACGAAAAAGAATCAGTGTTAGTTTTGAATAGCGAATGGTTGATTTTCTGTTAACATTAACGCCACTTAATGTCGGGAGGATTACCTTGGAAGTCCGCCAGTTCGCAAGAGCTGCGCGATTAGTATTTCTGACACATAGCTTTTCGCACTAGCATATAATTAGTGAACTTTTATGTTTATACCGCTATTAATCGTACTTGATATCACAATCACACCGCTGCAGAGATGTCAGGAACAGTGAAAGTAGTGGAGTCATTTGCCACAATGAAAAATGACCAAGAGCACAGGGCGTAGGATTAGCAATTTGCTTTTTTTTTTTTGATGAATCACATGAAATAAGACATACGAACTAGCGCAACAGAAGCAGCTAGTATTTTTCTGCGAAGGGTTTAATCTCACGTTTTCCACAACCTATGATGACCATGATGATGACGAAGATAACGGCCAGGATGACAATGTTAATATTCAGGTTTACGGCGCTTGACATCGTGGCTGTCAGTAACTTACTAGAATGCTGAGAAATGATCATGATTAGAAGGGTTAAATTGCACAAGATGAACTGAAGTCGCTGTTGATAGCACAGTATGTTTCTGGAAAATAAGTATAAATAAATAAATGAGTGGCTTCCAGTGAGGTGGAAGTCATTCGATCTGACCCCACCCTGGAGGGCTGAATGTCAGCTTCGCTGCTTATTAATTCACGTAGGTAGCGAGAGCTAGTTGGAGTGGTGTCCTACGAGACAGACACACTCCGGAAAAATGTGAGATGGAAACCGGAAAATCGAGCGTAATACCTACCAGTTAGTAGACAACTGACTACCTTGTGAGAAAAAGTGCCCACTATTTATTATGTAAAATATTTTATTGCACTATGCAACAAATTTTAACTTTACGTTTGTCCTTGTGCTCGATTTCCTGATTGTTTCTGCCCCAAAAGTATGAAAAATGCCCATTACGTTCAATAAATTTTGGTTTTGTGATGTACAGTTTGATTATATCTAATTTGATTTTTCTTTAAAATTGTAGGTAAGTGACTGCTTCTTGTGGTGAAAGTGTTGGTTCAAACCCGTATAGTGTTTTGTATAATCCATTCAGAATTTGTAGAGATAATAATAGACGTCCCAGAGATGGCATCGAGATCTTGCAAACATCTGGCAGACGCCTTTTGTTGCTTCTGCGTCCAGCCTGGAGAAAAAACGCACTCTGTACAAGCATCATCTAAAATGTGTGAGGCCAAAAATCGTATTTCGGCATTCCTGTTGGGGATCAAGGCAAACCCTGAACACCTCATTTCGCCTGTATAAGTTGTGAACTTTGGAAGATAAGGACGCAGTTAGTTTGAAACATGTGGACTGAGACGAACACAATGAATTCCACCTTTAACTTAACATTCTGTCCTGTTCCTTTGGAGGAAGGTACAGAGGCTGAAAAAGATGTGTAATGTTTGGTATACCAAGGATATGGAGACAATCTACTTATCATTCAAGCAATTTTTACTTCTGTACTGTGGACCCTTCAAAACGTAGAGCTGGCTAGAACGCTCCTGGTACCGTTTATCCAGGTCTTCTATCATCCATGGCCTCTCAGTATCACATAGTACAGACTTCCTGTACCCATTTGGTCTCAGAGGAAATAGCAGAGTTTTGATTCAGAAGAGAGTGAGAGGGAAAGGAAACAGCGGAGTTCTGATTCAGAAGAGAGTGGGCAGTCAGATCATGCAAACTTTGCAAAAAATGGCTCTGAGCACTATGGGACTCAACATCTTAGGTCATAAGTCCCCTAGAACTTAGAACTACTTAAACCTAACTAACCTAAGCACATCACACACACCCATGCTCGAGGCAGGATTCGAACCTACGACCGTAGCAGTCCCGCAGTTCCGGACTGCAGCGCCAGAACCGCTAGACCACCGCGGCCGGCCAAACTTTGCAGATTTTGACTTTGAACTGAAGAGGAATCCAAAATAACGTAAATGATTTGGTCATAGATCTTCGTCTGACCACGTCAAATGCTGATACTAAGGTTGAAGCAATGGGATCTATTGGATGCAAGTGTGAAAATTACAGTTCAGAGGAAGAGTCGTGAAATTTGCTCGGCTTTTTTTTATGTCAAAACGGTTTCTGTTTCTGTCATGATATTAATGGTTTGTTTGATGAAATTGGAAACATCTTGAAACCAGCTGAATGGCACCTCTTGATGGAGAGCTCAAAGAGCCTCAAAGCTCTGCTGTACGTAATGGGAATAAGTATCCCTCTCTTCGTAATGCATCTCAAAGAGAATTACAGCAGTATGAAGATATTGCTGCAAACATGAAGTATGAAGAGTACGGATTGTTATCGAGACTTCAAGATAGTGGAGTTGCAAATGGGTCCCCAAGGTTGATTTGCAGAGGCACAAAGGCACACTCCACCAAGCGACTCTGGCCTGCCGATTTATCTCTCTGAGGGGATACATTAAGTCATTTGGGATCCGGTTGTGGAAAGTAAGGAGGTGTTTATGCTGGAATTGAAGAATCAATTTGCAGGAGACCTAGATAAAAAGTTCTACAGGTTTCAAATACCCTGTAACTTTCTTCTCTAAGTTGTCTGCGGCAGAGGCCAAAGCATGGGACCACAAATAAAGATCCTTCAATGCAATAAATTTCCACGGTTGCATGATAAGAAGAGAAAAGCTGATAGGATCAACTTTATTGTAGATTTCAAGGTTTTCTAGGTAATAACAAGGCTGAAAACTATGAGCAACTCGTCCGGAAATTAGTGAAGAACTACAGTGCTATGGGCTGCAGAATGTCTCTAAGGGTCCGTATGCTTGGTGCTCAACTTGATACTTACAGTGAGAACGGTATATGCTGCAATATGAACACCGCTGCCGGGGACAGTATAGTGAGGATATGATGGAAGACGATGTTTGCGGGGTAATTCGTGAATGTGATTGCAAGAATAGAACTAAATCTCTAAAAACAACATACTTCTAAATATACGCTGGTATTTATTAGTACAACGTCTTTGCTACGTTCGATGCATTTCCAACCTTTTAATTGCGTACAACATAATCTTTTTTTTCTTGCTACTTGTAAGTGAATGAAATGGCAGATTGGACACTGTTCTAAATAAAAAGAAGCTAATGTTGTAAACACCAAAATCCTGGTCACAAAAATAAAGTTCGTGGTGAAATATTATATTTTTCCAGATTTTCAGACGTAAGGGGTGGGGGACATTGAAAACATTGACAAGAAGAAAGGGCAGTATGATAGGACATACTTAAGACGTCAAGTCATAATATCCGTGGTATCTAGGGACTGAGGACACTGGGTGCATTTAATGCTCTGATATGAAGAGGTTGACACTGAAGAGGAATTATTGGCCGGTCACATCAAACCAACCATGAGACTCATGACAAAAACAGAAATAAAATTGCAAAGATCTCTCTAAAATGTAACTTGTAAAATTGTTATGTTGTGAATGTTTTGTAACAATTTGTTAATAATTTGTATGGCAATTTAAGTATGTATTTATAACATCCTTGCCAAGGACAAATTTGGCGATTCTCTGAAACAAGTGACTGACAAGTGACCTATCTGGCTTCCACATTTAGTAATGCAACTTTCGAACAGCGACAAAGTGAATGCATTTTACATTCGAATAATGTACAACGTTGATGAAATGTATGTTGTATCGTGAAGGAAACGAGCTGGAATTCTATGTCTGCGTGGAGTGGAAAAATGAAACGAAATGAAATGATGGTACAGCATCTATTGGTCGGGTTGTCCCCTTCGGGGTTCGGACGCCGTATTGCAAGTCTTTTTAGATGACGCCTATTCGGCTACTTGCGTGTCATTGATGATGAAGGACACGCAACACCCAGTACCTTGCCGGGAATCGAACCCGGGCCCCCTAGCGTAGTGGGAGGTAACGCTACCGCTGAACTACGGAGGCGGACTGCATGCAGTGGAAATACCAGTAGATGGTTTCTCTCGTACAGCCGAACGGAGACAAGAAATTATACTGAATTTGTCACCGATAAACGGTGGGAAAATTCGTAATAGGAACGCAATACACTCATAAATGCATGGCTAATATTTCTGGTTGTTTAGTGCTGAACTAACTTCCGCAGCAATAAAACCAGTACTAAGAAATTTCCAGAATTGTGTATTACGTGATTGAATCATTTACGCTCTTACTGTTACATAATAGTGAAGATATATATTGTCGTAGCCTTTTTTGTGTTTTAGAGCTGTGAACAATGTTAGCTACAAGCCTCGTAGAGACGCAGAATTTATTTTAGAAGAATTTATTGAGCACAGAGGTATCAAGAATCGCCATCGTGCAGAGCAACGGTAACATTTAATGCTGGGATAAAGCAGAGACTTATTTTACGACGTCAGCATCCAGCCTCGCCAGAGAGGTGGCATTCTTTTGCTATTATTATTATTATTATTATTATTCTGTCGACGTTTCAGCACTATACAGTCATGGCATTACACAGTAAGAATTTACACTACACAAGCCATTGACATTAGTTTTGTCGGTGCATGCTCGGGTGACTTTCACATCAACTGATCGATTATCAAATATTTACGATACAAGATTCAAATCGTCATATGAAAAGTATTCAAAAGAAGGTTTCGACTGGAGTATTTTTATGTACAACCATCAGTCATAAAGTTGTTAAAACGTGGCATTCGCCATTTTAAAATCATAAAATCTGCCACATGCTGACATAACGTTCAAATAAATTACAGAATAATAAATGTTTAGCTGCTTGTAGTAGTTACACATAAAAATTTCTTTTGTATATCTGTTAAGCATAGTTTAAAGTAGGTTCATAACAAAGTTTTGTAAAAGTTTGACATAAATTCTGAATTCAGATTTTCAGACTACTAAATGAAACAACTATCACAAACATTTATGTTTTTTTTAAATATTTCGAGGAAAGGGTGTTTTCAGATTTTTTAATGTTTAAGTACACATCTTTCCTGGCTTTTAGACGTCTCCTGCATTTAAAATGCAAGTAGTTCACTGTCACAAATATCAATTTGACTTATATTCAAACGGCGGAGGTATAGTAGGAAAATGACGGGATTAAATCTCATACAAATACATCATGTGATGGTTTGTCGATTCACTGCTGAGTTGTAATACAAGAGGAATAGGTTATCTGTATTTACTTGTCGTCTTTATTTCTTTCCTTACATCTATTTTTGATGTTTGTTCTTGCGCCTAGCGAAAGATCCGTAAAAAAAGGTTGTAGTATGCGTCTGACATCAGATCATATCAAGATTGTTTCATCTGTTGGTATACAAGCGTAATACATTTCCTTGCCTTCCATACGGCCGTAGATTCCGCCATATAGTATGAAATTCCTGGAGTAGGTTTGAAGTTTTCCATTCACCCTGTTATAGATCAGTGGAATGCACAGTTAACGGTATCCTCTGTTCTGCAGGTGGAATCATCGGTATAAATACGTACTGTGTCCCACAAATGATTCCGAATATGCGGTCGCTGCTGTTACAGTTACTACGTGACGTCTCACTGTGATCGAAATAAATATTGCAGGAGCAGACACGCGAGCGTGAACGGCGTTTTCAGCTCCATTGCTATAACGATTATTCTTACCGTAACAGAAAGCTGTCAAAGTAATCTGAGTTTTTTTGATTCCGCTGGTAACACGCGGTGTGTCTCTCACCACCTTCCACCTCACGGTGAATGAGTGATTTTTATGTTTATTTTCCCCGTTATTTACTTACTTGCCAACTTGTCCATCGGAAGAGGTATTTTTCTTGCTTCTAGCAAACCGTTTGTTTGAATCAAGGCAAGTTCGTCGACAATTGTACTCTAACTTGTTCTGTTTATAGGATATTTTACTCGTATATTCACTTTGCAATGCAAAATGAATTCGCATACATGTCATCTTTCTTTTCGAGGCACTACATGGTGTCAAAATGACTTTGATATAAGCTCCCTACCATACCCTAATTAATGGACAAATACCATTAATGGCGAAATGTGCAGAATTTAGCTACGGCAAGCATCGAGCCACAATTCCAGAAACTTCGTGGATATTTTGACTGGAACGTATATTCTCCTAACTTAATGTTACAAGTTACTGCTCGCCTTGAGAATACGTTACGTGAAGACATTTTTACGATGAAATGCGAAGCCCATTTTCGGACACCCATTCTTCAACTTGTTCGACTGATTCCGATAAACATTACCTGCCAGTTCAACCGTGCTACCAAATGAGTGTAAGTAAACAACATTAGCACACTAAAGATGCTGCAGTTCAACTGAATGGCATCTTCTAAATTCTACATATACAATGACTCCTTGTGAAAGACCACTTCCGAAATTGCATGTTTTCGAGCGGGAAATGAATCTGAACATTGTCGTATAGCTGTTGCTGTTGTGGTTCCCAAGTATGTGGGTGGCTCGAAGACTTCTCAAGTAATAGAACCCAGTACGTTGATGGTGAGTGTTCATCGGAGGTGAGGGTATCATCTGGAGTGCCCCAGGGAAGTGTGGTAGGTCCGTTGTTGTTTTCTATCTACATAAATGGTCTTTTGGATAGGGTGAATAGCAATGTGTGGCTGTTTGCTGATGATGCTGTGATGTACGGGAAGGTGTCGTCGTTGAGTGACTGTAGGAGGATACAAGATGACTTGGACAGGATTTGTGATTGGTGTAAAGAATGGCAGCTAACTCTAAATATAGATAAATGTAAATTAATGCAGATGAATAGGAAAAAGAATCCTGTAATGTTTGAATACTCCATTCGTAGTGTAGCGCTTGACACAGTCACGTCGATTAAATATTTGGGCGTAACATTGCAGAGCGATATGAAGTGGGGCAAGCATGTAATGGCAGTTGTGGGGAAGGCGGATAGTCATCTTCGGTTCATTGGTAGAATTTTGGGAAGATGTGGTTCATCTGTAAAGGCGACCGCTTATCAAACACTAATACGACCTATTCTTGAGTTCTGCTCGAACGTTTGGGATCCCTATCAGGTCGGATTGAGGGAGGCCATAGAAGCAATTCAGAAGCGGGCTGCTAGATTTGTTACTGGTAGGTTTGATCATCACGCGAGTGTTTTGCGGAAATGCTTCAGGAACTCGGGTGGGAGTCTCTAGGGGAAAGGAGGCGTTCTTTTCGTGAATCGCTACTGAGGAAATTTAGAGAATCAGCATTTGAGGCTGACTGCAATACAATTTTCAAAAAATGGTTCAAATGGCTCTGAGCACTATGGGACTCAACATCTGAGGTCATCAGTCCCCTAGAACTTAGAACCACTTAAAACTAACATCACACACATCCATGCCCGAGGCAGAATTCGAACCTGCGACCGTAGCAGTCACGCGGTTCTGGGCTGAAGAGCCTAGAACCGCACGGTCACCGCGGCCGGGCGTACAATTTTACTGCCGCCAACTTACATTTCGCGGAAAGACCACAAAGATAAGATAAGAGAGATTAGGACTCGTACAGAGGCATATAGGCAGTCATTTTTCCCTCGTTCTGTTTGGGCATGGAATAGGGAGAGAACATGCTAATTGTGGTACGAGGTACCCTCCGCCACGCACCGTATGTTGATATAACTAGATTAAGAAATGAGATACTAAAAATAGTAGATGAGCCTTACTGCTTGGGTAGCAAAATAACTGTTGATGGACGAAGTAGAGAGGATATAAGATGCCGAAATGCAATAGCGAATTAATCGTTCAGAAAAATAACGGTTTGTTAACACCGAATACAAATTAAACGTTACTGAGTATTATCTGAAGGAATTTGTACCGAGAGTAGCCTTGTATGGAAGTGAACCGTGGATGATAAACAGTTCAGAGGAGAAAAGAATAGAAGCTTTTGAAATGTGGTGCTCCAGAAGAATGGTGAAGATTAGGTGGGTAGAACGACTGAAGAGAAACTGAAAACCGAACTGGGGAAACAATTTTGGTACATCATGACTAGAAGAAGGGATCTATTGATTGGACACGTCTTGAGGCACCAAGGGATCATCATTTTGGTAAAAAGGGAAGTGTGGCAGGTATGTATGCAGATGTAGAAGTAGATGTAGATGGTTTTCAGTCCGAAGACGTGTTGGATGCAGTTCCTCATGCTAGTCTATTCTGTGCAACCCTCTTCATTTTGGCATATTTAACACACTCTACAGCTAAGAGGGGCGTGCAATTAGTAATGCAATACATTTTTTCCTCGGTCAATTTCAGTTGAAAAAATGCGAAACTTGTTGTGGGACATCGCTGAACATTCCTGCTTGAACTTCTATAGTTTCATTGATTGGCGACTCCATGTTGTCTTGTGCACTACGCCCAGGTAACAGGTATACTTGAAAAAAGAGAGAGCATTGGTCGTATATTTTTTACTATTGCAAAATCGATTTTCTGTCACTGAGTGACCATCTTCAGTGCTATATTGTATAACTTAAATTGGGATGCACTGTTGTCACTAAGCTTACGGCAATCACATAGACTATAGTTTCACTAAGTCCCGACAGGAGGGCACCATATGCAGCGTTCAAAATGATGTCGGTTCCAAGTAGAATGAGTTTCTTTTGGAGCAAAATCAGAGCAACTTAATTATTCATAGGCCTCTACAGAGTTTCTGCGGAGACGTGGCAGAGAACAAAAGCACGTTAAGTCGTTGGGTGAGGCTTCTCTCATCCTCTCATCGTCCACTTGCCAACCGCCCTCGCACAGCAGTAACTCCTGCAGTGTTGGAACGTGCGGACACTCTCATTCGAGGTGATCGACGGATCACAATCAAACACCGCGCTGGTCATCTGGACGTCTCAGTTAGATGGTGGGGAGGTTAATCGATGCAACATGACGTTGTCTCCAACCGTGACCTGTGGGCCCTTCCAGCAATGTGGCGTAAGACCGTCGCACTGAATGGAGATTGTGTTTAAAAATACGGTTTTCTGAATAAAACAAACCTGCTTTCAGTAAAAATATATGTTGAATTACTTCTTGAACGCCCTTCGTATGTGAACTTGCTTTCTGTACTCTATATTTTTTTTTTTTTTTGCCTGCCACACTTCCCTTTTTACCAAAATGAAGATCCCTTGGTGCCTCAAGATGTGTCCAATCAATCGATCCCTTCTTTTAGTCATGATGTACCAAAATTGTTTCCCCAGTTCGGTTTTCAGTTTCTCTTCAGTCGTTCTACCCACCTAATCTTCACCATTCTTCTGGAGCACCACATTTCAAAAGCTTCTATTCTTTTCTCCTCTGAACTGTTTATCATCCACGATTCACTGCCATACAAGGCTACTCTCGGTACAAATACCTTCAGATAATACTCAGTAACGTTTAATTTGTATTCGGTGTTAACAAACCGTTATTTTTCTGAGCGATTAATTCGCTATTGCACTTCGGCATCTTATATCATCTCTACTTCGTCCATCAACAGTTATTTTGCTACCCAAGCAGTAAGGCTCATCTACTATTTTTAGTATCTCATTTCTTAATCTAGTTAAATCAACATCACCTGGTCTAATTCGACTACCATCCATTACCCTTATTTACTTTTGTTTATGTTCCTCTTGCAACCTGTTCTGAAGAGGTCATTTAGTCCATTTTTTGTCGCCTCTTACAGTATTACAATGTCATCGACGATGGTCATGGATTTTATTTCTTCCCTCTTAACTCCACGTTGTAAATTTTTCCTTAGTGTAGAAATTAACTAACATCGGAGATACGCTAAAATTCTACCTCACTCTCTGTTCGATTACTATCTCCATTCACCAACTGCTTTCTTTTCGTGCCTTTCCACTCAAATAACTGCGGTCTCGTATTTGTACATGAGGTAGACTACCCTTCGTTCCCTTTTTTTGATCCCTGCTGCCTTCAGAATTTCAAAGAGTATAATGCAGTTGACATTATGAAAAGTTTTCTCTTAAATTTATAAATGCCATAATTGTACGTTTTCCTTTCTCTAACCTATTTTCTAAGATACGTCGCAGGACCAGTATTGCCTCACGTGTTCCTACATTTCTCTGAAACCGAAACTGATCTCTCTCGAGGTCGACTTCTACCAGCTTTTACATTCTTCTGTGAATAATTCGTGCAAGTATTTTGCAGTCATGACTTCAATTTTTGGTATCATGCACAACTTTCAGCGGATACCTTCTTTTCGAAATTAGAATTACTGCATTCTTCTTGAAGTTTGAGGGTATTTCAACCGTGTTATAGATCTTTCATACCATGTGGAATAATTTTGTCTAGGATGCTCCGCCCAAGAATCTCAATAATTCTGAAGAAATGTTATCTACACCACGGCTATGTTTCGACTAAAGTCATTCGTCAAATTCTTGTCGCAATATCATATATCCTATCTCATCTTTTTCAAATGGTTCAAATGGCTCTGAGCACTATGGGACTTAACTTCTAATGTCATCAGTACCCTAGAGCTTAGAACTACTTAAACCTAACTAACCTAAGGACATCACACACATCCATGCCCGAGGCAGGATTCGAACCTGCGACCGTAGCGGTCGCGCAGTTCCAGACTGTAGCGCCTAGAACCGCTCGACCACCCCACCGGCTCATCTTTTTCACGTATCATATTGCCTTCAAGTTTGTTTTCCTTCTACAGACTTCCTACATTGACTACTCCTTCCCCATTACAGCATTGCCTTCTTTGTTTAGTAAGGGCTTGCCATCTGACCACTTAATATTTATGCAGCTGCTTCCATTTTCTCCAAACAGCTCTTCGATTTTCTTTTCCGTTTGTCACGCATGCTTCGTAGTCTTGCATTTATCTTACAACATAATACAAAAAACAGTACGACAATCAGCGCGGAAATCCCTAAAATAGCACAAGACTTGCAGGCAGACACCCTTTGCTTACAAGAACCTTATAATAGAAATGGGCCACTGATATGTCTAGCAAAACATGCTACCACAATAACAGGCAGCAATGACTGTAAGGCTGCAGTAGTAATTCTAAACAGAACTTATAACATAATTAAGATAACACAGCTATCCAATCAACGCTTGGTTACCATAGAGATAATTAACGGGAACGTCACATGGGTTATTGCATCCATGTACGCCCAATACAGCCATCAAATACAGCCGTACGCAGACTACATCAGAGACCTAGTAATGTATACCAGAGGCAAAAAATTAGTGATAAGTGCTGACATTAATTCCAGATCGACCCTCTGGAACTCAAACAGAACAGATGACAGAGGACGCATAATCACCGATCTAATACAAGAAACACAGTTACATGTAATGAATACGGAAGGACCTATACCAACATATGCAGGGTTCGATGGTACGAGCAGTAATATCGACTTAACGCTAGCAAATTATGCAGTAATGGCATACGTAACAAACTGGACTGTACACGACAACATAACCAGTAGTGATCATAATGTCATAACATACACACTAACTCACACTCAGAACACAATGACCAAATCACACACAAGACACTTGCTGTTGCACAAAGCAGACTGGACTAAATTAACGGAAATTATCCAACGGCACGATCTAGAAAACATCAATGGAAGTATCGATTATAGAGCACACAAGTTAACACAGGTAATACAACATGCACAAAATACCAATACCGACAGCAAAGAACACAAATTGCTCACCAGTACCATGGACCAACAAACTCACGAGACTCAAACAGGACGCACGACGCAAACGAAAATTATTTCAAAGGGCGATAGCAGATAGGGACAGACGAATAAGTCTTGAAGCATATAGGCATGGACAAGACTTATATAGACAGACCCCATACAACACGCGTAGACAACAATGGGAGCTATTTGTAACAGCACAAACAGAGCATAATATATGGGGGGAACAATGCAAAATACTAACAGAGAAGATAAAAACCCCACTAGTTCTGGGAACGCTAAGGCAGGATGATGGCACGATGACGAGGGGATGGAGGTATACAGCGGAGTTTCTGCTGTATAATCTGCTCCCTGACGACGCTATCGATACAGACACACAATATCATGCAACACTAAGAGGAAACCTACACACACCATACAACACTGCAACTGTCACCTGTCCTTTTGCGCAAGAAGAGGTTGCGCTAGCAATCTCAGAGCTCAAAAACAAAAAAGCATCTGGACCAAATGGTATCCACTCGGAAACACTGAAAAAACTAGCACCGCAGATCATCCCGTTCCTAACAACGTTACTGAACGATGCCTTACGGCTGGACAGGGTACCTACAGTATGGAAAACCTCCACAGCAGTCATTATTAAGAAATCAGAGGACAGGGATCCTTCAGATCCAAAGATTTACAGGTCAATATGCCTAATAAACACCCTAGCAAAGATTTAGGAGAAGCTACTGTGTAAGCGCCTGCAAACACACAGAGCCCTCAGGGGTATGAGCCAACACCAGTTCGGCTTCAGAACTGGCAGATCAATAGATGATGCCATCAACCAGGCCCTGCACATAGTTAACACCACAAAACAGATATACGTCATGGCAATAATGATTGACATTGCCGGAGCATTTTATAATCTGTGGTGGCCCGCACTGTTTCAGAGGCTAAGACATCTGGCGGTACCGCAGTCACTGTACAACAGTTTTCTAGACTACTGTAAAGACCGGGTAGTCGAATGGCAGATGGACAGCCGGAAAGTAATTAAAAGAATTACCAAAGGCTGTCCTCAAGGATCGATCTGCGGCCCCATCTTCTGGGACATAACAATCGAACCCCTCCTACAACTTCTGGATGGGGATGATAGGTCGCCGGCCGCGGTGGTCTAGCGGTTCTAGGCGAGCAGTCCGGAACCGCGCGACTGCTACGGTCGCAGGTTCGAATCCTGCCTCGGGCATGGATGTGTGTGATGTTCTTAGGTTAGTTAGGTTTAAGTAGTTCTAAGTTCTAGGGGACTGATGACCACAGATGTTAAGTCCCATAGTGCTCAGAGCCATTTGAACCATTTTTGATGATAGGTCAGACGGAATTTTCGCCTACGCAGATGACCTTTTAGTTGTAGTCACTGCAAACAACAGAGCCCAGTTAGAAGAGAAAGCCAGTGGAATACTAGAAACAATTACTCAGTGGTGTCACAACAACAAACTCAGGATAGCCGAAAACAAAACAACATACACTTTACTGAGAGGATCACTCCACAGGAATCCTTCGGTTAAAATTCGGGACACAAACATCAAACGAGCACACGTTACGCACTATCTTGGGGTACACATAGATGAAAAATTGAATGTCCACGAACACATAAGGCTTACAACTGACAAAGCAAAAAAAAAAAAAAAAAAAAAAAAAAAAAAAAAAAAAAAAGAAAACTGGTGAGGCTAAATTAAAAAAAGTACAGACTACCTCTACCAGTCATACGTACATACCACTGTGGGCTCTTCGAATCAGTACTCAGCTTCACAGCTAGCACGTCGGCACATAGACTGAACGTGGTCACCAACAAAGCATCGGTCAGACGAGGGCAGAGAAGTGTCCTACTTAGGCTATCTGGAGCCTTCGGTACCACCTCAGTGGATGCACTGTGTGTGGTGCTCGGAATATGCACCATAGATATCACGATCAAATACAGAGCTGCAAGGTACTGGTTAAAGGTGGGGAGACTAGATACGGTACACACAATAACCGGGGTGCCGATAGAGACGATACGTTTCCCTAACAGTTGGCGTTTGGATACATGGCAAGGTGAGTGGGATTTAAGTGATAAGGGACGTAGACTGCACGACTTCCTCCCTGACATAAAGGAGCGGTTGAGAATGAGACATATCGATCCCATCCACGGTATGGTACATTTCTCAACCGGACACGGCCCTTATCCCACGCACTTAAACCGCGTGAGTCTGAGGCAGACACCTTGAAAGGTGGCTACACTGAGCCACAGCGCCAGAGATTGCGCCAAAGGGTTTTATTCCGTCGCCTCCACTGGCAGTGCTTGTCGAGATGTGGCAGTAGTCAGTGCTTATCGAGATGTGGTAGTAGTGAGTCGGTGTTGAGATGTTGTAGTAGGGAGTGCTTGTTCCATGTTTTATGCAGTTTTGATGGGCTAGACAGCAAATGTTGTTCGAATGGAGATATTGTAATGATCAGAGTGCTTTTCGTCAATATATATGAAGGTAAAAAAAATTCCCTTTTCTTTTTATTATTTCAATGTCTTAAATAATGCGTCATTACAGGTTCAGTCAACAAAGCATCTGGCTTGTGTTCTTGTATTAGAGTGTAATTCCGGTTTCCTTACGCAATTGTAGTATTTCTATTTTTTTTAATTACTTCAGTATAAATGGTGTTTAAAATTTCTTGTCTTATTGAAGAAGAACCGTGCCAGATGTGTACGTTGAATCACACTTCCACACACAGAACAATTACACTTGTGTTTTGGTTTCGTAGGTTTTATAGTTGCTGGGGACTTGATTAATTAATTGTGTTAACGGAAATTTTCTTTCATTCTTTGTTGTTATTCTATGCAGTCAGATTGCGTACTAAAACTAGTCAGGGCCAACCGTTTACGAGACTTCGTAATCGGACTTACAGCTACGAAAAATTAAAATTTTTTGCATTCCTTATATAATGAAGCCCCCATGCACGTGGCGACCGCTGCTTCGGATCGTCCCTTGGAATTCTTCTGATTGTATAAATAGCAGACAGTAGTATTGTTGTAGTAATTCGTAGTTTAGTAATTGTAGTCTATATTGCATGTGTAGATTTGGTAATTGTCATTCTTCTAATGGTATTTTTTTTTGCAGAATTTAATTTTTGTTGTCTTGTCTACGGGTTTGACAATTTAGTGCAATTATTTCAATTGTTCGTTAATCGTGTTTGAGGGAAACATTTCGTGTGAATGGTATTGTTGGAGATAATGAGTCATTGTGTGTAATTTTCGTACAGTGACGAATTTTGTATGTTTTGTGAATGATTACGCGATCAATGAAAAAGGCAAAAATGATGAATAGTGAGAATGACGAAATTGTTAACATGGCGAACTCGCCAACACAGGAGAACAGTATGATGAATGATGAAGTTGAAAACAATTTAATAAGTCGGGAAAATAGTCCGGAACCATTTCAAAATTTTCACAATCAAAAAATTTTCAGAATACGAGATTAATGACAGAAGATTCTGGAATAGTATTGAACACAGAACACAGATAGCTTTACAGCTATGACGAAGGAAACTGGATTTGCGGGAAATGTTAGGGGCGAAAAGAATTTCGAACAAGTTAACATGGAGCAGTTGATGAGTGCAATATTAAATTTGGGATCACGGTTAGAAACGGATATGGGAACAATGGAAACACGGTTAGACTCACTAGGATCACAAATAGGAACAATTAAAACAGAGATGGGAACTTTGGCAACACGTTTAGAAACTGATATGGGAACAATGGAAACACGGTTAGACTCACTGGGATCACAGTTGGGATCACAAATAGAAACAATTAAAACAGAGATGGAAACAATGGTAACACGGTTAAGCTCACGAATAGGGACATGTTTCAAAAACATGAAAGATGAATCAAAGAAAGAAATTAGAGAAGAAGTACAACCGATTTTGAATGCTCACAATAATAGTTTAATTTCAATAGAAATTAGACAAGAGGAACAGTACAGAGAACAGGAAGAAAAAGATCGCGTGATAGTACAAAAATTGTCAGAGTTAAATTTACAACGTCCACACGATAAAGAAGAAATATTTGAGAGAATCGAGGAATCCGTACCAAATGACAGAATAAATAACCTAACACAACAATGTGAACAGTTAACTACTAAATGTGTCAATACTGAATCCCGAGTCGCGACACTTACGGAAGACGTAAATAAACAGAAAGAAAAAAAAAATAGGTGGACTTATCGGAAAGAGTTGAGGAGATTTCAGATAAATTGACAAGTCTTAGTTTCAATGGGGATAGAGATTCAGATGATACAGCTCCATTACCATTTGCAGAAACCGAAGAGTACCAGAACGTAAATAAGCATGTTGAAAATCAGGGAAAATTTAATGAACGCGTTAAAAGGGAATTTGAGGCATTACGAAAGCAGGTCAAACAAATTGAAGGCGAAATCGTAGGAAAAGACAGCAGAAGAAATTTAGAATCACAGATAGCAGAGGGGTTTGAAGAAAGTAATTTATTTCATTTACGAGATGCAACAAGAGAGCGCCAGGCGCGCGAACTTGACAATAATCGACATTGGGACTGGGACAGACGCGGTAGGTCTTTTGTCGCTACGAGGCGAAAACTTTGACTATAAACACTTCGTGACTGTTCGGGAATTTAAGATCTTTCGCAATTCTAAGAATGACATACATCCGTGTGCATGGTTAGATCAATTTACGTACGCACTTCCGCCAAATTTGCCACTAAGTCACAAACTGGAATTTATGTGCGGCTGTTAAAGTCCTCAGGGGATTCACTACACTAAGTGAATATGTGCCGTAGCGTGCATAGGGCCCCGAGCTGTAGTGGTGCTATTTCCCTTTTAGTTTTCTGCACCGCTGCCTACTCTTTTACTATTCTTTGCATCTGTCAAAACAACTCTTCGACAATCAATCTATCTAGAGAGTCGGTAAAAAATAACCGGATATGACTATTTTACCTAAAAGTGATTTCGGAAATTACCATTTGGACTTACAGTATCTTCATCAGCATTCATTCGTAGTTTAAACGAAATTTTACCTGTTTATCTTCGTGACAATATTACTTCATATGTTGACGATATTCTTGTTGCTAAACGTTGGAGTGAGCAATAACAAAATTTTGGATTCATTATTGCGTATTTTTGCAAGAGTTGGCATTACAGTGAACTTGGAAAAATCTGAATTAGGTCGTTCTCAGGTGAAATTTCTCGGTCACATTATTTCGACAGAAGGTATTCTTCCTGATCCAGAGAAATTAGACGCTATTCGTAATTATGCTGTTCCTACCACAAAACGTGATGTTCGTAGTTTCCTTGGTGTCTGTAATTTTCTTAGACGCTTTGTTAGATTGGAAAATTTGGCCACACCTCGTTTATGTGAACTACCTGGAAAGAATTCTAATTGATGTTGGGATGAGGAAGCTCAATCAGAATTTGAACAACTTCGTGATGCTTTAGTTGCTGCTCCACTTCTTTCACATCCGGATTTATCTAAAGATTTTTGTTTGGCGACGGACTCATCATACAAAGGCCTAGGTGCACACTTACTTCAAGAGATAGAAGAAAACGGCGTTGTAGTACAGAAAACTATTGCATTTGGAAGTCGTGTTCTCTCTAAATCAGAAAAGAATTATTCGATTACGGAACTTGAAGCTTTGGCTGTTGTTTGGGCTTTCACAAAATTTCGGACATTTTTGTTTAGCAGACATACTAAGGTTTACACCGATCATCGAGCTCTGGAATTTCTTATGTCAACAAAATTAACACATGGAAGATTGTCACGATGGGCGCTGTACGTACAGGAATTTGATTTTAGTATTGTTTACATACAGGGTTCTTCAAATATTATTGCTGATGCTTTATCACGTGCACCTGTGGGTTTGAAACAAAGTGCTGAGGAGGACTGCAAAGAAAACAATTATTGTTTGATGTATATTCAAGGTGTTGCGTTCGAGAATTTTATTTCGTCTTCGCTCCAGGACATCGCTAAGGAGCAAAATAAGGATCCAATCTGGAAGGACATTAAGGAGAAGTGGAGGAAAAAGGAAAGCGTAGCGATTAGACAGTATTATTTAGTTCGCAATGATATTCTTTTTAAACGAAAATCGGTCGACAACTCTGTTTGGTTAGTTTGTATTCCTGATGAGTGGGTTAATAAATTGATTTGGTACACACATTTCAGTTATGCACACTTTGGTCCCAGAAAATGCTTTCATAAATTACGAGAAAATTGCTACTTCAGTAATATGGAAAAACGTATTCGATCTGTTCTTGCCAAATGCAAATTATGTCAAAAGGCTAAGCCGCCAACTATTTCTCACAGAGCACCGTTGTTTCCTATCATTCCAGCGAAATTCAAGGAGATGGCTGCAGTCGATTTGTTCGGTCCAGTGGTTCGTTCTACTAATGGTTTTGCGTACATTTTCGTAGCAGTGGAACTGACATCAAAATATGTGTGTTTTACACCTTTACGCAAAGCAACAGCTCGTTCAGTATCTAACGCTTTCATCAAACATTTTCTTAAAGAAGTGGGTCATGTTGATAAGGGTATATCAGATAATGGATCACAGTTTCGCTCTAAAATTTGGCTTCGTACCCTACGGCGTCATAAGATTAAACCAATTTTCATTTCACTTTTTCACCCTCAATCTAACACTTCAGAGAGATGGATGAAGGAAATCAATAAATTGTGTCGACTTTATTGTCATCAGAATCACAGAACGTGGGATCAGTATCTTCATGTTTTTCAAAACATTCTGAATGAGCTCCCTAATGATTCAACTTCTTTACCGCCTATATTGATATTAAAAAATAAAGCAACGACAAATCGCATTTCTGAAATCGTTCCTTTTCCGCCTACACGGAAACTGCGGCATTCTGAAGTTGTCAACCTGGCTCTACAAAATATTGCGTCTGCGGCTGCTAGAAGAGAGAAATCAGCTAAACGTCCTGGTCGTTTAAAAACTTTGTCAGTTGGTCAAAAGGTATTAATTAAGTCTCATCGTTTGTCTCACAAAGGAAAGGGCTTGTGTCGCAAATTTTTTCTGATTTATGACGGTCCATATAGAATTCGCAAAATTATTCATGATAACACTGTCGAAGTAGAAACTCTTAAATCTCGACGCTCTAAGGGAATACATCATATATCAAACGTTAAAATTTTTGTGGAGTGACATACTTTTGAGACATCAACAGTTATACGTAAAGACACGGAGAATGCAAGGATACCGCGCCGTGTTCCGGCGGCGGCACATACTCAAAGCAACAGTCAAGTCTGCGCGCCGCGCAAGGCAGTCGTTGACCGCAAACAATTACTTCTTACGTCACGCGCCTACAGCTGATCGAGCGCTCAGTGCGAATGCACTGACAGCCGTAAACAAATACACAATGTAACTCCTCCGCATAAATTCAGTGTAAAGCTATAGTGACTTGATAAATTATGTTATTAACGTTCAGTATTTTTCAGGATACGATTGTATAAAATATTTAAGAACTTCAGGTTAATTCTGTGCGTGTCCGACGTTAAGACGACTTGCTACGGAGAAAATTTCAGGAAGAATGTAATATCGAAGAAAAAAGTAATAAACTAAAAAGGGTAACTGTTAATTGAGTTTATTTTTCAGGTAACATATTTCCACTTAGGTACGTACTTTAGACGTAATTTGCTGCTCGCGATTACGTGATTCATACTTTGTGCTAAATTTCATGTTCTATGAATTCAATTGTGAAACGGCATGCTTGCGTACATTAACTGATTTTGACAATGATTGATTAATGAACAGGGTTGTTACTTGTGTATATTATACATCGCTTGGCTGCACTGCTTTTTCACTGATGTCATATTTTTTCTATTATGTGCCTGCTGTGCTTATTTATTTAAATTATAATTGTCACTTGATTAATTGTGCTGATGTGGTTATGTATGTAGGTTATACTTTGTGATTTATCTGCTTGCGCCTTCATGTTTACTTATTAAGATTACATATGAACATTTATTTGCTAATGCTGATATGATGCTAATGACCTGTTTATTGTGTAAGATATATATTTGCTGCTTTGTGTATGGATTGCATATTTATACATTTCTGTTTGTTGTCATAACTACTCTTTAATTTGGTATATAGAAATGCTCACATACTGTGTACGAACATAGAGTTTAGGTCACACTATGGTATTAATTATAGATTGTTTGCTTGGCAGAGCCTCGTGGTAGGAATTGTGCTGCATCCACTTGTTGACATTATGTTCTCCACTAGTATATTTACTCGCTATTGCATGTTTTGCTTACGCTCAGTGCCTTATATTTTTAAGATAAGGCCGGCTGGAGTGGCCGTGCGGTTCTAGGCGCTACAGTTTGGAACCGCGTGACCACTACGGTCGCAGGTTCGAATCCTGCCTCGGGCATGGATGTGTGTGATGTCCTTAGGTTAGTTAGGTTTAAGTAGTTCTAAGTTCTAGGGGACTGATGACCACAGCAGTTAAGTCCCATAGTGATCAGAACCATTTTTTTATTAAGATAAGAAAATGAACTGCTATAATTCGACGAACGACATTAGTACAAGAAACTTTATAGAAGTCACATGAGCTGGAGGTTTTATGAAAGCTGTATAAATTTATGCTAATAGGAAGGAAGCTAACGACATGACATACCAATACTAGGTTTAGACCATTAACAATTATTACACGGCATTCTTCGTGAACAATTGAAATAGCAAATGACACTTGACACAAAAAATACTCCACATGTTTGCTTCTGCCATGATTCTTGAAGTGGTGTACACACTGTGAAATATTATGATCATTCACACTCCGTAATCGTACTTAATTACTGAGAGTTATTCGAACTAAAGTCTGTTAGAGGTCATGTATGCATTTCTTTTGTTTAATGATGGACAAGGTAACCAAAATGTATTTTATAATTCATAATAAGAAGAAGATTCGGGTCAGATGGATTACACAGAGGTTGTGTGTGGACACTGTGTCTTCGGATTGCATGGGATGATGAATTGAAGTTTGCACTAGGATTTTATCTGTACTTGTTCGAGGAGACTGACTAGAGGAAAGAGTTGTTATGGAAGTGAAATGATATTGGTAATAAGGTTTATATGTATCGACGTATTGAAGAGGTGTTATTGAGGTATTAAGATTATGTGATACTGATGATTATTGGAGTTTTGGTGGACAAGAGGTAAGGTAAATGATATTGATGATAAGATTTATATGTATCGACGTAAGAGGTATTATTGAAGTATTGAGATTATGTGATGCTGATGATTATTGGAGTTTTGGTGGATAAGAGGTAAAGTAAGTGAGGAGCATATATATATTTTTTTTGTTGGTTTATATGGAACAAGGAGGATGAAGATGGCAGACTAGAACACTCAAGTAGAAGGAGGATTGTCTACACACACACTTTGTTAAATCACTAAGCAGTATATACTTTTTTTTTGAGAGAGGAAGTATTTGCATATCTTGGTACACTGACAGTTGTTCAGCATTCGTACATTTTGATTTGGCTTGGCAAACATTGGTCTTGACATGATGACTATGACGTTGACTAACTATTATTGACTGTTATACATTGCTGCCACTACTACTTGATACACAAGTTGAACATCAAATTTTGACAGAATTGCATTTACACAGTTAACACTATTCAACTACACAGTAGCACTTAATGTGGATGAAAGATGAGTGAGTGTGTTTTGTGTGTTTTCCCTTCCTAATCCCAAATAATTGATGCCGACCTACCTCCTAAATATTATTTTACTTGTTTGTTGTGGCTTGCACTGACACCCATAAATATTATAGGTTTACTGTTATTTGTGTATTGTAATAGTTAATATGAGAATTATCTGATATCATTTGTGTGTTTGTTATAACTTGTTTGTTTAGTGTAAGAGCATTGACAATAATTTTGTAAAAGCAATTGTGTGTGCATTCAAACTGTTGTTCACGCCTGCACCTGTTCAACATTGATGTGTGACACTTAGAAATGTTTAATTTCTGCTGATGAACTGTGTGATTAGTGATAGTGAATATTATGGACTGTTACTTGCACTTTTTCTACATGATTGGTGCCACTAGGACATGTTTAATTTCTGCTGATAAACTCTGATGAACAGTGTGATTAGTGATAGTGAATTTTATGGACTGCTGTCTGCACCTGTTCAACATTACTGGGTGTCACTAGTGGAACTGCTTATATTGAAATGATGTCACTTGTTGCTGTTTGCACCTGCTCAACATTGCTGGGTGCCACTGATGGACTGCTTCTACTGAGATAATGTCACTTGTTGGTGTCTGCACCTGTTCAACAATGCTGGGTGCCACTAATGGAACTGTTTCTGCTGAATGATGTCACTTGTTGCTGTCTGCACTTGTTCAACATTGCTGGGTGCCACTGATGGAACTGATTCTACTGAAATAAAGTCACTTATTGGTGTCTGCACCTGCTCAACATTGCTGGGTGCCACTGGTGGAACTGCTTCTACTGAAATGAAGTCACTTGTGGTGTCTGCACCTGTTCAACATTGCTGGGTGCCACTAATGGAACTGCTTCTACTGAAATGTCATTTGTTGGTGTCTGCACCTGTCAACATTGCTGGGTACCACTAATGGAACTACTTATACTGATATGTCACTTGTTGGTCTCTGCACTTGTTCAACAAGGCTGGGTGCCACTGATGGAACTGTTTCTACTGAAATAATGTCACTTGTTGGTGTTGTAACGCCGGAAATGCATATCCTCCTATTTCCATCTATTGTACTATTATTTTTTCCTTGTTTTGTTACCTCAAGATATGACATTTCTGTCTCTTTATATATTGTAATTGCTTTACTGTTTGGATACATATATATTTATGCACTTACGTCGATGTATAATTGGTTTGTTTCGTAAATATTATTTGTATTTTTACGCTGGGTCTTGCCTAGGGAAAACTGCTATCGAACGATTACGTCGATAGGTCGTGTGAAGAATCAAAGTGTGTAGGATCTTTGGTAGTGTTAACTCTGCCGCATGGAGCGCGGGCAGAGCAAGTGAGAGTCTGGCTGGAGTAGCGAGTGGAGCAGGTGTGTTGTGTGACGCTCCCGCGAGTTGCCGCGCTTTCGGGGTTTGGCAGCATGTAATTGCGCTCGACTCGCGATGATAGTTTCTGACATGGTGTCGCGGACGGGAAGCATTAGCTGGCGCACATCAAGAGCCCGTTTCGCCTGGTGACCGTGTCGAGAAGAAGGCGCGCCAACATCCAGCTTCTGCAACAGCGACGGCCGACAATGAGTGACTGTCGCCACCTCCTCGATCGACGGCTTCAAACCTTCAATCAACCAACAAGGAAGACTAAAAGCACGTAAAGTTTCAGAACTGTATGGCAGACCTCAGCTTTTCAAATTGTTCCATTTGCCTCGCAAAATTACAGCAACTTAGCATGAACCTCTGTTGCTCATTGTCCCAGTTGCATTGCCAAGCAGGGTCCCTTCCTTTTCCGAAATGAACCCGAGTGTCGTTGAAATTCAAACGCCAGCATAATTCCATTTCACTGCTTTAATTTCAAAGTTTAATTCAAGCATTAGCTGGCTACAATAGTTAGATTACACAAGCACAAATTAAGAGTGCGAGTTTTGTTACCGTATTTTAGCTTACCTGTGACTGCAGCTCAGCTTGGTACGTACTAAATTTTACTATTGTTAATTGTTCAGAATCGTTTAATTCAAGTTCAAAGTTAAATCTCTTATTTCTAAATTGCGTAGATTCAAGTAGTTTTTGAAATGATTGTTGAGGTAGTCCAAGACTAACCGTATTTTACTGAATTTCGATGTGCTTCAGAAAGAAAGCTCACTATTAACTTCAGTCACTAAATTAACTTTCGATTTTCCGGTTATTAATTCTTTTGCTAAATTAAGTCAGGGTGTAGCGAAATTTATTACTTCTGACAAACTTTCAGTTTTCACACTACACGTGTCAACCTTCAGTTGCCACGCTTCTAGTGTTAATTATATGTGTAATAACCTTTCTTTTTCAGTTACTATAGTAATTGTCCTTAGGACTGGCGACCGTGATTTCCCCCAAATCTCAAATATCTAATTACCGCTAGTTAATTGTTAACGTAACGGCCGCACATTTACTTTCTTTATTAACTTTACCCCTTTTCAAAATTAATTTCCACCAGTTTCATTTGCATTTTTCCTTTCATTAAGATGTAACCCTTTCCTCCCTCTTTACCGACAGGTTAACTTCGGTGACGATTGCTTTTTCAAAACTCCCATTAGGTACACGCGGTTTCATTTTTCACTGTCATTAAGGTCGGTAAGTGAGGGGGAGGTTACACGTGGCGACCTGGTGACACGACAATCTTCAGATTTGAGGTTGTTCTGGACACGAATTTTGCATTGTGCAAATCTCGTAACAAAGTACTGGTTACGAAATGGTCGATACGTCAGCGAGAATATTCGTGTGAGGAATCCTAATTAGAGTTGAGATTTTGCATTTATATTGAAAACTATTAAAATGAGTGAAGGCAACAATTACCAAAATTTGGTAGACTTGGATACGGAACAATCCGTCGAACAGTGGGAAACGCGCACGGCGGTTCCCATTGTTCAGGGGCAGGCGGCTAGCATGAAAGACGCGACCGCCGAAACGCAACAAAGAGCAGAAATGGAATTCCAAACTTTAGAAAATGTTTCGGAATCGGAAGCGAAAATCAAATCTGTACCCCTTGATGATGAATACGGGGGAACATACATAGAGGAACCAGCTACGGAAGTAAAACCGGTAGTCTCCGGGAATTTAACTGATTTATTGAATGTTTTGATTAATGAAATCAAGAGTCAATCGGCAGAAATTATAGCTCTGTCTGCCAAGCAAGAAGCTCAGTCTGAAAAGATTGAACGAAAGCTAGACAATCAGAACAAAGCTATTAATGTTGTTAACAACAATGTTGGAGTTGTTAATACAAAAGTTGATAAAATCAAAGAAGATATTTTTGTAATTAATACCGAAATCGGTAATCTTAAACAGGAAATGATAGGCGTTCAGGCGGAAATTGCGAGCATAAATACTCGCTTTGATTCCGAAATTAGCAGAATCGAGAAAAGTGTAGGAGAAGCAGTTGCTCCGATCATCGAGAATAAGGTGACGGAACAAATTCAATTAGTGAAAAAAGAGGATCAACAGAAGGTGGAAACTTTAAAGGCTTTAGTGTCCGAAGTAGACACTAAAGTGAGGGAGCAGGCTAATACCTGTGAAGAGAAAAAGAGGGAAGTGGAAACGCTTGCGACAACCACTTGCCAAGTAATTATGAGAGTGTCGGAATTAGAAAAGAAACTTGACGAAAAACAGAGCTATGTGCCAATCTGTACACATAGTTCGGAATTGTTGACGAAAGAGGAGCGGTTCGACCCCTTGAAAAAAGGCGGTATACACGCGACGGATTTCATTAAAAATTGTGAAAGAGTTTTACCCAGATCATGGACTAATGAGAGAAAAATTAATGCGGTTATTGATGTGCTGGCTGGTGATGCCAAGCGTTGGGGCTTAAACCTCGACATTACGAACCTGACTTTTGACGAGTTTAAAAATTTGTTTCTGGCTGAATACTGGTCAGAGCAAAAACAGCAAAGTGTCTGGCGCGAATTTGTCGTATCGAGGCCTTTCGATGCGAATTCGCGCGGTTCGATGAGGGAGTTTTGTGATGGCTGGATCCGCAAGTTGGAATATTTGCGTGATCGCCGCACGGAATCCGAAATAGTCTGGGAACTCTACAAGAAGCTTCCAGATGATACAAAACGCTACGTAGGAAGCAATTACAGGACAATCAATGATTTCCTGGAAAGAGTTGAGGACGAGGACAATTGGCGCAATAATCGCGACAGTGGTGGAGGCCGTGGTAACAACAACAGGAACCACAACAACGATAACTATGGGAATAATGCATACCGCAATCTTGGCAGCAATAACAAAAATGGTTCGGACCGTAATAACAATCGGTACAATGCAAATAATAACCGGAATGACGGAAACCAGTATCATACTAGCGTGATACGGGCTGCGCAGAATAGTAATAACGCCAGAGGGTGTGATCAGCCGCCTCAGCAGCATCCGGGGAGCGTATCTGCTGGGACGAGACAGGGAAACCATTAGCCGCGCCGGTGAGGGGCCGACCAGGCGTGGAGAAATTTTGGCGGCCCAATAACAGGAGAAAACCCAGGTGTCGTCGTTCTGAAAATTCCGTATGGAATAATCAACGGCGGGAGAGTGTGCCAGTGTTAGGAGAAAGGAGTGCGCCCACAAGTAGTAAATCAGCTGTATACATGGCAGCAGAAAATACATTCACTGTCAGTGAGAACAATTTAAGTAGTGTTCCGGAAATCGATTATAAAGTGGCAGCTGTAATACCCACAGCGGAACTGGAGATTGAGTTTAAGAATGATTCGCAATTGTTGAGAGAAGATCAGATGTCGGATAACACGTCCGTCATTGAGCGAGGGGATGCAGAGAGGGATGAGGTCTGGTTACGGCAGTTCGGTCGCTTATACGACGAACTAAGAGATTATAGGGGCCTGTACGGGAGAAGTGTTTATAGGGAGCGCGGGCAGGATTTGCCGCGTCTCGTCCCACAGGAGGATAGTAGTTGTGAAGTGATAGAAAGTTCTGGCCCTAACCGGCAGACTTTACTAGAAATAGTTGATGTTAATGGGGAGCACGAGCAAGATGCGTCGTGTTTCGTCCCGCAGGAATTGAATGTTGAAGTAGTAACGGAAAGTTCTGGCCCTAACCGGCAGACTTTACCGAAAGTTGTAGTGGTAGAAGTAGCCGACCCATCCGACGCAAACCTCCAGTTTAAATATTGCGAGAGTATTAAGGAGAAAGATTACGAAAATTTTAGTGATAGCCGGACACGATTGGTAGAAAAGCACGTAGATTACAGCGTGTACGAGGTTAGAGCTGACGTTATACGGTCAGACGGTAGCAGTGTGGATTGCGCAGATCCTGAGGAAGTAATTGCAGATACTACTCGGCACGTTTCTCCAGGTAGATTGGCAGATGAGATTAATCTGACCAAAGTGGAATCAACGCAGGTGACGATTAATGAATTGATAGCAAAGCAACACTCACTAGTTGACGAGTTACAGGAAAAGGTTTCGGTATTGGAGGCGAAGCTACAGACTAAGCCTCAGGACAGACGTGTTGAAATTAAAACTGTATGTGAACAGAGGCTGAAAAAGCCGCCAGATAAACCGGATTTGGGATCAAAGCCGGATGGTTTTTTCTGGAATGACCTGGATATAGACGAGGATTTACTGTGGGAAAATAAAGAAACAGTCGAGGACAAGTGTAGACAGATAGTAGTGTCTGTTAATATGCACGACCTACAACTAAACGTGTTGATTGACACCGGTGCAGAATTGAGTGCTGTATCTGGGAAAATATTTGAGTTACTGAAAGACAGACCTGGCATCGTAGTTATGCCAGTAACAGGAGTGAAAATTATCGGTGCTACTGGGAAGGCCAGTAAACCGGTCACAAAACAGATTTTTGTCAACTTCGAGATATGTGGGGCACGATTTGAACAAGAGTTTGTCGTCGTGCCAGACTTAACTACGGAAGTAATTATCGGGTTAGATTGGCTATTAAAGTACCGTGCAGTGATTAATTGCGAAAGCAAAACTTTGACATGTACGTCCCAAGATAAAACAATAGTAGTTAGTTTTGACGAGGCAGGAGACGGTGTGCATAGGCAATACCAGCCTATACACATTGTTAACTGGCCGGATGGTATTGATGTAGGTATGAATTTGAACTGCCGTAAAGTGAGGAATCTCGGCATTGACAAAAGTGTAGAAAGTTTAGTGGAAGAGATAATCAAATTCCCTCCACGGATTAACATTAGTATTGGTGTGAAAAAAGATCGTTTGCGAGAAGTAATGAAGTTAAAAGCCGATGCTCGCATACGTCGTCATGACGCTAAAGCGCGTTTTGCTAAGTTTGCGATCGGAGACTTAGTACTTGTAAAAGCTCATGAGAAATCGAGCGAGATAGACAATGAAATCTCTAAATTTAAGTTTGTTTATAATGGACCATATAAAGTCATTGGTATACCTCACACAAATGCTTATTGCTTAGAGTATCCAAGCTCTGGAAAGCTATTAGGTATACGAAATATAGTAGATTTGAAATTGTACCAACCTAGGATCGATTAATACCACACAATGGGTAATTTGTACAATATGTAAAATAGAGTGTAAGATTTAACGATTTGCTAGATTGCCATGCTTTTGACTGACCAAGGTCATTAAAGAAGTTGTAATTAATAAGTAATTAATTTTGATTAATCAATTTAATTTTAATCAATTTAATCATGATCTAATCAACTGAAAAATCCAAGCTGCTAGTTTAAGTTTTCAGCTGAGTCACAGTAGATTAAGGAATGTAAATATGATTTTGTAAATAGCTGTAAGATTTCATGAATATGTGTTTTACTAGTCATTGCCGATGTACTTAGACGCTGTTTTAAGTTTCAGGCTTGTACATGTGTGATGATGGACAGTGTTGAGTTATCCACTGTGATAGTGTTTATGGACTCCTTGAGATTACTCGGGAGTGAGTTTTTCCGAAAGAATTCAGTGAAACGGACGTTCTGGAAACGCCGTCACAAGGGCGAGTGAGATCAAGCGTGCCGCACACGCGGGCGCAACAATACTGGCGAGGCGAGCCGCTGTCGGCTCTTGTGCCGCTGTTGGCTCTTGGGCCGCTGTCGGCATTCTTTGTACTTGCGAGTACGGAAGGCGGAATTGTTTTTCTTCCTGGACAGCTGAAAGAATTCTATTGTCAATATTTATGTTTTTTTCGATCTGATGTGTGTTATTTTCTTGTTTAGCGTTTAATGGACTCCCATGACGAGAATATTAATTATGAAAGGGTTATGTAAAAATGTGTATTCTATGTAATTAATTATTAATTTGCGTATTTTGATCTACCTGTTTTTATGACCATGTAGTCTAATTAATTTTGCAAATAGTATTCCATTTCTTGATAGTGTTGCGAATTTTGACGATTTTGGAATAGCTAAACCATTTTCTATATCTTCTATGAATTTTGATATGTTGTCAACCTGTTTTATTTTGTGCGAGATGACAGAGTGGAATAAGATTAGGAGTGTCTCCACTCAATTATTATTGTCTACAAATTGGTTTATGGTTAATTAGACGAATGCTAAATTTTTTTGATGTTTTGAGCATATGCATTTCCGCTGTTTCTTTTTTGGGACATTTTCTGAGTCTGTTTACGTTACACGAACATCCTCAGACAATGTGGGGCACGTGTAACGCCGGAAATGCATATCCTCCTATTTCCATCTATTGTACTATTATTTTTTCCTTGTTTTGTTACCTCAAGATATGACATTTCTGTCTCTTTATATATTGTAATTGCTTTACTGTTTGGATACATATATATTTATGCACTTATGTCGATGTATAATTGGTTTGTTTCGTAAATATTATTTGTATTTTTACGCTGGGTCTTGCCTAGGGAAAACTGCTATCGAACGATTACGTCGATAGGTCGTGTGAAGAATCAAAGTGTGTAGGATCTTTGGTAGTGTTAACTCTGCCGCATGGAGCGCGGGCAGAGCAAGTGAGAGTCTGGCTGGAGTAGCGAGTGGAGCAGGTGTGTTGTGTGACGCTCCCGCGAGTTGCCGCGCTTTCGGGGTTTGGCAGCATGTAATTGCGCTCGACTCGCGATGATAGTTTCTGACATGGTGTCGCGGACGGGAAGCATTAGCTGGCGCACATCAAGAGCCCGTTTCGCCTGGTGACCGTGTCGAGAAGAAGGCGCGCCAACATCCAGCTTCTGCAACAGCGACGGCCGACAATGAGTGACTGTCGCCACCTCCTCGATCGACGGCTTCAAACCTTCAATCAACCAACAAGGAAGACTAAAAGCACGTAAAGTTTCAGAACTGTATGGCAGACCTCAGCTTTTCAAATTGTTCCATTTGCCTCGCAAAATTACAGCAACTTAGCATGAACCTCTGTTGCTCATTGTCCCAGTTGCATTGCCAAGCAGGGTCCCTTCCTTTTCCGAAATGAACCCGAGTGTCGTTGAAATTCAAACGCCAGCATAATTCCATTTCACTGCTTTAATTTCAAAGTTTAATTCAAGCATTAGCTGGCTACAATAGTTAGATTACACAAGCACAAATTAAGAGTGCGAGTTTTGTTACCGTATTTTAGCTTACCTGTGATTGCAGCTCAGCTTGGTACGTACTAAATTTTACTATTGTTAATTGTTCAGAATCGTTTAATTCAAGTTCAAAGTTAAATCTCTTATTTCTAAATTGCGTAGATTCAAGTAGTTTTTGAAATGATTGTTGAGGTAGTCCAAGACTAACCGTATTTTACTGAATTTCGATGTGCTTCAGAAAGAAAGCTCACTATTAACTTCAGTCACTAAATTAACTTTCGATTTTCCGGTTATTAATTCTTTTGCTAAATTAAGTCAGGGTGTAGCGAAATTTATTACTTCTGACAAACTTTCAGTTTTCACACTACACGTGTCAACCTTCAGTTGCCACGCTTCTAGTGTTAATTATATGTGTAATAACCTTTCTTTTTCAGTTACTATAGTAATTGTCCTTAGGACTGGCGACCGTGATTTCCCCCAAATCTCAAATATCTAATTACCGCTAGTTAATTGTTAACGTAACGGCCGCACATTTACTTTCTTTATTAACTTTACCCCTTTTCAAAATTAATTTCCACCAGTTTCATTTGCATTTTTCCTTTCATTTAGATGTAACCCTTTCCTCCCTCTTTACCGACAGGTTAACTTCGGTGACGATTGCTTTTCCAAAATTACCATTAGGTACACGCGGTTTAATTTTTCACTGTCATTAAGGTCGATAAGTGAGGGGGAGGTTACAGTGTCTGCACCTGTTCAACATTGCTGGGTGCCACTGATGGAACTGTTTCTACTGAAATGATGTCACTTGTTGGTGTCTGCACCTGTTCAACATTGGTGGGTGCCACTAATGGAACTGCTTCTGCTGAAAGATGTCACTTGTTGGTGTCTGCACCTGTTCAACATTGCTGGGTGGCACTAATGGAACTGCTTCTGCTGAATGAGTCACTTGTTGGTGTCTGCACCTGCTCAACATTGCTGGGTGCCACTAATGGAACTGCTTCTGCTGAAAGATGTCACTTGTTGGTGTCTGCACCTGTTCAACATTGCTGGGTGCTACTGCTGGAACTATCAACGACTTGTTTTTTGAATCATTGAAAGCATTTTATGTGAACATTTGTATAAACTGATTTTTTGTGTATTGTGTAAACTATTATGTAAAGTCACATGTATGAAAGAATTTGTATTGCTTACTGTATTTTATATATTAGGTTACTGAAAGGTCAGTGCAAAGCCAAAATATTATCTAATTATGTGATATTTACGTATTAATATTATCTTTTATTTTTGTCTGTATTATTGTGGACGAATTTGGTGATATTTTCACCACCAATGCTGGCAAAAAAACCATCAAATTCTGGCCCGTGGAGGAAGGGCATATGAAAGGTGGCTACACTGAGCCACAGCGCCAGAGATTGCGCCAAAGAGTTTCATTCCGCCGCCTCCACTGGCAGTGCTTGTCGAGATGTGGCAGTAGTCAGTGCTTATCGAGATGTGGCAGTAGTGAGTCGGTGTTGAGATGTTGTAGTAGGGAGTGCTTGTTCCATGTTTTATGCAGTTTTGATGGGCTAGACAGCAAATGTTGTTCGAATGGAGATATTGTAATGATCAGAGTGCTTTTCGTCAATATATATGAAGGTAAAAAAAATTCCCTTTTCTTTTTATTATTTCAATGTCTTAAATAATGCGTCATTACAGGTTCAGTCAACAAAGCATCTGGCTTGTGTTCTTGTATTAGAGTGTAATTCCGGTTTCCTTACGCAATTGTAGTATTTCTATTTTTTTTAATTACTTCAGTATAAATGGTATTTAAAATTTCTTGTCTTATTGAAGAAGAACCGTGCCAGATGTGTACGTTGAATCACACTTCCACACACAGAACAATTACACTTGTGTTTTGGTTTCGTAGGTTTTATAGTTGCTGGGGACTTGATTAATTAATTGTGTTAACGGAAATTTTCTTTCATTCTTTGTTGTTATTCTATGCAGTCAGATTGCGTACTAAAACTAGTCAGGGCCAACCGTTTACGAGACTTCGTAATCGGACTTACAGCTACGAAAAATAAAAATTATTTGCATTCCTTATATAATTAAGCCCCCATGCAACCTACATGCACATTCGGGGAAGAAGGTTCCCCAGAACACACTGTCTTTTCCTGCGGGCAATACGCGAACAATAGACATACACTACACTTAGACTACACAGATACAGACATAGATATATACACAGTAATAAGAGACGAAGAACAATGGGCACAATTAAACGCACTGACAAACAGTATTTCAAAAACAACATGTGAAGAGTACATGCGGACATGACATTACAGACATGCCTATGTGCAGCGTAACAACACTCTCCAGAGGGTGGACAGCGATACCCACAGTTACAGCGAAAATAGTCACAATGAGGAGGAAGAGGAGGAGGAAGCTGAGATGTGACAGTAAATAAGCAAAAGTGCTGGCGTTCTAGACAAGAAAACACCAAATGCTGTACATGGATGGTCACCTAAAGTAGTTAATACATAGAATTAGTAACAAATAGGATAGGTGTGTGTGTGTGTGTGTGTGTGTGTGTGTGTGTGTGTGTGTGTGTGTGTGAGTGACTGACTGACTGACTGGCGGTCAACGGCTCGAAAAAACCATTCCGAGGTATTCACCGTCAGTCACATTCGGTGATGGCACTAACAAATCTCTCCTTTATCCTATCTTCTTTTTATGTTCTTCTTAAAAAACAACAAAATTTTATTTATACTTCAACTTCAAATTATTGTTATTTTGAAAAGTATCATTCTTTGTAAATGTTGTAGATAAAAAAAGAAAAGAAAACTGTGAAAAGATGAAAAACGAAAATTGTAAGATGTACGACCTGTTTTAAACATCAGGTAACAGGTCTATAATTTGGCAATAGATAAATAAATAAATAAATTTCTCGTGTGGCCATTTCTCCTTTTTTACTTTGCATTTCGTGTCAATGATATTGTTTCTGCGCCTGTAATTTTTTTGGCCTGTTTAATTTTTGCATTTTTTTTCCCGTTAGTCAATTGTCTGCGGATTTCCGTTTGGTCTTGTCTCTTTTGGCTACTTAATCGTCTGTTGCCTACAATTTATCTAAGTCCTATCCCCAACCTTTTACTGTGTTTCTGCAATTTCTTCAGTTTTTATCTGCATTCATAAGCAATAAATTGTGGTGAGAGTCGACATCTGCTTCTGGAAACTGTTTGCACTTAAAATCTGGTTTCAGAATTTATGTGTTTCTATCGCGTGCGCCTTGTCCCGCGGTTATGCAGGACATGTTAATTGTAAGGGGTGGCTGGATGCCCTTCCTGCCGCCACCCCGTTTCCCCCAGGACGGAATCAGTGTACCCCAGCTGCCTGTGTCTAGTGTAAATCATGAAATAGTGTGAATGTGTTTCAAATGTCTGTGAGTCGTGTAACTGGGGCGCGACCAGCCCGGTATTCACCTAGGAGGATGTGGAAAACCGCCTAAAAACCACATCCAGGCTAGCCGACACACCGGCCGTCGTCGTTAATCCACCGGGCGGATTCGATCCGGGGCCGGCGCGCATAGCCGAGTCCAGGAAGCAGCGCGTTAGCGCTCTCGGCTATCCTGGCGGGTTTTCAGAATCAATGTGTGCCCAGTACATAATATATTTTTACAACTTCCACTGTCTGCAACGACCTTCCATGTATATATCCTTCTTTCATGAATCTTAAACCAAGTGTTAGTAATGATTAAATTATGATTTTTACAAAATTCTTCCTTGTGAATTCCCCTTTCATTTCTCTTCCCACTCATATTCCATTTTTCCTTTTCGTCCTTTTCGTACTACCGAAATCCAATCCCTAATTACAACTAAATTTTCCTGCAGAGGTTATCAATGAATAAACGTGCTTCTGATCCAGTCTGTGAAGGCCCAAGGGGTGCCACCCGGCCGCCGTGACGCCCGCTGTCGCGCTGTGTCAAGCGGGTGAGGTTAAGCAGGGGGGTGTGGTCAACACACCGCTCTTCCGACCGTTTGGACGACTTTCCATACAACGAAGCAGCTTCTACTCGATCAAGCAGTGCATCCCGTACCAGTCTCACGCAGAAAAAAATCCTTGGCAGTATCGGGAATCGAACCTAGTTCCGCCGCATCGCAGCCATTTACGCTGACTACTTTTTCTTCACTCACGTTCGGAGGAGGACATTATCTGTCACTGCTCACACATATTGTTTACTAGCTATTGCTCGCGGCTGCGCTCGCCTATAACTAAATTGAAATGAAATGTATGGCTTTATTGACCGGTACACACACACACACACACACACACACACACACACACACACAGGCGCTAGCGGAAAAATTCGACGCGTTCAAGAATCAAACCCATCATCGCGCAGACGGAGGACAAAAACGCTAACCACAAGACCACCAACAGTGGCCGCAGGTACTACACGCCTTAGGAACTATAAGGATGTGTGACTCTCAGCGGCTAAAATACAATGGATTTGTGATTGATATTAGAGTGGAAGTATGGATTAAACACGTAGAGGATTGTATAAACATTGTATTCATTACGTTATATCGTGTTATATAGACCATAGCAAACAATAAACCTATTTTCAAAAATACAAACAAGTTCAAGAGTCGAACAGGTTCAAATGGCTCTGAGCACTATGGGACTTAACTTCTAAGGTCATCAGTCCCCTAGGACTTAGAACTACTTAAACCTAACTAACCTAAGGGCATCACACACATCCATGCCCGAGGCAGGATTCGAACCTGCGACCGTAGCGGTCGCGCGGTTCCAGACTGTAGCGCCTAGAACCGCTCGACCACCCCGCCGGCTAGTCAAACAGTGTATAGCTTTTTCTAAGAGTTATTATTTTTTTCATATTTCGCGTTTGATTCTTAAAATCAATAAATGTGTTCTACTACCTGCTTTCTACAGTAGCCTAGGTTCTTCCTCACCGATCAAGCTGTCGCCGGACCAAATTTCATCAAAATCGATTCTGCATATAGGTCGTGAAAGCATAGCAAAGAGAGTTCTTTTCGCCTAATGTCAGTATGTATTGACTAACCTTGTTGCTACACTGCAGTCATTGTCAGTAGTCTTCACTGCTTCTCAGCTGATCGTCAGGATGTAATAGGGGAGAGCATCTTCAAGGCATCTGCTATGCTCTGACGCAGTCGTCAGCTAAGAAATAATGCGTACTATTAGAAATGAGTGCAGCGTCGAAACAGGTTTAACCAATACATAATATAATTCCTGCAGGAAAATTTTGTGAGCTCACTGATTCTCTACGTGACTCTGTGGAATAATACAAATAAGTAAATTGAATGGTCGTCTCTTTTAATTGTCTGTATAATTTCTTTTTCTGATCATACTTTCTTTCAATCCCTTCATCGTCCGCAGAGCTAGTGGCGTATAAACTTGTACTACTGTACGGGTGTTGGCTTTGTGTCTGTCTTGGCTACGGTAATACGTTTACTACCCTGCTCATAGTAGCTTACCAACATTCTTGTTTTCTTATTCGTTATTGGACCTACTCGTACTCCTGCGTTACAGCTATTTGATTTTGTGGTGATAACTCTCTACTGATTGGACCACGAGTCCTGCTCCGCCTGCTACCCCGCTTCTCTATTTTCGCTATATCTAACTTCGCTCCATCCATGCCTCATTTTAAATTCTCTAATCCACCTGCCCAGTTAAGGGATCTAATATTCCACTCTCCGATTGGTAAAACGCCTAATGTTCTCTTGATGACAACATTCTGAGTAGTTCGCGCGCCGGGATCGTAATGTCGGACTATTTTACCTCCGCAATTTTAAGCCACACAGTGCAGCTGCGTGTCCTCAGCAAATATAAGGGCTGTAGTTTTTCCTTGCTTTCACCCTTTCGCAGTTCCGAATTAGCGATTTTATAACGCCATATCAATTAATCGTCCAGACTGTTGCCACAAAACTGCTACTCCTTTTCACGAACCATATATTTGTCTGTTCTCTCCACGGATACTCCTTCGAAATGGATTCATCCACGGTATATCTATCCGAACATAGACGCACACAGGCTACATCACCTCGGCAAAGTCTGTGGTTCATGGATGGTGGGTTCGCTTCCCAATGTAACCCAAACAAAAGAAGACAATTACATTTCTTCTACTTAAGTTCGAAAAATATATCAGAGTTAAGAACAGTTAATTGCCTACTGCTGTTCATTCGAATTACAGGAGGATATTGGTTTTAGTTAATGTTTCAAGAGTTATCTTCAGGTGAAGACAAATGAGAACCTTTTGAGTCGAAACAGTTCAATATCATTCAACTCAATACTCCATTCCCACGTAGTTTGACATTATTAGTTCTCGCAGTTAATTTATAATATTTGAGTTTCTTATTCAATGGTTAAGAGTCTGTTTGTTATATTGAGTTTCTTTTCCAGTGTACTGCTTAGGGCGAATGATAGGATGTTATAAGTCACTTAATGAGGAAGTTTAGTAGTAATCGAAGCTGGCATATACAGGGTGATTCAAAAAGAATACCACAACTTTAGGAATTTAAAACTCTGCAACGACAAAAGGCAGAGCTAAGCGCTATCTGTCGGCGAATTAAGAGAGCTATAAAGTTTCATTTAGTTGTACATTTGTTCGCTTGAGGCGCTGTTGACTAGGCGTCAGCGTCAGTTGATGCTAAGATGGCGACCGCTCAACAGAAAGCTTTTTGTGTTATTGAGTACGGCAGAAGTGAATCGACGACAGTTGTTCAGCGTGCATTTCGAACGAAGTATGGTGTTAAACCTCCTGATAGGTGGTGTATTAAACGTTGGTATAAACAGTTTACAGAGAATGGGTGTTTATGCAAAGGGAAAAGTTGTGGACGGCCGAGAACGAGTGATGAAAATGTAGCACGCATCCAGCAAGCATTTGTTCGCTCAGCTCGAACAAGAAGCACAACAATTCATATTTCAGCAGGATGGAGCGCCACCACATTGGCACTTATCTGTCCGTAACTACCTGAACGTCTACTACCCGAGGCGATGGATCGGCCGCCAGGCAGCCCGTGACAAACCACTTCATCACTGGCCTCCAAGAAGCCCTGATCTTACCCCCTGCGATTTTTTCTTATGGGGGTATGTTAAGGATATGGTGTTTCGGCCACCTCTCCCAGCCACCATTGATGATTTCAAACGAGAAATAACAGCAGCTATCCAAACTGTTACGCCTGATATGCTACAGAGAGTGTGGAACGAGTTGGAGTATCGGGTTGATATTGCTCGAGTGTCTGGAGGGGGCCATATTGAACATCTCTGAACTTGTTTTTGAGTGAAAAAAAACCTTTTTAAATACTCTTTGTAATGATGTATAACAGAAGGTTATATTATGTTTCTTTCATTAAATACACATTTTTAAAGTTGTGGTATTCTTTTTGAACCACCCTGTGTTGTACTCAACTGAAAATAGTTGAGTCCGCTGTGTCCTGGTAACTAGAGATGGGCAAACTGAAATACGTAACTGTTTCGAAACAAATGAAACAGTACAATGTAATGTTTCGATACGCTATTTCGAAACAGTGAAACAGTTTGTGTTTTATAATTTAATAAACCTACACATTTTATCATTTTGAATGTCTACTGTATAAGTGTGTCCATATAAACACAAATGAGGCGCGAGAGCGCTAATCATATCGCAGAAAGTATGAAACTATCACTTAGGCGTTTTGGCAGTTCCGTATTTCATGCAGCAAATGCGCTGCTTTCGTGTCGTGTCACTTCCATACTTTGCAATTGGCTGAGGACAGCCATAGCTGAAGACAGAAGAACCACCACGAACGGAACTGGAGGTGGGAGCAAACTGCAGAAACAACGGATATGCTACTGGGATTCCCACATTCCGTTAGTATGGGTAATATACCCATCCTGCTAATTTCCATGCACACAAAGGGAATCATTGTGGATAATAGGCACAGTGACTATAGACTCACAAATGGTTCAAATGGCTCTGAGCACTATGGGACTCAACTGCTGAGGTCATTAGTCCCCTAGAACTTAGAACTAGTTAAACCTAACTAACCTAAGGACATCACAAACATCCATGCCCGAGGCAGGATTCGAACCTGCGACCGTAGCGGTCTCGCGGTTCCAGACTGCAGCGCCTTTAACCGCACGGCCACTTCGGCCGGCCAGACTCACAAATAATTCGAATAAATAACAAAATATAACAGAAAAAAATTTTGTCTTTCAAGGTGTTTCAAACCGTTACTATAAATGCACCATGCTTCCCATCCCTTCCCGTTCACCATTACACTATCAGTGATATGTCAAACAGATTGCTTGCAATTATACCTACATCAAATTTGTATATATGTCTAATAACTGTCACTCTGCGCCTTTTTTTGTTCAAAATGTTGTAGGCTTACTTGCGTTTCTTAATATGATTACTGTACACGAACAGAGAAGCGTATGTTATAAAAAAAGTGTAATTTAACTGAATGATTTTCACATATTTATTATTTTGAATGTGAATAGTATGCGTTGTTTTATTGTTTGGTTAGTGTTTATAAAGCAGATGTTACGTCATTTCGGAATAGGACAGTCAGCTAGAAACGAAGCTTTATTTTCGGATATCTTAAGCTTCATGCTATTGGTTGTCAAAAAGATTTCGACACTCTTGGAAGTGTTTCACGAACTGGTATGTTGTGTTTCAGTACCTGTGCCGAGCCCGAATCTCGTCCGACACAGAGTGGAATGAAACATCACTGTTTCGATACAATTAGTGCGTTCTAAGCACAGGTGGACTGAAACAGCTTTATTTTGAAACAACGATACAGTTTCCGTGTCTGGCTCGAGATCGAATCTGGTCCGGTTATCCGAAACAGGGGCGGAATGGAACACTACTGTTTCGAAACAGTGAACCACAGCCGTTCCGAAACACTGAAACAGTTCCACGTATCGATACACTGTATCGAAACATAGAAACAGTGGCCAAGTCTACCGGTGACTATGAAGACAGATTGCAGTATGTAAATTAATTGTCAGTTAATAACTGTTTTAAACCCACAATTTGCCTAGAAGGTCTTTGGAAAATAAAATATGTAAAGAGTCAATGTATTTTGGTGTGCTTCTTTTTTTCCAAATGTATCGAGGGAAAAAATTAATACTACAATTCCTTCTACAAACATTGCAATATTTCTAGAATGCAAATACTAACAAATGGTAACATGACATGGCATGCGCTAATATGAAAAACCATATGCAAAACTTTACTAATTGACTAGAATACTGCAGCTATAAAACGTTGAAGGCACTACTAGAAGTGGTGTTTTGACCATAGTGAATATCTGAGTTGGTCTGGTTCTTGAGCTCCATGCACGGTGTATTGACCGAGATGTTGACTTTCACTCCTTACATTTGGTGGAGGTGGTGGCATTAGAGCAGAGAAATTTTAAAGTACATAAAACAGTGGTGATGTTAGGTGCAGGAGACACGCGTAGATACTGCTGTTGGGTCAGGCCAGAAAGTGATTAGTTCGACACTAACGAATGCAACTATATGACGTAGCTGCTGGTAAACCTTTCGCGATGTGAGGTCATGGTCAAAGAAACTCTTCTGTTCCTGACGTTTCATCCAGGACTGCGTTGGACTTCCTCAGAGGCGCTTCTCTGCTGAGTCTTGCCGACTGACCGACCATCCGGACGTCCGGGAGCGACATAAATAATGTAGGAAAGGGGGCGTGGTTAAAGTAACACGTGATGAGCAGACATATTCCTTGCCAGAGATAAAACTTAACAATCGTAGTTTTCTGAAAGAGAAATTTTTCTACAACGTCAAATTATTATCCACGACTATGTAGAGAAGCCATTGAAATTTGTAAGTAGCAGGATAATTTTAATAGGAAAGAGGAGGCAATGAAACTTAGCAAAATATAGTCTGTGGCTCTGCAGAATCGCTAGACAGTTTTATCTTTGACAGGATGACAATCGATAGTTAAGTTTCCCCCTTTCCTACAGTATTTATGTCGCTCTCGGACTTCTGACCGGTGAGTCGGCAAGACAGCGGAGGAGCACTTCTGAGGATGTCCAGTGCAGTCCTGGACGATACGTCAGGAACAGAAGAGTTTCGAGAACCACGACCTCACATCCCTCATCCGGTCGTGAAACCCTTCATTCTATGAATTACATGACGATTATTGTTTCTATCCTGTTGAGTTCTTTCTCATAAAAAATATTATTATTGTTAATAACATGAGACTTATTATCATCATTATTAATTTAATTACTGACAAGGCTACTCACTCAGCCAACCAGTTGTGAAGAACCTATACAATTTCGACAGTTGATGTTAAAATGCAAAATAACCTTAGTCCGAATCTCTGGATTATCCGAACATCTTGGAGAGTACGCAGTTTCTCAGTTCCCGAAGACCTTTTACTTACGCCTGTTCAACGTTCGGATGAGTGTCTCTCTTATTCACATCACATCTCTGCAAAATTTTCTCTTCCAGGTCTGATGTTAGAATCAGGCCTAACAAATTGTTGACTTTTTCTGTGGCTTTCTTGAGGGTTCCTCCGGTGCCGCAGAAATGGATCTTCGTAATTTGTTTGAAATGCGCACTCCAGAGACAAGACAATCACCTTAATACGGTTAACATCCTCAAAATAACACAGAAGTGAATAAAATTCTGAAAAATAATTAGTATCGTCAAAATATCGAAAAAATTTACTCCTCGCGGAACGCCAGTGTTCCGCGGGACACGGGTTGGGAAACCCTGGATTAGGCCGCCAGCACGCGATGCGACTGAAAAGAAACGCAATGGGCAGGCGATCTAAATCGGCAACTGGTGGCCGACTGGCTGACAACGCACTTGTGCACGCGGAGCAACTCGGAAATGACAAACTGCTATGGAGGTGGGAGAGCACCTTTTTGGTTACACTCGGCATGACGATTACAGATTCAAGCTCAGAGGAAAGTGTGGTTGTCCAGTTATTATATACGAACGGGAAAACAAAGAAAATTCTGATTACGTTCGTATTCTTTAGCTCTTTTCCTATGCTTGTAAAGAAGTAATGATTGACAAGAATATAATAATTGTTTACTTTTATCTAAACGTACTTATACACAGTTGGGGTATCATCAACAAAGATTTCTTGTATTATATTTTGTAATTACTGTTACTACGTATCGATTTTAGCCACAAATAGAAGTAAGGAAAAGTACAGTGCAATAAACAGTGAAATTCACGTCATCCAACTAAAGCCACGACGTATAAGGAAAGCTCAAAGCAGTATATATGAAAAGCAGCAACACCCTTTTCTTTAAAAATATGTAACTGTTCGTCTATCCTGCATAGCTATTAACAATAGACTCATTGCAGCAACAATGACATGCTGGTCTTTACTGTTTGTTCACGATAAGTTGACGATCGGCGCGGTGGCTGTTGGGAACGGCTTTGCCCTCGCATTACGGCTCGGAGGGGAGAGGATCGCTGTAGACTTCTACCAACAGTGCTGGCACCACTAACTGCGTTTTGTGCTTAAGATCAAATCGCTGGCGACAGCCGCAGAAATATTGCCCCCGTGACACTTCCATCGGATCAGAAATCACCTAATTTGTTGACATATTAATGTTGGAGAGTTTTACCTACAACTTACATATTATTTATTTATGGAAAATGATAGTAGATGAATGTACAACTTGACTCTATGAATCGAAATTAAAAACTGATTTTTGGATCTGTTTGCAAATTGCATTTATTTAACACAGCACAACAGTAATGTCTCCACAATTGTAATTAGCTGTGCCTGAAAAAACTGTGACATTTATATTCAGTAAACATCGCTGTCATTTGTGTTTGTTTCAAGATTATCATCATCGTCATTGCTTGAAGGCATGGTACTGATGATAACTTCATCGATGGCCATTTCCATTATTCCGTCTCGTGTCCAGTACTCTTGCTCCACCTGCTGCACTTTCCTGCAATAATCTTGCCAGTCCTGTGCACTAACTAAAGGCAAATCACCATTAACAAGACTCTGCAATCTTTCCTCGTGTAGTTCGAAGCGCTTCAGTCTGGAACCGCGTGACCGCTACGGTCACAGCTTCGAGTCCTACCTCGGGTATGGATGTGTGTGATGTCCTTACGTTAGTTAGGTTTAAATAGTTCTAAGTTCTAGGGGACTGATGACCACAGATGTCAAGTCCCATAGTGCTCAGAGCCATTTTTTTTCCTCGTGTCACTAGTGGCATTGTCCTCCCTGAAATTTTGTTTTATTTTGGCCCACGGCAGTGCTATCGAGGGCGATAAAAGGACTACCTTCTGGCTTCCGCTCTAAGCAAGTCTATCTACGACATACACTTTCACGGCTGGTTTGTTTTCCTTTATTTTAGATAACAGTTCACTCATCCTTGCTGTGCCGTTGCAGTTTATTTGCCTGTCTCGCAACAACTCATCGTAATCCGGTAATTATATTTATTAGAAGCTGCGCCGCGCGGGATTAGCCGAGCGGTCTCAGGCGCTGCGGTCATGGACTGTGCGGCTGGTCCCGGCGGAGGTTCGAGTCCTCCCTCGGGCATAGGTGTGTGTGTTTGCCCTTAGGATAATTTAGGTTAAGTAGTGTGTAAGCTTAGGGACTAATGACCTTAGCAGTTAAGTCCCATAAGATTTCACACACGTTTTGAACATTTATTAGACACTGAACAGAACTTCCTGCTGTGGTTTGGCGCTTTATCCACAACTCACCGAATTGGGTGGAGTGCACCATATTTGCACTCGCCCCCCCCCCCCCCCTCCCATCGACGTCCGATAGTTTCGTCAACTTCAAGAGATTCGAAAATTAGTGGAAGCACTTTCTTGCATGAAACTACCTGACAAATTAAAAATGTGTGGCAGACAAGGTTCCCAGTTTCGAGTTTCGTTGCGGTTCATAGCTTTAATTTGTCAGGATGTTTCAAATCAACGCACACTTCGCTGCAGGGTGAAAATTCGTTCTGAGAGGTGGCGCACTGGTTAGCACACTGGACTCGCATTCGGGAGGATGACGGTTCAAACCCTCGTCTGGCCATCCTGATTTAGGTTTTCCGTGATTTCCCAAAATCTCTTCAGGCAAATGCTGGGATGGTTCCTTTGAAAAGGCACGGCCGACTTTCTTCCCTAATCCGATGGGACCAATGAGCTCGCTGTTTGGGCCCGTCCCCCAAAATCAACCAACCCTTCTAGTTTCTTGCATCTTCGTGCAAGTACTTGCCGAAATTATCATTTCATGGAATTTTTCTCAAACTTACAGAAGTTGTTCGTGTTCAGTACCGGTGCGAAAATATAGGTGTAGAAAAGGAGAATGGCATAAAGAGAGATGGACCGAAACAACTGTACCGTTGGAACCCCCGAACACAAGTAATTGGCGACTGCAGTTACGGAATTGTGTAAGGAGTTTACCAATCAATTTGTTTCACTGAAAGGAAAGTAGAATGGCAGTACAGACGTCTTCAAATTTTAACTGATTTTTTAATGTACCGTAAATATAACTGCGTTACATTTCTGATAAAAATAGTAAATAGCGCTTGTAAAAATCTAAAAGTAATTAAAACGCTGTCTTTTGGTGAGATACCGCGCCGCATTTTGTTACCTGTTACCGAAAATTTGATTATACAACAAAAGGAGATGTTCGAAATTTGCATTGACATCCTCAAAGCCTTTAATCTAAGTGAAGTCTTCTGATCTTAGTTAACTCCATAGTGTTTCTTGGTAACGTTATCATGTACTCTTCTAACAATTTTTTCTATCTTTTATTTTACCCGTTTACGTAATATCGTATTTTTTTTTATTTTCCCATGGATTGTATCGATAAATGTATCGATAAATGTAAAAATTAAAGTTCATAAGTCAGTCACTTTATCTCCAAGCTATGCCATTGTTCCCAAAATATTGTATTGGTGCATGAAGGCGTGCTATATTAAGCTTTCGAAGAGTAAATATTAATGTGCTTCGAGTAAATGAAAAAAATGAACCATAAGTAGAACCTTTTACATTCCACATTATTCATCTATACGAAGAAAATATCCAAATTAATAAGGGACAAGGGCCCTTTGTCAGTACCATAAGCTTCATTCATCACATTGTATTACAATCACTATGGTAGAATTACTATCAAGGAATACGATTTAGTTACGATGAGAGGACAAAAAAATGCAATTTCGTATGACCATGGACGTACTGCATTTCTTTGCGCGGCGTGGTGGAAGCGATAGCCGCTGCGTGGCAGCCCGCAGTATTACAGCACGAACTTCGCTCGTCGGCCGCCCAGCGGCGTCTGCGGGCCGGGTAGTTGGCGGGCCGGCCGCCGGGGCGCGGGCTGCTCGCCCACGTGGCCTACTTCTGTCCGTCAGCGCGGCCACGCCCACCACGTGCCGGGTGCTGCCAACCACCGCCCGCCGCTCCCCTCCACGGCGCGTACCCCAACAGCTGATCGGTGCGCACGTGACCTGCCCGCGTTACGCAACTCGCAGGCAGCGGGCGCGCTGTTTACAGCGCCGCGCACGGCCGCTGTGTCTCTCACAATTGATACCACCGCCCTCCGCTCAGAGTCGTCACGTTTCCTGCTTCGCTTCGTCAGCTTTTACGTTAGCAGACGATTCAACAAAATGCATTTTGCTGTCAGATCTGGAGTACGCAATCGGAGTTCAGATTTCGCGTGCATACGCTTCTTTAGAAAGTCCGTACTGACTCGCAGCTCTAGTCACACAAGCATTGACATCACATTTACGTTAATTATGAAAGATTTCCGGAATGAAACACTGTGACAGATGTTAACATTTTTGTTTATTTTCTGATACAATAAAATTTCAGAGTATCAAACAGTCGTCTTCAGATTAATTTGCAGCTTTCTAGGCTCAGCTTCATCACGGCCCATACAATGTCAGTAATTCAATCGTGATTGCATTCCACGTATTTTCTGGAGGAAAGTTGGCTGTCGAATGAGTAGACAAACCAAAGTCTTAACCCAGTCTACTGGGGTCTCCACACATCTATTCGTTCTTCTCAAAGCCATTCATTAATATTGTTGACACATGAATTCTATAAGAAAGAAACGATTCAGTACGAGTTAACCATAGCGAAGATTTGTACTATCAAGAAATTTAATACATGCTGAGACATACTGGGTTCGATTAAACATTCCTGACAAGTAACAAATTTTGTCAAATCAGAACAGAAATTCCATTTCTAGAATATGTTTATTCATTGCTTTAGAGAGAATGAATATAACAGATGTAATGATTATAAAATTGGGATTTCTTTTGATTCTTGAAATTTCATTCTATCTTTGGTACACAGCTAAGTTCGTGGGAGAGACGTATGGCTGTTCTTTGATAGGTAATTTTTTTTCTGTTGGGGTCTTTTCCATCAAAAGGCGCTATCAACGTTCGGACATGTCTCTGTTGCATTGTGAACAGCAGAGAAGAAATTCGTGAATATATTGAACTGTTCAACATTAACCCGTCAAACGAATTCCATGCAGACTAACTGTGCACATACGACGACAATAAATCGTTACTGAATGATCAGAAAAGAACGTGTTGTGAATTTCATTGTGCACTGGTGGAAATTTCCAAACTAAAATAGAGATGTTATAATGTAGTTATATAGACCTGTTAAAAAGCAGTGACAAAAAATTATAAAGTACTATTATGAGAAGAAGGACGTGAATTTCAAAACAACTGACACTGTTGTTGCTGTTCACACTTTATTTCATTACATTTGGTACTGACACATTGACAGCATTTCACTTTCATAATATTATAATGAAATGTCATCAAAATGTCTTACCCATCAGTATAATTAGCCTTCGGACTTTTGCTTTTCTAAGTACCAAGCCTATCAAACCTCGTAGTCATTTTTTGTGTGCTGCTAATTACGGTCGTCTCCTCTATGGTTCCAATGTCAAATTTTTTACTTTTTTGTTATCAGAGTGGCAGACAAAACTGCTCAGATAAGTTGCTCAGTCTCTCCTCATTGTAACCATTGTCAAAGCGCAAGTCTCATAAATAAATAGTTTTTTTTTTCAAAAAGTACACGCTGTTCATCTGTGTGTCAGTTATTTAAAGCACCAACGCTGGCGAAAACAATTCCACGGGTGTCCCCGAGATTACGTTATAGTTTCATTCCGTAGGGGATGTCCTTCCGTTCGTGTTCGTCATTTAGCAGAGGATGTTAAAAATTACCAATCTGCGTGAAGGTAATTACCGTTGCTTTCAAAGACAACAGCTTACATATTCTATCGCACGATCGCACGTAAGAATATTCAGTTCGGTGATGAAACTCCGGAAGTTTGTACCAGGCTGTTAAAAAAAAAAAAAACTGCGAGAAGGATGGTAGGCCATAGACAATGACTACCATCTAAAGGAATGGCACTATTTCTTTCTTAAAAATTAGTGTTCATATAAACTACAGACAGTTCACTGCAATATCGACGCCCGGTTTTCAGAATGTCACTAGAAAGATTTTTAACACCCTTAGTGATTGATGTATCACAAATTTAAGGCAGCCGTCCTCTTCCCTACAAGTCACAAGAGTTAGAAAGCTCTTTAGGAAAAAGAAAACTTGACAATGGATGAAAGAGGCGTTTCTTTTGGAAAAAATGCTGACTGACTTGAAAATCAGTCGTGAGGCAACATATATTGGGTACTCCAAGTTCATGTTGATCTCAGCGTAATACATTTGCGTAACAGTTGACCTTCCTAACGAAGATTTCATTTGGTAACAGACTCTTTCTAACACTGTATGTATTTTCTAGTGGCACAGGTCAAAGCCACAGACATTCTCTTTTCGCGAGAACGGGCAAGCAGCCTGACCATTTCAGTACTTAATACAGATTTGTTCGTTGATGTTATGCAGATATCTACGTCAGTGTATTACACCAATTTTGTTCAGTTACACAGGGAATAATGTTTTAGGGAACGGGAGATTTATTATTGAGTAGCATTTGCATGGAGTATAAGGATGAAATATTTGGTAAGGAAGAAAAGATAATTACACACAATAGGAGCATACAGTTATTTATTATTTGCAACTCTCTCCCCATAACGTCAATCATTTCATTTTATTATCTGCAACACTCTCCCCATAACGTCAGTCATTTCTGGAGGGTTAGCCACTGTACGAATTGCTATGGCAGAGAATATGAGATTTGCTGCTGATTGTAGAAGTTTAATGGCACAGATGAAGTCGTTAAATCGATTTAGTGAGTCAGAACAGTACGCCCAGAGAGAAGGAAGACGGAGTGGGTTATCCCGAGTTACTGAACGCGTGGTCCCAGCGCACGTTAATACGAAGGTCACATTGTCACGGCGGTGGGATTGTTCGCTGTAACGATCTCCGGCGAGCAATCGTGACCTCTGAAAATGTTACTTACTCACTGTTCCGCTTTTATGCGAGGGAGAATAAAGCGCAAGGATACTCTACATCCGAGACCTTGAATCGTGTGAGACTGCAAGACAAGTGCGAGCAGAGAGAAATGATCGGTAGCAAACGACTTCAGCGTTCGAGATTGGAAGGTTAGCCAGTACATTGGAAGTGGAAAACTTGGAAATCCGGACATTCACGCTGTAGCGTGCATTCGTACCGTTTCTTCGAGACAGGTGCGTTGCAGTTGACAATAGATTCCACCCGAAGGAGCAATCATTACATTCGGGTTCGTATGCTTCTGGCACAGGTTCACGTGTACTGATATCTCGAAATTGCGGGTGAGTGCTGTATTTTCGGCAATCTAGTCTCAATACGTACTGTACCTGATAAGTGATAAGTCAAGGAATTTCTGAAGAGAGTTTTAAGCACGCAGTCTTAACATAGTAGAGAGGAGAGTAAGTCATCCCGGGACATTTTACAGGAATGTCTGCCATGTAGCCGACTACCTGAGGCCAGTACATGTAAATCAGCTCCTTATATGCACTCATTACTGGATTATCTTGTGCGATAAATAAGGATCTGACCTAGCAAAAGGAAGACAAAATTTGTTACTGAGATAGATGAGTCTTGGTCACAGTAATTACGTTTTGTGATCGTGCAGTCTACTGACTGGCCACTTACAGATCCATTCGGACTCCGACATCTGTAACGAATCAAAGGAATCGTCTTACTGGGATCGTCATGCTTCTGTGCAGCAGTGCATTACAATAATGCCAGTTAGATGCGGACTGACGTGTGTGCAGTAGGAAAATAATATGCAGATGGCTCATTGTCAGCAGAAATCCTTATAAGTAATGTTGTCTTTCTCTTATCAATGTAACGTCAGCCTGTAAGCAGTATTGACTATACAGCTCGATAAAATACATTTGGCGCAAACTTTTCCGATTTCGAACATAAATTTCATAAACACTTATTCCATGTGGTTGGCAGACTACAATGCTTTGATACATAGTTTCGATCTTTGATGATCATGTCATTGATACCCATGTGCGCATTTTAAGTGCGTTACATTTGATATACAATGACGGTCAGTTCGTATTTGCAACGCTAAACATTGTACGTGATGTGGTCTCTTAAACAAATTAAAACATTGTAATATTTATTGGTAAGTATCACTGTGGTATCTTGTTTGTCTCATGTTAAGTGAACAATGTAATTCACCAGCAACGCAACAGTGTTCACAGTTTTGTAAAACTGTTTAAAAGGTGTAATTGTCGCCTTTGATTGCTAAAATACTTCATTAATAATTTCCACAAACGCAGTTTAGCTTTTGGCCATTTTCAAGCAAGATGTATTTTACGTTGTCTGATGCCCCTTTAATTTTTGACATTTGTTGAAGTACGAAATTGTTCTCCTTGAAAACTGCCGAGGACTGATGGAATTGTGCAGCTTGTGAATAAAGTAACTTTAACTGTGTTATTTAAAGACAAAGAAAACAATCGGAACTGATAAGGCACCACGTGGAAAAGTGTAGTATTGTAGGAATTAAGGAAATGTGGCTCGAATGATATGGTCTGTCACATTTCTGAATACTATCTCCGTCACTGATCTGTGGTGGGAGTTAAAGAATATCGGCGCTCGACGGTGCTAAAGAAGTGCTGTGCAATGGGATTTGCCCTGCCGTGAGACATGCGGACTTCACCGCTGCGCGAGGCGCCTATTCGCGCAGCAGCTAGCCGGAAACTCGCCACTGCGGGGACGCACTGTCAGTCGTGTGTTCCGCCAGCCACACGGAACTCCAGCGAAAAAGCCAGCTGAATGCACGAGCAACACACACTGACATAAGCGCCCGTCTCGCTGTACGAGGGAAGGCGAGGCTCGGAAAAGCCCGTCATAGCGGGGCAGCACACGCCCTTTCTAAAAATACCGCGCCGGCGCGTGGGACGGCGAGCGTGCAACTACGTTCCGTGGAAGCGGCTAGCGCACTGGCGGCTCGCGGCACGGAGCATTCTGTTGGCCGAGGCTCGGCGGCTTCCGGTCCGCAGCGCCCCTCCCCACCACCGGCGGCCCACCCCTCTGCCGCCCCTTCCCCCCACTACCGGCTACCGGCTCCCCACCACGCGACCCGGCGAACCATATCAGGCGCGCCGACAGCGGGGTGGGAGAGGGATTGAAACCCGCGCAGAGCAGCTCCGAGACGCAGAGTCGCGCTCAGGTCACTGCGCAGTACGCACCGCTCTCCGTCGCTGGCGCATAGCTGTCGCTCGCTTGTCCGCCAGCCCGTTCCTCTGTCGGTCTGTCAGTCTTTTTTTCTGTGCCGTCACGACGACTCTGTCTGCAACCATGGGCCCCAAGACTCTGGACCCCACCGGTCTGTACTGAGCAGCCTTTTCGCCGGCCGCATATCGCCCGCTGCCTGCTCACCTGCGAGGCGCCCCACGCGCTGCAGCCCGCTGCCCGGAGAACACGCCGCATACGCCACCAGCCCTCTTCGTCGTCCGCCGTCGAGACTCAGCACGCACAGAGCAGCCATGGACAGCCCGAAGCAGCTGGACCCCACCGGTCTCTACTGAAAGGTCTGTGCCAGACCTGAGGCGTGACATCCCAGCAGGAATGTCAGCCCGCCCCGAGATGGTCGCTGTGGCGAAGCCCAGGAGGAGCCGAAGACGGAAGAGGCGAACAGCTGACACACACTGCGGCCGACCGCCGAGCTGGGTCGACGCACCCCACTGTATTTATTGACAAGTAAGTCGGCTGATTGACGAAGTCAACGACAGAGAATTATTTTTGTACATGTAAAAAAGAATTTTGGGTTATATTTTGTACATATGGACAGGTTCGTTACAACAGTTGTTAAATCCAATTGGGTGCCCTGATCAGTTGGTTAAGTTTGTATTCATTGGCGGAAACCCCGTTCTAAAAGATAAGAAAAGAAAACTGCCTCATAAAGTACTTAACAATGCTGTTTGCAGTTGTCTATTAGAACGTAGCCGGTTGACTGTTCTGACACGACTCACATGGATCTGTTCGACATCTAATTGTTCTCTCGTAGTAATTTGTCTATTGTGTATATGTGTGTGTGTAAATATTTTTTTTCCTTTTTTGTGTGGAGCAGCTTTCGTTTTTTTTTTTTATTTAAAGGGGAAGCGATGCTCTGTTCAGATCCTCGCATTATAGTCGGAATTTTTCATGTCAGTCGTGGAGGAACGCACAGAGGCGGTTGGCCCACGCTCGCGAGAGTAGCGATTTAAAGGGTGGCACGCGGTCGCGCCGGTGATGTTTTGGCGAGGTGGTCGCGCTGCCGGTGTGTGCGGCAGGTCAATGAACAGCTGGCCAGCCACCAGCTAGCACACGAACCTCAGCGGCGCGGGGCGTGTTCCCTCTGGCAGTAGCCTGGGCCAGCCGCCTCCACGTCTGCACGCACCAGAAGCGTGGGCGCAGCTCTCTTGCCTCTCAGTACTGTCCGGTAACTTGACTACGGTCTCTAATTGTACCCGCACTTTGCTACAGGCTGCCCTGTAACAACTAGCAAATAATGTCTCACGCTCAGATTAAAAGCAAATAATATATGAACTAGCAATAACTGGAAACGCCACTGTCACAGTACTAATGCAACTGCCGCTACCAAACCAGGCAGTCACCGACTGTTAAACAACAAAATTTCCTACAGATACTAAATGTGTATGTGAACAGCTGAGCATATTTCTAGAAATGTAGCTAGTCTCGAAATTTATTTTTACCTTTATAAGGCATGTCCTGTTTGTATAAAAATGTTTCAAAAACAAATTATATGTTTTTTTAAAAAAAAGAAGTTACTATGAGACGCGGTATTGAAATGTTGATCGAGACTCGATCACTTACTTTCAAACAATTTTTGTTACCAGGATTTTATATATTATATATATTTTAGCTATAGAATGACTACTTACTGAGTAAGGTCATATGTTTCCTTAAGTGGCCTATTTACCATTTGTAATTTAAACGCAAACAATTATGTGTCCTGATCATTTTAGCACCTAAGCTAATTACTGGGGTCGCAATGAACACCATAAAACTTTTGTCCCATACCACAGCAGAGAACTATTTATGGGCTAAAGTAGTAGCTTTTTTTCCTTTGGTTTTATCGTAGAAAATTCATGGTTAAATTCACATTTCGTTAATGGAGTAAACATTGATTAGAACATAGCAGTTTTTTTTCTGACTATAGGGGCTATTCCTTTTTAATTGCTCGTATGATACTGTTTAAATTACATTAAAAGTTAGTTTTAAGGGTATTGTTTGAAAGAGAGTAAGCCTTTTATATATATGTTTTTTTTTCTGGGGTAAACCTAAAAGCGGGGAAGGCGCGTGAAGCCCTGCCGAGGCGTACGCCTAGCGCCAGTGTTACCATGCGAGCCGCGGCAGGGACACGCGCCACGCGTTATTTGCTCAAGGAGAGGCTAGTGTGTCGTGGGGTCACGTGGGGAGAGCGAGCGAGCTAGCAGCTAGCAGGCCGCTGGCGGCGAGGCGCAGCGCAGCGCGCGGTCACTGACCTCCAGGGCAGCCGGCACGGCGCAGGCCGCGCGGCCGCACCGACAACCTCCGCTCACCGGCTCCCACCGTTTTCGGGAGCTCTGCCGTGACGTAGGAGGGAGGAGGGGGAGGAGGAGGCAGAGAGGGACAGGGAGACGGACAGCGCAACGCACGCGCGGCTCAGCTGTGCCAAAAGCGCGCAGTGCCCTGCAGGTGCGCAGGATCGGGGTCGCCCCCCACCCCCGGCCGTCCCTAGCTACAGACGTACCACCTGGTCCACTGGGACGCGCTGCCCTCGATACGGAAGTGCCCGGCGCAATCCGAGCTGCGCACGGAAATTTTTTTTACGGGGAGCATGACAGTTTTTTTTAAAAAAAATGTTCAACATAGCTCATGAGCTTGTCAGTATCGCAGCGGATCCTATCTCTATAACTGACGAGCTAATGTATAATCTTTAGAAAAAAAAGCGTTAAACCTGCCTGTGTAACATTACAAAATACCCTGAAAATCACTCAAGCAGGTTTACTGATGAAGTTCTACTAATTATCCAGGGGAGTATCACACGATGTCACAATTTCCTTAAATATTCGTGTACAAGGTGCACGGTAAGTGTCTAAAGAACTCATCTGAACTCCCCGATACGAACTGTAAAAATCGTAGCCATGTCAATCCCGATTCCTTGCAAAACTGTCGTCAGGCTGGAAGTACGGGAACTGAAAAATTCATCTTTCGCATTTCCGTGTTGTATTTTACTTCCAGTAGCTGCTCTCCCACAATGACGTGACCCCACTAAAGAAAAAAAAAAATAGGCTTCGTCTTTTTTTAAGATTCGGTTTTTATAATCACTGCCACAGTATACGTATAATTATTTTTATTTTATTCTGGCCCTGACTCGCAGAGCAATACTGCTTATATTTTTGACTGCCCATGGGAATTGTGTTACCTATTACCACACAGCCTTTGTCCTTTGATAAACACGTTTATATATTGTTTCCTTCTCTCTTGTTTTCTCTCTGCCACGCGCGAGCGTACTGATATTTGTAGCAGAGAGAGAAGTGTTGTTAACCAAGGAGCGGGGGAAAACGAACTCCCCAGTGCTATTGTCTCAGTTAACCATTAACCCCGCTCCGTTGCTGTATCTGTTTACACGAGTTTGTGAAATGTAATCAAAATTAGGTACTTAAAGTAATAAAAAAAATGTTGGAAGGCACCGCAATGTATATTTCACTGTATTTTGATAGGTGTCCTGTTACGGTGATGTTAACTCTCAAAAGTCTGGTTTTTGTTGTAAAGAAATTGGAACGAAGATATTGATACAGTTTTATTCGTAGTAGTCCTAGTCACTTATTATACTCCATTGTACGCCATACGATAAGTGGAAAGTTGGCTCTGAGCTCGGAGGTGCGATGTTCGCGAGGCGATAGCAGCAGCGGCTTACCTGTCGAGTTGTGTTTGCTAGAAAGTACTGCCTAGCCGCTGTTGCGCAACCGCCTCTCTCAAGGTGAACCGTATTTAATGTCACACTACATCGATTTATATCAGCGGAATATCGCGCCTCCGGTTCTGCGTAATTTAACTGCCATAAATATTGCTTACAATTAATATTATTTTTATTTGTCCATTGCGTGTTTTATGTAAAGAGACAAAGGTTATTTCTATGAAATAATCAAGAATGTATGTTTTTTTTATTTGTAAGTGGAAATAAATTTTTTACGATTACGTGTGAAATTCATCTTTTTTCTTTCTGAGTTTTCACTGTGTTCCAATCTATGTGGACTAAGCATCAAAATAGTTGGGAGTGAACTTACATAATTGGCTAACAGTAGCTACTTCTGAAGCTATGAACAGTTTTGCTCAAGACATATATATAGTGTGGTCTTCACTCATTGTAAGGTATTTTGTAGCATGTCAAACACTGATGACCACAGAGATTTGCTGAGGAGAGTATTTACGTATTCCTACCTACTCCTGTTTATTCCACCTTGCAATGCAAAATATTCCAAAAGATATGAGAACATTTTTCTGGCAATACTTGATACTTATTTTTCTTTCATGTATAAGAAACCTTCGAAAAAATTATCATTTGTTCAACATATTTAAGAAAACATTTCCAAGATTTTTAAACACGGTGTTTCGTTCATTAACGCTTTATGAACAGTCATAGCACACCTTACTATAGACCAGAAAAAAATTAAAGGTGATTTCTTTGTGGTGCAATGTAACATTAGATTTTTTCAGTCACACTACAACACAATATGGTGAATTCCAACACTGTGAGATGCAGTTTGATTTTTGTGCAATGTTAATGTAACGTAAACACAAAGATACTTCAAAGATTACACAGGCTGCAGAAATTCATGACCATATGTAGGTATGAGAGGTGCCGACAGCACGACAAGGGCGAAAGTTCGCATCAGCTGCCTCTAGTGACGTCTACATCTCGCCTTTCCACTTGCTCAAGGAGTTTCCTTGAAATTACTCTCTGTGCGGTTTTGCACGCGGAGGCTGTTATGTAGGCTCTCCTTGTGCTGAAGGACACAGAAAATTACAAATCGTTAGCAAGACGATTGATAAATTTCTTATGCAGAACTCTTTAACAGCACACTGATGCAACAACACTTGCTATTACCGTAAATTTACAAGGCACAGTATTGAGATCCTACTAGGAACATTCTGAGACACATACATGTATACATAATCACTTAAGCTCAGGATAATTGCATAACTAATACTTCTGAAATGGACTTCTCCTTAGAAAGTTTCTTCCGCTATAGTATAACGAGGAGAGTTGTTCAGTAACTTAAAGGCAAACTGGCTTCCGGTATACATACAGTAGCTACACTACTTCAAAAACACTACATTCACTTGCAGCTGTCACCTTTAGCCAAGTCTGAAGGAACTTCAACGCCACCGAGATGTAACCTACAGACGCAGACTTCCAAAATATCATGGTAAGTTGGTGAAAGAAAGTAAGAAAGAAAACATTTAAAAAAGATGAAATCTCTTGACCTCTAAAGCTGTTGAAGTAAATGTTACATTTGGTCCAGTTACTCCCCATATTTCTCTTTGTTATTACGGCTACAAACTACAGCCATCGAAATTATGAAGATAAACTTTATTAATTACTGAGAACACTGCAATAAGGCACATTTCTTTTTAGTTAAAACTGAAAAATCGAAACAGCTTCCGTTTACAATTCCTCGAAAACATTTGCTCAGGTTTATCATCATTGCTAAAAGATAAGAGAGGCACACCATGGGAGTGATCTATAGATCTATAGAAAAAAGTACACTTACAACTATATGGCAGGTATTGTATTGTGTATAAACAGCTACAATCTTTGCTAATCAAAGGCATTCAGGTACTGAATGTAAAACAGAAAAGCTGATAGCAACTCTCTCAGTTATTAAGGTGATGATTCGCAAGTTTGCTGCTATCGTGTTGTATCATAGCTATATTTGAGATAAATTTCCGAACAATGGAGAGGTAAAAGTCTTTCTACGTACCAAACGTTTTAATTTCGAGGTTCTGTTACGAGAATGTAACTAGTCAATTATGGAAACTAATCATTGTTTTCAAGTAGCTTCTGTAACGATACGAGGCGCCGTGTCCGCGTTATGTACAGACTACGTACAGATTGTACTATTTAATACAGCATGTCCATGTGCATTGGTACATAAAGAACGTTCCGGAGCCGCAAACCTCGCTATTGCTCCCCCCTCCCCCCCCTTACACACACACAATAAAGGAACTAGTTGCTAAGATACACACATGTATTTGTTCACTTTCGTGTCATATAAAAACAATACGTAGTAAATGGAGACAAACTGTTATGCGTGAAGCTGATTGCACTGTGTATTCTGCCAATGCAGCCAGCGGGAAGTTCGCATTGATGCCGCCACTGAAGTTTGAAGGTCAGCGTCCGTAGCAGCATATGACATGGTTTGGGGTGAGACAGGACCAACTACAGGATTTGGTTTTGCATCTGAGGAACATTTACACATTAGTATCAGACAGGTCGTTGAGACGTACTAATGACAGCTTTCCGGTCGGCGTAAAGCTTTAACATGGTCGCAGATATCTTCATTCCATTAAGTGAGTGGTGCACTGTACTTTGTGGTGACTTCTCTTTGTTGCCACCTGTTATGCATCTATGTTTTAAAGAAGAACGTCACCCACTTGTTTGTGTGATTGACTTGCAAAATATAAGGAAGGGGCAGGACGAACAACCGGAGGCCTTCTAACAGCACATGTTTTACGCACTTCTAGAACAGCTTCAGCACGACGTATAATTGTGTAGACCGCGACCTAAAAAGTACCAGCCTGGTAGTATGGATGTAGAAAAGAAAAAAAAACGTATGACTCTTCTGTAGTCTTTACCAAGTGATAACTGTTACGTTTCCTGGCAAGTTTTGTCAGCTAGTGCATCTTAACGTATCAATGAAAAGATCCCTAATTGCGTTGCACTTCGATAACTTGAAATACATTCCGTTTACTTACAGTGCAAATACAAGTTGTTCTACAAAAGTAAATTTATTGTCAGTTACTGCGAAAAAACTTTAGGTTTGTAGTTACCGCATTTTTTTAGTGTAACCTGCTTGAATCGTATACTGTTTTGCGATGAAGTTAATTTAAATGAACAGATCAATAACAAAGAGGAAGAAACTTTGCGCGATTCGTTGTACTCGGTGAAGTTCCTAACAATGGAACGGGCTCAGTTATAAGAAGAGCAACATAATAATTTCGACGAAACTGGTATCCAAACAGTGGCGAATGGATTGACACAAGAAATCCCTTCACATTCGTAAAGATTGTAGTTTTGATTACGGTGTGTTTTTGTTTTAACTCTTGGTCATGAAATCAGTATACAGCCTTTACGAAAAAGATTTATTCAAGGGAATGATGAACAATTTTTTTAAACAGCGACACGTTTATTTATTGGCCTCAGTCAATAAAGCTGTACAGCCAACTTGCAACAATTGTTGTTTCAGCAAACATAGCTGATAATACGATATACTTGAAAACAATACACTTATGTACAATAATAAAGAGATGTCGAAGAGTTTAGAGATACGTCGAAGTATCAGCAAAGACAATCAGTGGAGATCCTTTACATTGGTCTTCACACGGGCTGATATCTGAATAGTTAAAGATCAGTTATTGATCGTCCGCCCCCGGTAGATGAGTGGTCAGCGCGACATAATGTCAATCCTGAGGGCCCTGTTCCATTCCCGGCTCGGTCAGAGGTTTTCTCCGCTCAGGGACTGGGTGTTGTGTTGTCCTAATCATCAAAATTTCATCCCCATCGACGTACAAGTCGCCATAGTGGCGTCAAATCGAAAGACTTGCACCCGGCGAACGGTCTACCCGACGGGAGGCCCTAGCCACACGACAAGTATTTTAATTATTGATTACAAAACAACATTTGCCTGAGACAAGTAGGAAACTAATGTTTTGTAAATGGTATTATTACGAGTATCTGCATGCAATAAATCAGATACTGAAGAGATGAATGCGCTCCTTGTTTCCCAGCTGTCTTACGGAAGTCATCTTGCCCTTTCCTGCACTTTTTACATGCCAGGAAGATGTGACTGATTTAGGCTATCTGAAAAGTTTCCTTCGGACAATTGAGATGGCTGTCCTAGGTACATTCCAATGATGGGTCAGGTACGTCTTTTACCGATGTTCACTTTATTTTAACAATGGTTCCCGCGAATAACAGATTGGATTTTTAAATAAAACATCCTCTATCCGTCCCTGTAGTGATCTAGTAGGTAGCCCGATTCCATCTGAGCATGTTTCTTGATTAAACGACTGAAATCGTTATGATGTTAACTGATTCTTCCGCCGGTTCTTGACAGAACAACATAACACAAGAAAAGCTCTAGGTTGTTTACAAACATTGCAACTTACTTGGCGACGATAATTAGTTAAAGTTTAGTTATGGCCTTGTCAGTCGAAACCCGGCTAACCTGAATAAATTAATACTGTGGGCTAGTAAGCAATGCAGTGCTTTTCGTTTATTAAAATCAGTATGAGGTAGAGCAATACTTTTAACTTGATGGACGATCTGCACAGTCCCATACATATAAATATATAGGCAGATCAAGATATAAAATTGTAAACAATAGCAGTATCGACCACTAGAACCAAACTGATAGCTGAAAATAGGAAAATTTTACAGAAAAAGATGATCCCTGTTTAAGGCAGTGAGCTACACAAAATGGAGAAAGTAAAAAAAAGTATAAAAGACAGGTATATGGCAACTTCGCTCAGCAAAGGTCAAGAGATCGACGAAATGAAAGATTTATCTTCGACAAAAGAACAATCATAAAACGAATTCTTTGGTAATTAGGTTAAAAGACGACTTTGGATGAAGTGTTTTTTAATCTACGTAGCTTTTAGTAGGTAAACAGCAATACGTATTATTTATTGTTTATTTCGTATCTGTACGGTCATCTTTAAGGACAGCGTCAGCAGAGGCCGTTGCACTGTTTACCAGCTAGCTAAACAAGCAAAAATCATCGAAATATTTTCAAAAAACGTTAAGAATGGAACCTCTATACGAAGAACTCTCACTTCGCATAGCGGAACAAACATTTTTCTGAATGTCACAGATTTCTAAAAACCTAATGCTTCGCTTTCGAAATAGTTTACGATGAACGTTAGACTGAATTTGAGATGTTGAAGACTTTTGTTCTGGCTTATTCCTGATCAAAACGCTTTGCCTACTTTCCACCTGCGTGATGTACTTGTCTTAGAGAAACCATATGAAGGCCGAAACGATTGTTGCAACTACCTCTCCACGCTTCATCCGTGGATCACTTGACATAAGTAAAATGAAAAGATCAACGATGAATACGAACTGAATACATTACTAAATTATGAAGGAAGCGGAGGAACACGAAGTACCACTACAGAGGTAAGTCTCGAAAGGTACGTGAAACACACCAGAGAGAGGAATCCACTGCACAGACTAGCAAAAGCGCAAAAGTCGTAAAGCTGGAATAGGCAAGGAGTAATCACATTAAAATGCTATGCTTCAATGACAGCAGATGTCAGTGAGATTTCTGATAAAAACTTTTTTATAATACTTTCTGCTGTCCATGTCTTCCTCATTTATTTTATTTTGCAAAATGATGACTCCAGATTAGACAATTCTATACCTTGTTCTTCTCAAATACTCCAGTCTACGATGATAATTATGTTGTCATTCTTATACTTTCTGTCGTTCATTTTTTCGTTGCAAATAAGCCCATGTAACTTTCGTTTAGATCATCCTCAGGACCTATCAGTAGTACCAGCGTCATATCTACTTTTAATGTCTGCTTTCCATAATATGAAACATAGTTTAGTTGACGCCCTACTGTAGTTCTTGTGTCAGTTTTACTAGAGAGCGTGTAAAAGAAAAAGATTATGGTTTTCCCCTACTTTTTTAACTACTTGTTCGATAATGATGTGATAAGCATATGAAGACACATCCATGTAATTAATTGCAGTTTAGAATACAATAATGTACTAGCCACAGACCTCCCATGAACCACGGATGGACCTTGGCCTTGGCGGGGAGGCTTGCGTGCCTCAGTAATACAGATAGCCGTACCGCCGGTGCAACCACAACGAAGGGGTATCTCTTGAGAGGCCTGACAAACGTGTGGTTCCTGAAGAGAGGCAGTAGCCTTTTCAGTAGGTGGATGACTGACTGATCTGGCCTTGTAACATTAACCAAAACGGCCTTGTTGTGCTGGTATTGTGAACGGCTGAAACCAAGGGGAAACTACAGCCGTAATTCTTCCCGAGGGCATGCAGCTTTACTGTATGATTAAACGATGATGGCGTCCTCTTTGGTAAAATATTCCGGAGGAACTCAGAAGGACGTCGTTATCAGGAGAAAAAAACTGGCATTCTGCGGATCGGAGCGTGGAATGTCAGATTATTTAATCGGGCAGGTAGGTTGGAAAATTTAAAAAGGGAAATGGATAGGTTAAAGTTAGATATAGTGGGAATTAGTGAAGTTCGGTGGCAGGAGGAACAAGACTTCTGATCAGGTGAATACAGGGCTATAAATACAAAATCAAATAGCCGTAATGCAGGAATAAGTTTAATAATGAATAAAAAAATAGGAGCGTGGGTACCATACTATGAACAGCACAGTGAACGCATTATTGTAGCCAAGATAGACACGAGGCCCACACCTAAAACAGTAGTACAAGTATTTATGCACACTACCTCCGCAGATAACGAAGAGATTGAAGAAATGTGTGATGAGATAAAAGAAATTATTTGGATAGGGAAGGGAGACAAAAATTTAATAGTCATGGGGGACTGGAATTCGATAAGAGGAAAAGTAAGAGAAGAAAAAGTAGTAGGTGTATATGGAATGAGTGTAAGGAACGAAAGAGAAAGCAGCCTGGTGGAATTTTGTACAGAGCATAACTTAATCATAGCTAACACTTGGTTTAAGAATCATGAAAGACGGCTGTACACGTGGAAGAGGGCTGGAGACACTAGAAGGTTTCAGATAGATTATATAATGGTAAGACAGATATTTAGAAACCAGGTTGTAAATTGTAAGGCATTTCTAGAGGCGGATCTGGACTCTGACCACGATCTATTGGTTATGAACTGTAGATTAAAGCAGAAGAAACTGCAAAAAAGGACGGAATTTAAGAAGATAGCACCTGGATAAACCGAAAGAACCAGAGTTTATAGAGGAATTCAGAGTGAGCATTAGGGAACGACTGACAAGAACGGGGGAAAGAAATACAGTAGAAGAATAATGGGTAGCTTTGAGAGATGAAATACGGAAGGCAGCAAATGATCAAGTAGGTAAAAAGATGAGGGCTAGTAGAAATGCTTGGACAACAGAAGAGATACTCAATTTAATTGAAGAAATTGTTGCCAAATTTATTCAAGATGGCGGATCCAAGATGGTAGCGATAGTTGTGGCAAAGTGGTAATGACGTCATGGAGGGAACAAATTTTGGCGGCAAAAACAAGTCAATTGGGCTACCTCTCCCAACCTAACCCCCTCTGTCCCCTAACCAAGGAAATGGCGGGAAATTTAAATGTTGGCAGGAAAAATGTCACTGGGGCTACCTCCACTAACCTAACCCCCCTCCCCCATCCCCTCCTACACTAACCTGAGCCATCCAACCACCACTGTTCTTAGGAATTGGCGGCAAAAGGATTCAGTCTGCATCCAGGTGCTAGGGAGGAAGCGGTGTACTTTATTTGTTTTTAGTGGGAAGTTGGAACAGTTTATCTAGGGATGGATTTAACGTAGTTTATTTATTCCACTGATACTAAACACTCGCCCTGAAATGCTTCTGGTCACAGTACATAGCCTACAGACCTACAAACTGCTCATAAATTACCGAAGTAATGGAGTACATTCATGTACAGTCACACAAACAACTCGTAAATTGTCAAAATAGCGCACGTAAAACGCTATACAAACACGCTAACTAATTATAAAATGTCGAAATAATGCATTGCGCAGCCTGCAGACGTGTTCACAAAATAATTCAGTACAGTGATGCACAGATATGTTCACTATGTATAAAATTGTCAATAAATAATGCATGTATAAGGATCTGAAAAAACACACACACAACGCTTAAACAGCCGAAAATAATGCAGTGCACAAACACCCCGTTTCGAACTGTCGCTAAGAAATTCGACCGCAACGTATCGTAAGGCTTAGAAAAGGGGGTCACTAGGCTTTCAACTACCTAGTTTCAATTACTTTTCACGGTCATCCATCCATCCACTTCCATATCCGAAATACATGCACATAGATCGTTGTATATAGGAAATGTCTTAGACGTTTTGGTAGGTTAGCGAATAAGACAGGTAAATATTCTCGTACAAATTATTTATTAAGTTTTACATATACATTTACACAAAGAAAACAACGCTTTCCTAATTTTTGTTAGGTGTAGGTTGAATAATGTCCAAATTAATTGTTAACTTCTGACTTAAATCCACATCTGAATCGTCTATTTCTTCTCCAACCAGCAATTAGACAGGTACAGAGAAGGTATATTCTAGAATCTAATACATATCTAAAATTTTTCATGGCTTTAACTATTAAATCAGTTCCTTCCTGCAGTTCTTCTAGGCGAGAGCAGTCGCGGATTTAAATTTTTCCTCGTATCTCCGCCGTGACGCTATTGTTAAAGCGTTCCACGTCTTCCTGTGTGTATGTCGGTAACTCTTCTTCTCCACATTCTTGCGCAGTTTCTGTATAGAACCTTAAGTTTACAACTTTTCAAACGAGTGCCCATTAAGTGTATTTATTCCATCAGTTTTCAACTCAGCAAATGGCTGTTCTGTTGCTAGGTGGACAACATCCAGCTCGCCACACTTAGATAGAACACAACCGTCTTTTTTAAGCCGACTCAAATGGGAATAGAGCTTGATAACCACATTTTTCGTGTATTCGGAAATATAGTAAATGTTCTCGATTCCCTTGATTTCGATCTGTACTCCAACACGTGACCAGTTCCCATTGCTGTTTACTGTAAATGGCAATATTTTGTATTCCCCTTCGTAGTCAGATATTTCCATACAGTGTGTTTAAATCCGTATACAAACCTGGCCCGCACATCCGCAATAGCATCTTCTTTTCCAATTGCAGCTTATATTCTTCCTTTAGGACAGTTGTCTTCTCCATATACTCCAGTTCCCTTTTCTTAACTTCGAGGACCTCCATTTTCAGTTTTCTTTTCCGTACAGTTAATACGTTAACTGCACTTAAAGCAGTAATTTCTTAATGGGAAATAGTTTAAGTCTGATATATTGGTCCTTTTTCTTAAGACTAGGGGAATACCATTATTTGTAGGAACCAGTCCCATTTCGACCATAACTATATCGGACGGTATTGTGCAGAACAGTGTTCTAGACTGCTTTAACGTATCACTTCTGCGTAATACTTATACTGTCGTTCTTTGAGTCAGAGTTAAGAACCTCCACATAGTTTACAGGTAGGGAATTAAAATTGTATGCAGACAGAACATAACTTGTAAGCTTTTCTCGGTCTTGAAAGTCCGGCAGACTTACATGCATGCCAGTCATTTTTCGGGTGTGCTTATTACCCAGTAGACAAACTGCAGAACATTGTTAAACACTACAGTAACTGTTCTGTAAATTATTAGTTAGTTGACCCAGCATGGACGTAGTTGGGACAGAGTGAAGTTGAGCTCATTGTTAATACTGCTTGTTTGCGTCTAATACAAATAAACTGCTTTTGCACTGCGCCGAATACACGATCCATTCTGTAGTTGTATATTGTAGCCTCCAGCCTTGTAGTGCCATGTTCCTCAGCCAAAGGAGACGTAAAGTTTCCCGTATTTGCGTGTCTGGACACTGTATAAAATCTATAAGATGATTGCCAATAACTTTGTTACTCCTGGGCTTATGATTTGACATACACATTTGTTATCTACCTTTATTCTACAATTAGAGCTCATCCACCTTAAACAGTCTATTCCAGCTGTCTTATCGTGGCCCACTGATGCTTCCCTGATGGTCTACTTCCATGCAGAAGACGTGCGTTGACATTAATCGCACATATCCATTTTATTAAAAATTTCTGGTAATAATCGTCTACAAGTAGCTGTTGCAATATTCCAGGCAGCTACTCCATTAGAACATCCAATTTAACTACCGCTAATTCAACTTCATACGGTATTGCCACAGTATTTTTATATTTCTTCGAAATGGTTTCCAGTGCTTCCTTGCCGATTTTATGCAGTATTGCTCTTGCTGTCACACTGTCGCTTACATGTAGGAGAAATGGTAGCTTCGCCTTGACACCATGTCTTGCAGTGACGAAACTGGGGAATTTACTATGTAGATAACAGTTAAATGAGCCACACATCTCCTACTTTAACATTACAGATCATCTCTTCTCTAACTGCTCCTGACAGTCACCATCACCACAGATTTTAACTACCATAATGTTATCGTAAAACAGTTCTGTTATAGGGTTAAGCACGTTTAAATTTTTCTTGCTAAGGAGGGTACCATTTTCAGTATAATTTATGTTACCAAAGTCAGAAACAAGATTTTCCAGGTTCTCCAGTCGTAACCATATACCAAAGCGTTCGTCGGTTGGTCTCGTCCTCCGCCCTAATAGCTGAGGCATGTTGAGCACTTTAGAGGAACCCATGTCGACACTTTCGATTACCACGTAAGTATGATTGGTGGCGGCTATGATGCTTTCTTTTATACCCTAAATATCCACGATGGCGGCACGTGATCTTACAGTCATACATCCTACATTTGATTGTACGTGCAGTCCAACTTACGGCGCGGTGCCTTAATCGCTCCTGTGTAGAGCCTACGCCTCGGGAGAAAGACTCATGCATGCACAGTGAAAGATGGTCTGAAGCGGGTTCAGTCGAGTTCGTAGTTATAATTTTCATCCCATAGAGTACAGTAATGCACAGAGAAATTCGAGGAACAGGTCAAGAAAATGTTTGGTGATTTGTTCTGTTTATTTCTTGAAGGCTTTTTTATTTTTTTATATTTGTACAGTTTTGTGTATGCTTTTAGTGGCATGAATGATGCATGAATGTAATCTAAATAAAATATATAGATCACTGTTCTACTGATAAACGCTGTACGAACTAGCATGAGAAAGTCTTAAGACAGTGTGAATTCAGACGACTGGGAATTTTGTATCATAATATGTTAACTAAGTTTATGGTAAAAGAAAAGCTAATTCGAGTGCAAGTGAAAATAGTTAATAACGTAAAGTATAAACAAAACTCAGAATGTTAACAATTTATTTCGGGAAAAAGTACAGTTTGAATGTGTGTTATTTGTTGTTTGGTTAGTCAAGAAGAGCGCGGACTAACGTTGCAGAATAATGTTTTTCAGTTAGCCTTAAAGAGAACTGACCAATCAGAACGGAGTATTCTTCCCGCGTCTTCTCTCTTGGAGATACAGAATTCTTACAGCAGTCTAAGTAGTCGGAGCCCAGCCTTTCAATGGTACGGCCGTGTTTGTAGTATGAGCTCCGAAGGAGGTTATAATTTGCCGGTTTTAGTTGTACTACATGCCTCAAAAGTGCATTAAAGTGAAGGCATATTTATTCTGGTATGTTTTTTTGGAAAGTACGGATTTTTAAGTAATTTTGTGTATGAGAAAAGACAGTAATTTCGCGTTGTATATTGAGCAGATGATGACTAAAATCCTGAGTGAATTAGACACTGATAAACTTAATAGTAAGGCGAGCATTTTCATATAAGAACAATCGGTGCTCAGTAGCTGTCCATATTTCGGGAAATAGGTTACCATAAACTTGCTAAATTGAATGAAAGGCTTTGTACATGATTGTGTTAGGATTAGCACGGGCTTGGCAGTGAACGTCTAATTTTCGAGTTAAGAATGTACCGAAGTTTCGTCAGTATTTTTACCTTTGATTCAAAATTAAGACCTTTTCCCGATACTTAGAATAGTTTTGTTGTATACAGCCTGGTGCTAGTAGCAGTACGGTAGGTTTCTGCGCGGCTTCTCTACCGGCGATCTGCTGCATCGAGTCCACGGGTAGGTGCAGATGAAAAGTACGAACGGACCCGCTCCGCCGCAAACTGTTAACTCCAAGCTGAATTGTGCTGTTTTGTGTGCAAGGTGTCCATGTGAGGGAGGGCTACTGCCCCACGCGAGCACCACCCCTATGTATGGGGTAGTACCACCGAATCAGCGGGAATGTATAGTACAGCACTGTACATGGACGTGTTTTTGGACGGTATAGTACAGCGCAAATCCGCGCAGTAGTGTATGGGGCTGTACCTGAATTGGGTTTCGGATGGAGTGGTACGGCGCAGTATTCATATAGTAGAGTATAGAAAAGTACCCAGACATGGTTTCCATGGGCTGGTACAGCGCAATAGCTGGGTAGACTAATGTTCCGTAGTACTCGAGCGTGATAGCGGGATTGTGCGGCGCGGGTAGTGTGGTACCCACGAGTGGCAGTCGCCCTCCCTCCCACGGACACCTCGCACGCAAAATAGCACAATCAAATTTAGGATGTATGACCGTAAGATCACTTGACCCGAAGTGCCGCCATCGTGAATATTTAGAGTACAAAAGAAGGCATGACAGCCGCCACCGATCAGACTTTTGTGGCAGTCGAAAGTGTCAATATTAATTCCTCCAAAGTGCTTAACCCTTTCACTGCGCATTTACTCTCGGCGGCTCCCGCCCTGTGCGCGTTATTTTCACCCGGTGCGTATATATACAACAGTAGCAGATAAAAATGAGACGCAAAATCAAGTATTGTCGGTGTAAATCATTTCCATTTAAAAATTTTTTTTCAGAACGTCTTATTTTGTTCAAAAAAGGTACTTTATTAGGAGAAAAAAATACAAAAGATATTACATTAGTAATACTTCAAAGTGTGATCTCTCTCGAAAAAAAAAAATTCAAACATAAAGGCACATTACATTTTACACAAATGTGTCACTTCATTTATCATGTTTTGCACATACAATACACCTTCTCTGGGCGGCCATCTTCTTTGAAGTTCCTGGGATTAGCGACATCAAGTGGCGCTCGGTTAGGCGTAAAGGATTGTCACCATCAGCCGATCTCCTTCCACGACGTCCATCTGCTTGCGGTTGGTGGTGAATCTCTAGGATCTCCTTGATAAGATTCTGTTGAAAATCACATACTGAAATATTTCGCCCCGTTTGAGTTTTATATAATGCATACGCATTGAGCTGAGACAGCTCCACTAAATGAAACAAATACTTTTTTATACAATTTTACAGTTTTTCGTACACATTCTGCTGAACTTAGCATCATGTCGCTCCTGTCGACGGCCCCCATATTTTCAGTGTAGCTTAGGATGCAAGCTGGTTTTGTTTTTGGTTCACTCTTGGTTCTGTCAATTTTGTCGGTCGCCGTAATTTCGCTTGTATGAAGATTTGAAAGCATCCTCACTTCCCGCTTGTCCTGCCACTTCAGAGCAAGAAGTTTATCTCTTCACATAAACTCTATCTAGCCTTTTCTAAGTTTTTTTTTTGATGAAGCAGGAATGCCTTTGCGGTTTGTTCTCACAGTTCCTCAGGCATTAGTCACTCTGTCATGCAAATAAGAAAATAACGTTGAGCTAGTGTACCAATTGTCAACATATAATGTGTGACCTTTACCAAGGTAACGTTCAAGTAATGTGAGAACAATACTTCCAGGTATTCCAACATTTATACCAAAGTCAGTTTCTTTTTTTACGTCTGTTGCTGCAACCACGTAAATAATAAAGTCAAGAATATAACCACTTTCACAATCACATAACACAAAAAATTTTACACAAAATCTGCGGCGTTTGGAAGGAATGTACTGCTTGAAGAAGACACGGCCTTTGAAGAGAACTAAACTTTCGTCAATGCACAAATTTTTAAAAGGACAGAAAGCACCTGGAAATACTTTAAGTGATCCACAATCCGACGTAATTTCCAGATTTTGTCATCTCCAGAGCCCTTTCTGTTATCAGCAAAATGTAACATCCTAAGTAACAGAAGATATCTATCTCTCGGCATGATTTGCGCAAACATCGGAGTAGACAGTAACTGATCATTGGTCCAATAACCGTTTATTTCATTTTTTCTCACTTGAGCCATCAGAAAATTTACAGCAAGGAAACAGTAAACTTCGTCACTGTTTGTGTCTTTTCCAACGTCGCAGTCTTGATTTTTCACTGGCATCATTGCAAAGGCGTTCATAATATAAATTACATTGCTCAGGTATGTAGTTCACAATTTCTTGGCTAAAAAAAACTTGGAAGCAGTCGTATACAGTACATACATAATCTAAATTGACGATTTTGCAACCGGAAGCACTGTTATCGAAATTATGTACTGTAGGGTCCAAATCAAAGTCTTTCCATTTAAATCAACTGGTTCAAAAATGGTTCAAATGGCTCTGAGCACTATGGGACTTAACATCTGTGGTCACTAGTCCCCTAGAAATTAGAACTAATTAAACGTAACTAACCTAAGGACATCACACACATCCATGCCCGTGGCAGGATTCGAACCTGCGACCGTAGCAGTCGCGCGGTTCCAGACTGAGCGCCTAGAACCGCTATTCCCCAAGTCTTAAGAAAAAGGACCATTATGTCAAACAGACTTAATCTATTCCCCATTAAAGAAATTACTCCTTTAAGTGCCGTTAACGTGTTAAGTGTACGGATAAAAAATTGAAAATGGAGGTCCTTGAAGTAAAGAAAAGGAAACAGGAGTATATGGAGAAACACAACTGCCATAAAGGAAGAATATAAGCTGCAATTGGAAAAGAAGATGCTATTACGGATGTGCAGGCCAGGTTTGCATACGAATTTAAACACACTGAATGGAAAAATCTGACCACGAAGGGGAATACAAAATACTGGCATTTACAGTAAACAGCAATGGGAACTGGTCACGTGTTGGAGTACAGGTCGAAATCAATGGAATCGAGAACATTTACTATATTTCCGAATACACGAAGAATGTGGTTATCAAGCTCTATTCCCATTTGGGTCTGCTTAAAAAGGATGATTGTGTTCTATCTAAGTGTGGCGAGCTGGATGTTGTCCACCTAGCAACAGAACAGCCATTTGCCGAGTTTAAAACTGATGGAATAACCACACTTAATGGACACTCGTTTGCAAAAGTTGTAAGCTTAAAGTTTTATACAGGAATCTCCCAAGAATGTGGAGTAGAAGAGTTGCCGACATACAGACAGGAAGACGTCGGACGCTTTAACAATAGCGTCACGGAGGAGACACAAGGAAAAACTAAAATCCCCGAATGCTCTCACCTAGAAGAACTGCAGGAAGGAACTGAGTAACTGGTTTTATGGCTGTAACTATTATCTCACAGGACAAAAAAAAAATAGATATGTATTTGAATTCTAGAATATATCTTCTTTGTACCTGTCTAATTACTGGTTGGAGAAAGCAATAGATGATTCAGATGTGGATTAAGTCATAATTTATAAATTAAATTGGACATTATTGAACCTACACTTAACAAAAATAAGGAAAGAGTTTTTGTTTGTGTAAATGTATATGCAAAATTTAATATTATAATTTGTACGAGAATATTTATCTGTCTTATTCGCTAACCTACCAAAAACCCTAAGACATTTCCTATATACAACAATCTATGTGTATGTATTTCGGATGTGGAAGTGTATGGATGGATGACCTTGAAAAGTAGTTGAAACTAGATAGTTGAACGCATAGCAACCCCCTTTTCTTACCCTTATGATGCGTTGCGGTCAAATTACTTAGGAATAGTTCGAAAGCTTTTTTACATGCACTGAGTGTTTGTGCACTGCATTATTTTCGTCTGTTTGGGCGTTGTGAGTGTTTTTGCAGTTCGTTATACATGCATTATTCTTTGACAATTTTACATGTAGTGAACATGTCTGTGAACCAGTGTACCGCGTTGAGAGGCCAGACAAATGTGTGGTTCCTGAAGAGGGGCAGCAGCCTTTCCAGTAGTTGCAGGGGCAACAGTCTGGATGATTGACTGATCTGACCCTGTAACACTAACCAAAATGGCTTTGCTGTTCTGGTACTGCGAACGGCTGAAAGCAAGGGGAAACTACAGCCGTAATTTTTCCCGAGGGCATGCAGCTTTACTGTATGATTAAATGATGATGGCGTCCTCTTGGGTAAAATATTCAGGAGGTAAAATAGTCCCCCATTCGGATCTCCGGGCGGGGACTACTCAAGAGGACGCCGTTATCAGGAGAAAGAAAACTGGCGTTCTACGGATCGGAGCGTGGAATGTCAGATCCCTTAATCGGGCAGGTAGGTTAGAAAATTTAAAAAGGGAACTCGATAGGTTAAAGTTAGATATAGTGGGAATTAGTGAAGTTCGGTGGCAGGAGGAACAAGACTTTTGGTCAGGTGAATACAGGGTTATAAATACAAAATCAAATAGGGGTAAAGCAGGTGTAGGTTTAATAATGAATAAAAAGTAGGAGTACTGGTAAGCTACTACAAACAGCATAGTGAACGCATTATTGTGGCCAAGATAGACACGAAGCCCACGCCTACTACAGTAGTACAAGTTTATATGCCAACTAGCTCTGCGGATGACGAAGAAATTGATGAAATGTATGATGAGATAAGAGAAATTATTCAGGTAGTGAAGAGAGACGAAAATTTAATAGTCATGGGTGACTGGAATTCGAGAGTACGAAAAGGGAGAGAAGGAAACATAGTAGGTGAATATGGATTGGGGCTGAGGACTTGGAAGACCAGTTGAGCACGAAAAGGGAGAGAAGGAAACATAGCAGGTGAATATGCATTGGGGCTGAGAAATGAAAGAGGAAGCCGCCTGGTATAATTTTGTGCAGAGCATAACTTAATCATAGCCAACACTTGGTTCAAGAATCATGAAAGAAGGTTGTATACATGGAAGAACCCTGGAGATACTAAAAGGTATCAGATAGATTATATAGTGGTAAGACAGAGATTTAGGAACCAGGTTGTAAAATTGTAAGACATATCCAATGGCAGATGTGGACTCTGACCACAATCTATTGGTTATGAACTGTAGATTAAAACTGAAGAAACTGCAAAAAAATGGTTCAAATGGCTCTGAGCACTATGGGACTCAACTGCTGAGGTCATTAGTCCCCTAGAACTTAGAACTAGTTAAACCTAACTAACCTAAGGACATCACAAACATCCATCCCCGAGGCAGGATTCGAACCTGCGACCGTAGCGGTCTTGCGGTTCCAGACTGCAGCGCCTTTAACCGCACGGCCACTTCGGCCGGTAAAACTGCAAAAAGGTGGGAATTTAAGGAGATGGGACCTGGATAAACTGAAAGAACCAGAGGTTGTGCAGAGTTTCAGGGAGAGCATAAGGGAACAATTGACAGGACTGGGGGAAGGAAATACAGTAGAAGAAGAATGGGTAGCTTTTAGGGATGAAATAGTGAAGGCAGCAGAGGATCAAATATGTAAAAAGACGAGGGCTAGTAGAAATCCTTGGGTAACAGAAGAAATATTGAATTCAATTGATGAAAGGAGAAAATATAAAAATGCAGTAATTGAAGCAGGCAAAAAGGAATACAAACGTCTCAAAAATGAGATCGACAGAAAGTGCAAAATGGGTAAGCAAGTATGGCTAGAGGACAAATGTAAGGATGTAGAGGCTTATCTCACTAGAGGTAAGATAGATACTGCTTACAGGAAAATTAAAGAGACCTTTAGAGAAAGGAGAACCACTTGCATGAATATCAAGAGCTTTGATGGAAACCCAATTCTAAGCCAAGCAGGGAAAGCAGAAAGGTGGAAGGAGTATATAGAGGGTCTATACAAGGGCGACTTACTTGAGAACAATATTATGGAAATGGGAGACGAGATAGATGAAGATGAAATGGGAGATATGATACTGCGTGAAGAGTTTGACAGAGCACTGAAAGACCTGAGTCGAAACAAGGGCCCCGGAGTAGACAACATTCCATCAGAACTATTGACAGCCTTCTGAGAGCCAATCCTGACAAAACTCTACCATCTGGTGAGCAAGATGTATGAGACAGGCGAAATACACTCAGACTTCAAGAAGAATATAATAATTCCAATCCCAAAGAAAGCAGGTGTTGACAGATGTGAAAATTACCAAACCATCAGTTTAATAAGCCACAGGTGCAAAATACTAACGCGAATTCTTTGCAGACGAATGGAAAAACTGATAGAAACCGACCTCGGGGAAGATCAGTTTGGATTCCGTAGAAATGTTGGAACACGTGAGGCAATACCGACCCTACGACTTATCTTAGAAGAAAGATTAAGGAAAGGCAAATCTACGTTTCTAGCATTTGTAGACTTGGAGAAAGCTTTTGACAATGTTGATTGGAATACTCTCTTTCAAATTCTGAAGGTGGCAGGGGTAAAATACAGGGAGTGAAAGGCTATTTACAATTTGTACAGAAAGCAGATGGCAGTTATAAGAGTCGAGGGGTATGAAAGGGAAGCAGTGGTTGGGAAGGGAGTGAGACAGGTTTGTAGCCTATCCCCGATGTTATTCAATCTGTATATTGAGCAAGCAATAAAGGAAACAAAAGAAAAGTTCGGAGTAGGTATTAAAATCCGTGGAGAAGAAAGAAAAACTTTGAGGTTCGCCGATGACATTGTAATTCTGTCAGAGACAGCAAAGGACTTGGAAGAGCAGTTGAACGGAATGGACAGTGTCTTGAAAGGAGGATATAAGATGAACATCAACAAAACTAAAACGAGGATAATGGAATGTAGTCGAATTAAGTCGGGTGATGCTGAGGGAATTACATTAGGAAATGAGACACCTAAAGTAGTAAAGGAGTTTTGCTATTTGGGGAGAAAAATAACGGATGGTGGTCGAAGTAGAGAGGATATAAAACGTAGACTGGCAATGGCAAGGAAAGCGTTTCTGAAGAAGAAAAATTTGTTAACATCGAGTATGATTTAAATGTCAGTAAGTCGTTTCTGAAAGTATTTGTATGGAGTGTAGCCACGTATGGAAGTGAAACGTGGACAATAAATAGTTTAGACAAGAAGAGAATAGAAGCTTTCGAAATGTGGTGCTACAGAAGAACGCTGAAGATTAGATGGGTAGATCACATAACTAATGAGGAGGTATTGAATAGAATTGGGGAGAAGAGGAGCTTGTGGCACAACTTGACTATAAGAAGGGATCGGTTGGTAGGACATGTTCTGAGACATCGAGGGATCACCAATTTACTATTGGAGGGCAGCGCGGAGGGTAAAAATCGTAGAGGGAGACCAAGAGATGAATACACTAAGCAGATTCAGAAGGATGTAGGCTGCGGTAGGTACTGGGAAATGAAGAAGCTTGCACAGGATAGAGTATCATGGAGAGCTGCATCAAACCAGTCTCAGGACTGAAGACCACAACAACAAAAACAACATCTGCAGGTTCTGCAATACAGTATTTCGACAATATATAATTAGTGAGCGTGTTTGCATAGCGTTTTACATCCTTTATTTTGACAATTTTACGCGTACTGAACGCGTCTTTACATCTGTGTCTGCATTATTTCGTAATTTACGAACAGTTTGTAGGTCGGTAGGGTGTGTAGTGTGACCCCAAGCATGTCAGGGAGTGATGTATGAGCATAATAAATAAACTACGTGAAATCCAACCCTAAATAAACTGTTCCAGTCCGCAGCTCGTGATCTCGCGGTCGCGTTCTCACTTGCCGAGCCGAGGTCCCGTGTTCTTTCCCGGCGGGGTCAAGGATTTTTCACGTGCCTCGAGATGACTGGGTGTTTGTGTTTTCCTCATCATTTCATCATCATTCATTAAAGTGGCCAGTTTGGATTGAGCAAAGTTTGGGAATTTTTATGGGGGCTAATAATCGCGCAGTTAAGCGCCCCACAAACCAAACATCATCATCATCATAAAGTATTCCAACTTCCCACTGAAAACAAGTAAAGTGTACTGCCTCATCTCAAGCAGCTGGACACAGATTGAGTCCTTTTCCCTCCTATTCCAAGGAAGAGACGGTCGTTGGATGACTTAGGATAGTGGAGGTAGCCCAACTGACGTATTTTCCCTCCAAAATTTTCCCACCGTTTTCTTAGGTTAGTGGAGATAGCCAAGAGACCTATTTTCCCCGCCAAACATTGAACTTCCCGCCATTTCTTAAGGAGGGGAGGGGGTTAGATTAGAGGAGGCAATCCAAGTGACCTTTTTCCCGCCAAAATTTGTTCTTCCCGCCATTTTCTTGGGGAGGGGGGAGGGGATGGGGAGGGAGAGGGATAGATTAGTGGAGGAAGCCCAATTGACCATTTTTCCCACCAAAATTTAACTTCCCGCCATGATATCATGCGATGTTACCACATCTATCACCACTATCTTGGATCCGTCATCTTAAATAAATTTGGCAACAATGCAACATAGGGCCATACGATCTTTGTCCTACTACTTGTGTACCTCTAGTGCCACCAAACAGCGTCAAGTGACAAACGAGTACTTATGTGCTACGGATTATTAAACAATATATCTGGTATTTGTTTTCTACTCGTAGCATATGGATGCTTTTGTGATGCGCCATTTCATTGCTGTCTCTCTTGTTACATTACTATGTATCCTATGTTCCACAGGTATCTGACGATGGGGTGACCCGAAACGTTTAGTATTAAAGTAAATTTTTACCAATTGGGACATTTTACGAAGTGACCTACGTAGCAGTACTCTTTTAACTATAAATCTGGATTACCGCATGGCAATCTGAAATGCTATTCTGCTGAAAGCGTGACCAGTGTCTTACCAATGTGCTACACCATTCGGCCATAGTACTGGATCACTGTATCCTGATTCAAAACTACGGGGCTCTTTCCGGGTCCATGCGATCATTTATGGCTATCTGCAATGAGGAAATAAGGTGGCGTCGAATGTAATCCTCCTTGATCTTTTATTAAACTCTCAATATAACGACGCATTCCTCGTGCGACGTTTAGGACCTCTAGGTTTTATGAACCTCATCAAAGGTAAAAGAAAAATTTATGAGCCATCTAAAGCCGTAATAAAATGTGAGGCTCAAACTTGTTTCGGATGCTGCATGGTGAAGTCACTCAGATATTCTACAGCTTCTCTTAATCTCTACAACCAAACAGCGAGAACATTTCTTCATTAATTGCTTCTCGTACCCTACAAACTGAGTAATGAAGGTACGTTAAGAGAACAGAACATGAGGACAGTTGTATGGATGGTGAAAGTGAGTAGAATGGAGAACTTCGATGCGCCACAAAGAAGATTAATGTTTGTGACCATATACTATTGGTGAAACGCAAGTCCAAAACGCAACACACCTCAAAAAACCTGCTAGGGAAAAAATTATATAGGGAAATGCAGAAGCAAGACAAAATTAAATAGCCAAAGCTAGTGTTGTAAACGAAAACTAGTTTTGTTGTTGTTGTTGTTGTTGTTGTGGTCTTCAGTCCTGAGATTGGTTTGATGCAGCTCTCCATGCTACTCTAACCTGTGCAAGCTGCTTCATCTCCCAGTACCTACTGCAGCCTACATCCTTCTGAATCTGCTTAGTGTATACATCTCTTGGTCTCCCTCTACGATTTTTACACTCCACGCTGCCCTCCAATACTAAATTGGTGATCCCTCGATGTCTCAGAACATGGTTCATTCAGTTTATCCAGGTCCCATCTCCTTAAATTCCCACCTTTTTGCAGTTTCTTCAGTTTTAATCTACAGTTCATAACCAATGGATTGTGGTCAGAGTCCACATCTGCCCCTGGAAATGTCTTACAATTTAAAACCTGGTTCCTAAATCTCCGTCTTACCATTATATAATCTATCTGATACCTTTTAGTATCTCCAGGGTTCTTCCATGTATACAACCTTCTTTCATGATTCTTGAACCAAGTGTTGGCTATGATTAAGTTATGCTCTGCACAAAATTATACCAGGCGGCTTCCTCTTTCATTTCTTAGCCCCAATCCATATTCACCTACTATGTTTCCTTCTCTCCCTTTTCGTACTCTCGAATTCCAGTCACCCATGGCAATTAAATTTTCGTCTCCCATCACTACCTGAATAATTTCTTTTATCTCATCATACATTTCTTCGTCATCCGCAGAGCTAGTTGGCATATAAACTTGTACTACTGCAGTAGGCGTGGGCTTCGTGTTATCTTGGCTACAATAATGCGTTCACTATGCTGTTTGTAGTAGTTTACCCTCACTCCTCTTTTTTTTATTCATTATTAAACCTACTCCAGCATTACCCCTATTTGATTTTGTATTTATAACCCTGTATTCAAAAATGGTTCAAATGGCACTGAGCACTATGGGACTTAACATCTATGGTCATCAGTCCCCTAGAACTTAGAACTACTTAAATCTAACTAACCTAAGGACATCACACACATCTATACCCGAGGCAGGGTTCGAACCTGCGACCGTAGCAGGCGCGCGGTGCCAGACTGAAGCGCCAGGATCCGCTTTGTCACAGCGGTCGGCGGAATTATCATCTGATGCCTTCTGTATCTAATAACTCTAAGATTTCATTACTGTACTGTCTACGAATCTGCACCTGTACATTACTATAAAGGAAAAAATGACTTGCTCAGAAGTGGAAAATGTAAGTAATGACATCATGTGGGCTTGCATAAAATTAGGACGTTCGAATTTGGAATGAGGATATTTAGTTGCAAAATATGGCATAATTAATGCTTAATCGCAAATAAAATTTTGCCTACATTTTCGTCAGTAGCGGAGCGTATTGAAGTGTCTACAAATTGTTTTCAGTTCTCAGGCAAAAACTCGCACAACGCAAAACCGATTTTTTAAAATTTTATTGCACTATGTATTTCTACCTTTCATATTACTGAAAATACACACAACTGAAAACACTTTAGTAACTATGATCATACAAAGCAAGTCTGTCCCATTCTTTCTTGTCAGTTTATATGTATTTATATATTTAAAAAATAAATGGTATTATCAGAAATCAAAAAAGTTTAGTCTGAAGGCCTATATCACTACAGTGATATCAAAAACTGAATTGATTTCTGAAAGAGTTCGAGAATGTGCCATAGCGTCGATTACTAACAATACGGACTATCCTGATAAATATGTTACACAGTCGCATAATTTTAGACTAACAGAATCGTGGATGGTCAACAGATGTGATGGAGACATCATATGTGCCGTTCAAGATCTCTAATGTTCTCAACAAACGGAAATGATCAACCACATACGGAACACCGTCGTCGCTGTAAAGAATTGCGAAGCGACATAGAGAGTATTTGCACGCGGGGTGCGGGGCGATAGCAAAATCAAAGAATCAGATGATACTCGATTAAGGAACTGCTAGCAGCCGGCCGCGGTGGCCCTGCGGTTCTAGGCGCTCCAGTCCGGATCCGCGCTGCTCCTACGGTCGCAGGTACGAATCCTGCCTCGGGCATGGGTGTGTGTGATGTCCTTAGGTTCGTTAGGTTTAAGTAGTTCTAAGTTCTAGGGGACTGATGACCACAGCAGTTGAGTCCCATAGTGCTCAGAGCCATTTTTTTTTTTTGAACTGCTAGTAAGTCGGCCAGTGTGGCCGAGCGGTTCTAGGCGCTTCAGTCTGGAACCGCGCGACCGCTACGGTCGCAGGTTCGAATCCCACCTGGGGCATGGATGTGTGTGATGTCCTTAGGCTAGTTAGGTTTAAGTAGTTCTAAGTTCTAGGGGACTGATGACCTCAGATGTTTAGTCTCATAGTGCTCAGAACCATTTGAACTGCTAGTAACTTCAGGAGTTTGTGTGGGTACGGGCAATACAACGAAATGATAGAAATAAGACAAATACAAAGTATCGGTGGCCTGGAGGGCCCCCACTGAAGCACATAAGCAGCAATAATTCCCCCACACCACTCGTGAATGGAATAGGAGAGAGGATGGCTAACATTGGTACCATGTACCCTGCGCCATGTACTGAACATTAAGTGGCAGAAAACACACATGGTTTCAGAGGGATATCATGCGTATAAAAATTAAAATTACGTGCCCAAACAAACTGTTACCAAAGTTATTATGCATTTCGATAAGACAATCTGCACAGAGTGCCACTGAATCAAACAGGCTTTGATTGTGTTCCTGAAGAATCGTAATGGACATACAGGGTGTTACAAAAAGGTACGGCCAAACTTTCAGGAAACATTCCTCACACACAAATAAAGAAAAGATGTTACGTGGACTTGTGTCGGGAAACGTTTAATTTGCATGTTAGGGCTCATTTTAAAAAATGGTTCAAATGGCTCTGAGCACTATGGGACTTAACATCTGTGGTCATCAGTCACCTAGAACTTAGAACTACTTAAACCTAACTAACCTAAGGACATCACACACATCCATGCCCCAGGCAGGATTCGAACCTGCGACCGTAGCAGTCGCGCGGTTCCGGACTGAGCGCCTTAACCGCGAGACCACCGCGGCCGGCGGCTCATTTTAGTTTCGTCAGTATGTACTGTACTTCCTCGATTTACCGCCAGTTGGCCCAATTGAAGGAAGATAATGTTGACTTTGGTTCTTGTGTTGACATGTGACTCATTGCTCTACAGTACTAGCATCAAGCACATCAGTACGTAGCATCAACAGGTTAGTGTTCATCACGAACGTGGTTTGCAGTCAGTGCAATGTTTACAAATGCGGAGTTGGCAGATGCCCATTTGATGTATGGATTAGCACGGGGCAATAGCCGTGGCGCGGTACGTTTGTATCGAGACAGATTTCCAGAACGAAGGTGTCCCGACAGGAAGACGTTCGAAGCAATTGATCAGTGTCTTAGGGAGCACGGAACGTTCCAGCCTATGACTCGCGACTGGAAAAGACCTAGAACGACGAGGACACCTGCAATGGACAAGGCAATTCTTCGTGCAGTTGACGATAACCCTAATGTCAGCGTCAGAGAAGTTACTGCTGTACAAGGTAATGTTGACCACGTCACTGTATGGAGAGTGCTACGGGAGAACACTTCTGCGAATGGTTCATCCAACAGTGTGTCAATCCTCATTTCAATGCAAATGTTCTCTTTACGGATGAGGCTTCATTCCAACGTGATAAAATTGTAAATTTTCACAATCAACATGTGTGGGCTGACGAGAATCCGCACGCAATTGTGCAATCACGTCATCAACACAGATTTTGTGTGAACGTTTGGGCAGGCATTGTTGGCGATGTCTCGATTGGGCCCCATGTTCTTCCACTTACGCTCAATGGAGCACGTTATCATGATTTCACACGGGATACTCTACCTGTGCTGCTAGAACATGTGCCTTTACAAGTACGACACAACATGTGGTTCATGCACGATGGAGCTCCTGCACATTTCAGTCGAAGTGTTCGTACGCTTCTCAAGAACAGATTCGGCGACCGATGGATTGTTAGAGGCGGACCAATTCCATGGCCTCGACGCTCTCCTGACCTCAACCCTCTTGACTTTCATTTACGGGGGCATTTGAAAGCTCTTGTCTACGCAACCCCGGCACCATCGTGCTCGGATTGTGGACGGCTGTGATACAATACGCCACTCTCCAGGGCTGCATCAGCGCATCAGGGATTCCATGCGACGGAGGGTGGATGTATGTATCCTCGCTAACGGAGGACATTTTGAACATTTCCTGTAACAAAGTGTTTGAAGTCACGCTGGTGCGTTCTGTTGCTGTGTGTTTCCATTCCATGATTAATGTGATTTGAAGAGAAGCAATAAAATGAGCTCTAACATGGCAAGTAAGCGTTTCCGGACACATGTCCACATAACATATTTTCTTTCCTTGTGTGTGAGGAATGTTTCCTGAAAGTTTGGCCGCACCTTTTTGTAACACCCTGTATAAACAGTTCTTAAGTTCAGCTGTTTCGAGACTGGGAAGTGACTAACCGCCGTGATAAAAAGTACGGTTGGTGCGAGTAAAGCTTAGAGTGATAGGCGTCGCTTCAAAATCCACCGTTTCTTATTTTTAACAATGTCTGAAGAAACAGACAATGGTTACGATCTCGCAGCTGCACTAAATATATGAAATTTATCCGCAACTGTGGAACCATTCTGACAGTAGCTGCGTGGGGTATGAAGATCTTACTTAAATGTGCCGTACAGTGTCTCGCAACCGGATTTCCCACTTGTCACGAGCGTTTGTCTTAACTATTAGGATGGTCCATAAATTTTCTTTTGTACGTTAGTATACCGTTTGCTATGAGTTCATTTATCGATTGCCATTTTTGTTTGTAGTTCACTGCTGCTAGTTGAGTTTACATATTGTCCTTTTGTCATTTGGAGATAGTGACAGGAGCTGTGGACGCTAGAAAATGGAATGCGAAGTGGAGCAATCTGAACATTTCCGACGTATTTCTCTGTCTGAGTTGAACACAAGGGTGACAGCAGCGGAGGCAGCCGAGAACATTTGGGGATAATGGCACTGGACAGAGTTCGGCAAGAAAATGGTTCTCTCATTTCAAGGAGGATCATTATGAAATTAGTGCCTCTCCACGTTCAGGAAGAACTTCTCGGTTTCATGAAGACAGTTCAAACGCATTGACTCACAATGATCCAAGTCATTGTACTAGAGAACTGGCAGATGTGATGAACTGTGATAGCTCCACGATCGTGCGACATTTTCATGCTGTGGGGAAGGTTCACAAATCGGGCGTATGGGTACCGCATGCTCTATTCCACCACAAAAAGCGGCGGGTGGCCACGTGTGCATCACTGCTCGTGAACAACACCGGCCATTCATATTCTGCATTGCTACTGGCGACGAGAAATGGAGTCGTCATGCTTATGTAAGACAGGGAAGGAAGAGCTGAGCTCAAACAAAGCAGTATCTCTCCGTACAAAATCCTGCGCTCATCCACAGAAGATAATAATATGCATCTGGTGGAACAGCGACGGTGCGATGTACTGCTAATTGCTTCCGCGACATTTATTCCTGGTGACGTTTATTGACAACAACAGAGGCGTCTTGCAGACGCAATCCAAGAACAACGGCCGGTAACACTGCGTGAAGTGGTGCTACTCCACGATAACGCCAGTCCGCATTCTGTTAGACTGAAACAAAAAAAGACTATATAGGAGTTGGCCTGCGAACTCATTGCGCAATCACCTTGTTCAGCTGATCTTGCGCATTCAGATTTAAAATGCGCTCCGAACATAGCTCGACGAGTTCTTAAAACTATGTGACGTCTACAGCCGCGAAAACGAGAAGTGACTTCAGATTTGGCAGACTGTTGTAAACAGTGAAGGAGAATACATTATTGACGACTGAAGTCTCTGTTATGTGTATATGTTACGTTTGTTGAATTTATGTAAAAACGGACGAACTTATGCACCAACCCAAACTTCCATACGTCATAGTGTCTACGACACCTCGCTCGCAAGTTTCTTGGATTCCCGCCACACTATTTAAAGAAGACAAACGTATTCAACATTAGTATTACGATCATCGTTTGGCCCGACGAGGCTTGTAATACTTATTTTTAAAAAAGGTATGAAGAAAGAGACGTTGGAGATACCTTTAGTACAGATGCAAAGTCGTCACTAATGTCTTGTTTCTACAGACAATTTTGAAAATACATATAACTGGCCTCGACAGGCAAAATGACATAATTCTAGCGTTGGATATGACTGTAGCCTTGAAATCCTGCGACGAGAATCTAAATAAAGTTACGAGTGATGGAGTCGTAGACTGTATGACATGTGGAAATTCGGGTCGGTCCCGCACACAAATGGTTAAGGCGACCTCACGCTACAAACGGCAAATCCCGGTTCGCGTCCCATTCCGGTACAAACTCTCATGTGTCACAAGAACGTAACATCTTCATACCAATGCAGCTAATGACATAAAGATTCTGCAGCTTCGAATAAATTTCACAAATCTACAATTTCTTCATCTAATGGCCATCGTTAAGAGCACTGAAAAAAATGTTCAAATGTGTGTGAAATCTTATGGGACTTAACTGCTAAGGTCATCAGTCCTTAAGCTTACACACTACGTAACCTAAATTTATCCTAAGGACAAAGACACACACCCATGCCTGAGGGAGGACTCGAACCTCCGTCGGGACCAGCCGCACAGTCCATGACTGCAGCGCCCTAGACCGCTCGGCTAATCCCGCGCGGCAAGAGCACTGATGAATTAGATGAGCCGAACTATCGATTCGTACCAAATGTCGTCCCAAATCATGAAGCTGGGCGCCCTTCTGCTACAATGATGTACTTGGCTCTCGGCTCTCTGTAGGACCAAATTTTTAGTTGATCCTCATTACAGTCCAAATTGAAACTGTTCCAACGGCAAGCCAAAGAGTTGAGGATGAGCACTTTACAATCAGTAGCGAAGAAGCTACTTGTATTGCAGCTTTGCAGCTGGGATGTGTCAGTAGTATACATATTGTATGTTTGAGGCACATGGTAAACCAGATGACGGATCACGTGTAACTGTTTCGAGGAGTGCTTATCCTGTCAAATATGCAGCAGAACGTCCGTGAACTTAGGAAGGCAAGAGATGAGGTACTGCCGGAAGTAAAGCTACGAGGGCTGTTGCTGAGTTGCGCTTGGATAGCTCAGTCGGCAAAACACTTGCCCCCGAAAGGCAAAGATCTTAGGAACGCGTCAAGGCCCAGTACAGTTTTAACCAGCCAGGAAGTTTCACTTGTCTGAAACGTTAAGTTTATCAGTATGACTAACGGTGGCGAATGGAACGACTATTCCAGAATCAAGGGTCGCTCAGTGAACAAATGAGAGATGGCTCAAATGGCTCTGAGCACTATGGGACTTAACATCTGAGGTCATCAGTCCCCTAGAACTTAGAACTACTTAAACCTAAGGACTTCACACACATCCATGCCCGAGGCAGGATTTGAACCTGCGACCGTAGCGGTCGCGCGGTTCCATCTGAAGCGCCTAGAACCGCTCGGCCACATCGGTCGGCAAATGAGAGATGGACGTTAGGAATGACTACGAAAGACAGGCACACAACACAAGTTGGTCTCCGCTGTATTCCAGTAAATAAGGAAGCAACGAGACGGCCTCTAGCCTTAATCTTCAAGCTGTTTAGAATAGTCCACGAAGATCTGAGGCGTTTGGAATTTTTGTATAGGAAGGAGAAAGACGTGGAACATATTTTTTAAATAGGAGGTCAATGTCGCACGCTACGTTCTCTTGTAGCAAGTTAATGGAGCAGCTGATATTAATTCATACACATCATAAGATACTATTAAAATTTCATTTCCAGGCTTTGTGTCATTATATTATTCATTAGATCAACCATCACACAATTCGTCCTATAGCAAATAACCAAAATACAATACTTATTCTTCGTCTTCCACAATAGCGGTGACAATACCTGGAAACTTGTGCTAATTTGTTAACATAGCTGTAGTTAAATGGTTCAAATGGCTCTGAGCACTATGGGACTTAACATCTGTGGTCATCAGTCCCCCAGAATTTAGAACTACTTAAACCTAACTAACCTAAGGACATCACACACATCCATGCCCGAGGCAGGATTCGAACCTGCGACTGTAGCAGTCCCGCGGTTCCGGACTGATCGCCAAGAACCGCTAGACCACTGCGGCCGGCTGAGCTGTAGTTAACTAGCAATACTGTCGAGAAACAAATGAGAAAATGCTGGAAAGAGCAATACAAACACAGGATGCTTGACATTTAAGAAATGAGGTTTACCTATGTTCTCACGCAAACATCTTTGCGAAATATTACTGTATACGGTCGAAATCCTGCTCTCCAATAGCTTATAAAATACCTAGGCCCTATATGAAACTGCTCTTAGCCTTCAAAAATAGGTCACCGAAATCTTCTATGAAAAATTTTATAGCAAAAGTGCAAAGATATTTCGAGATCAGCACCGAATATTTTCTTAAACGTTATTTTCACCACGTCTAAAATTCTACATGCTATTGCGCTTCAATAGTCATTGCAGACGACAAGGGATTAGAGTAGTTTTGACAAGTGGTATCGTAGCAATAAGGAATAGCTCAGTAGGCAGTGCAGTTGAAGAAGTATGACTATCCCTAAAAAGGGCAATCACAGAAGCTGGAAAGAAAAACTTTGGCACAAAGAAAGTAACTACGAAGAATCCATGTAACAGAAGAAATACTTCAGTTGATCCATAAAAGAAGAAGGCAGAAAAATGCTCAAGCAAATACAGGAATACAGAAATAGAAGTCGCTGAGGAATGAAATAAATAGGAAGTGCACGGAAGCCTTAGACGAAATGGCTCCATGAAAAATGTGAAGAAATCGACAAACACAATGATTGTCAGAAGGACTGACTCAGCATACAAGAAAGTCAAAACAACCTTCGGTGAATTTAAAAGCAAGGGTGTAACATTAGACCAACGGGAACTCCACTCTTAATTGCAAAGGAGAGAGCGGATAGGTGATAAGAGTACACTGAACGCCTGTATGAAGGGGAACATTTGTCTGATGTGACAGAAGAAGAAACAGGAGTCGATTTAGAAGAGAGAGGGGATCCAGTATTAGAATCACAATTGGCTTTGGAGGATTTAAGAACAAATAAGGGAGAAGGGATAGATAACATTCCATCAGAATTTCTAAAGTCATAGGGGAAAGTGGCAACAAAACGAATTTTCACGTTGGTGCGTAGGATGTATCAGTCTTGCGACGTACCATCTGACTTTCGGAAAATATCATCCACACAATTCCGAAGACTGCAACAGCTAACAAGTGCCAGAATTATCGCACAATCAGCTTAAAAGCTCATGAACCCATGTTGCTGACAAGAACAATATACAGAAAAATGGAGATGTAAACTGAGGATGTGTTAGATGACGATCAGTTTGGCTTTAGGAAAGGTAAAGGCACCAGAGAGGCAATTCTACCGTTCCGATTGATAATGGAGGCAAGACTAAAGAAAAATCAAGACACATTCATAGGCTTTGTCGACCTGGAAAAAGCGTTCGACAAAGTAAGATGGTGCAAGATGTTAGAAATTCTGCGATAAATAAGAGTAAGCTATAGGTTCAAATGGCTCTGAGCATTATGGGACTCAACTGCTGAGGTCAGTAGTCCCCTAGAACTTAGAACTAGTTAAACCTAACTAACCTAAGGACATCACACACATCCATGCCCGAGACAGGATTCGAACCTGCGACCGTAATGGTCTCGCGGTTCCACACTGGAGCGCCTAGAACCGCACGGCCACTTCGGCCGGCAAGCTATAGGGATAGACGGGTGATACACAATATGTACAAGAGCCAAAGGAGATAATAAGAGTGGATGACCAAGAAAAAGTGATCGGATTAAAAATGGTGTAAGACAGGAATGTAGTCTTTCGCTCCTACTGTTCAGTCTTACGTCGAAGAAGCAATGATGGAAATGAATGGTAGGTTCAGGAGTGGAATTAAAATTCAAGGTGAAAGGATATCAATGATACGGTTCGATGATGACATTGCTATCTTGAGTGAAAGTCAAGAAGAATTACAGGATCTGTTGAATGGAATGAACAGTCTAACGAGTACAGAATATGGATTGAGAATGAATCAAAGAATGGCGAAGGTAATGAGGAGTAGCAGAAATGAGAACAGTGAGAAACTTATCAGGATTGATGGCCACGAAGTTGATGAAGTTAAGGAATTCTGCTACCTAGGCAGCAAAATAACCAATGACGAACGGAGCAAGGAGGACATCAAAAGCAGAGTAGCAATGCAAAAAATGGCCTTCCTGGTCGAGAGAAGTCTACTAGTGCCAAACATAGGCCTTAATTTGAGGAGAAAATTTCTGAGAATGTAAGTTTGTAGCACAGCATTGTATATTAATGAAATATGGACTGTGGGAAAATAGGGAGAGAAGAGAATAAAGGCATTTGAGATGTGGTGCTCTAGACGAATGTTGAAAATTAGGCGAACTGATAAGGTAAAGAATGAGGAGGTTCCGCGAAGAATCAGAGTGGAAAGGAACATGTAGAAAACACTGATAAGGAGGAGGGACAGGATGATAGGACATCTGTTAAGACATGAGGGAATGACTTTCGTGGTACTAGAAGGAGCTGTAGAGGGCAAAAACTGTAGAGGGACACAGAGATTGGAATACATCCAGCAAGTAATTGAGGACGAAGGTCGCAAGTCCTTCTCTGAGATGAAGAGGTTAGCACAGGAGAGGAATTCGTGGCGGTCCGCGTTAAACCAATTAGAAGACTGATGACACAAAAAAAAATCGTAGCAACAGAATCATTCGATGTCCTTATTAGTAGGAATGAGGATCTACTCCGGCACAGGCATGCTCAATCGGGCTCATCTCAACAGATTCCGCAGACCATTCCGGTTGGTTGATGACTGCCTCTAGGATGAAACTGTTCACGACAGGGGCGCAGTGTGATCATTGAAAGACCAGCCAGTTTGCACGTTTGTGACTGCAGGGCTGAAGAACAGACTGGAGGATTCTGTCTCAATACAACACAGCCCTGAAATTGCTCTGGATAGCAATGAGACGAGCTCGACATCTATACACGATACTGGCCCTAAATATGAACAACGACCTCTCTGCAGAGCCCGTGGGACTGCATGACAGAGATACACTCTTCTGCACATACATCAGGGGTCAGACAAATAATGCATTCGTCAGCGAAGGGAAGCGGCGCAGCTGATCCTCGTCCTACGACATTTATTTCTTTGTCACCTTCTTCGCGCTCCACGGCCATGGGGTATTTGCTCTGTGGTAAGCAGTTAGCGTAGAGGCCAGACTGCTTTTGTTAGCTCTGAAGAACTAGCTCTCCTTGGCGTATCTACGATCCACAACTTTAGGTACCGGACATCTAATGTTGTCGACGGCGGACGACCTCTACGAGATCTTCAATGCTTTATACATCACAATAGCGACATCATGTTCGAATGTTCGAATGACCTGACTGCAGTGCCCGTCAATCCATTGAGCAACGTCCCAAGCTGACAACGTTTCTTGCTGCAAGAACAGTCATTTCGAAGCCCTCTGAGGGATGTTGACCGAAAGCCGCATTCTCCTGTTCACAAGTGGTGAGGCTTCACGCTCTGCTCAACTGCACTGATAATCGAAGTTTACGAGGGGTAGTCAATGTTGCAATATTCCGCGCGATATTCGAATTTATCAGTGGACTTCACCATCTCATATGTCCCCTCCAGCGTCGTACTATGTTCAAGTGACAAAATGGACGGGAATGAGTTGTTAGTGTGACAAGTTTGTATCGTAATCTACTCGTGATGAAATCTGTGGAGAAGCAGCTGAGCTCCAAGGACGTGAGAGCTGAATCTGATGTCATTTTTTGATGCAAAAAGAGACAGCTAGAGTTGCAACTAAAATGGACGTTTATTCAGTGCGTGGCTAGTTTTGGGCTACACCGACTCTCAAACCAACCAAGTTTGCAAAGTAAAATGTCTGTCAAAATAGTAGTTCGTTAACAAATGTTAGTTGGAGGCCGGCCGGGGTGGCCGAGCGGTTCTAGGCGCCACAGTCTGGAACCGCGCGACCGCTACGGTCGCAAGTTCGAATCCTGCCTCGGGCATGGGTGTCTGTGATGTCCTTAGGTTAGTTAGCTTTAAGTAGTTCTAAGTTCTAGGGGACTGATGACCTCAGAAGTTAAGTCCCATAGTGCTCAGAGCCATTTGAACCATTTTTTTGTTAGTTGGCACCATACGCGTAAGTCAGCACTTCGTTTATTGCTATTTTGACGAGCATTTTACTTGGCAACCATTGATTGGTTTGACAATGGACGTAGACCAAAACCGGTCACCGATTAAATAACTATCAGTTTTGGTTGAGACCCTGGCTGTCTCCTTTTGCATCACAGTCTAAACATGAGTTGCTGTTCCACCTTGCCCAGCACACTGGAGCTACGATGTAATTTTGTCTGATTTTTTGGAACGACAAGGTTGTTGTACATCTACAGCTCTATGACTCCTCCACCATTCATAATTTAGTGCGTGGAAGAGCGTTCATCGAACCACTTTCAAGCTACTTCTCTACCATTCCCCTCTCGAACAGCGCGCGGGCAAAAATGAGCATTTAAAATATTTCCGTGCGAGCTCTGATTTCTTTTATTTCAGTAAGACGATCATTTCTCGCTGTGTTGGTGAGCGCAAAAAATAAATGAATAAATAAATAAAATAAAAAAATTCACACTCTCAGAAGAATGTTAGTGATAGCAATTTCAAGAGAACATCCGCCGCAACGAAAAATTTATTTGTTTTAATGATTTCCACTCAAATCCGCGCATCATATCCGTGGCATAACCCATCTTTAGTTCGCGATAATACAAAACGAGCTGTCCTTCTTTGAACTTTTTTTGGTGTCTTCCGTCAGTTCTCTTTTTCAAGCGAATCGCACATCGCACAGCAATGCTCCAGAGGAGGGCTTAAGAGTGCATTGGATTGATTTGGGGGGAAGAGACCAAACAGCGCCGATCGGTATGGACGAGCGGTTCTAAGCGCTTCAGTCTAATTGTATTAGGGAAGGATGGGGAAAGAAGTCGGCCATGCCCTGTCAAAGGAACCATCCCGGCATTTGCCTGAAGTGATTTAGGGAAATCACGGAAAACCTTAATCAGGAAGGGCTGACGCGGGATTGAACCGTCGTCCTCCAGGATGCGAGTCGAGTGTGCTAACCACTGCGCCACCTCGCTCCGTGCTTAAGAGTGTATGCAGTCTCTTTAGTAGACCTGTTGCATTTTCTAAGTATGTTAGCGATAAATGAAAGTCTTTGGTTTCCTTTCCACAAACCATTATTTATGTGATCGTTCCAGTCCCTAACCAATTACTTGAATTTGTTGCCTTTAGATTTGTGTGAGTTATCGTGTTACCAAAATTGAGCGGATTTCTTTTATTACACACTTTTCATTACTTAGAGCCAACTGCCACTTTTCGCACCACACAGATATCTCATCTAAATGATTTTGCAACTGGTTTTTATCATGTGACGACTTCACAAAACGATAAATGACGACATCATTTGCAAACAATTTAAGAGGCTTGCTCAGACTGTTACCTCATTTGCTTAGAGCAGGAACAGCACGGTGCTCACAACACTTCCTTGGAGAACGCCAGATATTACTTCGGTTTTATTCGATGACTTTCGTTAACTACTACGGACTTCGACAATTCTTATAAGAGATCATGAATAAGGTCGCACAACCGAGACGATAGTCCACCGGCACGCAATTTGATAAGTCGCTTGTGAGAAACGGTATCAAAACCCTTCTGGAAATCTAAAAAAAATGGGATAAATTTGACATCTTCTGTCAATAGCATTCATTGCTTAGTGAGAATAAGGAGCTAGTCGTGTTTTCAAAACAACGATATTTTCTGAATCCGTTTTGGCTGTTTGTCAATAAATCGTTCTTTTCTAGGCAACTCATAATGTTCGAACACAGTATGTGCTCCAAAATCCTACTGCAAATCGACTTTTGCGATATGGGTTTGTAATTTAGCGGATTACTCCTATTTCCTTTCTTTAGTATTGATGTAACTTGTTTAACGTCCCAGTCTTTAGGTAAGGAGTACGGAACTATTGGATTGCGATACTGTGAAAGGAACCTGATTGGTACACGATGTGGACCGCAGGCCTTGCCTTTATTAAGCGATTTAAGCTGCTTCGCTACTCTGAGGATGTCTTCTTCTAAGTTACTCATGTTGGCACTCGATCTAGGGACGAATTCTGGTATATTTGCTTCGTCTTCTTTGGTGAAGGAATTTCAGAAAAATGTGTTTAGTAGTTCTATAGTGGCACTGTCATCTGCAACAGTGCCATTGTTGTAGCGCAATGAAGGTTCCGTCTTGCCTTTGGTGTACTTTACATACCATCAGACTCCTGTTGGTTTCCTGCCAGATTTCGTTGTTGAAACTATTAGAAGTATCTCGCATTGAAAGTTCGCGCTAAATTGGGAGCTTCTGTAAAACTTTGTCGATCTTGGGGATTTTGCGTTATTTTTCTTTCGTTGCTTCTGCAACAGTGTTCTGATCTGTTTCGTGTACAATGGATGATCAGTACCATCCCTTATTAATTTCTTAGGTATGTATATCTCAACTGACTCGATACTATTTCTTCGAATTTGAACCACATCTGGTCTACGATTGCGTAGGCAGATTTGGAGGAGTGGAGGCTGTCTCTTATGATGGCGTCAAAGGAATTTGTATATGCTGCTTTTGAAAAGGTGTATTTTGCTTTTATTTGTGGTGGTTTTGTATGATGCAGCATACAGCCTTTCCACAACGACCTTGTGGTCACTAATCCTTTTATCCGTCATGATGCTCCCTCTTTGCTGAGGATTTTGTTGCTAGGAGATCAAGTATGATTTCGCAACTATTTACAGTTCGAGTGGGCTCCTGAACTAATTGTTCAAAATAATTTTCTGAGAAGAATTTAGTACAGTTTTGGACGAAGTTTTATGCCTATTAGCGGATTTAAACATGTAGTTTCGCCAACGTATCCAGGGTAAATTGAAGTCACCACCAACTGTAATTATTTTAGGTACCTATTTGGAATGAGACTCAAACTATTTTTAATTGTTCAGCAACTATGAAGTTTTCGATGGCACTGAGCCACAGTCATACAGTATTTTTTGAAGGAACACACCCCCATTTGACTTTACATTTCTCTGTATTTCCCGTGTATAATCTATTTTTCGGCTTTCACAACATTATCCAGAACAATGATTTTCCTGTGGGCCGTTATCAAGCACAATGTTCTAAGACAATTAATGTCATTTAGTTGTCCACTCGGACACTCAGATCGAGCGAGGGGACGCATGGTAAGCACACTGAACTCGCATTGGGGAGGACGACGATTCAAACCCTCGTCCAGCCATCCTGATTCAGCCCTTTATCACTTCAGGCAAATGTTGGGATGGTTCCTTTGAAAGGACACGGGCGACTTCCCTCCCCATCCTTCCCTAATCCGATGGGACCGATGATCTCAGTGTTTGGTTCCTACCCCCAAATCAACCAACCTACCAACCAACCAGTTCAACACATTTGCTTAACATGCTATAAACTGTGCACAATTAATGTGCTGTGACAACTCAGCACATTATCGTACAAGAAGCACATCATATTTGGGAAAATCAGCTCAAAGCAGGTAAACACAAAATTAGTACATGCCTTTAAGATGTAACTATGAAAATGATGTCTAAGAATGTAGACTCTAGAAGACTTTATTCTAAGGCTTCTAAGAGTCTACATTTTCTGACATCTTAAAGGCATGTGCTGATCTTGTGTTCACTGGTTTGAGTTGATTTTCCCATATATAATGTGCTTCTACTATAATGAGTTGCGTTCCTAGACGACGTTAATTTTGTACCATTTTTATCAAGTTAAGAAAATGTTTTAAGCTGTGTATATCTCAACAACGGAAGAGGATGTAGATGAAGATGAAATGGGAGATATGATATTGCGTGAAGAGTTTGACAGAGCACTGAAAGACCTGAGTCGAAACAAGGCCCCCGGAATAGGCAACATTCCATTAGAACTACTGACAGCCTTGGGAGAGCCAGTCCTGACAAAACTCTACCATCTGGTGAGCAAGATGTATGAGAGAGGCGAAATTCCCTCAGAGATCAAGAAGAATATAATAATTCCAATCCCAAAGAAAGCAGGTATTTACAGATGTGAAAATTACCAAACTATCAGTTTAATAAGTCACAGCTGCAAAATACTAACGCGAATTCTTTACAGACGAATGGAAAAACTGATAGAAGCCGACCTCGGGGAAGATCAGTTTGGATTCCGTAGAAATGTTGGAACACGTGAGGCAATACTGACCCTACGATTTATCTTAGAAGAAAGATTAAGAAAAGGCAAACCTACGTTTCTAGCATTTGTAGACTTAGAGAAGGCTTTTGACTATGTTGATTGGAATACTCTCTTTCAAATTCTAAAGGTGACAGGGGTAAAATACAGGGAGCGAAAGGCTATTTACAATTTGTACAGAAAGCAGATGGCAGTTATAAGAGTTGAGGGGTATGAAAGGGAAGCAGTGGTTGGGAGGGGAGTGAGACAGGGTTGTAGCCTCTCCCCGATGTTATTCAATCTGTATATTGAGCAAGCAATAAAGGAAACAAAAGAAAAGTTCGGAGTAGGTATTAAAATCCGTGGTGAAGAAATAAAAACTTTGAGGTTCGCCGATGACATTGTAATTCTGTCAGAGATAGCAAAGGACTTGGAAGAGCAGTTGAACGGAATGGACAGCATCTTGAAAGGAGGGTATAAAATTAACATCAACAAAAGCAAAACAAGGATAATGGAATGTAGTCGAATTAAGTCGGGTGATGCTGAGAGAATTAGATTAGGAAATGAGACACTTAAAATAGTAAAGGAGTTTTGCTATTTGGGGAACAAAATAACTGATGATGGTCGAAGTAGAAAGGATGTAAAATGTAGACTGGCAATGACAAGGAAAGCGTTTCTGAAGAGAAAAAAATTGTTAACATCGAGTATAGATTTAAATGTCAGGAAGTCGTTTCTGAAAGTATTTGTATGGAGTGTAACCATGTATGGAAGTGAAACGTGGACGATAAATAGCTTAGACAAGAAGAGAATAGAAGCTTTCGAAATGTGGTGCTACAGAAGAATGCTGAAGATTAGATGGGTAGATCACATAACTAATGAGGAAGTAATGAATAGAATTGGGGAGAAGAGGAGCTTGTGGCACAACGTGACTAGAAGAAGGGATCGGTTGGTAGGACATGTTGTGAGACATCGTGGGATCACCAATTTAGTATTGGAGGGCCACGTGGAGGGTAAAAATCGTAGAGGGAGACCAAGAGATGAATACACTAAGCAGATTCAGATGGATGTAGGCTGCAGTAGGTATTGGGAGATGATGAAGCTTGCACAGGATAGAGTAGCATCAAACCAGTCTCAGGACTGAAGACCACAACAACAACAACATACGTCAACTTGCACAGTACTCAGCTAATACGTTAATTTTCAATGTATACAAGGTATACATTGCATAAGTTGCATAAGTTTAACGTATAAACGCCAATCAGGTTTCGATACCACTAAGCGTACCTTCTTCAGAAGGCAGTTACCTACAGTGTTGAAATATATTATAAAACAAACGTCTAAAAAACCTTGTGGTTTTCTGTTAGATTCTTAGTCACCAAGCGGGCACTAACGTCACGAAATTTCAACGCGTCCGAACAATGTCGTACAACGCTACACAGGAAATGTTGAACTGCTGTCGTTCAAAATTACTTCCTCAATGGGTCTGACATTCTGCAGGGTTACAGCTGTTACCGGCCGCCTGGAACGTGACGAATCACTAAGGTTCACACGGCCCACTTAGAAGAAATCACACCACCTAAAGACTTTGCTAAGGTCGGTAATGTCGTCTACATGCGCGCATACGCGCCACGCATGTCCCTATACATTTCACGCAGTTTATGCCTTTTGGCCCACAAACATCGAACTCCACTTCGCTGCTCTTCACAAGCTGACGACAGTAACATGAGCGTCATGTTTGTTCGGTAGTTCAAGCTTCTCTCGCAAGAGTTGCACAGAGAGTTCTCTGAAACGGAAGCTTCAAATAGTATCATCCTGAAATTTCATCATTCCAGCTGCAGTGCCATGTGAGGAAAAAATTATTGTGCGTTACTTTCCGACCTTCCCTCGTACGTAAATAGGGACCAAAGCTGAGAGAATTTTGACGTCGACACGACGCGACACTGAGAAGTGAGTCCGTGACACGATGCGACGCGCTGTTGGCACGTAACAACCGTAATTGGCTATATTGCACATTTTTTTCCGAAAATACGTAAAACTGAGAGAATTTACACATTATTTGTCTGGGTGCTTCAAAATATTAAACAAATAAACCTCGGTTGGCTATTTTGAGATTACGAAACAGACTCGGGCTATCTCTATACTGTCCAGTTCCACTGTGTCCCAGATATAAAAGATAAAGTTGGGGAGCTGGGTCTCAGTATCAGCGCTGTCTAACTCGGCATTGTAATTGCGTGAGATCATCATGACGTCGACGCGTCGTTGGGAACAGTCTTGTGTAATTGGAAAAAATATATAAAATTGGTGAAAACCTGGTAAAAATACGTAAAATCAAGGAAATTCGAGATACAAGTACAACTGAGAGTATTTACTTACCTGCCTAGGTAAGGTTGCTGCTGGTGCCACGTATTATCGTTATTAAAAATAGACGTAGAGTGTCGTAATTTGTTATAAACAAATATACACAGTGTTTCCCTTTGTTACCGAGTGTCTCCAGTTATAAAACAGGAAAGTAGTGGAAAATATGGAAGAATGAGAGTACTTACATGTCTGACTAGATGTGGCCTCTCCTGATGTCTCGTAATATTAGTGTTAACAAACAGAGCTCAAGTGATGTGGCTTAACGTTTTTTGTTATTAACGAATATACACATCCTCTACTATGCTTTCCAGCTCCTGAGTAATCCGTCTAACTCAAGTGTCGCAGTTACAAAAGATGAAAGTGTGGAGGGGGTGAACTATCCTCCTTGGTCCAGAGGGGAGGGGAAGGGGTTGCGACATTTTTATGATACATGGCCTTGAATATAAATAGCACGATTGCCTTGGTGACACCCCCTTATCTTATCTAAGGTATGTGCCTCTAACAGCCACGTGTACCTATTTTTGGCTGGTTTTCCCCACAACATTATCTATGTGATCGTTCCAATTTAAGTTACTTGAAATTATAATCCTCAGATATTTAAATTTACTGTCTTTACATTACTACTCATGAGGATTACTTCACACTTGTGGTTATTTAGAGGCAGTTGCCACTTTCGTGCCATACAGATACCTCGTCTAACTCACATTGTAATTTGTGTAGATCATTTGATGAATTTACAACACGGTAAATGACAGCATCACATACAAACAATCGAAGAGGGCTGCTTAGATTGTCTCGTAAATCGTTCACGTAGAGCAGGAACAGCAGAGCGCCTTGGAGAACGCAAGATGTTACTTCTGGTTTGCTCGATTACTCTCCGTTAGCTAATACGAACTTTGACATTTCTGACAGGAAATCATGACTACAGTCGTACAACCGAGACGATACTCCGCAGGCACGCAATTTGATAAGTCGCTTTTGAGGTACGGTATCAAAAACCTTCTGGAAATCTAGCAAGATGGGATAAATTTGACATCCCCTGTCAATAGCACTCTTGCTTCGTGAGGATAAGGAGCTAGTTGTATTAAAAAAAAAAACCCTAATTTTCTGAATCAGAGGTGGCTCTTTGTCAATAAATCGCTTCCTTCGACGTAATTCATAATGTTCGAACGCAAAACATGTTTCAAAAGTGGTATGGGTCTGCAATTCAGCGGATTACTATTATTTCCTTTCTTGGGCATTGGTGTAACTTGTTCTGCATCCACTCTTTCGATACGGATCTTTGAACGAGCGAGCGGTTGTATATGACTGCTAAGTACGGAGCTATTGTATCAGCATACACTGAAAGGAATACGACTGGTATACAATCTGGACCGGAGGCCTTGCCTTTACTGAGCTACTGAAGCTGCATCGCTACACCGACGATAACTTCTTCTAAGTTTTTGTAGATTCTGGAATATTTACTTACTCTTCTTTGGTGGAGACATTTCGGAAAACCATGTGTAGTAAATGTGCTTTGGCCTCCCTGTTAGCCATGCGGTCTAACGCACTGCTTTCCGGGCGGGAAGGTGTGCCAGTCCCCGGCACAAATCCGCCCGGCGGATTACTGTCGAGGTCCGGTGAGCCGGCCAGTCTGTGGATGGTTTTTAAGGCGGTTTTCCATCTGCCTCGGCGAATGCGGACTGGTTCCCCTTTTTCCGCCTATGTCGGCGATTGCTGCGCAAACACTGTCTCCACGCACGCGTACACCATCATTACTCTACCATGCAAGCATTGTAGTTACACTCGTCTGGTGTGAAACGTTTCCGGGGGGCCCACTGGGGGCCGACCCGCACATTAACGTTGGGTTCTGTGTGGGGCGGCAGGCGGGTGAGTGGACTGCTGTAGCCTATTGTGGGGTTGTGTACCACTGAGGCTACGGCGGGGACGAAGCCGCTCCGTCGTTTCTAGGTCCCCAGTTCAATGCAATACAAATCTGCTTTAGTGGAACTGTCATCAGTAATATCACCATTGTTATCACTGGTGTACCATACATACGATGAGAATTTATTTGGATTTTCTGCCAGATGTCGAGAAAGAGTTTCGTTGTGGAAACTATTAAAAGCATCTCGCATTGAAGTTATCGCTTAATTTCGAGCTTCCGCAAGACTTTGCAAATCCTGGGGATTTTCCATTCTCTTAAATTTGGCTTGCTTTTTTCGTTGCTTCTGCGACAGGGTTCTGATCTGTTTTGTATACCGTGGGAGACAAGTACCATCTATTATTAATTTGTTTGGTACATATATCTCACTACTGACATAGGTAGTATTTCTCGGAATTCATACGATATCCGGCCTAAGATTACGTAGTCAGATTTGAAGGTAGGCGTGACGCGAATTTTTATCCGCTTTTTTAAACTCTCGTATTTTGTGTTAATTTGCGATGGATTTGGATGCTAAGGTATTCAGTCTCACTACAAGGACCTAGTGGCCACTAATGCCTGTACCCAACATGCTGCTCCATATTTACTCAGGATTATTTGTCGCTGAGAGATAAAATATGTTTCCGCAACCATTTACACTTCGAGTGCGCTTCTGAATTAATTGTTTAAAATACTTTTCTGAGAAAGCAGTTAGTACGATTTCGAACAACGTTTTATGCTTACCACCGACTTTGAAAATGTATTTTCGCCAAGATATCGAGGACAGGTTGAAGTCACCACCAACTCTAGGTGTGTAAATGGGGTACGTATTTGAAATAAGATCAAGTTTTCTTTGAACTGCTCAGCAGCTGTAGCATCTGAGTCGGAGGGGGGGTGGGGGGCTCAGTAAAAGGAACCAATTATTGATTTATTCCGGTTGTCAAATACACTCCTGGAAATTGAAATAAGAACACCGTGAATTCATTGTCCCAGGAAGGGGAAACTTTATTGACACATTCCTGGGGTCAGATACATCACATGATCACACTGACAGAACCACAGGCACATAGACACAGGCAACAGAGCATGCACAATGTCGGCACTAGTACAGTGTATATCCACCTTTCGCAGCAATGCAGGCTGCTATTCTCCCATGGAGACGATCGTAGAGATGCTGGATGTAGTCCCTTGGAACGGCTTGCCATGCCATTTCCACCTGGCGCCTCAGTTGGACCAGCGTTCGTGCTGGACGTGCAGACCGCGTGAGACGACGCTTCATCCAGTCCCAAACATGCTCAATGGGGGACAGATCCGGAGATCTTGCTGGCCAGGGTAGTTGACTTACACCTTCTAGAGCACGTTGGGTGGCACGGGATACATGCGGACGTGCATTGTCCTGTTGGAACAGCAAGTTCCCTTGCCGGTCTAGGAATGGTAGAACGATGGGTTCGATGACGGTTTGGATGTACCGTGCACTATTCAGTGTCCCCTCGACGATCACCAGTGGTGTACGGCCAGTGTAGGAGATCGCTCCCCACACCATGATGCCGGGTGTTGGCCCTGTGTGCCTCGGTCGTATGCAGTCCTGATTGTGGCGCTCACCTGCACGGCGCCAAACACGCATACGACCATCATTGGCACCAAGGCAGAAGCGACTCTCATCGCTGAAGACGACACGTCTCCATTCGTCCCTCCATTCACGCCTGTCGCGACACCACTGGAGGCGGGCTGCACGATGTTGGGGCGTGAGCGGAAGACGGCCTAACGGTGTGCGGGACCGTAGCCCAGCTTGATGGAGACGGTTGCGAATGGTCCTCGCCGATACCCCAGGAGCAACAGTGTCCCTAATTTGCTGGGAAGTGGCGGTGCGGTCCCCTACGGCACTGCGTAGGATCCTACGGTCTTGGCGTGCATCCGTGCGTCGCTGCGGTCCGGTCCCAGGTCGACGGGCACGTGCACCTTCCGCCGACCACTGGCGACAACATCGATGTACTGTGGAGACCTCACGCCCCACGTGTTGAGCAATTCGGCGGTACGTCCACCCGGCCTCCCGCATGCCCACTATACGCCCTCGCTCAAAGTCCGTCAACTGCACATACGGTTCACGTCCACGCTGTCGCGGCATGCTACCAGACTGCGATGGAGCTCCGTATGCCACGGCAAACTGGCTGACACTGATGGCGGCGGTGCACAAATGCTGCGCAGCTAGCGCCATTCGACGGCCAACACCGCGGTTCCTGGTGTGTCCGCTGTGCCGTGCGTGTGATCATTGCTTGTACAGCCCTCTCGCAGTGTCCGGAGCAAGTATGGTGGGTCTGACACACCGGTGTCAATGTGTTCTTTTTTCCATTTCCAGGAGTGTATAACCTCTACCCTTACTAACCCACGGAAATTATCGATTCCAATTTCACTACTAGGTGAACTGCTTCTGACGGCAACAAAAACTCCACCACCGACTGTATTTTGTCTGTTTCTGAACTTCGGTGGAAATTATTTCTGGATAAAGCTTTTTTTGTAAGTATTGATAAATATTAAAATTCTGTAATTTGTGTGATTATTAGTTTCCGTTAATCAAATCTTATCATCCTAACATATATTAATATTTAAACGGCGAAAATATTTATGACGTAAGTTGTTCATTTTTGGAAGGATAAAATAAGGAAAAGGAAATTTGGTCTTGCAAATTGACTGAGGAAACAAGCGTAAACGTAAGTGACACGTGAGATGCTTTTACAACATGATCAGAGATTGTATGCACCAACAGTTTTACAAAGCATGAGGTACGGGAAAAGTTAACAAAGGTACGTTGTACTTTCATTACTATGCTTTTGTGTATATGTTTACAGTTCGTTGTGACAAGCACTGACCAGTATCACATCAAAGATCACTACTATGATCGGAGAACAGATGAATAATTAGTTAAACAAACTTTGACATCAGTGTACACCAAACGGATAAGTATTAGTTGTCAATTTGTCGTTCCAAAGATAGATCTGTATTGTCAATTTATTAAACAATCAGTTTCGGTCAGAATTAAATCATCCTGAAGCCTAATGTTACACCATAATCACATGCCTCAGAAATCGTAACTAGCATCGTGATGCAGCTGAGATTAATTCAGACATGTCATAAGATATTTGTAGCTTTTAATTTCTAGGATTTGTGTCATTTTTTCTACGTTAGAACAACCAGTTCGTCCTGTAGCCCATGTCCGAAATAGCATTTGTCTCCCTTGTTTTGCACAACAGCCAAGAAAATAGCTAGAAACGTGTGCTGTTTTGATAATACAACCGTACTGAAGTTGCAGCATTATCGAGAGAGAAATGAGAAAATCCTGGAAAGGACACTGCAAACATTGGATACTTGAAATTTAAGTAATATGGTCTTACTATGCTCTAACCCTAACTTCTTCGCGGAAATTACTTTACACAGTCGGAATTTGCTGTCCAAATGCTTATAAAACACCTAAGCCATGAAAGAAAGGTCACTGAATTTTTCTATGAAAAATCTTACAGCAGAAGCGTAAAGGTATTTCGAAACAGCCACCGAATACTTTCTCAACCGTTCTTTTCATCACATCCAAAATACAGCATAATATTGTGCTTCAATGGCCAGTGCACATGGCAGTGGGTTAGACTGTTCTGATACGTGGTATCGTAGAAACAGAACCGTACGATGTTTTTATTAGTAGGAACGGGGATGTACTCAGGACCAGGCATTCTCAGTAGAATTCAAGTCAACGGATAACGCAGGCCATTCCATTCGATTGATCCCTGTTTCGAGGTGGACAGTGATCATGAGATGGGCGCAGAGTGCTCGCTGAAAGACCAGCCAATCTGCACATTTGTGACTGCAGGGATGGACAACAGATTGGAGAATGCTGTCTCAATAAAGCAAAGCCCTGATATTGTCCCCGATGGCAGTGAGAAGAGTTCGACATCATATACGATACTGGGCGCCTTCACACTCTTCTATACAGTCATCAGGTGTCAGCCTGTCCTCGTTAGCAAAGAGAAGCGGCCTAACTGATCCACGTTATACACCATGTATTTCCTTTTCCACCTTCTCCATGCTTCACGGCCAAGGGGGATTTGCTCTATGCTTCGTAATGAGCCTAGATGCCAGACTGATCATATTGCACGTTGCCTGCGTCTACGCAGCCCGAAGTTATCTCTGGAGAACAAGGATGCACTTCTGTTACGCTCTCCTTGGAGTATTTATGATCACAATTTTAGGTACCGGTCATCTAACATTGTTGACCTCGGGCGACTGGTACGATGTCTTCAATGCTTTGTGACTCACAACAGCGGCAGTATGTGAGAAGGATGTGACTGTAGTGCACGTCAATCCAGTGAGCAAATTCCCGTGCTGATAACACTTCTTGCTGAGAACGGTCATTTCGAAACCCTTTCAGGCATGTTGACCGAATGACCAGTTAACTCAGGCTGCACTTTTCTGTCTACAATTGGTGACCCATCGCCACCTACTGAACTGCACTGAGAATGAATGTTTCCGAGGGATGGCCATGGTTGCAGCCTTCCTGCTGTTGCTGAAATCGAATTACTATGAAGTATTCGAATTTAGCAATGGGCTGCACCGTTTTGCTATGGGTCCTCTAGCCGAGTGCCACGGTAATATCATACAGGGATTTCAATGTTTTACCGCGACCTTAAACATTTATCCGCAAACAAATAAAATACTATCTTTTCTAAAATCATGGTTTACACATAGCCCGACCCTTTGCAATGACAAGGTTTCGAGTTACGAAATCGAAAAAATTAAGTTGCTAGTGCGGCAAGGTTCTGTTGTAAGCAGAACGTAGCCTACTCGAGTTGCAATATGTGGAGAAATAGCCAACTGACAAGAAGGCCGAAGTTCCACCTGCTATCACTTTGTTTGATTCGTCGAGACGACAAGGTTCTATTTCAGAGATGGAACATTATTTTTTTATTACTGAATTATTTTTCTAGTAAATAATGATAAACAGAATTAATAACATGTAATCATTCGTTTTCATTAATAAAATATTAACCTCCTTACCAGCAGTATGATTTAAACGGGTAGAGTATCTACCACGTAAATTGTTCATTTTTGGAAGAAAAAAATCAAGGAAAAGGAAATCTGCTTATCAATTGACTGTCTAGAGGTAAGTGACACGTAAAAAAATATGAGATGCTCGAAGAGAATGATCAGAGGTTGTCTTGAGCAACAATGTCATAGAGAATGAGATAGGGGGAAGATTAACACATTTATGTTACACTTCCATTACGACGTTTTTGTAAATGTTCTTTATAGTTCGCTGTGACAAGGACTGGCCAATACCATATCAAAAAATTGCTACTGTAAGTGGCGTCACAGCTGAATATTAAGTTAATGAAACTTTGACGTCAATTTACACGAAACGAGTGAAGTGGTAGTTGACACCTTGTCATTCCAAAAGGTCGAGCTGTGTTGTCGGTTCACTGAAAAACCAGTTTCGGTCAGAAACGGACAGTCCTCAGATATAATGCGACACCTTAATCAGATCGTAACTATTACAAAGTATCATTTCATAAAACAACATGTTAATTCCACTTTAGTCATACAGCAGACAGTACGTCTCTGGAAAGCACACAGAAAGACGAAGTGACATTCCACCAGAGCCGGCCGGTGTGGCCGAGCGGTTCTAGGAGCTACAGTCTGGAACCGCGCGACCGCCTAGGGCATGGATGTGTGTGATGTCCTTAGGTTAGTTAGGTTTAAGTAGTTCTAAGTTCTAAGGGACTGATGACCTCAGAAGTTAAGTCCCATAGCGCTCAGAGCCATTCCACCAGAACTTGTTGGTCTCTGATATGATGCTTATTAACCTTTATGATTTGTCATGCACATGATTATGGTGCTACTATTACCAAAACTGGTTGTGTAATAAAGTGACAAGACAGCTCCGAGCAAACTATGATTTTCCAAAAATTGCTAGAAGCTTTGAGTCATCCCCACTTTCAAATATGTTTACATGTTAACTGCGTAACTTTCGTTCTTTCGAGGTGCTACTTAAAGCTTTATGACTACCCGTGAAACATTTACCTTCATTAAACAGGTAGCTGTACGTTGTGGTTTCCTCTCGTATAAAAAGTAGTGAGAAAATGGTTTCCAAAAAAAAAAAATATGCTAATCATGAGGGTATTGCAAAACTTGTTTTCAGTTGTGTGTGTAACTAAATACTCTAGTTCCAGAATGAAATTTTCGCTCTGCGGTGGAGAAAGAGCTGATACGAAACTTTCCAGCAGAAAAACTATATGCCGGACTCAGACACGAAATCGTGACCCTTACCTTTCGGGGAAAATCCTCTATCGATTGAGCTGCTCAAGAACGACTTACAAGCACTCGTCACAGCTGCCCTTACGCCAGTATCTCATCTCCTACCTCCCAAAAATCACCGAAGTACTTCTGCGAAACTTGAAAAGGTCTGGAGTTCGAGTCTCGCTGGGTTGGTTCAAATGGCTCTGAGCACTATGGGACTCAACTGCTGAGGTCATTAGTCCCCTAGAACTTAGAACTAGTTAAACCTAACTAACCTAAGGACATCACAAACATCCATGCCCGAGGCAGGATTCGAACCTGCGACCGTAGCGGTCTCGCGGTTCCAGACTGCAGCGCCTTTAACCGCACGGCCACTTCGGCCGGCCAGTCTCGCTGGGGCACACAGTTATATTGTTCCTTTCGGAGTATGCTGATGCATTAGCTCCATGCGTAACAACCATATACAACCGTTCGCTCGACGAAAGATCCGTACCCAAAGACTGGACAGTTGCACAGGTCACACCAATATTCAAGAAAGGTAGTAGGAGTAATCCACTAAATTACAGGCCCATATCGTTAACGTCAATATGCAGCAGGATTTTAGAACATATATTGTGTTCGAACATTACGAATTACCTCGAAGGAAACGGTCTATTGACACACAGTCAAGATGGGTTTAGAAAACATCATTCCTGTGAAACACAACTAGCTATTGACAAGGGATTTCAGATCGATTCCGTATTCCTGGATTTCCGGAAGGCTTTTGACACTGTACCCCACTAGTGGCTCGTACTAAAATTGCGTGCTTATGGAATATCGTCTCAGTTATGTGACTGGATTTGCGATTTCCTGTCAGAGAGGTCACTGTTCGTAGTAATTGACGGTAAGTCATCGAGTAAAGCAGAAGTGATTTCAGGCGTTCCCCAAGGTAGTGTTATACGCACTTTGCTGTTCCTTGTCTATATAAACTATTTGGGAGACAATCTGAGCAGCCGTCTTCGGTTGTTTGCAGATGGTTCAAATGGCTCTGAGCACTATGGGACTCAACATCTGTGGTCATAAGTCCCCCAGAACTTAGAACTACTTAAACCTAACGACATCACACACCTCCATGTACGAGGCCGGATTCGAACCTGCGACAGTAGCGGTCACGCGGTTCCAGACTGAAGCGCCTTTAACAGCACGGCCACACCGGGCGGCTGTTTGGAGATGACGCTGTCGTTTATCCACTAATAAAGTCATCAGAAGATCAAAACAAACTGCAAAACAATTTAGAAAAAATATCTGAATGGTGCGAAAAGTGGCAGTTGACCCTAAATAACGAAAAGTGTGAGGTCATCCACATGAGTGCTAAAAGGAACTCGTTAAACTTCGGTTACACGATAAATCAGTCTAATCTAAAAGCCGTAAATTCAATTAAATACCTATGTATTACAATTACGAACAAATTAAATTGGAAAGAACACACAGAAAATGTTGTGGGGAAGGCTAACCAAAGGCTGCGTTTTATTGGTAAGGACACTTAGAAAATGTAACAGACCTACTAAGAAGACTGCCTACACTACGCTTGTCAGTCCTCTTTTAGAATACTGCTGCGCGGTGTGGGATCCTTACCAGGTAGGATTGACGGAGTACATCGAAAAAGTTCAAAGAAAGGCAGCACGTTTTGTATTATCGCGAAATGTGGGAGAGAGTGTCACAGAAATGATACAGGATTTGGGCTGGGAATCATTAAAAGAAAGACGTTTTTCGTGGCGACGGAATCTTCTCACGAAATTCCAATCACCAACTTTCTCCTCCGAATGCGATAATATTTTGTTGATACCGACCTACATAGGGCGGGACGATTACCACTATAAAATAAGAGAAATCAGAGCTCGTAAGGAAAGATATGGGTGTTCATTCTTTCGGCGCGCTTTCCGAGATTGGAATAACAGAGAATTGTGAAGGTGGTTCGATGAACCCTCTGCCAGGCACTTAAATGTGATTAGCAGAGTATCCATGAAGATGTAGATGTAGAAGTTACATACAGCCACAAGCTGTTGGAGAGCGGAAGAATTATTGTGGAAACATCCCCCAGGTTGTCGCTAAGCCATTTCTCTGCAATATTCTTTCTTCTAGGAGTGCTGGTCCTGCAAGTTTCGCAGGAGAGCTCCTGTGAACTTTGGAATGTAGGAGATGTGGTACTGGGCGAATAAAGCTGCCTGTGTAGCTCAATCGGTTGAGCACTTGCACGCGAAAGGCAAAGGACCAAGGTTCGAGGCTCGATCCGACACACAGTTTTAATCTATCAGCAAGTTTCAGTCCCGTTGTTCATTCTTCCAGCACTTTCTATTGCGCAACAGTAATGTTAATCTCAGGTGACCGTCCTGAAAATTTGTATACCAGTTGCACTAGCGTGAATTTGTTAATGGGAGTTACGTCAACACTGACCACGGCGAGTGTAGATCCCTAGCGAGCATATTACTGGTATCGGTGCGTGTAGAGTATGTGCAAGGTTCAACCACGGAGAGTCGGCGAGAGCAGCGGCAGGTGGTGACCTAGTTGCACATCACCCCTGGCCCGGTCCGCGTGGCTTCCGCTAACCTACTTTGAGCGTCTGCCTGCCGGCCATCTGACACCACACCGCACCACGCCACCGCCACGGACCACAGCTCCACGCCGCGATTGCAACCAGTTGCACCAACGAACAAGTTGCCTCCACATTATTCATATGGTTTCACCGAGTATCACTAAAGCTAGCTGACAGAAATTATAATGATTCCAGAATGAGATTTTCACTCTGCAGCGGAGTGTGCGCTGATATGAAACTTCCTGGCAGATTAAAACTGTTTACCGGACCGAGACTCGAACTCGGGACCTTTGCCTTTCGCGGGAAAGTGCTCCACCACCTGAGCTACCCAAGCACGACTCACGCCCCGTCCTCACAGCCTTATGTCTGCCAGCACGAGAGCTTCTGTACAGTTTGGAAGGTAGGAGACGAGGTATTGGCAGAAGTAAGGCTGCGAGGACGGGGTGTGAGTCGTGCTTGGGTAGCTCAGATGGTAGAGCACTTGCCCGCGAAAGGCAAAGGTCCCGAGTTCGAGTCTCGGTGGGGCGCACAGTTTTAATCTGCCAGGAAGTTTCAAGTAATATCTTGTCCGACGCTTCCTGGGAAGTTCGCTCTCGGACCTCCCCGCGACGCACAACGCCTCTTTTGTAACGTTTGCCACTGGAGTTAGTTGAGCATCTCTGTAACTCTCTCGCGCCGACTAAACTATCCCCTGAAGAAACGCGCCGCTCTTTGTTGCCTTTTTTCTGTCTCTTCTATCAGTCCTACCTGGTAAGAATCACGCGCTAACTAACAGTACTTACGAATCGGTCGAACAAGCGCCCTATAAGCCATTTCTTTCCTGGATGAGTCACATTTCCTTAAGAATCTTGCTATGAATCTCGGTCTGGCATCTGCCCTTTTTTACTATTCGTTTAATGTGTTCATTCCACTTAAGATTGCCAAGTATAGTTACTCGTAGATATTTTACGATAGATTCTATTTTGAGCAGTTTGTCATCAATATTACAGTTGTACAGTAGTAAATTTCTTTTCGTATGTATACACAATATGTTACATTTGTCTCTATCTACATCTACATGGCCACTCTGTATGTAATACTGAAGTTCTTGACAGAGGGTTCATCGAACCACAGTTACAGAAATTCTCTGTTATTTCAAAGCGCGCGGAAAAGAAACGAACAACTATATCTTTCCATGCAAGCTCTGATTTCCCTTATATTATTACGATGATCGTTTCTGCCTGTGTGTCAGTGTAAAAAAACATATTTTCGAATTCGTAGGTGAAAGTTGGTGATTGAAATTTTAGTGAAAATATCTCCATGAAACGAGTAACGCCTTTGTTTTATAGATGTCCACCCCAAATCCTGTATCACATCTCTGTCCCCTGTTTCTCGAAAAAACAAAACTTGCTGCCTTTCTTTGAACTTTGTCGATCTGCTGAGGATCCTACACCGCGCAGCAGTACTCCAAAGGAGGACGGACAAGCGTAGTGTAGGCAGTCTCTGTAGTAGAACTGTTACATTTTCTAAGCGTTCTGCCGATAAAACACAGTCTTTGGCTCCTCTTGCCAATTTAAGTCGTTCATAATTGTAATTCTTAGGTATTTAGCTGAATTAACGGCCTTTAAATCTGATTATTTACGTACAGGGTCAACTGCCACAGCTTGCACCATCCACGAGGCCTCGGCAGGTCATTCTGCAAATGGATCACGTCTCCTGGCTTTGCACTTTTACAGACAACCGTATTATCTGGGAACTGTCTCAAAGAGCATCCGTCGCTTTCTACTGAGAATTGTGCTAACATTTGAATGAAAGACGGCTAGAATCGCCTATGTCTATGTAAACAAGGCCATGTGCCGTTCTCACACAAGGCTTCGCCATTATAGCAAGCTTTTCGACTGTTTTCTTGTATCCACAAGAGGATTTGGCTTAAACACGAGTATCTGCACTTGTTAGACGCTACACTACTGGCCATTAAAATTGCTACACCACGAAGATGACGTGCTACAGACGCGAAATTTAACCGACAGGAAGAAGATGCTGTGATATGCAAATGATTAGCTTTTCTGAGCATTCGCACAAGGTCGGCGCCGGTGGCGACACCTACAACGTGCTGACATGAGGAAAGTTTCCAGCCGATTTCTCATACACAAACAGCGGTTGACCGGTGTTGCCTGGTGAAACTTTGTTGTGATGCCTCGTGTAAGGAGGAGAAATGCGTACCATCACGTTTCCCACATTGATAAAGGTCGGATTGTAGCCTATCGCGATTGCGGTTTACCGTATCGCGACGTTGCTGCTCGCGTTGCTCGAGAACCAATGACTGTTAGCAGAATGTGGAATCGGTGGGTTCAGGAGGGTAATACGGAACGCCGTGCTGGATCCCAACGGCCTCGTATCACTACCAGTCAAGATGACAGGCATCTTATCCGCATGGCTGTAACGGATCGTGCAGCCACGTCTCGATCCCTGAGTCAACAGATGGGAACGTTCGCAAGACAACAACCATCTGCACGAACAGTTCGACGACGTTTGCAGCAGCACGGACTATCAGCTCGGAGACCATGGCTGCGGTTACCCTTGACGATGCATCACAGACAGGAGCGCCTGCGATGGTGTACTCAACGACGAACCTGGGTGCACGAATGGCAAAACGTCATTTTTTCGGATGAATCCAGGTTCTGTTTACAGCATCATGATGGTCGCATCCGTGTTTGGCGACATCGCGGTGAACGCACATTGGAAGCGTGTATTCGTCATCGCCATACTGGCGTATCACCCGGCGTGATGGTATGGGGTGCCATTCGTTACACGTCTCGGTCACCTCTTGACGGCACTTTGAACAGTGGACGTTACATTTCAGATGTGTTACGACCCGATCCTTGCGAAACCCTACATTTCAGCAGGATAAGGCACGACCGCATGTTGCAGGTCCTGTACAGGCCTTTCTGGATACAGAAAATGTTCGACTGCTGCCCTGGCCAGCACATTCTCCAGATCTCTCGCCAATTGAAAACGTCTGGTCAATGGTGACCGAGTAACTGGCTCGTCACAATACGCCAGTCACTACTCTTGATGAACTGTGCTATCGTGTTGAAGCTACATGGGCAGCTGAACCTGTACCGCCATCCAAGCTCTGTTTGACTCAATGCCCAGGCGTATCAAGGCCGTTATTACGGCCAGAGGTGGTTTTTCTGGGTACTGATTTCTCAGGATCTATGCACCCATATTGCGTGATAATGTAATCACATGTCAGTTCTAGTATAATACATTTGTCCAATGAATACCCGTTTATCACCGGCGTTTCTTCTTGTTGTAGCAATTTTAATGGCCAGTAGTGTATTTTATTGCGCGGCCCTAGCGGATAATTCCATTTACAACAATCATAGCTGACCCTGTATCCATGTCATATAAAACTGGGTGAAGAGAAAATCCGTTTATCTTAGTAGTGCAGGCCCGTTCTCTTGTTACGTATAACGACCGGAGACTCGAATGAAAGAGCCTTACTTGGTGATCTTTAACTTTCAACTGTAGCACACGTCGGAAAGTTATAAGCCAACATTAACGAGCGTTATATCACTGCACTCGTCTTTTCAAGAACAGTTGAAAAGTGTATCCTTCCATTTAAAAACGGCATACTCACTTCTGTATCCTGGTTGGTACGAGAGCTAGAGGAATTAAACAATCATTCAAATTACGTGCCCGTCTATCTGTTATCATTTGCGAAAGTAGTGAACCTTGCAAGTTTCAAATGATTGAGCCTGTAAAAGGAAATGCAATGTATCCTAAGAGGAATCCTGTGATCCGAAATACAGAAAAACAGCGGAAACACTTCTAAGATTCTCACTTTTGTTTTGAGAAAACCAGAATACTTTATAATGAAATGATGATTCCTCTTAAATAGTGCAGTCGTGTAAAAAATGTAAATGTCTTACGGATGGGTTAAGCCGTCTCTTGGAAGGGATGTTCATCCTCGGTGCAGCTTGGACGCTTTCCATGAGGATAACTGAGAGTTGTGTCATTCGTGTATTTGTAGAGTGCAGGTGAGTGTAACGGATGCGTCTATAGTGTAGTGCTATGTTCGTGTTGTGTGATGATGATGCGACAAGGGTAAAGTCCGGTGCCAGCACAAAACCTACACCTCTCGAATAGCACCAAGCGGGCCCCCAAGCTAATAAAAGTCCCACCTGACGGATGGAAACCATCCAGTGTCACATGGACTCTCTTCATGAGACACTGCGGAGAGGTTTAGAATTTAATACGGAGCATTGGCGCAAAGACTGGACATCATGGACGATAAGTGTACTTACATTTCTCTAACCCAGTACACTTCTCGCCATTTTCTGTGCATTCAAGTTATTTTTTTTTTTTTTGTAATATCGCGAACAGACCAAATTGTTTTTTCTCCTGTGCCACCACCAAACCGAGCTCCGTATTCGTAACTCGCTTCGATGAATTTCCCTTCGTCGTGTTTTCCCGCGGTCTCTGTTTAATGAGAGGCAACGTAATTCATTCTGCCAAACATTGGTTCTGCTCACTGCATGATTAAAGATATTTGAAATCTCATTTATTTCAAATCAGTTGTCACAATAAAACAATTCAAACTCTCGAGAATGTAGATGGTGCCAATCTCAAAGATAGTTTTCCTCGTTCACTGACGTAGGACATCCTATCGATCTTATGTCGTTTCTTCTCTGTTCATCAGTATTTGTCTTTCCTAAATCACATCACAAACACGCTTGAGACACCTTTACATCACACAACAAACCTATACCAACCTCCATTCACTTAGAGCGACAAGTATCACAACTGATCTGATCTCCGTCACAGGCTGGATGACTTAGCTTCTTCTTTTAACTTCCATCTGAGTTTTCATCGTGTTTGTGAGGTTCAGCAAAACTTTCACAACGCGCTCTTTCAACCTACTGTATTATAAAGTATTTTTCAAGAGCAATGACTATAGAAGAACATTTTTCTGGAAGAATATTCCTTCCTCTGCAATTTTTCCTTTCTCAGTTCCTCATTTTGTACGTCTTGGATAATTTCGTTTCATGCATCGAGCTCGAATGAACCTGTATGAGATGACCTCTGTTTTACAGCATAGTGTGTGTCGTATTTCAACAGAATAAGGCGCTGTAACATCTCTTACATCCGAACTCCGGCTTAAGTGTTTGAGGACGAACAAACAAAGAGGCACTGTAGGGCTCAGCGCCTGACGTAAGTCTGGTTCGCGTTTAGAACTGCCAGCACAGTTGAACGTGACTGCTTGCGCGCAGATGTCCGGTGTTGTCTCTCCGTTCTATGTTTAACGCTTCGCGAGATCCTGTCTTTCTTTGAGTACACAAACGACGTCTGAAGGGCGAGGGTCCGAAATTAGCTTCTCTCGGCAAACAGCTACCGAAAAGCTGCTCACACGTTCTGAACTATCCATTGCCGACTTACGGAGCTATTCATAAATTTATTGCACACTACTCATACCCAGTTAAATCGTAAAACCATTGAATTAATTGTATTACTTGTCTTTACCCTTTGTGACCTAAAGAAGCCGTGGAAAGGTGCGCACTGGGAAACATGGTGCGTCTTAATAACGACAATAAGGCAAGCACGTTTCAGTAGTGAATCTAGTGCACGACCTTGTGTTCATGAACGTTGTAACTGCATCATGTGCAATCTTCGCCGTCCGATCCTTCTCATCAAGCTGGATGTACTACGCCACGCTATACACTACATCTACGAATAGCTATGAAGAATAAGAAAACTTGATAGATGCAGAATGGATCTAAATAAGTGCATGCTTCAGGATGCAAATGGAGAAACACGAAGCTGCTTTTCTTCGATAAAAAAGGGAAAAAAACTGAAGTAACTTCATTATCACGATATGTATTGGAAGTTGTTGGTTGCACAAATGAATAATAGCCAGACCGGTCATGAAATTTTTTCGAAAGCTTCGCACTGGTATTGGTCTTATTTCATTTTTACACTTTTTATGCCTCTGATCTCTGAAGGCATCTACCGCTGCATACCATTAGTCTTTCGTTACACGGCAATATAAATATCATGCCTGCGCCATTAACGTAATTAATTACCGATTACAATATCATTCAGATAGCTATCAAAATGGAACATGTACGTTTTATAAATTAAACGCCTTTATCTTACCGCAATAGTTAAGTACTTAACTTCCACAAGCGTTTCGCTTTTTATATCCATGGAATTTTCAGTGCATTTTTTTCTGGAATAACGTACAGTTTTGTTTTTAGATGTGTTATTTATAGAGTTCACGCTCTAATTTTACACGAATAAAACGGTACTTTCTATTTATGCGTTCCCTCTGCTATGACTGCGGATTTTTCATACTGCCTTTGCGTGAACTAGACGCACGTGCTAAATTGGAAATTAATTCAGACTGATAGCACGAAAACTCGGACGATTTTCGCTGAAAGAACTGCTAGTTTACGAGGCTCTGTTCCTCTCTCTCTCTCTCTCTCTCTCTCTCTCTCTCTCTCTCTCCCTCCCCTATCCCCCCCTCGCCTCTCTCCCTCTCCCACTGTGTGTGTGTGTGTGTGTGTGTGTGTGAGAGAGAGAGAGAGAGAGAGAGAGAGAGAGAGAGAGAGAGAGATTCCGCGTGCGAGTATATAGGGTGACATTTTTTATACGGAAAGAAGAGCGAGACATGGAAGTGGTAGCTTCTTTACAATGAGGTGACAAAACTCTTCTTGCCCGGAGTAGTGCAGCAACTCCAAGTGACATAGACTCAACGAGTCGTTGCGAGTCTCCTGCACAAATACTGAGCCATGCTCCCTTTATAATCGTCCATAATTGCGAAAGTGTTGCCGGTGCACAATTTTGTGCTCGAAATGACCTCTCGATTACCTCGCATAAATATTTCAAGGGGTTCACGCCGGGCGATCTGGATGGCCAGACCATTCACTCCAGTTGTCCGGAATGATCTTCAAATCAGTCACAAACAACTATGGCCCGATGACATGGCGCAGTGTCATCCATAAAAATTCCATCGTTGTTTGGGAACATGAAGTCCATGAAGAGTTGGATATAGTCTCAAAGTAGCCAAACATAATCATTTTCAGTCAATGATCAGTTCAGATGGACCAGGGGACCTAGTCCATTTCCACCACCAGCTAGCACAGTGCCTTGTTGACAACTTGCGTCCATGGCTTCGTGGAATCTGCGCCACTTTCTAACCCTCCCATCAGCTCTTACGAACTGAAATTGGGACTCGTCTGGCCAGGAAATTGTTTTCCAGTCTCCTAAGGTCCAGCCAATACGGTCTCGACCCAATGAGAGGCGCTGCAGGCGATGTCGTGCTGTTAGCAAAGGCACTCGCGTCGTTCGTCTGCTGCCATAGCCCAATAACGCCAAATTTCGCCGCACTGTCATAAATGACACGTTCGTCATATGTCCCACATTGATTTCTGCGGTTATTTCACTAAATGTTGCTTGTCCGTAAGCAGCGACAACTCTAAGCAAACGCCGCTGCTCTCGATCATTAAGTGAATGACGTCGGCCACTGCGGTATCCTTGGTGAGAGATAACTCCCGAAATGTAGCACTCTCTTGACACTGTAGATCTCGGAATATTGAATTCCCAAATGATTTCCGAAACCGTATGTCCCATGCGTCCAGCTCCCCAACTAACATTCTGCATTCAAAGTCTGTTAATTCCCGTTATCGGCCATAATCACAACGGAAACCTTTTCAAATGCATCACCTGTGTAAAAATGACAGATACGCCAATACACCGCCCTTTTATATCTATTATATAGGCTGACTCTTACATAGAAGATAACAGCAACGAGCCACCTTTTACAATGCTATTTATTTCTCTAAATAACGCCGTTACCGGTTTATCTTCGGACGGCTAGTTCATGTTTTACATTAGTTTTCGTCTTTTGTTTTATCCAACTTTGGGGTGGTGGTGCCCTACAACCAAAACAAGATACGTGACAATGTCTTTTAAAATCACTGTGAGGCTCAATTACAGCTAAAAAGACATTGCCTCACATCTTGTTTCGGTTGCAGGGCACTACCAACCCAAGAAAATGCATCAGTTGGGGTAAACAAAAGACGAAAACTAATGTAAAACGTGAACCAGCCATCTGAAGATGAACCTCTCGTTCGAAACCGGTAACGGCGTTATGTAAATAAATGTATAGCATTGTAAAAAGTGGGTGGTTGCTGTTATCTTCTATGTAAGAGTCACCCTATATTTAGTACACAGTCACGGGCTCAAAATGTAAGTTTTTGACAAAATAGTCTTTTATACCTTCTGTACGCGATACCACCGCACATCTGGATAAGTGCGTATCGGTATCCTATGACTTTTGTCACCTCATTGTGCCACAGGGTGTTAACAAGTGGTAAGTATAGAACACTGATTTTCCACATTATAGATGATCTACAGGGAGTTAAGGGGCGCGGGGAGTTCGGGTTGTGGCAGAATTCTGATTACTATCTGTTAGGCTTATGTACTGCTATTTTTCCGATCAATAAAAACAGTGTGTTCTTCATATTCGCTTGTTCATCTAAAAGAGTTTTCTTTAATGATTTGGTTTTACGTGTGCAACAATTTTCGTGTAACGTAAAGTGCTTTTTCACATACACACACACACACACACACACACACACACACACACAGAGAGAGAGAGAGAGAGAGAGAGAGAGAGAGAGAGAGAGGGGGGGGGGTAAAAAAAGAGATAGACGATATGTTGGTAACACATCTGTTGGAAACAACAGATGCTAAGTAAACAAAAAGTTCTTCCTGTAAATATCGTCAACGTTCTTGTGTTATCAACCTGAAGTAAGTTCACCAGGCAAAAAACTTAGTCATCCCAGAATTCACGCACATATGAATCGTTAAGCTTTACAGATGGAGCAGCTCACCGGCACAAGCGCTGCCTCAACATTAGCATATGGCAGAATTGTGGTAGGAAAAAGATCCTGACTGACATGGACGAAATCCGACAGGAAATGCTGTAGCCAGTGATAGGGAACATTGCCACGGGAACTGCAGGCAATGGACATCTGGAGTCGGTTCAACTGCAAGGAGCAATTGCCCTCCCCTGTGTTTCAAGACGACAACAGCAAAATTCATCTGGATGGTAGAATATGTGACCGGTTTTGTGAAAAACCCCTGACCTGTAAAAACACCTGACTCGAATTCCATTCAAAATCCGTGGGACATGTTGGATCAACGAGTACAACGCCGACACCGTCCATCCTCGCAATTTTCTGTAACTGCGACATCAAATGCTCAACGAGTTGCTTAATCTGGATGACGTACGTGTACAACCTTGTGGACTACCTTTCTAAGCGAGTCGAGACGGCTGCCAAGCCCAGGGGCGGAATTACACGGTATTATAATAGGTTTGTAATGATTTCTCAAGGTCTGACTAATTTTTTTTCTCCTGTGAGCTCATTTGACGATCACCAATGGGGAATGAATGAGTGTCGTGTGACTAGAGCCTCCCGTCGGATAGACCGTTCGCCGGGTGCAGGTCTTTCGATTTGACGACACTTCGGTGGCTTGCGTGTCGATGGGGATGAAATGATGATGATTAGGACAACACAACACACAGTCCCTGAGCGGAGAAAATCTCCGACCTAGCCGGGAATCGAACCTGGGGCCTTAGGATTGACATTCTGTCGCGCTGACCACTCAGCTACCGGGGGCGGACACCTACGGTGTGTTTCACGTTAAATGAAACAAGCACAGAAACACGTGAAAATCATGAAAACGGAAAATATTGACGTGAATACGTGTCTAAATTTTTAAGTGAAGTGGACGTGCATCTTTTAACACATGGCCACATGAGAGGAAACACAGAAATTGTCCGGACTGATAAAACTAAGTAACATTATACTCATGTAAAAAAGTTATCGCGAGTTATTTCAAATCTATAAGTAACATATGTAAAAAAAAATTGTGTATTATTCCAGAAAAATCGACTTAAGATACCTTGAGTTTTAAAAGACTGTTGCAGAAAAAAATATGTTCTATAAAACGAATATTTATATAGTTACTGCGGAAAATATCCACACTAACAAACTTCGTAGGTGAGGTCGTCAAGCACGTTAATGCAAAGGCGCTTTTTGGAGACGGTAGTCGATTCGTATCCTAGTGGTAGAGTTCATAGAGTCACCGTGAGCAAGACAGGTACTTCGTTCATCTCCTAAGCACCAGACAGGGTAGCAGTATTTGAGTAAATACCCATCCCATGCACAGTGTCATATGGTATGAGATCAATAGACATTATTGAAGGTGCTCCAGCCGCCGGGTAGGAACGCTAAGCGCGTCGGTAGAACTGTAGTTGCTCGAAATAAGTGGGCTGTTTCTTAAACAGACTTTCACTATCTCCAACCATTTCATTTCAGTCATTAACCATAACAACACAACCGCAATACAACATTCCACAATCACTCACAATATCGTCATCCACACGGAACTGATGCTCGCTTGACACTCGACTTTTAAGAGACTGGTACTACCTTAGCATGTCCCACCTGCAGCTATGAAAGCGGGTCACAGTATCAGGATTACAACAGTGACTAAACTACACTAAGTGATCAAAAGTATCTGGACACCAACAAAAACATACGCTTTTCATATTAGGTGCATTTTGCTGCCACCTACTGCCAGCTACTTCATATCAGCGACCTCAGTAGTCATTAGACAGTGAGAGAGCAGAATGGGGCGCTCCGCGGAACTAACGGATTTCGAAAGTGGTCAGGTGACTGGGTGTCACTTGTGGAATACGTCTGTACGAGAGATTTCCACACTCCTTAACATCCCTATGTCGACTGTTTCCGATGTGATAGTGAAGTGGAAACGTGAAGGGACATTTACAGCACAAAAGCGTACAGCCGACAGCTGAAGAGGATCGCAATGTGCAATAGGCAAACATCTACCCAGACCATCACACAGGAATTCCAAACTTCATCAGGATCCACTGCAAGTACTGTTACAGTTTGACGGGAGGTGAGAAAACTTGGATTCCATGGTCGAGCGGCTGCTCATAAGCCACACATCACCCCCGTAAATGCCAAACGGCCCTTCGCTTCGTCTAAGGAGCGAAAACATTGGACTACTTAACAGTAGAAAAAGTGTGGAGTGACGAATCACGGTAAACAATGTGGCGATCCGATGGCAGGGCATGGGTATGGAGAGTGCCCGGTGAATATCATCTGTCAGCGTGTGTAGTGCCAAGATTCGGAGGCGGTGGTGTTATGGTGTGGTCGTGTTTTTCGTAGAGGGGTCTTGCATCACTTGTTGTTTTGCGTGGCACTATTACAGCACAGGCCTACACTGATATTCCAAGGACCCTCTTGCTTCCCTCTGTTGAAGAGCAATTCGGGGATGGCGATTGCATCCTTCAACACGATCGAGCACCTGGTCATAATGCACGGCCTGTGATCTAAATCCTATAGAATACATTTGGGATGTTTTGGAACGCCGAATTCGTGCCAGGCCTCACTGACCGACATCGATACCTCCCCTCAGTGCAGCACTCCGTGAAGAATGGGCTGCCATCCCCCAAGAAACCTTCCAGCACCTGATTGAAGGTATGCCTGTGAGAGTGGAAGCTGTCATCACGGTTAAGGGTGGGCCAACACCATGTGGAATTCAAGCATTACCGATGGAGGATGCCACGAACTTGAAAGTCATTTGCAGCCAGGTGTCGGGACACTTTTGATCACACAGTGTATTTGTGTGTGTCAAACTGTACGATTATCATCAAGTGACAAGAATGATCATTTCTATGCTGCGAGAGTTGTTAGTATAATCCCAAAGGGAAACGGTTTTACTGCAGATAGTGTATTAAGCATTCATCCAGTCAGAAAAACGTAGGTGAAGCAAAACAAGAGCCTATAGTTATTATCTACGAGATTTACTCACTGCAGATAGCTGAGAAACTGCAGGATGTTTGGATGTTTACCACTGCTAGTGTGTTAAGTGTAAGTTATCACCGATGATTGAGATTAAGGTGACGACAGGATATGGGAGTAGAGGAAACAGATCGACACAGTCTACTGGATTACGAAAACTAGTCATAAGTGATCAGGAGCGCTGAATGTCGGCGGCTATTGTAATTATTATTATTATTATTAGTGTGTTCTGCTTGAACGGTTGCTCTCCACCTCCTTCTGTCTGCCGCTTCTCTCTTTACTTCCACATAGCTTCCACTTCCTTTAACATCGTCCACCATTTTGTATCTTCTTCTTTTCTTTCTTCTCCCACACACTATTCCTGCAATGCATCCAGCGTCAAACAGTCCCGTCGCAACATGTTAACAAGCCTATTCCCCTTCCTTTTTCTTATAACTTCCAATAGTCTGTGAAGCTCTACCCTATTCTTTCCAGCATTTGTTCGTTAGTTATTCTCTGCACCCAACTAGTCCTTTCCATGTTCCTAATCCACATCTCAAATGCTTTCAATTTAATTTGGTCACTTCTTCTCATTATCCACGTTTCAGTTACATAGAGTGCCACACTCACGGCAGACCTCTTAGCTACTCTTTTGCTGGGCTGTTTACGTAGCGTTATATGTAATAAATTTCTCTTTCTGTTGAACGCTTCCTTAGCTATTGCATTTAGCTTTGACCTGCTAGTAGCACATTAGGCATTGCGTTATTATGAGTCCTAGGTACTTACAAAATGTCACTTGGCTGATTTTAGTTTTTTTCTCTCTTCATATTAGTTACTTTACCTGCCTTGCCATCACCACGCACTTGGCTTTCTTCTACTGACCTTCATACAATATTCTCCACAGAGCCCATCCAAATCTTTCAACATTTTCCTTGTACAAGTTTAACTCACTGCTAATAACACCATCTCATCCGAAAATTGTATACACGCGATTATCATTCCTCCAATTCGAATTGCACACACACACACACACACACACACACACACACACACACACACGCAGAGAGAGAGAGAGAAGCGCTTGCCGCACGAACTGTACATATCTGCAAACTGAAAACATCAAATAACCATGAAGAACGCATTAGCGTGACTCAAACAGTGGTGAGATGATTCAGTATGGTTCGAAGACGACTGGGGGAGATTGATGTGACCCGCTGAGTCATCCGTCACCTTGTTTCCAACAACAAGCTGGCTTTATGTATAGATAGCGAAACTTCACAGAAGCTTATGCGTCGAACTTGCCACCGTCTGTGGAGACCTACGTCAAAATTTCTCTGTGGTAGAATGTTCAGAGTTCAAGGTACACTGCGTTTCCACGCAAGAGGAGAATGATTATAGGCGCATCAAATATAATCAAATGACTCTGCAATAGGAGGGTGGGTTGATAAACTAGGTAAATACTAAACAAAGGGAAATTTTTAATAAACAGTAGCCCTACTACTTGCTAAACACGCTCATTGTAAAGGAGCTTGTGCCAACTGCCAAGTACATGTGAGACTCATTTGTTTATTGGCGTCTGCCTCACTTAACCGGTGTCACACGCTTAGTGGAAATGAATAAAGACGAACGTCGAAGGAGATTAAAACATTTTTGCCTACAAAATTTTATGAAGCCGAGATATAAACAACCGACGGAAACTTTTGGGAACTCCACATCACCGTTCAATCAAAAGTCGCCTTCGTCTACAGAAACAGTTGATGGAAGTCGAGGTACTGTGACAAAAAATCTTCACTTACAGGGAGAACCACAACAGCAAATGCTGTAAGCAATCTAAGTAAACTACGGAAAACCTAAAACTGGATAGTGGATGAGGATTCGAACACAAGTCCTCCTGGTTGGGTTTCCAATTTGCTATCTACTTTGATTGATCGCTCCCAGACACTCTGGGATGATGATGGCATTGAAACAGAGGATGACACGCGTAAAGCTGAAGTACTAAACACCTTTTTCCAAAGTTGTTTCACAGAGGAAGACCGCACTGCAGTTCCTTCTCTAAATCCTCGCACAAACGAAAAAATGGCTGACATCGAAATAAGTGTCCAAGGAATAGAAAAGCAACTGGAATTACTCAACAGAGGAAAGTCCACTGGACCTGACGGGATACCTATTCGATTCTACACAGAGTACGCGAAAGAACTTGCCCCCCTTCTAACAGCCGTGTACCGCAAGTCTCTAGAGGAACGGAAGGTTCCAAATGATTGCAAAAGAGCACAGGTAGTCCCAGTCTTCAAGAAGGGTCGTCGAGCAGAGGCGCAAAACTATAGACCTATATCTCTGACGCCGCTCTGTTGTAGAATTTTAGAACATGTTTATTGCTCGCGTATCATGTCATTTATAGAAACCCAGAATCTACTCTGTAGGAGTCAACATGGATTCCGGAAACAGCGATCGTGTGACACCCAACTCGCTTTATTTGTTCGTGAGACCCAGAAAATATTAGATACAGGCTCCCAGGTAGATGCTATTTTCCTTGACTTCCGGAAGGCGTTCGATACAATTCCGCACTGTCGCCTAATAAAAAAAGTAAGAGCCTACGGAATATCAGACCAGCTGTGTGGCTGGATTGAAGAGTTTTTAGCAAACAGAACACAGCATGTTGTTATCAATGGAGACACGTCTACAGACGTTAAAGTAACCTCTGGCGTGCCACAGGGGAGTGTTATGGGACCATTGCTTTTCGCAATATATATAAATGACCAAGTAGATAGTGTCGGAAGTTCCATGCGGCTTTTCGCGGATGATGCTGTAGTATACAGAGAAGTTGCAGCATTAGAAAATTGTAGCGAAATGCAGGAAGATCTGCAGCAGATAGGCACTTGGTGCAGGGAGTGGCAACTGACCCTTAACATAGACAAATGTAATGTATTGCGAATACATAGAAAGAAGAATCCTTTATTGTACGATTATATGATAGCGGAACAAACACTGGTAGAAGTGACTTCTGTAAAATATCTGGGAGTATGCGAACGGAACGATTTGAAGTGGAATGATCATATAAAATTAATTGTTGGTAAGGCGGGTACCAGGTTGAGATTCATTGGGAGAGTCCTTAGAAAATGTAATCCATCAACAAAGGAGGTGGCTTACAAAACACTCGTTCGACCTATACTTGAGTATTGCTCATCAGTGTGGGATCTGTACCAGATCGGGTTGACGGCGGAGGTAGAGAAGATCCAAAGAAGAGCGGCGCGTTTCGTCACAGGGTTATTTGGTAACCGTGATAGCGTTACGGAGATGTTTAGCAAACTCAAGTGGCAGACTCTGCAAGAGAGGCGCTCTGCATCGCGGTGTAGCTTGCTCGCCAGGTTTCGAGAGGGTGCGTTTTTGGATGAGGTATCGAATATATTGCTTCCCCCTACTTATACCTCCCGAGGAGATCACGAATGTAAAGTTAGAGAGATTGGAGCGCGCAAGGAGGCTTTCCGACAGTCGTTCTTCCCGCGAACCATACGCCACTGGAACAGAAAAGGGAGGTAATGACAGTGGCACGTAAAGTGCCCTCCGCCACACACCGTTGGGTGGCTTGCGGAGTATAAATGTAGATGTAGATGTAGAACGTTGCAAAGAGATACGCGGAGTGACTGAAATACTAGCCGCCTAGTACGATATTTTGGACACGACGAATCTGAGTAGTCACTGGATTGCTGAGTCCACTCAAAAACGCTCCAGGAAAGACATCTCCAAACTATAGTAGGAACAGTTGAAGCATACTATGAAGAACTCCCCTGGCCTCACCCTCGTTATACAAGTACAGGAACGTGCGTCGACAGCTGAGCCCCGAAGACAAACTTCACTGAGAAGAAAGTGGTGAATACCGGAAACTTTTCAACTGATAATGTGAAGAAGATTGTATTTTGGGGCTCATCGGGTATAAGAACGATGGACTGTTTGAAAAATGACACAATAAAAGCAGACTCTTAATTCATAATGATCACACACCATCTGCAAGAAGAATTGAGGCAAAAGGATTTTCGAAAGTGATATGCTGCTACATCCGGTCAATGCACGTGCACGGGCATGAGCCACTGCTTTGGCTAAAGTGCACCAGTTGAGCTTCGAAGTGGTCGACTACTTAATGCGTTCTTGAAATTTAGCTTTATTTGACCTGTTCTCGTACTAGAACTTCACAGTATTGTTTTGAAGGGTAATGTTATCCGTATTGTAAGCTATAGTTGTAAACAAATTTATTTTTTGAGAAAATGAAGGATTTTTGTCTCGATGGATACTACGAAGATAGGGGTTTTTAATTTTGCCACAAATTTCAGTTTCCTTTCTATTCCTACCAGATATATAAAACCACCCTCGTCCAAACGTCGTTCTCTGAAAACGAGGGCGATTTCCCAAATTACAGGCACAATTTAGCCCATAAGTCGTTTTATGTTAGGTAATATGGATGATTTGAGGTTCCCAGTCTCAGGTTTCTGCAGCGTCTCTGTTCCAATTAGAGCTCAATATCATGTCCGATTTCTTCATTCCTAATCGCTGGTGGGCTTAATTGTTGCACTAACTGTGCAACGAGACTTAAGATAACCCTGCACTTAAAGTCCGTTTAGTTATTTCCATTTTATGTTTTAGCACCCGGAAGTTCGTTCATATCATACAAATAATTGAGGACACAATAAAAAATCGTTTGATAGACGTTACTGACACTTCTTGCTCAACCATTGCTAGAAATGTTCTGAATACACAATCACATTATCACAGACTGATAATTTATTGGAATAATTTTCATTTTAATATTGAATTACTGACATGATTCTTCGAAACCTGCACAGTAGCAACTTATACGGTATGAAGTATGGTGCACATTTCAGTTTTCATTGTAAGGTAGAGAACATCGCTTACAAATTCCTCTGACTACTATGTCTGAAACGGAAGTACACATGATGTAAAACTGGAAAAAAGCAGTCTTCTGCAGCTGAAGAGAATATTCTATCAAAGAGGAACAATCTTTACTCTGTATTTCAGATAAATATTTCTGAATTCGAACGGGGCAGAAACAATTGCTGGTAATGAGATTGAAATGACAAGAAACTACACGAAAACTTTGAAGAATTAGAAACATGACATCACAAAGTGACGTTACAATTGGCGCAAAATGCTCAAAATAAGCTTATGTTGGACATAACTGGTGAGAAAGGAAGATACAGAGAACACTCACCAGAACGGTATAATTAGTCGGTTTTTTACGAAGGCACTCATAACTAAAATATCTCACAATGAACGAAAAAGATGTGTACAACAAGTGTACTGGAAAACAAAGAGTGAATTGTATGGATTTACTAAAGTTACAAAAGTGTTAATCACACACAAAATATTAGAAAAATTAATAAATGTTTAATGTGTATGATAAACTAGAAAAGAATAGATAAGCTTCATGAAAGATGCGAAAAATTTACATAAATTTGATAACGAAAAATTCATCAATGTAAGAGCAAAAATTTTGTGATTCTGCATTATTTCTCATATAAACTCTATATGTTGCACTTTTTCGTGATAAATAAATGATTTTTAAGTTACTGTTGAGTTGACAACGACTGGAAGGAATAAAAGACACGAACGTAAAAAAATCAATATTAATGAAGTCGTTCTCGAAGAAGTCGATATACAAAAAAATTCTTTGATAAAGGTCACATCAGAGCGCACTGACGAATCATTCTCTGGGATATACTTTTGAAATTATTTCCACTTAAAACGTCTGTCAAATGCCGAATGCCAAGAGAAACAGCTCTAAAATAGTGAAATTTTTGGTGCGAAACTTGTGTAGGATGTGTGTAGTTCTTTATGTATCAATCACTTTCACGTTTTCTCCATTAGGAGAAAGGAAGGAAGAGATTTTGGTTGCATATTCTCAGGTGAAATGCTGACAGAGACATTTATGGCTATACTGACAAGGGCTGTAGTGAAAGAATCTTTCTACGTCATTCGTTTTATCCAAGATGATGAAATTATATTATGTATATGAAATAACGTACAGGCAGTGCATTAGACGACTATATTTGAATACACATCTCTAGATATAAATCACAGGGGTGCATTAAATACATCTGTTGTAGGTTTATTAAAAAATCTCTCTGATTCAACATGATTTCATCGTTGATGTCTTCTACACCGCTCCTCACTTCTTACTCCCCAACTGCGAAAGCAGATCTGGAATGTCCAGCATCTTGGCTGCACCTTGACACTCAATCTATCTCAATCTCCTTCTTTGTCTAGGCCATAAAACTGGAAATAAAGTACTCTGCGACCAGCGACTGATCCAAAAACACTCTCCATACAACAAAAATTAAAGTATTGTCTGATATCATCGGCGTTGCTTCCTTCCCTCCAAGTTCCACTTCTTTTCCCCCTATTCAACAGGTAACCAAAATATCTTTCACAGTGTAAACTATCTTTGCTTTTCTAATTTCTTTCTCTTTCTGTTCCCTTTCTTCCATCCCATCTGCTAATATTTCTTGCTCTTTCTGTGACCTGATAACTTCTCCTCTATTCTGATGTCTTCTGCACTGTTTTCAGACCTTTCTGTTACATGTCACTCTTTACATTCGACAAGGACATTATGATGAAATTGGTAACACAATACTAATAAAACTATCATATCTTATATTCCACACACACACACTATATATATATATATATATATATATATATATATATATATATATATATGGGTGATGATTCCCACCGTATACAAACTCTAGGGATTGATTGATGAGAGGATATGGAACAAAAAAGTTCTTGTGAACTTATGTCCGGAACTGCATGGTTTCCATGCTATAGACCATTTATTCAATTATGTTTTGTTACAGAGACTGTGGTCTAATACGCGCTGTACCATGGAGCGTTAGTCACAGTAGCATGGTTTCCTCCTAGAGGGTGCTACCGTTTTTCATACGTCATGCCCTAGCTCCCTCTCCTGTCATGGTCATTAGTAATGTTTTGTCTGATTCACTTATCTTGCTGATTCACCTTGTAGTGGATGTGATACAGCGTTGTACACAATGGTTCCGTATCTGAATCGAGAGCATGCCGATATGGTGTTTACTTAAGCAAGGGCAAATGGCAAAGGGCGGCGGGCAGTGGGCAACAAGGTTTTGTCAGGAGACCTATTCCCGCCGATAACAACAACTGCACTCACTGTTTGCAAGTGTTTCACCATTCGTCTGAGTCAAGGTCGTTTCAGGAAGCAAGAAATCATTAAAGGCGTACCCGAAATGTACGGACACCAGACTTGGAGTAAAATGTGATTATTGATGTGGAAGGCAACCGCCTTGTCAATACCAGGCGGGTGTCCCGCCAGTAGAGGGTAAGGCAGACGACCATGTGGACCATTCTCCATGCCAATTGGACAATTGTTACTACCCTTATCACTTACAGCTTGTGCAGTGCATACTAGCGACAGACTTACCACAGCCGGACGCGGTGGCCGGCGGGTCTAGGCTCTTCAGTCTGGAACCACGCGGCTGCTACGGTCGCAGGTTCGAATCCTGCCTCGGGCATGGATACGTGTGATGTCCTTAGATTAGTTAAGTTTAAGTAGTTCTAAGTCTAGGGCACTGATGACCTCAGATGTTAAGTCCCATAGTGCTCAGAGCCCATTTTTAAACTTACCACATCGGGAACAGTTTTGTCACTGGGTTTTTTAACAGGCTACCACGATTCCGGAATTTGTGTCATCCATCCTATTTACACATGGGACCGCCTTCATGCGGAGTGGTATCTTCAACTTTCACAACAGTCATCTGTGGGATAGTATGCAGAACCCCCACAGCGAATCATCAGCATCGGTGCAGCCGTAATTTTTTGGGCCTGGATAATTGGCGACCGTATTTTGGGAGCAGTGTTCCTTACACGTCGCGTAACACGCAGGAACTATCGGCGTTTCTTGCTGGTGACTTTGCCCTCCTGCTGGAAGTAGTGCCACTGATTATTCTAAGGGTTATGTGGCTGCTACTTGATGTTGCTCCTGCCCACTTCGCCGTTCTCAATTCTGTCTTCTCTGGTCAATGGATCGGACGAAGGTGTTCAGTTGCATGGCCTGCTCGTTCAGTGGATCTCAACACCAGTGATTTCTGGTTATGGAGCCACCTCAAAAGTATCGTGTATGCAGAGCCCATTCCAGGTGTGGAGACACTGGAGCAACATATTCATGCTGCCTTTGACACTGTTCGGACACAGCTTGGCCGTTGTGAAAGTTTGAGACAGAACATGCTATGGCGTGTATACGCATGCGTTGGGGCACATGGAAGTCACTTGCGCCACATATTGTTGTGGCTGCACGGTACAGCACGAATTAGACCGCAGTCTCTGTAACGATGAATGATTGAATAAATGGTCTCTAGCATGCAAACCATGCATTTCCGGACATAACCTCATTAGACTTTTTCTGTTCCGTATCGCCGGCCCGTGTGGCCGAGCGGTTCTAGGCGCTTCAGTCTGGAACCGCTCGACGGCTACGGTCGCAGGTTCGAATCCTGCCTCGGGCACGGATGTGTGTGATGTCCTTAGGTTGGTTAGGTTTAAGTACTTCTAAGTTCTAGGGGACTGATGACCTCAGATGTTGAGTCCCATAGTGCTCAGAGCCATTTGAACTATTTGTTTCGTATCCTCTCATCGATCAACCCCTAGAGTTTGTACACGGTGGAAAAAAATCACCATGTACTATACCAACTGTACTCACTTAGAATGACTCGTAAAGTATAAGAGGTTTCTACGTGAAATAAATGCATAAATAATGTAAATATTCCGTTATACAGATCACACATCTTATGTTCGTTTCTGTAATACCAAAACGTAGGAACAACAGGGAATGTCTGCTTCCCAGAATCTTCGTATTAACTGCCTGACAGAAAGGATCTTCGCACCCGTGTCTGATGTGGAAATAACCAATAGGTTGCACAAGAGGCGGTTCCACCTGCATAAAAGGAGACGAGAAGTATTATGTTACCAGTACAGAAGAGCAGGCAGGAGAGCTCAGTGATTTCGAACGTAGATCAACACTTCTGGAGCTGCCCAAGTTATGTGACTGATTAACCATAACTAAAGCAAGACCTGACCGATATTATGTACTAACGAAGATGGACCCTCGAGCTTTGCAGAAGGTGGTTCTACAAAATCGCATGAATTCAGTGGAAGGAAATACTCGTGAGTTCCAAAGTGCTACCAGCAGTCCAGCTACCACAATAACGGTGCGTAGGCAGATAGAAACAATGGTCGAGCACGTCATCGTGAACCACGCATTTCTATAGTCGATGCCAAGCACCGCTTGAGGCGGTGTAACACGCGTCGCCACTGGGCATTAGATGACTGGAAAGAAATTACGCTATACCCTGTGGCAATCCGATGGATGCTTTGGGTTTGACAATGCCTGGAGAACATTATCCGTCATCATGTGCGGTGTCAGCAATGAACTACGGTGTGGGGATGTATTTTCGGGTAAGAGTGTGGTCCCCTTATTCCGTTTAAGAAACCAATAACTGCTGATGAATATGAACTCATTTTATAACAGTGTGTACTACGTATAGCAGAGAACAGTTCGGAAGCGATGATTGTTTTTTATCAGTGAGACAATGCACCCTGTGATAAAGCAGCATCTATAGGACAATGGTTTGTGGACAATGACATTCCTTAAATGATCTGGCCTGCCCAAAGTTTCGACCTGAGATAAATCGAACACCTCTGGTAGGAGTCTGAACATCGAATTCGCTCGAGACCCCAAGGTCTAAACAGCTCTGCCTTCTCTAGTTTGCGCTAGTGAGGTATAACGGGCTGTCGCCCCACTACAGAAATTCACTGAAAACGTCCTGAACATTGTTCAAGTCGTCATAAAGGCGAAGAATGGACAGACCCCATAATAATGTCCACTAATAACTGTCCAGATACTTATGATCACATGGTATACCACACTGACAACTGTGTCGTGACATACTGAGACGCCGTGTGTTGTGCCAAATAGCAGCGTCGTTCTTGCGCAATATTTCGACAACGTGAATCGCTGTTCTCATGAACCGTTGTCTTCCACTCGAATTGTAGTCTGAGGTAGCGTTTGATTAAGACAAGGAGTCACGTCGAAATATTATGCATGAATAACACTGGCAGAATACCCGATGCCTAGAGATGTCAACATATCGCCAGAAAGCTTGAGAAGCTACAACTGTATAATACTTGCTCCCTTTCCTGTACCAGTAGCGCATAGAGACGTCTGAAAGTGACTTCGTTTCCCTCTTTATGCCCTAAGTAGCATCATCTTAACGTTCATAAACCTTCCGCTATATATATGTGGTGGTGAGGGAGAGGGGGGAGGAATTATTTCACGCCTTACTCTAGAGAGTAACTGCGTGTCCAGTATAGCACGGTGCTGCCGAGCGGTTCATTTTCTGTCAAAGCTTCGCTGGCAGCGTGCGGAGTGGTACAGTAATTAAGGCACCGAACTCGTATTGGTGGGAGCACGGTTCAACTTCCCAGCCGCCCGTTTAGGTTCAGGTTCTCCTGCACTGATCAAGGTGAATGCTGGGGCGGTTTCCCTGAAAAAAAGGAATGACGATTTCCTTTCTCATCTTTGCCCAATCCAAGTTGCCCTTGTCCTGACATGACTTCGCCCTCGACTATTTCTTGCTTCGCTTGAAGGACATGTAGCCATAAAAGCGCTATCAATGCTTTCCGAAATCGAAAACGATATTTCTGCATCGACTACACTCACGAGGCTGGCAGGACTCGTTCCAGTTTCCTCTCAATGAAAATAGCTGGCCACTTAGTCTCTCCGATCTGTCCACAGGCCGAGTCCGTTCGTGAGTGTAAGCAAATCGGCGGATTTTCGAGATTTATCAGAGAATGCTTAACACGCCAGAGGTCACCGGTGACGGATTTCAGGACCTGCGACTGTGTCTCACCGTAAGAACCTCGCACTGTGTGGCGTTTCATAGACGTTTTATTATTTGCTGTACATTTTCGATCTTTGAAGGCAATTTATGTCTTCGAAAGACAGAATGGACAATGTTAGGAAGAAAATTGTGGCAGTCGCCGGCTATCTGGGTCTTTGTAAAGTACAGTAATTCGTAATACCCGTAAAATGGACATAACACAGTTATCGGTAATAGCCGACAATACTGAACATAGTATAGACAAAACTTTACCGGTGCTCACTACAGTATTACTCCATCCTTCACCCACTCCCCTTTTATACTTGTTTAAAGAGACCTACACTTTTCTGAGTTGATTTCTGAAATTAATGAAGGTATTTTAAATCCGTCTTTGCACCTACAACAAAATGTGTATTTTTGTCGCCAAATGCCTCTCGTTTCATTAAGACAAAACGTTACCCGTGGTCTGTTATGAAACACATTTGCAATTTGGATTGCTTTCTGCATCTAAAATCATTTCACTACAAAATATTTGGTTTTACCTACGGTATACGAGATGTGTGAGAAAAATAATGAGACTGCAATACTGGAGCGATTTAGCAACGCTGTGTGGTTTTGTAGATCGATGTATTCATCCCTTCCAGATCTCGGTACGAGTTTCAGTTCCATAAAGCCATCACATGGTTTTTTAGGGCGTCGTCAATGAAGTATTTTTGTTGTGTGTTACGAAAATGAAACAGCGGACTTCAACGTTATGCCATCAATTTTGATGGTAAATTTGGGGCATCTGCGAGTGCGACCTTTGACAAGTTGAAACAGACCTATGGGGAATATTCCCTATCAGCAGCACAAGTTTTTCTCTGTGTCACTTAATTTCTGGAAGGACAGGGAACACGTTGAAGATGAACCTCATTCAGGAAGATCTTCAACTTCAAAAACCGACGAAAGCTTCGACCGTGCAGGTGTTCTTGCGAGATTGGTCCTCCTGGACAAACTGCCAACCAAGTGTTTTACAAAGGTGTCCTTGAAAGACTTAGGAAAAGGGTGAATCGAGCGAGACCGGACGCTAAAGACAAGCGAATGCTGCAACATGACAACGCCCCATATCACGCGGCCACATCCATCACGGAGTTTTTCACCTCAAGAGGCATTCATCTCATCTGAGCCCTTGTAACTTTTTTCTTTTCCTAAAACTGATAATAACTTAAAAGGAGGTTAGTTTGGGACGCTGGAGAACATTCAAAAGAATGTGGCCGACATGCGAAAGGCCCTACCAGTTAAAGCCTTAAACCGGAGTAATGGCTCCGCCGGTGTATAGGTGGAAAGGGAACTACTTTGAGGAGGATAATATTGTTATTTGAGGGAAAAAAAAGTTTAGTAGATAAAATATTTCTTTTCTCACACACCTCATATTATGTCCGATTTTCGCTCAAATGAGGAAACGCTCTCTGCTTACACGTTTTTGAGGTCTGGCAGAAAAGGGGCCCGACCACGTTCCCGTACGTTGATAATTTAGGTTGACCTTTCACTAGAGGTGGGTCATCTGAATTAGTTGTTGTCTAAATTTACACAACGGCGTGTCGCGAGAACATTTCTTGAAACGATTCCCTTTAAATTCCTCGAGCATCTGTAAGATAATCCTGTCACTATTCTCTTGAAATTCCTAACTTGACGAACATCGCAGTCTCTTCAAAATGACTGTAGAGTAAGTAACACAAATGTAAAGCAAGTTAAATCTCTTGGGGGTAACCTAAACGCTACCGTAATTCATCCAATGAACCTGCTTCCAGAGGTCCCCACTAGAAATCACTTTACGAGAACGTTGCTTTTTACTGTGATTCATATCATTATTTACAGCTTTTTGGTAAATGTGAAATACTAGGTGTTTATCACTATTGATGGACTCGAATACTAGGGTGTTATGTGTACCGGATGCGTGCAACATCTGTCATTACTTTACAGTTTACACTCATGATAACTTAACATTTATACTGCAAATGCCAATTTATTCGATTAATTTTGTATTTAGTTACAGGTATCCAGCAGCGACGATGTTTTCCCATAGACAATAGCACCGTCAATGGACGGTCTGAGGGCAATGCTCACTCAGATAAGATGTTTATATATACTGAGAACATTGGCATTCCTATCAACCTGTCTTGGGGCTCACCGGGGGTTACTTCTGTTTCTGAGGAACACGCGCCGCGCAGACTACGTCCTGAAATCCAGCCGTCAAATATTTTGAAAACTTGTCACATATTCGATATGATCAATTTTTTTATATTTATTTATTTATTTTTTGCTAGGCGCGTCTCGAATCTCGATTATATAAGGCAGCAGAACGTGCTAGCTTACCTTTCAGGCCTTACAATTTATTTTGAGAGACTGACTTTGCTTTCTAACTCCATACTGATCCGGTAGAAAAGATTTCATTTTCAATACCGATACTATGTTTCAGATTCTGACGTGTTTTTAGGATCCTGTAATACAAAAAAGTTCTTAATTGTCATGAACTAGCTGATTACTAGGTGTTGCTCGGTCATCCCAATACTCTACTAGCGAAAAGAGCAAAAATATATATAGTATAAATTTGATGCTGCTTTATTTACATAATTTTAAATGTATCAGTACAGTACACACATTATAAAGTAAAGCATTTCACAAATTCACGGCAATGCTAACAAATCATGAAATTTACTAAAAACTGCATTTTGCTTCACCACAACGAGCAAGTACTGACTAACAATAGAAGAAAGAGACACTACTTACATGTCACGTATAAAGCCTTCTGGCTTGTTATTTATTTTATACGTGACTTGTAAGTCCCGTCTCTTTCTTGTACTGTTAGCCAGTACTTAGACTTTTATTCTTTTCCCATAAATTTGTAATTGCGTTACAGGCCACTTTAAATATTTAAATTCTGATGAAGACACTCTTAGAAATGTTGAAACCTGGCCAAAAAGACTAAAAATTGTGACCGAGGACTTATTTAGTTCAACTTTAATTTGACAAGATATTTCTCACTGGCCGAGTATCTTGCGTGTATCTACCCAAACAGACAGTGGTCAGCCACTAATGATCTCGTCAAGGGCGGGACGTAAACGCCTTATCTTCATTCCCTTCTTTACTCCGTAAAGCCCCTGTTCGGAAGTTTCCAAGAAAAACTGCGTCAAAACACTGACCTAATAAAGTAGCACTAGACCAGATCAAGTCTCATAGAAAGTCTTACAACTTTACAACGCAGTTTTTGTTTCCTGTTAAATCACTATTCGACCGGTAAGTGATTTAAGAGCAGATGACTCAGCGTTAACCGCTGCATTTTCATCCCAAATCTTGATCCAGACTCGAAAAGACATCAGACCAATCTGTTATATAAAGACAAATTTCTCTTTTACGTGATTACAAGTACAAGCTTAGTATGTACATTATGAAGTAATCTCTGACACCCTTACTGCGTTATAATTTTTACACTAAATTTAATTATGAGCAACATTTTCTCAGATCCCTCTCTAGTAGCAGGAATAACTTGTTTAAATGCACACTTGCGCTACTAATATAATTTTTTTCCTGGGCATCAACGTATATAAGACTGGCTTCTCGATGCCACAGACCTTTTTCTTTTTTCCCATCAGTCTTCTGAATGGTTTGATGTGGCCCACCTCGAATATGTCTCCTCCGTCAAACTCTTCGTCTCAGAATAGCATTTGTACCCTACGTCCTTAATTATTTACCTGATGTGTTTAAATCTCTGTCTTCCCCTGCAATTCCCTCTAGTACCACGGAGGTTATTCCCTGATGCCTTAACACATGTCCTATCGTTCTGTCCCTTCTTCTTGTCAGGGGTCACCATATGTTTCTTCCTTCGTCGGTTCTGCGCAGAATCTCCACATTTCTTACATTATCAATCTACCTGATTTTCAACACTCTTCTCTAGCACCACGTCTCAAACGCTTCGATTCTTTTTTATTCCGGTTTTTCCACTGTCCATACAATGTTGTGCCCCAAACGTACATTCTCAGAACTTCCTTCCGAAGTTTAAGTCCAATATTTGATATCCGGTACGGATGGAATCCCAGTTCGGTTTTACAAAGAGTACACTGCGGCAATGGCTCCTTTGCATTCATCGCGAATTTCTCGCCCTAACACAAAGTCCCAAGCGACTGGAAAAATCGCAGGTGCCCCCTGTACAGAAGAAGGGTAAGAGAACGGACCCGCAAAACTACAGACCACTATCCTTAAGGGGAGGTTTACTATCTTTTGGTTCAAAAAATCGATTTTTGAAAAATTGCATTTTTGGATCCATAAAAGAATCCACCCCTGAAACGGTTTTCCCGAATACGGAACGGCAATGTTTGTTATTTGCGGTTTCACAAAAAAATGCACCTGCCTGAAATCGGCCTTTCACGCACCAGTTTTTTTTTTTTTTTTTCTTTCGGAGGACGAGTTATTGTACCGGTACCTGGGAGGAAACACACAAAATTCAAATGAAAGTTTGAATGCGTGTGTTCGGAAGTTAGCGCACAAGAATTGGCATTCTGGTGCGAAGACTGTGGAGACTGCGACTTTCCTGGGAGTGAGCAGCTTCAACGAAAGGTATTCAGAAATTCTGACGACCATGACAACGATGAACGTTTCCCTGGTACTCTATTGGGCGCACTTCGCCAAGCATTCGGACGACCACCGGATTCAAGCGGCCGAAAACCGCTTGTCACCAGCCGTACGAGCGGCTCTGGAGCAGCACAGGATGGCCCAGATCGAGCAGAACGCCCTCTATTAGGAAGAGGAAGGACTAGTTTATGGACCCGGAATAACAGATTGGACGTAAGTTGCATAGTATTGCATTTTTATGTAGTTAAAACTTCAAACGCGTTTTTCTCGAAATGACTTTTTTTTATCGCGCGTTATGGTAACTTCAAATCTACTGAACCGATTGGCATGGTTCTTTGTTTTCGACGAAGCTAACTAAGTTGTCTAGGAGTTGTACTACTGTTATTCTGATCCATCAACTACAAATATTTTTACTTGACCGACGAAGTCGAAAAATCGTTGAAAAAACCCTATTTATTCAAATGGCCGCCATTTTGTTCAAAAAATGTGTGTGAAATCTTATGGGACTTAACTGCTAAGGTCATCAGTCCCTAAGCTTACACACTACTTAACCTAAATTATCCTAAGGACAAACACACACACCCATGCCCGAGGGAGGACTCGAACCTCCGCCGGGACCAGCCGCACGGTCCATGACTGCGGCGCCTTAGACCGCTCCGCTAATCCCGCGCGGCAGCGCCATTTTGTTTCCTATGGTCCAAATAACTTGAGCGAGGTACAACTCCCAAAGAATCTTATATACTTCGCTAACGTCAACTCAATTCTGATTTCAGACCAGACGGATGACCTGTGACATATCGCGCGTGGAGGTCAACATCGAAATTTTGTTTCGTTCCGACGGCACTTTCGCCTTTGCTCTTCGACATTTCCGGTCGGAAAAATTCCAGTTTGTAGAGAAAATATCAATAAACATTTTGACCGAATTTGACATTGATATCTGTAACACATCCCGAGAAAAAAATTCTCTGAGAACATGCTTTTTTCGGGCCAAAGATAGTAAACCTCCCCAGGTTTGTTGCAGAATTATTGAACATAATCTCAGTTCGAATGAAATAAATTTTCTTGAGACTGCGAAGCTTATGACCATTAATCAGCGTGGTTTTAGAAAGTATCGCTCATGCAAAACTCAGCTTGCCCTTTTCTCATACGATATACTGCGAATTGTGGATGCCGGGCAACGGGCAGAGTCCATATTCCTAGATTTCCGGAAAGCGTTTGACACGGGACCCCAATGCAGGCTGTAAATGAAGGTACGAGCAAATGGAATAAATACACAGATATGTGAGTGACTCAAAGGCTTGTTAAGCGATAGAACCAAGTATGTTGTCCTCGAGGGCGAATGTCCATCAGAGACAATGGTATCGTCAGCATTGCCCCAAGGAAGTGTGATAGCATCGCTGTTCTTCTCTGTGTACATAAATGACTTGGCGGACGAGGCGGGAAGCAATCTGCGGTTGTTTGCTGATGATGGTGTGGTGTACGGTAACGTGTCGAAATTTTCACTGTAGGAAGTTACAAGATGACTCAGACAAATTTCTAGTTGGTGTGATGAATAGCAGCTAGCTGTAAATGTGGGAGAATATAAGTTAATGCGGATGCGTGAGAAAAACAAAACTGTACTGTTGGGATACTGCACTAGTGGTGTACTGATTGACACAGTCGCGTCGTTTAAATCTCTGGACGTAATTTTGCAAAGCGATATGAAATGAAACGAGCATTTGAGGACTGTGCTAGGGAGGAAGAATGGTTTACTTCGGTTTACTGGGAGAAGTTTAGGAAAGAGTGGTTCATCTGTAATGGAGACTGCATATAGCACGCTCGTGCTACCTATTCTCGAGTGCTGCTCGAGTATTTGGAATCCGTACCTGGTCGGATTGAAAGAGGGACATTGAAGGAACTCAGGGTTGGGTTGCTAGATTTGTTACTGGTAGGTTCGAACAAAACGTAAGTGTTACGGAGGTGTTTCGGGAATTCAAATGGCAGTCCGTGGAGGGAAGGAGACGTTCTTTTCGAGGAACACTACTGAGAAAAATTAGAGAACTGGCGTTTGAAGCTGACTGCTGAATGAATCTTCTGGCGCCAACAGACATTATGCGTAGGGACCACGAAGATAAGAGAAATTGGGGCTCATACGGAGGCATATAGACATTCATTTTCCTCTGTTTGCGATTGGGGCAGGACGGGAAATGACAAGTAGTGGTAAAGAGTATCCTCCACCACGCACCGTACCATCGCTTGCGGAGTATCTGTGTAGATGTAGATGTAGATACCAGTACACTTCTCTTGTCTAAGAATGCCCTCTGTGCTTGTGCTAGTCTATGTCCTCCTTGGTTCGTCAGTCATGGGTTTTTGCTTCCAGGGTAGTAGAATTCATTCGCCTATTTCGTCATCCCGAATTTTAATGTTAAGTTTCTCGCTATTCTCAATTCTGCAACACCTCGTTATCTTTGTTTTCTTCCGGTTTACTCTCAATCCACATTCTGTACTGATTAGACTGTTCATTCCATTTTACTGATCCTGCATTCTTCTTCACATTCACTGAGGACAGCAATGTCATCAGCGAGTTTTGTCATTAACATCTTTTCATCCTGAATTTCAATCCTACTCTTGAACCTTCCTTTTATTACCGCCATCTCTTTTTCGATGTGTAGATTGAACAGTAGGGCAAAAGACTACGTCCCTGTCCTTCGTTTGAGCCTAGCGAGCCAGAAAACGATGAATTTGACGAAGCCAGATATACAAAAAAAGAAGAACCATTATTTGTCGCAAGCACAGTTTTCTGGAACCTGACTGAACAGAGTTCAAAATAAGTCCGAATACATAACGAACTTTCGGGGAAACAACTAGCTGTGGAAAGCGTTCATGTAAGCTCAGCGAAGGAAAAAATGAAATAGTGGCTGGGTGTGGTCGCAGTTCAGTTTATTGCATTTTTAGTATCAGAAACATGGTTCTTTAGACGAGAACAGTTACGTATAATATACCAGCAGATCTTTTTTTCTTTCCCCTCTGGCGGATAGTGAGAAATGCAGCAGGAGTCTCATTTAGTATCATAGAATACTGCGCGTACAAGAATACAGGTTTTACCACTTGTCTGAACGGAGTCAGGTGGCATGAATGATACATCGCTGCAAGTGGTTTGCCAGTTGCGTGTACCAAAAGTTCTGCAAATCATTAGTTTAGAGTACATCCTACCATGATTCAAGCATTCAGCGGCTGTTTTATTAAGATAATTCTAATTTGTGTGCTGTTACCAGATCCTACACCCAGCCTACTATCCGCTGCAGTGCCTATAAATGTCGATAGTACAGATTCAAATATAATGTCTAGAATCTACATGGGAGGATCGGAAAGTAACGCACAATAATTTTTTTCTCCACTGGTACTGCAGCCGGAATGTTGAAATTTCACGACGATTAGTTTGACGTTTGCGTTACAGAAGGTATTTTGTTTTCGTATGTAGCTCCAGTGAGAGAAGCCTGAACTACGAAACGAACATGGCGTGCAGGTCACTATCTGCAACTTGTGAAGAACAATGAAATCGATATTTGCTGGCTAAAGGGGATAAACGAGTAAAATACGCAAGGACGTGCGGACGTATATAGGTACGATTGTATGGACCATACCAATGTCTCCAGGTGGTGTGCATTCTTTCAAGAGGGCCGTGTAAACCTTAGTGATTCTCCACGCTCCGGGCGGCTGTTAAGTGCTGCATCCCTCGCCGAATTTCGAGCCATTGAGGCAGCAATATTGAACGACCGGCGTGTGCTACTGCGAACCTTACCGCAGCAGTTCATCATTTCCTATTGTGCGGTGTACGACATAGTTCAGAACATTAATGCTGGCTGTATCAAACTTTTTCATGAAAATGCTCGCCCTCATATTACTGCTCATGTTGGTGAAAAAATTGCCAAAATTGGGTAGGAGGCGCTCCAGCGTCCACCGTACAGTCTGAACCTTGCACCGTCAGACTTTCATCTGTTTGGTCCCCATGAAGAAATTCCTGGCCGGCCAACTCTTTACGACAGATGCAGAAGTGAAATCAGCAATCCGCAGATGGCTATACTCCAATCAAACGGACATGTACGAACAGGGCATATTGAAGCTGATACTACGAGGGGAGAAATATGCTAAGAACAATAGTGACTATGTAGAAAAGTAGGTGAAAGATGTAAGTTCATGTGTGATCTTGTTGGTTTGTTACCTTGTAAATTTTTTGGTGATGAAATTATTGTGGGTTACTTCCCGATCTTCCCTCGCATGTGACTGTAGCGCAACAGTTGATGTAGATGATATCCAAGTTTAAGGGGTGGAAGGGCTTGGACAAGAAATTACTGTACTTCTTTTCATGAGTTTCTTCTCATACTCAAAAAAGGAACACGTCAGTACTAGCAAATAATTACCGCCATCATGTTATACATTGGTAAGTGGGCTGTTTCAGCTCATGTTTAATTTATTTCTGTAACATTGTCAGTTTATGCATGCAGCTGTGTCAAAGTTTATTTTGATGATCACGTACAATCGATTTCAACACCACGTAGTCTCATCGACGTATATCGTGGGCAAACGGAATGAAGTGACACGATATTCAATTGAAAATGAAATATTAGATAAAATAAACTTGATGTCACACTAAAATAACGATTTTATAGCGAAAAGTGGAAATTCGTTCTTTCCATCAATTAATTACAGTTGTGGAATATTATCATCATGAAATTTTTCGTCCACGGCTAGAAACATGTCTTTTCGTTACCGATCGTTACATTAAGATCTTTTCGCATCCACGTTTGTACTGCTTCTTTGATTACGTCTGTTATCTATCTTCGAGGGGATGGTTGGTTGAAATGGCTCTGAGCCCTATGGGACTTAACTTCTGAGGTCATCAGTCTCCTAGAACTTAGAACTACTTAAACCTAACTAACCTAAGGACATCACACACATCCATGCCCGAGGCAGGATTCGAACCTGCGACCATAGCGGTCGCGCTGTTCCAGACTGTAGCGCCTAGAACCGCTCGGCCACCCCGGCCGGCGAGGTGATAGACTAAGGAAATTCCATGTTGGATTCCTCGTGATAAGAAAAGACCTAGAGAATGACTTAATAGAACATGGAATAACGACATAAGGAAAAGGCGGGGAAAATTTCGATGCGAAAAATTAAAGTGAACGATGGCGGTAAACGCCGTTTTTATCTCAGTTGACGCGGCTTGAAAATTTTGTGCAGTTACTCATCAACAAAAGACTCAGAAAACAGTAACGACAGTTCTTCATATTTATTGATGGTTTCTCAAAATAAAACTTCTGCGAATGTAAATATTGTCTTCCATGCGTGAACTATGGCTAGTGACTCAGTTTATCAGTGCGACTGAGCGCACTGTAACTCGTGGCGAAATATGGGTTCCTTTCGCCAATGTATAGTCTAAACAGCAAGTCTAAACAGCACTACTCAAATCCACAAAAGCTGGAACATTTCGAGTAAATAGATTCTGCACGGATGACTGAGATAGTTTTAACATGGCACCCAAAGAGTGAGTTCTTGGTAGACTTCATGAACTCATGGATGTCTTTAACCTGTATTGAAAGGAGACTACTTTCTTATATTTTTTAAAAATGATTAAAGGCAGAAAAGTGACTTGATGGCTTGTATAGGGAAATTGTATGACGAAATTACGGACAAGGAGAGTGAGGCGGAAAACGCTAGCACAGAAGGAGCAGGTAATAATGAATGAAATGGAGACCAGCAGTGCCACAGCATTGCTAATCCAGATCAAAGAAATGAATTAACTCAACTGTTCCGCACTGTAACTAAAATACACGAAAAAAGATGAGACCTGGATTTGGTAATGACTATCTACGCTGCAAATTTATTACACCAGATGGCCTTATTATAAGTCATACTAACAGGAGTGCAATTAATTGTTATTTCAGAGAGACATACCTTGGTACCTTGGCACATGGTGGTTCTGTTAGGCACGTACGAAATGGCACACAGAAATCTGTCACCTGTACTCGTAATCTGCACACACAGATCGTGATTTATGTATAGAAGAAACTTCAAGAAATAAGGGAGTGAAGACACGTCCTTGGTCGGGCATGTTCAAAGGAGACGAGATTCATACATAGTGCGACCTAAGGGGAAGTACCCTACCTCTTGCACCCAGAATGACGTTAATCGACGTGAAAGGTCAGAGGAAAGGTACTATCATAATTGATGACTTATGACGTCAGAAATCAGTTCAAGTGGGGAAGAATTAAAACAAAAATAGGCTAAAGAAACAATAATCTTAAAAAAATTGATAATTACATAAAACTGACTGAAAAGTGAAGCGCCCGGAAGAAATCGTACACTTACACGCCATGGTGGGGGGATGTGAAAATGATTTAGTGATGTGATTCTCCGTGGCAATACAACGGCCACCAGTGCATTAGTGTAACTCTTGTTTAGGTCTGTTTCCAGACCTTGTAGAGTATATAAGGGGCGTGAACAGCGTCAGTTGTTGAGTGATCACTGTGAACGCTATGCACAAGCCGCATACTCGTATGAGACAGAGGTATCACCAACTGGCAGAATTTGAAAGGGGCCTCATTGTGGATCTCCATTTGGCCGGCTGGTCGAGTCGCGCAGTAACCAGATTTGTGGCGGATTCTGAGAGAGTGACCCGATGTGTTGCATAGGAAAGTGAGGCATGCATATTCGTCGTCAAGGTTCCAACTGACAACGTATGACCACCATAATGGACGAGCGCCGTATTGCACATGAACCATGTCGGGTTTCACATCTGTGCCTACCATCAAAGGATTAAAAATGGTCCCCATGCGACTTTCTGTGTCATTCTGCACCTTTGGTCTGAAAGCATCAGTTACCGGACTGGGAAATTACTGTCCCATGCAAAGGGTTTCGTTAACACCAGAACACAACCGGCTGCCTTTAGTGGTACCATAATTAGCAAGCACAATTTGCTGATGAATCGAGTGGTATTATGTTCAGTGATGAACCACAGTTCTGCCCTACCTAGGATGGCGATTGTAGGCGAGCATGGCGGCGACCTGAGAAGAGGTATTTTGGTGAGGCACACCGGTGTTAATTCATGATGTCGTCATGTGGGGAGCCATAAGACCAAGTCATGGGTCGTAGTGGCTGAGGGAATGGCACGGCAGTACGTCACGAACATCCTGAGTCCTCTTGTGTTACCTCTCATGCGACCGTATCGTGGTCCCATTTTGCAACAGGACTAGGCCTATGCTCGTCCACGCCAACGGCCTTGCCGCAAACACCGGTTTCCGCCAGATCACCACAGGAAGGCGCTGTTGCTCTTGGCTAGCACTTGGATGGGTCACTGACCGGGTCTGCCAAGTGCTGTCGGCAACCGGGATGCACTCAGCTCATGAGAGGCCAGTCGAGGAGCTACTTGACTGGGAAGTAGAGACAACGATCAGGAAAACTGACAATGGCCGAGACAGCGGTGTGCTAACCACACGGCCCTCTGTATTCCCATCTGAGACGCCTAGGGGCTGAGAGTGACCATTGGGCCTTCAAGGCCTGTTCGGACGGTATTTTTTTTTTTTTTTTTTACTGTCGTCCACACATGGCACATGCGTCTACAAACTGTTCGCATGATACTGGTCTACTCTCTGGCCAGCAAGATACCCATCTGTCCACACATAGCATGATTATGACCAGCTTGGACGTCAACGACGTCCCAGTGCCTGCACCTTGGATAGCTAAGACCAGTTATAACAGTCTTGGGCCTGTGTGCCCTAAGAGAGAATACACTGATTTTATGACACCATTCCCTAACGAATTTGTGCGTGCGTCTAGGCTAGAGGGGTGCAACGTCTGACTGATAAATGACCTCATACCGTCAAGCTCTTTGTAAATGAGACTGGATTTTGTAATCACTGAAATAACTTCACAAAACAGCTCAAACCGGTATGTTTCAATTTTTTCGTCTTCCCCCTCCGGGTGCTTAACTTCTACCGTCAGACAGCGTGCAAACTGGTGTTCACTGAGCAGGGAATAGTGTTACGAAACACGCTAAACTATTCCTTACTCGAAATTCAGCCAGCAAGCAACATGTGCTTCTAATCTAAGCTCACGTGGACAAATACACACACCAAAAGTGTTTTGCATAACCCCAGTTCCCAGAACTCTTGAAGACAGAAGTTGACTGTGGATATTGTATCACAGACATAGTCCCCTTTGACTGTTCAGAGATGTCACTAAAAACGCCGAAAGATGTAAACAACAATGCTTGAGAAGCGCCTATTGGACGGACGGTGTCCGACAGCCGATCAGTTCGTCATTCCACCAGAAGGAGGTACACGGCTGCAGTTCAACCATGCCTAGACGGTCAATACTGCGGTTCGATGGCGTCCGCATTGTTACTTTGTGCCATGAAGGGCTCTCAAGGTAGCGTCCATGCGTCTCGGGGCGAACCAAAGCGATGTTGTTCGGACATGGAGGAGATACAGAGAGACAGGAACTGTTGATGACATGCCTCGATCAGGCCACCCAAGGGCAGTGGATGACCGCAACCTAAGGATTATGGCTAGGAGGAACCCTGTCAGCAACGCCACCATGTTGAATAATGCTTTTCGTGCAGTCGTGTTACGACTCAAACTGTCCGCAGTATGCTGTATGATGCGCATCTTCACTCCCGACGTCCATGGCGAGGTTCAAGACACCATGCAGCGCGGTACAAATGGGCCCAGCAACATGCCGAATGGACCGCTCAGGATTGGCTTCGCGTTCTCTTCCCCGATGAGTGTCGAAAATGCCTTCAACCAGACAAACGCCGGAGGCGTGTCTGGGGACAACCCGGTCAGACTGAACGCCTCACACACTGTCCAGCGAGTGCAATAAGGTGGAGGTTCCCTGCTGTTTTGGGGTGGCATTATGTGGGACCGACGTAAGCCACTGGTGGTCATGGAAGGCGCCGTAACGGCTGTACGATACGTGAATGCCATCCTCCGATCGATAGTGCAAACATATCGGCAGCATATTGGCGAGGCATTCGTCTTCGTGGGCGACAATTCGCGTCCCCATCGTGCACTTCTTGTGAATGACTTCCTTCAGAATAACAACATCACTCGACTAGAGTGGCCAGCGTGTTCTCTAGACATGAACCCTATCAAACATGCCCGGGATAGATTGCAAAGGGCTGTTTATGGACGACGTGACCCACCAACCAGTCTGAGGGATCTACGCCGAATTTCCGTTGAGGAGTGGGGCAATCTGGACCAACAGTGCCTTGATGAACTTGTGGATAGTGTGCCACGACGAATACAGGCATGCATAAATGCAAGAGGACGTGCTACTGGATATTAGAGGTACCGGTGTCTACAACAATGTGGACCACCACCTCTGAAGGTCTCGCTGTATGGTGGTACAACATGCAGTGTGTGGTTTTCATGAGCAATAAAAAGGGCGGAAATGCTGTTTATGTTGATCTTTATTCAAAAATGGTTCAAATGGCTCTGAGCACTATGCGACTTAACTTCTGAGGTCATCAGTCGCCTAGAACTTAGAACTAATTGAACCTAACTAACCTAAGGACATCACACACACCCATTCCCCAGGCAGGATTCGAACCTGCGACCGTAGCGGTCGCTCGGATCCAGACTGTAGCGGCTAGAACCGATGGCCACTCCGGCCGGCTGATCTCTAATCCAGTTTTCCGTACAGGTCCCAGAACTCTCGGAACCGAGGTGATGCAAAACTTTTTTGATATGTGTAGGTTCGATACTGTTTTTCATAGCAAACAGTGTCTCGAAAATTTTACTGTGCGCGCTGACGCATACGTAAAAGGAGGCAAGAATTTCCATGAGGCAAGAGAATAGGGAAAAAATAGGCTGTTGTGGGTGAAGCCTGCTGCTTCTATAATCAACTGTACGGCAGTTTGTGAATTAGACGGATGAACAGTACTTGAAGAATCCCGCTCTGCGAGTAACATTACTAACAGGTGTCGGAACACGAATCAATACAAAACGGGTGAACTTGAATTCTGACAAAATACATCTCTTGCTAAATAGTATCGACATTCGAACACGCAGTTCTGCAAAGCAGACTGAAATAATGAAACAGAGAAACATAATCATGAAATGGAAATGGTTACAACACCCTATAAGGCACACTAAGTATTTTAATGATTGGTTTTGAAGACTATGGGAAAGAGAAGTACTTGCCTGAGAAAGTGCACTGGAAGGATCACTATGGCGTTCATGACCCGGGTACATGAGCTGCGAAAGACAGGTCAGATATTTTAAGCCGCAGCAAGGGAAAATTTCTTTCCTGAACCCTACAAAACAACGAATATCCGTGGCAACCCACTGGGGTACACCAAAGCTAAAAGTGCAGTTTGGGAACCGTTGACTCCAAGCCATGGGAAGTAGACTAGAAGAGGAGAGACAAACAAAAGACAACGATGCTGCACTGTCTGAAAAATCTTCGACATTAAGGCAGGGCAGGCATGTACATACCCACATATTGGATGGGAAAGATATACATACAAGTTGCTTTTCTAAAATGTGATACCGAGTCTCCTTCCAAAAGTTTCTATTGAGCAGGCTCTCGGGGCTTTATAAACAACAGATCATGGACGAAACGGCAATTACAGCTACGTTGTACTACGTTGTGCTGTCAAATACTTTAGAATGCTGTTCATAACTTGCAACGTGAACTGCGTTTACCTATAACATCTTGAATGCTTCTATGCATCCACAGATTGTCGTTGTTTCCTTGTCTTTATACAGACAAATTGGCGCTTCTGGCAGAAATTTGTAGAAAATCCACTTCCTCTCCCTTTAGCCTTCCCTCATTACACACATGTTGTCACACCAAGAGATTATGCTTATCAAGACTCAAGAAGTATTAGCACGCTCAAAACTTAGATTCTAGATTGACTTGTATTCTATCCACGGAATTTACGCTACGGGTTAGAAAAGTTTGTTCTATTTTAACAAAATTTCTTAGAATGCAATATAGTGAATGTAGAAAAATGAGCAGAAATTGTGTGTGAATTTCGTAATATATTTTAGAACTGGCGCTTTTGTGGTTTTTTCTGGCCTTTCGACCCTTCCCTATGAAACGCACCTCGTAGATATCTGAATATTTCTTGAACAGTTGCTAGTTTTCATCCCCGCAGTTACAAGAAACTTTAGAACTGAATTTTCCTACTAAAGTATAGGTTTACGTTTACGTAGCCCGTTCTAATTGTCGTTCTGAGAGCCATGATGCTTACTGACAAAACTTGCCATATATGCACAAGAGGCAGCTACCCTGAGCTTTTTAGAATGCAGCAAAGCTTTTGTCACTGTCGACTTCGACATTTTGCTTAAAAAACTTAGCGACCTAAGTTTCTCGCCAAACGCAGTGCAATGGTTTCGCTCGTACCTGACGTCTCGACTGGAATGCCGCATGACCGGTGCCATAAAGCCACAGTGGTAGCAGGTCGTAACAGGCGTCCCCAGGGTGCGGTATTAGGTCCCATTATCTTGTCATTGTACATCTACATCTACATGGTTACACTGCAATTCACACTTAAGTGCCTGGCAGACGGTTCATCGAACCATTTACATGCTACTTCTCTACCATTCCACTCTCGAATGGCGCATGGGAAAAAGGAACACCTAAATATTTCCGTTCGAGCTCTGATTTCTCTTATTTTATTATGATGATCATTTCTCCCTACGTAGGTGGGTGTCAACAAAATATTTTCCCATTCGGAGGAGAAAGTTGGTGATTGAAATTTCGTAAATAGATCTCGCCGCAAAGAAGACCGCCTTTGTTTCAGTGACTGCCACCCCAACTCGCGTATCGTATCAGTGACACTCTCACCCCTATTGCGCGATAACACGAACCGAGCTGCCCTTCTTTGCACTTCTTCAATGTCCTTTACCAACCCTACCTGTTAAGGATCAAACACCGCGCAGCAATATTCCAGCAGAGGACGGACAAGTGTAATGTAGGCTGTCTCTTTAGTGGGTTTGTCGCATCTTCTAAGTGTTCTGCCAACAAAGCGCAGTCTTTGTTTCGCCTTCCCCACAATATCATCTACGTGGTTTTTCCAATTGAAGTTGCTCGTAATTGTGATTCCTAGGTATTTAGTCGAACTGACAGCCTTTGGATTTGTGCGATTTATCGTATACCCAAAATCTATCGGATTTCTTTTAGTACCCATGTGGATGACCTCGCACTTTTATTTGTTTAGTGCCAGTCGACACTTTTCGCACCATACAGGAATTGTCTTTAGATCATTTTGTAATTGGAATTGATCGTCTGATGATTTTATTAGACGGTAAATTACAGCGTCATCTGCAAACAATCTAAGGGGGCTGCTCAGATTATCACCTAGATCATTTATGTAAATCGGGAACAGCAGAGGGCCTATGACACTACCTCGCGGAACGCTAGCTATCACTTCTGTTCTACTCGATGATTTACCATCTATCACTATGAACTGTGACCTCTCTGAGAGGAAATCACGAATCCAGTCACACAACTGAAACGATACTCCATATGCACGCAGTTTGATTAATAGTCGCTTGTGAGGAACGGTATCAAAAGCCTTCTGGAAATCTAGGAATATGGAATTGATCTGAGATCCCTTGTCGACAGCACTCATTACTTCATGGGAATAAAGAGCTAGCTGCTTTTCACAAGAACGGTATTTTCTGAATCCGTGTTGGTTATGTATCAATAAGTCATTTTCTTCAAGGTGAATCATAATGTTCGAGTAAATGTATGCTCCAAAATCCTACTGAAAATTGAGGTCAGTGATACGGGTCTGTAATTCAATGGATTACTCCTATTTCCTTTCTTGAATATTGGTGTGACCTGTGCTACTTTCCAGTCTTTAGGAACAGACCGTTCGTGAAGTGAGCGACTGTATATGATTGATAAGAAAGGCGCTATTGTGTCTGCATATTCTGGAAGGAACCTGATTGGTACACCATCTAGACCGGAAGACTTGCCTTTCTTAAGTGATTTGTTTCGCAACACATAAGATATTTACTTTTATGTCACTCAGTGTACGTAAATGATGTGTCATCTGTTTTGTCCCTCTGCAAATATCTTGTCCACACTGATGGCCTCCAGTTGTATGCAAAAGCAAAACCAATAAACCTCAAGATAGCTACCGAGAATCTCAATACAGAATTGTGTGCACAACCAAAGGGGCGCAGGATATAGGTTCAAAGCTCAACCCATCTGAAATCCAAGTGGTACTATGTTTATTAGCTCTAAATATCGGGAATCCCAGCATGTTTAACTCTGTACGGGGCAAATATCAGTTTCTCTCCTTCCGCAAAGAATCTAGATAGATGATAAATTGAACTGAGCGTGTAACTGCAATGTGCAAGTAAGCATCAGCTTCTCTCCAGGCTCTACATAAACAAAGAGTTTTTCCCTCTTGACCCGAAAAAAAGACATGTACAAACACATGAACTTCCAATCACTCATGAGGGGTGGTATTATTCTGCGGCCCCTGGAACTGGTTGTGTGTTCGTTATATCTGTGATGGTCGTTTCTTTGGTCATATTTCACCACAATACGCTCAGCTATCCTGGCTGCATGCAGGCAGGAGCAGAAACTGCCATACTCTCTGTCTTCTGTCTTATCAGCGAACGCTATACTATCTCTCTTCAACCTTAACGCTCTTGTCTGAACAACATGACGGAAACACCTGTTTCCATCAGATCAAAATCCTTTAGGTGCCGCTCCATCGTGTGGCCACCTCCTCGAGGTCATTCTCAGTAGTAGGTATCCGACTCTGGATTAAACTATCGCATTATAACAGGGGACTGAATAACATCTCCAGCTTCAGAAGACAGTTAATGACACGTCTAATCAAGCAATAACAGAGGTTACCATTGCCCCGATATGCGCTCGTTACCCTTGTGCATGCTTTTCACCAACCAGTGCTTCCCTTTTCCCAGTATTCATAGTTGGTGCCGCCTTCTTAAATTTGCTTTCCCCAGAAATCCCTTTATCAGAAAACTTTGTATTCTGTACGCTTATGAATACTTTTCCTATCTGCCACTATCATTGCTGTTATTATTGTCATTATTACTATTATTATTGCTATTATTATTATCAGTGTTAGTGGCAATAGCTCCATTGTACAAGCACTGCCAGTATTAATATCACTTGTTCATAGATAATATTATCTACCCATATTGCCACTTCAGACTCTCAAATCATTTTAATACTATTCGCCGTATTAAAATTGTTACTTCTTAGGTAACTGTGATGTAAAAGAGGATGTGTGAAACCCTACTCAGATGTAAGAGTGGGCCTGATGGCACTAATCAGATCGCGTTAAATAAGTAAATAAAATAAGTAAAAAGAAAGACCAGGTTCCTCTCTGGCATACTTGTCGATACAAATAGAAATGCTCATTTCACAAAAATAAAGTGACGCGGCCTCACCGTTGATAGAAGTTAAAATGAAGTCCCAATGAAACCACTCCGAAATATGTTCCTAAAATTTGCTTGAACCACTAATGTTTAGGTAATCGCGAACGCTTCCATTTGCTCTCGTTGTACTTGCTCTACTTCTTACTTACCAATGGTTTCGTTGCCTACAGGATCTTTATTTCATAAAGAAAGAAAACGTAAATAGAAATCAATTTGAAAATACGAGGCAAGAGCTAGTTGTGCGTCCTTAGCTCTATACCTATATTGGAAGGGCCAAGCTGGGTCCTCGCTCTGGCGTTCAGCTTGTTTATTTCGAACTGTGACTTCCTTCCGTGTGTATTCTAAACATCCTTCTCACTGCAAAATGAGGTAGCACAATGCCTTTCTCATTCTTAACTTTTCTATAGACATTTCTTTTCGTCTTTCTGCTCTGTTTTACGATAATATTAATATTCTTTTTTCCCCTCATCTGTCACAGTTATTTTGCCTAATTTTTTTATACTGCAGATATGCGTTTAGTTCCCGCTCTGTTGTTCTTTTCATGATTTGAATTAATTCATCTTGCACAATACGTTTGATTTCTGAATATGTCACCAGTACTGTTCTAACTTTATTGTTGCTAGTTCAAAATCTAGCCCAACCATAAAACATTTCGAATGATATAGCAGTAGTACTACGATAATAATTAAGTAATAATAATAATAATAATAGCATGAATCGTTTAGTTCGTTTACTTTAGTTTCGATTCAAATTACTTTAGTCGTATTTTTAAAAAAATAGCATGTAGGATGTCTTGTTAAATGAAACAGACGTAATAACGAACGTATTTTTCATTGAATAATCAATAGAAACATTTAAGTGGGAAAACTAGTTTCTCTGAACACATCGATTACTGTTTTGTTCCATTTGATGTTCCACATGATTACGCATTAGTCCCGTTTTTCCAGTTTTCTGGAAGAGTCTTCAGACAGACGGACAAAACTGTACCATCATGTCGCTGACTTCAGTTAAGGAATTATGGAACAAGTTTATTTTCTAGTATTGCGGCCTGTTCGAGGAACGGAAATTTTTCTATAGAAATCAACTTGAATTCTGAAAACAGATCGCGCTGTTCGTCCATGAGATCCGGAGAAGCGTACATTTTAGAGTACATACAGGCGCCAAGATTGTTGTCGTATTCCCTGACTTTATGAAGGTAAAAATAAATTTTGAGAGTACTCCAAGATATTGCTGTAAAGCTGTCACTGTACGCAGTACGTGTCACTTGCAATGGAAACCACTGCATTAAAGACACGTAACGTGTATCCACAGGACATGTGGCCTGTAATTGAACAAGTGTATGATGATCTCTCCATTGGCAAAAGATTCCGGAATAGTCCCCCATTCGGATCTCCGGGAGGGGACTGTCAAAGGGGAGGTTACCATGAGAAAAAGATTGAATAATCAACGAAACGATAACGTTCTACGAATCGGGGCGTGGAATGTCAGAAGCTTGAACGTGGTAGGGAAACTAGAAAATCTGAAAAGGGAACTGCAAAGGCTCAATCTAGATATAGTAGGGCTCAGTGAAGTGAAGTGGAAGGAAGACAAGGATTTCTGGTCAGATGAGTATCGGGTAATATCAACAGCAGCAGAAAATGGTATAACAGGTGTAGGATTCGTTATGAATAGGAAGGTAGGGCAGAGGGTGTGTTACTGTGAACAGTTCAGTGACCGGGTTGTCCTAATCAGAATCGACAGCAGACCAACACAGACAACGATAGTTCAGGTATACATGCCGACGTCGCAAGCTGAAGATGAACAGATAGAGAAAGTGTATGAGGATATTGAAATAATGCAGTATGTAAAGGGAGACGAAAATCTAATAGTCATGGGCGACTGGAATGCAGTTGTAGGGGAAGGAGTAGAAGAAAAGGTTACAGGAGAATATGGGCTTGGGACAAGGAATGAAAGAGGAGAACGACTAATTGAGTTCTGTAACAAGTTTCAGCTAGTAATAGCGAATGCCCTGTTCAAGAATCACAAGAGGAGGAGGTATACTTGGAAAAGGCCGGGAGATACGGGAAGATTTCAATTAGATTACATCATGGTCAGACAGAGATTCCGAAATCAGATACTGGATTGTAAGGCCTACCCAGGAGCAGATATAGACTCAGATCACAATATAGTAGTGATGAAGAGTAGGCTGAAGTTCAAGACATTAGTCAGGAAGAATCAATACGCAAAGAAGTGGGATACGGAAGTATTAAGGAATGACGAGATACGTTTGAAGTTCTATAGATACAACAATAAGGAATAGCGCAGTAGGCAGTACAGTTGAAGAGGAATGGACATCTCTAAAAAGGGCCATCACAGAAGTTGGGAAGGAAAACATAGGTACAAAGAAGGTAGCTGCGAAGAAACCACGGGTAACAGAAGAACTACTTCAGTTGATTGATGAAAGGAGGAAGTACAAACATGTTCCTGGAAAATCAGGAATACAGAAATACAAGTCGCTGAGGAATGAAATAAATAGGAAGTGCAGGGAAGCTAAGACGAAATGGCTGCAGGAAAAATGTGAAGACATCGAAAAAGATATGATTGTCGGAAGGACCGACTCAGCATACAGGAAAGTCAAAACAACCTTTGGTGACATTAAAAGCAACGGTGGTAACATTAAGAGTGCAACGGGAATTCCACTGTTAAATGTAGAGGAGAGAGCAGATAGGTGGAAAGAATACATTGAAAGCCTCTATGAGGGCGAAGATTTGTCTGATGTGATAGAAGAAGAAACAGGAGTCGATTTAGAAGAGATAGGGGATCCAGTATTGGAATTTAAAAGAGCTTTGGAGGACTTACGGTCAAATAAGGCAGAAGGGATAGATAATATTCCATCAGAATTTCTAAAATCATCGGGGGAAATGGCAACAAAACGACTGTTCACGTTGGTGTGTAGAATATATCAGTCTGGCGACAGACCATCTGACTTTCGGAAAAGCATCATCCACACAATTCCGAAGACGGCAAGAGCTGACAAGTGCGAGAATTATCGCACAATCAGCTTAACAGCTCATGCATCGAAGCTGCTTACAAGAATAATATACAGAAGAATGGAGAAGAAAATTGAGAATGCGCTAGGTGACGATCAGTTTGGCTTCACGAAAAGTAAAGGGACGAGAGAGGCAATTCTGACGTTACGGCTAATAATGGAAACAAGGCTAAAGAAAAATCAAGACACTTTCATAGGATTTGTCGACCTGGAAAAAGCGTTCGACAATATAAAATGGTGCAAGCTGTTCGAGATTCTGAAAAAAGTAGGGGTAAGCTATACAGAGAGACGGGTCATATACAATAAGTACAACAACCAAGAGGGAATAATAAGAGTGGTCGATCAAGAACTAAGTGTTCCTATTAAGAAGGGTGTAAGACAAGGCTGTAGCCTTTCGCCCCTACTCTTCAACCTGTACATCGAGGAAGCAATGATGGAAATAAAAGAAAGGTTCAGGAGTGGAATTAAAATACAAGGTGAAAGGATATCAGTGATACGATTCGCTGATGACATTGCTATGCTGAGTGAAAGTGAAGAAGAATTAAATGATCTGCTGAACGGAATGAATAGTCTAATGAGTACACAGTATGGCTTGAGAGTAAATCGGAGAAAGACGAAGGTAATGAGAAGTAGCAGAAATGAGAACAGCAAGAAACTTAACATCAGGATTGATGGTCACGAAGTCAATGAAGTTAAGGAATTCTGCTACCTATGCAGTAAAATAACCAATGACGGACGGAGCAAGGAGGACATCAAAAGCAGACTCGCTATGGCGAAAAAGGCATTTCTGGCCAAGAGAAGACTACTAATATCAAATACCGGCCTTAATTTGCGGAAGAAATTTCTGAGGATGTGCGTCTGGAGTACAGCATTGTATGGTAGTGAAACATGAACTGTGGAAAAACCGGAACAGAAGAGAATCGAAGCATTTGAGATGTGGTGCTATAGACAAATGTTGAAAATTAGGTGGACTGATAAGGTAAGGAATGAGGAGGTTCTACGCAGAATCGGAGAGGAAAGGAATATGTGAAAAACACTGATAAGGAGAAGGGACAGGATGATAGGACATCTGCTAAGACATGAGGGAATGACTTGCATGGTACTAGAGGGAGCTGTAGAGGGCAAAAACTGTAGAGGAAGACAGAGATTGGAATACGTCAAGCAAATAATTGAGGACGTAGGTTGCAAGTGCTACTCTGAGATGAAGAGGTTAGCACAGGAAAGGAATTCGTGGTGGGCCGCATCAAACCAGTCAGTAGACTAATGACAAAAAAAAAAAAAAAACCCGGGAAGATGTAGGTGTTCATTCTTTGCGTGCAATACGAGATTTGAATAATAGAGAATTGTTAAGGTGGTTCGATGAACCCTCTGCCAGGCACTCAAATGGGATTTGCAGAGTATCCATGTAGATGTAGATAGAAGGACGCTGTGAGTGTTCACTATTGTTGTTCTCGCCGTGCTCCATATGTGGATGGAGAAGAGAAGGCGAGAGTACTATAGTGGTGCCCGCAGTACCCTTTAATATGCTTCGTTGAGGAGATTACACGTAGATATTGAGATAAAGAGTGCAAATGATTGAACTCTGAGATGTGCTGCAAATAATAATATTATTATTCTAATGGAGAGCGTAGTACTTGACGTTCACAATCGATTTCATAATCGAATGAGACGTACCACGGCCTTCGCCCAGAGTGTTGTTGCCGTTCTTAAGGGCACATACGTCTCGTTGTCGACTTCGACAGCGAACGGCTGCCTCTTTCGCACCATCGATTGGCTCTGTCGCAAGCCAGTGTGCGATAATAACAAATTCGCACCCGTCAGGGAAACGGGCGTAATGATGTATGGTCCCTAATAGGCGATCGAGAATTAAGCGGCGTGCGCACGCGCAACCTGTTATTACGGCGCGGGGAACGGTCGACGTATCGCCGTCGATCGCACGCGGAGGCGGCGGCGGCCGGGTGGCAGGGGGCGCCCGTGGCGAGGGGAGCCTCGGAATGAAATGTCAGCTGAGCGCCGGGCGCCGAGCGTGCGTCCCTGCGGCCTTGGCGCCGCCTCTCAGCTTGACGCCGACATCCGCGCGTCTGACGCCGGGCGGGCGGCATCTGACGCTGATGTGCTGCACTCGCGCCAGGCGGCTCTCGAAACCGCTTTCCATTACAACTTCACTGCCCAAGGATTTCCGCACTTGCTGCAGAACAGATTACTGGGATTCGACTGGAGCCGGGCTGGAAGACGCGAGGTGACACACATTTGGGTAGACTACAAACGCCACCATGCAGCGACGCTATAGGAGCGTGTTCCTGAGGTTACGAGTCATGTGGATTTCAACAGCCACGTTACGTACACTGGGGTTACACAAGACTAAATCGTGTCGGAAGTCCTTATGGCTGGCTTATAGTAGCAGCTCGAAGTGGCAGTCTCCCGATCATGTCCCCAAAATGTTTGTGGGATTCAGGTTGGGCTGTCTGGGTGGCCAAATCATTCACTCGAAATATCTGGAATGCCCTTCAAACCAATCGCGAATAACTGTGCCCGGTGACATGACGTATCGTCACCCATCAAATTCCATCCTTGTTCGGGAACATGAAACCCACGGATGGCTGTAAATGGTATCCAAGGACAGGACAAGGACAAACTGTTGAATAATCAAAAGCTAAACTCGATGGTCAAATGCGAACCACCGAGGAAAATAAATCCACTGGTAATACTGTATGATGCACCCACGGTTATGACTAACGAAGATCTTTGCGAAATAATAAGAGAACAAAACTTTGAGAAAATGAACGAGGAAGAATTCAAAAATTGTTTCAAGTTCAAATTTAAGACGGGGCCACGGGGTCATGATGTTGTCCATCACGTCGCCGAAGTAACTGCGCCCGTGTCGGAAAACAATACAACAATGGGCAGATTATATGTCGGCTTTCATGCCATAAATACAAGGGATTATGTCGTGGTACCTCGTTGCCACAATTATGGTGACTTGGACCACATTCTGAGGCTGTGTACCAGGGAATCGGATTGCACCAAGTGTGGTGAGAATGGTCATAATCGCAAAGATTGTAAGGCAGCAGGAATTTGCATACCCTGTAGAAATCGAGGTAAAAAATCTTGCGGAGCCACAGGACGTAACTGCCCGATATACCGAATGCTCGAACAGAGATAAATCTCTAGAATCGACTATGATTGAGCCCGGCATACCGAACAGGATGCCAAAGCGAAAGTCCCCGAGCAAAAGGAGGAGGGACGCTATGAGGGCAAATAAATTCAAGGAATTTTTGAGGTCGCTTTCGGGCGAATTTACGAGTGCCCCCTCTTCAATGATGTTGCGACTACATTTCGAGACAGACTTCCAAACCACGACACATATCAACTGCTTAGACGTGAGGACACTTTCCAAATGCTAAATACATTACTCAACGAGGTATCACGGAAAGTTTTAACAGAGTACTTGAGGGACATGAACTGAATAACTAAGGCAAGCCCTATTCCCATACCGCCTGTGCGTGAACTGGTCGACTTTCCATCATAGTTGGAATCCGCCACGTGCAGGATTAGGGGGAGTGGGGATCAATGCTACCGATAAGGACATGCACCGGAAATGACGTAGGATAAGTTAGTTTGTAGGACTTAGTTTAGGAAAATTATGCTAGGGAACTGCAGCGAATCAACATCGTCGCCTACCCAGTGCCAGGGGCACGCTCTTCGGGTTTAGCTCGATGAGTAAGGCTATCAAAAGTAGGCTTATATCTCTCACTGGCACACATGTGACGCTGCAGGCGATAGGAATTAGTTATAAGAAATAGATATAAGCCCTAGGTACTAGACAACATTGTATGTAACACTAACTGTACCTCACCTGTATCTCACCTGAATCTTGTAACTAGCTCCAATATAAGTACCAGTTGTATAATTATTATGACCCACTAATGAGATAAGGAAGTGGGTTAATACTGTATAATTATTATGTTTTGTAATAAAGATTTAAAAAATGATATCCAACTAGCCGAACTTAACCGTACCTGCGAATGATGGGTTCAGTTGATCAGAGGACCCATTCCATGTAAATACTGCCCATATCATTATGGATCAGCACGACCTTGCACACTACCTTGTTGACAGCCCTGGTCCGTTGCTTCGTGGGCTCTGATCTTCAAACGAGTCATAAATGACTGTGGCCCGATGACATGGTGCATTGTCATCCATACCTTTGTTGTGGAACAAGAAGTCCATGAAGAGTTGCAAATGGTCTCCAATTAGCCAGACATAATCATTTCTAGGCAATGATCAGTTCAGCTGGAGCAGAGGACTCAGTCCATTCCACCACGAACTTGCACAGTGCCTTCTTGACAACTTGTGTCCATGGCTTCGTGGCGTCTGTGCCATTCTCGAACTCAACCATCAGTTCCTACCAACGCATCTGACAAAGCCACAGTTTTCCGGTCGTTTGGTGTCCAACCGATATGGTCACAAGCACAGGAAATACGCTGCAGGTGATGTGCTGTTAGCAGAGTAACTGGCGTCGCTCGTCTGCTGCCATCAGTACCCGACCGCATTGCTACCAGCGCCGCCACCGCCATTCAGCCCACACACTATTCCTTCGTTTCTTTCGTCAGTCGACTCGACTCTTCAGTACAAGCAAACGAGCATAAACGCCCTTAATAGTAGTGATTCTGTTATGCCAGCGTTGTCTGTTCGTCCTAGACCTGACTATCCTACTTTGCACGTGTTGTACAAAATATTTGCTTGTCTACCTGCGTCTAGTGCTACAGTGGCAAGAAGTTTTTCAACGCTGCGGCGTATAAAAACATGGCTCAGATCGACCTCGAAGGGGGATGGGCTTAATGGCTTAGGTCTGTTGAACACTCACCCTGGCATTGATTGTCCTATTGACCATGAAATTACCCAATTTGCAAGGAAGAATAGGCGCATAGAATCCATCATTTAAGGAAGAGAACCACAATTGTAACTTTTTTATATCATAAGATGGCATTGTCTTGTATATGTGTATAATCAGTTTAAATAAAACTTTCTTAAACTTTGCATGTGACTTGATCATTTTTTTTTTTTTTTATAACGGTAAAAGTAAAGATAGCTCAAGATATTTTTAGTGTCCCCTTCTTGACGTTCTTCTGTCTCCGCCACTGGCTGCCACAGCCCATTAACGCCAAATTTCGCCGCGCTGTTCTTACAGATGCGTTTGTCGTACGACCCACAGTTATTTCTTCGGTTATTTTGAAATTTCTTTATTTAAATTTTTGTACTTACACTGAAATAGCTGAGAAAATGAAACTTCTTAATTTAATTCTCAAACTGCTGATTGAAACTGAACGTACTGAGCCTTTGCTGTTTTATCATTTCAACACTGGCGCCGGCCAGTGTGGCCACGCGGTTAAAGGCGCTTCAGTCTGGAACCGCGCGACCGCTACGGTCGCAGGTTCGAATCCTGCCTCGGGCATGGATGTGTGTGATGTCTTTAGGTTAGTTAGGTTTAAGTAGTTCTAAGTTCTAGGGGACTGATGACCTCAGATGTTAAGTCCCATAGTGCTCAGAGCCATTTGAACCCTGGCCTACAGGATTTGCCCTGAGAAACAGAACTCAAACTTCTCCTATTCATTAATTACCCACAATCTTCAAGGATAACGTGATGTGACTGCTTTAAAATTAACTCAAAAGAATGGCCCTGAATTAGAAGAAATCCTAACAATAATGTATACATTTCATAAGTCACTTACCTCACAAAAATCTTCATTACACGAACTACAGCGATGCCGCAAGCACCAATACTGCCAGCTAAAAACAAGATCCTATCTATTGAAGGCTCTAGCTGCTGACAGGCATGTGGTTAGCAAAGGAAAGGTTTTGTCGCAAAGCAAACAATGTATTTTTACCTTAATAATGTGACATACAGTTCAAAAAATTATATAAACATGAGTAATATTCAATCTCCAAGTCGAACACCGAGCGAAGTGGCGCAGTGGTTAGACACTGGACTCGTATTCGGGACGACGACGGTTCAATCCCGCGTCCGGCCATCCTGATTTAGGTTTTCCGTGATTTCCCTAAATCGCTCCAGGTGAATGCCGGGATGGTTCCTTTCAAAGGGCACGGCCGACTGCTCTCCCCGTTCTTCCCTAATCGGTTGAGACCGATGACCTCGCTGTCTGGTCTCCTTCCCCAAACCACCCAACCCCCCCCTCCCCCCCCAAGTCGAACACGTCCACATCGCCCGCTTTCGCTAACACTTCAAACCTCTAACCTCCATCAATGCTAACTACTCACTTCCAATCTCCATCACTACTGGCTGTTCACCTCCAACTTCCATCACTGCTGGCGATTCACCTCCAACAGCCATCACCGCAGACTGTTAACTTCCAACTGCCAGTCCGACCAGCCACAGAGAGTCTCTTACAGAGTGCGCACAGCGCTGTCAGAGTTGTTAAGGCAGAGCGCTACACAGCGCTGCCAACATACAAACACATAAAGAGCCTGCTTACAATTTCACGTAGTGTTGCTTCTCTGTTAGCACTTACACTCCACGCAAACGGCGCTGCTGTCGGTCGTCCAAGGAAGCCGTCCCACTGCGTTCGTTATCCACTGTGAGAAGTCATGCCAGATGTATTCTCGGCACTCTCTTCACACTGTGGATCTCGGAATACTGAATTCCCTAACGATTTCCGAAATGGAGTGTTCCATGCGTCTAGCTCCCATTCCGCTATGAAAGTCTGTTAATTCCCGTCTCGCGGCCATAATCACGTCGGAAAGTGTTTCACATTGATCACTTCACTACAATTGACAGCTCTGTCAATGCACTGACCTTTTGTGCCTTGTGTACGCGATACTGCCGCCATCTGTATGTGTGCATATCGCTATCCCATGACTTGTCATCTCAGTGTGCAACACGCAGAACCGGGTTTTGATATTACAAGCAGTCTTTGTGATCTACTATGGCAGTGGCGAGAACGCTGCTACGTATTTCAGAAATGTTACTTACGACTGCTATGCTCGAGATGAGCCAGCTTACAACACTGTCCTTGATTCCACCAATGTGCCACCCTCCCCCTCCCCCTTGTCGTTGTATTCTTATGGTAAACACAGCTTGGCCTTTTTCAGGATGCATGTGCCTTTTTGTTGTGAATAAATTTTACCTATATTGCTTATAAACATATACACTCCTGGAAATGGAAAAAAGAACACATTGACACCGGTGTGTCAGACCCACCATACTTGCTCCGGACACTGCGAGAGGGCTGTACAAGCAATGATCACAGGCACGGCACAGCGGACACACCAGGAACCGCGGTGTTGGCCGTCGAATGGCGCTAGCTGCGCAGCATCTGTGCACCGCCACCGTCAGTGTCAGCCAGTTTGCCGTGGCATACGGAGCTCCATCGCAGTCTTTAACACTGGTAGCATGCCGCGACAGCGTGGACGTGAACCGTATGTGCAGTTGACGGACTTTGAGCGAGGGCGTATAGTGGGCATGCGGGAGGCCGGGTGGACGTACCGCCGAATTGCTCAACACGTGGGGCGTGAGGTCCCCACAGTACATCGATGTTGTCGCCAGTGGTCGGCGGAAGGTGCACGTGCCCGTCGACCTGGGACCGGACCGCAGCGACGCACGGATGCACGCCAAGACCGTAGGATCCTACGCAGTGCCGTAGGGGACCGCACCGCCACTTCCCAGCAAATTAGGGACACTGTTGCTCCTGGGGTATCGGCGAGGACCATTCGCAACCGTCTCCATGAAGCTGGGCTACGATCCCGCACACCGTTAGGCCGTCTTCCGCTCACGCCCCAACATCGGGCAGCCCGCCTCCAGTGGTGTCGCAACAGGCGTGAATGGAGGGACGAATGGAGTCGTGTCGTCTTCAGCGATGAGAGTCGCTTCTGCCTTGGTTCCAATGATGGTCGTATCCGTGTTTGGCGCCGTGCAGGTGAGCGCTACAATCAGGACTGCATACGACCGAGGCACACAGGGCCAACACCCGGCATCATGGTGTGGGGAGCGATCTCCTACACTGGCCGTACACCACCGGCGATCGTCGAGGGGACACTGAATAGTGCACGGTACATCCAAACCGTCATCGAACCCATCGTTCTACCATTCCTAGACCGGCAAGGGAACTTGCTGTTCCAACAGGACAATGCACGTCCGCATGTATCCCGTGCCACCCAACGTGCTCTAGAAGGTGTAAGTCAACTACCCTGGCCAGCAAGATCTCCGGATCTGTCCCCCATTGAGCATGTTTGGGACTGGATGAAGCGTCGTCTCACGCGGTCTGCACGTCCAGCACGAACGCTGGTCCAACTGAGGCGCCAGGTGGAAATGGCATGGCAAGCCGTTCCACAGACTACATCCAGCATCTCTACGATCATCTCCATGGGAGAATAGCAGCCTGCACTGCTGCGAAAGGTGGATATACACTGTACTAGTGCCGACATTGTGCATGCTCTGTTGCCTGTGTCTATGTGCCTGTGGTTCTGTCAGTGTGATCATGTGATGTATCTGACCCCAGGAATGTGTCAATAAAGTTTCCCCTTCCTGGGACAATGAATTCACGGTGTTCTTATTTCAATTTCCAGGAGTGTATTTTTTGCTGACTGAAACTGCTAGTCGCTGACTATTTTAAGTAATGTAGGTGTATTCTGTGTAAATCTGCGGCTTTCGGTTTGCAGGTATGGATCACAGGTGTTTTCCATATATATTTATATACATATGCTTTCAAAAAGCATGAACCCAGTAGTTTACCGCTACACTGCTGATGTCTGTACAAACACTGTAAATATTTGCATTTGTTTTGCTGAAATGTAAGACGATGTTGTGTCAACGGGTGAGGCTAATCGCCTCCTGACAGGCTCCTTGTTGCCATCAGTTTACTCACCCTCATTTCTTGCTTTTAATCGTAGAATTTTTTGAAATGTTTCTAGATTGTTCGATAGATGTTCTGCTTAATTTGGATCGTATATACAGTGCTCCAAAACTGTATTGCTGTCGCAACTGAGTGGTACTAGCATTTCCTGCATTTCAATATCGAATTGTTTTTAAACTTTAATTGTAGTTTAACGTCATCTCTCTAAGTATTACACAAAAACGAAAAACGAGAATGTATTATTTCTCCACGTTACTGTGTAATGTACTGCTCCCATGTAGTGGTACCCCGTAAAACATACAATCCGTTTGGCCAATTCACGGAGTGTTAAAAAAAAATGTTCAAATGTGTGTGAAATCTTATGGGACTGAACTGCTAAGGTCATCAGTCCCTAAGCTTACACACTACTTAACCTAAATTATCCTGAGGACAAACACACACACCCATGCCCGAGGGAGGACGAACCTCCGCCGGGACCAGCCGCATTCCACGCAGTGTGCCGTCAGCAATTCATACACAGCAAACAACACCCTCTGAACAAAATGTATTTTCTCAGCAAATATTGTCACTGTTTACCACAGGTATGGTTTCATTGTAATACGATATGCGACGTTACACTGGAGCATCTTCTTCAGCGAGGTACGTGCACCTTGGCATGTTCTGTTTATAATCGCGACGTTGGATTTTCCATAATTGTTTTTACCTAGCCAACGGCCTTGTCGCAGTGGTAACACTGGTTCCCGTCAGATCACCGAAGTTAAGCGCTGTCTGGCTGGTCCAACACTTCGATGGGTAACCATCCGGTCTGTCGAGCGCTGTTGGCAAGCGGGATGCACTCAGCCCTTGTGAAGCAAACTGAAAAGCTACTTGACTGAGAAGTGGCGGATCCGGTCTCGTAAACTGACATACGGCCGGGAGAGCAGTGTACTGACCACATGCCCCTTCATATCCGCGTCCAATGACGACTGTGAGCTGAGAATGACACGGCGGCCGGTCGGTACCGTTGGGCCTTCCTGGATTCTGTTCGGATGGAGAGTTTTTACTTATATTACAGATGCTCCCAAACATATGGCTAGATGACAGTGCAACACACTGAGTATAACAGTGCAGATGGCAATTTAAAATGGCGAAGCTAGTTGTCTACACACGTGTTTATTGCGATCTGGGCAAATAAAAGTTCTAAGAATTTCCAGCATATTGCAGCCCCGTCAGCAACTGTGATAGACTAATATATTCAAGAGTCCGACTCAGTTGCGCAAATTTTCTGGTCTTTACCAGGTTTCCGCTAAATTAATCTACCCATCTTCAGAAGCTTAAAATTACTATAACATGCCAGAGTAAGGCAGCATCAGCATTAAAATTAAAACCTGCAGCTGAGTGCCAACGTAGCTGCCGCTGCCAACCGACCACGTGGTGACGAGATGCCGGGGCTGGACTTCAGTTAAGAAGTTTGAAACCTCCCCTTAGAAAAATTTGTGAATTACTGTGCTGATAAACCTCTTACGTTATTTGATTTTCGAACAGCTGTGCAGAACTGAACGTACTCAAACATTTCTCTCTTTACTTATTCTGATCAACACTAAACTGACACACGATATTTTTAGCGCAACGCAATCTGACTTTCAATATTCCCTACAAAAGAATGGCCCCTGACTAACAATAATCTATACCTTTCATGACTCACTTACCTCACAAAAATCTTCGTTACTCGAACTACTGCAATACAGCGAGCGCCAATACTGCCAGCTAAATAAAAGATTCTACTGAAAGGCACAGTTACCAAATGAAAGGTTTTGATAGAGAACAAACAATGTATTTGCCTTAATAATACTCAAAAGTCATCACATATATATCAGTTCGTGATATACAGTATTAGAAATTTACTCTTTCTGATGGACACACGTCCAGATCGTCCTCTCTCAAAATTCTGCCATCTCTCTCCGAACATCCACCACTGCTGGCGGCTCACCTCCAACTGCGCAACGCTACGCGCTGTTCACATCCAACTGCCCAACACTACAATAGCAAGAATTACAACAATGCAAACCAGCCACAGACTGCACACAGCACAGTCCGTGATTTTCATACAGAGCGCTACCTGGCGTTGTTGTTGTTGTTGTGGTCTTCAGTCCAGAGACTGGTTTGATGCAGCTCTCCATGCTACTCTATCCTGTGCAAGCTTCTTCATCTCCCAGTACCTACTGCAACATACATCCTTCTGAATCTGCTTAGTGTATTCATCTCTTGGTCTCCCTCTACGATTTTTACCCTCCACGCTGCCCTCCAATGCTAAATTTGTGATCCCTTGATGCCTCAAAACATGTCCTACCAACCGATCCCTTCTTCTAGTCAAGTTGTGCCACAAACTTCTCTTCTCCCCTATCCTATTCAATACCTCCTCATTAGTTACGTGATCTACCCACCTTATCTTCAGCATTCTTCTGTAGCACCACATTTCGAAAGCTTCTATTCTCTTCTTGTCCAAACTGGTTATCGTCCATGTTTCACTTCCATACATGGCTACACTCCATACAAATACTTTCAGAAACGACTTCCTGACACTCAAATCTATACTCGATGTTAACAAATTTCTCTTCTTCAGAAACGATTTCCTTGCCATTGCCAGTCTACATTTTATATCCTCTCTACTTCGACCATCATCAGTTATTTTACTCCCTAAATAGCAAAGCTCCTTTACTCCCTTAAGTGTCTTATTTCCTAATCTAATCCCCTCAGCATCACCCGATTTAATTTGACTACATTCCATTATCCTCGTTTTGCTTTTGTTGATGTTCATCTTATATCCTCCTTTCAAGACACTGTCCATTCCGTTCAACTACTCTTCGAAGTCCTTTGCTGTCTCTGACAGAATCACAATGTCATCGGCGAACCTCAAAGTTTTTACTACTTCTCCATGAATTTTAATACCTACTCCGAATTTTTCTTTTGTTTCCTTTACTGCTTGATGGTGTCTTACTCTGGCAGGTTATAGTAATTTTATGCTTCTGAAGAAGGCTAGATTAATTTAGCCGAAACCTGGTAGAGACCAGAAAATTTGCGCAGCTGAGGCAGACTCTTCAATATATCAATATATTAAACAAAACTTCTTTAGTGGCAGATTATATTTTTCAAAAAAGTAAAACACTTCATAAAAGAAACTATTATAACTTATTGCTTGTTAACATTAGATAAATTTGTAGGAGAGTCTGGAGTTTGTGTCACAATACATTAGCACTCAACATGTCGACAACAGCGAATGCGTCGCTTATCATACGTCTCGTCCATTTTGCGCCACGTGGCGCGCAGCATTTCTGCGGTGATTTGATGGAAGGCAGCTGTAATCTGCCTCCATAGGTCGGCCGGTTTCTGTGGTCTTTGTGCACACTCCGTTGACCTGACGTAGCCCCACACAAAAGAAAATCTGTGCAGGTTAGCTCGCAGCTGATAGGGGACCATGGGATAGGTCCATCGCAGCCGTATCAGCGACCGTTGAATATCTGGTTTAATTGTTCCCACAGTATGTGAGCCCAAAGCGGAGGGCCACCGTACTGTTGATATGTACGGTGACCGGTACCCATCTTGCTGTAATTACGGGACCACATACTGCTCGATCATTGCAAGGTAACCGACGGCACGAACAGTCTCCTCTCAAAAAAGAACAGGTGGAAGACTTTCTCATAGGTCTCTCCTCACCATACATTCACTTTAGGGCTGGCTCTTTCGAGATCGTATTTGACACGTGGATTCTCGGTTCCCCGAATGATGCAGTTATGCATATTAACTTGACGACTAAACTTGATTTCGTTCGTGAATGTTTATCGATTTGAACTTTGATCGTCTGTTTCCTCATGCCGGTGACCCATCAAATGGCTCTGAGCACTATGGGACTTAACTTCTGAGGTCATCAGTCCCCTAGAACTTAGAACTACTTAAACCTAACTAACCTAAGAACATCACACACACCCATGTCGCTGACCCATCATCAGAACAAAATGGAGTCGTGCTTACAGAGCGTAACAGCTGTGTCACTGCTTGCTTGCAGTGAATACGACATGGTGACATATTTAGGTACCATCTAACTATCCTGTGACGTGGCGCGTATGGTGTGTTCAGCTCAGCCGATAAGCGACGGAGTGACTTTTGTGGACTCTGGGTGAGTCATAGCGTGTCGAATATTTTCCTCCTCTGTCATGCTGCCTTCCTCCTGTGTCAGGCTTCCGCAGTGCATTTTGCAAGAACATGTTGCACTATTTAACAATGACTCGATGTAATGGGACATAAGTATCGATGTAATGTCGTCTGATAGCTGTCTGGGTCTGTACGACACTCGAAAATTTCGCCTATCATTCGGCACACTGAGCGTTGTTTTTTTGTGTTTTTCTTTTTTTTGGAAGGAGCTTGGTTTCATTTAGGAGTCCAGTACAACATACTGTCCCCCACTCTTTTGGCTACAAAACCTATTTTGAAAATAATCTCCGTTCATGCGACGGCATTGCGCCATCTTAGTAGGAGGGCCTTGTAACGCCACTTCCTCGGACGAGAAATGAAAATCAAAACTTAGCTTCAAAATTCCCAAAGATTTCCCCAAAACAAGTTCCAAATTCCATGAAAAATGAGCAAGCAAACAAATTTCCAGTTAACACTATTATTTGGATATTAACCAGTAATTGAATCAGGAATCTAATACTTAGTAATTTATTAACATACGAAAGAAAGATAGGATTCCAGTAAAATCAAACTGAAAATTCAAAATCATAGTAAATCGCAAAATTATTATAATTAAAATTCGCAAAGTAGAACCAACGTTCCCAAAAGAATACTCCGTGTGAGTACTCTTTGAGATTCGTGAGTAGTGGCTAAGGATAATTCAGTCCATTGTCACTGCGTTACGAGAGTTAGCCGAAGCAGATCATACTTTTGAATGCTCGTATATGTAGGCGCAATTAGATTGTTTTTTCAGAATTAATTATTGCGATCTACTATGACGCAGTGAAACGATACTTTGACTTCAAATATTACGTTATTTAGAATTCAGATAGAGGACTTGCATACATTAGACAGAAGTGACTTTTAATTAGATAACCTGAAGTTAACGCTAATTAGGAAGTGAACACAGGTAGACAATTTCATTCGTAATAACTAATGGACTGCTTGGCGATAGTTACGTAGCATATAATTTATAATTCCTCCCAACACCTGGGAAAGCTTCTTCCTCACGGCTCTGTTAGGAAGTGACTAATATTGTGTAATAAACCAGCATATCGTGTCAATTCACGCATTCATCGTTCAAGTTTTACAATATTACTTATAGAGATGACGGTCTGCGATATTATTTGACTGAAGCGCTCGGCCGGCCGTGATGGCCGTGCAGTTCTAGGCGCTTCAGTCCTGACTCGCGTGACTGCTACGGTCGCAGGTTCGAATCCTGCCTCGGGCATGGATGTGTTAGGTTTAATTAGTTCTAAGTTCTAGGCTACTGATAACTTCAGAAGTTAAATCGCATAGTGCTCAGAGCCATTTGAACCATTTGAAGCGCTCGGCGCTTGTATAGAAACTCCTTGACGTTGGGAATTAATAACACTGTTACGACTGATTGTAGATTTGGGATTACAACCGGTCTATAGGGAATCTGGTGTCGCTGGAACTAATTTGAACTTATCATTAATATTTAAATAGCAGCTGATAAACCATCGATTACAAACGATTTAATTGCGACATTTGGTGAAGTAAATATCTCGCACGAGTCGCGAGTTCAGTTCATCAATGTTCTGTTTGCAACGGCCATTCCGATACATCAGAAATAACAATCTCATTGCTCTACCGCTGAGTGTTAGCCAAGACCGAAGATCCGAAGGGCGTTACAACCTGTACGCCCGCAAGGTAGCACTCCACTGGTCGACGTCGAAACCAACATCAGTAACCTCCCCATCATCCATGTACGGCTTCCCACGGAGTTAATTCCTCATAGTGTGAAACAGATGGAAGTCGGAGGCTGCGAGATCCGGGCTGTATGGTGGATGAGGAAGAACAGTCCAATGAAGTTTTGGGAACTCCTCTCGGGTGTGTAGACTTCTGCGAAGCCTTCTGTTGTCGTGAAGAAAGAGAAGTTTGTTTGGATTTTTGTGGCGACGAGCATACTGCAGTCGTTTCTTCAATTTTCTGAGGGTAGCACAATACACTCCAAGTTGATTGTTGCACTATCAGAGATGACATCAAACAAAGTAACCCTTCAGAATCCCAAAGACTGTCGCGGTGACTCTACCGGCTTTGCCGGCCGCGGTGGCCGTGCGGTTCTAGTCGCTGCAGTCCGGAACCGCGGGACTGTTACGGTCGCAGGTTCGAATGCTGCCTCGGGCATGGATGTGTGTGATGTCCTTAGGTTAGTTATGTTTAAGTAGTTCTAAGTTCTAGGGGACTGATGACATAAGATGTTAAGTCCCATAGTGCTCAGAGCCATTTGAACCAATTTTTTTCTACCGGCTTTGAACTTTTTGTTCGGAGGCGAGGCGATAGTTTTGTTTCCGTTTAGAAGTGATGAACCCTTGTTTCATCGCCTGTACCTACGTTGGACAAAAAATTGCCACGATCAGTCTCTTAACGCGCAGTAAATCCTGCACAGACAGTCCCTCGTTAGGCTGCGGGGAACCCAGCAGGCACACGCTTCTGAATACCCCAATTGGTGGACGGGTGTGTCACCACTACCAGTAGAGACGTTCAGTTGCGCAGCGAGGTGCCTGATTGTGATCCGTCGATCACCTCGAATGAGAGTGTCCGCCGACAAGCGGGAGATCGGAGAGGTTTACGCGACCTTGTTGCGATGATGACACACGCCTCACTCAACAACTCTCCGTTTTGTTTCACTTCCAGGTCCCCGTAGACATTCTGCAAGCTCCTATGAATATCTGTAATGCTCTGGTTTTCTGCTCATCAGTAAAGAAATTACCTAGTAAATAACGTCGGAAGCAACGTGAGGTTATTCGCCGACGAGGCTATTACACACGGGGTTTCCGTAAGAGCGTGCAAAAATGTAACAGGACATAGAGAATGCTTCACTGAACAATAAGACGTAGGGAACATGGGGTCGGAGAAGCCAGCTTAAGGAGATATGTAAACTAGTCTACCTCTTTGTCTAGAACCACTGTTTTCCAGCTCATTTACAACTAACGTGCGCACAAGTTTACACGTACTGAGCTGTCTACTTAACATGCACATTCTTTACTTCCTGCAAGGAAACATGGAGGACGAGCCTGATTACTAGAAAATCATGACGCAGGCTTTGCTCCCTACACTGGGCCGTAAGGTGGCTCTGTTGTATCGTACTTACATTGTCCCATGACAGAACGTGCAACGAATCAACGACATACCCACGCATTAGTCCATGCTATTCAGAGACGTACAGTACAATACGATGGAGCAGTACCGGTACAGTTTTGCAGAACTCAATGACGAGTACCTTGTGCATGGGGAACCTAAGCTGTGACGCTGCGCCAGTGGATACGGAGATGGAATTAGTTACCAGAATTGTAGCTGCCTGTCATGTGATTCACAGGCAGCCGTTGGGTGCGAGCCACGACTGATATGTCATCATATTTTAACCGGTGACCGTTTTTTACTCCTACGCTACCCCGACAAATCTGCTATAGCTGAGCACGCTTTAGAAAACGGATACTGGATACAATTTGACGAAACATCCATCGTAACTCGCACTAACGGCATGTGGGATTGTGTAATTAAAGGAGTCATTGAAATAAAAATCAACGACAACACACTAAATAGACAAGGTGGCCTGCAGCTAGGCACGGCGTGGGATCCAGCGGTCGCGTGGCTGAAGCGGGCGCCTCGAACGCCGAGTGAACGTGTGCTCTTATCGGGCGATGCCGCAAGCACCAGTGACGTCACAGCCGACAGCTAGTGTATATAAGGATTACCTCCTGACAATGGTCAACGAGTGCTGGCCGAAAGCTCGAGTAATTTTAATCCCTTGACGCTGCTGGACGCAGGCTGCTGTGGCCGAGCGCTTCTAGGCACTTCAGTTCTGAACCGTGCTGCTGCTATGGTTGCAGGTTTGAGTCCAGCCTCAGGCATGGATGTGTGTGAAGTCCTTAGGTTTGTTAGGTTTAAGTAGTTCTCAGTCTAGGGGACTGATGACCTCAGATGTGAAGTCCCATAGTGCTTAGAGCCATTTGAACCATTTTTGTTGCTTCGTTATTTCTGTCTATCTCCTTTATGTCTGGCCACATTTCTCCTGGTGATTCGCTTCCGCATATCTCACACATTGTATTAATCGCGAGTGGTGTTTGTGTTCTTTGATACACTCGTTTATCATCCTTCCAATTTCGCCTACATACACGTCACTTCATACACTTCTGCAGCGTGGAGGTTAACGAATGCCGCCAGTACTGCGTCGAGAAAAAGTCTTTTATAATAGCTGCCTCTATTTCATCAAATAACTGTGCAGAACTCGCGTACATAGGCTAACACTCTTTGGTGCAGTTAAGCATACCACTTAGAACGAGATACGGAGATTCACCAGCCCCAGGCTGGTCAACAGCCGTTGGATTAATACACTCCTGGAAATTGAAATAAGAACACCGTGAATTCATTGTCCCAGGAAGGGGAAACTTTATTGACACATTCCTGGGGTCAGATACATCACATGATCACACTGACAGAACCACAGGCACATAGACACAGGCAACAGAACATGCACAATGTCGGCACTAGTACAGTGTATATCCACCTTTCGCAGCAATGCAGGCTGCTATTCTCCCATGGAGACGATCGTGGAGATGCTGGATGTAGTCCTGTGGAACGGCTTGCCATGCCATTTCCACCTGGCGCCTCAGTTGGACCAGCGTTCGTGCTGGACGTGCAGCCGCGTGAGACGACGCTTCATCCAGTCCCAAACATGCTCAATGGGGGACAGATCCGGAGATCTTACTGGCCAGGGTAGTTGACTTACACCTTCTAGAGCACGTTGGGTGGCACGGGATACATGCGGACGTGCATTGTCCTGTTGGAACAGCAAGTTCCCTTGCCGGTCTAGGAATGGTAGAACGATGGGTTCGATGACGGTTTGGATGTACCGTGCACTATTCAGTGTCCCCTCGACGGTCACCAGTGGTGTACGGCCAGTGTAGGAGATCGCTCCCCACACCATGATGCCGGGTGTTGGCCCTGTGTGCCTCGGTCGTATGCAGTCCTGATTGTGGCGCTCACCTGCACGGCGCCAAACACGCATACGACCATCATTGGCACCAAGGCAGAAGCGACTCTCATCGCTGAAGACGACACGTCTCCATTCGTTCCTCCATTCACGCCTGTCGCGACACCACTGGAGGAGGGCTGCACGATGTTGGGGCGTGAGCGGAAGACGGCCTAACGGTGTGCGGTACCGTAGCCCAGCTTCATGGAGACGGTTGCGAATAGTCCTCGCCGATACCCCAGGAGCAACAGTGTCCCTAATTTGCTGGGAAGTGGCGGTGCGGTCCCCTACGGCACTGCGTAGGATCCTACGGTGTTGGCGTGCATCCGTGCGTCGCTGCGGTCCGGTCCCAGGTCGACGGGCACGTGCACCTTCCGCCGACCACTGGCGACAACATCGATGTACTGTGGAGACCTCACGCCCCACGTGTTGAGCAATTCGGCGGTACGTCCACCCGGCCTCCCGCATGCCCACTATACGCCCTCGCTCAAAGTCCGTCAACTGCACATACGGTTCACGTCCACGCTGTCGCGGCATGCTACCAGTGTTAAAGACTGCGATGGAGCTCCGTATGCCACGGCAAACTGGCTGACACTGACGGCGGCGGTGCACAAATGCTGCGCAGCTAGCGCCATTCGACGGCCAACACCGCGGTTCCTGGTGTGTCCGCTGTGCCGTGCGTGTGATCATTGCTTGTACAGCCCTCTCGCAGTGTCCGGAGCAAGTATGGTGGGTCTGACACACCGGTGTCAATGTGTTCTTTTTTCCATTTCCAGGAGTGTATAAAGGTCTCGGGTTTCCAGCCGAGTGAGTTCGTCGAAATTGCGCCACTTTTCAATGAATGTCGCTCCCATCAGTCCGCCAGAAGATAAGGGGAGTGACACTCATCAGAACGTCGCGCCATTTCGGCGAACTCACTTTCCGGGAAAGCCGAGTGCTCTATACGTGTTCAGCTACCCGAGTACGACCACGATCTCAATTTGTTGGACTGTTACACGGGAAAAGCCTGCGCTGTTTTCAAGCCGCTTTCCACCCAATTCATCAATTGCTCTCATTCATCATAGTTTGTGCAACACGACATACAAGCATGTAATAAATATGCAATTACGTAATAGAGAAAACCGGTGTGGGAGGATAGATTGTGCAAAACAAATACTCATTTGTTGTGTTGTCGCTTGGCTCTAGGGGAAGTCCATTGTAAGTACTGCTATGTTGAGACTCTGACGCCAACAGATACGAGGACTAGACGGGCACAGCAGTTACAAATCATGTTACGCACGTATTATTTAATCTTCATCAGCTACTAGCTGTAATTGTAGAGCAGCTGGTCTCCTGACGCTGTCTCTCTACTGCTGAACTGACTCCAGGTGATACTTTTGTAGATAATGAGCACTCTTCTACTATCGCGAGTCTCGAGTTTGACATCAAACCACATCTGTCTGACCTCTCTCTCCTAAGTTACGTCAGCTGTGTTGTTGTATCTCATTATTCTTCGCAGGAATTATGGAGTTGCGTTTATGCTCAGAGCTGCATAGTTGTCCTCGCAGGTGCTGTCAAGCTTTGCAGATCTTATTACTTGAAACTCTTGAAGTGCAGAAATGTATCTTCGTCTTCTGCTCTGAAATCGCTTGAATGTCTAGGCGTAGTTAAAGTAACTATAGTACAGTTTGAGTAAGAAATTGAACAACCGGCTCACTTCTTTTACATAGATCTTGCGAGGAGTATCTTATCCATTTGACGAGCCACTAGCCTGTTTTAAGGTTACTTAACATTCCTGCTCTACTGTCAACAGCGAAAGAGCAATAGCACAACTGTGCTTCACGATTTACTGGCTGCCGTATGCCCTGCTCTGTCACCGCTCCATTCCAAATCCGATTATTTACTGGCGGGATCTCTGTTGCTGTACTAGATTTTACTATCTGTACGACGTTCGGGATTCTAATGGTTTAGGTTATCTAAAGGCAGGACGAATTAGGCTTTGGTACTGTATGGGCGTCTTCTGATTCCTGTCATAGATATAATGCAAAATTAGTGATCGCACTGACACTGATTGTTATTATAATATTTTTTATTGTTATCACCTGTCACCGTTGTTTTAATAATGGTTCGAATATTTTCAGATCAGCTGTAGTTGCAGACCAACCAGTCAGTTCTACGTGCTGAGCTCAAAGTCATTATTCAGTGATTAGTGACCTGTGAAAGCTACGCAAAGCTCAGAGAACTGATGAGTTGGTCTGAAACTACAATTGCTCTGAAAATGTTCGAAATTTGAATGAACAACTAATCTTTATTAAGACAAAATGGGCAACAAGCTACAATGAAAAAAATGATCGCACTGTTTCGGGAGATTTCTTATTATTTCGCTTTTTCTCTGTGACTTCGGCTCGATGTGTAAACTGGGCCAAGACTTTTCAGAGAAGCTAAGTTCACGCAAATACTGACATTCGCTTTACGTGGGAAATTTCTATTAAACTATGGTGGAAATCAAACAGCCTTTAGGGTTGAGAAATGTAAATAAAACTACAAACAAAGTTACAAGGTTATGAAGAACGTGGTTTTCACTGCTGCATCATCATGGGAGGAACACCGCAGATTCTCAACTACTGTAAACCAAGTGCCTCTTTCAAAGGTAAATGCTGAACTATTGTAGAGGCTAGATTATTTCCGCAATATGGAAGATTAGGTTTAAGCTGAGTTTGGGAAAGGAAGCTGACCGTGCCCTTTTCTCGGGAATCCTTTTCTCAGGAATCATCCGGGCATTTCCCTTCGACGATTTAGAGACACGACGGAAAATTTACTTCTGGGTAACCGGACGGAGAACTGAATCCTGTTCCTCTCCAATGTGAGACCAGTGTCTCAACTGCAGAGCTCCTCGTTTGGTCGTGTGCAGAGTAATTTCCGTGATTAGTTACATGTATTTCATTAGGAGCTAGATGGCGCAGGAGTGACTTTTATGTCCTGAGTGGTACAAGTCGAGGTCAGGCTTTTGAGATCTGGACATGGCGGAGGATGGAAAGAATAAGTAGGATGGACAGAGTAAAAAATGAAGAGGTACTGAGAAGAGTGGTAGGGAAAAGACAGTTACTAGGTGTAATAAAGAGAAGAAAAAGAAATTGGATTGGCCATATATTAAGAAAGGCAGTGGCCGTATCAATGAAACCACGCTAGCATTCGGATTCCTCTACTTTGGCAAACCATGGTTTGCCTGAGTAAAAGCGACTGGACGGGAATTTCAGTTTCACTTCTCTTGAGTGAGAGACGCAACTTGATCACAGCGCCCCGTCGGTTGATACTGTTGTTGACTGGACTGCGGGTACACGGAAAAGAAACTCATTAACACTATCACTTCTTTCAGTCCTTACGAAAATAACAGTGATTAATAGAAATGGGTTCGCAGTCTGGCAGAGCGGAATTCAAATACTTTTCCTATCATCCTGATTCAGATCTTTCGTGCTTTCCTGTCCAGATAAGTGATCATTATCCAATGACCTCGTAAGGGAAGAAATGATAAATGCTAATCTGTCTTCCTTCCGTACGCAGAACGCTGCACGTACGTACATAAGCTAACTGCACGTAATATTAGCCACTTAATTTTATCCACATTATCAGAAGGGCACACAGATCGCTATGGAGGGACGCATGTGGCTCTTCACTGCCGACATAACTCACGGACGCTGTACTAGTGTGTGTGTGTAGCAGTAATTTACAAGGCATCAGCGGAATCAGCCTAAATGGACCGATGTGTATTTGCCAATGACTGTACTATCAATGAAGTTTCTCGATATATGTTGCATCCAGTGTGCCCACAAGGAACGGTGTAACACAAGAACCCATGAAACACTTCGTAAGAACCACGGTCGTGAAGTGATCTTATGCGACAAGTACCAGAGGCATGTGTCACGCATCGTCAGAGACAGTCAGTCTCATACGCGTCAGGAATGGCTGCGCGTCCATCTTGTTTCCGGGTGAGTACTCCGAAAGTAACAGCATACATTGGAGAGTTAGTCTGGTACTGAGCAAAATTCCAACGCTCATAGCTGCACGTTTTCAGTGGGCAAGACAGTGCAGGGAGTGGCTGACTGGAGGTGTGCAGTCTGCTCCGAAGAGAAACGATTTTGCCCATTTTTAAATGATGCAAATGTTGAGTAAACCAGCAGCCCAATGAGAAGCTTAATTCACAATATGCAGATGGTTAGTGGGGGTGGGGTGGCTGAGGAACCGGAGGTAGTGTTGTGATGTTTTGCGGATGTCTGTCATACCATAACTTGGGCACACAGAGTGCTCTTACTGCGAATATGACCAAGGATTTTTTTTCACCATTTTCCGGTGGGAAGTAACGTCCTTTCTCCCACATCTTGTTGGTGATCATGCCGTGGACAATCTCACCTTTAAGAAGACAAGGTTTTGCACGCACACGTTCCCAACTTAATGAACACTCAAGCAATCGACTGGCCCACTAAATCACCTGACCGTATTCAGAGCGTAATATCTCTGGGCCTACAATGCCTAGTAAAAAGAAAGTGAAGCGCACAGAAAGCATAGTCGGATATCAATGACATCGTACACGTAAACAATGTAGGCGGGTGCGTAAATGACTGGAGTTGCAATTCTCTGTGACAGGTGGAACGGCCACCAGAATGCAATAACGTTGTTCATGTTTAGCTTTGCTATGTTTAGTGCTGCTGTGTTACCAGGCGTGGTGAGCTATACACCGCCCAGTCTCATTAATGCGACCCTCTGTCAAAATTCTGAAGAACCACCTTCTACAGCGCGGACCGCTGCAAGTCGTGCAGGAATAGAGTCAGTGAGTTCTAGAAGGCACCGACAACGCTGCAGAGTCATGCAGATTCCAGTGCCGTGGCCGCCCAGGAATGCCACGAAACATTCGCCAGAACACAACCCTGCCTCCTCCGGCCTGAACTGTTCCGACGACTGTTGCAGCGAGTTTTCATTCAGACGTTTCACTTCGTACATGCCAATGACCTTCTGTCCAATGGAGTTTAAAACGAGATTCATCTCAAAAAGCAACCTGATGCCACTCAGTGGACCTCCATTTGAGGAACTGCCGTGCTGATTCTTGCCCTCGTCGCCGGTAAACAGAAGTCGGCATGTATGCATGTATGACGCACTCGGTGCGGTGGCCCATATAGAACAGTGTTCGCCTAACACGGTCATTCAGGAGACACGGATGGTAGCCCATGGCTTCATCTGGGCGGTAAGTTGCTCAACTGTTGCACGTGTATTAGTCCATACACACTTCACCCTTGTCATCTGTGGCCCGATACCTCAACCACGGCGGCAAGCAAAAAGTATACAACCTCAGCCGTTTTGGAAATGCTTCCACCCTTTGCCCCGAAAATGATCACGCCCTTTTGGACATCAGGTAAATCGCTGCTTTTCCTCATCATGACAGCGATTATACTGTTTTCCGCGTCCCCCGCCCCCCCCCCCCCCCCACATGGTTTACATTCCCTCCACTGCTAGTGTTGCCACCTGGCATCTGTGAGTGGTTATTTCACGTTGAAGTCCAACATAGGCGGTTGACACATTAATGTGCCTCGATTGCGCATAAGGGCCATGAACAGTGCCGGATATTGAGTTAGCACTATGAAGGACACGGACGGAGACGGGTGCACTGAAGTGAGACAGTGTTATCAGCATCTGACAGAGTTTGGGAGGGGACTCATTGTGGGTCTCCATTTGCCCAGTTGGTCGAGTCGTGCAATATCCAACTTTTTGGAGGATTCGGATGTGACACTGGCCTCATGTGGGACGCAGAGGAATGTGAAGGCAGGAAAACTCGTCGTTATGGTTTCAGTCAGCCAAGTCGGATCAGCAAAAAGAATTGCGGTACTGTGCACCAAGCATATCATACCCATTCAATTCTGCGTCTTTCACCCGAGAAACTTGATAAGCTGCTAGAAACATTCTATGTCGTCCTGCACCATTGGTCGGAAACTAGCAGCAGCCCCTGTGGAATTATCGTCCCATGCGCAGGCAGCAGCACGAACGGCTGCGTTTGGAGTGGTGCCTTAGCTGGAAAGCATGGACTGCTGATGAGTGACGCCGCACTAAGTTCAGCGATGAATTGCTCTACCCTGTATAAGCGTTCTCGGCGAGTAAGGCGGGGACACAGTAGAGGTCTCATTCTTCCAATGTTTTGGGGAGACAGAGCGGTGTTACTTCTGGCGCCTGGATCGTCATGTGTACCTCTCATACGACGGAATCGTAGTGCCCTTATTCACCAGGACAATGCGCGTCCAGCCGATCGGTGTGGCCGTGCGGTTCTAGGCCCTTCATTCTGGAACCGCGCGACCGCTACAGTCGCAGGTTCGAATCCTGCCTCGGTCATGGATGTGTGTGATGTCCTTAGTTAGGTTTAAGTACTTCTAAGTTCTAGGGGACTAGTGACCTCTGATGTTAAGTCAGTGAACAGAGCCATTTGAACCATTTTTGAAATGACACATGTCTTTATGAACTGTCACCGTGAAGTACTCCCTGGCCAGAAAGATCTCTCAATAGAACACGTTCGGTACCATCTCGAACGTCAAGAGCTTCCCAGTGCCTACATCGAGGATTTAAAGAACCAGCTACAACAGTTGTGGGACAGCTGCTCTCAGGACAGAAACCAGCGACTTCATGACTCCCTCCCCAAACTAATCAGTGCATGAATCCAGCCCAAATGGGGTGCAACGTCATACTGATAACTCGGCTCATGCTGCAAAATTCTTTGTAAATTTGACTCGAATAGCTGATTTTGATTGTGAGTCGAATCACCATTTATGAGAAGCAGTGTATTTCGAAAAGCGAGTAAAATATAACTGTCTGTATCCCCGCAGTTTGGTAGCTTCACGGCATCTGATAATCAACGAGCGGCTTTAGCGGGATATGGCATACCTGAACAAACTGTGCAGCCTCTTCCGCACCGAACTGGAGCCGTTATCAAGACTAGAGGCGGTGGTAAATGGTGTTAGCGTGATGTCTTCTGGGGATAGCTTCAAGTCCGGTGTGTTTATCTTCTGGCTAACAGTTTCTTGGAACAAAGTACTGTTGGTCGAATACCACAAGGTGAAGATCGTAATACATTTCACTTGCAGCCGTGATTACACGGACGACCATTTACAGCTCGTCACGTCTGCATTCTTTGTGGGTGGGCTCTAAAAGCGGGCGACAAATCATTAAGGCGAAAACTATTTTAGGAGCTGTCACCTTCAAAGCGCGACATATGTCAAGACCCAGAAAATGTGCATGCTAAGATTATATGAGTACGTAAAGGCTATTATGTACCACACGTTCTGACGACTGTAGTTAAATCACTTAGTTATCTGTACTTCATACCTCCGGTTCATTGCGACTTCTGTCGAGACGCGATAATAAGCGAACAGCCACCAACAAAAGCTAATAATAATGTCGAGATTCTAAGAATGACTGGGAGTAAAGCTCACACACATCGATGCTTTTATGCGCTGTATGTTATCAGGCACCTCTAAATCGTTGTTGCTACAGAATACAAAACGTACATTTCCTTCACTCTGCTTCCGTTTATTGTTCTAGAAGGTATTTGAAACAGAGGTCGTGAGGCGGAGTTGAATATACATGTGACCTCTGGAGGCCACACATTTACGATGTCCCTGCCAGTAAAATCATCCCGGACGAGACCACGGCTATTACACAGACCCTTCTTCGGCGTTCGTGTGTAGGTGCCTTCTACAAAGCATCATCTGGGGGCGAGTGAGTAACGAGACTTGTTCATATTGAGAAGCAAGACAGTGTAGTGTGGCGGATTTCGTAATCTTTATATCCCCTGATTAGTTGTTATTGGTTAGTCGTCGTTAGTATTGGTTTCTTTCTGATCTCTAGGCGCCACAACTTACTGTCTTCAAAATTCGCCGTAAAGCAGAGTTCGTAGTGAAACTGAATATGTCGTAGTATCTTTCTCTTTTTGATGGATTAATCAACGAGTAAAGACGATAATCTTAAAGCAAGTCCAGTCCAAATAAATTTTTACACTCTTGCAAGTAAATAAAATTCACGTCAAAAGTCATTTTTGCGAGTTATTATAAAGTCAATGTTCATTAATGCTGGCAGTCAAAGATCTCAAAGATCGTATGCTTATGTTAACTTTCGTTCGATTTGATGAAAAAATGACGATCACTGCGCTGCGCAATATAGTGATCGAAAACAAAGTTCTCACAGATTTACCTCTGAATTAATTACTGTCCAATGAAACTCCCTATCTCACTTCCCTTACGTCACCTAAAAAAGTTATCAATTCTTTATAATATCTTAATAAAATTTCACCCTCTCACATAGATAATTACTTTCAGAGATGGTGGAAAGTACTTCTGACGATAAAATTTTAAACACTTTCATCTCACAATTATAAGTTATAAGCGTTCACACGAGCCAACACAATACAGACAACATAAGACAAGATGAGCCGGGACAGAATGACAGCGAGACGCTATTGTCTTGACGATTTACAGATTTACACAAAACAAAAGTTGACGTAACTATAACTTAGTGCACTGCTTATTCTTTTGAAATGGTTATTCTAAAATAATTCACAATTATAAAAAAAATATTAACGAAATTATTTAAATACGTGGCTTATGGCAGTATAAGAGTTGCTTCAGTGGTAATCCTCTGTTCACGAGTGGGGCTCTTGTTAACACAAGGAAATTATTCGCTGTAGGATACGTCAGTTAGTAGCAAGTACACTGTTAATGAATAACAAGAGGAAAAAGTGTACTTGGGAAAGGCCCGGAAACACATGAAGGTTGCGAATGGTTTACGGCACGTAGAGAGATTCCGAAATCAGCTATAGGATTGCAAAGGGTGCCTAAAAGCAGATAAAAACTGAGATCACAAATTAGTAATTAGGAAGGGTAGAGTGAAGTTGACATAAATCGTCAGTTTGAATCAATGCATAAGGAAGTGGTGTGTTGAAGCACTGAGGAGCAACGGCGTGTATTTAAAGTTCTCTGAAATTGTAGTTACTGCAGTAACGAATACATAGTAGGCAGTCAGTTGGAATAGATATTCCTTTAAAAAAAGTGAACGCTCATCCGCCAAAGGCGAATATAAATGTAAATTTGTATCAACAGGTAGTTGGACAGACCAATGCAGTGCCTCAAGGCAACATCAGGATTTATCAACACTTACATCCCAGACGAGCCCGCTAGACGTTTTACAAGTGAGCGTAGTTTTCGTTCCCTGGATTCAGGAATGGAGCAATGTTAAAAGTTGGACGAGTGAAAATGAAATCTTAGCAACATTGCTACGCATCAACTACACATTCAAGATATTTTCTTTACCGTTTCTCTTACTAAAATCATTTTAAACAGTTCCTAATTGGTGTCGCCTTCTGTATTGTCATATTTTTGCTAAACCTGCTTACCGCTAGTACGAGGCTGTATAGTTGCTGCGAACTTCCTACACCGCTTTAGATCATTAGGTATCCATCTAGCTCTACAGTTGCTCTCAGCTTTTTATTTATTTCTGAAATTGTTGCAATATTAACGTTTCTTTGTTTCAGCTCTTTATATAGTTCTGTAGGCTTCTCAATTGCAAGTCACAATGTCGCGCTTTTCCACTATCCCAAATCATTTGTCCTTTTCTTGCTTGGGTTGTCTTCTATTTAACCCATCTAGCTGGTTTCCTTGAAGATTATGAGTAAATTCAAGTCCCTGGTACGGGAAGCCACCTCACAGTCAGAGTGGTGGGGGTGCCACCATTGGACACATGACTTGACAGCAGTTTTTCATCAATATTTTAGCCTTTCGTAAGCCAATCATCTAACTGCAAGGCAGCAGCTGTTTGATTTTTCTTCAGTGTTATTTCCGCTAGAACGGTTGACTTCACCATGTTTAAGAGCCTTTCCTGCCCTATATCTGAGACCTAATATGAAATCTATAGGGGTATCGTTATGGACTATTCTCCGTATGGTCAGAGCACTTCGGCATGTCTCGTTTGGGTGACACTGTCAGGAGCTTCAGCTCCCGCCAGCATAGCTCTCAGGGTATAACGGAACGCGCAAACCTTCTCACCATCGTTAGGTGGCAGTCCTCGAGCTCCAATTGACGGATGATGGGACGAAATTAAAAATGTTCAGCAGTGCACTAACTCAAATCAGCAATCAGCTGCACGGAAGCTAAAGCGAAATGGGTGAACGGAAAATTGCAGAAGTTGACAGATTCAGCATATACCAGAGACCAAATAACTTTCGACGAGTTTATGAAATAATGATTCCACATCGGTACTTCAATGCTGCTTTAATACACACATCAAAAAAGGTTTTGCATCACACCGGTTCCAAGAACTCCTGAAGACAGACGTTGACTGTTGATATTGTATCACAGACACAGTCCCTTTGACTGCACAGAGATGTCACTAAACCCGCCCAAAGATGTAAACAACCTTGCAAGAGCAGAGCCTATTAGACGGAGGGGGTCTGACAACCGATCAGTTTCAGTCATTCCACCAGGAAGGAGGTACACGGCTCTTGTTGTCTGTGGTTCAGCCATGCCTAGACGGTCGATACCACGGTTCGATCGCGTCCGCATGTTACTTTGTGCCAGGTAGGGTTCTCGGAAGTGTCCAGGCTTCTTGGAGTGAACCAAAGCGCTGTTGTTCGGACATAGAGGAGATACAGAGAGACAGGAATTGTCGATGAGTTGCCTCGCTTAGGCCGCCCAAGGGCTACTACTGCAGTGGATGACCGCTACCTACGGAGTATGGGTCGTAGGAATCCTGACATCAACGCCACCATTTTGAATAATGCTTTTCGTGCAGCCACAGGATGTCGTGTTATGAGTCAAGCTGTGCGCAATAGGCTGCATGGTACGCAAGGCGAGGTCCATCTTTGCAACCACGGCACAATGCAGCGCGGTACAGATGGACCGCTCAGGACTGGCATCACGTACTCTTCAACGATGAGTGTCGCGCATGCCTTCAGCCACACAGTCGTTGGAGACGTGTTTGGAGGCAACTAGGTCAGGCTGAATGCCTTAGACACACTGTCCAGCGAGTGCACCAAGGTGGAGGTTCCCTGCTGTTTTGAGGTGGCATTATGTGGGGCCGACGTGCGTTGCTGGTGGTCATGGAAGGTGCCGTAACGGCTGTACGATATGTGGATGCCATCCTCCGACCGATAGTGCAACCGTATCGTCAGCACATTGGTGAGGCATTCATCTTCATGGACGGCAATTCGGGCCCTCATCGTGGACACCTTGTGAATGACTTCCTTCAGGATAACGATGTCGCTCGACTAGAGTGGCCAGCATGTTCCCCAGACATGAACCCTATTAAACATGCCTGGGATAGGTTGAAAGGGACGACGTGACCCACCAGCCACTCTGAGGGATCTACGTCGAATCGTCGTTGAGAAGGGGGACATTCTGGACCAACAGTGCCTTGATGAACTAGTGGATAGTATGCCACGACGAATACAGGCATGCGTCAATGCAAGAGGACATGCTACTGGGTATTAGAGGTACAGGTATGTACAGCAATGTGGACCACCACCTCTGAAGGTCTCGCTTTATGGTGGTACATCACCCAATGTGTGGTTTTCAGGAGCAATAAAAAGGGCGGAAATGATGATTATGTTGATCTCTCTTCCAATTTCTGTGCGTGTTCCGGAACTCTCGGAACCGAGGTGATGCAAAACTTTTTTGATGTGTGTTTTGTGCTGTCAAGTGTGACATTTCTCGTGAGCCATTCCCATTTTCAAGATCCTTTGGCTGACCATGAAGACGTACAGGAGTTGTACAGGAATATGGAAACCCAGAAAGAATTGCATACTTGAACATAAATGTAGATTCTAGCCAAGCCTGCAAGTGGCGCTGTTGTATTTGACCACAAACGACACTTGTGCCTTAAATAGACTGCGTCAGTCTTGGTGAGAGCAGCCTTTTGTGTAGTTCTGACTGTTTGCGGGAGCCATGTGACTTCAAATGTGGGCAAATTATTGGTTCTCATGTGGTGGGTGCTTCCGTAACAAAAGTAGCCGAAGTCTTTAGTGTTTCAAGAGGCACTGCATCGAAGATTTATAAAAATTGAGTGAAATCGGAGAAATATCATCCGTTAAGTCACAACGCGGGTGGAAGTGTGTGTTGTGTGATCGAGTCGGAGACATACGGTCATTGAGTAGGACTGTAACGAGAGATAAGAGAGCTGCAAAATTCACTACAGAAAAGAGAGAGCGGCCTGAGCTGGCGAGGCGAGCGCATCGCTGGTGTTGCGCGCTTCGCTTACTCGGCCGTTGAGAGCTCGTGAAGAGGTTTTCTGTGCTGTGGGCGCTGCGGAGAGCAAATTGTCGTGCGTTGTTTTGACAACGCGTGCAAATTGTCGTGTTCCGCGCCTCGCAGCATGGGAAAGAAGGGTGCGCAGAGGAAACCTGCCGCTACGAAGGGTCCTTCGGTTGTGCGACTCTCTGAGTCTGCCGACCGTGCAAGGAACTCCTGTGAAGACGAGTCGCGGCCTGTCCCCCCTTTGTACGTCAAGTGCAAAGGCGGGTGGACAGCGCTGTTCGACACCATGACGAAATGCGCTCGGAACGAGGTGGTCTACGAGTCTGTCGATACAGACTCGCTGATCTGCGTTCGAGCCGCAAACGTGGCCGACCACAGGGCGATCAAGGTCGCAGTGGCCGACCACATCGTCGACGCGCCGCCGGCGCGTGAGAAGGCACCTTCCGTAGGAAGGATGAAGACGACTAAGGCACTCCTCAGGGGGTTGCCTTGGTGCTGTGACGAGGCAGCGGTCCGGGAAGGGCTGCTGCGAGCCGGGTTTGGTAGTGCAGCCGCAAGGTTGCACAACCGGACCAACAGGAAGAGGGCGCCGCTCTATGCCGTGACCGTGCAAACGGTCGACGGCGGGAGCGACATCTTCGACTTGCGGAAGTTGCTGGGCTTCCCGGTTACGACGGAGGCTCTCCCGTCCGCCATGGATCCTCAGCCCCAGTGCTTCAGGTGCCAGGGCGAGGGCCATGTTGCGAAGTACTGCCGCAACGCGGCGCGGTGCGTCAAGTGCTCAGGTGGGCACGACAGCCGCGCCTGCGACCGCGGCAGCAACGCTCTGCCGACTTGTGTCCGGTGTGGCGGCCCGCACGTCGCCAGCTGGCGCGGTTGCGCGGCTTTCTCTAGCCGCAGCCGTGCCGGGGGCGGCGAAGCGGCCGCGGCCGCACCGACGCAGCAGCAGAAGAGAAGACGACGTCGGAAACGGCGTAGGGCGGAGAACAGCCCGGTGCAGCTGAGGGACGGCGCAGCAGCAGATCCACCTGCCAGGGGCGGGGACGGCCGCTCGGAAACGGGCCGCCAGGACGCAGCTCGCCCTCCCGCGAAGAGATATGACCTCGAGCTCGGCATCGCCGTGAAGGAGGCCACAGCAGCCCTCAAAGCCGTAATGGCGGCGGAGAGGGCTGCCTTCGCAGCCGCCGTGGCTGCAGAGAAGGAAGAGGCCTTGAGGCAACTGCGAGCAGTCTTCGCCCAAGGCCTCAGTGCAGTCGTACCTGCGAACACTCCTGCGACCTCGCAGAAGGACGTTCGCGCGCCTGTCCCAGCGGTTGCCCCAGCAGCACCGCAGGTGAAAGGTGCAAAGAAGAAAACCGCCAGGGCAGTCTTCATCGCGCAAGCGTCGCCGCGCTGCCGCGCCGAACTTTTGTGTTACAGGGAGTAAGCCACTGCGGCCGGCCCAGGAGACAACGAGGGAGCCCAGCCGCGGCACCGGACTGACCCAGAGAACGACCACGCAGTACATAGGTAACGTTGCACGATACCTCACGCTAACCCCCCTCACCTTGCATGCTCTGTCGCAGCTAGCAAACCGCTACTGCTCTTACTTCCCGTCCTACTGTCGCAGAGGTTTTTTTCCCTTGGCGCTGGCCTTGGCACTTTTTTTCCTCTGCTCTTACAACCGCTACCCTTCGATCGCTTTCGACCACTACTATCTCCTGATGGACCATGTTAATGAGTAGCCTTACCCAGACGCATGGATAACATCACAGCCTGCATCCTGTGACGCCTTGATTCAAAACTAACATGCGTACGGAGGTGACAGTAGAACTTTTGTGTTGGTCACCACGTTGGTGCGGGCGTGGAGGGGCCCCATCCTTAGTAGTAAACACTACAGAAAAGAACGACGCACTCGCGAACCCTGTCTACACTCGAAGAGAGCTCCATAAGCTGAGAATTACAGGGTGAGCTTGAAATCCTTCATCATTGATACAAATAATGGTAACAGGAAAAGCGTGGTGCCGAAGCCGTATACGTGTACATTGGAAGAACGTCCTTTGGTTGGATGAGTCCCGTTTCACACTATTTCAAACCCTAGGATGCAGACTGCTTGCTACGACGAGTGAAACGTGGCGGGGTTCCATGATGATTTGGGCAGCCATATCATGGTACGAGGGTAAGTCAAATGAAAACCTTAAATTTGTAATAACAAATTGAAATTTCGTGCCATTATCCTGTAAGTTGGTAAGCGTGCTACAAACAGCGTGCAGAATGGCCTGTAGGTGGCAGAATAGTGCAGATGTTCACATACCGTCGCAGTAACAGTATAAAGATGGCCGCCCCACTTGCGACTTGCACCAGGGAAGAACAGCGTTCTGTTTTTCGGTTTTTGCGTAGTGAAGGTGTGAAACCTATTGAAATTCATCGACGAATGAAGGTTCAGTATAGTGATGCATGTTTGTCACAGCAGCAAGTCTACGAATGGAGTAACAAGTTCACAAAATGTGTGACTTCAGTTTAAGATGCTCCTCGTCCAGGTCAGGCACAACGAGTTGTGACTCCACAGAACATTGCAGCAGTTGAAACCATAGTGAAGGAATACCGCCGTGTCACACTGAATGACATTGCAGCATGTTTACAGATTAGTCATGGGTCAGCACCACACATTGTGCTTGATGTGCTCCAGTTTCACAAAGTGTCTGCAAGATGGGTGCCACGGCAGCTGACTCCTGAAATGAGAGAACGAAATGTTGATGCTTGAGAAGAACTTCTTCGGCGATTGCAAGAATCTTTACTGGGGACGAAACCTGGGTTCACTTCCACCAACTGGAAATGAAGAGAGCGAACAAGGAATGGCGCCATTCCGCATCACCAAAAGCAAAGAAATTTCGAACAGAACCATCAGCAGGGGAGGTTATGCTGACTCTCTTTTGGGACGAAAAAGGCGTCATTTTGGAGCATTACATGCCTAGAGGGACCACTGTCACCAGTGCATCATACACAGATCTCCTAAAAAATCATCTGCGGCCTGCAATGAAATCAAAGCGACGAAGATTGCTGTCAGGAGGTGTCCTTTTGCCACATGACAATGCAAGGCCCCACACTGCCCATACAGCAGTTGCAACGATCACAGACCTGCATTTTGAGTGTCTTCCTCATCCACCATACTCACCACACTTTGCCTCAAGTGATTTCCATATGTTTGGACCACTCAAAGACGCAATGGGAGGAAAGAAGTTCCGTTCTGATGAAAAGGTACGCCACGCGGTGCATGAGCGGTTGCGTGGACTACCAAAAGAATGTATTCTAAAGGAATTTATACACTTTGTAAGCGCTGGAGGACTTGCATTGAGCTTGGGGGAGATTACGTTGAAAAGTGATACAGCTTTGTACCACTTCTGCACAATAAATAATATTTTAAAAAATATTTAAGGATTTCATTTGACTCGACCTCGTATTTCATGGGCCCCAGTCTGCAATGACGCGTTACTGCCTAGGATTATGACCATTTCGGCTGGTCAGATCCAACGCCAAGTATATTAGTTCTCGAATGATGACGCTGCGATCCAAGGTGACAGGCACCCTGTTCGCACAGCTCGCATCGTCTAGGTCTGGTTTTGTGAGCAGGAGAATGAATTGACGCAATTTGCCTGGCCACCACAGCCTCCAGAACTCCATGCTATTGAGCCACTGTGGTCTGCTTTGGTTAGAAGTACGCGCGATCGCTACCCACCGAAATGATCGTTAGCTGTACTTTTCTCAATGTTACAGGAAGAATGGTATAGGATTCAATTGAAAGCCGTACAGGACCAGTATTTACCCATTCCGAGTCGACTGGAATACGTTTATGGTGCCAACGGCTTGCGCCGTATTAGGAATGGTAATGTGTTTCCTTATAATGGGTGTCCACCCCCTGTATTTAGCGTGACGTCGCTGCCGATTCCCTACTGTATATTCTCAATATAATACCAATCTTGACACAAATGTGCCATAAGTTTCTTTTAATTTACGTCTATGGTCACAAACTTTTTGTTAACAGATTACCGGTTTCGGTCTTTAATGACCATCATCAGATCTGCAGAAAAAAATGGGAAAAACATAAATACACTCGCAAACTGTATACAGCTTAAGAACAATACACAGACCCTAATGAAAAGTAGTACTGACAAAATTTATATTTGCGCTCTTTAAATATGAAGAGGCATACCTGTTTCATAAAAACCAAGTCCTAATGTACTGCAGCCACAGTGGCATCGTCAAATGTTAAATGCGGAATCAGCACCAGCATCGTCCGCCCCCGCCAGCTGAGTGGTCAGCGCGACAGACTGTCAATCCTATGGGCCCGGGTTCGATTCCCGGCTGGGTCGGAGATTTTCTCCGCTCAGGTTCTGGGTGTTGTGAGCATCGTCAAATACATATAAATAACATCGCATGCACGAGTCATGTTGTCAGTGGTACTACTGTTTAAAACAAGCTGCCGAACAGTAGCCACAAGATGTTTGTGTTGTAAGTTCACCAGATGTCGCTAGTGTCGGCATACAATAGTTTTCAATAATTAATTGAAACAGCGAAAATAAAGGGGTATACAAAGGTAGAAGTCTGTAATAAGCTTATAACGTATAAAAGGCATTACAGTAATAAAAAGCAATAAAAAGAAGAACACGACAAAAGTAATATTGTTAAAAAGAGGAAGAGTTAAAAAACAGTGGTTGACATGTGCTCTAGTGCCAATATTCTAGATATTGACATAAATATTAAACACCGTTGATAGTGTACAGGGTAATATTAAACAACCATAAAACAAATCGCTAAAGGAGCCACAAATGAAAGAAAACATAGTGCTGCACATAATCAGCGCCCTCTGTTAGCGCTAACCCCAGAATTCAGCACAGGTTGGAGAAACGTGACCGGCAGAGGGCCCCTCTTACCCTGCGGTACTCCGTTGCAAGAAAAGAATGATAAAATTCCATAACAGTGGATGATCTACATTATCTGATTGATGTAGTCTATGAAATGAATAGAGAGGGAACAAGAACATACTAGAGTAAATATGTGATGCACTCAATACTAGGTGAACTTATCAACACACTATACATAACAAAGGCGTGCAGTGTTCAGAGTTAAACATTGTCAAATAAAGCAAAGTAGGCGTCTTGTGTCTAATGAACAAATGTAAATTTTGCCAGTACTACTTTTCGTTATGGTGTATGTATTGTTCTTAATCTGTATACAGTTTACGAGTGTGTTTATTTTTATTCACATTTTTGCTGTAGATCTGAAGACCGAAACCGGTAAACTGTTAACAAAAAGTTTGTGACCATACACGTAAATTAAAGGAAACTTACGCCATATTTGTGTCACTGTTTTTTCGAGACGATATCGCAGCTTGTGAAACATATAAGGCAATCTCTCACATCCCCGTATACAGCAAAGTGACAAAAGTCTTTTCGAGACGATATCGCAGCTTGTGAAACATATAAGGCAATCTCTCACATCCCCGTATACAGCAAAGTGACAAAAGTCACGGGATATCGATATGCAGATATAAGGATGGCGGTAGTACCACTACACAAGATACAAAAGGGCAGTACATTACGGCCTCGCGACAGGAATTAACACACTTTGTATGCGGAATGGTAGTTGAAGCTACAGGCATCGGACATTCCGTCTCGGAGGTCGTTAGGGAATTCAATATTCCGCGATCCACAGTACCAAGAGTGTGCCGGGAATACCACATTTAAGGAATTACCTCTCACCACGGACAACGCTGTGGCCGACGGCCTTCACTTAACGACCATTTTCAGTCACTCATGGACATCATGTGCCCAAACAACGATTTGATGTCACCAAGCCAAAAATGTTCGTGATTGGTTTGAGGAACATTCTGGACAGTTGGAGCGAATGATTGGGCCACCCAGATCACCCGACATGAATCCCATCGAACATTTATGATACATAATCAAGAGAACTGTCTGTGCATGAAATCATGTACCGGTAACACTTTCGCAGTTAGGGACGGCTATAGAGGGAGCTTGGCGCGTTATTTCTGCAGGGGACTTCCAAGGACTCGTTGAGTCCATGCCAAGTCGAATATCTGCACTGTGCCGGGAAAAAGGAGTTCCGACACTATATTGGCAGGTATCCCATGACTGTTGTCATCTCAGTGTTGTGTGCGCCAGTTAGGGTAAATTCATTTGTACCGTTAGTATTCCTACCTCAAAGCATTTATGCAAAGATAGCTACCGAATTCATCCACTAAAGTGAAAACTGTCGGTTCGCTACATGGTGAGCTGCCTCTGACGCTGTATTTTTAACGAAAAGGTACCATCATATCTATAATAATAATAATAATAATAATAATAATAAAAGTTATTATATAACAAATAACAATAATGTACCTTTTCGTCAGTCGGGTGCTGGAGATGATGATCATGTTATTCGCTTACCTTTCGGGAGATGTGTCAGTGACCGGGTAGCCAAGATGCTATGAAAAATTAAGCCTACATACAAGAGCGGTTACAATTATCAAGGCCTACTAAGGATTCAGTAGATAGCCTCCAAGCTGTAGGCCTTTAGGAACATGAATGTGAATGCGGTAAAGGTTATGTTGGTGAAACCAGAACACCAGTCAGCACCAGCGTGTCGGGGAATGAGAGCTGTGTACGACTGTGACAACAGTGCAAATCAGCAATAATGGAACACCTTCAGAACTGTCGATCTATCAATTTTCAAGTCTCTGTCTCTCGTGTATTTCTTGGCAGCCATACATGAAGCTGCGGAAAATAAGTGAGACTATTGAAGTAATAAATCCTCCCCTCCCCCCCCCCCCCTCCCCCCCAAACAGCATGAAGAGGGAGGCTGGTTACATGTTATTATTGATGACATGGTAGCCAGCAATTCCAGTTCAACGGGCTGCGTGCATTCACCATGCAGTAGCTCCACGATATTCACGGTCAGCATTATAAACAAGCGACCACAAGAGAACTACCTGGGAGTATTGACGTGTTGCTGCAGGAAAACGCTGGTCTCGGGTATAAGGTGCCGGTTCGCTGTTACGTACCAGGCAATAACCTAACGCGCAGCAGACCCTCCACAGCTTCTTGTCTTCTAGCGGTACAGTGACATAGCGGAATGTGACATCGGTATACATAGGGAAGATAATCCCCATAACCTAGTTCTTTAATGACTCAGGAGATAACCACTGCAAAGACGTTTGAAACGTCGGTTATGTAGTTATTTTAGCGTTGCATAACGACTCAGCGTGACGTCCAAACGCATTTTATTCATATTGACACTAAACGTGGAAGCTTATGAACTTAAATTACTTTTTAAAGTTTCGTACCTCAATTGGAAAAAATCTGAACCCTTATAGAATCGCTTTGTTGCCCGTTCGGCTGTCTGTGTGTCTGTCCGACTTTTAAAAGCCTTTTTTCTTTGGAACAGTAGGCGGATTAAGTTGACATTTATGTCACATACTAAAGCCCACGCTCCCTTGGCGGTCTATAAAATTGAAGACTCTAAGTCAAAGCAATCAAAAGATACGGCGTTGTCACATAACGTGATACTCCCAAACTCAATTATGAAAACCTGTAGGGTACTTCCCCTTGACCTATAATAATGAAACTTGGCAAGAAGCAAAGTTTCACAATACAACCACAGGAAAAATCGGAAAACTGTTAATTTTTAGATATATTAAACGAAAAACATGTTTATTTTTGCATGTGTTATCCGACGACAAACTTGATATTAAAAAAAAAAAATATGTCAGCAGTTCTGCAATCACTCTGACTGCGCCGCAATGCTAAAGTCAAACATCTGGCAATAAAGTCATTTAGACTTTATTGCTCGCATGGCGCATTTCGGAATTTACCCGTCATCAGATATACAGGAGCAATTGCAGCACGCAGATATGGTGTTTCAAGTTGATTTGACAGAAATATTTGCAGACAAGCAATGAAGTCATTGATTGCTTGATGTTTGACTTTTACCATCGCGAGCCAGTCAAACCTAATGAAGAACTAATGATTAATGGTCTCCTGCCTCCTGCGTGACTTTATGTCACATTTATATTATTGAAATAAAATCTTGTAATCCATGGTGCTGGTATTTTGTCAATATCAATATCGATAATAGGCAAAAATGGTCGACATTGTTCTTGATACCAGTGTTTGGAAGTTGCAAGATCATAGATGTTTCATTACGTTATTAGAAGTCTACCTACTTTCATGTGCTTGAAGATTCATTTAGAAGACGTAATTATCTAAGGAATATATCTATTTATATGAATCTAGTACCGATTCCCCCAAACTCTCTCTTGTTTATTTGTAACGCTGTTGGTTCTTATCGTTCTTAAGTGTTAAATTATGTATCTGGAATTACCACACCCGCCAACAGCAACCGTATTCCGATGCCTTAGCTATTACAGACCCACAGACTTAACTGTACTGCGACGGGCAGACTTCCGTTACGGACAGAGTGATATTACACAGTCACAGGCCTACAATTCGACAAATCAACAAAACTGGTGCCAACTGTCGGCTTGGACAGCGTAACGTGACATTGCGTATGTGGCGATCTCATCTACTTCTAACCGGTTGTCAATATATCTATACAACGAAAGTAGGAAATGAGATTTCTGACAGTAAAACTATGGAAATCCCCTAACGTTCACAAACATTCGAATACATCTCCGTGTATGAGTTTACTCATATTAATGTGACCACCTGTGAGAAGCCTGAATAACCACCTTTTGCAGCCGTACCGCTGTGAAACTTGCTGGAAGTGAATGAATGAGGTTCTGAAAGTTAGCGAAAGAGATCTGGAGCCATACCGAATCCCAGTGCCGTAACCAGCTGCGCTAGGTTTCTCAGTTGAGCAGCTATGGGGCATCCATGGCGATTGATGTGTTCCCACAGATTCTCGATTAGGTTTAAATTCGGAGAGTTTGGTGGCCAAAGGAGTACGATAAATTCATCCTGGCGCTCTTCGAACCCGCGCACTTACAGTACGAGCCGTGTGATATGTTGCATTGTCCTGCTGGTTGATGCTCCGTGTCGAGGGGAAACATACTGCATGCTGGTATGGACGTGGTCCCCAGACATAGATGCCTGCCCACTTGTGTTAACCTGTTGTGGCTTCCAGGATGACGATATACCTAGGGAATGTCTTCCAGCCTGGAAACATCGAGTGATTGTCGCAGAGGGTTTGCTTTCAGACGTTTCACTCCGAACATCCCATCTTTTTTTTATGAAGTGGAGCCCCTCCACGCCCACACCGGCATAACGGCCAACTCAAAAGGTCTACTGCTATATCTGCAAAAGGGTTAGTTTTCACTAAAGTGAGGTGTCGCAGGATGTGGGTACTGCGACGTTTGCATACGTCTGGTTAAGGTTAACCATTAATACTCGCTCATCTAGTGATAGATTGGGTCGAAAGTCGAACGACGGGTAGCGGTTTACAGGGCAGAAGGGGAAAAAAGTGCCAAGGCTAAGGGAAAAAAACCTCTGCGTTAGTTAGTTAGGTCGGGTAGTAAGAGCAGTAGCGGATGTCTTGCTGCCTGCGATAGGTCATGCAAGGGTAGGCTTTGTTAGTAGTGGGTATCATGATGCTGTAATATACAGAGAAGTTGCAGCATTAGAAAATTGTAGCGAAATGCAGGAAGATCTGCAGCGGATAGGCACTTGGTGCAGGGAGTGGCAACTGACCCTTAACATAGACAAATGTAATGTATTGCGAATACATAGAAAGAAGGATCCTTTATTGTATGATTATATGATAGCGGAACAAACACTGGTAGCAGCTACTTCTGTACAATATCTGGGAGTATGCGTGCGGAACGATTTGAAGTGGAATGATCATATAAAATTAATTGTTGGTAAGGCGGGTACCAGGTTGAGATTCATTGGGAAAGTGCTTAGAAAATGTAGTCCATCAACAAAGGAGGTGGCTTACAAAACACTCGTTCGACCTATACTTGAGTATTGCTCATCAGTGTGGGATCCGTACCAGATCGGTCTGACGGAGGAGATAGAGAAGATCCAAAGAAGAGCGGCGCGTTTCGTCACAGGGTTATTTGGTAACCGTGATAGCGTTACGGAGATGTTTAATAAACTCAAGTGGCAGACCCTGCAAGAGAGGCGCTCTGCATCGCGGTGTAGCTTGCTCGCCAGGCTTCGAGAGGGTGCGTTTCTGGATGAGGTATCGAATATATTGCTTCCCCCTACTTATACCTCCCGAGGAGATCACGAATGTAAAATTAGAGAGGTTAGAGCGCGCACGGAGGCTTTCAGACAGTCGTTCCCGCGAACCATACGCGACTGGAACAGGAAAGGGAGGTAATGACAGTGGCACGTAAAGTGCCCTCCGCCACACACCGTTGGGTGGCTTGCGGAGTATAAATGTAGATGTAGATGTAGATCATGCAACTCGATACCTTTGACGTTGTACGGTGCTGTTGCTCGGTGGCCGCCGCTTGGTGCCGGTGTTGATTTCTCTGTCAGCGTCAGCATACCTGTAACAGTTACGTCCATCATCGTTTTGTGTCCGATAGGTCATATAACAGATGCACAGTGTAGGGTGCTGCTGGCGATTTTTTTGAGCGTCAGTGTGCGAGCTCATCGGTTTCCTTGCTGTAGCAAGGCTTTATTAGCAGCTCGCATATCCAGTCAACAATGCTAATATGCAGGGGCTCGCCGACGTTTGTCGCTTGTTGGTGTATGTTAGCTTGCCATACGTGGTTATGCCCTAGCTAGTATTGTTTTTGAACGCTTATGGTTTCAAATGGCTCTGAACACTATTGGACTTAACTTCTGAGGTTATCAGTCCCCTAGAACTTAGAACTACTTAAAGCTAACTAGCCTAAGGGCATCACACACATCCATGCCGAAGCAGGATTCGAACCTGCGACCGTAGTGGTCGCGCGGTTCCAGACTGTAGCTCCTAGAACCGTTCGGCCGCTCCGGCCGGCTTTGAACGCTTATGCTCCCACCTATGGCTGTGATCACAGTTTCCCAGAGTAAGGATGAAAGGATTGTTCGAGTTTCTAGAGTTCCTGTATAATCGTGTGACGTGTTTTTTGCATATTTCCTTGAGGGTTTCAAGGTGGTATTCACTGTGAGGATCCACGGTGCCTGTGTAGCGTGTAGCGTTGCTAATGATGCGTAGCACTTTGTTCTGTATGATCTGCAGGCGGCGCTGGCGTGTATGAGCTGCATATCCCCAGACGGAAGCTACGTACGTCATCAGAGGTCTAATCAGTGTCATGAATATGGACCTCGACACCCTCCTATTCAGTGTACTTTCCCTGATGAGCATTGGGTAGTTTGAGGCTCGCGTGCGCTCTGTTGGCAACGTATTCGATGTGGTCCCGCCAGACACCAAGATATCTGATTTTCTCTCGGGAACGTATTGGGCGTGTGTGTAGTGTTATCTGTCTACAGCGTTGATGTTTGCGCACTAGTTTCGGTCTGCGTGTGAACAGAACTGCTTAGCACTTGTTGACGTTGACTTTAATATGCCATCTTTCCAACCAATGCTCGGCAGTTCTGAGTGCCGTCTGTATTCGTGAATTAATGTTCTACGATCTTGCGCAAGGATTGCTGTGTCATCCACGTAGATTGCTAACGTCGTGTTTTGTGTTGCTGAGAAGTCATTAATGTACAGGTTGAACATGGTGGGCCCTAGGATGCTTCCTTGGGGTACTCCAGCTTGGATACCGTGTTGTGTCGATTGTTTGCCCTGGGCGTCAGTGTTGAAACATCTATTGGTGAGATATGAGTGTATCAGACGTACGAGTGCGTCCAGGAAACCAGCTTCGCTTAGTTTGCGTATAAGGCCGTTGTGCCAAAGACGGTCGAAAGCTTTTTCGATGACCAGGAAGACGGCCCCTGTGCCTCTGTTCATGTTGTTGCCGTGTGTTATATGTTCGACTACGCAGAGGAGTTATTGATTTGTTGAGTGGTGATTCCTAAAGCCGAATTTCTCCGGTCTTATGGTGTCATTAGTGATGCAGTGCCTAGTGATGTGTTTTAGTATTACCTTCTCAACAATCTCGCTGACCGAACAAAGCAGGCTCATGCTTCGGCAATTTTGTGGGAGAGAGTGGTTTTTCCCTGGCTTCCTGAACATCAGGACCTTGGCCGCCTTCCAAAAGTCAGGGAAGTGTTGGTGTTTTAGGATGGCATTCGTTATGTCTGCAAGGTATTCTACGCCTCTATCCATGAACTCCTGGAGGACACGGTTTTGAATGTCATCAGGCCCAGATGCTTTCCTAGCGTTGGTATGCTTGATAGCCCATGTAAATTCGTTTGTACTAGTGCGTCTAATTTTGTCGCGCGAGGGCTGGGCTACCAGTCGTGTAACTTCGTGGTCCGTTTCAAGTGTGAATACTGGATCTGAAGGAGCTAGATTCGGCATGAAGGACGCTGCAGGTGTTGTGGCCATAAGCTCTGCCTTCTCTGTCGCAGATTAATCTGGGCCGTCTGGTCCTGGTAGAGTGGGAATGTAATGTTTCTCCCTGGTGAAGTGTCTGGCCAGCTGCCACACGCCAGGACGTGTGGTATCTAGCCCTCCGAGTTTCTGTCCCCACTGTTCGTTTCGGAATGTTTGTATTTTGTCCCTTATCATACCCATTATACCCTGGACTCTGTTCACATGCAGTTTATAGAACGGGCCCCTGGTAAGCTGCCAGTACCTCCTGAGGCAGTTCCTCATTGAAATAAGGCCCAGGATTTCCTGAGGCAGGGCCGTCAAGTGCTGTTTTGGTGTTGTGCATAGCATGGCGTCAGTCACTGCGTCTTTGACGGTAGTAGTAAGAGCCTCCACAGCCTCATCAATTTGTTGCGTGTTGTTAATTTCGTGGGTGTCCAGAATACGACTATCAAGCGTTTCCTTGAACAGTGTCCAATTTGCGCTCTTGTAGTGCAGTATCTTTTGTGGTTCTGTGTCGTGCAGTGTTTCTTCCGTATGTAATATTACATGCATGTGGTCTGAGTCCAGAACGTTTTTAGCCACAAGGTTGAGTGTGCATGTGATGCTCTTGATGAGGGGCTATGTCTATCACGTCTGGCATGTGTCGGGCCTGTGTAGGCATGGACATCTACGTGGGAACGTCTGGCCCAAGTATAATGTACTTTCGGCCTAGTGCATGTTCGTAAAGCATGCCATCTGCCTGATGGAGCATAAAACGTTGTTCATCTGAAAACGCCACTTAGTGGACGTGCAGCTGCGGCATTGGGGTGAAAAAAAAAAGGTTCAAATGGCTCTGAGTGCTACGGGGCTCAACATCTGAGGTCATCAGTCCCCTAGAACTTAGAGCTACTTAAACCTAACTAACCTAAGGACATCACACACATCCATGCCCGAGGCAGGATACGAACCTGCGACCGTAGCGGTCGCGCGGTTCCAGACTGAAGAGCCTAGAACCGCTCGGTCACTCTGGCCGGCACGGTTGGTAGTCTCTTGGTTCATCTGGGAAGTGAGTTGCTCAACAGCTGCACGTCTATTCGGCCTTACACATCTCCAAAGGTGACGTTCACCCCTGTCATCTGTGTTGTGGTGCACTACTGTTATCTCAGTGCTGATTTTGGGTAGCGTCATTTTGACCACTGTAACCGTGACGGAACCCTAATCGTTTACAGACTTGGAAGTTTCGGAAATGCTTCCACCAATAGCTCGACACCTAATGATCATGGCATTTTGAACGTCGAATAAATCTCTCCGTTTCCCCTTTACGACAATGACCTTACTGTCCTCCCCCCCTCCCCCCCCCCCCCACCCCTCATGGCACTCGCTTTATTTATCCTCCACTGCTAGTGCTGCCACCTGCCGTTTGCGGATAGTTATTGCATGTTGATGTCGAACATAGGCGGTGGTCGCATTAATGTGACTGGATCCATGTGTATTCCTCAAGTTACCTTATGGTGCGTGGCGTGAGGTAGTTTCTGTAGTACTGTCATTCCTCTTACCTGTTCCAGTCGTGGTAAGAACGATAGTTGGTAGGCCTCGGGGTGCACCAGAGTCTCTCTCACATTCTGCAATCATTGACTTTTTGTGACGTAGGAGGAAGAAATACACTAGCCGACTTTTCCAGGGAAGTACGCTGTCGGAATTTTAGCAGTAAACCACACCGCGATGCACGCCTCTCTTCAAGTTCTGCCATTGCAGTTGAAAGATCATTTTCGTCTTGCTTTCGCGCGTACTGACTGAACCTGCGACGAAACGTGTATCTGTGCCTTGGATCTTCTCTATTCCCTCTGTCAGTCCTGTTTACTATGGATCCCAGACTGACTAGCAACATTCAAGTATTAGACGAACGATGTTTCTGCAAGCTATCTTCTTCGTGGAGACATCACAATTGCTGAGGGTTCTTCCGATGAATTTGAGTCTGGGATCTGTTTTATCTGCTATTAATTTTATGTGGTAGTCGTTCCATTTGAAATCACTCCGTATGTATATTCCCAGATATTTTTGGCTGTGACTGCTTCCGGTGCTTGATTTGTAGTCGTCATTCTGCCTATGTATGGGTAATATGTTACATTTGTGTATGCTGAGGGCTAACTGCCAATTCCTGCACCAAGAATCGATCTTTTACCTTTCTTCCGGCCTCTCGATACAATTTTCTTTCGTTGCAGCTCATCTCTGTTTAACAGCATCATACGCTAAAAGCCTCATGGAACTTGCGTTGTTATCCACAAAGTCGTTTATATAAAAGGTGGTTGTAATTAAACTTTCGCTACTTGAGATGGCCCTTATGAAAAACAAGTGATTGTACAGCAATGAAACTTTGTAGAAACGTTTGTAATGAATGACATTCGGAAGAGAAACAACGAACAAACCGTAGAAATGAACACATTTTAATTTCCAAGTGAGAGCGTTGAAATCTGGTGCTTATGCAGCTTGGAATGGTCGGTCAATGACTATGTTTGCTCCTGGGAGAGGTCGAAGGCCAAATGCGCCACAAATTGTTGAAGAGGTTACTGTTGCCATGGCTGACGATGGTGGACACAATGCGTGATCTTCAAGCTTTGCACGAGCTGTGTCACGACAGTTGAACATCTATGTCTACTGTTCGAAAAGTGAAGGGGTGAAATAGGGCCAGAAAGATTCACTGTCTCATCATCATCCACCCAAAATAGTTAAAGAAACTTGCAATTTGGAGACGGTGTTGATCTCACACTGTTGGCATTGCTTAAGAAGAGATTGTTCGAAATTCCACTGTAATGATGTAAAATAAGGGATGAAATACTTTTTGAAAATATGTAACTTTTAAGACAAGTTTTGAGCTAGAACTACGAAAATTGGTATTTGGCTTGTCAATTACAAATTAAAATACGTGTTTCAGTATTGTTAGAAATTAAACCACTAAACGGATAAAGTAGAAGTGCAAGTTCTTTTAAAATAAATCATTGTTAAAGAATTACCAAAACATTTTTAAAGCTACGTCTATGAAAACCGGCATTATACTTCTCGGTTAAAAATTTAAAAAAATACTTCTTTCATTGTTTTTGGAAATTCAACCCCGTAAAGGAGTGAAATAGAGGACGAAAAGTTTTATGAAATTATTTCATTATGAAAGCATTTTCAAAGCTAGTTTTATGAAAATTTGTATTTATGTCTGTGTTAGAAGTAAAAAAATGACGTGTTTCACTGTTTTTGGAATATTTCGTTACATTACAAACATTTTAAAGCTCAATCTATGTGTATTTGTGTGTGTGCGTGTATTCCTACAGGAGCAAACTGCTGACGTCATCGGTCCCTAGACTCACACACTACTTAAACTAGCTTACGATAGGGATAATACATACACCCATGCCCGAGGGAGGGTTCGAACCTATGGCGGGGGGGCCGCGCAGTTCGTGACATGGTGCCTCTAACCGCGCGGCTCTAAATCTATGAAAACTGGTATTTGACTTCTCGGATAGATGTAAAGAAGTATGTCGTATGAGATGAAAGTTTCTATGGAAATATCACCATAACAACACGAAGTCATGTTAACAAAACTTCTGACTCCAGCTAGCAGAATCGCATTTCGGTCAGTAGAACATTCGGAAAACACTATTCTTCTGTGAGCTTAATTAGCTGTGAAAAGTCTAGAAGGTGTTGCAGTTTGTAAACAACATAAAGAATCGAATAAAGAAAACCAGAAACATTTGCGAAGCGAAGCGGCCGGCGCTCAACAAGTGCTCCTACAACACTCCATTTGGGAAATCCCGAAGTTCTTTTTACATCTAAAGATTTTTCTCCGTTAAAAACGGCGTACCCTATTCTCTCTCCTAGGATTTTTCAACCTAGTCACACACCTGGTCTGCTATTCCGGACTCTAGTATTTTATTCGTTAGGCGACAGTGCGAAGCTTTATCGAATGTCTTTTGAAAGTCAAGGAACACTATATATACTGGCTACATGTTATTTCTTAGTTCTACTTCATAATGACATCACTACTACGAATCTTGGCGTGTGCAACTTCCATGAAATCAGTGTGAGGGAATGCTCGTACTTATCGGCTCCGACAGCAAGTTTCCTCTGGTACTCAACGACTGTTCTCCATTGCTTCATTCTGGCAGAAAAGAAGCGTGCGAGTATGGCACATTGTGCCTCTGCTTACATACCACAGGATGCGCAGTCTGACGTCGCACGAAGTGCATTCTCGAGACTTGTAGCCACAGAGCACTTTCAGTTTGGGATTAGTATACAATAGTCTTTTCTGTGCTGAAAATTGATTTAATTTACTCAGAATGAAACTTTTGCTTTGCAGCGAAATGTGCGCGGTTTTCAAATTTCGTACACTAAGAGTTGTACAGCCTTTCTGTGTCTTGGGGACAGCAAAGAGAGGCGAACTGCGTCGCAGATCACTGACGTGTGTTGTAATGTCTCGTTGTAGGTTGCCGTCAGGCCTCGGCGCAAAGCAGTAGCATTGAGAGAGTAAATGCAGTGGGAGTCAATTCATACCCCCCTTCTTGTGTTCAGTACGTTTGTTCGAAGTGATCACCATTAAGAGACATATTTTCCACAGATTTTCTTCATATCTGTGATTCATTCTCTTGACACATCCTTACAGGTTCTTCTTCCTCCTTAGGCTTCGCAGAATTAAGCAAATAGGAGGAGAACTACGCTTGTTAAAAATTTTCTTTTCCTTAGACTGAATTTCGTGCAGCTATGGAAACTTCAAGCTTTTCTATGATTTTTTTGTTCCCAAGATATTCTATAGATCGTATATTGTAGCCGACATGTTACTACTGAAATTGGGCTTATACAAATTTGTTACAGGTTATGGATTTCGCACGTATCTCCGCAAAAGTGAATAGAGAAGAATGTATAACAAAGATTATCACTGCCAATCTTTGGTTGAAGCAGCTTTAATCGCCGCAAAATTATTTCAGTGTTCATGTCAGTTTACGTAAAACCATTTCTGCAGAGAAGTTCATTAATAGTCTTCCAACTTCTCCTCTAATACATTTTTAAGTAACTTCAGACACTTCTTTCACTCATAGTATTTAGTAAAAAAATCTTGTGAATCGACCTCATTACATTCTTCAGAAGTAATCTCTCTCACTACACACACACACACACACACACACACACACACACACACACACACATACACATACACACGCGCGCTACACATAACAATACTTTCTGCCGCAACAAAATATAGCACTTTCAGTGTCGCAAACAGCTTAAAAGGCGACCGTACGATCTTCCTCTCACCGATGTGATTCCTATTAACAGGGTGTGTAGGGCAGGACTAAGATTTCACCGTATGTAAACGGGAAGACGCAACTCTCAACTGTTTTCGAGAAAGTCGAATCTGAAAATTTTAGGCTTGCTTATGTTCTTTTTTAAAGTCGCTAAAATTCAAGCATATGTAACGGAGCGAGCTAGGCGCAAAGTTTCATACTGCCCAGGTGTCTGTGTCGTATCTCGCTGCTGATTGTATTTTTGTTTCTCGTTCCGGCGTATAACTTTCAAGATGGAGATGGTCCGCCAACGTGTAATAGTAAAGTAATTCCTGGAAAAATTAATCCCCAGGTGCAGCCTTGTGACGTTTATTTTTTACAGGCACGTGAAGAACCTTATAAAACGGCTACAAAATTGCGCGTACATCATCGAAGAGAATAGAAAGATACCTTCTAGAGAAGACTGCGTAAAGATTTCATCAATCGTACACCTTCATTTGTCTGCACCAATATCTGGTAATATGCTTTGTTATGCGTTGTACCCTGCAAAACCGTGTGATGACCGAAGCCGTCTATCAGCGATAGATACAATGAAAAAACCATGCAAACGGAAAAATTCGGCTTAATTTCCTGTACTGCGTACTGCCAAAATAATTTTTTCCAGTTTTCTACGATCAGTATCACACTGATTCGTGCAGTGCTCCATAGGCTACACATTGTACACATTCTGTCTGTTAATTAACTAAACGAACACTGTTTTTTGCCTTCTTCCACAAATTTTATTATGGTTACTGAAACCTATAATTCCATATGAAATTTGTTTAAAAACGGTCATTGAAGTAATTTAAATTAAGGATCGATACATTAAGGACCTGAGATGTTTATCTTTGACATATCTTCATGTATATCTTTCTTTATCATCTTTGGAATCAATAATGAACTTGAAAACGGGCTTATAACCAGAAATTTAGGTTGTGCAGTAACCATAGTAAAATTTGTGAAAAAAGGTAAGAAACAGGGTTTGTTTAGTTTATTTACGATATTTCACCAGTTTACAATGCTTCACCAAGAACCCACAGTTGATTCAATTAAAATGATTTAGAATGCAAGCGAAGCAACGTCAATTGTGTTTTAGAGACGATTGCTAACCAAGAAGGCAATGTCACAGCAACATGTTTGGTTTAATAAGCAGTGCCTAAATTACGAAATAACACAAAAATACCCTACCATCAGTATGAAAGAGTCCTCAGCTTCCACGAAACATGTGAAGAAGGCAGCGGAAAAACTATAATAAAACAGTGTCTAATTGGTACGGAATTCGTGATAATGTTAGTATGCACCTGAAACTAGTACATATGCACTTACTCACATGCTACATTCATGTTAGTTTATGTGGTTGGACAATACTCTGAGAGAAACAATTTCTGATATCATTTATAATACATTTTTGTGTCAAAAGAAGAAGTCAGAACAGTTATTATCAGCGAATGACAGAACCCTAACCCCAAAAACGCAGATTCAGATTACAGACAGAATTGTGAATTTACACGCATTAACCCTTTCAGAACAAGAAGAGAAGTTATTATCAGACATGATAATATAATCGCAAGTGTTAGACAACTTAAGGATATATCTGGAACTAGCCCTACAGAAAGGTATACGAGTAACGAGTAACGAAAGTGCAATGTGTAGAAAAAAATAAGCAGGCACAGAATGAACAACAACAACAACAACAACAACCAGCACAATATCGGAAGACCAACGTGTTCTTAATCGTGAAGGAACTTAAAACTAGAACTGAATGCAGTAATGTGATTGTGACTAGGGCAGATAAAGGAGGGACTGAAGTGCTGTTAAATAAAACAGATTATACTAGCAAAGTAAAACTTTTTCCCAGTCAGTGGAGCTACAAAGACTATAGAAAGATTCAAGAGCTAGTTGTAATGGTCAGGCTAGGCAGGTAGGAAACAAGCGGTCCAACATCTTTTGCTTATATGCCTATAAGAGGATTCTACAAACGAATCCTAGGACTCGACGGTTGTGTGGCTTACCCAAACTCCACAAACAAGATGTGCCATTCTGCCCGTTGGTAGCTGCAATACAAGCATCCACTACACAAGAGTGACAGGAGGATCAACACCATCTTGAAGAAGAAACAGAACTTCAAACGAAAATGTAGCATTAAGAACAGTTTAAATGCAGTTATTAAGTTAACAGATGTTAAGGTTTCTGCAAATGCAAAATTATTCTCTTTTGATGCGCATAGGTTATTCACAAGTATCCCAGTGAAAGACTGTGTAGATATTGTGTGACAATCATTGTATTCACACAACATTAATCCAGAAGAACGCACGAGCATTGTTTGTACAGTCGAATGTTCTTATCAAAATTATTTCCATTTTCAAGTGAGCTATTATAAGCAAGTAGATGGTCTGGAAATGGGTTCACCTTTATCCCCCTTACCAGTAGAAATGCTCATGGACAAGTGGGAGACTGATTTTCTTAAGAGGGGATCATAAGCAAGAGCTGTGGTGAATTGGTTCAGAACGTTGATGACATTCTTTTTGTGTGTGGAAAGTTTCCTATAGACAACTCCATGAATTTGTGGAAAATAAGACGCAGTGACACACTACTATAATGGCCAGCCTGGAGTTAGGGAACCCAGCATAAATTCCTTGGACATTAACTAAAAGACAGAAGACAGCAACAATCAATTTAAAATTTATTGGAAAGACTCCTTCACTGACACATTCATCCTGGCCTCTTCCCAACGTCCTACAGCCTATAAATGTGCAGAACTGCACCACATGATCTATCGTGTCCTTTCTATCCCCATGTCCCACGAGGGCTTTGACCAGGAACTTAATACAATACAAACAATAGCTACAAATAATGAATTTGACCTCAACATCCTAGACTAAAGTCTAAGTAAAAATATGAAGAAGCATGCCAGGTGTCTAATGTCCCCAGTGAACAACACAGGCAAGCTGGGAAAGAAATAGTACAGTTTTCCATTTATAGGGAAAACGTCAAACACGATACGTAAAATTTTGAAGCCAAAGGGTTTCTCTGTGCTTTTCTGTATCCCTCACACACTAGGTAGTTATTGTTCAATGCTAAAGACAGCTAAACAGCCATCACAAAAAGTGGGATTTATAACATCATATGCCAGGAGTCTCAATATTACTACACTGGACAGACTGGGACGACAGTATGCACCAGGCGTAGACAACATCACAGAAGACGGAGTTTGAAGAAGCTTTATCCGGCCATTGTGCAACATTGTCTTGACAAAAACCATAAATACGTATTAGGTGTAGATGTCCTACACGCAGAGGAAAACGGGGAAAAAGTCAGCCAGTTAGAAATTTTAGAAATTGAAAAAACCGATGTGTGAACCCCACATCCATTATTAAATGAGCTAACCCAATTCAATTATTCATCTCTTTTAGATGATATCTCAACTCCTAGATAGAAGTAAGACCTTGGGCCCCATTCCGTAGATAAAAAGTTCTAGTCTGATGCATAACTTTATTCCTAGATATGTTTAGCCATGTTAGTGTAATTGCCGAATTGTGTAATTCCATATGCAATTTTTTTTAAAATGACCATTGAAATAATTTTACATGAAGCCCGGGATCGATACATTAAGAAATAGAGACTTTATCTTTGCCTTATGGTCATGTTCATCTCTGCTTTATCATCTTTGGAATCAGTAATGTGTTTGAAAATAGGCTTATAACCCGAAGCCTAGGTTGTGCAGTAACCATAATAAAATGTGTGAAACAAGGCAAAAAACAGTGCATGTTTAGTTAATTTACTATGTTCCACCAAGAACCCACAGCTGATTCAATTAAAGTCACCATGTTTGTCTCAAATGTAGATACAATAATATAAATAAAATTATCATAGTCATCTGTATGAAAGTTCTAGTGTATCCTTTTCCTTATGTCCAATCTACTTCCAACTTTTTTCTCCTTTTTACTGAATGAAGATATTATTATGAAAATAATAAATGATTGATTAGAAACTGACACTGAATAATCATAACAAATCCTTTGCTAGAATTATATGGAAGCGAAAAAAAGCACCAGCAGCGCGATTCGATATAAATACTTCGCGCTTACGAAATTATGCGCTTATTGGCTCGGCTGCGGACGCCTTCAATTTTAGCGACCATGCAAAGTGCGAGTATACAGAAACACCTAAAATTTTCAGGCTCAGTTTTCCTGAAAATGGTTGAGAATTGCGTCTTCCTCTTCACATATACTGAAGTACTGCTCGTGCGCTACACACTCTAAGAAGGAAGGAAGGAAGGTCCCGTCGACATCAAGGTCATTAGAGGCGGAACACAAGCTCGGATGATGTCAAGGACGGGGTAGGAAATCGGCCGTGCCCTTTCAAGGGAACCATATCGGCATACGCCTGGAGCGATTTAGGTAAATCACAGAAAACCTAAATCTGGTTGGCCGGACGTGGGTTTGAACCACCGACCTTGTGAAAGCGGATACAGTGTGCTAACCACTGTGCTGTATACAGTCTGGCAGTATAAATTAATTCGATGATGGGAGTAGATGAAAAAGACTTGAGAGTTGGGCAGACAACTGATTTACAATCTCACAAAAATTTAGGTACAAAAATATTCATTTCTATTTTCTCTGATAACGTACAATAAGTAGATACACTATGTGATCAAAAGTATCCGGACTACTCGCTGAAAATGACTTGCAAGTTCGCGATTATGCTGGAATTCAATATGGTGTTGGACCACCCTTAGTCTTGATGACAGCTTCCACTCTCGCAGGCATACGTTCAATTAGGTGACGGAAGGTTTCTTGGGGAATGGCAGCCTATTCTTCACGAAGTGTTTCACTGAGGAGAAGTACCGATGTCGGTCGATGAGGCCTGGCACGAAGTCAGCGTTCCCAAACATCCCAAAGGTGTTCTATAGCATTCCTTTCAGGACTCTCTGCAGGCCAGTCCGTTACAGGAATGTTATTGTCGTGTAACCACTCCGCCACGTGCCGTGCATTATGAACAGGCGCTCGATCGTGTTGAAGGATGCAGTCGCCATCCCCGAATTGCTCTCCAACAGTGGGAAACAAGAAACTGTTTAAAACATCGATGTAAGCCTGTGCTGTGATAGTGCCACGCAAACAATAGGTGTGCCAGCCCCCTCCATGAAAAACACGACCACACCATAGCACCACCGCCTCCGAATTTTACTTTTGGCACTACACACGCTGGCAAATGACGTTCACCGGGCATTCGTCATACCCACACACTACCATCGGATCGCCACATTGTGTACCGCGATTCTTCACTCCACACAATGTTCTTCCATTGTTCAGTCGTCCAATTTTTACGCCCTTTACACCAAGCGAAGTGTCGTTTGACATTTACCGGTGTGATGTGTGGCTTATGAGCAGCCGCTCGACCTTGAAATCCAAGTTTTCTCACCTCCCGCCTAACTGTCATAGTACCTGCAGTGGATCGTGATTAAGTTTGCATTCCTGTGTGATGATGTGGATAGATGTCTGCCTATCACACATTACGACCCTCTTCACCTGTCGGCGCTCTAAGTCATTCAACAGACATGTTCAGCCCGTAAGCTTTTGTGATGTATGTGTCTTTCCACGTTTCCACTTCACTACCACATCGGAAACAGTGGACCTACGGATGTTTAGAAGTGTGGAAATTTCGCGTGCAGACGTATGACACAAGTAACACCCTATCACCCGACCACGTTCAAAGTCCGTGAGTTCCTCAGAGCGCCCCATTCTGCACTCTCACGACGTCTAATGACTATTGAGTCGGCTGATATGGATTACCTGGCAGTAGGTGGCAGCACAGTGCACCTCATACGGAAAATGTATGTTTTTGGGGGTGTCCGGATATTTTTGATCACATAGTGTGTCAACGACGCAGACGCATCCAGTGGCATCTTTTCTGTGGTCAGACAGTCTGCTGGTAGATTTTCAGCGACCTGCGCTAATCAGACTCGTTACAAAGGAAATGCACGACGGTGGTCTTTTCTGTTCCCACTCTTTTACACGCAACAGACCAGATACTCATTTACTAGCCGTAGCCCAGTACGTGGAAGGCATTACTTAAACATAACATAAAATCACAGAGAGTCACTCAGCTCTGCAGGAACGTGCTGCGCTGTCAAGTTTAGCACGCTTCAGGTGTGTGTGTGTGTGTGTATGTGTGTGTGTGTGTGTGTGTGTGTGCGCGCGCGCGGAGGGAGGTCGGAGAGCCGACCGGCGCTGGGAAATGGCTATGACTGTGCCGGACTGCGCAGGCGCAGTCTAGCCGCCGCTTCCTGTAATGGCCGTATCGGCGCCTCCAAAATACGGGTTCGTTGCTCCCGCCACAGCAACGGGCGCAGATAAAAAGGAAGGAGAGGAGCGGTGACTCGAAACGACGAGCGGGGAAGGGGCGTGTGCTTGGCGGACAATGAGCGCGTGTGAACAAGACGGGTACGGCGCCTACTGCACGTGCCGTGACCCGCAGCCCACCTGCCGCCAAATCACAGTGCAGGGGGCGTAACGTGCTAAGTGAGTGCGGTTGGCCAGCGCTAGGTGACAGCCGCCGTGTCGAAGTCACTCACTGGTGCCTCTGCTGCATCGCGTTTCTTCCCACCTCTTCTGATTACGGAAGAAAAGACACCGCACAGCCTCTAACGCTACAAGTATTTGTGTCGCCCACGATCGCGTGTAAATCTTCTCGTGCAGAACGTCGGTCACCTTCAGCAGCATTTATGACCAGGTATGAGCTATTAACAGTTTACTACATGAATAACTGATCGTACTGTGACGGGGATGGAAGGCCTTAGTCCATAACACAAAAAGAGTATCTGGAAAAAAAAATAAAAATAAAAATCCAGATTAGTGTGGGTAGGACTCACGCACTGAGGGATCCGTACAAACTTTACTACAAACAACAAAAGAAGTTTTGCAACACCTCGGTTCCGAAAGTTCCGGAACCTGTACAGAAAATTGGAATAGAGATCAACATAAACATCATTTCCACCATTTTTTAAAATTTTTTATTTATTTATTTATTTATTTTTGCTCATGAAAACCACACATTGCATGTTGTACCACCACACAGCGAGACCTTCAGAGGTGGTGGTCCAGATTGCTGTACACACCGGTACCTTTAACACCCAATAGTACGTCCTCGTGCATTCATGCATGCCTGAATTCGTCGTGGCATACTATCCACAAGTTCGTCAAGGCACTGTTGGTCCACATTATCCCACTCCTCAACCGCGATTCAACATAGATCCATCAGAGTGGTTGGTTGGTCACGTCATCACTAAACAGCCCTTTTCAGTCTATGCCAGGCATGTCGAGCGATGTCGTTATCCTGAAGGAAGTCATTCACAAGACGTGCACGATGGGGGCGCGAATTGCCGTCCACGAAAACGAATACCTCGCCAGTATGCTGCCGATATGGTTGCACTATCGGTCAGAGGATGGCGTTCACGTATCGTACAGCCGTTACGGCGCCTTCCATGACCAGCAGTGGCGTGCGTCGGCCTCACATAATGCCACACCAAAACAGCAGGGAACCTCGACATTGCTGCACTCCATGGACAGTGTGACTAAGGCGTTCAAATGGTTCAAATGGCTCTGAGCACTATGCGACTCAACTGCTGAGGTCATCAGTCGCCTAGAACTTAGAACTAATTAAACCTAACTAACCTAAGGACAGCACACAACGCCCAGCCATCACGAGGCAGAGAAAATCCCTGACCCCGCCGGGAATCGAACCCGGGAACCCGGGCGTGGGAAGCGAGAACGCTACCGCACGACCACGAGATGCGGGCACTAAGGCGTTCATTCTGACCGGGTTGCCTCCAAACACGTCTTCGAAGAGTTTCTGGGTGAAAGCATATGCGACACTCATCGCTGAAGAGAACGTGATGCCAATCCTGAGCAGTCCATTCGGCATGTTGTTGGGCCCATCTGTATCGGGCTGCATGGTGTCGTGGTTGCAAAGTTGTATCACACTATGGACGTCGGGAGTGAATTTGCGCATCATGCAGCCTACTGCACACAGTTTGAGTCGTAACACGACGTCCTATGGCTGCACGAAAAGCATTATTCAACACGGTGGCGTTGCTGTCGGGGTTCCTCCGTAGGTAGCGGTCATCCACTGCAGCAGTAGCCTTTGGGCGGCCTGGGCATGTCATCGACAGTTCCTGTCCCTCTGTATCTCCTCCCTTTCTGAACAACACCGCTTCGGATCGCTCCGAGACGCCTGGACACTTCCCTTGTTGAGAGCTCTTCCTGCCACAAAGTAAAAAAGCGGACGCGATCGAACTGCGGGATTGACCGTCTAGGCATGGTTGAACTAGACAACACGAGCCGTGTACCTCCTTCTTGGTGAAATGACTGAAACATCAGCTGTCGTACCCCTCCGTCTAATAGGTGCTGCTCATGCACGGTTGTTGACATCTTTGGGTATGTTTAGGGACATCTCTGAACAGTCAAAGGGACTGTGTCTGTGATACAATATCCACAGTCAACGTCTGTCTTCGGGAGTTCTGGGAACCGGGGTAGCCGACCGTGGTGGCCGAGCGGTTCTAGGCGCTTCAGTCCGGAACCGCGTGACTGCTACGGTCGCAGATTCCTGACTCGGGCATGGATGTGTGTGATGTCCTTAGGATAGTTAGGTTTAAGTAGTTCTAAGTTCTAGGGGACTGATTACCTCAGATGTTAAGTCCCATAGTGCTCCGAGTCATTTGAACCATTTTTGGAACCAGGATAATGAAAAACGTTTTTTGATGTATATATTAAGGAAAGGCAGTTCACGTGAGAAGACTCAAATATTGTATACGATACGAATGACGATAGGGAAATGTTGCGGATATGGATAGAGCACAGCGTGTGATTTGTCAAATGTCTGAATGTACAGCGGAGACCACTGTAGTATGTTTACGTCAAACGTTACAGCGGTGGTTCTTCGAGCGAATATAAGAGTAAAGGAAATAAATACCGAGTGGAAAGCCCATACTTACTCTTTTCTTTCTTTCTTTTTCCTCGTTCATCGGAGTTTGATTCAGTCCATTGATTGGTGTTTGATGTAGGTACGTGACATCATTTCTTGATCCCATGTTGGTTAAATCTGGTTGGTGGAACTTGTTTCTCCCACGAGGCTGCTACAGCTGCCTCTGGATGTGGCAGCTCCACGTCACCATAGTTTAAACGTCTCCATTTATAACTACATGTTAGTCAATCATGCCACCATACAATTCTACGAACCTCTGTAGAGAGATATCAACTATACCACAAGCATGACAAATAATTTTTTTGTCTCTGTGGTCTCTGCTTTATAGCAGACGTTTTTGTAACTAATCTTTCGTAAATGATTCATTCACCTAAGCTGTAAGGATCAGCATATACAGTGTGCGGTACCTCTATAATGTTCAATCTTAAAATCGCATAGTTTACTTGGAAAGCCAGTTCGAGAGTGTCTTAGTATTTTTATTTATTACTTACAGTTCGTGCAGATGGCGTCAAGTACATCGTTACAAAACACGAATAGCTTCCTTGACATTTCGTCTGTAGTAGTAAATTCCCACATCCGTGCCATATTTTAGTTATGTAGATCTTATTAATTTTAGATCCTTCATATTCCCTATCTTCGTGTCCCGTTTGGTTGGTTCAAATGGCTCTGAGCACTATGGGCCTCAACTGCTGAGGTCATTAGTCCCCTAGAACTTAGAACTTGTTAAACCTAACTAACCTAAGGACATCACAAACGTGCACGCCCGAGGCAGGATTCGAACCTGCGACCGTAGCGGTCTTGCGGATCCAGACTGCAGCGCCTTTAACCGCATTGCCACTTCGACCGGCCGTGTCCCGTTTGATTAGCCTGGCATTCTACGTGAGACCTACGTACAAGGTGTATGAAAAACTGCCAGAGTAAGGTAAAAACGCATAAATACATGGCCGAAAGTCCTTCATTTATGAGATTTTAATGAGAGGAAATTTTGGAAAGTTCGCATGTAAAAAAAATGGTATCAAATGTCAAAAATGTACTGCGATTACTTCTGTTACTGGTTGTGTGACTAGTGGCTGGAATGAATGGGCGCTGCGTTTGCCTCTTGGGTTTACCATACAGTCGCTCCTCTTTTATGACAATTGCTCTACGTACATTTTGGTATCAGATGCATTGTGTGTGTGTTTGCGTGTGTGTGTGTGTGACCCCACACTGTGCTCTCACCCTCGAACTGGCTTTCCAAGTAAACTGTGCGACTTTAAGATTGAACATTTAAGAGGTACTGCATACTGTATATGCCGAATCCTTACAGCTTAGGTGAATGAATCATTTAGGAATGATTAGTTACAAATCGCACAAACACATTCATCAGAACAACAGACGCGTTTTCAGTCAGTGATTCAACTGTAAGAAGTAAGTTCCAACAGGACGTGACGAAAGGCTCCCACCAGTTTGGTGTTCCGCCAGACACGTTTGTGTGCTCTCGTCAGTTAAAAATAAATATCATAATAAAGTTTTCGAATTTGATACCATTCGGCCGCATGCGTGTCCGTTTCGCTGTTTGTTTAGTTCAAACAGCCTTTCATTTCACTTCACGAGGCTGAGTGAACGTCGTCCTAGACTTATCCATCTCAGATAAACATTAGGTGGCCACCGGGAATCACACTCTGAACTTCCTTAATGGCTGGTTCAAATGGCTCTGAGCACTATGGGACTCAACTGCTGAGGTCATTAGTCCCTTAGAACTAGTTAAACCTAACTAACCTAAGGACATCACAAACATCCATGCCCGAGGCAGGATTCGAACCTGCGACCGTAGCGGTCTTGCGGTTCCAGACTGCAGCGCCTTTAACCGCACGGCCACTGCGGCCGGCGAACTTCCTTAATGTTAGACATCAATGTCAAACATTCAATTTCTACCTGTTCTCCATTGCCATTTCAGTCATGTGGTGCGAAATATTCAAATGTACCAAAAATACTGAATTTTATCAATCCATAAAATGATATGTCAGTTGCATTTACATTGAAATTATTAAACTGTTAATGACAATTCATTCACGTACACATGACAGTGAAAATACGCCATAAAAGATCAAGAATAGAAGTCACCCAATTCGATGTTATTCACCTGACAAGAATTATATGCGCCACATCAAATTCATGGATGTCTCAGTAGTCTACTGGTGTTCACAATTACAGTGCGGTCTTTGTGCTCTGATTTCATGTCTATTATTACGTTATACTATTTCAACATTCTAGAAATAATGTCTTTACGTATTACTGAGATTGTTCGTGTAATCTTTTCCTGTAATTTCACTCCGGTGCTTGTGAAGCGGAACGTGATCTCGACAGGAAAAATATATGATAAAAGTTGGCAGGTGGTAACAGTGTTACTGTCGAAGACTTTCTGTTTTTATTTTTCATTAATACAAATGGCAACCGGGAAAGAGCGTGTGTTCTGTGGTCTACGGGTGTCGTGGCTACCAAAAGGAAGGCGCCAAACCGTCACCAACTGCATCTGGAAAACGCAAACGGATATGGGAGAGACGGGAATGTTATAACCAAGTCTGCTTAAAGGCAGTTTGCCACTGACCAGCACTGTACATTGTGGTGGAGAAAATACTATAAATTAATTACAGAAGACGAAACCCTGTTATACAAATTTCTGATTAGTGTGGAATAGTATATGCAATACGGAGTCGGCGTAGGCAAGAAGACATTCAAGTAAGAGATTAAAATCGGAACATAGCAGCTACGCCACCATAATAAATAAACAGCCGCTACACTAAACAAAGAAAGAAAGATTGCTATGGCCACCTTCACAGGTATGCGTAGACTCGAGGAATGCCGAGGCACAAACATGCCAGTGTGAACAATGTAGCATAGTGTAACAACAACAGGTTTGGAAGTAGGTACAGTTGTAGTTAGTCGGCAAACCTCAAGTTATACCGAGGGTGCCAGTAACATATCTAGTAACATAATGTGGAAGTTATTCACATGGAACTCGAGTTAATTCCTTTTATTTAATGTTTTTAACTGATTCTCATTTTCAGTTTTCGGTTTTATTTCGACATGAATATTTTAACGTAATTCATTGCTACATACTACATATGAGCCATTGTATGTCAGCATTATTATTGAATATATAAGACCTGTTCAGAGCTTCAATATAACAAGTCAGAAATTCGTGGCAATAAATTGAAATTGAATTGAGTGATACACTTTAATATGGATCTACATGTCTCGATGCTGTACAGTTCTTTTTCCGTACAACAAAGTTTTCAAAATAACTATGTAGCCACAGAGTTGTGTGATTCTTTCGCTGTGAAAGTAAACCACACCCGCAAGAATCGATTCCCCATAGTACTTACTTATCTCACGTTGTTCCTTCTGAGAAAGGCTACATGATTCATTACTGAAGTCCATTTGTATGTTTACGGAAAGATTTTGACAACGTTCATTAGAATATACTCTTTGACACTGTGAAGGTAGAAAGGATAAAATACAGGAGCGAAAGGTTACCTATAAGTTGTACAGAAATCAGACTGCCGCTCAAAAGACATGAGAGAGTGGAAGTAGTAGAGAATGGAGCGAGACGGGGTTGTAGCTTATCCTCCACGTTTCTGTATCTATTCACTGAACAAGCAGTAAAGGAAACTAAGGAGAAATTTAGAAACGGAGTTAAAGCTCAACATCGTAGTACTGTTCAATGGTAGTAAAGGACTAGGAAAATCAACTGAATCGAATGTGAAATGTCTTAAAAATAAATTATAAAATGAAGAATGACAGAAGTACAACGAAGGTAATGTAATTCAGTCCAGTCTAATTAGATAAATTCGGTAATGAGACTCTAAAAGTAACAGAGCGTATAGATATTTAGGGAAGAAAATAATTTTCGATATCAGAAATAATAATGACATTAAACGCAGAGTTGTAACTGAAAAAAAATTATTACTTGAAGAGAAAAATATGTTAATTTCCAGTATAAATGTCTTAGAGAATGTTTTTGAAAGAACTTGCCTGGAATGTAGCCTAATAAGAAAGTGAAACGTGGATGATAAAGAGTACGGACGAGATGAGAATAGAAGCTTTTGAAACATGGTACTACAGAAGAAAGCTGAAAATTGGTTATGTACATAGAAAAGCTCTAGAAGAGACACTGAATCGAATCAGGGAGAAAAGAGTGTTATTGCGGAACTTGACTGACAAGAGAACGGTTGATAGAACTCACCATGCTGCATCAAAGAATAAATAACTATTATTTCGGTACTGGAGGGAAGCTTGTATGTGCTTGTAGGTTTGGAAAATTTTTGGAAATTTGTGGTAAGTTTCTATGGGACCAAACTGCTGAGGTCATTAATTCCTGGATTTACGCACTACTTAATCTAACTTAAACTAATTTACGCAAAGTGCAACACACACACCCATGCCTGAGGGAGGACTCGAACCTCCAACAGGGGGAGCCGCGCGAATCGTGACAAAGCGCCCTACACCACGCGGCTACTCCGCACGGCGCTTGTGTGTTTATTGGAGGGGTAAAACTGTAGAGGAAGACGAGGGTTGGAATACATTAGCCACTCTCAAATTTTAGTACAGTGGTTGGATAAAAATATCGAAGTACCATGCGAAATGGACGCGTGAACATAAATGCAGCTACTAGCCAAGCATGAGGTTGAGCTATTGTATCTGACCAGGAACAGCACTTGAGTAATATCCTCATTACGTTCCAAGTGTCAGACATGGTAAGAACAGTATTCTGATCATTGCATTATGTCGGACCCAAGTGAATTGCACGTTAGTAAATTTTTGGCGCTCGTATGTTGGGTGCTTCCGTAATCAAGGTAGCTGAAATGGTGGCACCGTATCAATAATAAACATGACAACGTCACCCTCTAAGCCAAAGAGCGAACGAAAGTGTGTTATGTGTGATTCTGACGGACACTGAAGAGGATTGTGGCGGAAAATAGGAGAACAACAGCAGCAAAAGTCACTGCAAAACTACACTCATGCTCATAAATTAGGGATAGTTGCAGAATGTGCTGCTACACAACGTGGCATTACACAAAACTGGAGCTAATAGCATAGGCACATAGGGAACACACATGACACAGATCTGTAAGTCCACGGTATTGGTGACAGGTTGAGAAAACCGACCCGAAACATATGTGCTACAAAATGCCACTGTTTCCTGCGCGTGTACCCCGACATCAATATGGGATATGATTACCATGCACACGTGCACAGTCCGCACAACAAGTTGGCATACTCTGGATCAGGTGGTTGAGCAGCTGCTGGGGTATAGCCTCCCATTCTTGCACCAATCCCTGTCAGAGATCCGAAGTGTCCTAGGGGTTTGAAGACGTGCAGCGATACGTGGACCGAGAGCATCCCAGACGTGCTCGATGGGGTTTAGGTCTGGAGAACAGGCAGGCCACTCCATTCGCCTGATTCTTTTGTTTCAAGGTACTCCTCCACGATGGCCGTGCGTTATCATCCATCAGGAGGAAGGTGGGACCCAAGGCACCCCTGAAAAGGCAGACACGTGCAAAATGACGTCCTGATACGCCTGACCTGTTACAGTTCCTCTGTCAGAGACATGGTGAGGTGTACGTACACCAATCATAATCCCACCCTACACCATCAAACCACGACCTCCATACAGGCCCCTTTCAAGGATATTAAGGGGTGGGTATCTGGTTCCTGGTTCACGCCAGTTGCGAGAATCACTGTTCAGACTATACCTGGACTCGTCCGTGAAAATAACCTGGGACCAATGTCCCATTGACCATCTACTGTGTTCTTGACAACAGGCTTTACAGTCTCTCCTGTGACCAGGGGTCAGTGGAATGCACCTTGCAGGTCTCCGGGCAAATAAACCGAGTCTGTTCAGTCGTCTGTAGACTGTGTGTCTGGAGACAACTGTTCCAGTGGCTGCGGTAAGGTCCCGAGCAAGGCTACCTGCAGTACCCCATGGCCGTATACGGGCTCTGATGGTGGGATATCGGTCTTCTTGTGGTGTTGTACACTGTGGACGTCCCGTACTGTAGCGCCTGGACACGGTTCCTGTCTGCTGGAATCCTTGCCATAACCTTGAGATCACACTTGTGGCACACGGAGGGCCCGTGCTACGACCTGCTGTGTTTGGCCAGCCTCCAGTCGCCCTAGTATTCTACCCCTCATAACGTCATGAATATGTGTTCTTTGAGCCACTTTCAACACACAATCACCATTAGCACGTCTGAAAACGTCTGCACACGTACTCGCTGCACGTACTCTGACATGCACCAACACACCTCTGCATATGTTGACCGCTGCCAGCGGCATTGTGCGAGGACCGTAGGTCAAATGCACCGCATGGTCATACCGCGACACCGCCCACCAGAGCGTTGTTTCACCATGTATCAGCAGTATCCCTAATTTATGAGCATGAGTGTAGATGTCAAACTCGCGAACCATATCGCCACCAAGAGAACACAAAGGGAGCTCCATAGGCAGGGAATTGCTGATCGAGGTGGAATTCCAAAAACACTCATGAGTGATGCAAATCACCGCAATAGGGAAACGTAATGCCGAAGCCATAAAACGTGTGCTATGAAGCAATGGAAGAAAATCATTTGATCGTAAGAGTCTTGTTTCACACTGTTCACTTTTGGCCAAGTTCTCATCCCAAGAGTGAAACATTGCAGGGGTCGACGATCATTTGGGCAGCCGTATCGTGGTATTTTTTGAGCCCATGTTTACATTACAAGGTCGCATTACAGCCGAGGATTAAGTGACCGTTTTGGCTGATCAGGTATATTTTACTTTGAAAAGTTTGTGCCGCAGTTATATATCTGTCTTCCAAGGTGACAGGGCCACTGTTCACTCATTTCGCATCTTTCAGGACTGGTTCTGCGCACGCGAGGATGAATTGTTGTATGTCCCCTGGCTACCACAATCACCAGATCTCAATATCATTGAGCCTTTGCAGTTTAACTTGGAGTGTGGGGTGCGTGATCGCTACGCACTTCCATCATCGTTACCTGAATTTTCCACTTGTTTTGCTCGAAGAATGGTATACGGCTCCCTTAAAAACCATACAGGACCGGTATTTATCCAGTCGGAGACGACTGGAAACTGTTTTGAACGCCTAAGGGCTCCCTGCACCGTACCATGCATGATAATCTGGTGTGTTTTTGGTGTTTCCATACTTTTATCCACCCCCTGTTGAGTGCAGTAGTTAAGTAGAGGTGAGGAAACTTGCACAGGATAGACTGGGGCAAAAGCCTCATCAAATCAGTCTTCGGGCTGAAGACCCCACAGCAACAGTTATATACGTATATGAGCCGTTTAACCACTGAAAATATTGTAAGGACAGTTAAAGTAAATGACTGTATCTTTACTGTGGCTAGTAGCTGACTTGCAAGCGTACAAATATAATAGGTAGAATATTAAGAGTCCTACAAACTAGAAAGTGGTTATTCGTTGCGTGAAACGTCACTTTCGTATCGTTAACGCTGGTGAGCTATATGAATGTCAGCAGTCATGTGCAGAATTTTTTTTTTTCCTTTATGGAGTCAACGAGCGCATTGTAAAATCTTAGACACAAAATGCTACGTTAGTTGTTACGTTTGAATGCCAGTTCACCCAACTTGCTCTGTAACTTCTGATAGAAGTAAGTCATTTACAAAAAACGATGGGATCGATTGATCCACACGGTGTGCTATGAATTTTTCTCTAATTAAACTGCCGTATGCTGCACCACATTAAAAACGGGAAAGGATGTCTGCCTCTTACACACCGCAGCTTACTCCACCGACGTAAATTTACTACACATTTCATACCCACATGTGCGTTAGGCACTGGAAAGGAGCAAAGGCACGAATTAAAAATTTTAACTGTAAGCAACAAAAATATTACGAGAGTTGAATGAAAAGTAATGCCTCCACCTTCTTTAATTCGGTTTAGATGGGAATATTTTAATAAATCAAACACAGAAATAATCCATAGAATGTGATCTTTAATTACCAGTATTCACTTTCCCACATAATCACCAGCCAATCGGATACATTTCTGCCAACAATGAACAAGTTTTCTGAAGCCGTCACGGAAGAAGTCGACACTCTGTTTCCGCAACCGCAGTCCCACAGTTCTCTCAACGTCTTCATCAGAAGCATAATGATGTCCCCGCAGATCGTATTTCACTATCGAGAACAGATGGAAGTAAGACGGTGCAAAATCTGGACTGTATGGAGGATGCCGTACGGTGGAGAGATTCAGTCTCTGAAGTTGTGCTGTGGTGGAATTGCCATGCTGCAGGAAAACATTTGCCTTTTCCTTTCGGACTCTTGTTAACTGTCGTTCCAGAATTCGCATCGTTGTGATGTAATTTACTGTTGTTCCGCGATCAAGGAAATCAACATGGATAACACCCTCTGCGTCCCAGAACACTGTGGCCATACAGCTGAGGGCTGGGTCTTGAATTTCTTTTTTGGGGCGAGTCTTTGTGTCGATATTCCATAGACCGACGTGTCGTCTCCGGGTCGTAGTGGTGCACCCACTTTTCGTCTGGTGTCACAATTGAATGGGGAAAGGCGTCACCTTCATTCTCGTAACGTGAGAGGAGTTCCTAGCAAATTTCAAGTTTGTGCGCTTTCATTTCAGGAGTCAGCATCCGGGGTACCCATCGTGGACAGATCTTCCGATAGCCAAGCAAAGCAATAATGTGACGCACAAGTTCTTGTGAAATGCCGATTGTGCTTGCAATTTCTCTCCGAGTGATACGACGATCGTCCTGAATCAATCTGTCAACATTTTGCTTGTGAAACTCGGTGGCTGCTGTCACAGGACGTCCAACTCTTTGTTTGTCACGCAGGTCAGATGTTCCCGCCTCAACATCTTTAAACTTACTCGCCCAACGACGCACAGTACTCACATCAACACAATCACCATAAACTCCTTTCATTCTCTGATGAACCTCCTTTGGGGTGACACCTTCTGCTGTCAGGAATTCAATGATTGCACGTTGCTTAAATCGCATTGACTGACAGTCTGCGCAGGGTTCCGTTCTTTACACTTTAACAATACAAGCCTTCAATGCTAAGGCTTCTCGCCATCTGGAGCTGTAGAGAAGAGGCTACGGAACAAGCCAGTACATGCCGCATACCAATGCTGCCAACTGTTGAAGAGTTACGTAGGTGGAGGCATTACTTTTCGGTCAACCCTCGTATTTGTTTAAAAATGTGAAATTATTTTGTTCACAAGGAAGCAAAATTTTTTTCTTTGTATTGGACTTGTCTATATCAACCGCTGTAGAAGATTCTGTCGACTGCTAATAAAGATTTTAAGACCTACATGTTAATGCTGAAAAGATCCTCTCAGCTACACCACTCAGAAATGAACCATCCTATGTTCATATCGCTTCTCAACCAGGTAAATGTCAATTTTTGGAAGTATTTTTGCAGGAGTATATGTGATCCCTAGCTGTGTAACCGTCCTCTCATTTTATCAAGAATTTCACGGCGGGTTAGTTCATCTGCATTTAGTTCGCGACTGACATGTTCCCACACTTCTTGAAATTGAATAGTACTTGCACAGCACCATTTCTTTGAATTCATTCGCTTAATTAACAGTATAGTGAACGTCACGATCTGTATTTCATAATTCCTTATATCAGACAATGTATCAGTAATTAGGAAAACACATGCAACAGGAAAGTCGAGAAAACTGAAGCATCGTGCACGTTGATTTCAAACTCTTGATTTGAGGTATTTGTTTCTTCTTTGCTTATTTCGTCTACGTCTGTCATCCCTAAAATTTCACCAAAAGAAATTTTCAGCTATGGAGCATTGGAAACTCATTTAAATGCCAACGTTTACCAAACAAAGAAGATACAATAAGTTGTACTTTTTAAAGTGAAAGACAAATTCTTTCGGGTGCTAACTGCGTCCAATATTTTGTGTACTTGTGTATCTGTAACTGCCTGTCACCTGGAACTTACAAATGAAACCCGTATTTTTCTACATCTGCTCAGGAAACACACTCGGTGTACAGCACAAACACGCTTCAGCACTTCGTCTAATTTCGAAAGGAATGTCCTCTGGACTAAATAGCTGATTTTTTGTAAGGGTTTTTTTAGAACTTTCTTGTGGTGAACTTACCACGAGTTTTCTCGGGGTTCTGCATTTATTGAGAGTCAAACTTTAAAAAATTTAATTTAAAATTGGAACAAAAATATTTTGTGTGCTAAACCATCTTATTGTGAAACGCTAAAAAACAACTGCAAGACGGACGTTCCGACAGTGTTTCCAGCGATCTTCTTCATGGCAGGTAAACTCATTTGAGTCGCCCTGAAGCGGATCGCTGCATTTTTGAAGAAAAAGGCAGTTTTATAATTGTTTTAGTGTTTCATAATGTCGCAGCATAATTAACTGACGTTAGAGTTCTATGTACGTACATTAAATTATAACGTGCTAGATCTCTGTTAACTTCACGCCGAGACTAACAGCTTAACTGCAGCACACGGTGGACGAGTTCGCAGTCAGCCCAGAGATTTACAGTACAGGTCGCTAATGGGGACACGTAGCGTAAAGTGGAGTGTGACACACTTTGAGGACAGCACCTTCGATCATTTATTCAGCAGTATCTTCACTTCTGTTTCCTATTTCCTACAAGAGGCATTTCACATGTGCATACACTGGCGCACTGGTACCCATCAAGGAAAAATCATAAACGAAAGAAATTTTGTCAAGTATGGCAAGGTGCACGTAACGTGTGAAGGGTAGGATTCGAAATTAATAATACAGAGGAACAGTTGGATACGATTTGTGGTCGAGATCAGAAACTGAAATGTACTAAATCAATGTGTCAATTTGAATCAGCACAAGTTATTTCAGTCAGAAGTGACCCTACCGCAAACAGGCACTCTTAAGTTAGATCAAAATTACGTATCGTATGAGAGTAGATACCAAGTAGGTCTGTGCTGGTTGATCTTTGAGGGGAACCGGCATTGGCTAGCTATTGTAGCAATGCATATTGACATTAATGTGAGACGTATGCTGTTGCTCCACCTTTCTTGATATTCAGGTAAGAAAGCACTTTTATTGGGATCAAAAGTAAAATATGGTCATCGTAATTTAAATGGTTTTAATCAAACATCCACTGCAGTTTAATTTAGTTGTTTAGTTTGTATTTTATTGAACTGGGGGCCTAGAAACGACGGAGAGGCTTCGTCCCCGCCGTAGCCCTCAGTGGTTCACAACCCCACAACAGGCTACAGCAGTCCACTCACCCTACCGCCGCCCCACACCGAACCCAGGGTTCGGCACCAGGCACCAAGTGGAATGTCGTCGTCCCCCCCCCCCCCCCCCCCGTCTCACACCACAGACTTGAGAAACCCCAGCTGTCTGGGTGGTAATTGTCGTGTACACGTACCTGGAGACAGTGTTAGCACAGCAATCGCCGACATAGTGTAACTGAGGCAGAATAAGGGGAACCAGCCCGCATTCACCGAGGCAGATGGAAAACCACCTTAAAAACCATCCACAGACTGGCCGGCACACCGGACCTCGACACTAATCCACCGCGCGGAATCGTGCCGGGGCACGGCACGCCTTCCCGCCAGGAAAGCAGTGCGTTAGACCGCGCGGCTAACCGGGCGGGCTACTGTTTAGTTTACTTGGTACTGTTCTCTTAAACACACGCTAGGTGCTGTTTCTCATATGATGTGATATAATGATACATTTGTCAGCTAGTGAACTGTTGGTGGTTATTTAGAAACTGCCAGAAAGCAACAGCAGAGAAGACAGCATTGACCTAATAGGAATGTGGCTACACAATCGTATGTTTATTTGGCGGAGAATTTCACCCTTTTTCGTGTAACAGCAGGAAACGAAGCTGCATTTCAGAACATAACACAACTGCAGACAGTGACCCAATGAAGGAAACCAAGCCAGAAACTGAAAAGGATATTTTTTAGTAACGTGGACGTATTGATCAATGTATGCAAACATTTGTTCATTTTCTGATCTTACTGTGTAAGTGATCTCTTCTGTTGTTAATATATTACTCGTGATGGACTGTAGAACAATATAATGTGTTTCATACATGTAAAATATTGTCTAGGCTGTAGCTATAATATAATTTGAAAATATTATTCTGTATTTAACGTAACACAGCGGCCTTGTTAGATGTATATTTTATCTACGTTAAATGTTGTAGCTACCGAAATCCTTGTACGTCAATGTTTATTTACGAATATGAATTTCACAAATACATTGGTAGAAAGGTTATCACTTTCGAGAAACAACTCGTTTGTAATTAAACATAAAAAGTAACTCATCAACTGAGAAAAGTTAAGTACTGTAAATAATCAACATTTGTGATTGTTAATGATGCACTACTGGCCATTAAAATTGCTACACCAAGACGAAATTGGACAAATATATTATACTAGAACTGACATGTGATTACATTTTCACGAAATTTGGGTGCATAGACCCTGAGAAATCAGTACCCAGAACAACCACCTCTGGCTGTAATAACGGCCTTGATACGCCTGGGCATTGAGTCAAACAGAGCTTGGATGGCGTGTACAGGCACAGCTGCCCATGCAGCTTCAACACAATACCACAGTTCATCAAGAGTAGTGACTGGCGTATTGTGACGAGCCAGTTGCTCGGCCACCATTGACCAGACGTTTTCAATTGGTGAGAGATCTGAAGAAGGTGCTGGCCAGGGCAGCAGTCGAACATTATTTGTATCCAGAAAGGTCCGTACAGGACCTGCAACATGCTGAAATGTAGGGCTTCCTAGGGATCGAGTGAAGGGTAGAGCCACGGGTCGTAACACATCTGAAATGTTACGTCCACTACTCAAAGTGCCGTCAGTGTGAACAAGAGGTGACCGAGACGTGTAACCAATGGCACCTCATACTATCACGCCGGGTGATGATGAATACACGCTTCCAATGTGCGTTCACCGCGATGTCGCCAAACACGGATGCAACCATCATGATGCTGTAAACAGAACCTGGATTCATCCGAAAAATGACGTTTTTCCATTCGTGCATCCAGGTTCGTCGTTGAGTACACCATCGCAGGCGCACCTGTCTGTGATGCAGCGTCAAGGGTAACCGCAGCCATGCTCTCCGAGCTGATAGTCTATGCTGCTGTAAACGTCGTTGAACTGTTCGTGCAGATGGTGGTTGTCTTGCAAACGTCCCCATCTGTTGACTCAGGGATCGAAACGCGGCAGCACGATCCGTTACAGCGATGCGGATAAGATGCCTGTCATCTCGACTGCTAGTGATACGAGGCCGTTGGGATCCAGCACGGCGTTCCGTATTACCCTCCTGAACCCACCGATTCCATATTCTGCTAACAGTCATTGGATCTCGACCAACGCGAGCAGCAATGTTGCGATACGATAAACCGCAATCGCGATAGGCTACAATCCGGCCTTTATCAAAGTCGGAAACGTGATGGTATGCATTTCTCCTCCTTACACGAGGCATCACAACAACGTTTCACCAGGCAACGCCGGTCAATTGCTGTTTGTGCATGAGAAATTGGTTGGAAACTTTACTGATGTCACCACGTTGTAGGTGTCGCCATCGGCGCCAACCTTGTGTGAATGCTCTGAAAAGCTAATTATTTGCATATCACAGCATCTTCTTCCTGTCGGTTAAATTTCGCGTCTGTAGCACGTCATCTTCGTGGTGTAGCCATTTTAATGGCAAGTAGCGTATTTTGCAAGATCTCTCTGAAGTGCTCTATCACTACAGCTCCTGATCAAACCAGTCTATAAAACTACCCGTTTATCATTTTTGACCGATCTTTAATGCTTAACTTCCCCCTGATTATTTCACATTCGGAATAAGTGATAACCTCGCTAGATATGTCGAATTCTTTCGTGCAATAAATACGACGCGACCACTGGCGACTAGCCCAGGAACCGATGGAATCCCCACCACACTCTATACCCAGCTTGAGGCTCAGTTAGCCTCTTTGTTAACTAGAATTCATCGTAGAGCCATCGAACAAAAATCCGTGTCTTTCCTTTGCATTCCTTGTGTTCTGTCGTGTCAGAGTCGTGTCTTCTTACGAGATAAAGCGAGGCAAACGACCCAATCCAAAAATAATTTACATTACAAAGACGTTATTCGGTGCTACAGCTGTAACCATACTCTATAAATCCTCTGATGAGCGTATCAGAGGTTTCTTTCCACAGTACCTCGCTTAAGAGTTCCTTTCCCTTTCATTCGCGCCGAGCGACGTGGTGCAGTGGTTAGCAGACTGGACTCGCATTCGGGAGAACGACGGTGGAAGTCTCCATCCGGCCATCCAGATTTAGGTTTCACGAGGTTTCCCTGAACCGCTCCAAGCAAATGCCTGGATGGTTCTTTTGAAAAGGGCATGGTCGATTTCTTTTAGTAACCCGAGCTTGTGCTCCATCCTTATCGACCGTGATGTCGACAGAACGTGTTAAATCCTAATCTTCCTTTTCTTCGTTTCATTTGTCGAGAAGAATTTGTGCTTCAGTGCCCATGAGCGTGCCGTAATTAGTCGAATCTTTTTTTTTGGGATCCCTACCGAAGCGGTACGTAGGCGATTGTAATATTCCACAATTTTGCTTACTAATATTTAATAAGTAGGTTTTCACGGCCTATTTTACATCTGTTTCCTGGCATATACGAGTCCTGGTTTTTTCAACTTTTCCCTGACGCTGTCACGTGGATCAGTTACACTAGGGACCTTCTATGCTGTATAAGGTCAATATACCCTGCAAGCCATAGTCAGGATTTATGGACCCTGAGCTGAGGTAACCAACAAAAATAATTTTCACGTGAACTACGCGGTGCAACAATAACCATTCACAGACGGCAGGTGGCAGCACTAGCAGTGAAGGATATATAAAGCGTGTCGGGGGGACGCCAGAAAGAGTGCAATGGTTGTCGTAATGTGGAAACGGAGTGATTTACCTGACGTCTCTCGTTTCACTAAATTCCTTGTTTTTTTAATAACTTTTATTAGTAATTTTGAGTAGTTTCTGTAGTGTGCAACTACTGCAGGATTGCTAGTTCTTCTTCACAACAGATACATAAGTTGAATGTGTACAGGTGATGGCTACAAAACTGATTTTCTTCAAATCCAGCAGGTTTCAGATCCAAAAGCATAATGCTATTAATACCTTACGTTTTGTCGATGATCAAGCTGCTATCGCCTCCTCTGAATATGCGAAAAGCAGTACACCTTCAGCATAACATAGAAACAAAAGAAAAAAGAAAGGAACTGGGGCACCTCGAAACCTAAAACTAAATCTACGATCTTTAAGCGAAAATAAATTGTATCAAAAAATATACTGATATGGGTTCTGCCTCTAACAAATGTCAGATTTTAATTACTCAGTCGGCATGTCAATTAGGAATACGACCGAGATATCGAGAGGAAAGTGATTGGTTTCTCGGGTGAGTGTGGCACAGTCAGTTGAACAATATGGAAAACCTACCATACAGAGACTCGGTTGACTTTTACAACGCAATGGCTTTCGCAACTTTTCTGTATGGCAGTAAAGTAAGGTTGCCAAAGGCCAGCGACATAAGCAGTATTCAAGCAGCAGGAATTGTTTCGAAGGAAAGGAACACTTGTAAGAGGCTGGATCACACCCGAAATGGAAAAATCCAAGGAGAATTTAATATCTTTTGAGTATTAGAAGAACTTCAAAACAATGGAGGCTACCATACAAAACCGTATTTCCGAAAAAATTCGATCGATTTCTTCTACACCAATGAAAATAGAAACTTCGAGTTAATTTTTTTTATTTATTTTGAGCAGAACCACCACAGTTGAGAAGAGTATATCAGTTACAGGCAGGCACATATAATGTTGGGGTATTTCTTACGATTACCTTTAGGATCAAAATTGTTACCTACCTTTCAGAAATAGTCACGGTACCCTTGACCGGGGCCAAGGTACACACCTAGACGATAGTCACACTCGTCTCATACTTTTGCGAGCATGTCTTGAGTTAATGCATTCGTTGCATTCGCTATGCGGCACCGCGTTTCAACCAAAGTTGTTGAAAAAAGATGCATGTAATTACAGTCTTCTACAGTCTGACAAAAAAAAGGTTACCTTGAGATAAGGAGACCTTCGGTGATCCGTACGCCAATTACGATCGATCCAGTGCTGAGATAGCTCGATGTTAAGAACCGCTCTTACATGCGGAGCAGTGCATAGTGTTCCGTCATGTGGACAAATAAAATTTTCGGCGTGTTCTAACATTTGTGAAAATACTGAGACCTGTAAAATATCCGAGTACGTGATTCCTGGGACCGCCATTTCTGCAAAAAGGTACGGGCCACAAATCGATTCTCGGGAAAGTGACAAATCACACAAAGCTTTGGAGAAGTTCCCTCCTGCTTGGCTACGGCATGTGGCCTTTGCGTTCCCCATGTTAGTAAGTTGCAGTGGTTCGCTTTTCCACTTAAAAGGAACATAGCCTCTTCTCTAAACACAAAACGTGAAGAACTTTTGTTATCTTACATCTCCATGCCGATAATGAATTCACGTATCTCTACACGTCCTTGTTTATCATCATCATGAAAGGCTTATTGCAATTCGAATTCTAAAAAAATGGCTCTGAGCACTATGGGACTTAACTTCCGAGGTCATCAGTCCCCTAGAACTTAGAACTACTTAAACCTAATTAACCTAAGGACATTACACACATCCGTCCCCGAGGCAGGATTCGAACCTGCGACCGTAGCGGTCGCGCGGTTCCAGACAGTAGCGCCTAGAACCGCTCGGCCACCCCGGCCGGCCAATTCGAATTCTGTATGGTTATGGAACAATTTCCGTTTGTAAACTGTTTACGTGTTGCCGTTGATACAAATTGTGCCCGGCAAAGTGGCACTACCCAAAACCGGCGCCGACGCAACTGCGGTCCACAACCAGTCGCAGGTAGCAGGGGTGAACGCCGACTGCAGAGAAGTGTGTGGGCGAATAGGCGTGCAACTGTTGAGTAACTGACCGCCCAAACAAGAGACTACCATCAGTGTCTGTAAAGTGTTAGGTTTCCGTCATGGTTAGAGTGGGCAAAATGACGCTACCCAAAATCAGCACCGAGACAACAGCAGTGCACCACGACGTAGATGAAAGGGGTGAACGTCACATGCGGAAATGTGTAAGACCGAGTAGACGTGCAACTGGTGAGCAACTCACTGCCCAGATGAACCAAATGACTACCAACCGTGCTCTTCAACGGCCTTTCAGCGAACGTTGCTGCATATGGGCCTTCGCAGCAGACGCCCGGGTCATGCACCCATGCCGACTCCTGTTCATCGGCGACGGAAGCTGGAATTTGCACCTAAATGTCGCAACTGGACGTCCATTGAGTGGCAAGAAGTGGTCTTTCCGGATGTACCACGTTTAATGCACCATCGGACAGATGGTCGTTGGTGTGTTTGGCGTGAAACGTCTGAAAGTAAACACTCTTCGACAATCGCTGGAAGGGTCCAGGGCGGAGCACATACCTTGGGAGACTTCGCAATTCTGGAAGCCACAACGGATCAATACAAGTAGGCATCTATCCTTGGAGAGCATGTCCATCCCCACGTGCAGTATGTTGTTCAAATGGTTCAAATGGCTCTGAGCACTATGGGACTCAACTGCTGTGGTCATCAGTCCCCTAGAACTTAGAACTACTTAAACCTAACTAACGTATGGACAGCACACAACACCCAGCCATCACGAGGCAGAGAAAATCCCTGATCCCGCCGGGAATCGAACCCGGGAACCCGGGCGTGGGAAGCGAGAACGCTACCGCACGACCACGAGATGCGGGCACAATATGTTGTTCTCCGGCACGATGGCATCTACCAGCAGAACAACGCAACGTGTGACACGGCTCGCAGTGTACGTGCGCGGCTTCGATGAGCATCAGGATGAGTTTAGCGTAATGCGCTGGCCACAAATTCTCCGGACTTAAATCCAATCGAGAATCTGTGAGACCACTCAATCAGGCTGTTCCCACCATGAATACTCAACCGAGAAACCTAGCGCAGGTCGCTGCGGCACTGGAATTCGGCATGGCTCCAGTTCTCTTTCGGTACCTTTCAGAACGTCATTGATTCCCTTTCTGCACGTGTCACAGCGGTCCGGCAGCAAAAGGTGGTTACTCAGGCTTTTGACAGGTGGCCACATTAATATGACTGCATAATATACAATCGCTGGACAGATTACGAGATGGAGGACAGTCACTGAGTTAGATAGAGACGGGTAGTCCATGAGAAGTGAAGGTCTGGAAGTGACTGTGGTCACCGGTCTATGCTACAGTGCATGGATTCGGAATGCATCCACCATGAATGATGAGCACTGCAGCGGTGATCGACTAGTCTGGGTAATCAAACGGTATGTTAACCATGGGAATCTTCAAAAGGCGTTCTGAAGATTTAAAGCAAGCGTATCGCTGTTACAGGTAGTAGGAATATGGATGTTCGAAAACATAACTAAATTGTATTACGGGCGTGTTTTCGTATAAAAGTAACATAGCTGACAAAGAATTAAGGCGCTCGATCAAACAATAATTAACAGGTAGTAAGGTGAGTTGCTCTGAACATTGGTTCTTTCCACTACTATGCCTCGTTAATGCTAAGATCAGAGAGAAACGAAACTGTCGGGAACCTGACCGATCGAAAAGGGAGGGTAGATATTAATAAAAAATGGCTCTGAGCACTATGGGACTTAATTCTTAGGTCATCAGTCCCCTAGAACTTAGAACTACTTAAACCTAACTAACCTAAGGACAACACACACACCCATGCCCGAGGCAGGATTCGAACCTGCGAGCGTAGCGGTCGCGTGGTTCCAGACTGTAGCGCCTGGAACCGCTCGGCCACCCCGGCCGGCGGTAGGTACTAATAGGCCACGTTATGTTTTATTGGGCAACTGCCTTGCCGCAGTGGATACACCGGTTCCCGTGACATCACCGATGTTAAGCGCTGTCGGGTGTGGTCGCCACTTGGATGGGTAACCATCCAGGCCGCCATGCACTGTTGCCATTTTTCGGGGTGCACTCAGCATCGTGATGCCAATTGAGGAGCTACTCGACAGAATAGTTGCGGCTTCGGTCAAGAATACCATCATAACGACCGGGAGAGCGGTGTGCTGATCCCATGCCCCTCCTATCCGCATCCTCCATTGAGGATGACACGGTGGTCGGATGGTCCCGGTGGCCACTCGTGTCCTGAAGACGGAGTGCTTTTTAATTTTTTATTGTATAGGTTAAGGCTAAAGGCAGAATGTATATGTATGTATTGACATTGGACATAAGCCTATCAGTAACAAAAATCATTATCGAGTATTCTGTTGTATAGTAACAATAAATGTGTTTGTTTTGAGTTCATTTCTTAAAAATATTTTCAACTTCCATATTTTAAAAAAGACAGATAAATCAGTTCAAAAAATTTTTAATTATGAAAAGGTTTTTGTGTGTGTGAAGTTTGTTAGTTTTATGTGATGGCATTTGTGTAGTGAGGTTTAGTAGTTTCTCATGCATCTGCGTAGTCCAAGGTTAGTGCACTTTGTAAGGTATCAAATTAAATTCATTAAAAGTTATGGGCAGTAATAGTGACGTGGTAGAGAACGGCTAAACTTTTCAGTAGTGCTGTACTTATGTTGGGCTGCTGAGTGTCAAATAAAGTGTTTAAAGTTATTTTTTTGACAACCCGTAATAATCCAGTACGTTCCACTTCCCAAAATCCACGTCTCTTCCGAAACTAGTTATCACCATCAAGACTCAAGGCTGCTTCGTCTCTGAACAGGCAAACGAGCTAGTTGCAGCAGAGGATTCATGGCGCTGAGTAGTGGTCTGGGTTTCACTTCTCCAATTGGTCGGTGAACGGTGCCAATGTTCCAAAAAGTGGCGCGTGAGAACACGTCATATCTCGGGACCTATTGATCACAGACATAAGCGGGCAAGTGCTGTGGATAGCTTTCTGGCTTAGCGACCGTTTGTATACCTGTCGGAAGAACGGGCGTATTGTAGCTAACCTACAGGTCAGGGTCAAAATTTAAACATTACTCGCCTCCTCCAGCCAAGCCAAATTGAGAAAATCGGTTGGTTCTTTTGCATTAGTTGTGATCTAAGTTAGACATAACGCGGCTTATAAAAGCACAATTTGTTCATGGGCGGGTTCCTGAGAAAACCCCGAAAAAATACATTTGGCCATGAAGAAAGTACCAGTTGTTGGGATGGCTGGTTTTTCTATTCATGGCAGGTAGTCGAATTTTTTACCATATGTTCTTAAGATGATGTTCTCGGGGAACGTTGAAACTTCTTTCGATATCATTATCCGTTACCAGGATAGAGAAGTTCGAAGTTACCGTACCTATACAGAAAATTGTGAAAACCGGTTTTAGCCGTCATTGCACCTTGGGCCGCAATTCTCTAAATAATTAATCACATTTCAAGACTACATTCGTTAGACATTCATCTGGAAACTCAATTCTCCCGTTTTCGAAAATGCATATCCACTATCAAGATATATGATTTCTGGATACCTGAAGTCCCAGTTGGGAAGACGGCCAGGTGCATAATTTCTTCTCATGGAAAATCAGCGAAATTTATACATGATCTTACGATGAATTTCTCGGGGAATATTGATACTTTTTCCGATATTCCGTTACCGATATAAAGAGATGCACGTGATATCCGGTCTGGGGGCGTAAATGTAGTTCTAACTGACGTGGTGAACACATGGCAAGGATTCCACGGTCATGGCAAGGGTTCTGGGGCCACCGAACTCTGTTTGTAGGCAGCAGTTTTCACCAATTAAACATTATGAACCACCGTCTCTATATAACAATGAGAGCTTCATACCTAAACAAAATTACGCTAAGTGGAACTGCAGTGACAAAAGAACGGGCCAAAAAGGGTGTGTATATGCCTGAAAATAACTTAAAATGGCTTCTACAAATTATGTAAAACTGGAAAGATTGAAAATTCAGAATTATGTTTTTAATACAATTTTTACTCTTTTAAGATACGTATCATTTTCAATGAATTGCGATTAATGAACAAGTATACAGAAAAAATTGTAAAGCAAACGACTTTATGTTAACCTTCTTTTACACGTACTTATACTTTCAAAGTATACAAGTGTGTCGAAGTGTATAAATAAACGGTCAAAATTTTACTTACCTGTAGCATTCGTTTTGTATAAGTAGCACACCCTGGTGCAGTAGAGAAAAGAAGGGAACCAGAGGGAAAATGCTCACGTGAACATGTGTGGCATTGTAAGTCGGGAGGCCCCATCCGGGGAAGTTCGGCCGCCGAGTAGCCAGTCTTATTTGAGGTGACGCCACGTTAGGCGACTTGCGTATCGGTGATGATGAGACGGTGATGAGGGCGATATAACACCAAGCGCATGAGCGGAGGTAATGTCCAATCAGGCCGGGAATCGAATCCGGGGCTGCTGCATGGTAGGCAAACACGTTACCACTCAGGTAATCAGGCGGTACCACTCAGGTAATCAGGCGGTCTGTACGTTTTGAGAAGGAGTAGCAGAGAGGCAGCGACGGTGGAAGAGAGAGAAGAGAGGACATAGTGATGGTGGGAGATAAAGTGGCAATCAGAGGGACAGAGGGAGACGGTGAAGTCAATAGCAGTGAGTAGTAAACGTCAGGAAATGTTGACGGTCAGTGGTAGTAAAAGAGAAAGTGAGATGGATGGAGACAGAATCAGTGAGAGAAAGAGAGAGAGAGAGAGAGAGAGAGAGAGAGAGAGAGAGAGAGAGGAGACAGTGGAAATGCAAAATACAGGTGAGTGGAGACCACACGTAGGTCTTGGATCTGCACACTAACAGACCAACGAGGTGTAACTCGTAGATACAGGCGAGGGTGCATTTTAGACCGAAATTCTGAACATGTGATTATAGAGGAAAAAATTAAGTTAGACCTACTAGAAGTTTTGAGATGCCGAGATGTGGTGGTGACAGTGGCAGTGGGAAAGAAAGGTAAATGGAGACAGTGTAAATGAGAGAGTAGTCAGTGGCAGTGGGATATGTCGTAAATCAATGGGAGAAAAAGGAGACAGTGGGAAAGAGACATGCACTGAAGTGGAAAAAAAAGGGATAGCGATACGCACATATAGAGATGGCCATAATATCACGTACACAAACTATAAACGGGCAGTGCATAGGTGAGCCTGTCATTTCATCTCAGGTGATTCGTGTGGAAAGGTTTCCGATGTCATTATCCCCCACGACGGGAATTAACAGACTTTGAACGAGGAATTGTAGTTGGAGCTAAACGCATGGGACATTCCATTTCGGAAATCGTTGGGAAATTCAGTATTCCGAGATCCACAGTGTCAAGAGTGTGCCGAGAACTCCACATTTCATTTCAAGCATTGCCTCTCACAACGGTCAACGCAGTGGCCGGCGGCCTTCGCTTAACGATCGAGAGCAGTGGCGTTTTGTAGGAGTTGCCAGTGCTAACAGACAAGCAAGACTGCGTGAAATAACCGCAGAAATCGATGTGGAACGTACGACGGAGTATCCTTAAGTACAATGCGGCGAAGTATGGTATTTATGGACTACGGCAGCAGACGACCAACGCGAGTGCTTTTACTAACAGCACGACATCGCCTGCAGCGTCCCTCCTGGACCCGTGATCATACCCGCTGGACCCTAGACGACTGGGTTGTGTTTATATGGTATGGAATGGGTCCTCTGGTCCAAATGAACCCATCATTGACTGGAAGTGATTATGCAGCCATTCGTGGATTTCATGATCAAAAAAAAAAAAAAACTATGGAATTTAATGGATTACGATGCGCCATGTCGCCGGCCACAGCTGTTCGCGATTGGTTTGAAGAACCTTCTGGACAGTTCGAGCGAATCATTTGGCCACCCAATTCCCCAACAATCCCATCGGACATATGTTGGACACTGTCAAGAGGCCATTTCGTGCACAAAATCTTGCACCAGCAACTCTTTCGCAATTCAGCTATAGAGGTAGCAAACCCCAACATTTCTGCAGTGCGCCGAGCGGGGTTAGCCGAGTGGTTTGGGGCGCTACAGTCATGCTTTGTGCGGCTGGTCCCGGCGGAGGTTCGAGTCCTTCCTCAAGCATGGTTGTGTGTGTTTGTCCTTAGGATAATTTACGTTAAGTAGTGTGTAAGCTTAGGGACTGACGCCGTTAGCAGTTAAGTTCCATACCATTTCACACACGTTTGAACATTTTTTTCTGTAGTGCACTTCAGTATTGCTGAGTCCATGCCACTTCGAACTGCTGCTCTACTCCGGGCAAAAGGAAATCCGACACGATATTAGGAGGTGTCCCATGACGTAAGCGTATGTAGACAGTGCCAGTGACAGGGAGATGCTGAGTACGAAGACTAAACTGCTAGAGGGACTGGGTAAAAGCATACAGAATGTTCAGTGCTAAAAGAGAACAAATATGTTCGAGTACTGACATTTTTGTTGAGGTATCTAGAATGAGGATTGTGGCAGCTGTTTCCCCACTTTTCTGTCACAGTCTAAAAAAAAAAGGTCTTTGCCTTTTCTGTGCTACGATACGGGCGTTTTACCACTGGTGATTTTATCACTGATAATTCCGAAGGAACGTTAAGCCGTTGGCACACGGACCGTGCATTCGAGCATTGAGCGTGCCGAGTTTCTGACGTCATAGCGTGGAATAGCAGAGCAATATCTGGCATGTCAGATATTCTGAGGGTGCGTCTAAGCGCTGACCAATGAGATGGCACAACGTCACTACGTCACACGCACGCCGTCTCCCTTCAGTACAGTGTTGTGAGGCGCCATATTGGCATTCAGTTCAAGCCTATATGTATATATGCCGTTTCTGAGCACCAGCAAATTGAGAATCACACGAAAACCCGTTGTTAACTGTGTGATTCGTTCCAATAAAATAATGAGAAACATCATATTCGTGGCAAAAGAGTTATTGTAACTTGCGTATTATGAGAGCAGGCTATTTGAAGGCAGCTACACACTGAAGATCCACCCAAAACGCATTGTTCCTGGTACAATTTGTTATAATTAAATTTCAATTAGTAACATATCTACGATTAAGGTTTTCAGCAAGGGGTAGCATAATATGATTAGATGCAATGTGTGGATTGTTGATTTATCGTAGCCGGCACGGTAACTCAGCGTGTTCGGTCAGAGGGTTATCTGCCCTCTGTAATAAAAAAAACTGAGTTAATGGGCCACCGACGAACTGAAACGGGTGTCTTGCGACGTCTGCCCCGAGCAGATAAAAGAAATATAAAATAAAAAAATAAAGACGGGACGCAAGCTCAGCGTGTTCGGTCACAGGTTTAACTACTCTCTGTAATAAAAAAGAAACTGAGTGAACGGATCAACGAACAACCGAAGCGAGTGTCTTCGGACGTCCGCCACGAACAAATTCAACGAAGAATGTAGAACAAAGTAAGATCAACAAAAAAAAAAAAAAAATTGAGCCGGTTGGCTTCTGTAATTAAAAGAAAAACTGAGTGGAAGGATCAACAAACGAACTTGAACGGATGTCATGTGACGTCCGCAACCACCAAACACAACCATCAACAACGAACAAAACGAAAAAAAATCGTAATGAGTAGCGTCACTATTCTGAATTGAGTTGTTTGTTGGGGCGGTCTTGACACTTCCATTTTTTTTTCCTAACATTCGCGTTTTTATTAGGTTCTGATACTTTATTATTAGTTCAATATAGGTGGCTCTGAGCACTATGGGACTCAACTGCTGTGGTCATAAGTCCCCTAGAACTTAGAACTACTTAAACCTAACTAACCTAAGGACAGCACACAACACCCAGCCATCACGAGGCAGGGAATCAATATAGGTATACACTATAATATTTGATCTTATGTAAATATAAGTTCACCCCATTTTGAGGGGTGACTTTGTTCGATTGGTTTATTTTAGAGGACAGTTTGCGCTGCTTGTATAGAGATAATTTGCTCACTTTTGCCGGCCGCGGTGGCCGTGCGGTTCTAGGCGCTCCAGTCCGGAGCTGCGCTGCTGCTACGGTCGCAGGTTCGAATCCTGCCTCGGGCATGGATGTGTGTGATGTCCTTAGGTTAGTTAGGTTTATGTAGTTCTAAGTTCTACGGGACTGATGACCACAGCAGTTAAGTCCCATAGTGCTCAGAGCCATTTGAACCATTTATTTTGCAGCGCCTGAGACCGCTCGGCTAATCCCGCGCGGCTCAATAGGGCTAACGTGGGAATTTTACGCGCACCCTTTCAGTATACAGTGTGATTTACGAACTAGAAACTTCCCTCAACTGCCGCTGGACTGCGCTGCGATTGCGTATACCACGTTGGGGCGCACGTACCGTATGCACAAGTCGCATCGTTCCTGAGCGTTCAGCAGCACGTTGAACTTGGCACGCTCAGTGTTAACGTTCGACAGCACGGTCCGTGTGCCGACAGCTTTAGATATGCTCCCTGTCTCATTTGATCACAAGTCTTTCAAAGCTGTGTTTAACTCTGACTGCATCCCATACGTCTGTCATATCGACTTGCGTTTGTTGTTGTTACGGTCAGTAAACAGCAGTGCGCGCGGAATACGTATGTGCGCGGAGACGCGCGCTGAAAGTGAGAGTGCGTGCAGGGGGCCGCGCGTCCGGCGGAGCGCTCGTGGTGCGGAACGAGGAAGACGGCGGCGTGGGCGCCCGAGCCAGCTCTTCCCAGAGCGGCGGAGGCAGGCTGCGGCGGCGCGTGGGAGGGTGAACGCTCGCCGGCCAACGACTCGTGTGCCACGGCGGCGGCCGGGCGCCTGCGCACTCAGCGAAACGCACGCCAAGTGTCGTCCGCCCGCCTTATCTGCCTACAGCACGGGCCGGGCCGGGCTACACCACTGCTGCTTTGGATACGCCACTGCTCAAACTCGCTGCTCGGCGATATTCCTGCCAATATTCTTGACGAATTTCACACCCAAACATACAGCAGTATTTTTCTAATGTTGTGTTGTTTGGTCTTCAGCCCGAAGATTGGTTGATGCAGCTCTCCATGGTACTCTTTAGTGTGGTCCATTGATACTGACCGAGCCTAATATCTCACGAAATAAGCATCAAACGAAAAAACTACAGACAACGAAACCCGTCTAGCTTGAAGGGGGAAACCATATGGCGCTATGTTTGGCCCGCTAGATGGCGCTGCCATAAGTCAAATGGATATCAACTGCGTTTTTTTAAAAATAGGAACCCCCATTTTTTATTACATATTCTACATCTACATCTACATTTATACCTCGCAAGCCACCCAACGATGTGTGGTGGAGGGTCCTTTACGTGCCACAGTCATTACCTCCCTTTCCTGTTCCAGTCGCGTATGGATTGCAGGAAGAACGACTGCCGGAAAGCCTCCATGCGCGCTCGAATCTCTCTAATTTTACACTCGTGCTCTCCTCTGGAGGTATAAGCAGGGAGAAGCAATATATTCGATACCTCATCCAGAAACGCACCCTCTCGAAACCTGGACAGCAAGCTACACCCCAATCAGAGAGCCTGTCTTGCAGAGTCTGAGTTTGATAAACATCTCCGTGACGCTATCACGCTTACAAAACGACCATGTGACGAAACGCGCCGCTCTTCCTTGGATCTTCTCGATCTCCTCTGTCAACCCGACCTGGTACGGATCCCACACTGATGAGCAATACTCAAGTATAGGTCGAACGAGTGTTTTGTAAGCCACCTCCTTTGTTGATGGACTACATTTTCTAAGGACTCTCCCAGTGTACCTCAACCTCACACCCGCCTTACCAACAATTAATTTTATATGATCACTCCACTTCAAATCATTCCGTACGCATACTCCCAGATATTTTACAGAAGTAACTGCTACCAGTGTTTGTTCCGCTACCATATAATCATACAATAAAGGAGCCTTCTTTCTGCGTATTCACAATACATTACATTTGTCTATGTTAAGGGTCAGTTGCCACTCCTTGCACCAAGTGCCTATCCGCTGCAGATCTTCCTGCATGTCGCTGCAATTTTCTAATGCTGCAACTTCTCTGTATACTACAGCATCATCCGCGAAAAGCCGCATGGAACTTCCGACACTATCTACTAGGTCATTTATATACTGGGTGAGTCACCTAACATTACCGCTGGATATATTTCGTAAATCACATCAAATACTGACGAATCGATTCCACAGACCGAACGTGAGGAGAGGGGCTAGTGTAATTGGTTAATACAAACCATAAAAAAATGCACGGAAGTATGTTTTTTAACACAAACCTACGTTTTTTAAAATGGAACCCCGCTAGTTTTGTTAGCACATCTGAACATATAAACAAATATGTAATCAGTTCTGTTTGTTGCACTGTAAAATGTTAATTACATCCGGATATATTGTAACCTAAAGTTGACGCTTGAGTTCCAGTCCTCCGCTGTTCGATCGTGTGTATCGGAGAGCACCGAATTACGTAGGGATCCAAAGGGAACGGTGATGGACCTTAGGTACAGAAGAGACTGGAAAAGCACATTACGTCCACATGCTAACTCCTTTTTATTGGTCTTTTTCACTGACGCACATGTACATTACCATGAGGGGTGAGGTACACGGACACACGTGGTTTCCGTTTTCAATTACGGAGTGGAATAGAGTGTGTCCCGACATGTCAGGCCAATAGATGTTCAATTTCGTGGCCATCATTAGCTGCACACAATTGCAATCTCTGGCGTAATGAATGTCGTACATGCCGCAGTACATCTGGCGTAATGTCGCCGCAGGCTGCGACAATACGTTGTTTCATATCCTCTGGGGTTGTAGGCACATCACGGTACACATTCTCCTTTAACGTACCCCGCAGAAAGAAGTCCAGAGGTGTAAGATCAGGAGAACGGGCTGGCCAATTTATGCGTCCTCCACGTCCTATGAAACGCCCGTCGAACATCCTGTCAAGGGTCAGCCTAGTGTTAATTGCGGAATGTGCAGGTGCACCATCATGCTGATACCACATACGTCGACGCGTTTCCAGTGGGACATTTTCGAGCAACGTTGGCAGATCATTCTGTACAAACGCGATGTATGTTGCAGCTGTTTGGGCCCCTGCAATGAAGTGAGGACCAATGAGGTGGTCGCCAATGATTCCGCACCATACATTTACAGTCCACGGTCGCTGTCGCTCTACCTGTCTGAGCCAGCGAGGATTGTCCACGGACCAGTAATGCATGTTCCGTAGATTCACTGCCCCGTGGGTTGTGAAACCCGCTTCATCGGTAAAAAGAACTGCAACGCATTCTCTGTTAATGCCCATTGACAGAATTTCACTCGATGATTGAAGTCATCACCATGTAATTGCTGATGTAGCGACGCATGAAACGGGTGAAAGCGGTGACGATGCAGTATGCGCATGACACTACTTTGACTCAGTCCACCGGCTCTCGCAATGTCCCGTGTACTCATGTGTGGGTTCATGGCAACAGCAGCTAACACACCAACTGCACCCGCTTCTCCTGTGACGGGCCTGTTACGGACCCGTTTGCATGCTACGACCATACCTGTTGCATACAGTTGGCGGTAGATGTTTTGCAACGTGCGGCACGTTGGATGCTCTCTGTCCGGGTACCGTTGTGCATACACCCTGCAGGCTTCAGCTGCATTTCGTCGACACTCGCCATAGATGAGTATCATCTCCGCCTTTTCAGAGTTCGAATACACCATGGTCACAGTTCCTACAACACTACGCTATCACAGACGTCTGGTAACACGGTGTACTACAGTTGGTCTGCGTGCGGAGACGAATGCAGAATAACAATAGCAGCAAGCGCTACATGCGGACTCTGCGACAGCTAGACCAAACCACAACAGTGCACTACAGCCACACTCGTAAACACGGTCGTCATCGTAAACACGTCCCTGCAGATGCTGCTCGCCGACCGTGGCCCGTGTTTGTTACAACACACAACTGAACGTCGGAGGTTTCAAGCGTCAACTTTATGTTACAATATCTTCGGATGTAATTAACATTTTACAGTGCAACAAACGGCACTGATTACGTATTTGTTTATATGTTCAGATGTGCTAACAAAACTAACGTGGTTCCGTTTAAAAAAAACGTAGGTTTGTGTTAAAAAACATACTTCCGTGCATTTTTGTATGGTTTATATTAAACAATTACATTAGCCCCTCTCCTCACGTTCGGTCTGTGGAATCGGTTCGTCAGTATTTGATGTGGTTTACGAAATATATCCAGCGGTAACGTTAGGTGACTCACCCTGTATATTGTGAAAATAAATGGTCCCGTAACACTCCCCTGTGGCACTCCAGATGTTACTTTAACGTCTGTAGACACCTCTCCATTGAGAACAACATGCTGTGTTCTGTTTGCTAAAAACTCTTCAATCTAGCCACACAGCTGGTCTGATACTCCGTACGCTCCTACTTTGCTTATCAGGCGACAGTGCGGATCTGTATCGAACGCCTTCCGGAAGTCAAGGAAAATGACGTGTAGTACGTAAAGAAATATCAATGTTTTAGTTGGACTACTTTTTTCGCTTTGTGATAGATGGCGCTGTGATACTCACGTATACGTACGTGGTATCACGTAACATTCCGCCAATGCGGACGGTATTTGCTTCGTGATAAATTACCCGTGTTAAAATAGACCGTTTACCAATTGCGAAAAACGTCGATATCGTGTTGATGTATGGCTATTGTGATCAAAATGCTCAACGGGCGTGTGCTATGCATGCTGCCCGGTATCCTGGACGACATCATCCAAGTGTCCGGACCGTTCGTTGGATAGTTGCGTTATTTAAGGAAACAGGAAGTGTTCAGCCACATGTGAAACGTCAACGACGACCTGCAACAAATGATGATGCCCTAGCAGGTGTTTTAGCTGCTGTCGCGGCTAATCCGCACATCAGTAGCAGACAAATTGCGCGGGAATCGGGAATCTCGAAAACGTCGGTGTTGAGGATGCTACATCAACATCGATTGCACCCTTACCATATTTCTATGCACCAGGAACTGCATGGCGACGAGTTTGAACGTCGTGTACAGTTCTGCCACTGGGCACAAGAGAAATTACGGGACAATGACAGATTTTTTACACGCGTTCTATTTAGCGACGAAGCGTCATTCACCAACAGCGGTAACGTAAACCGGCATAATATGCACTATTGGGCAACGGAAAATCCATGATGGCTGCGAAAAAGAGGATCATCAGCGAACTTGGCGGGTTAATATATGGTGCGACATTATGAGAGGAAGGATAATTGGCCCCCATTTTATCGATGGCAATCTAAATGGTGCAATGTATGCTGATTTCTTACGTCATGTTCTACCGATGTTACTACAAGATGTTTCACTGCATGACAGAATTGCGATGTACTTCCAACCTGATGGATGTCCGGCACATAGCTCGCGTGCGGTTGAAGCGGTATTCAATAGCATATTTCATGACAGGTGGATTGGTCGTCGAAGCACCATACCATGGCCCGCACGTTCACCGGATCTACGTCCCCGGATTTCATTTTGTGGGGAAAGTTGAAGGATATTTGCTATCTTGATCCACCGACAACGCCTGACAACATGCGTCAGGACATTGTCAATGCATGTGCGAACATTACGGAAGGCGAACTACTCGCTGCTGAGAGGACTGTCGTTCCACGTATTGCCAAATGCATTGAGGTTGACGCACATAATTTTGAGCATTTATTGCATTAATGTCGTATTTACAGGTAATCACGCTGTAACAGCAAGCGTTCTCAGAAATTATAAGTTCACAAACCGACATGTATGACATTGCAACAACCGAAATAAACAGTTCAAACGTACCTACGTTCTGTATTTTAATTTAAAAAATCTACCTGTTACCAACTGTTCGTCTAAAATTGTGAGCCATATGTTTGTGACTACTACAGTGCCATCTATCAAAAAACGAAAAAAGGGGTCCAACTAAAACATCCATATTTCTTGACGTACTACACGGATATGTAATAAAAAGTGGTGGTTCCTATTTAAAAAAAAACGCAGTTGATATCCGTTGGACCTATGGCAGCGCCATCTAGCGGGCCAATCATAGCGCCATCTGGTTTCCCCCTTCAAGCTAGACAGGTTTCGTTCTTTGTAGTTTTTTCGTTTGACGCTCATTTCGTGAGATATTTGGCCCGCTCACGACCAATGGACCACCCTGTATACTGAACAAGCCTCTTCATCTCAGAGGAACTACCGCATCCTGCAACCTTCTGAAACTGCAAACCGTTTTCATCTTTAGATCTCTCTCTACGATTTTTACCAACATACTTCCCTCTAATGCCTAATTGGTGATACGTTGATGTCTCAGAATGTGTCCTATCAGCTGATCCCTTCTTCTAGTCAGATTGTGCCACAAATTTCTTTTCTTCCCAGTTCTGCTGAGTACCTCCTTATTAGTTATATTATATTACCCATCTCATCTTCAGCACTCTTCTGTAGCACTACATTCCAAAAGCTGTTATTCCTTCCATGTCTCAACTGTTTAAACCCATTTTTCACTTCCATACATGGCCACACTCTTTACAAATACTCTCAGAAAAGTCTTCCTAACACATAAGTCTATATTCGATGTTAACAAATTTTTCTTGTTTGGAAACGCTTTTCTTGCCATTGCCAATCTGAAATTTACATCTTCTCTATTTCCGCCGTCATGGGTTATTAGGCTGCCCAAATAGCAAAACTCATCTTCTACTTTCAGAGTCTCATTTCCCACTCTAATTTCCTCAGCACCATCTGATTTAATCCCACTACATTCCTTTATCCTTGTTTTGGTTTTGTCGGTCTTCGTATTATATCCTCCTTTCAAGACAGTGTCCGCTCCGATCAACTCTTCTTGCAAGTCCTTAGCTGTCTCTGACATGTCTCTGTCATGGCTGGCTCTCCCAAGGCAATCAGTAGCTGTGATGGAATGTCGTCTACTTCTGGAGCGTTGTTTGGACTTAGGTCTCTCAGTGCAGATTCTTTTCGCAGTATGACAACTTCCTTCTCATCTTCATCTACGTGCTCTTCCATGTCTGTAACACTGATTTCGGGTAAATCTCCGTGGTATACACCCTCTATATACTCTTTTTACCTTTCACCTTTCTCTTTTTTGCTCAGGACTGGCTTCCCATCATAGCTCTTGATACTTACATATTTGCTTCTCTTTTCTCCAAAGTCCTCTTTAATTTTCGCGTAGGTGGTGTCTACCTTTCCCGAGCGATAAATGCTTCTAAATCCTTTCATTTGTCCTCTAGACATCCCTGCTCAGCTATTTTGCACTTCCTGTCAATCTCTTTTTTCTCTTTCGCCCGCTTCATGTACTGCATTTTTATATTTCGTCCTTTCGTCAATTAAATTCGGCGCCTCCTGTGTTATCTAAGGATTTCTGCTAGACCTTTTCCTTTTACCTATGTAGCATCTGCTGCCTTCACTATTTGATCTCTCAAAGCTAACCATTCGTCTTTTACTATATTCCTTTACCATGTTCTTGTCAGTCGTTGCCTAATGCCCCTTCTGAAACTTTTAATATTTTTTTAAATGTTCGGATAATAAGTTGCCGTCTCTTTATCTAAGAATAGATGATGAATGCAGCTAGCCGCTCTCTCTGTGTAATGTCTTGTCTGTATAGACGTGTATCTGCTGCCTTTAAGATCACTTCACCTTCACACATAAATCTATACAGTAAAGTAAGGCCCTCCCCGTTTTTGGCTAATCCGTGATAAGACAGGCAAAAAATTAGAGTAATGGAGGATTATTAGTATTATCTCTATTTTCATTCGCTCTCTCTTTTTCTGTCTTTTATCTATGTACAGTTTTTAATATAATATTTCATTACGTGAAATCAGCCAAATAGGATCTTTGGTGGAGTCCTTCGTCTTGGTAATCAGCGGCTGGCTTGCTGTAAGAGATCTTTACATTTATTATTACTGTTAAACACTGCAGTCAGTCGGGAGAATCAATCGTTTGGACAATTTGTTCCTTTTACGAAAGATTGAGAATTCCAGATGTGTACGAAGCCTTTTTGGACGATGTAACACAGACTCAGTGATTGCAGGCTCTCTTCGACACAGCTGAAACTTCCCCACTAATTACAGGGCCAACGTGATCATCAAATGATTCAGAAAAAGCTCATTCGTTCATTCACTCCAGAACAAAAAAGTCACAAACCTTATTTATGGAGAAAATTGTGTATTAAATCCAGATCTCCGGTGATTCCACGCCTTAATTATTTTCCGTTTACAGTCTCTTTCTCTTCAAACAAACCACTAGCGGCACAAATGTTAATTGGCTCGCTTTAGTGAGAAGAAAAGGAGAATATGTATCTCTCAAAAACACGTCAGTCCCTCAACAGATACTCCAGAAGCTGTCCTAGTTGCCACTCTTAACAACTATGGAACATACATATATGCATCTCTGTTACTTCAAAGAATAAACGCGCTAGAAAATACTTTGGCGTCGTCGAGCTATCGCCGCATATATTACGAGGAAATCAGATCAGATAACTTTTCCAAAGTGAATGAATGTGGATGGTTTGATTGAAAATGATTAATTAGTGCGTGGTAGAGGGTATTTTCTGTGGGGACGTTACAAACTCTCAACAACTTCTGCATCTTTCAAGTTACCCAGGTTCCAACTCGTTAATTTCCTATCTTTTTGCAGTTTCTTCAGTTTTACCTACAGTTTATAACCAATAAATTTTTCTAACAGAACAGTGAAAAATGAAAGATGTTCACTTTGAGGCAATATTCCCACATAAAAGTTTTATTCAGACATTACGTTAGTTTTACACACTGTTGTCGTGGTCTTGATTCCTAAGGTCAGATGATGCACCTGACTTGTGCAAGCTTCTTCGTCTCTGCCTAACTACCGCACCTACATCAATTTGATCCCTCTTACTGTAGTCAACTCTTGGTCTTAGTCTACAGGTTTTACACCCACGCTCTGTTCCACATTAAGAAACTCATTCATCTCTTACGCCTCGGGATGTATTCTGTTAACTAGTCCCCTGTTTTAATTAAATTGTATGAAAACTTTATTTTGTGCCCACTTCGCTTCAGTACCTGGGAAAAGCATTCGACAATGTTAAATGATGCAAGATGTTCGACATTCTCAGGAAAGCGAGTGTAAGCTTAAGAGAAAGAGGGGTCATATACAGTATGTACAAGAAACTTGACAATCAAACGAGAATAGAAGGCAAAGAACGAGATTCTCTCATTTTAAAGGGTAAAGCTAACGCAAGGAGTCATTGGCCCGTACTGTTCAAAGTGTACATCGAAGAAGCAATCGCCGAAAAAAAAGACCCAGGAGTGAGATAAACATCTAGAGTGAAAGGCTATCAAATGGTGAAATTCGCTGATGACATTCCTAACCTCAGTGAAAGAATTGTGAAGGAGAGAGACGTGTGGAAAATACTGGGAAGAAGAAGGGACAGGCTGATGGGGCAAGTATTAAGACATCAGGTAATAATTTCCATCATGGTGCTACAGGAAACTGTAGAGGGTAAAAACTGTAGGGGAAGACAGAGATGGAATACATCCAGCAAATAACTGAGGACTTAAGAAGCGATTGCTACTTTGGGACGAAGAGGTTGACATAGGAGATAAATACGTACCAGATAGTACAAAGACAGATAAAAAAAAGAAAAACTTCGTTAGTTATTCAATCTGATGTGTAATCTACAGCATTCTTCTGTAGCATCACATTTAAGAAACCTGTATTCTCTCGTTGTACTTCACGTAGAAGCCTACTCTCACAAAAATTCTCACACTTTAATTTATAATAAATGTTCGTAAACCTCGTTTTATTGCTATTTACAGTCCGCATTTTACCTTTTCGTGCTATTTTGAGTCTGCACTACATATCCTCTCCATTTCGACGATCGTTACATATTTTGCTGCCAAATACCACAACCACTTTACTACTTCGAGTGCTTCATTTCCTAACCAAATCCCCTAAGCATTGCCTGATATAATTCGACAACATTCCATTACACTTGTCTTACTGTTGATAATGTTATAACCTGTTTTCAGGGCACTGCCTTTTGCCGTCTCTGGCAGAATTACAATGTCATCGGCAAACTTCAAAGTTTCTGTTTATTCTTCCTCAATTTTATTTCGCTTTACAAATTTCTGCTTGGTTTCCCTCACAGCTTGTTCCGCCACTTAACTTCCGGAGCCAGCTCCTCATGATGGATCAAGCGTGTAAGTTCCTCGCAGCTCCGACTTGACCCGCTCACCATACTGTTTCTCGTCCACCTCTGGGGTGCCTTTTTTCCAACCGTCCACGAGCCACAATACCGTTTGGGATTCGCGTGCAGCATATACTGAAGTCACCCGGTGTAGAGACACTACGACCCCAAATCCTGGGTTTTAACCGTCTGCCGCACTGGTTACTGGAGAGGACCAGAGTGATTTTAGATTTGCGGTAGACGATAGCACTCCTGCTTCCGTTTTTAATGTGATATTTTCTGACATTTTATCTGAGCACCACGACTATGTCGCTGTTTCTACGGATGGGTCGAACAGAGGGATTCTGTTGGTTTCTCTGTTGTTTGCCCCATTGTGTCCTCAAGGTTCGACTGCCTCAAGCCTTTACTGTCTTTGATGCACAATAGTATGCAATCTTGTGGGCAATACAACAGATTAGACTTTCTTCAAGTGCTAAATTTCTTGCCTGTTCCGATTCTCTGAGTGCTCTTCACTCTCTGGAATGTTTGTACCCAGCAGATAAAGTAGTCCACACTATCGAGGATAGCCCCCTCCACCTACAACGGCTGGAGAAGGAGGTGTCTTTCTGCTGGGTACCAGGGCACTTGGAAATTGTGGGAAAGGACGGATCTAGCAGCCAAGGAGGGGGGGCTTGATCCTCAGGTATTTCTCTGTGCGATCCTCCTGTACTCTATGACCTCGCTGTTAGAGTCCTCCCTCGGGCATGGGCGTGTGTGTGTGTGTGTGTTCTTAGCATAAGTTAGTTTAAGTAGTGTGTAAGTCTAGGGACGGATGGCCTCAGCAGTTTGGTCCCTTAGAAATTCACACACACATTTGAACATTTGAACTTCACTGTTGAGCTCCAGTGTCTTGCGTCTGTGGAAGAATGAGTGGCTGGAAGCGGCCGACAATAAGCTCCGTGACGCAAAGCCCACAACTAGGCTCGGGATATCTCCTTCCAGCCACGTCGACAAGACTGGCCTTCAGATAAGCCACAGTCCTACGACTCGTGGCTTCATGCTCCACCGACAGGACTCTCCAATGCTTAGCGCTTGGGACGTAAAGATCACTGTGCGCCACATTTTATTAGACTGCACTTTATTTTCCGACCAGCGGGTCGTGGCTGATTTGCCGACGGATCTGCAGTCTATTTTAGATGATGGGGAAACCAATAAGGTTCGAGGTTTAAAGTTCTGTGCACTGTCCAACGTTATTATTAAGATTTTAAAGAGATGGTTCTAATATATTCACGGGGTGACTGGCTAGACGATATTTTACGTAAATAGCCAGCCAGTGACATTTTCCTGTGTCTTCCTTTTAACGCCATTGTTGTTTTACTTGTGTTTTAGTCTCCTGTATAGCATCTTTTATTCTTTCCCGTTGTCTTAACGTGTATGGCCACTGCACAATTGTTACTTTTAAAATGAGTAAGGGTGCTGATAACCTCGCAGTTGAACACACACACACACACACACACACACACACACACACACACACACACACACACAGAGCTTGTTCAGTGTACAGATAGAAGGACATCAGGGATAAACCTGCCAAACCTGCCCCACTTCGTTTTCGACTACTCTTTCCATGTCTTTTGCCTCATACAACTGCAGAACGATTTCTGTATAAACTGACATAACCTTTAGCCGTCGGTACACGGAATAACGAAGGTAACATTGACGTGCATGCAGACGAGATATCCAACGTCACGAGACACAGCGCCGTCGGCAGACAGAATGATCTGGTTAATGTGTTTTTGCACTCTCAGCGCTCTCCAGAGGCAGTTGTAGGCCTTATTTGGCTCTCAAACCAGACAATTTGTTCACGAAAGTGGACACGTATAAGATTCCTACATCATCTCTATTAAAACGCTCATTCCTACATTTTCCGTATGCTAGTCATGTTGTTCTGCCTTTGGTATACGTAAATAAAAACTTTAATATCCGTGAACATGTAATAAGACAAAAAGGAAAGTTACATGTCCAGTCAATAAGCACATTAGGTTATGAAAGTCCACCAAATCTAAAAAAGAAACTGTTGTTAGAGAACGTATTATATTTAAATGACATCAAGTGTTACTGAAATTATTTCTACTAACTTCGTATGAAAGTCTCACAACCTTTTCGAAAACGGGAAGGCGAAATAAAAAATTGATTCAGTATCACTCGAACCCTCTGTCGTTTTCATTTCTACTCTGAAGGTGGTGATCCTACCCACAACACTTTTTTTTTTTTTTTTTTTTTATAAACCGCTGCAGGAGCAGGACGACGGGTAGGGCATGGGTCGATACCCGAAGCCTGGCCATCCCGCCGCCACGCCCAAGCAACGTGTTCGAGTTCGAGGATCGAAGGATCAGGAAGAGGATGTAGTGGGTTTGTCGATGTTGTTTTATTTATTTATTTCTTTAATTTTTAGAACATTTTTAATTTTTTTAAATTTTCATTTTGTATTGTATTTATAGATTTATTATTGTTTCATTACAAAGAAAGATCCTACAACTGCCGTAGCCGAGCGTCCGAGTCGTCTTCTCGTCTGTTGGGAGGGGTTCCCCCCTATTCCGTCCGTAGAGGATCAATATGCTCCAGGATTCTTCTTCATTTTCAGCGTCTCATACCCGGAACGCCCCAGCGAGCAGGAGGATCCGCAAATAATGAACCTAAATAATTTGCGAAACGAGTTCGGGTGGCTGCTGAAAGCTGCATGTGTCGTCATCAATAGGAACCACAAGCCGAGTGTGCCTTTGGGAGCATCGCAAAATATGTAGTAAACGGCCATGCCTTTTAGCCAGTTAACGGCGTTCGTTCTGGTTGATGGAAAGTATACGCCGTCGGGGCGCAATACATCATCAGGGGAGATAGACTCCGGCAATCGCCGCAAGAGTAACGCCAGCATGCGCTGCGTCAGTAGCCAGCATTCGCGGTTGCGGCACACGTCAGACGGTGTGCATCAATATTACGGTCTTTTATAAGCGTTAATCGCCGAAATGTCATTAATGTACATTTAATTATAACAAATCCTAACAAGAAGACAGGTTTTTCAAGAATCTTCACTGTGCCGCTGCCTTAAAACGGCATACTCTCATAACATATGAGTTGTAAGCGATAATAACTAAATATGAAAAATCTTTAACCACCATTGTGACGTTTGCCGCCGTTTTATTACAGCTAACAGTACTAATAACGATTCGTTCTCGAGACATTCAATGTGAAATCTAACATAAAATGTAAGGTGTAACATAAAACCCACCGAATATGCACTTCTACTGAACCCGACAAGTACAATATGGCGTCTTGCCTTCTGTGGGCCTCACACATTCTGCTTGTGGCGTAGGGAGCGCTCTTGCTTCCTACTGCTTCTACTTTACGTGACAAATTGCCGAAATATCGCATAACTAACTTAATGTTTCACGTGACGAAACGGTTAGTCAACGTGAAATAGCAGGTAGTGACAAATCTCGTAGAATGCAACGTCAGCGTCCCGCTTGCTGACTGCTTTTCACTCCCTTCAGAATGTCGACGAGTATCTTTCACTCAGCACTGTCAAAAGCTTTTGTTAACTATAGAAATAGTTTAATCGTAGGTTTGCCTTTCTCCTGTCCATCTTCTAAGATCAGTCGTAGTGTTAGTATTGCCTCACCTATTCCTACATCCATCCAAGATCCACACTGATCTTCCCGGCCGTCAGCTTCCACCACTCTTTCAATTTTCCTGTAAAATTCTCTTCAATATTTTGTAACTACAATTTATTAAGTCCTTAGATAAATGCACCTATCAGCACATGCCATATTTGGAACTGTATTTATTACATTCTTCTTCAAATCCGTTATTTGACATGTCTCGGATATTTTCCACAGCAGATGGAGCAGTGCCGTCATCGCTGGCTCCACCATTGACCTAAATAATTATGAGGAAATTTTGTCTGCTCCAGGTGCCTTGTTTCGACTTACGCGTTACAATTTTTCTCCTTTTTTTGCCTGTTCGCTTTCTCTGTGAAATCGGCATTGTTATATGGGTTGAAGAAATGTGACAGATGGTGGCCAGATGCCCTCTTGCCCCCTCCATTCCCCAGGACGGAATTTACGTACCCCATCTCTCTGTGTCTAGAGAAACTCTCATGTTTCACTGAGAGACCATTTTCCAAACGTTTGCGTAGTATGCATCTGAAGTGGGACGTTAGTAACCGCCCCGTGTTTACCTAGCTGGATGTGGGAAGCAGCTAAAACCACATCCAGGCTGGTCATGGCTTTTACCTAGTTGCATGTAGGGAACCACCGAAAAACCACGTCCAGGTTGGTCAGCTCACCAGCCTTTGTTGTTAATCCACGAAGAGAATTATTTCCGGGCAGGCTGGCCTCCCTGAACCCGAAAAGAGAACATTAAAGCGCTCGGCTATCCGTCCTCCTCTTCTTATGCCTTTCAATGCTCTGTTTAGTGTCATAATAACCGGGGTAAAAGCCCCTATGTGCAGACTGTTTTGGACAGGTAGCTTGCGCTCTACACAGTGGAACAAAAACATATGGCACAAATTGCAACACATATTTCCCACATGCAGACGAAGAAATATGTTATACGAACGTGGGTCTGAAAACTCTTTGTTTCCAAGTTACAACTCATTTTCTCCAACTTTAATCGTGGGAAATACACGGGAACAGAACACCTCAGCATACCAGATGCGACTCTTTTTCAGAGGAGATGTTCAATACAAATGGTTCAAATGGCTCTGAGCACTACGGGAATTAACGTCTTAACATCTGAGGTCATCAGTCCCCCAGAACTTTTTTTTTTTTTTTTTTTTTTTTGTCATCAGTCTACTGACTGGTTTGATGCGGCCCGCCACGAATTCCTTTCCTGTGCTAACCTCTTCATCTCAGAGTAGCACTTGCAACCTACGTCCTCGATTATTTGCTTGACGTATTCCAATCTGTGTCTTTCTCTACAGTTTTTGCCCTCTACAGCTCCCTTTAGTACCATGGAAGTCATTCCCTCATGTCTTAGCAGGTGTCCTATCATCCTGTCCCTTCTCCTTTATCTGTGTTTTCCACATATTCCTTTCCTCTCCGATTCTGCGTAGAACCTCCTCATTCCTTACCTTATCAGTCCACCTAATTTTCAACATTCGTCTATAGCACCACATCTCAAATGCTTCGATTCTCTTCTGTTCCGGTTTTCCCATAGTCCATATTTCACTACCATACAATGCTGTACTCCAGACGTACATCCTCAGAAATAAGGCCGGTATTTGATATTAGTAGACTTCTCTTGGCCAGAAATGCCTTTTTTGCCATAACGAGTCTGCTTTTGATGTCCTCCTTGCTCCGTCCGTCACTAGTTATATTACTGCCTAGGTAGCAGAATTCCTTCATTGACTTCGGGACCATCAATCCTGATGTTAAGTCTCTCGCTGTTCTCATTTCTACTACTTCTCATTACCTTCGTCTTTCTCCGATTTACTCTCAAACCATACTGTGTACTCATTAGACTCTTCCTTCTGTTCAGCAGATCATTTAATTCTTCTTCACTTTCACTCAGGATAGCAACTGCATTCCAGTCGCCCATGACTATTAGATTATCGTCCCCCTTTACATACTGCATTACCCTTTCAATATCCTCGTACACTTTCTCTATCTGTTCATCTTCAGCTTGCGACGTCGGCATGTATACCCGAACTATCGTTGTCGGTGTTGGTCTGCTGTCGATTCTGATTAGAACAACCCGGTCACTGAACTGTTTACAGTAACACACCCTCTGCCCTACCTTCCAATTCATAACGAATCCTACACCTGTTATACCATTTTCTGCTTCTGTTGATATTACCCGATACTCATCTGACCAGAAATCCTTGTCTTCCTTCCACTTCACTTCACTGACCCCTACTATATCTAGATTGAGCCTTTGCATTTCCGTTTTCAGATTTTCTAGTTTCCCTACCACGTTCAAGCTTCTGACATTCCACGCCCCGACTCGTAGAACGTTATCCTTTCGTAGATTATTCAATCTTTTTCTCATGGTAACCTCCCCCTTGGCAGTCCCCTCCCGGAGATCCGAATGGGGGACTATTCCGGAATCTTTTGCCAATGGAGAGATCATCATGACACTTCTTCAATTACAGGACACATGTCCTGTGGATACACGTTACGTGTCTTTAATGCAGTGGTTTCCATTGCCTTCTGCATCCTCATGTCGTTGATCATTGCTGATTCTTCCGCCTTTAGAGGCAATTTCCCACCCCTAGGACAAGAGAGTGCCTTAACCTCTATCCGCTCCTCCGCTCCTCCGCCCTCTTTGACAAGGCCGTTGGCAGAATGAGGGTGACTTCTTATGCCGGAAGTCTTCGCCGGCCAATGCCGATTATTTATCAAAATTTAGGCAGTGGTGGAGATCGAACCCGGGACCAATGACGTTTTGATTTTTTTTTTTTTAATTCTCATTTTGTCCGCGTTTGTTCGTTGTATCTACTCGGGGCGGACGTCGTAAGACATCCGATTAAGTTCACTGGTGATCGATTAACTCAGTTTTTTTTATTGCAGAGGGTACGTAACCCTCTGTCCGAACACGCTGAGCTACCATGCCGGCAGATTATGAATCAAAGACGCTACCCCTAGATCACGGTACCCTAGAACTTAGAACTACTTAAACCTAACTAACCTAAGGACATCACACACATCCATGCCCGATGCAGGATTCGAACCTGCGACCGTAACGGTCGCGCGGTTCCGGCTGAAGCCCCTAGAACCGCTCGGCCATAACGGCCAGCATGTTCAATACACGTATTTGCAGTGATGTATCCCCAGAGTATTGCGTTTGGTTTAGCAGCCTTTTATAATACGGGCACGGGGACACTGGACATCTTGTACTGGGGTTCCATAGACAAGATCTTTCAAATGCACTTATAAATAAAAGTCCAGCGAGCTTAGGTCCGGAAAGCATGGAGGCCAGGCAACTGTCACGTCGCTATCGATCCTACTGTCACCGAATCGGTTATTTAGAAGCCAACGGACATTAAAACTGCAATGAGGAGATGCACCCTCGTGCACGAAGTACAAATTTTGTCTCACAGCTAAAGGTTCATCTGCCATACAGTCACCAACAATGCCGGCCACCGAGCGAGGTGGCACAGTGGTTAGCACACTGGACTCGTATTAGGGAGGATGACGGTTCAATCCCGAGTCCGGCCATCCTGATTTAAGTTTTCCGCGATTTCCGTAAATCGCTTCAGGCAAATGCCGGGATGGTTTCTTTGACAGGGCACGGCCGACTTCCTTCCCTAATCCAATGAGATCGATGATCTCGCTGTTTGGTCTCTTCCCTCAAATCAGTCAATACCGGCCCAAAGATTGACATAAAATCTCTGCTGATGACTTGCAAAATGTGTGTGAAATCTTATGGCACTTAACTGCTAATGTCATCAGTCCCTAAGCTTACACACTATTTAACCTAAATTATCCTAAAGGACAAACACACACACCCATGCCCGAGGGAGGACTCGAACCTCCGCCGGGATCAGCCGCACAGTCCATGACTGCAGCGCCCAAGACCGCTTGGCTAATCCCGCGCAGCTGATGACTTGCTTCAGCAATTGTGTCAGCACTGACGTCTGCCGTTACATGCCGGTTGTGATAATTTACAATACGATCTCGTTGAAACTCGTTGGAGAAAATGAGTTGCAATATCTTCGTCCACGTGTGAGGAATGTGTCCTACAATTTGTGCCGTACATTTTTGTTGTAGTTCTGTACTCGTGCGTAGAGACGTTCATGGAAGCATTTGATTTTTTTAGGGAGACAGCGTTCCAAGACACTTCCACTTTTCATGGGAGTTGATGGACGTACGTTGCCGATAATGTATGGGAAGTCCCATTACGTCTTACGCTTCATAGGGGAGCGGTATGATACTCGAGCTGATAGGTAACAAGTAATTTGTAGACTTATTGGTTAAGGGAAATAAGTGCACGTGGGCTGTCCTACAGTAAGAAGCCATCAGAAATGTGTACATGATGATAATAGCATTGGATGAATGATGAGCTGGACGTGTCCTACTTTGTTCACTGTTCCTTTAACACCAAAAGTGGACGATTACTGCTCGTAGCTCAGGTACCACTAAACAGTTTCTAATGGCCTTGGTTGACCCTTTCATGCAACATCTGTCCTAATTTATACTGAGTTCGCAGTGAGGTCTCTGATGGCTGTTCGTTCAGTGTGAAAGTAGAACTCGAACCTGTACGATGCTGCTGTTCAGAACTTCGACGAATGAAATGTTGCGACTGCATGGATAATATCACTGTATATTAACACTGCTAACTTGTTCGAATCCTGCCTCGGGCATGATGTGTGTGATGTCCTTAGGTTTAAGTAGTTCTAAGTTCTAGGGGACTGATGACCTCAGAATTTAAGCCCCATGGTGCTCAGAGACATTTTTTTTAACTTGTTGCTTGGAAACAAATCTGTTGTTGCCAAGAAACTGTGCTGCAGAATTTATCTCGTGAGCTCCCAAGTGCAGTTGGACGAATGATAAACTGAAATTCAGCTGCAAGTCAGTGTTCATAGGGCCTCCAAATGCATGATCGGAATTATAAGCAGGCTACACTAAGTCTAGCGTCTATCCAACGTATCTGCTGTACTTAGCCTAAAAATCTAGCTAAGTTAATATATGTACAGGCAGGAACTTGCGGTGAAAAATAATGTTCACAACTCAGAGTGATTTTAGAACTTAACAAACCTGCATTCATTAATTTTTCTTTGACGTTTATCACAGCTTAACAGTTGTCTAGCACTGAATTAATGATTGTCTGAGCGAGAGCTTCAACGAAACCGGAGTAGTATCTCGCAGTACGTATCACTTAAATTTCCTAAAAAATCTCGGATGATAAATGAAAGTTCAGCGCGAGTTTAAAGTTAATGTGCCACTACAGCGAACTAGTTAAAATTAAAAGTTGAGATCACTCGCAAATAACCACGGTAAAGTCTCAGGGCTCAGACTAGTTCGTCTAACGTGAAATATTCAAAGTTCCCCACAAATGAAGATATTACAGAGTGTTTGTCAGCAACACGCAATTCAACACGTAGAAAAATCTCGTGACACTCTAGACACTATCTGTTGTCGCTCAAGTGTACTGCACTCTCCCGAAATATGACTACCGATCGACTGCTTCTGAAAGCATTGATCCACTGACAGTAATAATCGACCGACCAACTCACCAGTTGCCCCGAGCGAGAAGGCTGCCGGCTATTTAAGCTCTCGGTCGGTTGTGAATCAACCTCACACACTTCCGATTCCCGGATCATACTAAAAACTATGAATTTTATATTATGCACGTGTGTCATACGTCAGTCTGTATGAAAATTTCCTGAGATTTCCACTGTTGTTAATGGTTTTTCACAAGTTACACAGTTTGTTTAATAATTGCGATTTTGATAAGGTAAACACCGTCTTACACTGTTTTGATGCTAACAGTTATAAACAATTAAAACTAAATACATTAATTTCTCCCTATCTGCATTTATTTCGTAATGCTGCTGCTACTTTCCACTTTTCGAGTTATCACTACTGGTTTCATGTGAACTGCCACAAATTCCTCTCTTGCGCCCAGTTTTCCATCTCAAAGCAGCACTTGCAAATTACGTCCTCACTTATTTGCTGGATGTACTCCAATCTTTTAGCATGCCCTTACGCGCAGTGTCAACAGAAATTTCATTAATAAAATGCAAACATACGCACCCCACAGATAGAAAATTCAATGCTGTGCTGCAAACTTGCATTCTCAGAAATTGCTTCTTCAAATTAAGCCATATCTTTGAGACCAGTATATTTCTTTTGACCAAGAATGCCCTCTTAGCCAGTGTCAGTCAGCTTTTTATGTTCTCCTTGCTCCTTCGTCTGCGTTATACTGCTGCCTAGGTAGCAGAATACCCTAACTTCATCTACTTTGTGTCCACCAATTCTGATATTAAGGTTTTCGTTGTTCTCAACCTGATACCTCTCTTTACTTTTGTCTTTCTTGGGTTTACTTTCAGTGCGTATTCTATACTCATTAGATAGTTCATACTATTCAACACCTCTTGTAATTCTTCTTCACTTTCACTGAGGATAGCAATGTCATCAACGAATCTTATCATTGTTATCATTTCATCCTGAATTTTGATTCCACTCTTGAACCTTTTATTTCCGTTATTGCTTCTTCGACGTATATCTGGAACAGTAAGAGCGAAGGACTACATGCCTCTCCTGCACCCTTTTCAATGCGAGGGCTTCGTTCTTGGTCTTCCCCTCTTATTGTTCCCTCTTGGTTCCTGTACAAACTGAATATTACCCTTCTTTCCTTATAGATTACCCCTGTTTTTCTCAGAATGTCGAAGATGCTGCACCATTTTATATTGTCGAAGATTCTTTTCACATCGACATATCCTATGAACGTGTCTTGATCTTTTCTTTCAGTCTTGCTTCCATTACCTACCACAACGTCAGAACTGCCTTGCTGGTGCCAATACTTTTCCTAAAGCCAAACCGAACGTCATCTAACTTATTATTTACGTGAAAAATCAGATTTTTACGCATGGAATCCACAATCCCGCTTGTAATTTAAAATATGTAATGTTTATAAGAAATCTTGTAAGATAGTGCTCAGTGAGACCTAGCGGTAGAAATATAGAAATATAATTTGTGAGGACCCCTTCACACGTCGTCAAGAAATTAATTTTCGAATTTGGTTTTAGACACAGAACCTTTAACATTAAACAACTTACAAACTACTTTTATCGTCGAGGAAGCGTTTTATTCTCGTATTTGTCTTATTTTTGCCTTTATAACCAAGTTACTGGCTTCTCTGTACCCAGTCTGGTTCAGTTTTTATTGAGTTCAGTCTTACTTAACATTTATTCCTGTCACTTATTTCAGCCATTGTGGTCATTATTATAAGGATGTATCCTCAGAATGTGCACCGTCATTGGATCACAAAAACCAGATGTACACCTGATATTTCAAGTCAAAGAGCTGGATCAAGCTTATGGTAAGACCCTTCAACCTCTCATAGACCCGCAATACGACTGCGCTGAAATTTAATTAACTGCACAAAATATGCTGTTCGATGGCGTTCAGCTATATCAACAATAATTACTAAGCGAGTCCTACGGAGTCGACGTTTAGATGGTGATAGCGTGGTCCCTAAAAAAGTGTACAAATGTGTGTGAAGTTCTATGGGACCAAACTGCTGAAGTCATCGGTCCCTAGACTTACACACTGCTTAAACTAACTTACGCTAAGGATAATACACACACCCGTGCCCGAAAGAGGGCTCGAACCTCCGGCGGGAGTGGCCGCCCGATTCGTGACATGGCGCCTCAAACCGCGCGCCCACTCCGCGCGGCCGAGGTCCCTAGTCAATCTACAGTACAAGACTGTATATCTGTGAGTATTCCATGCAAAAACTGGATTTACTGCCCAAGTATTCTTTTTTTTATTGTGCGTTAGTGTATGCAATAATTGTTTCAAGAAATCGGCGAGTTACAAACTGCATATTGTGAATATTTCACTTCAGGAATCATAATATTACGTTCTTATACTGAGGCCTTGAATCAATCGTATTTTTAAAAACTGCATTTACATCTTTACTCAACAATGCGAAGTGTGAGGAGGACGTGTTTTTGGTTGTATCATGTTGACGTTAAGGTCTTTAGTCCGAAGACTAGTTTGATGGAGCACTCCATACTAGTCTACTGCTGAATAACTGACGAAACCTACAATTTGAAACTACTAAGTATATTCATGCCGAAGTGTTCTTCAAAATTTTTGCTGCCACACTCACTACATTTCCAAACTGGAAATTTCTTAAAGGCTGATTCTTGCAGAGAAGAAAACAGCAACCAGCTGCTTTTAATATTGTTATTCATCCGCGTAATAACGTCGTTACAGGTTTCGAACTGAAGTGTTCATCTTCAGATGGCTGTTCACGTTAAGATACACATTTGGCTCTGAGCACTATGAGACTTAACATCTGAGGTCATCAGTCCCTTAGAACTCAGAACTACTTAAACCTAACTAACGTAAGGACACATCATTGACCGAGGCAGTATTCGAACCTTCGACCGTAGCGGTCGCGTGGTTCCAGAGAAGTGCCTAGAACCGCTCGGCCACAACGGCCGGCGATACACATTTTTGTTTACATTACTTTTAATTTTTTACTTATACCATCACGTAACAGCTGTCTGATGATGAAACTATCAGTTCTAAATCGGTAACGGCCCTTTTTCGTGAATAAACACGAGTATTAAAAGTGTTTGGTTGCTGTTTCCTTCTCTAATAGAATCAACACGTATAGTCTTAAAAATGTTAGTTTTCGACAAAACAGCGTGAATATTTCTGAATATCTCAGGATGTGTCCTATCAATTGACTCCCTCTTTATTCAAGGTGTGCCATAAATTTCATTTTTCACCAATTCGAATCGTTATCTTCTCATTCGCTGCTCAATCTAACCACATTCTTGTGTAGAACCACTTTCTAAAAAAAGCTTCTACACCTTTGTTGTTTGAACTGATTATTGCTTCTCACGTTTCACTAGTGTAAAAAGCTGCACTCTATAACGATATGTTTACTTAATGTGTATACATAAACATACAGTTATAAATGTCCCCGTTCGTAGCCGCTAATTATAACAATATGTTTACTTTTGTGCTGTAACACATAGCTATAATCAGCGGTGGAAACATATTTGCGAACGCCGACCGTGTGCGGCTGTTTCTTGTTGGATCGTCTGATCAGTCGGAAGTTGCATTGCGGAAGAGAGTAAATGCCTATTCAAAATATAATTATTTTTGGATAGCTCAACATGAATTTCCTAAGAGACCTTAGTTTATTATGCATTTACCAATAGAATATGGCGCGGAGAAAATATTTCGCCGCATACAACTTCCGTCCGATTTCGACGAAAGAATTCGTGACTGTGAACTCTCTATTTGGCAGAAACATAAAGAAAATTAAATAACTTCATGAAGGAGTGAGACATAGATTCTATATTAAATAAATAGTCCACACACCAGTTCCATTTAAATCTGAATTTATGGCAATTAATAGACGAACTTACACTACAATGAAGGATTTAACATGGATGCCGTTTTGACTGGCACTTCTCGTAATGAAAACAATTCCTTTGACGTTTTCACATACACGTCGCACAATAAATCTACTGCTAGGCACTTTCAGTATTACACATTTACTTTACACTAGAACAATATTATTTTTAACAATAATAATACGGCGGCAAGACATGCGCGTCCGACACACGTTACAGGAGACAAGAGAAGAATGAGTAACTGTTCATCGAGAATATCTCGTACATCAAAAAAAAAAAAAATGTGTAAAAAAGTGTTCTTCTTCTGTCCGTTTTTCGCGCCGCCGTTTTCAAAGTCAGTAACTCACAGCATCTCTGACGGCGCTTCGACAATAAACAAGTTACGTCACAGGTCGTTCACCTTTTACATTCTCGCAACATTATTTGCTAACTGTAGCTGCTGCCGAGCGACTGCTCGATTAGTGAATGATTTAAAATGATAAGGCAATCACATAATGTTACAACTCCCGACAAATACTGTGATACAAGATTTTTTAACATTTAGTTTTACACTCTAACACAAAACAGGAAGACGCAGCCCGAAGAAATTATCGTAATGGGACGGAAATCAATAGATGTGACATACATGTGCAGACAAACAAATGATTAAGATTTCAGAAGACTTGGATTATTTATTCAAGAAAGAGAGCTTCTTAAGTTGAACAAGTCAATAACGGTTTGGTCCACCTCTGGCCCTTATGCAAGCAGGTATCCAGCGTGGCACTGATTGATAAGCACTGTGCAGCGCGGAGTGGCCGCGCGGTTAGAGGCACCACGTCACTGATGGCGCGGTCCCTCTCGCCAAGGCAAGTCCTCCCTCAGGCATGGGTGTGAGTGTTGTCCTTAGCGTTAAGTTAGTTTAATTAGTGTGTATGTCTTGGGACCGATGACCTCAGCAATTTTGTCCCATAGGAATTCACTGACATTTGAACTTTTTGAACTCTTTGATAGAGTTGTTGGATGTCGTCCCGAGGGATATAGTGTCAAATTCTGTTCCACTGACGCGTTACATCGTCAAAATCGTGAACTGGCTGCTGGGCCATGCCCATAGTGCGCCAAACGTTCCCAATTGGGGTGACATCTGGCTCCCTTTCTGGCCAAAGTACGGTCTGGCAAGCACGAACACAACCAGTAGCAGTTCTTGGTGTGTGCGGCCGGACGTTATTTGAGGATACGGAAGCCCTGGAGGATTTGGCATGAAGAGCAGCAAAACGGGGCGTAGAACGTCGACGAAACACCGCTGTGCTGAAAGGATCCCGCAGATGACAACCAATGTGGTCCTGCTATGAAAAGAAATAGCATCCCATGCCATCACTCCTGGCTGGCGAGCCATAAGACGGGCGACAGACAAGTTGGTATCCTACCGCTATCCAGGGCGTCTCCAGACACCTCTTGTTCTGGGGACTCATTGACTGGAGCAGGTCTTCAGCGACGAGTCGCATTTCGAACTGAGCCGCAATTACCAGCGAAGACTGGTCTGGAGATGCCCAGACGGCAGTTGGATATCAATCTAATAGTCTCCCCTACAACACCCGGAAGCAGGAGTGATGGTCTGTGGCGCCATTTGTTTTCATGGTAGGACCCCTTTGGTTGTCATGTACGGCTTCCTTACTGCACAGCGGTAGGTCGACGATAATCTACGGCCGGTTTTGTTGTCCTTCATGGTAAGTCACCGGGGCTTACAACATTTCAACAAGATAATTCTCGCCCGCACACGGCCAGAGTTTCTACTGCTTGTCTTCGGTCTTCGTGCTTGTCAAACTCTACCTTGGTCGCCGTATCTCTTCCAAATTGTGAACGTTTGGCGCATTATAGACAGCCCCCCCCCCCCCCCCACGCACTCCCACCGCTCCGCAAAGCAACTGGGGATTTTAACGCTCTAACGCTCCAACTGGACAGAATTTGGCACAATATCCCCGAGGAGGGCATCCAACAACTCTGTCAATCAATGCCAAGCCAGTAACTAAGACCAGAAGTGGACCAACGCGCTGTTGACTTTCTCAACTTGTGAAGCGCTTTCTCTTGAATAAATCATCCAGTTTTTCTGAAACTGTAATAATTTGTTTGCCTGTACACGTACACATACCGAATTCTGTCCCACTCAGATAATTCCTTCGCGGTAAGTTGTTTTTATTGTCTGAGAGTGTAATTCCGCTCTTCTGGCTATGGCCAGTGAGTGTTTTATTTCCTATTTCGGCCATAATCAGTTCAAAAATGGCTCTGAGCACTATGGGACTTAACATCTATGGTCACCAGTCCCCTAGAACTTAAAAACTACTTAAACCTAACTAACCTAAGGACAGCACACAACACCCAGTCATCACGAGGCAGAGAAAATCCCTGACCCCGCCGGGAATCGAACCCGGGAACCCGGGCGCGGGAAGCGAGAACGCTACCGCACGACCACGGGCTGCGGACCATAATCAGTTATTTTGCTTCCCAAACAGTACAACTTATCTACTACTTTTAGTCTCTTATTTCCTAATCTAATTCCCTCAGCATAGCCTACGTATCATTACCATTGTTTTACTTTTGTTGATGCTCATAATTTTAAACCACTATCCATTATGTTCCGCTGCACTTCCAAGTCCTTCCAGTATCGTCAGCTAACTTTTTTTAAATTCTCTTTGTACTTTAATTCCCTTTCCAAACTTCTCCTAGGCTTCCTTTGCTTTCTCAGTATACAGATTTAATAACAATTAGAAAAGGTTACACCATAGTCTCATTCCCGTCACAACTACTGCTTCCCTTTTGTGTCCCTCGACTCTTAAAATTTTCTGTACAAATTCCTAATGACCTGTCGTTCACTGTATTTTATTGTTACTGTCTTCAAAATCTGAAAGAGCGTAGTCCAGTCGACATGGTTAAAAAAGATTACCTAAGTTTTCAAATCCTATAAGTGTAAGTTTGGCTTTCTTCAATCTATCTTCTAAGATAATTCCTACGGTCAGAATGGTCCCACGTATTTTTACATATCCACCATATGTTAAAAGGTCCTCCATTCCCAGGCTGTAATGAACGTTGGTGGAATGCAAGCTTAGAACATACTTTTTTTTCCACTGTCATGTTACTTTAGTGCTCCTGAAGTATGATGAAACTTCGCAGCTTAATAGTATCATTTTTCGTTGGCCTATTAAATTCGCTATGATGTGTGTGGAGGATGACTGACGGAAGGCCTTTCTGTTAGAACATCTGTTATGTTGGAGTCATGATCATTATCAAACTTTTATGTGGGAGATGGTAGAACGCTTCTCGTTTTGAAATACATGCTCTCAGAAGCTGCTGTCGGAAAATATCTTTCCTGTACTGAGTCTTATTGGAGATACTTAGGGTTACTGTGACAGTCTTGCGCGTATCAAATATGTCTGTGACAAATCGTGTATCCCTTATTTGAAATATTTTCACCCCTTGTTTTGTTTCGAGCTTAACGTTCCTTCCCGACTGACGATCACCGTCAAAAACGTATTCATTTCATGAGACTTTGGGATATAACACAGGTCAGTGGTGTGATCATGAAGTATAAATCAGAACCAGTTGTCCCCTGCGGTCGATGATAAAATTTTCAGTTAGTGTGAGGCTTTGGACCTGATGCCCTTGGATAGCTGCACATGTTACAGCGCCGCTTCTGGGACGGGGCCCCGGATCGAATCTGCCCAGTGGATAAACAACGAGGGTCGGGGCGCCGGTCAGCCTGGATGTGGTTTTCGGCGGTTTCCCACATGCCACTACTCGAATAGCGGCCTGACACCCATGTGCCTCCTCAGTTATATGATTTGCAAATGTAAAGAAAACTATCAATCACTTTCTCATAAATACAGACAGTTGGGGCAGATATATTCTGTCCGGGGGGGGGGGGGGGGGGGGGGGGGTAACAGGGTGTTGACACCTCTTAAATTAACCATGCCAATTCCGTTCCTTAGTAGCCAACTCTGCTCCGATGAGGGACAAAGGCACAAGAAAAAGAAGAAGAAGATGATAAGGTTTCGAAACAATCGAGTACTACCGCATAAACGTGACATCTGCTACTCCAGTGCTTTAATGTAATTGAATAAGAAATATGTACATTCTGGCAGAGAATGCAATGCAGTTCTTGTGGGTAAGTAAATCGGCATTGTTGCTTACTCTTGCGTATTGCATTTACAGCGTTGATCTTACAGAAGAAGTCAGGTAAAGGAAATGTAAAATTAATAAGGAGGTGTGAGAGGCGACGTCGAAACCTTACATCATGGAAAAAAAGGACTGTGATGCCAAGGTTGGTTGATAACCTTGAGGAATATACGTGACTGGAAATGGACAACTTAATAAATATAACCGAAGGTTTCTTAGATTCATCATTTATCAACACAGCAATTAGTGGACTTACGACATTCGTTCTAGGGTGAATTAATCGTGTGAAGCCATCCTAAAAATAAGCTAATAAGAAAGGGAGGCGGGATGTAGGAATATTAAGGTTTAACGTATCGTTCACGGCGGGGAAATTCGAGATGGATCACGGATGTGCTCCATTTTCAGTGATGACAAACATTTTCTAACGGCTAGTCTCAGTGTACACGAGGGTCACATTTCTGTCCAGAGGAAATATGAAATTTCACTGGGCTGTAAGGCAGATGTGTTACACTGGCCTCCAGTTAATTAAATTCGTCCGTAGTGATACCGGAAGTCTGTAGTGTACTGTTAGCGTGTCGTGTCAGTACATGACACAGAATGTATTCTACATAAATGATTTTTCAAAATTTCATACTCAGTATTTGCGCGCTACGCGACAGAAGAATGCAGGACACCACTTAACGGTCAAAATGATAGCGTCCAACACGTAAGAAGCCATTTTAGCACCAAGTGCCCATTACAGTGCAAGATGTTTACGGTTTCTGGACAATGGAAGCCGACGTAATAGCTTGCTGGCCATAAATTCAGCCCGCAGTAGACGGCGTCGAAGGGTCTACGCAAACAGATGCTTACCCGCCAGTTCAAAACAATGGATGAAACTGTGCGTTTCAATAAGGCCGAGCTGAGAGGTCGTTGTCATACAGCATTGTCGGCAACTGCGCGTCACTCCGTACGACTCTGTTTTGTCTGCTAAGCTGCACAAGCGCTAAACGTTCTAGCAGCATGCCCTGTACATACAATGCGTGAAGCGGTATGTAAACGCAAATCCTGATAAATCTTCGAAGTGGTGGAAAGATCCGCAAATCGGTTTAAATGCTGAGCTCTATAAAACTCTGCACTTCACAAAATGAAAAGAATGAAGCATCCGATGAGAACGGGGTCAACTCATACAAATATCAGTGTGGAATGATCACATTTGCTCCACCGAAGGTAAAGCTGGAGGTACACTACGGTACACTAGTAGGGTACTAGGTAAATACAATGTTTGCAAAGGAGATTGCTTACAAAATGCACGTGAGAATCTAAGAATTTTGCTCAAACGCGTGGTTCCTATATCATATAGGACTAATATGGGATAAGAGCGTATATAAAGAAGGGCAGCACGAACGGTCACAGGTTTGTTTAACCCACGAGACAGCGTCACAGAGATGCTGAAACAGCTGAACTAGCATTCACCTGAAGACGGGCATTAACCATCGCGCAAAAGCCTACTTACAAAGTTTCAATAATCAGTTTTAAATAAGAAATCTAGAAATATACCCGAAAGACAATATTAGACTAATTACAGAGTAAAAAAGGACACGCAAACTTGCAATCATTCTTCCCTCTCTAAATACGAAGTGGAATGGGAAGAAATCTTGATATATGTTACAACGACACGTACCCTCTACCACGCACTTCACAGTGGTGTATCCAGATGTAGTTTTAAGACCAGATATCTTATACATCAGTTTGTCCCGTTCACTCACTGTTCACTCACTGTGTCCTCTGTCGTGAACGAGGGGTTTTATCCGTCGCCCTCAAATTACCACTCTCAACTGAATGAGCTTGATGTACACGGAAGCGCAAAAGAAACTGGTATAGGCATGCGTATTCAAATACAGACATATGTAAAAAGGCAGAATACGGTGCTGCGGGTGGCAACGCCTATATGAGACTACAAGTGTCTGGCGCAGTTGTTACATCAGTTACTGCTGCTACAATGGCAGGTTATCAAGATTTAAGTGAGTCTGAACGAGTGATAGGACACACCATCTCCAAGGTAGCGATGAAGCAGGGATTTTCCCGTACGACCATTTCAAGAGTGTACTGTGAATATCAGGAATCCGCAAAAACATCAAATCTCCGACATCGCTTCATCCGGAAAAAGACCCCGCAAGAACCGGACAAACGACGACTGAAGAGAATCGTTCAACGTGACAGAAGTGCAACCCTTCCGAAAATTGTTGCGGATTTCAATGCTGGGCCATCAACAAGTGTCAGCCTGCGAACCATTCAACGAAACATCATCGATATGGGCTTTCGGAGTTGAAGGCCCACTCGGTTGTCCTTGATGGCTGCACGACATAAAGCTTTACGCCTCGCCTGCGCCCGTCTACACCGACGTTGGACAGTTGATGAATGGACACTTGTTGCCTGTTCGGACGAGTGTCGTTTCAAATTGTATCGAGCGGATGGATATGTACGGGTGTGCAGACAACCTCATGAATCCATGGGCCCTGCAGGTCAGCAGAGGACTGTTCAAGCAGGTGGAGGCTCTGCAACGGTGTGGGGCGTGTGCAGTTGGAGTGATATGAGACCCCTGATACCTCTAGACACGACTCTAACAGGTGACACGTACGTAAGCATCCTGTCCGGTCACCTGCATCCATTCATGTCCACTGTTCATTCCGACAGACTTGGGCAATTCCAGCAGAACAACGCGACACCCACAAATCCAGAATTGCTACAGAGTGGCCCCAGGAACACTCTTCTGAGTTTAAACACTTCCGCTTCCCAGACATGAACATTATTGAGCATATCTGGGATGCCTTTCAACGTGCTGTTGAGAGGAGATCTCCACCTCCTCGTACTCTTACAGATTTGAGGATAGCCCTGCAGGATTCATGGTGTCCGTTCACTCCAGCACTACTTCAGGCATCAGTCGAGTCCATGCCCTGTCGTGTTGCGGCACTTCTGCGTGCTCGCGGGGGACCGTACACGATAATACACAGGTGTACCAGTTACTTTGGCTCTTCAGTGTAACACTGGCCTTTCCGGCCATATGACACAGAGCGCTACTGGGCTACATGTATGAGACCTTTCTGCAATCTAAATCATACATTACCAGTACTCTATTTTATACATCTTCCTTGTTCAGATTCATTTCGATTTCCTGCTAGTTTTCAAACACCTTAGTGCGTCTATGCAAATTTTTCCACCTGATGCCCCGGACGATGGTAGACCGAACATTTTGATTGCTTGGATCATATTACTCCCTTAGAAAAACTGAAGTTTTGTGGAACTCACGGTCTTACAAACAACTGGTTTGAATTACACTTAAGAAAGAGAATACAATAAGTTTTGTTGACTGAGTCAAAAAATATTGGAGGGAGAGAAAACGTCACTAACTAGGAAATCTGGGACAACACACTATATTCAGTTCTGAAGAACAAGTAGAGGAATACCAACAACTGATATAGCACATTAACACGAACCAGTAAACAGTGTAAAAATGTCCATGGATTTTACTTTTGCATATTTCAAATGCGAACATTTTTATTTGGATTCACCGTGACTTATTGATATCGCGTGAAACAACAAATTTATTGCTGCAAGACACAATTTCTTCATTTCCATGACACTTTTCAGAGATCTAAACTTTCTTTATGAATTGAATTTATATCGATTAAACAGACGACTGTGGGATAACCTGTGGAACTGTTTATCGGAAGACGACAAAAACAAAACACTATTTCAGACTTCTTCTACTAGACGGTGCCACAGATGATGTCAAAGTCGTAACTCAGTGCTTAAATGGTTCGCTGCAGAGTACCACTTTGAATCAGTATGTTATACACTGCGGTGACAAAAGTCATGGCGTATCTCCCAATATCTCGTCAGACCTCGTTTTCTCCGGCATAGTGCAGCAATTCGACGTGTCATGGACTCAACAAGTCGTTGGAAGTCTCTTTCAAAATTAAAAGCCACGCTGCCTCTATAGCCGTCCACAATTGCGAAAGTGCTCACGTACTGACCTTTCGACTAAATCCCGTAAATGCCCTATGGGATTCATGTCGGGCGATCTGGGTGGCCACATCGTTAGCTCGATTTGTCCAGAATGTCCTTCAAACCAATCGCGAATAACTGTGACCACCAATGTGGCGCATTTTCACCCATAAAGATTCCATCGTTATTTGGTAACATGAAGTCCATAAACGGCTGTAAGTGATGTCCAAGTAGCCTAAAATAACCATTTCCAGTCAATTATAGGTTCAGTTGGACCATATGACCTAGTCCAGCCCACGTAACCACAGCTTACATCGTTATGGACACACCACCAGTTTGCACAGTCTTGACAACCTGGGTCTAGGGCTTCGTGGGGTCTGCTCCACTCTCGAAGCCTAAACTCTCACCAATTAAAATCGGTACTCATCTGACCAGGCACGGATTTCCAGTCGTCTAGAGTCCAGGAGAGGCGCTGCAAGCGATGTCGTGTTGTTAGCAAAAGCACTCGCGTCAGTCGTCTGCAGCCATAGCCCATTAACGCCATATTTTGCCGCAGTGTCCAACGAATACGTTCTTCCTACGTTCCACATTGATTTCTGCAGTTATTTCGCACAGTGCTGCTTGTTCGTTAGCACTGACAATTCTACGCAACGTCGCTGCTCTCGGTCCAAGGACGTCGGCCACTGCTTTGTCCGTGGTCATAGGTAATGCCTAAAATTGGGTATTCTCGACCACCTCTTGACAACGGATCTAAGAATATTAAATTCCCTAACGATTTCCGAAACGATTCCGATTTCCCATGCATCTAGCTCCAACTTCCATTCCGCATTCAGCTCCGTCAATGCACTGCCCTTTTATAACTTTGTAAATAGGCTGTTTAGATTTTTATGTTGGTAACGCCACGTAGCGCTCTGTATGAAAATCACTGACTGTGCTGTGTGCAGTCTGTGGCTGGTTAGCATTGTTAGAATATTCGCTATTGCAGTTGGAGGTGAGCCGCCAGCAGTAGTTGATGTGGGGAGTGAGATGGCTGAGTTTTGAGAGCGGATGATCTGGACGTGTGTCCATCAGAGAGAGTAAATTTGTAAGACTGGATGTCATGAACATATATATATATATATATATATATATTATGACTTTTGAACGCTATTAGGGTAAATACACTGTTTGTTCTCTATCAAAATCTTTCATTTGCTAACTATGCCTATCAGTAGTTAGAATCTTTTATTTAGCTGGCAGTATTGGCGCTCGCTCTATTGCAGTAGTTCGAGTAACGAAGATTTTTGTGCGGTAAGTGATTCATGAAAGGTATAGGTTATTGTTAGTCAGGGCCATTCTTTTGTAGGGATTGTTGAAAGTAAGACTGCGTTGCGCTAAAAATATTGTGTGTCAGTTTCGTGATGACCAAAATAAGTAAAGAGAGAAATGTCTGAGTACGTTCACTTCTGCTCAGCTGTTTGAAAATCAAGTAACGTAAGAGGTTTATCAACACAATAATTCATTAATTTTTCTAAGGGGACGTTCCAACTTGCTTACGCGATAGTACTACCATCTGCATATGTGCATATCGCTCTCCCATGACGTTTGTCACCTAAGTGTCTCTCTCCATACTATGTGCGCAACACTTACATCGATATCATTCCAGAGGAGAAGGTGGTGTAGAATTTCAATTTATATGCTGTCCTTATGTGGGAAACCCAGTGAGAACAAATATCAAGAAAATAAAAGAAATCGAAAATGTTCCCTTGCGACATTTCTGAATTGTGTTTTTAGATGTTGGTTGATCTGCCGATTCACTTGAATCAGTCCATCAGCAAATTTCCTCTTAATTCGCCTAAAGACTGTACTGGGTTTGGAGAAGCAGGGTTCAAATCTCTTTCTGGCCATCAAGATTTAGGTGCACTTGGTTTGTCGAAGTTGGTTTAAGCTAATGACGGGATTTGCGCTTTCTTTTCCAGTCTTGACAGATAAACACTAATTTTTCTTCTTTACTCTCCTTTCATCTCAACACTTAGAGGAAACGACAGTCTTGATATAATCTAGCTGTTCTGCAACGGTTCCTGTCTTGAGAAGGGCAGACTTTAAAGTCTCTCTCTCTTTCTCATGAAATTTCTATGAAGTGGATTTTTTTAATCTATTTATTTTTTTTTTTACTGGTTTGATGCGGCCCGCCACGATTCCTCTCCTGTGCCAACCCCTTCATCTCAGAGTAGCACTTGCAACCAATGTCGTCATTTACTTTCTGGATGTATTCTAATGCCTGTCTTTCTCTACAATTTTTACACTCTCCAGCTCTCTCTGGTACCATGAAAGTTATTCTCTGCTGTCTTAACACATGTCCTATCATCCTGTCTCTTCTTCTCACTGTTTTTCATATATTTTTTTACTCTCCGACTCTATGGAGAACCACCTCATTCCTTATATTATCAGTCCACCTAATTTTCAACATTCATCTGTAGCACTAAATCTCAAATGCTTCGATTCTCTTCTGTTTTGGTTTTTCTAACGTCCGTGTTTCACTACCAAACAATACTGTGCTCCAAACGTACATTCTCAGAAATTTCTTCCAAAAATTGAGGCCTATGTTTGATTCTAGCTGACTTCTATTTACTAGGAATGCCTGATAGCCTGCTTTTAATGTCCGCCTTCCTCCGTCCGTCATTGGTTATTTTGCTGCCTTTTTTTTTTGTCATCAGTCTACTGACTGGTTTGATGCGGCCCGCCACGAATTCCTTTCCTGTGCTAACCTCTTCATCTCAGAGTAGCACTTGCAACCTACGTCCTCAATTATTTGCTTGACGTATTCCAATCTCTGTCTTCCTCTACAGTTTTTGCCCTCTACAGCTCCCTTTAGTACCATGGAAGTCATTCCCTCATGTCTTAGCAGGTGTCCTATCATCCTGTCCCTTCTCCTTTATCAGTGTTTTCCACATATTTCTTTCCTCTCCGATTCTGCGTAGAACCGCATCATTCCTTACCTTATCAGTCCACCTAATTTTCAACATTCGTCTATAGCACCACATCTCAAATGCTTCGATTCTCTTCTGTTCCGGTTTTCCCACAGTCCATGTTTCACTACCATACAATGCTGTACTCCAGACGTACATCCTCAGAAATTTCTTCCTCAAATTAAGGCCGGTATTTGATATTAATAGACTTCTCTTAGCCAGAAATGCCTTTTTGCCATAGCGAGTCTGCTTTTGATGTCCTCCTTGCTCCGTCCGTCATTGGTTATTTTACTGCCTAGGTGGCAGAATTCCTTAACTTCATTGACTTCGTGACCATCAATCCTGATGTTAAGTTTCTCGCTGTTCTCATTTCTACTACTTCTCATTACCTTCGTCTTTCTCCGATTTACTCTCAAACCATACTGTGTACTCATTAGACTGTTCATTCCGTTCAGCAGATCATTTAATTCTTCTTCACTTTCACTCAGGATAGCAATGTCATCAGCGAAACGCATCATCGATATCCTTTCACCTTGCATTTTAACTCCACTCCTGAACCTTTCTTTTATTTTCATCATTGCTTCCTCGATGTACAGATTGAAGAGTAGGGGCGAAAGGCTACAGCCTTGTCTTACACCCTTCTTAATACGAGCACTTCGTTCTTGATCGTCCACTCTTATTATTCCCTCTTGGTTGTTGTACATATTGTATATGACCCGTCTCTCCGTATAGCTTACCCCTACTTTTTTCAGAACGTCGAACAGCTTGCACCATTTTATATTGTCGAACGCTTTTTCCAGGTCGACAAATCCTATGAAAGTGTCTTGATTTTTCTTTAGCCTTGCTTCCATTATTAGCTGTAACGTCAGAATTGCCTCTCTCGTCCCTTTACTTTTCCTAAAGCCAAACTGATCGTCACCTAGCGCATTCTCAATTTTCTTTTCCATTTTTCTGTATATTATTCTTGTAAGCAGCTTCGATGCCTGAGCTGTTAAGCTGATTGTGCGATAATTCTCGCACTTGTCAGCTCTTTCCGTCTTCGGAATTGTGTGGATGATGCTTTTCCGAAAGTCAGATGGTATATCGCCAGACTCATATATTCTACACACCAACGTGAATAGTCGTTTTGTTGCCACTTCCCCCAATGATTTTAGAAATTCTGATGGAATGTTATCTATCCCTTCTACCTTATTTGACCGTAAGTCCTCCAAAGCTCTTTTAAATTCCGATTCTAATACTAGATCCCCTATCTCTTCTAAATCGACTCCTGTTTCTTCTTTTATCACATCAGACAAATCTTCACCCTCATAGAGGCTTCCAATGTATTCTTTCCACCTATCTACTCTCTCCTCTGAATTTAACACTGGAATTCCCGTTGCACTCTTAATGTTACCACCGTTGCTCTTAATGTCACCAAAGGTTGTTTTGACTTTCCTGTATCCTGAGTCTGTCCTTCCGACAATCATATCTTTTTCGATGTCTTCACATTTTTCCTGCAGCCATTTCGTCTTAGCTTCCCTGCACTTCCTATTTATTTCATTCCCCAGCGACTTGTATTTCTGTATTCCTGATTTTCTCGGAACATGTTTGTACTTCCTCCTTTCTTCAATCAACTGAAGTAATTCTTCTGTTACCCATAGTTTCTTCGCAGCTACCTTCTTTGTACATTTGTTTTCCTTCCCAACTTCTGTGATGGCCCCTTTTAGAGATGTCCATTGCTCTTCAACTGTACTGCCTACTGCGCTGTTCCTTATTGCTGTATCTATAGCGTTAAAGAACTTCAAACGTATCTCGTCATTCCTTAGTACTTCCGTATCCCACTTCTTTGCGTATTGATTCTTCCTGACTAATGTCTTGAACTTCAGCCTACTCTTCATCACTACTATATTGTGATCTGAGTCTATATCTGCTCCTGGGTTCGCCTTACAATCCAGTATCTGATTTCGGAATCTGTCTAGGTGGCAGAACTCCTTAACTTCATCTACTTCGTGACCATCAATCCTGATTTAAAGTTTCTCGCTGCTGTCATTTCTGCTACTTCTCATTACCTTCATCTTTCTTCGATTTACTAGTAATTCATATTCTGTATTCAGTAGACATTTCATCCCTTTCAGCATTTGCTGTAAGCGATTATAGAAAAATGATATATGTTCGTTTGATATTGTTGGTCCCATCTTGGGGTCTACCGCCTATTATCCATAAAGACTGACCCGTGACCTTAAGCTTATCTTATGGTCGCATTGCATTACGAACATCGATATGTTATACCTTGCCGGAACTGTGGAGACGTATGCATTTATTTATTGTACGAATGTTACATCTTAGTTGAAATTTTGGTGACATACGAGGTAGTATATAAGAGAAACCGTGCTTCCTCTAGCCTTTTTCGGTGAATGTCAATTTTAAGGTCGCTTAAAAATCAGACCGTAATTAGGAGCCAAATTTACTTTGCAAAGTTTAAAGATAAAACCTCGTTCTATTTACTGATGGATTTCGTTATTTTCTGAGAACTCATCTCATCGCTATAATGTCAAAGCTAAGACGTGCGATTGACCTTATTGTTGTAGCGACGAAGCAGTCATTGGTGTCAACCTTGAACTATTGTTGGTTACGTCTTATGTCTTTACTAAGAATATTCCTCGTGTTTGTTAGTTATGAGTTTCTAAAGAAACTGTGTTAGTGGCGATGCCAGTTCGCTAGCGAAGAACAACTTCGTTGTCGCATTAGCAGTAGAGCATTGCAGCGTTAAGTTATTGTTGCGTGTACAGGGAAATAATATGGGAAATTGCAAATAAATGCTCGATACGCAAGCAGCTCACAAAAACCAACATTTTTACTGCAGGTGTCAACAGTAAACTAAAAAGTCGATTAGCTCGAATAGATTCAAATAAAACATACCTTAACAGCTTTCTCTGCCGGAGCAACTGTTTTATTGCTGTGTCAAGACAGTGGAATCTTTGTGCATAACTGTTTTCAAGTTTGTGTACATGACTCACTGAATTCTTCCACAAACTTTGGGTAACACTTTGCAGAGCGAAGTGACACAACTGTAAAGTATCATTTATTTTAAAATTATTGTTCTTCTTCTCTACCTTGTTCTTAACAAATGCTCAAATAAGTTTAATGCTGTTCAATTCGGAGTGCGCTACAGGTAACGACAGAAGTTTAACATTCCTGTCCACTGGTCGCAATATACTTTCCAACAGGTATTCCTGCACCTTGAAGTGCGGACGCTCATATTCCAGTAGGTCAGCTCTAGTAAATTCGTCTTATGATTTGGCATAAGATGGGAGGTCTTGCTTTCCGGGCATTCAACAAAAGAATCCTTCCTCCATTTTGTAGATGGATTTCGTAATGCTGGATTTGTCACTGCGGATATGGAGCATAATCTAAAACAGTCACAGATCTGAGAACGCTCCTAAACCACTCTTCGTAGTTTCTGGCTTTCATTTCAGAATGACAACCTGCACCTCCTTTTTGCCCAGTAAAACATAAACCGGCATTTTGCACTAGCCTATCTTCGTTCTCAGTGTGCCTCACTGTAACCTTTCTTCCTCAACCGGACGGTGTTTGAATTCGTCCTTTCCAACCATACTATTCATGAACACTTTCTGTGTGATTACATTTGCTGATGCATTAGGCATTTTTTTCCCTGCTAATCAAACTTTCTGGAAAGATTTGAACCACACCAACTCTCACCAGTCGAATAAACAGTCCATCCAATGTTGTGTAAGTGTCTTATTTCTAGCAAGAACTCGTCTCTTTTTCTTGCTACTTGGCTATTTTCCATCAGCACAAGTTTTTCGTTGATGTTTTTGTATCTGAAGGGCAATTTTTGAATAGCTCGCCAAAGAGTTGTTTCACACATATCAGGAAAATCAACTTCTCCAACACGGCTGCCACTGTTGGAAACTGATTTTCTACACAGATGTCGTGGAATTTTCTTTTTCCAACACAAACTTCCGTCACGTGCTACAACGCTTTTCTGGTGATACAAGACATGAAGTTTCTCTATATTCTCTCGAAATTCGCTTCACTGTTCTTTTACTAATACCGAGACATTCAGAAGTTCTGTTTACCGACTGATTACGGAACTGTTCTCGCCCTGTTCTTTTTCGGCCTCTAGGTAAGCACGCACACTGATCATCATTGACTATTCACAACTACGTACATGATGCATGGTTTCGCACAAAAACAAGGCAACTAATTATTTTACTTGCACTGTCTCAGACGAATACCTAACAACGAATGAGAGCACTTGTTTCCTATTTGACACGAAGCAAGGATGTAACCACTGCAACAATGAACAATGAAATGGGAATACTGTTCAAATGTCCTGCAACATAGCACACGTGGGCACGCGGCTCACAGAAACACAAAAGCAAATAAATTAAAGATGTCATATTGGTGCTTTATGTAGATTTAAGTGCATAAAAACATAGCAGCTGTGAAAGGCAACAACAGAGCTTGTATTTACATTTTTCGTATTGATTCTTTGTATCAAGATTAGACGAATTCTAGCGCTCTACACCCTCCATTGTTAGGGAAAAACGACAAATCAGAAAGCAACGACAATCCTTCTGGAAGTTGAGTGTGGTTGTTTCTTTAAACTGTACAAAGGAAATTTTTCTCCTAATTGCGATGACTTCTACGACTCCTCAAATTTGACACTCGCCAGAAAATGGTAGAGAAAGTACGCTTTTTACTTCTATATCTACATCTACACAAATATTCCGCAAGCTACCGTACGGTGTACGGCGGAGGGTACACTGCACACGACTTGTCATTTCTCTTCCTGCTCCAATCGCAAATGGAGCGAGGGAAAAACGACTATCTATATGCCTCCGTATGAGCGCGAATTTCTCGTGACCTATATTCGTGGTCCTTAAGTGCAATGTCTATTGGCGATAGTAGAATCGTTCGCAGTCAGTTTCAAACGCCAGCTCTCTAAATCTTCCCAAAAGTGGTTCTCGAAAAGAACGTCGCCTTCCTATCAGTGATTCCCATCTGAGTTCTCGTAGCATCTCCGTAACACTTAACGTGTTGTTTAAACCTACCGACAACAAATATAGCAGCTCGCGTCTGAATTACTTTGATGTCTTACTTCAGTCCGATCTGGTAGGGATCCCAAACATTCGAGCAGTATTCAAGAATAGGCCGCACCAGTGTCCTATAGGCGCTATCCTTTACAGGTGAACCACTCTTTCCTAAAATTCTCCCAATGACTCGAAGTCCACCATCCGACTTCCCTACCACAGTTCTCACATGCACATTCCATCTCATATCGCTTTGTAACGTTACGCCCAAATATTTAAACAGCTTGGCAGAGTCAATCAGGACACTAGCAATACTGTATCCGAACATTACAAGTTTGATCTTCCTGCTCATCCGCATTAACTTACATTTTTTTCCACATTTAGTGCTAGCTGCTATTCATCACACCAACTGGAAATTTTGTCTAAGTCGTCTCGTATCTTCCTGCACTCACTCAACTTGGTCACCTCACCGCACTCAACGGCGTCTTAGCAAACGACCGCAGATTGCTGCCCATCCTGTCCGCCAAATCATTTATGTACATAGAGAACTATAGCGGTCCTGTCACACATCCTGGGGCACTCCTGACGATACCCTTGTCTCTGATGAACACTCGCCGTCGAGGACATCACATTGCATTCTATTACTATTTAAGAAGTCTTCACACCACTCACATATCTGTGAACTTATTCCATATGCTCCTACCTTCGTTAACAGCCTGCAATGAGGCATCGTGTCAAATGCTTTCCGGAAATCTAGAAATATGCAATGTTGCCATTCATCCATAGTTCGCAGTATATCACGTGAGAAAGGGGCAAGCTGAGTTTCGCTCAAGCGATGCTTTCTGAAACCATGCTGATTCGTGGACATAAGCTTCTCAGTCTCAAGAAAGTTTATTATATTCGAACTGAAAATATTATCAGGGATTCTGCAGAAAATCTAAGTTAGGGATATTGGTGTGTAGTTTTGCAGGTCCGTTCTTATATACTGGAGTTACCTGTACCTTTTCCCAGTCGCTTGATACTTTGTGCTGGCCGTGAGATTAACTATAAATGCAAGCTATGTAACGAGCCAGTGCCGTAAGAGTACTCTAAGTAAAATCCAAGTGGGATTCCATCTAGACCTGAAGATTTATTTAAATCTTTCAGTTGTTACTCCACGCCAGGGATGCTTGTTACTATGTCTTCCAAACGGGAGTCTGACTGATGGTCAAATGACGGTATGTTTGTACGATTCCCCTGCGTGAACGATTTCTTGAACTTGAAATGTAAAACTTCGGCTTTCGTTTTTCTATCTTCAACTGGCACAGCAGACTGGTCAACAAGGGATTGAATGGAAGCCTTAGACCCGCTTGCTGAGATGTGACGGTGATAGTCGTATGCATCGCGCATAGATCTCTTCACAGGCGCCCGAATCTCTACTAACCTTCGCTTGTTGTCATGTGTGTGTTTCCTTTTGAACCGAGAGTGCAACAGCCTCTGCTTCTTCAGTATCCTCCGAATTTCGTTATTAAAGCATGGTGGATCTTTTCCATCGTTTATCCACTTACTAGGCACATAATTCTCCAGAATACGATTTGCAATCTGCTTAAACTTTGTCCATAATTTCTCTACCTCCATCTTACTATAATTGACGCTAATTCACTGTCTATGTGAGATGCTAATAACTTCTTATCTGCTCTATCTAGCAGAAACACTCTCCTGGCATTCTTGACTTGACAGTTTCTGTAATGACATCGTCATCGCCAATCCCCGTATCTATATTGATATTGTCGATAAGGTCCGGACTATTTGCAGCTACAAGCTATAATATATTTACAACGTGTGTGGGCTGCCGAACTAGCTGGTCAAGGCAGTTTTCAGAAACGTGTTCAAAAGTATTTCGCATGACTGTCTGTCTGTGCCCTTTCTCCCCCCCTCTTAATGAATCCATAGACATCCCGGTCTATACTCGGTAGGTCCAAGTCGCCTCCAACTAGTACTGCATGATCTCTCTCAAATATTGCCATATATGCCGGCCCACTTTTAACCAAATAAAAGTTGACATTTCCACGATTCCAACAAGATATAACACATCAATGTTGGTCATGTGATGTGACCAGAATATGAGCTCAAAGTCAGGGGTCAATCATTATGAAATGAATAAAACTTTTTACTTGAAACAACTTCGGACGACTTGCGTGTCGATGATGATGATGAAGACAACACAACACCCAGTCTCGGAGCGAAAACAATATCCGACCCGGCGAGTATTCGAACTCTGACCCCCTCAGCCGCACTGACGATGTAGTTACGAGGTGGACAGGGCTTAGCAGAACAAAGAAAGAATCAGTATCTTCAGCCAAGTTAATTTACCACCTGTTGGATAGTGTAACATGCTTACAGGCGAAACGTGGTGCTATTAGGAAGTTTATATCAATAGTTCAGGGTGCATAGTCATAGTGAAAATAAAAGACACGAAACCAGTTCATGGTGTCTTGTCATGACACGCAGAGTCAATAAGGTGCATATGATGTACAATGAGTAACGCGGCCGACGGGATTTTACTAAAAAGATGTTAATTCACTGAAAATGTGACTGTGAAGACATAGGATTATTCGACGACGAACTGCAACTAAATTTCAGTGCGTGCTATAATACTATCCTAGTTTCATGCACACTGACAGCTAGTAATTAGAATGTAAATGAATGTAGCTAAACAGCTACGACAAACGGAACATTGAGATGGAGTAGCTAATGATGTGTTACAATACATCACTGAATCACGTAATAATCTAGTAATGACTACGATAATAATGCACACCATCATATACTCACATTAAAATACTATTCAACCACTAAGCAGTATGACTACTCATACAAATAATACAGTGCAGCTGCTAAGCTGAAAAATTTACTGAAATGGCTGAAACAGCGCGCTCGTAATAAAGCTTTGAAACGTCCCCTTTGACTGCTATGTATATTATGATTTTTCAACACTATTAAGGTAAATACATTGTTTGTTCTCTATTAAAATCTTTCATTTGCTAACTATGCCTATCAGTAGTTAGTGCCTTCGGTAGTTTGAATCTTTTATTTAGCTGACAGTAGTGGCGCTCGCTGTATTGCAGTAGTTCGAGTAAAAAAAGATTTTGTGAGGTAAGTGATTTGTGAAAGGTATAGGTTAATGTTAGTCAGGGCCATTCTTTTGTAGGGAGTTTTGAAAGTCAGATTGCGTTGCGCTAAAAGTATTGTGTGTCAGTTTAAGCACAGTCATGTATAATTTTTCAAAGGGGACGTTTCAGCTTTATACTTGAGTGCCAAAATAACTTGTAATAAGTGGTTTTGAAATTAATTAAAGAAATTAATCAGTTTTTTACACACTCTTTATGTTCTGAATGGGAAGTCAAAACAGTTGTGCGAAATTGCACTTTACAAGTAAATATCACTTAACTGGTTTGTTGCTGTGACTTGCTGCTTGGTGGAAGACAAATAATTTCCATATAGGCTCGCTCACTTGACAGCCAAGTTATGTTAGTTATCGCACAGGGGCACACTTCTTCGTGTAGTATCTCCATGAGCATTTCTTCGGCCATCAGATAATATAGTTGCACACGCCATTGCTGCAACGAAAGATTGCAAAGACTACTGCTCTCAAAGTTGTTACAATCAGAAAGACTCTTTGGGACTAGTGCAGCTCTCGTACAATTATAATAAATGTTTCACGTACTTTGTTTCTTGTTTACACACATTCTACTTTTTAGTATAGATAAACTTTTGAAATAACTGATTACACAAATAGTATTATGCACAAATGCTAAAGTGCTCAGGCAGAAATAACAATATTTGTGCAAACAGTTTCCTACGCTACCAACAGATGGCTTTGCTCGTTTACAGTTTCGGAACATTCGCACTTACTCTGAAATACCTCAGTTCGGATTGTTAATTGAAGTTAACAAACTCACAAATGAAAATTATGCTGTGCTTCTATGTTACGCCAGTGAGTGACTGTGATGTTACTTTTATTTTATTTTATTTTATTTTATTTTTTGCCAAAGGACAAAAACAGATAGACGTCCATTTGAGAATAAAGAATGTGGATAGAGAAGCATGTCTGTAGAAAACTACCGTTGCGAAATGGTGCGCCAACCACTGTGCTGATGGTGGTTCGACACAAAACGCCGGTCAATCTAAGAGGCCAATCTCATCCATTACGCAAAAGTGGGAGACGCTCGAGCGCCCGTACTGAAGTCCTGATCTCTCCCTATACGATTGTCACTCCTTCGGTCCTTTAAAAAAGGCCCTTAAGGGTCGACGATTCCTGTCGGACGATGATGTACAGCAGGCGATTACGAAATTAATCACGGAACAGGACACGGTGGTTTTCCAAACGTGTATTTTCAACATGCTGTGTGAGAGGGATGGCCTCCGAATGTAGATTTTTTGATCGTGCCTTACTAATTTCGTAGAATGGACTGATACACATGTTTTTACTGTAAGTGTGATATTTAGTTAGTCATCAGGAAAGTAACAATATTGCACAATATCTATTTTGATAAAATATAGCGTGAGACGGCATAATTATATTAATCGTAATAAGATCCGACGTTATGATCGTAGCAACTCAACTGAAATGACGTGTTTCATTTTATTCCAATCTGAAATATGAAAGGGCGTTGCATTCACAAATAATGTGTCAGATTTGACTGCAACACGAAAGCTTGCGCACCTACATCTTTATTGCATTCGTGCTTTATTGAACAGTGTATGACAAAGCAGAAAGTAGCAAAGTGTGTTTAGCTTCACGGAAAGAACCTCAGTGTATTTCAACGTCCGTACGTTCTTGGTGAAAGGTGGTTTCCGTTTGCCTCTCAAGCTGACAGGACATGGAAAACAAGAGAAGTGGATGGTGGATTATAGTGACACTCTCGATGTAACGCTAGTGTAGGAAGATAAGAAAGGCGTTGACCTGTATCCGGGAGACAGTAGTCACAGTTGAGATAAGTTTGTTGGCAGAGGAATGTTACCAGGTGAGAAGTGACGCGGATGCAGTCCAAAGAAATGTCGTATAGCTCAATCAGGGATAAGAAATCCTAGACTTGTTACATATTTTCCAATACAGTATGCATCTTCAACTGAGTAGCGAGGGATATGTATCGCCCTGAATGGAAATTCTTAGTAGCCTAACTAATAGTGGTACAAAGCACGCCCAGAGACGAAAATTAGCACAATATAGAAAGACACTGCCCAAATATCTCATCTCTGGATGAAACCAGTTGACTAAATACGCGAGAGTAGTTTAAAACCATAATGTGTCGAAAAAAGAAACATAAAATCAAACGCATTTATCATTCTAAAACGCAAATATGACAAAAACGGCAAAAGATCTAGGTCGAGAACTGAATAATGGAGCTATGGATTATGGTGGCTGCACTGAAACACATATGCAAAGTAGCAAAGAAGAAGGAAGAGATTTGGCAGAGGGTTATATTCTGAAACATATTTTTATTATTTAAACAACGGGGGCGCTGAAAACGAGCGTAATGAAAAAAACTTCAAGATGTTCACACTAACTTCTTGTAAAAGTCCTTCACTTTACATAACACATAGCGCACTACAGTGCACTCAGTATAGGTCACGAGGAATGCTGGAGACGTCACTGAAGTCGTCGCTGAAGCTAACGCCGGGTGCAAGTGATTGAATGTAGCACCCTATTTACAGATGTACAGAAAAATCTATTAAAAGCATTGTGACAATAAAATAAACGACAATAAGCTCCATTCTTCGTAATATCAGCGCTCTGCAAACCACAATACGTCGTATGCCACGTGGCTGAGATTATCTGTGCACTACCACTTAATCTTCTGCATATTCCGCTCGCGGATTGTACGAATGCCGGACATTTTCCACGCAGCACATATGCCACGCCGGACATTTTCCACACTTGCCCCTTCGCCAGGTAGCTTGAGTAGCGATCCCTCAGGTAAGGGACGCCCTTCCTCGTACTTCTTCTGTTCGCTTTCAAACCGAGGGACCTTCTTCTTTGACATCTTGGCGAAATACAGCTTCTTTTCCGAAATCGAAATATTTATAACTTTTGGGAAACGAAAGCAATTCCGACGATTATGTCAGTATGTAATTAGTTCTGCAAAGTATAAATATAGATCCCTCTGTCTGTACGGTAGCTTCCTTTCACCGTTACTGATTGAGATTGAAACAGTCCATCGCCATTAGAGCAACAATAAAGGAACGATGTAAAGAGAATGCGAATGTATGCTAGTCATTTCGTTTTGATCACTACATTTGAGGCTACTTTAATTACTACAACTGCATGCCCAAAAGACAATAAGGAAAGAAGAAATGGGTATGTGAACTTTTGAAAAGAAGAACGACATACTCCGTAGTAATTTACTCTCTACAATCCGATATCCCTTGCTGTGAAAAATTAGTTAATAAAGTGTAGCGGGACAATGTTCAAAACATGACTGAAAGTACGTTCATAAACAGCGATAAGAACATCTATGATTTACATGTAGTCTAAAATCGACGTACAATTTTAAAATGTTGGAAGTAAGGCTGGCTCTGAGCACTATGGGACTCAACTGCTGTGGTCATAAGTCTCCTAGAACTTTGAACTACTTAAACCTAACTAACCTAAGGACATCACACACAGCCATGCCCGAGGCAGGATTCGAACCTGCGACCGTAGCGGTCGTGCGGTTCCAGACTGTAGCGCCTTTAACCGCTCGGCCACTCTGGCCGACTGGAAGTAAGGAAATGAAGTACTACAGAATGCTATGCTTGCAACGTACGTTGTTGTTCTACGCTGTTTAGCTCTGTTATTTACAGGGTCACAGAGAAAGCATCCTAGGTTTTGGAGGGAAAAGCCGTAATTGCAATGATCTGCACTACAAAAGAAACAAGAAACACAACTTAAGGAAAAATAATGTAATGTGTGTTCCACCTCACAAGCGACATTGAAGCAGGTACTTCCTGTGACTTAGTATGGACAGACGTTATATTCGACAACCGGAATAAATTAATAACTGGCTCTTTTTACCGACCCCCGGTCTCAAATGAAACAGTTGCTGATCATTTCAAAGAAATCTCGAGTCTCATCGTAAATAAGTACCCTACTCATACAATTATAGTTGGCAGTGACTTCAATCTACCTTCCGTATGTTGACAAAAATACATTTTCAGACCCTACTGTAGATAGAAAACAACTTCCGTAATTGTTCTAAATGCTTTTTTTTAAATTATTTTGAACAATTAGTTCACGAGGCCATTCAAATCGTAAATGGTTACGAAAATACACTTGATCTCTTAGCCACAAATAATCCTGAGCATCGCAACAGATACAGGGATTAGTGAACACACAGTCGTAGCGAGGCTCAATTCCGTAACAAAGAAATTCAGTATAAGTAACCATGAAATATATCTGTTTATAAAAGCAACTAAAAATTCGGTTCACGTCTAAGAGAGAGTCTCCAATCCTTCCTAACTATGTAAATGAAGACCATATGTGGCTTAAGTTCAAAGAAATAGTATCAACAGCACTCGAGAGATTCATACAAAATAAATTAATGACAGACGTAACTGATCCCCCATGGTACACAAAACACGACAGAAAGCTGCTGCAGGAGCACCGAAAAAGGCACATATAGTTTAGACGAAAGCAAAATCTCCGAGATTGGCAAAGTTTTACTGAGACTCGAAATTTGGTGCGGATTTCAATGCGAGATGCGTTTAATAGTTTCCACAGCGAATCTCTCTCTAGAAATGTGGCGGAAAATCCATAGAGATTCTGGTCCTATGTTAAGTAAACCAGCGGAAAGGCTCAGTAAGTACCTTCAGTGCGGGTCGGCGGTGGGCGAGGAGGAGGTGCAGGAGGAAGGGGAAACAAGGGACCCAACCCTTCGGAGCAGGTAAAATCGTGGCAAATGTCCGCCGTGGCAAATGTCCGCACACTGTCTGTACACGGGGAAGGGACTACTGTAAGCCTCCGCCGTTTACGACTGACCTCTCTGTTATTTAACAGGTTTCGCATGACCGATATTTTCAAAATCCATGCTGGCTGGCATGGAGCGGGTCGTTCTGTTCCAGATACCTCATTACGCTTCAGCTCAGAAAATACTGAAAGATTTTGTAACCAATTGATGTCAACGATTTTTGAAGGCAGTTTTATGGATCACTTCCCTTCCCTTCTTGTACGCCCTCCAGTCACCAGCGCCTAAGTTCGATGTCAACGTGCAATAACAACACACAGAGGGCAGGTGTTAGCAGTAGCAATGGAGGATGTATAATGCTTGTCGCGGGGATGGGGATTACAGTATCGTCGTAGTTGTAATGCGGAAACTGAGCCATTTATCTGACGTCCAAAAGGGCATGTGATTTCGGATCAAGAGTGGAAGCATTTTCGAAACGGGTAAGTTTGTAAACTGTTCGCCTGCCGCTGAGGTTAAAGTATACCGCGCATGGCAACAAGGCACTATCCAAAACATGCGCCAAGGCGTATGTGGTGCACCGTGGGCCATAGATGAATTATGTGAACAACAGCTGCGGAGATGTGTACGGGCGGACGAACGTGCAACTGACCGCCCAGATGAACCAGGGGCTACCAAGAATGTCTCATCAATGACTGTTCACCGAACGTGCCTTCATATGGGTCTCCGTTGCAGGCACTTGGTTCCTGCATCCACATTGACTGCTGTTCATCGGCGACTAACGCTGGAATTTTCACGCCAATATCGCAGCTCCCGTGGCCACCAAACTCTCTGGCTGTAAACACAGTCGGCAGTCTATGGGAGCATCTCGATCAGGCTGTACATGCGATGGACCCTCAACCGAGAAACACGGGTGGCATCGGCACTGGAGCGGGAATGACTCCACATCCCTGCTGGTTCCTTCCCGAAACTCGTTGACACTCTTCCTGCACGTCTTGAAGCGGTACGCGCTGCAAAAGATGGCTATTGAGGCTATTGACAGCTGGTCACATAAATGTGATTGGATAGTGTAAATGGGTGTAGCCAGCGCTTTCTCCCATCTACTGCGAAAACTCATTTGTTCGAGGTGCCTATTAAAAAAAACATGTCTTGTGACTAGGACCTCTCGTCCAGTAGACCGTTCGCCGAGTGCAAGTCTTTCGATTTGACGCCACATAGACAACTTGTGCGTCGCTTGGGATGAAATGATGATGATTAGGACAACACAGCACCCAGTGCCTGAGCGGAAAAAATCTCCCCAGCCGGGAATCGATCCCTGGCCCTTAGGATTAACATTCTGTCCCGCTGACCACTCAGCTCCCGGGGGCGGACGAGGGGGTCTACTGAATTGTGCTGTTCAAAGAGGAGCAAATTCAGTCTCAAGTTCCGCATGGATTCTAATAGGGATTACATGAGGCCCTGGGGTTTTGTTCAGCTTCATCCATTTCAGTACGACGTCAATTACACTATTATTTATGTCACTCGTCTGTGTAGTGTGCTGTGATTAAATTGGGCAGTACTTCTGGTTTTTGCTGTGTAAGGGAATTTCTGAAAATGATGCTCACCATTTCTGCTTTTGCTTCGCTACCCTCATCTTCATTTTCAGTTTGCACAGATACTACCCATTAGTGCTTTATGATAAATGCGGGCGGGGATGTGAACAGCGGCCCTGCCAATTGCGATTACAGCGCCTCAGCAATGCTTGGCCTAACTCACAATACTGCCATTACAACAAAGTGCCTGGTTTACCAAGACATCTTAATATTTTATCTATACCATCTCACTAGATGCTGAAAAACAAGTGCATTAGCCTGACATGTGACAGCATTTCAACATGAAGCACCATCAATTAGAAGGCGGATGACACTAACCCTCTCCCTCCACCACCTCTCCAACACTGCTTACCGATGAAACCTCTTATCACTCACATTTCCACCAACAGTCTGTCACCAATATCCCAGGAATAGGCCACCCGTTTCCCGAGCTTCGTTACAAATTCACTATTATAAACAGTAACCTTAATTCCTACAAGCTCGCTTGTTTCTTCGCCAAAATCTCACCCAGCTTTCCTAAAATCTGCCTGCACAGAACTATCCTCCCAATCTTACAGTAAAATTCTTATTCTTGTACAGGATGATTCAAAAATGGCCGTGGTCCATGGAATTCTTCTATTCCTAACGTTTCGTCTAATACTATGTTGGACATCTTCAGAGGTATGGCTGGTCCTGCTGAGTCCTGCCGACCATGGACCACGGCCATATTGAAACGTCCCCTTAGAAAAATTGTACATGACTGTGCTTAAACCGACACACAATATTTTTTTTTGCGCAACGCAATCTGACTTTCAATAATCCCTACAAAAGAATGGCCCTGACTAACATTAACCTATACCTTTCACAAATCACTTACCTCACAAAAATCTTCGTTACTCGAACTACTGCAATACAGCGAGCGCCACTACTGCCAGCTAAATAAAATATTCAAACAATGGAAGGCACTAACTACTGATAGGCGTAGTTAGCAAATGAAAGATTTTAATAGAGAACAAACGATGTATTTACCTTAATAGTCATAATATATATAGCAGTTCATGACTTCCATTCTTACAAATGCACTGTTTCTGATGGACACACCTCCAGATTATCCATTCTCATAAATCCGCCATCGCACTTCCCCACATCCACCACTGCTGGCGGCTCACCTCCGACTGCGCAACGCTACGCGCTGTTAACAGCCAAGTGCCCAACACTACAATGGCGAATATTACAACAATACTAACCAGCCACAGACTACACACAGCACAGCCAGTGATTTTCATACAGAGCGCTACGTGGCGTTACCAATAAGAAAACCTAAACAGCCTTCTTACAATATAACCCGGAAGAATTATCAACAACAGTACCATCCGGTCGTGAAAGCCTTCATTGTATGATTCAAAAAGGTTTACAAACTGATGTCGAATATCGGGCATACAACCAGGACCTGCAATCACACGAGAGGGCGCTACGGTCACGTGTGGGCTGGCATCGTCCGAGACTTTAATTGGCCGTACATTCTCCCGGATCGACTTGACTATCATACGTACCTCGTATTCCGGAGAGAGCTTCTGTCGGACGCTGAATTATGTTCACATGCTATTCGTCGTTGAATTCGATTTCTGCCACTAATCATTTCAGCAAACAAGTGAGGGCACATCCGTAGGCAAACTTTTCCGGCCGCTGGACTGGTCGCGATGGGTCAGTCGCAAGGGCACCATGATCGATTTTTTTTTTCCTGTGGGAGAATACCAAAGGCCTTATGTATGAAACACCTGGTACATTGCCAGAGGACCTACTAGTCAGCAGGATGTCCTCTACATACAACAGGTATCTTTGAGAGGGTGCGCCATTCAATGCAGCGTCGATGTCAGGCATCTGGACAAAACGTGCAGCATATCCTGTAGTGCGCACCCATTTGTAGCATGTGTCTAAATAAATGTAACCCCATTTAGTAGCCCTAGATGGCCTCTGCGATCCCCGAGTCCCATGTGATTACTGATCTTTGTCGCCGGCCGTTGTGGCCGAGCGGTTGTAGGCGCTTCAGTTTGGAACTACGCGACCGCTACGGTGGCAGGTTCGAATCCTGCCTCGGGCATGGATGTGTGATGTCCTTAGGTTAGTTAGGTTCAAAATGGTTCAAATGGCTCTGAGCACTATGGGACTTAACATCTATGGTCATCAGTCCCCTAGAACTTAGAACTACTTAAACCTAACTAACCTAAGGACAGCACACAACACCCAGCCATCACGAGGCAGAGAAAATCCCTGACCCCGGCGGGAATCGAACCCGGGAACCCGGGCGTGGGAAGCGAGAACGCTACCGCACGACCACGAGATGCGGGCAGGTTAGTTAGGTTTAAGTAGTTCTATGTTCTAGGGTACTGATGACCTCCGAAGTTAAGTCCCATAGTGCTGAGAACCATTTTAACCTTTTATTTATTTATTTTTTTTTTTTTTTTTTTGACGTTGTATACAGGCTCGGCAACAAAGAGCGCTGTTGGTGAGAGTCTGAATGAACAGTAAAGTAAACAGTTGCTTTTGTCCAGTGCAACATGAATGACTGACGAATGAAGATCTGATTCATGTGCATCGTTGAAACTCAGAAAAAATTCCTGAACCACCTTCGAAATTTTGATGCCGGAGTTCGACTTGACTCTGCATAAACGCTACACCGGGCGTGAGCCCTGCCCAGCAAGATTACATTTGAAAACTGTGACGTGCGTCGTGGGTCGCACTTGGACAGCTCACCCGTTAGAGCAATTGGCCGCGGAAGCCAAAAGCCCCAGATTTGAATCCCAATCCGGCACACAGTTTTAATTTGCCAGGAAGTTTCAAATCAGCGCACTCTGTTACAGAGTGAAATTCGTCTTGGAAACAATCCCTTAGGTTAGGGGTATGCTACGTCTTCGCAGTATCCTTTTTTCCGGAAGCAATAGTCCCACGCTGTGTCTGGGAGAACTTCTGTGAAGTTTAGAAGGTAGAGGTGAGCTACAACCTGATGCAGAGCTGTGATGGTGTGTTGTGTTTGGATGGCTCTGGGGATGGAAAACTTGCCCGTCACAGCCAAATGCTCCACGTTCAAGTGTCCACCCGACACACAGTTTTAATCTGCCAGGAAGCTTCGAATCAGCACACATTCCGCTCCAGAGTGAAAATTCATTCTGGAAACTTTTCATTTCCTTCTTGATTCTTCTCCTCAGGCTCTGTCCCTTTTCCTTACAAATTAGTTCTTACAAAACAGTAAAAAAAAAAAAAAACAAAGCAGACAGTCGCGTTTAAAAATGCTATTTATAAAGCGCAAGTACCCGCGATACCGGTTTTGAGTTGACAAATTCTTAGTGAGACCGCTGTACGCGCGATGTTGAGCGTTTTTTCTCTGCGGTGAAAATCCCTTACAGCAGTGTTGCCATACAGCAAAAGTCAGTGCAAATTAGGGCTACGTAGTTCGATTTTATTCCGAACTAAAACAACATTAACTATTTTCCAGATGAAGACTGCGTTACTTTTGTGTTCCTTACATAAAAAAAATCTGCTTTATTTACGGCACTGGCGACTGTTTTGGAGTTCATATTTCGCAGAACACTAATCAATATTAATCGCTTTTCTATAATTTGTTGATACAGACAGAGCAGAGAACACCTAAATATTTGCCCACATTGATATGCATGGAACTATAGAGATTCTTAAAGAACATTTCGATATTATATACAGGATGATTCCGTTATTACGTTACAAAGTTTCAGGGATGGTGAGAAAGGGAAATATATCAGTTTGAGATAAGGGGCGCCCGTCCGGAAAGACCGAGTCGAAAGTTATAAGCGAACATTGTTCGGATACCTCTGACAGTGGATCTGTTCTACTGCAAGCTCTTTCCTTTCCTGATTTTGGGTGGAGGTGATTCCTCCTCTATGTTTTTCATTCCAGTCTCTTGAGGTCGATAACATGTGCTTCTCTGCTTAGATCTTGAAACTTTGATGTCTTTCCTTGAAGCGTTGGTGATTTTTGTGTCATCCGAGTTGTCGAAACGTATTTGTCACTAAAGTGATGATCTGTGTCGCACTTCCATGATTTTCCATCACTAGCCTGAGACAGCTCACAGAACACTAACTTCGAATAGCAGTTATCTTGTACTGCAACTATAAGACGCTATTTGGGAAAGAACCATGGTTAATTTGAAAAGAATCAGTGATGCTAGTAAGCTGAAAGAATCAAATAGGTCTTGGAAGAGTGACTAAATAGTCTGAATTATCGCTGTGGTCTGTAGAATTAATAATAAATAGTTGCAATACTCTGAATGACTTAGGGTGTAGGACCTAGATTTGAGTCGGTAATGAGGTCATTAGATAGCGAGCTTTAAAATAGGGGTGTGTGTTGAAGGAAATAGATTGTGAAGTTGTTGAAGAAACGATGCACATCTATATCTACATGCTGAGCAAACCACCACACGGTGCATGGCGAAGTGTACTTTATACTACTGCTAGTCATTTCCTTTCCGATCCTATTCGCAAATGGAGCGAGAGAAAAAAAAGACTTCCGTACTAGCCATGCTTTTTCTTGTCTTTGCGGTCTCTATGAGAGAAGTGTGGTGATGGCTGTAGGATCGTTCTGCAGGCTGTCGTTTATGCCGGTTCTCTAAACTTTCTCAATAGATGTTCATCATTTTGGTTTTTATAGTACAGCATAGTCACGTTTGCTGACAAAAATTACTGGATTTCAGATCCGTCTTTAATACAAATACCTGTTTTTATCAGCCCAAACATATTTCAGCATCTTTGTACCTTCCCCAGTGGATACTTTTAATCAGTTTTTAATTTTTACACCGTTAGGTTCTGCACGATCTTCGTGACATTGCTGTATTTTGGTAGCTTGTCATATTTCGAAATATCCGTTCTCAACTGTCTTTAAGATTCACATACAACAACAATACATGCTTTTGCGCAACTTCACTGACGAGTTACACTTTTTAGCTTTGAAAAACAAGGTAGTTATGTTGCTGCTGTGTGTCCCGTCCCGGTTGATATTCCCCTGTCAACCGTTAACTTTGTCTGGGTGAATTTACACTGTTGGATCACTGGACATGAAACTGTTGACTACTTACTTGTTACCCAAACTAGCTGCTGTTACTGAGTACAGTGCTAAACTGCCAATACGTACTACGTAGAGTCATGATGGAACATTGGCACGCTACGGTCGCAGGTTCGAATACTGCCTCGGGCATGGATGTGTGTGATGTCCTTAGGTTACTTAGGTTTAAGTAGTTCTAAGTTCTAGGGGACTGATGACCTCAGAAGTTAAGTCCCATAGTGCTCAGAGCCATTTTGAAGATTGGCAACAGGAATGGGAAGAAACAAGAAACAAATATGAGAAGTACGCAGTAATTCAGTCGTCGTTTCTCTGTTTCTCGAAACCCTATGCATATTCAGTTTCTAGATTACTCGTTTTTTAGCAACCTGACTGAGATTTAATTACGGATATTTTGCTAAACATCATCACTGGCCGTACATTGTCTTTCCGCTCTTGCGAGAAGAAGAGGGCGCAGATCACATTTTCTTTGAGTGCCTCAGGAAGTACTGCAGTCCTTTTACATGTACTTGTGAAGGTTGGCCGTTCGTCGTCAACCTGTGTGACAACTCTCAGACATTTCAACGCGTTGTACAGATTTATAGTTGTTTCAGGTATCCGTATCTGTCACGAACAAATGACTGTGTAAAAGTGTTTTTTCTACTTTAGATTTACAGTGATTATACTGTATTGGTTTATCCGCAACTATGTATTCCAAGATGCTACTCCAGGCGAGTGTAAAATGAATGTGCGCAACGGAGAATAATAAACGTTAAAATGAAGATTTGGCCCTGTGTGACTACCCCCTGAAGCAAATCTTAAGATCTCTTAATTCTATAAATTACCATCTAAACATAAATGAACGATGAAGTCAACTAATCCTACTAAATGATAAAAGTTGTTCCTGCTTATATATTTATTATAGATTTAAAAAAAACCTTTATACTACGAAGTTTTAATCAGTTGCCCAGCTCTGCCCCTTATTATGACTGCGCGGTCTAATATCAATAACGCTAAATGGCTAACATCATCTACGTATCAAACACTAGATGACTCTACTTTCAAAGATGATCTACGGTGGTGTGGAACTTTAGTGGAAATATACTAACGTGATCACAGCTTTATAGCTTTTATAGCACTAATAAGCCGAAGCAATTTGCGATATCACCGTATGTACTGCGTCCGGTGCGTCGAAGTGATGGTTCTCGTACTCGTCTGCGATGATGGAAGAACTCCAACCACAAATAAAGTCTTTCAAACACTATGACGGCACAAGGTGCTACTTTGACTAATATACTCCAATACTGTCTTCTCCTCTCTGTGTTCTACAGACGAGAAACGCGAACTCACAGCCACAAGACAGAGTTCAGATAACGTCTCAACGTAAGTATAGGCAGAGGAAGTGCTCTCAATTACTGAACGCTGCGTAATCAACGACGACTTCCAACTCGGAGGTGAAGTCCAGAATCGTATAGGTTCGCAACAGTACAGTGCCTGACTGTTCTAACTATAAACTCTACTGAGAGCAAAGACAGCAAGTCCGTCTGTACGAACAAAGCTGATATCGAGCGACCGTCGCACATGGGAGCTCACAGCAGAAGACCTCGTCTCTTCACCGCTGACCTCCCAGCAAGGCTCAGCTCCCCACTATAGTAATTCCGAAAACGAATCATATTCCCGAAACCACGGAATATTCTCCCTCTCTACAGATTCTTCCGAACGCCGACCAACCATATTTTAGCCTTTTGTCGTCCAGCGCGGAAAGTTTGCGAGGAGAAACCTATACCAGTACGATGGTACGCTTCTGAGTAAAAATGCTTGGAAATAACCCAGCCTGCGTGGTTTCCCAGGTGCCGCTTCTTCGTTCCTCTCACCTGCGTCCAAAATTTGCAGAGTTCAGAAGTATTATCCGATTATCCTTCTGGCCCTACTACTATAGAGGCCAATGGCGGCCGGTCGCCCCTGTATTATGTCTTCGCCCTCAGGTGTCACGACGTCCGTCTAGCTACTTCCTGTGTTTAAGCAGGACCAGCAAACCTGTGTGGGCCTTCCATCCAGGGCTTGAGTTCCGCCTGCCGTTTCATCTCAACTGGCGTTCCAACCTCTACTAGTACAGGCAATCATTCATTACGCCGTTCTGATAATAAAGACACTCCGTCACCTTTCATGCAATAAGCGCTAACAATTATTTACAAGGTGTTCGTGACAATGTCAGTCTCCTATATGTATTCATATATACGATGTTCAACCTATCGTATGAAACCTAATTGTGTTTGTAGATCACGGCAAAGTATTTTGAACGGTGCTTGTAAGGTGAGAAATTATAGCCACCTTACAATATGTACTGTCTTGAACAGCCGGCCGGAGTGGCTGTGCGGTTCTAGGCGCTACAATTTGGAGCCGAGCGACCGCTACGGTCGCAGGTTCGAATCCTGCCTCGGGCATGGATGTGTGTGATGTTCTTAGGTTAGTTAGGTTTAATTAGTTCTAAGTTCTAGGCGACTGATGACATCAGCAGTTAGGTCGCATAGTGCTCAGAGCCATTTGAACCATTTGTCTTGAACAAATGCGGTGTGTGTGTTCTAAAAAAGAGAAAAATATTGCAAGAGGCGAATTGTAGCATGTACCATGGTGACGTATAAGGTAACTAGGCCGGAGAGTGAGAAACAGTGTGTTGTAATCGAGTCATCACATGGAGCGCCCTCTCCTTCAGCACGTCAATGCCAGACCACACACTAGCGCTGCGACATCTGCAACAATCCGACGCCTTGGGTTCACTGTCATCGATCATCCTCCATACAGTCCCTTCTTAGCCCCATCCGATTTTCATCTGTATCCAAAACTTAACGAACACGTTCGAGGGCTTCATTTAAAAACTGAAGAAGCAGTGCAGGCAGAGGTGAGATTGTAAGTCCGTCAACAAAGTCAAACATTCTACCGTGACGGTACCGGTAAACTGATCTCTCGTTGGGAGATGTGAGTTCGCCGCCGGGGTTATTCTGTTGAGAAATAAACATGTAGTCATGAGGAATAAAAATGTAGAATGTTAAGAACATTTAGTTTTATTTAAAAATTTTGAAGAGTTTTCACATAAAAAAATTCGGAGACATTACTTTTCAGCACGCGTCTGTACATTTTGTTGTTGTAGTTATTGTCTTCAGTCCTGAGACTGGTTTGATGCAGCTCTCCATGCTACTCTATCCTGTGCAAGCATCTTCATCTCCCAGTACTTACTGCAACCTACATCCTTCTGAATCTGCTTAGTGTGTTCATCTCTTGGTCTCCCTCTACGATTTTTACCCTCCACGCTGCCCTCCAATGCTAAATTTGTGATCCCTTGATGCCTCAGAACATGTCCTACCAACCGGTCCCTTCTTCTTGTCAAGTTGTGCCGCAAACTCTTCTTCTCCCCAATTCTATTCAATACCTCCTCATTAGTTATGTGATCTACCCATCTAATCTTCAGCATTCTTCTGTAGCACCACATTTCGAAAGCTTCTATTCTCTTCTTGTCCAAACTATTTATCGTCCATGTTTCACTTCCATACATGGCTACTATCCATACAAATACTTTCAGAAACGACTTCCTGACACTTAAATCTATACTCGATGTTAAAAAATTTCTCTTCTTCAGAAACGCTTTCCTTGCCATTGCCAGTCTACATTTTATATCATCTCTACATCGACCATCTTCAGTTATTTTGCTCCCCGAATAGCAAAACTCCTTTACTACTTTAAGTGTCTCATTTCCTAATCTAATTCCCTCAGCATCACCCGACTTAATTCGACTACATTCCATTATCCTCTTTTTGCTTTTGTTGATGTTCATCTTATATCCTCCTTTCAAGACACTGTCCATTCCGTTCAACTGCTCTTCCAAGTACTTTGCTGTCTCTGAAGAATTACAATGTTATCGGCGGACCTCAATGTTTTACTTCTTCTCCACGGACTTAAATACCTACTCCGAATTTTTCTTTTGTTTCCTTCACTGCTTGCTCAATATACAGATTGAATAACATCGGGGACAGGCTATAACCCTGTCTCACTCCCTTCTCAACCGCTGCTTTCCTTTCATGCCCCTCGACTCTTATAACTGCCATCTGGTTTCTGTACAAATTGTAAATTGCCTTTTACCCCTGCCACCTTCAGAATTTGAAAGAGAGTATTCCAGTCAACATTGTCAAAAGCTTTCTCCAAGAGTACAAATGCTAGAAATGTAGGTTTGCCTTTCCTTAATCTATTTTCTAAGAGAAGTCGTAGGGTCAGTATTGTCTCACGTGTTCCAACATTTCTACGGAATCCAAACTGATCTTCCCCAAGGTCGGCTTCTACTAGTTTTTCCATTCGTCTGTAAAGAATACGCGTTAGCATTTTGCAGCCGTGGCTTTTTAAACTGATAGTTCGGTAATTTTCACATCTGTCAACACCTGCTTTCTTTGGGATTTCGCCTGTCTCATACATCTTGCTCACCAGATGGTAGAGTTTTGTCAGGACTGGCTCTCCCAAGGCCGTCAGTAGTTCCAATGGAATGTTGTCTACTTCCGGGGCCTTGTTTCGACTGTCTTTCAGTGCTCTGTCAGACTCTTCACGCAGTATCGTATCTCCCATTTCATCTTCTTCTACATCCTCTTCTATTTCCATAATATTGTCCTCAAGTACATCGCCCTTGTATAGACCCTCTATATACTCCTTCCACCTTTCTGCTTTCCCTTCTTTGCTTAGAACTGGGTTTCCATCTGAGCTCTTGATATTCGTAGAAGTGACTCTCTTTTCTCCAAAGGTCTCTTTAATTTTCCTGTAGGCAGTATCTGTGAGATAAGCCTCTACATCCTTACATATGTCCTCTAGCCATCCCTGCTTAGCCATTTTGCACTTCCTGTCGATCTCATTTTTGAGACGTTTGTATTCCCTTTTGCCTGCTTCATTTATTGCGTTTTTATATTTTCTCCTTTCATCAATTAAATTCAATATTTCTTCTGTTACCCAAGGATTTCTACTAGCCCTCGTCTTTTTACCTACTTGATCCTCTGCTGCCTTCACTACTTTATCACTCAGGCCTTCACTACTTCATCACTCAGAGCTACCCATTCTTCTTCTATTGTATTCCTTTCCCCCATTCCTGTCAATTGTTCCCTTATACTCTCCCTGAAACTCTGTACAACCTCTGGTTTAGTCAGTTTATCCAGGTCCCATCTCCTTAAATTCCCACCTTTTTGCAATTTCTTCAGTTTTAATCTACGGTTCATAACCAATAGATTGTGGTCAGAGTCCACATCTGCCCCTGGAAATGTTTACAATTTAAAACGTGGTTCCTAAATCTCTGTCTCTCCATTATATAATCTATCTGACACCTTCTAGCATCTCCAGGATTCTTCCACGTATACAACCTTCTTTTATGATTCTTGAACCAAGTGTTAGCTATAGTTAAGTTGTGCTCTGTGCAAAATTCTACCAGACGGCTTCCTCTTTCATTTCTCTCCCCCAATCCATGTTCGCCCACTATGTTTCCTTCTCTCCCATTTCCTACACTCGAATTCCAGTCACCCACGACTATTAAATTTTCGTCTCACTTGGCTACCTGAATAATTTCTTTTATCTCATCATACATTTCACCAATTTCTTTATCATCTGCAGAGCTAGTTGGCATATAAACTTGTACTACTGTAGTAGGCATGGGCTTCGTGTCTATCTTGGCTACAATAATGCGTTCGCTATGCTGTTGGTAGTAGCTTACCCGCACTCGAATTTTTTTATTCATTATTAAACCTACTCCTGCATTACCCCTATTTGATTTTGTATTTATAACCCTGTATTCACCTGACCAAAAGTCTTGTTCCTCCTGCCACCGAACTTCACTAGTTCCCACTATATCTAACTTCAATCTATCCATTTCCCTTTTAAAATTTTCTAACCTACCTGCCCGATTAAGGGATCTGACATTCCACGCTCCGATCCGCAGAACGCCAGTTTTATTTCTCCTGATAACGACATCCTCCTGAGTAGTCCCCGCCCTGAGATCCGAATGGGGGACTATTTTACCTCCGGAATATTTTACCCAGGAGGACGCCATCATCATTTAATCATACAGTAAAGCTGCATGCCCTCGGGAAAAATTACGGCTGTAGTTTCCTCTTGCTTTCAGCCGTTCGCAGTACCAGCACAGCAAGGCCGTTTTGGTTAGTGTCGCAAGGCCAGATCAGTCAATCATCCAGCCTGTTGCCCCTGCAACTACTGAAAAGGCTGCTGCCCCTCTTCAGGAACCACACGTTTGTCTGGCCTCTCAACAGATTCCCCTCCGTTGTGGTTGGACCTACGGTGCGGCCATCTGTATATCTGAGGCACACATTTACATTACATTTTATGTAAGAATAAGTTGGCTGTCCGATGTGAACAATAGTTAAAAAGAAAAAAAAATTTGCCGTTTGAGCAAACATTTAGTAAAACCTGCTTTCTGCTTCACAATGCCGATTGCAATTACGTTGAACCCTCCAGATGTCGCTGGCAAATGCGCGACGTGTGAGTCGTTGGTCCCATATATTCGGGGCGAGTGCCTTGGCGCGTCGCGAACCTGTTTACCGATTACTCGGCGGCCGGAGAACACTTGTTTAAACACCGAGCAGGCGGAAGTCCTGCGGCAGCGGCCCTCCACAAGGCACCTGCCTGACGGATGCGTGATGCAGGCAAGGGCAGCCAGCGTCTTCTCTCGTTTAATTAGCCAACTAGCTACAGCGTAATGGGGATAATGTCCGAGTAGGATTTGTTTCTGTAAATGCTTGACCTAAAATCCAGATAACCAAATTACGTAACGACGCGCCAGTCACACAGTAAGGCCGCAACTTTTTTCGCCTCAAATTGCTACTGCCAATTGCGGTTCGGCTCCAAGTCTTTTCACAGCATGCTGAAGCGTTAATCTGAGAGCAACACGTACACCGTCCAGTCACACCAACGTGACCATCCGTCAGTGAGCTTGGATAACCACGTCCTGCAGCGCGGGCCGCTTCCGGGCGTGCAGGAGCGGGGTCAATGAGATTCTGAAAGCTGCCGAAAGGGGTGTGCAGTCGTTCAAATGGTACTAATGGCTCTGAGCACTATGGGACTTAACATTTGAGGTCATCAGTCCCCTAGACTTAGAATTACTGAAACCTAACTAACCTAAGGATATCACACACATCCGTGCCCGAGGCAGCATTCGAACCTGCGACCGTAACATTCACGCGGTTCCGGATTGAAGCACCTAGAACCGCTCTGGCACAGCGGCCGGAGATTATTGTAGGCTACGTGAGTAGTTGGCAGGCTTAGCCGTTTCGGAAATGCTTTCACCCTTGAGGCAAAAGCCAATGATGATGTCCTTTTGGACGTCAGACAAATCGCTCCTTTTCCACCTTTGTACCCTGTCGTTGTATCTGCCACAGGTCACCGAGAAACTTACTTTGCAGAGCGGGCAAGCCAACAACTTCCGTGTTTCGTGATGAGGCATTGACCTCCAATACCTTGCCGCCTATCCGTGGTTACACCGTCCTTAAACCACTTTCCACAGATGCTCACGACAGTCGCAAACAGTTGAGCAACTCCGCCTGTACCGAGATGATTGTACCCAGGCGCTGTTCCGTAGCATTCTGGCCTTTATCAAAGTCTCTTACGTCTGTGTATTTCACCACGTATGGCCCATATCGTCGCTAGTATGATTCCTCATTCAGCTCTGCTGTGGTGATATATTTTCCTTCCTGCGTCACACACCAGCAACGCCGGAAGGCGGCATTATATTTCGCTCTGGGCAGTGATCATAATGTTTTCGGTGTATAATCTCAGCAAGTCACTACACAATGAACTGTAGAGCGCATTTGGAACAATCATTAACCACTCTCTGTTCTACCACGCAAGGAGTGAGGGAGAAGTAATTGTGGCTGCTTCTTGTATTATTCGTACGCATGCGACAGTACGCGCTACCAGTATGTTCCATAACGCCCCGCAAAAAAAAAAAACAGTATTTTCCAGAGTTCATACCTTGGGTACTATTCGTGATAGAAAATTATGATAGCCCTTGGACCAGGGGCTATTTGTATTCCAAACGGAAGATCATCTTACTTTAACGTACAGTCCAGGACCACAGTTTGAATGTTACGAACTTAACCCAGCTTAGGTAAATTGAAAAAATTGTTTGGTTCTTTTTGCATTAGATGTGGTCCAAGGAGCTTGTGCGGACACTATGTAATTCATGGGCGGTTCCTGAGAAAACCTGAAAAAAGGATTTTTCACCGTTTTTTCGCCGTCAGCAGCGCATATCTAAATAACTAACCCCAACAAACCGCTCAAATTTTAACTGTACGAATATACAGTTAAAATTAGGCATTTATTTAGAAGTGCCATTTTCTAAATATATGCATCTGCTGTCGAGCAATACCCCAGAAAAATAGTCTTTGAGTACCAAAACCGAGCCGTGGATTCCAAGAGGGCTATGCATTGCAAATGTCTGAAATTTTTGCGACATATTTCTAAGATCTCGATCTCGAAGAACCTTGAAGATTTTCTTATGTGTTTATCTGTTTACGTACAAACAGGTGTGAGGTGAATACGTAGTTTATAAAGTGACACATAATGACAAATATGGTGAAAAAGTCTCCGTTATCATCCGAAGGGTTCTGTAAACCCCATGTTGTAGCACTGAACCCCAAGAAAAATTTTTGTGGTCGTAAAATCCGATCTGAGGTATGAAATTAGTTTTGCGTGATTTCAATTTCACGTAAGTAAACTATCAAAATTTTACTGACGCATAAAGTTCTTTTCGCATGATTGATAAAGGGAACGAGAGGAAGTAAGCTTCTAACGAAGCACTAAAAAGACTAATAGGCTCAAAGACTGAGTGAAAAGTGGGGTACCTGCTGCCTCAATCTACCTTACTGTACACCTTTAAAAATGTTCACAAAAATTTTGGCACAGAAACATAATTGCAGTTTTTTATGCTGAGAGAGAAGGAGACAGCACCAATGGGAGAGGAATTTGGTGAAGCAGAAAGGAGACAGCATCTATGACAATGACAACGAGGAAGAGAGAGGAGACAGTAGTAGCAGATAAAGGAGACTGTGGCTGTGAAAGAGGGTTTTGATGGATATTTTGCTACAAGGAACGTTCAGTTGCCTGTGGCTCTTTACAGAGTAAATGCATTTCGTTTGACTTCTTACAGTCACTGATCATTGTATCAGTATTTAGTGACAATACCTTCACAAAAATACATATGTTGTCGGTAGAAATTGTATATTTTGTTTGGAAAATCAAGATACATTTACTCACAGTGCTTACAATTGACAACACTAATGTCCACTTCAGTCTTTGCCCTGAAACGGGTCTGTTTTCTGGCGGAGCTATTCGGACGTTGTTAAGGTCTCTATTGAGCCTCTGTATGAGATTTTATTTAAAATAACCACATTTCAATATCTCTGGTACCTGCATTTACGGTGCAGTTAGTATATTTCCTCCGATATAAAAAGAATGAACAGCTGAGGGCGTTCGTATGATCCACAGTTAATACATTTTTCATATTTTATGCTAAACTGTCTGCTGGTTGTCCGATTCAGATGCACTTCTGCAAATCCCATTAACTTTTGCTGCTTCTCTGAGCCCCCCCCCCCCCATGTTTACAATGTCTCATGCGATATTCCACTGTGCCTGTTCTTTCCTTTCCCTCCTGTAGTACTAAACGAGTGAATGAGTGTGTATGTGTGTATGTGTGTGTGTGTGTGTGTGTGTGTGTAGCTACAAATTCTATGTTCAACATCGTGTCATTCACGTAGTCTGTTACTGTGACATTATGGCTAACTTTGGTAAATGCTGGGCGGGTAGCGAAGAGGTTTGTTTTGGCCTTGATCAACACGTTGTGTAGGTTGACACAATACAGTAGGCCTGCTCTGTTGTCACTACCGTTGTAGCTCTTCACTGTCCGCTGCGAGTTTGAGTTAACCCACCCTTTGATTATTCCTGTTACATAAAAACCACGAATTGAGTAGTGGATTCAGAAGTAAGGTTTAAGATTTGTCAAATATGGAACTTAATAGATCAGGCACCTGCAATCGTCACATTTTATTATGCTCACAAGTGTTTCAATTAATACATCTATGTCAATAAATGTTGTATTCAGGCCTTCAGGCACTCAAATACATCCCAGCCCCATCCCTCTCTGATCCAGGAAGCATTGTACAGCACTTTCTAGCGCAGGAATTGAGAACAGGCCATTGTTTTTCATGGATGATGTATTATTTAAATTAGCCCAAGGTTAGATGGGTTGGATCCTACATTCTTCAATGCACAGCCTTAACTACCAAACCAGAGCCAAGACTATTCAGGCTGCAGCCGCAGTCATTAAGTGCGCAAATTCCCGCGAAGTAGGCGAGCTGGCAGTAGCAGCAGCGATCACACTGTTTATCTGTTAAATACAGTAACCTTTTACACGTAACGTAGCAACCATTTAACGTTAACAGTGGCATAGCGCAATATGCAACTGCTTACTGAGAAAGAGTTCACCTACACCAGCCACATCGTGTTATGGTGATTGCATACTGCAGCATTTTCCTCCTTTGTGAAGGTATTTACGCAGAAAAACAGATAATCAGGATTAGAAACCGAATAAATCAAAATTACTTTATTACTCTGTAACGAGCCACTTGAGACCACGGGTACTTCATACCAAAATACGTAGAAAATATTCTTGCAAATCTTCCAGTAGTTTGGATTCACTTTGTATAAAAGTGTGACAGGCTCCTTCCACAATATGTCATTCTTGAGTGTTAGTTCGATAGTATTCCCGGAAAGAAGACGATGACCTGATCAAGTGATTACACATAGTTTGTAAAAGAACGTCATCCACAACAAGAACCTTTTCCGGGAGGATCGTGTGACGTCGACAGTGATATAAAAAGCAAGTTCATCCCAAGCACAGAGGTGAACAACCTGTGATAAACTTCTACGCTACGAACTACGCTCATTACAGGACAACAGTTCCTTGACACCGAATTTATTTTCTTACGAGGGGACCCGCCATACTGTAAATCACGGATTTTGATGCGCTTCAAGTATGTTGTAGAGGCACTTATCCTGACTTCCTGGCTACCCGGTTTTTAGCGATGGGCCTTGGTTTTTGAGAAAATCGATTTTGAAGTTCATTGCGCGCTTTGTATACCCGTAACATTACCTATATTCGGAACAAGTCAGGGTAGCGCAGGGGTAAAGGTTTATAGCTATAGCGCGGGAGGTACCGTGTTCGAATCCCGCTCGTGTACTTTTTTTTTTTCAAAAGCGACCGAATTTTTCAGTTTTATTTCAAAGAATATCAACAAACAGTGTAAGGTGTGCGAAATTATGAAGATATCTTCAGTTATTAATTTTTTCTTTCATACAATATTACAAAATCTTATTTTTCATCGTCCACATTGCTTGATGTGCCAGAACAATATTGTGGGCGAGACTTATCATAGAAACAACAGAAGCACAAATTTTCGCAGAACCACTCGCATTTTATGAAAGCAGTCATCTTGCAGGCGCTCGGTTCCTTCATGAGCGATACTGAGAAACACTATTCTTTTACATTCAAAAAGATTTCTCTTTCGTTCGCTAATTTCGATGCGAACCATGCGTATCTAATCATGCTTTCAAAATTAGGTGCGCTGAATTGATGTAGGAATAGCGAATGTAATTTTATCGAATCTTCCCTAGAAGCAATCTCTCTCTATCGTCTTTTATCAAGTCGGTAGCATTTATAATTTCGCACACCTTACACTGTTTGTTGATATTCTTGGAAATAAAATTGAAAAATGAGGTCGATTTTGAAAAAAAAAAAAGTACACGAGCAGGATTCGAACACGGTACCTCCAGCGTGGTAGCCATGAACCTTTACCGCTGCCCTACACTTACTTGCTAGAAACGTATTTTTATACAAAGCGCGCAATGAACTTCAAAATCGATTTTCTCAAAACCAAGACCGGTCGCTAAAAATCCGAATGCCAGGTACTCAGTGTAAGTGCCTCTACAACATATTTGAAGCGGATGAAAATCCGTGGTTTACAGTATGGAGGGTCCCCTTGTTAGATCATCAGATCGATGTTTGTGTATTTTCCAATTACGACTGCTGCGCGATCCCAAATTTAGCCCCTAAGTCAGCAGGCCACAGTAGTTTGTGCACAGTGAGTCACTTTCAGTCACTTGAACACCTCATGACATCATGTTGGTTTTCTAGCACTAGTGGATGAGACAGTACAGTCCATACTGAAGGAACGTTTGCGGCATTCAGGGGGACTCATTAATTAACGACAGAAAACAACACTCAGAGAGTTAACTTAAAATATCATGAACCAACCTCCCCTGAAGTCGACTCGACCCTGCTTGTTGTCATCAGTGGTCACAGTATTGAAGTCGAGAACATTCTTCATTTCCAAAATCAATTTTTCACTCTTTAGTGGAGTGTGCATTGTACTGAAATTTGTCCTATACATCAAAAACGAAAATAAAATCTTGAAGTAAGGGTGTCCATATTTCACATGATGAGTTGGAAAATTATCGGCTGTGATATAATGGTTCTAGGCGCTTCAGTCCGGAACCACGTGGCTACTACGGTCGCAGGTTCGAATCCTGCCTCAGACATGCATGTGTGTGATGTCCTTAGGTTAGTTAGTTTTAAGTAGTTCTAAGTGTATGGGACTGATGACCTCAGATGTTAAGTCCCATAGTGTTTCGAGCCATTTGAAGCATTTGAAAATTATCGGATGATTTCCTCAGTTACAAAATTTACTCAGAATAAGATCAATTTGAGATTGTATAAAGGCATAGCGTCTCCTGCTAAGAGGATAAGACGTTAAACGAGCAAAAATCTTAAGATAGAAAATGTGTAATTGAGTGAAGTTGCGCAGTAGTGAGACATCAGACTCTCTGTCGAGACGTCAACGCTTCAGAGCCCCGTCCGGCCATAAATCGATTGACACTGCTGCGATGATTCTTTTGTAAAGATCGCGCTGCTAGTTTCATTCCCTGTTCTTTCCTCGTTCAGAATTGTGCTTTGTCTCAAATGAGTTCCGCGCTCACGTGAAGTTAAGTCTTAATTTTCCCTATTTTGTAAAAAAAAATTGTTAAAATATATTTTTTCTGATGCGAATCGTACGAAAATGTAGCAAAATTTTTTGACGTTTGTTAAGTTCATCTCCTGCATCTACAGTTATGGGTGTACGTGAATGCGAATATCCGCAATAATAACTTTGCAGATAAATGACTGCGTCCTGAGGATATCCGCAATAGTTATTACTTTTGGTCAAAAATTAATTGATAGTGTCAATATTTTGTATCTGCGTTATATGCTATCTATGGAAATGGAAATGTTGTGTGGCGAGGGACTCCCGTCGGGTAGACCAGTCGCATCGATAATAAACTTTATTATTTTTCTTTTAGTCACTGTTATTATCCAATGGGGACAGAGTGCCACTATATTGGCTTGAATTCGGAGTGTCCTGGAGAGGATAGATGCTTTGTTGACATCTGCAATGGCTACAGATGGCACCATGTCCTTCTACCTGGTGTTCCTCAAAGTTACACTAGGGATAAGAAAAACCGACCGGTGAAAGCCAACACCGCTATTTTAGTTCTGAACAACCGGTGTTTTCGGTATTTGTCTGCTCTCTGTTGTAACAGATGTTTTTAGTATTTGCTAATAACGTGGTAAAAAAAAACGAAATATCGATTAGTCATTGCAACGCTGCTAAAGTTTTTCGTATAAACCTTTTTTTAAAGACTGAGTAACTTTTACTCGTACAATTTGCATTGTTTTGAAATACTGCGTTATCATAGAAAATGGGAGAAGCGATCACTTTTACTTTAACAACAATGCCATCAGTAACGCGCAACAGACACATGACATAAGAATTGATATAGCATTGCTTAGACAATAATGTAAGTATTACCATGTGGTATGGCCAATTAGACGGTGTGCATATACTTGCAGTGTGCAAGACTTTACCATCTGGTCAATGGTTCAAATGGCTCTGAGCACTAGAGGACTTAACATCTGAGGTCATCAGAACTTAGAACTACTTAAACCTAACTAACCCAAGGACATCATACACATACATGCCCGAGTCAGGATTCGAACCTGCGACCGTAGCAGTGGCGCGGTTCCGGACTGAAACGCCTAGAACCGCTCGGCCACCGCGGCCTGTCATCTGGTCTATATGGTCGTCTTCGGACATCAGTTGTACTATAGAATGGCACCATCCTCAGTCTGGAAGTTTTTACAAAATGCAGTGTCAATGAAGTACAATGCCCCATTTACTTTAAAAGATTAAAAACGCGAGGAACCACAACGAATTTGTGGCATAATATAAGGAGAAATCTTAACGGTCCATTCACAGTTTGCAATAAAAGTAGAAAACAGCTGATCAACTGCCTATGTCTACATAACGTGCCTTTATCTGCTTGTAGACCTTAAGAAAGGATAAACTAGCACGAAAAATACAATGTTTCAACCTCATTTTTCATTCATTAGCACTATTTCTAATGACGAAATTATGTTATGATCGTCGGTTACAACATGGTTTTTGAGCAGAGTTTCAAAAAATTAGAATCAGTAGGAGTATACTGGTGATTTTTTGTAGCAGCCAACCACTTATCATTTTTCGAGATAAGCAGCAAACGGTGGACGGACTTAGTTTTCGGTTATTTACCTATTTAATTTAATATTGTGAGTCTATGTATCTTAAGACTGAGGGATTCAAAACTTTTCAATCTTTGTTCCATTTCTAAGTATAATTCGTGAAAGAATAGGAATAAAAAACCGAAAACGTTTCAGAAACCGGTTATTTCGAGCGGTTTTAGTAGTCCGCCTAAACAGGCATTGAAAAGAAAAGCCGACATAACCGAAAACCGGTTTTTCAGTGATACCCGCCTTCCCTAAATTACACATGCGTCCTGTGCCTATGGCATTAGCATCTGTCTTACGTCTGAGTCGTTCTTGAGCCGTGTACGGAAGCGGAGGTCACTTATGCTACAAAGATCCCTGAAGACTGTTCTAGGATTCACAATGAAGTGAGTCTTCGTATCATCGTATGGCACCCGCTCGCGTATCTCATTCGACAAAAACTATGGCCGATATAAAAACAGTGAATCTTTCAATAACTTAAATACATTTACTAGTACTCAATGCAACGCTTATTTCACTGAGCTGTTTGGCACGTTAAAACCAGTCAGCAATTTGGTGAATTAACGTACATGTGACAAATAAATTATTGACTAACTTTATAACAGTACGCAATATGTGATGTCAACTAGTAACACGATTTTTGACTTACGAATGTTGAGGATATATTCCGCACGATATTTCACACAGTCAGCTTCATTAACTATGAGAGAAAGTTGAGCGTTATGGAACGCATCAAGAATATAAGAGATTATGTTGTGCGAGAGCTATTTTCTTTCAACCTCGGGTCTCAAAACGGAAACCACAGAGCAAAACAAACATGTTTGTTTGAATTATTTAGTTGCACTTTCCAGTTACTACTCTACATAGATGCCGCTCCCACATTTATCGGAGCGTGGTAACAACTTACCAATACCCTCCTTACAGAAGGCAGCCATCTGTGATTTCTGCCAATTTTACATTAGATTAGATTAGATTTACTTTCATTCCAATTGATCCTTAGTGAGCATGTAGAACATGTGAGGATGTAGAACATGTCAGAAAAACAATAGTACATGACAAATATATACAACTGAAACAAATAGGCTGATGTACCTTGCACAGGTCACAAGAGGAATGATCGTCATTTTTTATAATGAGCACTATATGAAAGAATCATTTTACAAACACTTGTAACCTCCCCACACGAAATATTATATTTAAATGAATTTTTAAATATTGTAGCCTCTGAACAAAATTGGTTCCCGTTTATAATCTCTGTGCAGAAATGCATTCACATTTAATGTACTCACAAAATTCTTTTCTCATTTATTGTTAAGTTTGAAACAGAAACTCCTAAACCCCGAAATAAAAATATTCAGTAACCTGGAAAATTTTACGACGACAGCAGCGCTGCGCCACGGCCCTGTATTCTGAATAAAAAGGCAAAAATTCTTACCTCAATAAAATCCGCGAATATATCTGCTCTTACCAAAAGAAAATTTTCGGCACAGCTCCGTGCAATGCTGGCGTATGCTTTGTGATTCGTGAAAGGAATGATCATGCATTGGATAAAATCTTTAAATTGAAATGAATGCTTTTTTTTTAAAAAAAAATTACTTTATATTATAAAAATTATTATTGGGGCATTTTTTTAAAAGAAATTGGATGACAGTTAACATTCATTACTAGATATGCGCAAGGCTGCTTCTTTACCTTCTACAATAATACTCATCCTCCAGAGTCCCGACCAGAGCAGACTGCACACAGGCGCAGATACGCGCAGACTCCTGCCGACTACTGTCGACTCACGCAGACTACTATACACTAGCACAGACTCCTGCAGACTACTGAACACTACTGTCGACTAGCGACAAGCAACAACTGACTACATACTGCTCTCTGGTCAGAGACTCTCCTATGCCTTGCCTATTGCAGGCAGCGCATATAGCGCATACCTCTTACATAACCCTCCACTGGGGGGGCAAAAATTTGGCAGCGATGGTGAGTCAATTGGACTTGTCATGAGCAACAAATTTTTCTTAATTAACTAAGTTTACAATCACAAAATATATACATATATATAAGTGCAGAACATGAAGTAAAATATAGTGCACATGCACTGAGTACAGAACATATCAATCAATGACAAAATGTATACGCAATGAGTACAAAACATATTAACAAATGGCATAAAGTGCACACGCACTGTAGTACAGAACATATCAGGAAATCACAAAATGTATACGCAATGAGTACAAATCATATTAACAAATGACAAAAGTGCACATGCACTGTAGTACAGATCATATCATCAAATCACAAAATGTATACACAATGAGCACAAATCATATTAACAAATAACATAAGTGCACATGCACTGTAGTTCAGAACATATCATCAAATTACAAAATGTATAGGCAATGAGTACAAATCATATTAACAAATGACATAAAGTGCACACACACTGTAGTTTTTTTTTACTATTTTACAAGAACTAGGATAGGAAAGGGAAGGATTGCATCATGGTTGTAGCACATTAGGTTGCACGCAGCTGCAGTGAAAGTCCATATCTTTCTACTGAAGCACAACACCAAGTGAGACAATCTGAAGTTCTTTTCCCTGAAGTATTACCCGGTGTAACCAAGACACTGAAATGTCGTAGTAATATTCCATGTTATCATTTTGGTAGTACATTAGGTACACCAAACAGTGGGACCATAATAACATCTCCATCGCTCAAGGTGGTGGACAGCATGTCGTATCGACACCACGTTCTTGTAAGGTACACCAACGTAGAATTAGTGCAAAAACCAAATATAGTCCTCCATGATCATGAGGATAGACAGGACAAACGGATATTGCAGTAATTTCTGGTAATTAGGTCAAAAGGTGAAAGACATTAAATCTTATGCCAGTCATAATTGATAATTATACTAGTCTATCAACTGATTTGAGTAATTCGTGGCACTCATCACCCAGTTACTGAACATTTCTGTACCATGTATGAAGTATTACAGAATAATGTTCATAAGTTATCTGTTTACAGAGAACATTGGCACTCACTGGTCAGTTACAAATCATCAGAAGTCAACAGTCAAAAGAGGAGCTAATGAGTGTAGCATCAAGCTACTGGTATTCATATATATAGCATGAAAGTGACATAATATAAATTTAAAATATAAGAAACAGTGGCATTCATTGACCAGCAAGTATTGAATATTAAAAAACATTTTTCATCATTCAAGTGACATATGACATATTTAAAAATAATTATTGGCACTAATTGGTCAGTTACAAATCATCAGAAGTGATCAGTCAAAACAGGAGTTAATGAGTGTAGCATCAAGCTACTGGTATTCATATATATAGCATGAAAGTGACATAATACAAAAATATAAGAAACAGTGACATTCGTTGGCCAGCAAGTATTGAATATTACAAAACATTTTTCATCATTCAAGTGACATATTACATATTTAAAAATAATTATTGGCACTCATTGTCCAGTTACAAATCATCAGAAGTCATCAGTCAAAACAGGAGTTAACGAGTGTAGCATCAAGCTACTGGTATTCATATATATATATAGCATGAAAGTGACATAATACAAAAATATAAGAAACAGTGTCATTCGTTGGCCAGCAAGTATTGAATATTACTAAACATTTTTCATCATTCAAGTGACATATGACATATTTAAAAGTCTGTGGTTAGAGAAGATCAGAAGTCATCCTTCAAAACAGGAGTTAAAGAGTGTAGAGCATGCATGCATTATTACAAAATATCATTCACTATTACTCAGAACTCATCATTCAAGTGACATATGACATATTTAAAAATGTAACACTATGTAACTATTACTCAAGGTCTGTGAGTAGAAAAACATCATTCAGTATTACTCAGAACTCTCTTAAACTGGTATCATTATTTGGGACTGGTAATACATTTTTTTGTGATAGCAATGCATTGCGTTGGGATCGATAATTAATTGCTGGGGCATAACAATATTTGCTTTTGACTTATTGCTGCAAATGAAGATGGGTAACATCATTCATCATGAGTCAGCTGTAGCAAAGTTATTAAACAAATAGAGTATATGTGATCACATTCATGAATGACACAGGTTTAATGACCAACTGCCTATAGCACATTAATTTCATGAATAATTTCTCCTGCAAAAAATACAAAATGGATTATTAAGCTGAAAGAAGAAACGCATATTATGCTGAAAAGTAGTGAACTTCGAATTAACAGGTAATGAAATGTGTATTAAATATATATGTTCTCTAGCTGTCCTTTCCAAAACCTTCAGTCATCATACCATGCAACATAAGACATACTGTCAAGACGAACTGCAATAAATACTTAAATAACTACATAGCATAAATACATAAACTTCAACGTTATCCTCATCTGCAAAGAAAAACTTTATTATCATTACTATCATCATCTGTAAAGAAAAACTTCATTATCCATGTTAGCATATTCTGCATCACTATTCATCACCATTCATTATCATCTGGAAAAAAGTCACTTCATTATTCATTATACAACTATTCATAGTATAGAGTTCCTTATTTCTAGCATATTTCATCACTAAAACTAAGATGTGTAGTTCTGTCTGACAGCCTGCATCAATCGCCTCGTATTCTGAAAGAAAAAAATTAGTTAAGACTGCTATCATACGATGTCTATAGTATATTCTTGTTAATGATTGTTAATTCTAATCCATTTACTCTTCGTGACGAGGTATTGCATCTTCTTTCGTTCACTCCGAAGGCGAAAATCCCATTTCACAGCAATCCACTGTGGTCTGTTTAATTTATTTCTTTTACACATTATTTCTTTCTGAAAATGAAAAATAATGATTAATGTCTTGCATTTAAATCATATACCCATTAAATAAATACTGGTTTATAGTGATATAATTAAGCATACAGCATAGCATGACAGAAAACGTAATATGTCAAAAACATAGGCAGTGTACAGGTGCAAAAGTGTACACAGAATATCACAATGTAGCAAAAAAAAAAAAAAAAAAATATATATATATATATATATATATATATATATATATATATATATATATATATATAAATAGTCACGATGTTGAGATATCATAAGGCAAAATGTCAAAATCAACTGGTGTTTGTTACATCTTAAATATTTCATAGTGCATACAAACAAAACAGGAAAACAATCATACTTACATGAAGAATGGAAAATGTGCACGGTCTGATGTGTAACGACAAGAAAAGCGACCTGTTAATCTTACCTTGCTGGACACTTGCCAAGAAAAATACGATAATCATCAGTAAGTAATCACATAAATATAATTGCATAAGTGGTCATAAAATGTGTAAATTCATCTGGAAAAATGTGCACGGTCTGACGTGTAACGACAAGAAGAGCGATCTGCTAACCTTACCTTGCCAGGCACTTGCCAAGAAAAAATACGATAGTCATTAGTAAGTGTTCATGTGAATATAATTGCAAAAGTGGTCATTAAAAAACCAGGAAATGGCATTACAGTGTGATAAATCATGAAGTATCTTCAATCAATAAAGGGTTTGATGTTGGAGACATGGTGATTGCCTTTGGTTTTTCTGGATTCTCAGAGTTTCGACGTGTACTACATTGGGGTGAGGAATGCTGCGAATTCGATATGGACCTGCATATAGAGAGAGTATGTGTGTGTCCCAATCAATATGTTTTTTATGGCAGTATATTCTACACAGTTTACCAATTTCTTTCATTAATCGTTCACAAGGGTTCGAAGAAGCATGGTACCTGGATATAAAGATCTGAGAAATGTTTCTAGCTCGTAACATACGTATCCATATAGCAGATCGAAACTGTGGTCCGTTGTCGGAAATTACTTTCAATACATGCCCTACATGAAATAGAAAATGTTTCACAAATGCTTTAGAAACAGTTTTAGCAGTAGCTTTGCGTAACGGAGTGAAGGTAACAAATTTTGAAGTCAGTTCAACAGCGACAAAGATGTAGCAAAAACCTCTATTAGTTCTGGGAATCGGACCAAAAATGTCTACAGCGGCCATGTGTCTCAATTTAACAGGTACAATGGGATGTAATGGAGGAATATGTGAAGTCGTATCTGACTTAGCTTTCTGGCAGATTTTACATGACGCTAAAACTCGTCGAATACGTTTCTCCATGTAGGTAAAATAACAGTTCTGTCTCAGTATTAGAAAACATTTTCTGCCTCCGTAATGTGCGCAACTTAAATGAGTATACCAAATTAATTTGTTAACAAGTTCGTCAGGAATGCATAATAACCAATTGTTGCTGTCAGGGTGAGAGCGGTGAAACAGAATGTTATTGCGTACAGTGTAATGGTTTCTAATGGTAACATTATTCCTATCTTGCCAAAGGTGTCTAATTTCTTTCCACACGTTGTCTTTGCTCTTGTGCTACGTCTTGTAATGACGACGAAATGAAATTCACAAATGCAACTTGTTGAATGTACATGACGCTGAAATTTGCTTTGCAGAAGTTGGTTGCAATGTCTTGGTGATTGTTGCTGAGAGAACGGGATAGTGCGTCTGCTACAATATTTTGTGTACCGGGAATGTGAACAATTGTAAAAATTAAATTCCTGTAAATAAAGTTTCCTTCTGCTTAATCTGTCGTGTGTAAATTTAGCGGAAAGTAAAACTGCATGGCTCTATGATCTGTGTAAACGGTAGTGTGTCTTCCATAAAGAAAATGCCGAAATCTCGTAAATGCCCAAACAACACATAATGTGTCAAATTCTGTAACAGAATAATTGCGTTCAGCAGGTGACAGAATGCGACTTGCAAAGGCGATGTTTTTAATTACTGTAGTGCCATCTTCTTCAATTTCCTGAAAAATGTGTACGCCTAAAGTGGTGTTAGAACTGTTGGTGGCAATGGAAAAATTTCTAGTAAGATCCGGGTGGGATAAAAGTGGTGCATTTAACAAAGCTTGTTTTAGATTGACTAATCCAGACTATTAGTTTTTCATGTAAAAGTATGTCTCAGATGTCGTCAAGAGTAATAACATTTTCGTGAACAAGATTCTCTGTGTCAAACGTATTGCTTGCGTTACTGGAAGATGCAACCTGTACTGTATCTAGTCAAATTCTATCTGACGTCCTATTATTTTCGGGAGGATGCTGTGGCATTTCGACTATTTGAACTGTTCTGTTATTTCGTCCTGACGTATTACGTTCTGGATGATATCTACTGTCTGGTTCATTCATGATAATTTGTTGTTGCGGATGATTCTGCTGCTGGTAAGACCGACTGTTATTAAACGTACGCTGAAAATTGTGCTCATTACTTTTACGTCTGTCATGATAGTCATTTCTATACGGTGCATTGCGATAGGAATTGAAATGGTGTCTTTCTGTACGTATTGATTTCCATGTTGCTGTGCGTTACTATTTGTTGGAGCTGACGCTATACGTGTAGGCGGCGAAACATTAAAGCTTGGTTGACCTTGCAGACTACATTGTTGGTTAGGTATGCTAACCGGCTGGTTTTGTTGCTGTTGTGGTGAAAAACCTGTATTGTTACCAAATGTGTTTGCGACTTCTGAAAATTTTGTACGTACTGCTGATTAGAATTTTGCCTGTTATTAAAATTACGCTGTTATTTCTTTTCATTCCGGGAGTGTCTAATGAAAATTGTCATTTTCGGTAAAACTTGTCGTATCAGGTTTTCGTTACTAATTCTTAATCCTAGATAGATAGATAGTTGAAGAGCTGTTTTGATAGATATAAAGGATAGTAAAAGAGAAGGCAGCAGTGCAGAAAACTAAAGATGAAATAGCACTACTACGGCTCGGGGCCCTGTGCACGCTACGGCACATATTCATTGAAGCGTAATGAATCCCCTGAGATGTATTACGCGCTGCAAATAAATTTTAGTTTCTGCATTACAGGCAATGCCGGTGAAAATTCAAAAGCAAGTTGTTGTATCCAATCCAGTGCTAGTTTCTGCATTACAGGCCAAACTGATGAAAATACAAAAGCAAATTGTTGTATCCACTCCAAAGCGTGACTCTGTGTTCTGTCATTTTTAAATACTTAAAATTTTCTCACTGATAGAAAATGTTTATAATCAAAATTATCGTCTCTGTACGTCTGAACAGGTTCAGGATTGTATGAGAATCTATTTGTCTGTGATTGTTCGGAATCTAAGTCACGTACTCTCTGTAAATTACCTAAGTTATACTGGCTGTGTGAGTCTGACAAATGTTCGCAAAGTGGCGTCTGCTGTGTTGTGTTAAAGGCTGAAACATTTTTCATCTCTGTTACCTCTTGCTGTAAAGTTGACAATTTTCTACGTAATGTATTATTGGACGAACCTATCTCACTGTTTGTCTGCTGTAAATTTTGGAATTCGGGTGTTTGATTAAACGAAATCGGTGAAGTATCGTCTGATTTGCTGTCATTATTACTTTCAATAACGTCAATACGACTGGCCAATTCATCATATTTTTCGGTCAGTATTTTTACCTCATCATCGTTTTTAGTGTCACAAGCATTAATCTGTTTTTGCATTTTACGTGTGGTTTCGTTCAATTTTTTGTCTGCTTTGATGACATCGGGATCCTGTATTAGTTCTAATTGTTCAAGTCTGTCGGTCACTGTGTGAATGTCTACTGTGTGTGTGTCTGTTTTTGCTTTAAGATCGGAAATCTCATCACGCAATTCGGTGTTCAACTGTTTGATAGTATTAATTTCGTCTGATACTGGAGCAATATTATTGTCTACGTATGTTTTTGCTTTCGTAAACAATTTACGTTTATCTTCCTGTCTCTGTGCGGTAATTGTTTCCATGACTTGTCGTTTTACTTTATTTTCTTCCTGTATGAATTTACGGTAACGCGTTTCACTGTTTTATAGGTGGTGATTAAAGCGTTCGTCAATTTGGCTGTTCTGTTGGTCAAATTTCGCGTCTACCTTTGCATCCAGTGCGCGCGAATGTTCTGCTGACATTAATTTAAACTCGTCGCGTAACTGTGTTGCGTTTTCATAGCTTTGTTTAGCGACTGCACTAATTTCGTCTCTAAGTGATTCTGTTGTAGCTGTTTGCGTGTTCCTTAATTCTTGAGCAACAGATCTAATTTCTTCACTACTTTTCCTAGCACAAGCCTTAATTTCCTCACGTAATTGTTCCTTAGTATCATGACATTGCGCGGCAACGGCTGTAATCTGTTCACTAAGCTGTCTGGAATTGTTGTCTAGTTTCTCATTAAGGTTGTCTTATTTTTCATTAATTTCATTAATTTGTTGTTTGAGACTTTCACTAAGTTGTTTAAAGTTGTTGTCTTGTTCTTTCTTCGACTGTTTGGAATTTTCACTCTATTGTAGCAATACTGCCATAATTTGATCCAACCAATATTACCTACTCTATTCTCTGTATTGTTTGATGGCATACCTGCAATTGTCACGTTTTGTGTAACCATTTGGTCATTCTGTGATTCTCGAAAAGGTTTGCCAATCGAATGTGCACTGTTAGTCACTACACCGGAATCAAATAAATCTGACGTATTCTGATTACACTGTTCATTTTCGTTAGAAACATTTCCTGTTCATTACGTAAATTTTGCAAACCGGGTGTATCAAGCTGCACAGCGTTCATTGTAACGGAACGTGTCCCGTCATCAATTGTCGTTAAATTAACAGAGGACACAATTGAATTTGTCTGCTCATCATTAGCATTGAAATCATTACTACTGGTCGGTACGCATTGATTGTCTGTAAATGGAGGACTATCATTAATACACTGAGTGTCGCAAGTATTATCGGTCAAATTATTAGAGTCGGCTATTTCACTCATTGCACATCGCGATATACTGTTAACAGTTTTTCGCGGCATTTTTACACAAATCAAATTTAAGCACAAAAATGAAACTAGAACAATGCAAAAATGCAACAAACACAATTACAACAAAGAGCAACAAATTGCCGATGATCTGTGAAAGAAAGAGTGACAAATTAGTAAATGCGTTGCGCCAGATGCAAACTACGTTTAAATAAATAAGAGCAGATATATGACTACTTATCAGTAGATTCACGAAGAAATACGATCCTGGCCGGATGTCGCCAAGTGTAACCTCCCCACACGAAATATTATATTTAAATGAATTTTTAAATATTGTAGCCTCTTAACAAAATTGGTTCCCGTTTATAATCTCTGTGCAGAAATGCATTCACATTTAATGTACTCACAAAATTCTTTTCTCATTTATTGTTAAGTTTGAAACAGAAAAACTCCTAAACCCCGAAATAAAAATATTCAGTAACCTGGTAAATTTTATGACGACAGAAGCGCTGCGCCACGGCCCTGTATTCTGAATAAAAAGGCAAAAATTCTTACCTCAATAAAAACCACGAATACATCTGCTCTTACCAAAAGAAAATTTTCGGCACCGCTCCGTGCAATGCTGGCGTATGCTTTGTGATTCGTGAAAGGAATGATCATGCATTGGATAAAATCTTTAAATTGAAATGAATGCTTTTTTTAAAAAAAAAATTACTTTGTATTATAAAAATTATTATTGGGGCATTTTTTAAAAGAAATTGGATGACAGTTAACATACATTACTAGATATGAGCAAGGCTGCTTCTTTACCTTCTACAATAATACTCATCCTCCAGAAATCAGTTGGTTCTACTGAGAAGTTCATCAACGGAGTAGAAGGAGTTGACCACCAATTAGTACGCAGATCTGCAGCTTGTTGTCTGTGCCAAGCCGGCCGTAGTGGCCTTCGTGCGGTTCTAGGCGCTACAGTCTGGAACCGCGAGACCACTACGGTCGCAGGTTCGAATCCTGCCTCCGGCATGGGTGTGTGCGATGTCCTTAGGTTAGTTAGGTGTAAGTAGTTCTAAGTTCTAGGGGTAGCGTCTTCGATTCATAATCGAAACGTCTTCGGTCCCGGGTTCGATCCCCGCCACTGCCTAAATTTTGATAAATAATCAGCATTGGCGGCCAAGGACTTCCGGCATACGAAGTCAGCCTCATTCTGCCAACGGCCTTGTCAGAGAGAGGAGGAGCGGATAGAGGTTCAAGGCACGCTCTTGTCCTCCTAGAGGTGGGAAATTGCCCCTAAAGGCGGAAGAATCAGCAATGATCAACGACATGAGGATGCAGAAGACAATGGAAACTACTGCATTAAACACACATAACGTGTATCCACAGGACATGTGGCCTGCATTTGAAGAAGTGTCATGATGATTTCTCCATTGGCAAAAGATTCCGGAATAGTCCACCATTCGGTTCTCCGGGAGGGGACTGCCAAGGGGGAGGTTACCATGAGAAAAAGATTGAATAATCAACGAAAGGATAACGTTCTACGAGTCGCGGCGTGGAATGTCACAAGCTTGAACGTGGTAGGGAAACTAGAAAATCTGAAAAGGGAAATGCAAAGGCTCAATCTAGATATAGTAGGGGACAGTGAAGTGAAGTGGAAGGAAGACAAGGATTTCTGGTCAGATGAGTATCGGGTAATATCAACAGCAGCAGAAAAGGTTATACAGGTGTAGGATTCGTTATGAATAGGAAGGTGAACTGTGAACAGTTCAGTGACCGGGTTGTTCTAATCAGAATCGACAGCAGACCAACACCGACAACGATAGTTCAGGTATACATGCCGACGTCGCAAGCTGAAGATGAACAGATAGAGAAAGTGTATGAGGATATTGAAAGGGTAATGCAGTATGTAAAGTCATGGGCGACTGGAATGCAGTTGTAGGGGAAGGAGTAGAAGATAAGGTTACAGGAGAATATGGGCTTGGGACAAGGAATGAAAGAGGAGAAAGACTAATTGCGTTCTGTAACAAGTTTCAGCTAGTAATAGCGAATACCCTGTTCAAGAATCACAAGAGGAGGAGGTATACTTGGAAAAGGCCGGGAGATACGGGAAGATTTCAATTAGATTACATCATGGTCTGACAGAGATTCCGAAATCAGATACTGGATTGTAAGGCGTACCCAGAAGCAGATATAGACTCAGAACACAATATAGTAGGAATGAGGAGTAGGGTGAAGTTCAAGACATTAGTCAGGAAGAATCAATACGCAAAGAAGTGGGATACGGAAGTACTAAGGAATGACGACATACGTTTGAAGTTCTCTAACGATGTAGATACAGCAATAAGGAATAGCGCAGTGGGCAATACAGTTGAAGAGGAATGGACATCTCTAAAAAGGACCATCACGGGAGTTGGGAAGGAAAACATAGGTACAAAGAAGGTAGCTGCGAAGAAACCATGGGTAACAGACGAAATACTTCAGTTGATTGATGAAAGGAGGAAGTACAAACATGTTCCGGGAAAATCAGGAATACAGAAATACAAGTCGCTGAGGAATGAAATAAATAGGAAGTGCAGGGAAGCTAAGACGAAATGGTTGCAGGAAAAATGTGAAGACATCGAAAAAGATATGATTGTCGGAAGGACAGACTCAGCATACAGGAAAGTCAAAACAACGTTTGGTGACATTAAAAGCAACGGTGGTAACATTAAGAGTGCAACGGGAATTCCACTGTTAAATGCAGAGGAGAGAGCAGATAGGTGGAAAGAATACATTGAAAGCCTCTATGAGGGTGAAGATTTGTCTGAAGTGATAGAAGAAGAAACAGGAGTCGATTCAGAAGAGATAGGGGATCCAGTATTAGAATTAGAATTTAAAAGAGCTTTGGAGCACTTACGGTCAAATAAGGCAGAAGGGATAGATAACATTCCATCAGAATTTCTAAAATCATTGGGGGAAGTGGCAACAAAACGACTATTCACGTTGGTGTGTAGAATATATGAGTCTTTCGGAAAAGCATCATCCACACAATTCCGAAGACGGCAAGAGCTGACAAGTGCGAGAATTATCGCACAATCAAAAAATGGTTGAAATGGCTCTGAGCGCTATGGGACTTAAATACTGAGGTCATCAGTCCCCTAGAACTTAGAACTACTTAAACCTAACCAACCTAAGGACATCCCACACATCCATGCCCGAGGCAGGATTCGAACCTGCGACCGTAGCGGTCACGCGGTTCCAAACTGAAGGCTTAGAACCGCACGACAACACCGGCCGGCGCACAATCAGCTTAACAGCTCATGCATCGAAGCTGCTTACAAGAATAATATACGGAAGAATGGAAAAGAAAATTGAGAATGCGCTAGGTGACGATCAGTTTGGCTTTAGGAAAGGTTCTGGAGTGGAATTAAAATACAAGGTGAAAGGATATCAATGATACGATTCGCTGATGACATTGCTATCCTTCGTGAAAGTGAAGAAGAATTAAATGATCTGCTGAACGGAATGAACAGTCTAATGAGTACACAGTATGGTTTGAGAGTAAATCGGAGAAAGATGAAGGTAATGAGAAGTAGTAGAAATGAGAACAGCGAGAAACTTAACATCAGGATTGATGGTCACGAAGTCAGTGAAGTTAAGGAATTCTGCTACCTAGGCAGTAAAATAACCAATGATGGACGGAGGAAGGAGGACATCAAAAGCAGACTCGCTATGGCAAAAAGGCATTTCTGGCCAAGAGAAGTCTACTAATATCAAATACCGACCTTAATTTGAGGAAGAAATTTCTGAGGATGTACGTCTGGAGTACAGCACTGTATGGTAGTGAAACATGGACTGTGGGAAAACCGGAACAGAAGAGAATCAAAGCATTTGAGATGTGGTGCTATAGACGAATGTTGAATATTAAAGGAATGAGGAGGTTCTACGCAGAATCGGAGAGGAAAGGAATATGTGGAAAACACTGATAAGGAGAAGGGACAGGATGATAGGACATCTGCTACGACATTAGGGAATGACTTCCATGGTACTAGAGGGAGCTGTAGAGGGGAAAAACTGTAGAGGAAGACAGAGATTGGAATACGTCAAGCAAATAATTGAGGACGTAGGTTGCAAGTGCTACTCTGAGATGAAGCGGTTAGCACAGGAAAGGATTTCGTGGCGGGCCGCATCAAACCAGTCAGTAGAATCATGGAAAAAAAAAAAAAAAAAAAAAGGGGGGGGGGGGCTGATGACCTCAGAAGTTGAGTCCCATAGTGCTCAGAGCCATTTGAAGCATTTTTATCTGTGCCACAATGTTGGCCTCGTAGCCAGCGGTTCATGTGGGCAAAGAGATGGAAATTGGACTCAGTCAAGTCCGGGCTATAAGGTGGGTGACCAGTTCCGTCAAAAATGCTGCATGCGCGTCTTCGTTCCTTCGTGGAGCGCGGCTGCAAATTGTCATTTAGAAGGAGATGGACGATAGTTACATTATGGAGGTTGCATGGAATCAGGGGAAACCTCTCAGGAAGACATCGCAGGTGGCGAAAACATTATTTTCCAGGCAACGTTACGTGCTCACTGTTCGGTAAATGCCGGTAGACGCCATCGTCTCGAGGAAAAACAACCTGCATGCAAGGATGGACGTGTCGACAAGGATAGCTGCATACTTGTGCTGATGCATTGTCTCTTCCAGAATGACGATAATGACGATATCACCCAGGGAATGCCAAGTAAACATGCCCCAGATCATTATGCTACCTCCCTTGTTGCAATGTGTTCGTTTTCAGATGTTTAACGCCGAGCACGCCAACGGCCATCTGTCCGATGGAGCATAAAAGTTGATTTATCCCAAAAGGCCACCTGTCAGCAAGTCAGTAGACGTGCAGTTACGGTACGGGCGTGTAAATTCCAGCCGTCGTCGCCGATGAACATCAGTCAGCATGGGTGCATGAACCAGCCACCTACTACGGAGGCCCATACGCCGCAACGTTCGGTGAACGGTCGTTGAAGAAACACTGTTGGTAGACCCTTGGTTCACTTGGACAGTGAGTTGCACAACAACTGCAGATCTACAGGGCGACAATAATTGAACCATACGAAATAAAATAGTCATAACTTCAGAACGGTTGGCGTTAGGACGTTCAAACTGGACGGTTAGCCAGGGGGCATGATGGGAATATTTTGGTTTAGTGACGAAGTCTACTTTCATTTGGAAGGGTTCATCAAAACTGGCGCATTCGTAGGCCTGAGAATCCGCATTTCGCGATCGAGAAATCTCTTCACCCTCAGTACTGTATGATGTGCAATGTCGCGTCACGGAATAATCGGCGCGATATTCGTTGATGGCACGATAACCACCGGACGGTAAGTGAAGGTTTTGTAAGATGGTTTCATCCTCATTATCCAAAGTGACCTTTATTTCCACAAGATGGAGCCCGATCCCATTGAAGCAGGGCTGTCTTTGATGCCCTGGAGCAGGACTTTGGGTACCGCATTCTGGCTCTGGGATACCCAGAGGCCACTGGCATGGGCCTCGATTGGCCGCCATATTCTCCTGATCTGAACACGTGCGATTCCTTTTTGTGGGGCTATATTAAAGGAAAGGTGTACAGCAATAACGCTGTAACCCTTGCAGAGCTGAAAACAGCCATTCACGTGGTCATCGACGGCATAGTGTTCCGACATTTCAGTGGGCCATGCAGAAATTCGCTATCCGTGTGAGCCACATCTTCGCCAATGATGGAAGGCATATCTAACATCTCATAAACTAAATCCGACTACCTGTAGTGACGTTCATTCACATGTTGAATAAAGTGTACCCACGCCGTAGTTTGTAACTAATTTACGTTCTTTTTCATACACTTCAATAACTGTCTTCCTGTGTTTGCCTGTACACATCTCCGCAGCCGTCGTTCACCCACGTCATCTATGGCCCGTGGTGCACCACAGTCATCTCGACGTTGCAAAAGTTTGTTAATGTAGGTGGACAGTTGTAACCTCTCCGTGAAAATAAGTCAATAAAAAATGTAAATGGAAATGGAGCCAAATATCGTTAAATTGAAATGGAACCATGCGTGAACTTCCCACAAAAATTGATAAATGAAATTTGACCATAATCCACAGTAATATCAATTAAACAATGAACCATCAACTGAATGTAACATCTCAACACAAATAATTAAACCTGATAAATCTTATAAGGGCAGCAGCGCTGACCTTTGGCCCTGTGAAATAATTAAACCTGATAAATTCTTACCTCAGTAAAACTGCATCTATACCTGCTCTTATTTTTCGGCACAGCTCCGTGCAATGCTGGCCTACATTTAATTTTGATTCTTGGAGGGAATGCATAGAAAATATTCTTTAAATTGCAATGAATCTTTTTCTTTAAATGAGTTACTTTATAAAAGGTTATTATTGGGGCATCATTTTTTGAACAAATTAATTACAATTAACATACGTTATTAGCTGAGCGCAGTGCTGCTTCATTACCCTCTACAATAATATACATATCGTCCACCACATTCGTGACCAGACTCGTGGGCAGAGCACACCGCGAACACATGCCGACTCGCTACACACTAGCACTGACTGAGTACAACTAGCAACTGTCTACTCCCTCTGCCGACTCGCCACACACACTGCCGACAGAGTACTACTGCAGACAGAGTGCAACTCGCAACTGAACACTCGCGCGGTCAAACGCAGACTAGCCACGATAAATAACTCTCTGGTCAGAGATTCTGTCATTCCTCGCCATCGCTGGTAATTAATACATATGAAACCTACTCGTTTCACAGTGTATTAAGAATTTCTTTCTGTTTCCGTACTCTCCGGATTTGGCATCACCAGACTCTCATTCTCTTTCGTGAACTCATTAGTAAGGAAACTGCTCTCGAAGGGGGTGCTGATGAGTGAAAGAGGTGTTCTCTTTTCCTAGCGAAATGATGCTATACTAGCAGCATAAAAAACACAGAAGTAGTTCCCCAATACTTACCAAATTTTTTTCGTAAGAGACAATGTTTGGTTATCTCACTATTTCGAGTATAAGAGCATAGTCCAACACATAGCAAGAAATAAAATATAAAATGTTTATTGCTCTAGGTTATCGAAAAAAAAAAAAGAAATAGAGTGCGTTCAAGCTTGAACAACAAGAAAGCAAAGGCTCAAGTCTGAACTATTCCTTTCCATACACAGCTCAGCACCTTACTTACAATCTTTCTGTCTGGTATGTCAACCATTAACTGTGACGTCTTAGTTTTAAATTGCGTAATAAATTACCTTTCGTATAGATTCACATTCGATAAACACCTCTTTTTCTAGAAAAATAAGTGCGCTCTTGATAATGCTTGAAAAGAATAGTTAGTATTGAGAGCATACATCATTGTCATCTTAAAGAATTCTGGGCATAAAGGAAGAATAGCTGAAATTATTACGTCAGGGATGCAATTTTTGTAACACCGAATCGACTAGGGTGCTTGATGAAGTGCCTCCAAGAAGAATTTTTTGCTTTAAGCAGCGTCCTTGGGAAAAAAAAGGACCGTCATTATCTCGAGACATGAACGGGTGACTACAGATACTCTCATGAGAAGCTTAACGTGTACTACTCAGACATAAATTGTAATCTGAGTGCACGGTCGTTAGCAATAGCCATCAAAAATCTTTCTTATTTCACCCTCGGGTAATAAAATTGAAGGGCAGGGCATCCAGCAGAATATTTCACCTGTGCTCTATAGTAGAGAGCCCCTTTCGCCGTTATTGCACCAGTGTTCTTCCAATAAACCATTAACATTTACAGCGAGATACATTTTCACCGCCACACTTTCGTCCCGGTATACTCAGTGACCGACCATTAGCTGCACGAGCTGTCTATCCGTGGTCACAGGGGACATTTCTATGCGAGACAGAAAGGCGACCATCGCCCACACGCATCGGAGTCGATGTCCTCTCAGGGACACCTGGTCTCTAAGCCATCTTCTGTTTTGCGTGTGTCTCGAGAGCTCGACGCAAATGTGCAGCATTGTTGCAAGAGAAGCCTGCATGGAAATTTTACGCACTCATTCGTTAGAAGAAACTTCCGATGTTACCTGCTAGTGTACAAGAATGGAGCCTTTTTGCACAACAATGTTTCTGTCTGGATTCTGTGACTGATGATGTGGAATGCTGATGGTTATGGACTCAGTATTAGTAACGAACACCGTAACTAAAAAGATACTTCGATATCGTAGGAGTTCCACTCATTGTTAACTTCCACAAGCCGACGGCCGACGAAGAACGTGCAAGGATGCAATAGCTCCAAAACAGGGTCATTACTGCAACGAAATGCGCGCACACACACACACACACACACACACACACACGCACACACGCACACACACTCACACACACACTTTAGGTGCTAAGCATTGAATAATAGATCTGCTACTCTCTGTATCACCTATACAAAATAGTGCACATCTTCATTTCAACGGAAAAAGGGAGGAAGGAAGACTGCGGTTAACGTCCCGTCGATATCGAGATCGTTAGAGACGGAGCACAAGCTCGGAGTTTGTGAAGGATGGGGAAGCAAATCGACCGTGCCCTTTCAAAGGAACCATCCCAGAATTTGCCTGGAGCTATTTAGAGAAATCACGGAAAAACGAAATCCGGGCAGCCGGACGTGGGTTAGACCCGTCGTCTTCCCGAATATGAGTCCAGTATGCTAACTGCTGCGCCACTTCACTCTTTGCTGATGCCAGAGATGCCGAACTTATCTCAGCTATACATGATAGATCAAGGAAACAATACACCTTAAAATAAAATAAGATACGATCTTACACCACTTTCGCTGCTATTCATAGCCTTCGAGTCTCAAAAACGCTTCCGGAAATTATATCGTAACTTTCGGAGAAAAGGAAGCTATTGGCACCTATTGTGTTACTTACGGGACATTTAAAAATAAAATAGGGAACATGAAAGAAATATGCAACGACACATCTGAAACGGAAGACAGCCGGTCGCTGTGGCCGAGCGGTTCTAGGCTCTTCAGTCCAAAACCGCGCTGCTGCTCCGGTCGCTGGTTCGAATCTTGCCTCGGCCATGGATGTGTGTGATGTCCTTAGGTTAGTTAGGTTTAAGTAGTTCTAAGTCTAGGGGGAAAGAAATACAGTAGAAGAAGAATGGGTAGCTCTGAGGGATGAAGTAGTGAAGGCAGCAGAGGATCAAGTAGGTAAAAAGACGAGGGCTAATAGAAATCCTTGGGTAACAGAAGAAATATTGAATTTAATTGATGAAAAGAGAAAATATAAAAATGTAAAGAATTCGCGTTAGTATTTTGCAGCTGTGACTTATTAAACTGATAGTTCGGTAATTTTCACCTCTGTCAACACCTGCTTTCTTTGGGATTGGAATTATTATATTCTTCTTGAAGTCTGTGGGTATTTCGCCTGTCTCATACATCTTGCTCACCAGATGGTAGAGTTTTGTCATGACTGGCTCTCCCAAGGCCATCAGTAGTTCTAATGGAATGTTGTCTACTCCCGGGGCCTTGTTTCGACTCAGGTCTTTCAGTGCTCTGTCAAACTCTTCACGCAGTATCTTATCGCGCATTTCATCTTCATCTACATCCTCTTCCATTTCCATAATATTGTCCTCAAGTACATCGCCCTTGTATAAACCCTCTATATACTCCTTCCACCTTTCTGCCTTCCCTTCTTTGCTTAGAACTGGGTTGCCATCTGAGCTCTCGATATACATACAAGTGGTTCTCTTCTCTCCAAAGGTCTCTTTAATTTTCCTGTAGGCAGTATCTATCTTACCCCTAGTGAGACAAGCCTCTACATCCTTACATTTGTCCTCTAGCCATCCCTGCTTAGCCATTTTGCACTTCCTGTCGATCTCATTTTTGAGACGTTTATATTCCTTTTTGCCTGCTTCATTTACTGCATTTTTATATTTTCTCTTTTCATGGAGTGTAGCCATGTATGGAAGTGAAACATGGACGATAACCAGTTTGGACAAGAAGAGAATAGAAGCTTTCGAAATGTGGTGCTACAGAAGAATGCTGAAGATAAGGTGGGTAGATCACGTAACTAATGAGGAGGTATTGAATAGGATTGGGGAGAAGAGAAGTTTGTGGCACAACTTGACTAGAAGAAGGGATCGGTTGGTAGGACATGTTTTGAGGCATCAAGGGATCACAAATTTAGCATTGGAGGGCAGCGTGGAGGGTAAAAATCGTAGAGGGAGACCAAGAGATCAATACACTAAGCAGATTCAGAAGGATGTAGGTTACAGTGGGTACTGGGAGATGAAGAAGCTTGCACAGGATAGAGTAGCATGGAGAGCTGCATCAAACCAGTCTCAGGACTGAAGACCACAACAACAACAACAAAGTCTAGGGGACTGTTGACCTCAGATGTTGAGTCCCATGGTGCTTAGAGCCATTTGAACCATTTTGAAACGGAAGATAATGATTGTGCAGCGTGTCAACAGAGAGAAATTTGTTCCTCGAATTTTGCAGTAATAACGTGCGTTCTCTTGCCTCTAAAGAAACCTTGTATCCCGCCGAAAGTGTTTAACGATTGGAAGAAAAAGATCACATTATGGCGATGGAGTATTTGAGGTCCAAAGGGATCAGTATTGGGCCCATTGCAAATATCACCTGTACGCTGACGACTTTCGTTCATATTTGAGTCCAATACAATAAACCTGTGCTCAGCCATCCTGCGTGTAACTGCTGATTTAATTGCCTTGTGAAGAGCAGAACATAGATTTGAAAATTGACGCATATAAAACGCAAGCAGTCTTAGTCGCTCACAAAACACATACCACCACGCATTTCAGAGACTCTCTTCCACCTCCAGTCCTAAACATCACAAAATAACTTTTTCTTCTTCTCCAAAGAATTTACAGATAATTCTGCATCATCACTTACGAGTACACTGCACTAAACACACAGCTGCAGTCTGTAAGAAGGTGTCAGCATCACTTTATTCACTGTAGATATATAATAAAGTATTTCCTTTCGTTTTTTTTAAATAGCTGATAGAGTCACCAATACTCCCAGTACTTAACTATGGTGATGTTATTCTCCACGGAATTTCGTACGAAAGCTTACACAGCCTAGAACTGGCCATGAATGCTTGTGTGCGATACATTTGTGACGTACGCTACTACGACTATAGTCGTATCACTCCGGACTATGAACAGTTATTATGGGTACGTGCCGATAAGCGTAGACACTTTCATAGGCAATGTTTTCTCCTTGTCTTCTCAATCACTGCACTCAGTCTTATTTCCCTTTGCAACTGTTACAATACAAAGTAAACAGCACAGCAAAAATACTGGTTCTCAACCAAATACAATCCGTTCTGCTCCATTACATAAAACCGCCATATTCTCAAATGATTTTCTGCATCAGGAATCCGACTTCGGAACATTCTCAAAATATCAGCGAAATTATGTTACTCCAAGCTTCCCAAAGGTAGCTAATAGCGCACCTTGTGTCACAACAGCCATCTCTCCCATAAATACCTTGTGTTCTGCCATACGGCAGGTCTTGTCGTGGGGGAAGCCTCGTCAGAGAGTTCCACCGCATGAGCGTCTAGGGAAGTGATTCCAGTTGTGGTTTCCCGTTGCCTACCACTGATGATGATAAAATGATATTGAGGGCAACACAACACCCAGTCCCTGAGCGGAGAAAATTTCCGACCCAGCCGGGAATCGAACCCGAGCCCCTTGGCGTGACAGACCGCCGCGCTGACCATTCAACTATCGGAGTAGACTCTTCCATAAAATGAGGCGACAAAAGTCATGTAATGCCACCTAATATAGTGTCGGTGTAATATTGAGCCATGCTGGCTGTATAGTCGACCATAATTGCAAAAATGTTGCCGGTCCAGGATTTTGTCCACGAACTGACCTCTCGATAATGTCCTAAAAATTTTCGATGGGTTTCATGTCGGGCGATGTGGGTGGCCAAATCATCGCTAGGATTGTCCAGAAAATTCTTCAAACCAGTCGCGTACAATTGTGGCGTTGTTATTCACAAAAATTTGGTCGATATTTGCGGCCATGAAGTCCATGAATGGCTGCAAATGGCCTGGAAGTAGCCGAACATAACCATCGCCAGTCAATTCAATGTAAACTCATTCCATGCCATTATGGAGCCACCACCACACTCGAACCCTACCACCAGCTCTTACCAACTGAAATCAGGACTCATCTGACAAGGCTACGGTTTACGTCTTCTAAGATCGAACCGATGTGGTCACGAGACCAAGAGTCTGTCGTGCTGTTAGCAAAGGCATTCTCGTCGGTCGCCTGCTGCTATAGCCCATTAATGTCAAATTTCGCCACAATGTCCTAAAGCATACGCTCGTCGCGCACCCCACATAGATAATTTCACGCATTATTGCTCGTCTGTTGGCACTGACAACTGTACACAAAAGCCGCTGCCTTCGGTCCCTATGTAAAGGCTCTCGGCCACTGGTGAGAGGTAATGCCTGAAATCTGAAACTTCCTGGCAGATTACAATTGTGTGCCGGACCGAGACTCTAACTCGGGACTTTTGCCTTTCGCGGGCAAGTGCTCTACCATCTGAGCTACCGAAGCACGACTCACGCCCCGTCCTCACAGCCACACTTCTGCCAATACCTCGTCTCCTACCTCCCAAACTTTACAGAAGCTCTCCTGCGAACCTTGCAGAACTAGCACTCCTAAAGAAAGGATATTGCGGAGACGTGGTTTAGGCACAGCCTGGGGGATGTTTCCAGAATGAGATTTTCACTCTGCAGCGGAGTGTGCGCTGATATGAAACTTCCTGGCAGATTAAAACTGTGAGCCGGACCGAGAAGTGAAGCTGTGAGAACGGGGCGTGGGTCGTGCTTGGGTAGCTCAATTGGCAGAGCACTTGCCCGCGAAAGGCAAAGGTCCCGATTTCGAGTCTCGGTCCGGAACACAGTTTTAATCTGCCAGGAAGTTTCATATCAGCGCACAGTCCGCTGCCGAGTGAAAATGTCGTTCTGGCCTGAAATCTGTTATTCCCGTCACACTGCTGGTACTGTGGATCTCGGAATACTGAATTCCCTAACGGCTTCCGAAATGGAATGTCCAACGCGTGTACCTCCAGCTACCATTCCGCGTTTACAGTCTGTCACCCCCCTCCGTGCGGCTATAATCACGCCGGAAACTTTTTCACAAGGATCAGTTGAGTACAAATGACAACTCTGCCACTGCACTGCCCTTTTATACCTTGTGCAAGCGATACCACCGCCATTTGCGTATGTGGACATCGTAATCCCATGACTTTTGTCACCGCAATGTGTGCTGCTACATCTCACTATCGTCAATATCCCCCTTCCCCGCCGGCCGGAGTGGCCGAGCGGTTCTAGTCGTTGCCGTCTGCAACCGCGAGACCGCTACGGTCGCAGGTTCGAATCCTGCCTCGGGCATGGATGTGTGTGATGTCTTTAGGTTAATTAGGTTTAAGTAGTTCTAAGTTCTAGGGGACTAATGACCACAGAAGTTGAGTCCCATAGTGCTCAGAGCCATTTGAACCATTTGAACCCCCTTCCCCCCTGCCTCCCCCTAGCTATTCCCTTTTCTTTTTCGACCGAGATCTTCTCTTGTTTCCTTCTCTCTCCACTTCTGATAAAACTAAACATGGCTTGACATGTGCGAAAGTAATATGTAACGTTCTAAATGCCTCGTACTATTGTTATTATTAGTGTCAATTATTATTATTCTGAATATTTTTGTAATATCTTCGGTATGTGTTGTTCCTGATCAGATGTAAAGAGGACCTCAAGGCCCTACTCTGGTCAGGCTAAATAAGCAATAAATAAATAAACTAGAAAAGGGGTTTACAGCTCGCTTTTAGGAATTTACTGAAATACTGTTTAATGTTTAACTACCAAATTTTATTTAAAATGATAATAAATAGTTTCGAAGACATTTCTTATAAGGGGTGAGTCAGACTTTGCTCGGTGAGCTTATTTACATTTTATAGACAAAAGCGTAATAGAACTATTTGAAAAAGTTTATAATAGTATTATGGATTACCAGATACGTTGAATCGATATAATGGCCTCATGGGAAAAAAGAAAGCAGCAACTTCACTTTAATATTGTCGCGTGTTATCCCGTATTACCACTCGCTAGGAAGAAAATATCTTTCAGATATGATTATGAAATGACGGTAGAATTCATCTGCATTTTCTTATGAAAGTCCAATTTCTGTCGCTGACTTGTTTCCATTCTTGATCATTTGTAAGCTAATGCGTTATCAACTTTAGAGATAAGTTGTTGATATACGAATATTTGTGGGATGAATTTACTCATTTCAGATTCTTTCAGTTCTAGAAATGCCTCGCTCCTGTATCTGTTGGAGCATTAAAATCAAGAGATCAGAAAATTAAAACTAAGCTCGTTAGCGCTGCCAACTTTTCTTTTGTGAAGCCATTGTGGATAACTCTAAAGCCGTTTAAGCTTCAGATGATACAAGCTTTAGTTCAACAGATGCAGAACTGAGCCGATAGCAAACTTTGTTCCGCGCACAAGTAATTCGAGATAACTTGTAAGAATCTTTAAATTGCGTTAAAAGTATGCTGCAGAGAAGGACATACATTTTCTCTGGATTTCCACGTAAGATAAAAACTGTTCTAAAACCACAGATTTTCATGTTGGGATACTTAAGAAACTAGGGAAATGCGTCAGTAGGTCAAGCAGGTAACGCCGCCTGCGGACAACACAACGCGACACACCCTGCCATTCCCCTGCAAGCCGTCGTCCGGCAATTGAGTCAGATGGAAGCAGTGGCTGGCTGTGGGGGTCGGTGAACTCAACCACTTCCCCAAATAGAAAGTCGTAGCAGTCTCTCTGACAGGCTGTAATCACCCTGATCCGGATAGGACATGGTGATAAGGCTCGTGGCTCCACACTCTGACAAGAGGACCTTCCTTTCTGGCAAGCGTGTGGTGCGGGAATTACTAGATGCCATATTTTACGCAGGTAAATTTTACATTCTGATAAGAGGGAAGTGAATCAATGTGGGGTCCTGTCCTCTATTTCAGCTGGCGGTCAGACGAGTGCGGTTTTCTTTTTAAAGTATTGTGTCTGAACTCCAAGCCTTTTAAACTGGAGTTTTTTTGTATGCGAGATACATCTTTAGACTAACTATCAGCGAAGCAGACGTATGACGTATTTTAGACCATTTCAGGAGAAGTGAGACAACATATTACTCCCCCCCACACACGTACATTTCGTGTACTGACCACGAGAAGAAAATGCGAGAAATTAGAGCCAATATAGAGGCTTATCGACAATCGTTCTTCCCACGAGCTATTGGCGAGTGGAACAGGGTTGAAGGGACCAGGTTGTGGTACCAAAAGTACCCTCCGCCACACACCATTAGGTTGCTTGTGGAGTATGATGTAGATGTAGATTTCATTATAGCTTTTTTGTTAAATGTTTTAGAATAAACATGATTTTATTATTTTTCTGTACTGCCGGCCGGTGTGGCCGAGCGGTTCTAGGCGCTTCAGTCTGGAACCGCGCGACAGCTACGGTCGCAGGTTCGAATCCTGCCTCGGGTATGGATATGTGTGATGTCCTTCAGTTAGTTAGGTTTGAGTAGTTCTAAGTTCTAGGGAACTGACGAGCTCAGATATTAAGTCCCATAGTGCTCAGAACCATTTGAACCATCTCCGTAGGCACGAGCGCTTGTTTGTGTGTGTGTGTGTGTGTGTGTGTGTGTGTGTGTGTGTGTGTGTGCATGTGTGTCTGTCGCATATAGACTACTTTCATATCTTGGTGATTTTTTATTGTTTCACTGCGAAAATTATTTTCTGTTATTTAATTTTACGTTTCAGCTTAAAAAGGTGATTCTAGAAAACTCTCAAACGAATATTACCTGTTTTAACCAGACTCGTCTCATAACAGAATTAAATACAGCCGCTGAAAACCTGGTCGTCGTACACCCAAAACAGTATGTAATCACCATCGTCATCATCAACAACAAAAATGTTTTTTATCCTGGCAAACTTCTTTCCCCTGCAGTAATAGTTTATTTTCAGTTCAATATGTTATAAGCTGAAGGAAAGAAAGAATACAGCAATATTTATTGTGAGTTATTTAAGGCGTGTAACGGAGTTGTGACTGCTAAACTGACATAGAAAGTAGAAACAAAATCTCCACAGACAAGGGGTACAAGCATGTTAACTTCATCCACCTACCACGTATTGGGCCCGGGCCCGATTCCCAGAATTTGTGTGTCCTTCATCATCATTTTCATCATCACTGATACGCAAGTCGCTGAAGTGACGGCAACTGAATAGAGTTTCTATACGGCGGCCGAACTCCGAAGGGGATGTTCCGGCCACTAAATGGCATACGATCATTTTCTTCCTAGTTTTCAATGGTTGTCCGAAATTATTCCAGGCAAATGGAGGGGTTGTTCTTAATGATACGCCATGATCTACACCTCCTTCCTTTTATTGCGAACTGCTGAGTTTTGTAAAGTTATTTTCGTTGGTATTATTGCGTAGTTCAATCCTTTTTAATTCTGCTTTGTTTCCTTTTCTACACAGTGTCATATTGTTATTACAGTTTCCTTGATACTGAACCAACGTGACGTAATTTGTATGGAATTAATATTAAACCTTATAACACTACCGGTTATTACCTCTTGAGAAAATTCACTATAATATTATTCCTATGAAAGGAATTAAAGGTTGACCGTGATTGTGTGCTAATGGAAACTTATCGGACGAAGTTTCGTGGATAGGTAGTAGCAGCTATTCTCACGGGCATCGAAATGACGTTATTCAATTGGTAAAGTAGACGAAAGATGGCCACCAGCCTAATTAGGCAAAATTATCCCCAGTAAATATAACCTGAATCAAGAAAACTTAGTGTTGTATGTGACTTTACGTGTGACTGCATTTTCTTTTTTCAATTTGATACAAAACAATAGCACAGTATGGCAAGCGTTTATAGCTATTCATGAGCCTCAAGCAGGCGATAGAATGTTAAATATTTAGGTGCTGATCATCGACTCTGTGCCACGATGACTTTTTGCGGTACTTCGCGCCGAACCACCTTTGCATTCCCGCCTACAGGTTTTCGTTGAGGAGGGACATCCCTCCAGGTATTATACCTGTAAAAATCTGCTTGCTCTATGCGTGAACCAGTTTTTCACGCACTATTTTAATACACTGACATTATAAAAAAAAGACAGGTTTACAAAATACATTCGCAATTCAATTCTTGTCAAATAACTTTACAGAAAATAAGAAGCATTAATTTCGTAGAACAAGAACATAGAACGTTGAAACACAGATATTAAATTTTCCATTGAAGAACATAGAAATTACATGAAATAAATACGGGGTGTTCAAAAAGTCTCTCCGCAGTGCCGTATGATTGTTAGCCGCGCGTGCCGTATGTCGCAGTGAATATACTGAAATGAAACTCTGTGAAATAAAAGTTATTAATTTATTGAATATTCATTTTTACTTACAAATTTTCACATTAAATGTTGTAAGTGTCTCCCCTGTTGTTGAATACACAATTCAATTCGTCTAATCATGTTTCCAAACGCAAGCTGTAATATTTCTCCTGAAACAGAAGCAGTGAAAGTGGATATTGCAGTCTTCAATTCATCGATGGTTCAAAATGATTCAAATGGCTCCAGGCACTATGGGATTTATCATCGGAAGTCATCAGTGCCCGAGACTTAGAATTACTTAAATCTAAGGACATCACATTCATCCATGCCCGAGGCAGGATTCGAACCTTTTACCGTAGCAGTAGCGCAGTTCCGGACTGAAGCGCCTAGAACCGCTGGGTCACAGCGGCCGGCTTATCGATGGATTTTGGACGGTTTTTATAGACAGTTGCTTTCTCTGCACCACAGAAGAAAAAGTCAGGTGGTGTTAGGTCAGGCGATCGTGGAGGCCAAAGTCCCTGTGAAATTATGCGATCACCAAGAACATCAACAAGCAGTGACACTGAAACGCGAGCTGTATGCTCGGTTGCACCATCTTGTTGAAAATAACCTTTCAGTATTTCACTTAACAGAAATTCTCCTATGAATGGGTACAGAATATCACTCCAGTATCGTTGTGCGTTTATTGTCTCGTTGAAAAATAAACCCACAATCCGACGTCTAGAAATTTCAATCCAAACTACTACTTTCTCAGAATGAAGTGGTTCCTCATGAATACACAATGGATTTGCAGTACTCCACATACGAGAATTTGGCAAGTTCATGTACCCGGACAAATGAAACCACGCCTCATCAGTGAAAAGCTTTTCATTAAGAATATCCCTTACATTTTGTTGAACGAAATTTTTGAACCATTGACAATAATGCAGTCTCTTGCCGTGATCAGTATTTTTCAGTTCTTGCACGATTGTTACTTTGTATGGGAAAAGTTCTAATTATTTCCTTACAGCTGTGTGGGCCGTTCCGACACTAACATCGATTTCCTGGGCGAGTTTTCTTACTGACTTGTTCGGACTCATGGACATTTTATCGGGAATATCGGGTAGTTTATCCTCAGGCAAAACGCTGGGACGACCACTTCTCGGCACATTCATTATTGGCAATTCATTGTTGGCAATATTCATTATTGGCAATAAGCTCTTTTTGATTAGCGAGCAGATTGAATAAATTTGGACCGTACAGTATTCTTAAATTAATTTCGAGATCTTCTTGCGATCATGTACTGTGCGATTTGCTTTGACACATACTATAACACCATTCCCAGCACAATCTCCGTTTGGCATCCGCACATCTACACACACCTCTTTACTACATCACATGAAGGGCCTATTTCAATAGTAGTACAAGTTCATTACCCCCACTTTTGTGTCTATAATGCTTCTGAAATTAATGATACAAACAAACAGAAAGAAAGATTCATCTCTAGCAAGAAGCCATATGCTTGAATGTTTCTGGTATCTCAACTGCAGATTTTTCAGCGCTCATTTAACTTCGGAACTCTGTATCTCACAATGAACAAAAATTGACTCGTACCAATACTGAAATAACCCTTCACATATGCTTCGCATCTCCTCTGTGCCCTTACCTGTATGGTTTTACACTTTTGTGCTAACGGTGTAATTGTTACATGAAAGATGTGTTTCGTACAATATATGCTACCCTGACATTTCTGGGATGTTCGCTACAACGACTTGACATAATTATTTCTTATTTATTCTTACAGCGTAACTCACATTTTCATAAACACCAATTACTGATAAAAATCATAAATACGCATAGTTACAGGAACGGTTTTAAACTCATGAAATCAAGTAGCTGAAAAATACGTGAGGCACTGGATTGTAGTGTTACCTGTGCCCCACGCTTCACTGATTTGTATTGTCAGTTATATATTCAATGAAACGTCCAAACACGCAACACGGTACTAGCATTCTGTTCGTTCTGTTCTGTTCGTAACGGTCAACAAATGAGATATAATTGTCTTAGTACCACGTTTCTGAGCAAATTGTTTGAACTGTTACTAGAAGCTATATCTGTAAGTTGCGTGGTGCAAGACATGCAATAATTCGTCATTTACATTAACAAATCCGTAATGCAAAATTAATCACTTATTATCCTAGTATATTAAGTGTAGCTGTTATACACATTGTAACATTTTATTATTCTTTTCATAACAACATTATGAAATTTATTTAAATAATTGTAACATCATTATTCACTTAACATGAAAAGCAAAATTAACATGTAGGACTTTCATTAGTCAGTCTTTTATCAGATTTTTGTCCACCGAATAGCTATTAAATAAATCTTTTATTCCTACCATGATAGGTATATTGTTCACTACCGTCTATTGCACTCTTTCCACCTTTTCAGTTCGTATGTATTGGCGTGTTTCGCACGTTTACGAGCACAATTCGCCCATTTACAATTCTCTCCATTTTCTGTCCTCTTTAGTATGATATGTAGCCTTTCTGTGCCTTTAGGGTGTAACCGTCTTTACATGGAATAATTATGTTTATTTACAAACATAGCTTCAAATCTATTATTCATTTTCTTACTTATTCATTCACACTACAAACATTATTGTCTGTACTCTGGTTACGCTTCAGATATAATTTGTTACACATATATAATCTTTTGCTTCGTATATTAGACAAACTGATGCGAGAAATTTTCTCAATTTTAAAAGTAACATTCTAAACTTCTTTTTTGAAATTTCATTACCTATCTCACTAGACCTTTAATGATTTATCACAAGGACTATTGAAATTTATTGGTTTTAAATCTTTATCATGTCTCCTTATCCTTTCATTATCAATCTTGCACATTTTCTCTCTGCCCCTTTCTTCCGTACACTGTGTAATTGTTGTCAGGGACGAAACTTTATCAGTTCCTCGACCACATTTTTTAGTTTAACTTTTAAGATAATCTCACTTGGAGTAAACCAGCTAATTTTGTATGGTAACGAATTCATAATTTCTTCTATCTGAGCTGCATATTTGTCCCATGTCCTGTGGTGGTTGTGTCATGAAGAACCTCCCAAGTTCCTGCAAACAGCATTCGAAAGGGTTTCTCGGTGGATTGTACATGGGTATGTGCTTAGCTTCCACTCCTTGTTCTTTCATATCATCATTCCAAATGCTGGAAATAAATTGAAGTCAATTATCTGATAATATTACCTTCGGTTTCCCAATTAAAAAAAAAACAGTCATTTGTCAGTTTAGTGATTACTGCCTTTGCAGTGGTCTTACATAAGGAATAAAATCAACAAATTCTGGAAAGGTATCCAACACGACCAATGTAGATGCAAAATTTGAAGATACATTGGGTGATGGACCATAAAGATCTGTCGATTGGTACTTTTTGACATCTGTCCCGTGTTCTTTTCTCTGTTACTCTTCTGTTGATGCTAAGAACTGTTACTGATTCAACGATTTTACTTACATATTATTTTGGTCCACAGTGGCCGAAAACCAAGTGGAAATAACATTAACTCAAACACCTGTTTAGGCAGCCCACATAAAAGCTATTATTTTCTATTTTCGTTCCTTCTCAAATACAAAAATCATCTTACATTTTATAATACTTTCATCCTTAGCATCAAATTTGGTTTTAACTGAATTTAAATTTTTTTTCTTCATTGTGGTAGTAGCATTTGCTTTCACATACACTCTTTTTACTCTTTCTTACTTCCACGTCCCTGAAAAAAACATTGTTTTAAACAATCCCTCCACATCTGTCTTATTAATTACATCGTCAGGATTGTACAATAACCTTGACAATGTGACAGCTGTTTAAATGTCTACACCTTTTATATTTTTTTGGTCATCAGTCTACTGACTGGTTTGATGCGGCCCGCCACGAATTCCTTTCCTGTGCTAACCTCTTCATCTCAGAGTAACACTTGCAACCTACGTCCTCAATTATTTGTTTCACGTATTCCAATCTCTGTCTTCCTCTACAGTTTTTGCCCTCTACAGCTCCCTCTAGTACCGTGGAAGTCATTCCCTCATGTCTTAGCAGATGTCCTATCATCCTGTCCCTTCTCCTTATTAGTGTTTTCCACATATTCCTTTCCTCTCCGATTCTGCGTAGAACCCCCTCATTCCTTACCTTATCAGTCCACCTAATTTTCAACATTCGTCTATAGCACCACATCTCAAATGCTTCGATTCTCTTCTGTTCCGGTTTTCCAACAGTCCATGTTTCACTACCATATAATGCTACTCCAGACGTACATCCTCAGAAATTTCTTCCTCAAATTAAGGCCTATATTTGATATTAGTTGACTCCTCTTGGCCAGAAATGCCTTTTTTGCCATAGCGAGTCTGCTTTGATGTCCTCCTTGCTCCGTCACGCATTGGTTATTTTACTGCCTAGGTAGCGGAATTCCTTAACTTCATTGACTTCGTGACCATCAATCCTGATGTTAAGTTTCTCGCTGTTCTCATTTCTACTACTTCCTTCCTACTTACCTTCGTCATTCTTCTATTTACTCTCAAACCATACTGTGTACTCATTAGACTGTTCATTCCGTTCAGCAGATCATTTAATTCTTCTTCACTTTCACTCAGGATAGCAATGTCATCAGCAAAAGATATCATTGATTCCTTTCACCTTGTATTTTTATTCCACTCCTGAACCTTTCTTTTATTTCCATCATTGATTCCTCGATGTACAGATTGAAGAGTAGGGGCGAAAGGCTACAGCCTTGTCTTACACCCTTCTTAATACGAGCACTTCGTTCTTGATCGTCCACTCTTATTATTCCCTCTTGGTTGTTGTACATATTGTATATGGCCCGTCTCTCCCTATAGCTTACCCCTACTTTTTTCAGAATCTCGAACAGCTTGCACCATTTTATATTGTCGAACGCTTTTTCCAGGTCGACAACTCTTATGAAAGTGTCTTGATTTTTGTTTAGCCTTGCTCCCATTTTAGCCGTAACGTCAGAATTGCCTCTCTCGTCCCTTTACTTTTCGTAAAGCCAAACTGATCGTCACCTAGCGCATTCTCAAATTTGTTTTCCATTCTTCTGTATATTATTCTAATAAGCATGCTTCGATGCATGAGCTGTTAAGCTGATTGTGCGATAATTCTCGCACTTGTCAGCTCTTGCCGTCTTCGGAATTGTGTGGATGATGCTTTTCCGAAAGTCAGATGGTATATCGCCAGACTCACATATTCTACACACCAAAGTGAATAGTCGTTTTGTTGCCACTTCCCCCAATGATTTTAGAAATTCTGATGGAATGTTATCTATCCCTTCTGCCTTATTTGACCGTAAGTCCTCCAAAGCTCTTTTAAATTCCGATTCTAATACTGGATCCCCTATCTCTTCTAAATCGACTCCTGTTGCTTCTTCTATCACATCAGACAAATCTTCACCCTCATAGAGGCTTTCAATGTATTCTTTCCACCTATCTGCTCTCTCCTCTGCATTTAACACTGGAATTCCCGTTGCACTCTTAATGTCACCAAAGGTTGTTTTGACTTTCCTGTATGCTGAGTCTGTTCTTCCGACTAACTGAAACTTGTTACAGAACTCAATTAGTCTTTCTCCTCTTTCATTCCTTGTCCCAAGCCCATATTCTCCTGTAACCTTTTCTTCTACTCCTTCCCCTACAACTGCATTCCAGTCGCCCATGACTATTAGATTTTCGTCCCCCTTTACATATTGCATTACCCTTTCAATATCCTTATACAGTTTCGCTATCTGTTCATCTTCAGCTTGCGACGTCGGCATGTATACCTGAACTATCGTTGTCGGTGTTGGTCTGCTGTCGATTCTGATTAGAACAACCCGGTCACTGAACTGTTCACAGTAACACACCCTCTGCCCTACCTTCCTATTCAGAACGAATCCTACACCTGTTATACCATTTCCTGCTGCTGTTGATATTACCCGATACTCATCTGACCAGAAATCCTTGTCTTCCTTCCACTTCACTTCACTGACCCCTACTATATCTAGATTGAGCCTTTGCATTTCCCTTTTCAGATTTTCTAGTTTCCCTACCACGTTCGAGCTTCTGACATTCCACGCCCCGACTCGTAGAACGTTATCCTTTCGTTGATTATTCAGTCTTTTTCTCATGGTAACCTCCCCCTTGGCAGTCCCCTCCCGGAGATCCGAATGGGGGACTATTCCGGAATCTTTTGCCAATGGAGAGATCATCATGACACTTCTTCAATTACAGGCCACATGTCCTGTGGATACACGTTATGTGTCTTTAATGCAGTGCTTTCCATTGCCTTTTGCATCCTCATGTCGTTGATCATTGCTGATTCTTCCGCCTTTAGGGGCAATTTCCCACCACTAGGAGGACAAGAGAGTGCCCTGAACCTCTATCCGCCCCTCCGCCCTCTTTGACAAGGCCGTTGGCAGAATGAGGCTAAATTCTTATGCCGGAAGTCTTCGGCCGCCAATGCTGATTATTTATCAAAATTTAGGCAGTGGCGGGGATCGAACCCGGGACAGAAGACGTTTTGATTATGAATCAAAGACGCTACCCCTTTTTTTTTAATCTCATTTTGTTCGTTTTCGTTCGTTGTATCTGCTCTAGGCGGACGTCGAAAGACACCCGTTTTAGTTCGTTGTTGATCCATTAACTCAGGTTTTTTATTACAGAGGGCAGCTGGCCCTCTGACCGAACACGCTGAGCTACCGTGCCGGCGCCCTAGGCCACGGGTACCACCTACCTTTCATATATTATGTTTTTTAGTCAGCTGGTGTATAAACAACGCCTACCTGGCCAGTCTGCTATGCAACAGACATCAATTCTTTAAAATTATCAAATCAGTGTGCACCACAACCCTATGTCCCGTTTGATGTTTTAAAGTGCCAGACGCTACAGCTTCTGTTTCTTAGACAATATAATTCCTTTCGTATTTGGACAGCATGAAGCTTGAGAAGTCTGTCGTACGACATTATTCATTTTCTCGTTCTCCTCCATCCAAGAAAATATGAGTGGCAATACCATAATTAAAAGAGTCAGTCCCCATACGGAACAGTAATGACGAATCTTGGCGATGCAATGTCTGAGCTTTCATAACTTTTCAGCTTTTCGAAGGGCAACTCTGTTTTCTTTAGCAAATTAAACAAATCTGGATCATTCCACATACTTCCCATAAGAATTTCAAAAGCAAAGAAACGGTTTTAATTATTTCTGAGTTTCTGGTGGTGACTTCCCCCAAGTCTTCAGTTCTACCTGTTGTCATGATGTAACCTAAAAATTCTATTTCACTCTTTACAAATTCTCATTATTTATCTTTAAAGTCATTTCACCACTTCTCAATGCTTGAAAAATCTCATTCATTAATTCACATTGTTCTTCCCATGATGACGTCGCTATTACCATAGAAATTCTGGCATTAAGTTGTTCACCTGATACACCGTCTAGAGCTAGGATAAACACTGATACCGAAGTGTTTAATCCAGTAGGAATAACCTTTTATTGATATCATTTGCCTGCAAAGAGAAATGTTGTTAATTTCCTTGATTCCTTCTGCAGAGGAATTTGCCAATATCCCGTTGTAAAATCCAGCCTAGTCAAATACCGCAAGGTGCGAAAATTTTGAAACGTAATATCTAAGCATTCTGGATGGTCCATTTTCCAGTTCATCACTTTGTTCAGGTCTCATATGTCTATCACAATTGTGACACCTTTATCTTTCTTGTTCACTAAAACAACTGGATTGTTATATTGAGTTTTACTTCATTGTATTACTGCTTATTCTTCCATTTGAATGATTTCTTTTTCTGTACTGCCTCATTGTTGGCTAATGAGAGCCGATAAACTGGACCATAAAATGCTTCATGTGGCACTGCCTCAATTTTACACACGAATTTTTTTACAAAACCAATGTTTGATTCAAAATACTTCTTTACTATAAATACATATCCTCTCTTTATTCAGTCTATTTATCTTGATACTAGGTTTACAATAGTTTTAATTCGTTCCCAGAACCATAAATACTATTTAAATTTCTAAATGATAGTACTCTAATCCTTCATCGAACTCATCATAACTGGGCAATGACAGTAGACACAAGTGAGATTTCTGTTTTATTGACTTTATCGAGACTTATCACCATATAATCTTTTTCTGCTGAACACGTCATAGTGTTATTACTACATTTAGTGTTATTACTACACTTTATATTTTATCAAGCAATTCATATCTACAATCATTTCGGTTTTCGACTGAGGTACCACCAAAAATTATGTTCCACTGTAACATCTTCAATAGAAAACTGTATCAGATCTTGAGCTTTAGGAGGTTCACTTCAAACAGCGGTATCACCTATTAACTTTACCCTTAAAATAGATATCTCCACTATATCAGGTTCTGTTTTAAAATACGAGTAAAATGATTGAGATAGGTCGCTGATTTGGCTACCACTGTCTACCAAAACGTGAGTATTCATTCTAAATATCTTTCCAGGAATCAGATTTGCACACATTGATCAGATTCAAAACCCTCATCCTCCCATAACAGATTTTACTTATTTTCCAAACCACTGCATGAAATATACCGTCCTGTGTACGTAGTTTATCTGGAGGTCTCTTGTGCCTCTTCCAGCTTCTTTCTCCTACTTGGTGTAAGACATGCTTTATTTCTGTAGCTTCTAATGGACTTTCGATTCCCCCTCTTCATTATTTACATCACGACGTAATATGCCCACATTGACATCGTATATATAACAACCTTCTCATTCCCTTAATAACTTCTTGGGATCATCGACTATTACATGCTCGTGGCCCTTAACAAAATTTCCGTTTGCCTACATAATTCTGTCGACTTCTTTACTTTTGGGAATTGCATTAAATACTTTTTGATTTGTTTGTACTTCACGTGCTCCACGCTCCTCTTTCTTTCGCTAATCTACTCCGCACCGCGTGGCATCTCTTTTGCATTACTCGTCTCTTTCATTTTGCACGCTTCGCAATCATTACTAGTGTTCCCAGTTTGATTTCTTTTCCCACCAATGCTTACTTTTCTTTCCGTTTCCCATTGTTCTAGTGCGTCATACATTTGACCTAATTGCACTATCCATTATCTATCGTTTACTACTGTTTTGGTAGGCCTACTTAGCTAATTGGTAACGTGTTTGCCTCCCACGCAGCGGGCCCAGGTTCGATTCCCAGCCGGATTGGAGATTGTCTCCGCTCGTGGAACTGGTGTTGTGTTGTGTTGTCTTCATCATTGTCACCGACACGCAAGTCGTCCAGTGTGGCGTCACCTGAAATAAGACTTGCAACTCGATGGCCGAACATCCCCGGATGGGGCCTCCCGGTCATCAGTGCCACACTATCATTTCATTTGACTTGCTACAGTTTCTATTTCCTTATCCATTGTAGTTTGGTTTGTTGCGACTTGATACTGATTGGTTATCGGCATTGCTACCCAAATGTCGTGCACCCGACTTGCCGTTATTTCAACAAGCCATTCATTTTTGTTCGAAGTCACTTTCACTTCATTATGTATACGAATATCGTCTTTCTTACCTTGACTATTACGCTGATGACCTTCTCTGTGAACCTGTTCGCTATTTTTTGCATTTATTTTATTGTTATTTGGCTATTGTTGAAGTTAAAACTTTGCCTATATTGGTTGAGCTTTATTTTGCAGCCTGCTCTTCTACTGTAGCAGATCTCCGTATTCCGTACAAATGTTCATTGTGGTCAGCTCTCCTTGGACCACAGACCTTTCCTCTTCCTTTATGTCCTTCCCCTCAGGCCAGTCTCACATTATACTCATTATTCTGGTTATTATTACTATTATATGGTCTGTTCTAGTTGTTACTGTTATTGTTATTACGCTACCGGCTCTCATTGTCCGACACCACACATCGATCTCTCTTGCTCTTCTCAAGAAAACGTCCCTATCGCACTCGGCCAAACTGTAAGACACTGCACACTACAAGGTAATTTTTTTGTGTGGCTCGGACAATATATGTTCTTCCGGTGCACAGCTTTTCAAATGTTCGATCTTTTTGTAGAGTTCTTCGAAATATTCCCTTGTATTTTTTTCCCCTGTTTGGTCATTCCGAAATTCATGTTTCTGTTTATCGTGTGACCAAAATTCGGTCTCAAACTTTTTCTAAAATTCTTCTAACGTCTCGCTCGCTTCTCAATCACGAGCTACTCAATTACGATCGTCACCACTTAATTTGGTCCTCGCAACAGACACACGGTCCTCTTCACGAAACTGCTGCTCTTCAACGCGATTCAATGCATCTTCTTCACTCCTCAAGAAGAAGGTACCAGTTTATCGGAGTCAGAGCGAACCTTGGGCAAAAAGTTTGTGCGGTGGCGTACTACGTTGCTGAAAACGTTCGTGATACAGCCGACTAGTAGCTCTTCGGTAACTCCAGCACAGGCATTGAATAGGTCTCACTGTAAGACAGACGTTAAGTGACATCAGATGACCGTCTGACGTAGTACACGTCATCCCGTCTACCGTGCTGCATGACAGTACAAGCAAGTGTGAGACTTTTTCTTTCCCTTAGCAGACGTGTATGCGTTATACATCTGAAGTGAAACCGTCGTAGAACTGAAATGGTACGTTTTCCTGGCATGGGTTCCTACTCAAAATTTTATGCACTCAGTCCCCTCTAAAAGTCGAAGTAGTTTGTAGCGGGAATTTTGGAACACCCTGAATAAGGTAATTGTTGCAGGACGGTGAAACCAAGAGTAGGTGACATGCTGGACGCCCATATTTGATCCCAGAGCATAGAGGTCAGAAGCTTACCCATTCTACAAAAGCGGTATCGGCGCGATCAGTGGTGGATCTTACTGCAGCATGCAGTGCTGGTGTGTACACATATGATTTGGAGCACACCGTACAGCGCATGTTGTTGACATGGAGCTACGCGGAAGATTATCCCTATGTGTTCTCATGATGTCACAACGACATCGCCATCGATATCATGGGTATCTCTTACTTTGCTTCATGAAGGGTGTATTATGACTTTTTATTGTAAATCTGTCACATATTGCCTAATTCCTGTGTACATTCATGTTAGCTTACATTTTACGATATCTATATACAGGGAGTAAATAAGGACATGGAAAGTCGGCGAGAAATGCATGCTTGAGCGCAGTGAAGAGTCGAAGAAACTAGTACACTTGCCTAATATGGTGTAGGGCCCCCACGAGCATGCAGAAGTGCCGCAACGAAACGTGGCATGGAATCGACTAATGTCTGAAGAAGTGCTGGAGGGTTGGTTTGTAGGGCGCTCAAGTGCTGGAGGGAACTGATACCTGCATCCTGCAAGGCTGTCCATAAATCCGTAAGAGTACGAGGGGTGGAGATCTCTTCTAAACAGCACGTTGCAAGGCATCCCAGATATGCTCAGTAGTGTTCATGGATGGGGAGTTCGGTGGCCAGCGGAAGTGTTTGAACTCAAAAGAGTGTTCCTGGAGCCACTGTGTAGCAATTCTGGAGGTGCGGGGTGTCGCATTGTCCTGCTAGTATTGTCCAAGTCCATCGAAATGTGCAATGGGCTTGAATGGATGCAGGTGATTAAACAGGATGCTTACGTGTCACCTGTCAGTGTCATAATTTAGACGTATCAGGGATTACATATCACTCCAAGTGCACACGTCCCACGCCATTACAGAGCCTCCACCATATTGAACAGTCCACTGTTGACATGCAGTGTCTATGGATTCATGAGTTTGTCTCTATATCCGTACACGTCCATCCGCTCGATACAATTAGAAACGAGACTCGTCCGACCAGGCAACATGTTTCCGGTCATCAACAGTCCAGTGTCGGTGCTGACGGCCTAGGTGAGGCGCAAAGCTTTGTGTGGTGCAGTCATCAAGGGAACATGAGTGGGCCTTCTGCCCCGAAAGCCCGTATCGATGATGTTCCATTGAGTGGATCGCACGCTGACACTTGTTGATGGACCAGCACTGAAACCTGCAGCCGCTAGCGGAAGGGTTGCACTTCTGTCACTTTGAAGAAGTCTCTTCAGTCGTCGTTGGTCCCGTTCTTGCAGGATCTTTCTCTGGCCGCAGCGATGTCGCAGATTTGATGTTTTACCGGATTCCTGATATTCACGTTACACTCATGAAATGGTCGTATGAGAAAACTCCCACTTCATCGCTATCTCGGAGATGCTATGTCCCTTCGCTCGCGCACCGACTATAACACCACGGTCAAACTCACTTAAATTCTGATAGCCTGCCATTGTAGTAGCAATAACCGATCTAACAACTGCGCCAGATACTTGTGGTCATATACAGGCATTGCCGACCACAGCACCGTATTCTGCCTACCATCGTTACCCAAACTTACCGCTATTTTGCAGGGAGAATGTTACTGGATTTCATACAGGATCTGTATTTATCCATTCCGATACAACTGGAACCTGTTTTAAATGCCAATGGGCCTCGTACACCATATCAGGCGTGGTAACGTGATGTGTTTTTGGAGTTTCCATATTTTTGTCCGCACCCTGTACAGGTATGTTAATTGATCCGTACGTGTGTTTTAATTATAGACTGCTGAAGTATCGAAAGAAAAATCTAAAAATATATTCTTTATGTAATTCCTATTTTACCGTCGTTACACTAGAGTGATGTTTTGTTGTGTTCCGAGCGCCACCTGGAGGAGGATGTACAATTTACTATATCATCTGTGACTCAGCAGTAGTCACTATGCGCTCGTCCTTGGTAGGTTCATCTACTTGATGTAATAGGATATACAGTTTTTTTAAGATTTCACATCTGTAACTATATTTTTGTTTCGTCAAGTAGGAAGCACAAGTTCTGTTCTGTAATATTTGAAATAACGTGTATCCCACGTTTACTCCTTATTTATCGTACGACAGACTTCATGATGTCAGTTTGTCGAAATGCGTTACCGATTTGAAGAAATAAAGTTCGATCTTTACTGAAAAAATTGTATAAGTGCTTACTTTTGGCAGACCTCTGTAAATACCACGGGTGAAAGTGGCCATATAGGCAGAGGACACGCCCCTGTGTACCACGAGCCTTAATGCACCGATACTGCAACAAAGAATTGAGAAGCCGACAGAGCACTTCGGAGGCTACACATCAAAATGGCGGCTAGCCGTAATCGCCAACAAGATGCAGGCTATCACTATTGCGAATATACTACTAGTCCTAACGCCGCTCATAGTAAACTGAACATCTTCGGACTCATACCTTGGAGCCACACTGTACACACGTCTAACGCGGCACCAATACATAGAAGTAGTACGTGGCAAGACCCTTGGACGACTCAGTTCTCAACCTACACTGTACGCTGCTGATCCACGCCGGCCTTGCTGTCTGCAAATGCTTAATACGACCTCTACTCGAGGATGCTTGAGCCAATGCTACCGACACCCACATCCGAAAGCTGCAACGAAATCAGAACAGGGCTGTGCAACTGGCTCTACACTTTCTTCGTCACTATCCATAACGAAAATTGCAGCTACTGGCTGATGTACCGCAACTGAAAAAATAATATCTGGAAACACCAAGGAAGTTCTACCAACAGACTGCTAGCTATACAGATATACACGTCAAAAACATGGTCAACATAGGCGAATACCGGCTCCCTCTATGATGCAAGACACAAAGCAATTTAAAGACATTAGCTGTCTCTAGGCATTAAGTTATATCAATGGGGAAAGTTGTAATTTTGTATCGTGACGAGATTCGAACACAGGTCCCCTGCTTGCTAGGCAGAGGCGCTGACTACGACGCCATCCGGACACAGTGGTCAACACAACTGCGTGGACTACCCTAGCACCGCTCCTGTCAGACACAAATTCTAAATTTATCCACACACTACTGATGTAGTGCCTCTTGCCTATTATCCTGACTACTCGCGACATTCCGCCGATTCCTGTAAGAGCTCGAGATTGGTGCGCATGTGCACTGAAGGAATCAGTAGCCATTCTCGTCTTAATTATACACACTGAAGCGCCAAATAAAATGGTATAGGCATGCGTATTCAGATACAGAGATACGTAAACAGCCAGAATACGGCATACTGTTGGCAATGCTTATATAAGACACCAAGTATGTATGTATGGCTCTGAGTACTATGCGACTTAACTTCTGAGGTCATCAGTCGCCTAGAACTTAGAACTAATTAAACCTAACTAACCTAAGGACATCACACATATCCATGTCCGAGGCAGGATTAGAACCTACCACCGTAGCGGTCGCTCGGTTCCAGACTGTAGCGCCTAGAACCGCACGGCCACTCCGGCCGGTTAAGACACCAAGCGCCTGGCGCAGTTTTTAGATCGGCTACTGCTGCTACAATGGCAGTTTATCAGTTTTTGTGTTACAGTCAGGCACGACCGATGGTACACAGCGTCTCTGAGGTAGTGATGAAGTATGAATTTTCCCGTACGACCATTTCACGAGTATAGCGTGAATATCAGGAAACCGGTAAAACATCAAATCTCCGACATTGCTGCGGCCAAAAAGATCCTGCACGAACGGTACCAACGACGAGTGAGGAGAGTCGTTCAACGTGACAGAAGTGCAATCCTTCCCCAAATTGCTGCAGATTTCAATGATGTGTCATCAACAAGTGTCAGCGTGTGAACCATTCAACTAAACGTCATCCTTATGGGCTTCCGGGGCCGAAGGCTCACTCATGTACCCTGATGACTGCACGAAACAAAGTTTTACGCCTCGCCTGGATCCATCAACACTGACATCGAACATGAGTGCCAACATGTTGCCTGATCGGACGAGTCTCGTTTCAAATTGTATCGAGCGGATGGACATGTACGGGTATGGAGACAACCTCATGAATCAATGGACCCTGCATGTCAGCAGGGGACTGTTCAAGCTTGTGGAGGCTCTGTAATATCATCAGTCCGTAGAACTTAGAACTACTTACACCTAACTAACCTAAGGACATCACACACATCAATGTCCGAGGCAGGATTCGAACCTGCGACCGTAGCGGTCACGCTGTTCCAGACTGTAGAACCGCCTAGAACCGCTTGGCCACTCTGGCCGGCTCCCCAGATGTGAACATTGTTGAGCATATCTGGGTTGCCTTACAACGTGCTGTGCAGAAGAGATCTCCACCTCCTCGCACTCCTACGGATTGATGGACAGCCTTGCATTGTGTCAGTTCCCTCCAGCACTACTTTAGACGTTAGTTGAATCCAAACCACGTCGTGTTGCGGCATTTCTGCGTGCTCGCAGGGGCCCTACACGATATTAGGCACATGTGTCACTTTATTTGGCTCTTCAGTGTGTATCTGAGTGGCACTATATTTGTAGGGTGTAGGTAAGGTATGACGGGAGTCGCGCTAGGGTAGTCCGTACAGTTGTCTTGACTACTGTGTCTGGTAGGCGTACTGTTCAGTGCCTTGGTCTAGTAAGCAGGAGACATAGGCTCGAATCACAATCTAACAAAAATTTTTAACTTTCGCCATTGATATAAATCAATGCCTGCTGACAGATAATGTCTCTAATTCCGTTGTGTCTTGATTCATAGTGGTTGCAGGATTGAAATGATGTCTCTTCTTGCGGATGGCCAATGATCCCATCATTGCAAACCAAGCCTGAACTCTCAGAGGAATCGACGAAATGCCTCATTTAATGAGGATAATGGGCAAGAAGCTCTACATCAGTAATGTGTGGTAAGTTGAGACTTTGAGTCCGACAGGAGACTTTGTAGGGTGGCCCATGCAGTTGTGATGACCATTGTGTCTGGATGGCGTAGTGGTCAGCGCGTCTGCCTACTAAGCAGGAGACCCAGCTTCGAATCCCGGTCTGGCACAAATTTTCAGCTTTCCCCGTAAATATAAACCAATGTCCACTGGCAGCTGAAGTCTTTAATACGCCTTGATTCATAGTGACTACGGGATCAAAATGGTGTCTCATCCGTTGGACATATTCAAAAGAATAGACACCACATATATACACTGTGTGATGGCCGCACCACCTTCGAGAATAATATGGTGCGATAATTAAAAAAGTAAAATAAAACTAAAGACTACAGTGCAGTCAGTGTCTGGGACATAGAGTTGACGATCAACAGGCGCTTTAAATTAAGAACAACTCGCAAACTGCTATTATGGCTCCGTATTAGCTGTAGAATATTTCAGAACAAATGAAATTCTGTGCTGTACCGGGACTCGATCGTGGATTTCCCGTTTGGGGCGAGCGGTCGCCTAAGTGGTTAAGGTGACAGCCCGTGACAAGCGGGAAATCCAGTTTCGATTCCCGACCCGGCACAAATCTGCTTTTTTTCTGAAACATCTTGACGCTTACGAGGAATCATAATCGCAATTTTCCAGTTCATTATTAATAAATAATTTAAATACTTAGGTAGCAGAAAAAGGTTCCACCAAATCTGCAACAACCAATGACAGAAGTAAAACCGTGACAGAATATCGAAAGTACTGTTAAAAATTCATCTTAAACTGGAATTAAGAACTTCCAGTACTGAATCTCGCGTCATCGTCGTCGACATCCACAAAGAGTTTCTAGCTTCAATATTCCAGTTTTACTACATTCTAAAATACTCTTCTTCAAAACAAGGCCGGTATTTGGGATTAGTAGGCTTATTTTGACAAGAAATGCCCTCTTTGCTTGCGCTAGTGCTCTTTGTTTCATCTGTCACGTGTTATTTTGCTTCAAGGTAGCACAACTTTTGTCAGCTTAACGGTCCTCAATGTCGATGTTAAGTTTATCGCTAATCTCATTTCTACTATACTCGTTACTTTCTCCAACTCTGTTTTACAATCTGTGTACAGTGTGTCCTCATTAGACTCTGCATTCCATTCGACATGTTCTGCTGTTCTTCATTTTCACTGAGCATGGCACTGACATCAGCAAATCTCATCATTGACATGATTTCACCGTAAATTTCAATCCCACATCTGAACTTGTATTTTCGTATTTGCTTTTTCTACTCGTACTTATACTGGGTGTCCGAAGATGAATGATCAATATTGTGGGATATGACAGAAATGCTGATTTGTTGCAAAAAACTTCTTGGGGACATAAGCCCTATTAAAAATGGTTTCCAAGATAGAATATATTTAATGCACATATATTTTTAAGTCCAGTCATTTTAGAAGAGCAAATAACGGGACAGAATTACTTACATATTTTGCATAGTTCGTTCGTTGAACAGGTTGAGGACATTCCCTTAGCTACTCGGACTGCAATGCACTTCCAGCACGACGGAGCACCACCACATTTTTAACAGACATGTGAGCGGACATCTCAACCGCACTTAGCCTACGCTAGATTGGTTGTGGTAGTACAGTAAATTGGCTGACAAGATTGCCAGACCTTTTGTGTTTACGTTTTTGTTAATGGGGTTCAATGAAGTCCGAGGCGTACAAGTGGAAGGTGAATACATGAGATGAACTGTTTGGTCGCATCGGCTGGTGCCGTTGTCATTAACGAACGTGTAGAGGCACTCAGACCAGCAACACGACATGTTCTCCAAAGAGTACAAAAATGCACTGGAGCTGATGGTGGGATATTTGAACGTCTGTTGCGAACTGTACAAGATGAGTAATGTGATGTGTACGGTAATGTTTAGAGGTGAATGTGTTAAAATTACACATTTTTGACTGAAAACTTGTAAAGCACGTGTTGCAATGTTTGCAAATTAATGTACATGTGTAAACCTGACAATGCACTGAATCAAACAGAAAATAAATGATAAGATGTATATTGAGTGTGTTATATCCCCGGGACCACTCGGACTAAGGTATATGTCCATATAAAAATTTTTGCTTCAAATGATCGTTCCTGTCATATCGCTGAATATTCATCATTCCTCCTGTAGATTGAACAGTAGGGATGAAAGCCTACATCCCTGTCACAGAGACTATTTCGGTCGAGCACGTCGTTCTTAATCTTCCGTATGTCATTTCTCCTTCTTAGCTCTTGTACATCTACATCTGTCTACACGTATAATAGTACTATAAACCCGTCGTGTCTCTTTGTGTGCCTGTTTGAACACGCTAATATCCAAAACAACTACACTAACTTTCATTGGGCTTTCACAGGTACCTTGAGCGTAGCTAGAGGTAACATATAGGCTTCATTCCATGAAAATCGGATCGAGGAAAGAAAAAGATACAGTATTTTAAAGTTTTATCGAAAACCGTCTGCTCATATTAGTAGACCTAATGTTTATTCATCAGGGCATACCACACCAAAGAGCCAACAGATGGTGCTGTTAGTCTGTTATTTCGGTAACATCTGTATTTTCGAAAGTTTATGTCAGTGACAGAATTAAGCACTGTAGTTTTATTTTTCGAATACATGCTAACAGCGGATCTACTTGGCTTGTTACGGATTTACTGGTTTCACTTTGTGTGTTTAAAACTTAACGACTTTGCATTAATTCTTTCGGTAGGTTTGATTCATATTCTTTGCTAAGAAAAATGAATTTATTCAGCCGGCCCAGTGATTTGGGATCCTCCTCATTACACTTTGATTTCGATTTGTTTATGAATAAAAATGAGGTCGAGTCTTTCTGGCTCGCATCTCGTGGTCGTGCGGTAGCGTTCTCGCTTCCCACGCCCGGGTTCCCGGGTTCGATTCCCGGCGGGCTGGGTGTTGTGTGATGTCCTTCGGTTAGTTAGGTGTAAGTAGTTCTAAGTTCTAGGGGACTGATGACCATAGATGTTAAGTCCCATAGTGCTCAGAGCCATTTGAACCATTTTTTGAGTCTTTCTGAAGAGACCACAACTGCTAAAATACTGAGGATTATGGGGTCTCAACAATCCAACGAAGACCGTGAGGCTAAACTTGCTGCAGCTCAATATCTGGCTTTAACTCGCTGTTTGTAAACTCCTCCCGAAATTGAGGCACTGCATAACTCTAAGGGCATCATGCATTATCTCGCTGCTGATAAGGGAACCTCCCCATCACACACCCCTCAGATTTAGTTATAAGTTGGCACAATGGATAGGCCTTGAAAAACTGAACACAGATCAGTCGACAAAACAGGAAGAAGTAGTGTGAAACTATGGAAAAATAAACAAAATATACAAACTGAGAAGTCCGTGTGCAAGATATGCAACATCAAGGAGAGTCTGAGCTCAGCAGCGCCGTGGTCCCGTGGTTAGCGTGAGCAGCTGCGGAACGAAAGGTGGTGGTGGTGGTGGTGGTTAGTGGTTAACGTCCCGTCGACAACGAGGTCATAAGAGACGGAGGAACGAAAGGTCATTGGTTCAATTCTTCCCTCGAGTGAAAAGTTTACTTTCTTTATTTTCGCAAAGTTATGATCTGTCTATTCGTTCATTGACGTCTCTGTTCACTGTAATAAGTTTGGTGTCTGTGTTTCGCAACCGCACCGTAAAACCGTGCCATTAGTAGACGAAAGGACATGCCTCTCCAATGGGAAACGAAAACATTTGATCGCAAGGTCATAGGTCAACCGATTCCTCCACAGGAAAACACGTCTGATATATTCTATACGACACTGGTGGCGGCATGTGCGTCACATGACAGGAACTTGTACACTTGGCGAATGGGTAAAAAGATTCTTCTACCTTGCCCGATTTAAGTTTCCTTGTGGATGTGATAATCACTCCTAACAAAGTGATGAAAACATAAGAGTTTGTCACATAAACTGAAAATAAAAAACTAAACTTTTCACTCGAGGGAAGACTTGAACCAAGTACCTCTCATTCCGCGGCTGCTCACGCTAATCACGGGACCACGGCGCTCCTGAGCTCACGCTATCCTTGATGTTGACTATCATGCACATGGACTAATCAGTTTGTATATTTTGTTTATTTTTTCATAGTTCCACACAACTTCTTCCGGTTTTCTCGATTGATCTGTGTTCAGTTTTTCAAGGCCTACCCACTGTGCCAACTTATAACTAAATCTGAGGGGGGTGCGATGGGGAGGTTCCCTTGTGAGAACTCTTCACTCACAGAGGTTTAAAATTACATCTCTCTAATGTGTTATCAAAGAAGCAGAAATTTTGATGGGGGTTGGTGGAGGTGAGACAGTATTTATATTCCGAACCTTGTGAAGCCTTCCCGTCTCCTCTATATCTCTTTTTTTTTCCTACGCAACCTTCCCTTCTACAATAACCTATGTAACCTTCCCTTAGAATTTCTACCTCTTGCTTAGTAATAACAAATGAAATCTTCCTTTTGAAATTAATTCTCTTTTTTATCATCGCATACAAATTTAAATGCTGCTTATTAAAAGTTATTTTCTGATTATTTCGACGAAACATAGAATGTGTCGTCGTCGTGGCCCTCAGTCGTTACCTGCAATAACCCGAAACTGTTCCTTACCTTTTACACTGTTACTGGATCGTCATCTGACTGCTACATCGAACTGCGACATGAATATACTTACTCTGTTTTACTATACTGTATTAGCTCCTGGTGGGCTGTCATAATAAGTGGCTGTATTTATTACGAAAGCTGACGTTATTCTTTAATAGCAAAGCTGACGTTATTCTTTAATTAATTTAATTGAAGTTACATAATTCATAGTTAAACCTTTTCTTGATAACAATAAAATTTTGCGAAGTTTTACGTTGATGGTTTTTGAAATGGATTATAATCAGTAATGCTATATTGCTGGCAAAAATTAATTATATTCTGAACGAAATGATTTTAAAAACTTTCAAATGGGACTTACTTTTTACAATAATATTACAATTAGCAATGCGCAAACATAGCTTCAGTAGACTTGAGTTCCTCAAAAAATTAATTCAATAATATTAGTTCCTCTTATTATAATAGTTAGCTGATGTCTCTGTACATCCGTTTATAATCTCTTGTAAATCATAGCTAGTGGCTGGCAGGCACACCGCTCCTCTCAACCTCTCGCTTCAGACCTGCTACCGTCTCGCTTCACTTCTCCCTTACTACTGACTTCCTACGAACGCTAAAGTGCGGTCCCTCCTGCCAACAATGCTTTCTGGTGCAGTCAATCCCTGCTACCATAACAAAATGTATCAATGCGCAGTCCTTCTCGCTCTTTTCTTAAAATGTATCCATACGCTGTCTCTCCCGCCCTTTTTAAAACTATATCAATGTGCGGTCTCTCTTGCCAACAATACTATGGTGCAGACATTCCCTGCTACCACAATTATTTCCAACATGACAAATATTTATTATTCCTTCTTAATCCTATTAATAAAATATAAACATCTTTCATAAATTGTGGTTTGACAATAGACAATAGAAATGTACACGTTATACACCTGCTTATTGCAACCATTTCGCTTTAAACATATGCAGCATCCGGTGGGTATATGTTATGCTGTCTCCAGAAACAGAGTACTAGTCCAGACACCACATGTTGCAGGCGTGGATCTAAGTGCCAGCTGCTTTTTGCGTGGCCGTTGAATATAAAGAAGCTTTATAAGTCAAAAGTAAATTCCACATACAAAGTCTCGGGCAAAGCTGTAAATAAAAATCTCGGCAATGCCAGTGTTTCGTAACCGTATTGTAACATAAAAGGGGCAGTCAAATGAAAACCATACACCCACCACAACAGGACCATGGGATGATTACATTGAAAAGTAATCACGACACGGGTTTAGAGATTTATCCCAGCAGGAGACGAGACGATCAATTCCTGTTTCGAAGAATGCGGTCGGCCGCTGACCAAACGACAGTCCTCGTCTGACTGAAACCGACGTCCATGCATTTATTTCTTCATGTGGCTAAAGACATGGCTCAAAATGGTTCAAATGGCTCTGAGCACTATGGGACTCAACTGCTGAGGTCATTAGTCCCCTAGAACTTAGAACTAGTTAAACCTAACTAACCTAAGGACATCACAAACATCCATGCCCGAGGCAGGATTCGAACCTGCGACCGTAGCGGTCTTGCGGTTCCAGACTGCAGCGCCTTTAACCGCACGGCCACTTCGGCCGGCGCTAAAGACATGAAAATCACACAGTGAAAGGTCCGGGGCGTATGTTGCAGTGTTTCCCAGTCAAATGGCTGAAGAGCAGCCTCCGTCTGATTGTCAGTGGGGGGGCCGGGCATTATTGTGCAACAGGATGCTCCTGGCTGTCAGCATTCCGGCAGCCAGAGAAAAAATAGTAAAGCCAACAATGGAAACACACCACCCCGCCGGAGAAATCCGTAACTGTTCACACAGGTTCTGGTAAGGTCATGATGACTCCCTTTATGGAGGGCACGGGAACTCTGCTTGTCGAATACCTCAAGCGTGGAATAAAAATCAATACACAGTGCTTTGGAGACATTTTGCCGAATACCTCAAGCGTGGAATCAAAATCAATACACAGTGCTTTGGAGACATTTTGCATAAGTATGATGTGCCATAAGGTCAAAACGCCGAGGCATGTTGCCAGATGGAGTCATCCGATTGCACGATGACGCACACCAACCCACGCCGCCAATCGGACTAAGGCTACGCTCCAGCAATTTGGTTGGTAACACTACAACATCCTCTGTACAGTCCAGATCTTACACTGTGTGAATTTCACATTTCTGACCAACTGAAGAAAGGCACGTCGGTTTCACTCGGCCGGGGAAATGCAAGAGTGGATGCGTACCCGACAGCGGCTGACCGCGTTCTACGAAACAGGAACTGATCGTCTCGTCTCCGAGTGGGATAGATGTGGTAACACGTGTGGTGATTACATTTGAATGAAATCATTCTATAGCCCCGCTGTGGCAGGTGTTCGGTTTTCATTTGAATGCCTCTTATATGTACCCATGTCGCCCTCCAGTTAACACCTATTTACCTGAGAATTTCGAACATCTTGCACATTTGTCAGACGCTTGTTCTAGGACGATGAATCCCATGAATGTGTCCCAACTGCCCTCAGTCCACGTACACATTTGAGTCCCGATCAGTGCGCGGGAGGGAACTGGAAGCTGCGAACTCCGCTTAAGCAGGTAATGACGGTAAATCGAGGCTATGGCAGGAGAACTTTCTCGCGTTCGTCTGTGTCACCCATACTCCCTGTTACTGTCGTAGCCGCCGGAGTGGTCCACGAACGTCGGAGCCGGCGCTGTCAGTGCAGACGGGTCGCGTCAGTCTAGACGGGAGACCGCCGCTGCCTCTGAGGGAGTATTTAATTAAAAAAGGCGTCGTGTATCGGAGCCCCGCCTAGTGCATACGGAGAAGGCGCAGCTTCTGGGAAGAGCGTCGCACAAAGAGCGCCTTGTTATAAATAGCCCTTCCGGCCACGCTGCGCCGCGGTGCGGCGCGGCTGGTCTCGGCGGGACCGAGCGGGTGTGACGCGGCCGCGTGGGTCTGTGACAGGGGGCAGCGCGCGTGCAATTAGAGCCGAGCCGCCCATGCATATTTAGCAGTTCCGCTCGATTATGCCGGCGCGTGAAGGCTTTCCCGGGAAACTGCCTCACCGCCGGCTATTGTTAAGTCGTTTACGGGGAAGCAATTGGACGCCAATCGCGCCACCGGCCCAGTTGACTGACTCCAGATCCGAGCAATGCGGAAAGGCGTCCGCTACCCGCACGTGTCTTCGTCCTCGCTCTGGGAAGTCTAGCAACAATTCACTGTGCTGTGTATTGTGATCATACACCGAGGTTCCAAGAGTCACGGGACAGCGATATGCACATACAGGAATGGCGGTAGTGTAGCTTGCACGAGATACAAAAGGGTGTAGCGTCCCCTTAGAAAAATTATAAATGACTGTGCTGATAAACATCTTATGTTGTTTGACTTTCAAACAGCTGAGCAAAATTGAACGTACTCAGACATTCACTAAAGTGACACACAATATTTTTAGCGCAACACAATCTGACTTTCAGTAATCCCTACAAAAGAATGGCCCTCACTAACAATAACCTATACCTTTCATGAATTCTTACCTCACAAAAATCTTCGTTACTCAAACTACTGCATTACAGCGAGCGCCAATACTGCCAGCTAAATAAAAGATTCTAACTACTGAAGTCACTAACTACTGATAGGCATAGTTAGCAAATGAAAGATTTTGATAGAGAACAAACAATGTATTTACCTTCATAGTGTTCAAAAGTCATAATATATATATATCAGTTCATGACATCCAGTCTTACAAATTTACTGTGATGGACACACGTCCAGATCATCCGCTCTCAAAACTCCGCCATCTCTCTCCCCACATCCACCACTGCTGGCGGCTCACCTCCAACTGCGCAACGCTACGCGCTGTTCACATCCAGCTGCCCAACACTACAATAGCAAACAACAATGCAAACCAGCCACAGACTGCACACAGCACAGCCAGTGATTTTCATACAGAGCGCTACATGGCGTTAACGACCTAAAAACCTAAACAGCCTACTTACAAGGGCAGTGCATTGACGGAGCTGTCGTTTCCACTCAGGTTGCCAGACCATTATGTGTCAAATCTGGACATCAAACAAAAATGTCCTACATGGTCCTATTCACATGTGCAACAATGTGGCCCATTCATATTGAACTTGCAACTGATATGTCCACTGACAGATTTTTGATGGCCGTGCAACGCTTTGCAGGACGTAGGAGACTACCAATCACTGTCTACTCAGACAATGCTACAACGTTCCATGCAGCCAACTCAGAACTGTCAGTGCTTTTCAAAACCATGCAGCATACTGACGTACAGCTATACTGTGCTCACCATGGAATCACTTGGAAATTCATACCACCACGTGCGGCTTGGCGGGGAGGCTGGTGGGAACGCATAGTAGGCTCAGTCAAGCGCTGCCTGAGGAATGTTCTTGGTCGCTCCCAGGTGGATGAAGAGAGCTTAAACACCACCTTGATCAGCATAGAAGCCGCAATAAACTCACGACCCGTCACTCAAGAAGAGAGTGACACTGCATTGACGCCAGCCCACTTTCTAAATGGTGGGAAATTAATAATAATAATTCCATATGGGCCAGAGCCAGCAACTAGAAGGGACCTTGCCAAGGAGTTCCGACTTAGACAAACGGCTAACGACGACATCTGGCGCAGGTGGAAGACAGAATACCTCCTGCTGCTAAGACAATACCATGAGGTGAAGGGATACCCTTCGCAAAGGAAACCGAGAATTGGAGAGGTTGTACTGCTCCAAAAAATGGTCCAAATGGCTCTAAGCACTATGGGACTTAACATCTATGGTCATCAGTCCCCTTGAACTTAGAGCTACTTAAACCTAACTAACCTAAGGACATCACACAACACCCAGTCATCACGAGGCAGAGAAAATCCCTGACCCCGCCGGGAATCGAACCCGGGAAGTGAGAACGCTACCCCACGACCCCGAGCTGCGGACTGTTCTGCTCCAAGAAGACAGCAAACCACGGCATTTGTGGAAGAGGGCTGTGGTAGAAGAAGTGCGGCATGGCAGAGACAGTAAAATACTGTGCATCACCCTCCGCCAGCCACATGGTATGTCTGTCGCCCGGTCCAGCTGGTCATCCCCCTCGAGATGGACCAGGGTGGGGAGGATGTTGGGGAATGAAGACTCCTACGTCATCTGTTAGTGTTCTGTTAAGTATGTACATTGTGCTGCCGTCTGCAGCGGATATATCTTAACTGTAACTGTAAAATAGATGTGTGAAAATAAAGGTGTGTGTGGGCGGAGGTTTACTGTGTCCTTGATTTCACTGGTGTGTAGCAACACAGGTGATTCATGTGAAAAGGTTTTCGAACTGATTATGGTCGCGCAATGGGGATTAACACACTCCGAACGCGGAGTGGCAGTTGAGCTAGACGCATAGGACATTCAATTTCGGAAACTGAGTTCAATTTTCCGAGATTCACAGTGCAAGAGTGTGCCGAAATATACAGTTTCAGACTTTAGCTCTCACTAAGGACAACGCAATGGCCGACGGCCTTTACTTAACTACCAGGGGGGGGGGGGGGGGGGGGGGGTGGCTACGCTAGCGTAGAGTTGTCAATGGTAACAGACAAGCAACACTGTTCGAAATAACGCAGAGATTAATATGGGACGTACCACGAACGTATCCGTTGGAACAGTGCGGCCTATGGAGGCAGAAGACCGACGCGAATGGCTTGCTGACAGCGCAACATCGCCTGCATCGCCTCTATTGGGCTCGTGACTACACTGGCTGGAACCCGGATGACTGAACAACCGTGGCCTGGTCAGATGAGTCCCAATTCAACTTGGTAGGAGCTGATGGCAGGGTTCGAGTGTGGCGCAGACCTCACGAAGCCGTGAACCCAAGATGTCAACAAGACATTCTGAAAGTTGGTGGTGGCTCTATAACGGTGTGAGATATGTTTACATCGATTAGACTGGGTCCTCTGGTCTAGTTGAACCGACCAGTGACCATAAACGGTTATGATCGGCTAGTTAGAGACGTTTTGCAGCCATTCGTAGACTTTATTTTCTCGAAAAACGATGGAAGTTTTAAGGATGGCAACGCTCCTTGTCACTGGACCACAATGGTTCACGATTGGTTTGAAGAACTTTCTGGACGGCTCGAGCGAATGGTGTGACCACACTGGCAATACTTTCCCAATTATGGACGTATCCCTAAAGAAGGGGACTTCCAACGACTTGTTGAGTCCATGCTACTCCGTGAAAAAGAGGTCGGACACGATATTCGGATATTTCCCTTGATCTTTGTCACATCATTCTATTTGTAGCATTAAATGTGAAATTAAATTAAAGCTCTCGCAAAACAATGCAAACATTAGAGTAAGAATGAGATTCAAAACGTTTGGTAAGCATTTGTGGTCATGTCTCATATTGTATCATGCATTTAAATATACTGAGTGGTTAATACAAGTGCCGCTACTCACAGAGGTCGAGCGTGCGGTGTGATTATCATATCGCAGCTAAATGTGGTAGATACTGTAAAGAACTATTTCCATATACTGGGTGGTTCATTGATCGTGACCGGGGCAAATATCTAACGAAATAAGTATCAAACGAAAAAACTACAAACAACGAAAGTCGTCTAGTTTAAAGGGGGTAACCAGATGGCCCTATGGTTGGCCCGCAACATGGTGCTGCCATCGGTCAATTGGATATCAACTGTGTTTTTTTAAACAGGAACCCCCATTTTTATTACATATTCGTAGTAGTACGTAAAGAAATATCAATGTTTTAGTTGGACCACTTTTTTCGCTTTGTGATAGATGGCGCTGCAATAGTCACAAACGTATAAGTACGTGGTATCACGTAACATTCCGCCAGTGCGGAAGGTATTTGCTTCGTGATACATTACCCGTGCTAAAATGGACCGTTTACCAATTGCGGAAGAGGTCGATATTGTGTTGATGTATGGCAATTGTGATCAAAATGCCCAACGGGCGTGTGCTATGTATGCTGCTCGGTATCCTGGATGACATCATCCAAGTGTCCGGACCGTTCGCCGGATAGTTACGTTATTTAAGGAAACAGGAAGTGTTCGCCACATGTGAAACGTCAACCACGACCTGCAACAAATGATGACACTCAAGTAGCTGTTTTAGCTGCTGTCGCGGCTAATCCGCACATCAGTAGCAGTCAAATTGCGCGAGAAACAGAAATCTCAAAAATGTCGGTGTTGAGAATGCTACATCAAAATCGATTGCACCCATACCATATTTCTATGCATCAGGAATTGCATGGCGACGACTTTGAACGTCGTGTACAGTTCTGCACTGGGCACAAGAGAAATTATGGCACGATGACAGATTCTTTGCACGCGTTCTATTTAGCGACGAAGAGCCACCGGCATAATATGCACTATTGAGCAACGGAAATTCCATGATGGCTGCGACAAGTGGAACATCAGTGATCTAGGCGGGTTAATGTATTGTGCGGCATTGTGGGAGGAATGATAATTGTCCTCCATTTTATCGATGGTAATGTAAATGGTACAATGTATGCTGAGTTCCTACGTAATGTTCTACCAATGTTACTACAAGATGTTTCACTGCATGACAGAATGGCGATGTACTTCCAACATGATGGATGTCCGGCACGTAGCTCGCGTGCGGTTGAAGCGGTATTGAATAGCATATTTCATGACAGGTGGATTGGTCGTCGAAGCATCATACCATGGCCCGCACGTTCACCGGATCTACGTCCCCGGATTTCTTTTTCTGGGGAAAGTTGAAGGATATTTGCTATCGTGATCCACCAACAACACCTGACAACATGCGTCAGCGCACTGTCAATGCATGTGTGAACATTACGGAAGGCGAACTACTCGCTGTTGAGAGAAATGTCGTTACACGTATTGCTAAATGCATTGAGGTTGACGGATATCATTTTGAGCAATTATTGCATTAATGTGATATTTACAGGTAATCACGCTGTAACAGCATGTGTTCTCAGAAATGATTAGTTCACGAAGGTACATGTATCACATTGGAACAACCGAAGTAAAATGTTCAAACGTACCTATGTTCTGTATTTTAATTTAAAAAACCTACCCGTTACCAACTGTTCGTCTAAAATTGTGAGCTATATGTTTGTGACTATTACAGTGCCATCTATCACAAAGCGAAAAAAGTGGGCCAACTAAAACATTCATATTGCTTTACGTACTACAAGAATATGTAATAAAAAATGGGGGTTCCTATTACAATAAAACACAGTTGATATCCGTTTGACCTATGGCAGCGCCATCTAGCGAGCCAACCATAGCGCCTTCTGGTTTCCCCCTTCAAGCTAGACAAGTTTCTTTCTTTGTAGCTATTTCGTTTGACGCTTATTTCGTGAGATATTTGGCCCGGTCACGATCAATGGACCACCCTGTATATTGGTTAGGAACGGGATATGGGAAGAATAGGTCAAACAACTGGGAAAGACAGTTTGTTCAATATGAGCATCGAAGACGTTGACTAGATGCAGTACAGCGCCGTATTTGTACCTGGTGGCCAAAACCGGAATTAATATTTTTCCAGCGTAAATCGGTTCTCCATTAGAGTAAAAAATGGTTCAAATGACTCTGACCACTATGAGACTTAACATCTGTGGTCATCAGTCCCCTAGAACGTAGAACTACTGAAACCTAACTAACCTAAGGACATCACACTCATCCATGCCCGAGGCAGGATTCGAACCTGCGACCGTAGCTGTCACGCGGTTCCAGACTGAAGCGCCTAGAACCGCACGGCCACACCGGCCGGCCCCATTAACACATTGGAGTATTATCAAGTTTCACAACCACGCGAAGTTTACAGTCCGCACTGGATCTCCATGAGTAGCTGCACCTCATTATAACCACAAAGTATGTAAAACTGATATTATTAATCAATTAATCGTGCGCTCACACAGACATTGCAACACTGCTTAGTCAGGCAACTACAGTGCCATATCTTTATGGATCTTCAGGGTGGCAGCAATCTGAAACAAAGAACACTGTGCCAACTGTTAACGATCAGTACTTGGGGGTAATGGCCAACTTATCACACCTTTATTATAAATGTTCTCCTGACGCATCAGAACGCGCTTATTTGTAAAGGTTATTAATTAATTGTAACCTCGGTGCATATGGGTCCCAAGGTGTAGCCGCACTGGCTCTTGAGCAAAGATGTTTGACGACCACTGCTCCGCCGCGCGTGGTAACCGCGCGGTCTCGGGCGTCTTGTCACGGTCCGTGGTTCTCGCCCCGTCGGACGTTCGAGTCCTCCCTCGGACATGGGTGTGTGTGTTGTCCTTAGTGTAAGTTAGTTTGAGTTAGATTAAGTGGTGGATAAGCTTAAGGACCGATGACATCAGCAGTTTGGTCCCGTAAGACCTTACGACGACGACCACAGTTCCACTATGTGAACATTGGACCACAACTCGCATGAGTATGTCTCCGTAGGAAACGCATTTTTTAATGGCCAGACAGGATGGGGATATACGTATAGGGATATGGTGTCTGTTCTTTCGGACATGACCTGCAGCCGTCTAGAACGAAATTAGAATTATATTAATACCTTCAGCTGTTAACGGGCGTTGATATATGTCAACGGGGACAGGCGAAAATGTGTACCCCAACGGGGACTCGAACCCGGGATCTCCTGCTTACATGGCAGACGCTCTATCCATCTGAGCCACCAAGGGCACAGTGGATAGCGCGACTGCAGGGACTATCTTGCGCACGCCTTCCGTGAGACCCACATTCTCACCTTGTACGTCCACACACTACAATCGCAGTGTCCCACCCCATCACACTCATTACTCGTGGAAGACATTCTTACCAAGTCCCGCAAGAATTCGGGGAAAATGTGTGCATCCGCACAGAAGAAGGAGGTCATGACCGGTATTGCCACCACTATATATTTATATGGATATGATGTCTGTTCTTACAGACATGTCCAAAAGAACATCATTGTAAGTTGTCATTTATCTGTATTAGAACAGCGAATATTTTTATAGTGCTTCTCGTTGCTTTATTGAAAAAAAATACGCAAGAGAGAAATTAATCATCAATAGTATATTTCGTTACATTAACTAAAACAGTCTGATGAAGAGCAGACAGTTTTTGGTTTCTACTCCTGTAGAGAGCAACTGGTTTCGAGATTAAAGATGTAGTTACTTCCATTTTAAAATGCATTTTCATATGTAAAGACATTTTCTTGATTGTTGTTCGATAAACAGAAAGAAAGGTAAACGCTTGAGGACGCTAAGCCAGTAAAACAAGTGTGGCAGATAATGCTCCGCTTACGACTCCCTGGTTCGATTCTTTTGTGAAATCAGCAGAACGCAGACAGGCGCTGTCGAACAGTAGTAACACTTGATGCAGTTTCCTTATTCCCTTTCTTATGTTGCAAGCATAAGGCGTCTCAGTTGCTAGTAACAGATGCCAAATGCGATAGCCACACCCCTAGGATGCAGTTCTTAACACAAAACACCTTCTTTGTGTCACAAGATGCATAACGTTGCATTGTGAGGACTCACATTGGCGTTTGCTTCAAATATTTTTTGTTAAGGCCAATCATTATTTGATTTTTGTGAAGTTAATAGACAGTGGTTCAAATCACCATCTCAACATCCTGATTTAGACTTTCCGCTACTACCTTAAACCGATTAAAGCAAATACTTAGATCTTTTATTTGAAAGGGCAGAGTCGATTTCCTTCCCTGTTCCTCCATGTCGTAGCTTCTGCTTCAACTTAAACTATCTCGTAGTTGACAGGTCGTTTAACCGATTCTACCTTTCTTTCTTTTTGTCTTCAACATTGCCCACTGAATGCAAGTGTCTCATGAAGAGCAAATAGTCGCAGTTTATCGTATTTGACAGTAATCGGGCGGACTATATTGGTGAAATCCAAAAAAGTCAACCATCAATACCCGTCTGTTCTTCGTAAATGAGGAGAATAATTGACGTCGAAATGACCCTACTTGAAACGAGAAAACTGTCTTCCGACGTGTTACCTTACTCTACGCACATCTATTAAATCCAAACAGAGTAAAATGACACAAATGTTAGATTTTTATACCGGTTAATACTCCAGTTTCTAACGTTTAAACAATATTCCTCATAATATCCAAATGTGGAAGGTTCAATAAGTCACCGCAACAACAATTTAGAACCTCAAGCAAAAAATTGAAGATTGCGAAATATATTAATAGCAGACAGCGTGAGAACACGGCAAATAAAACCTCCATAAAGTTCTGCATCGGCCTAATTTATTAACGCAGTCTCTTTCCTCGGTGGACTACATACATTAATATTCTTCACATAATATGTTACGTTAGAACAGGTCACTACTCCATTGCCTAAACAATTATACCATATGAAATTCGGTTCAAAAATGTAAAGAAAAGAGTGTGCTGCATGTGAAACTTCCTGACAGATTAAAACTGTGTGCAGCGCCGAGACTCGAACTTGGGACCTTTGCCTTTCGCTCGCAATCTCATTCTGGAAACATCCCCAAACCTGTGGTTAAGCCATGTCTCCGCAATATCCTTTCTTTCGGGAGTGTTAGTTCTGCAAGGTTAGCAGGAGAGCTTCTGTAAAGTTTGGCAAGTAGGAGACGAGGTACTGGCAGAAGTAAAGCTGTGACGACGGGGCGTGAGTCGTGCTTGGGTAGCTCAGATGGTAGAGCACTTGCCCGCGAAAGGCAAAGGTCCCGCGTTCGAGTCTCGAACCGGCACAGTTTTAATCTGCAGAAAGTTTCATATCAGTTCACACTTCGCTGCAGAGTGAAAATCTCTTCCAGTGTGCTTAATGTCTGGCCTTTTCGTTTACACTGCGCCAGGTTTCTTACTAGTCTACAAATACACTGTAAGACAAAAACGACGCACCACGAAGGAATTATCCCAGTGGGACGGAAATCAGTAGAGGTGGCGTACATGTACCGAAAAACAAATGATTACAATTTCAGAAAAACTGGATTATTTATTAAACAGAAACAGCTTAAGAAATCGCCTAAGTCAGTAACTCTTTAGTCCACTTGTAGCACTTATGCATACAGTTATTCGGCCTGGCATTGAATGACATTCTTCAGTGTCCCCTGAGGAATACCATTCCAAATTCTGTCCAACTGGCAAGTTAGATCGTCAATGCCCCGATATGGTTGGTGGTGGTGGTGGTGGTTAGTGTTTAACGTCCCGTCGACAACGAGGTCATTAGAGACGGAGCGCAAGCTCGGGTTAGGGAAGGATTGGGAAGGAAATCGGCCGTGCCCTTTCAAAGGAACCATCCCGGCATTTGCCTGAAACGATTTAGGGAAATCACGGAAAACCTAAATCAGGATGACCGGAGACGGGATTGAACCGTCGTCCTCCCGAATGCGAGTCCAGTGTGCTAACCACTGCGCCACCTCGCTCGGTGATATGGTTGGAGGGCCCTGCCTATAACGCTCCAATCGTTCTGGTTTGCTGGCCAAGTTACGGTTTAGTACACAGGAAGACAAGTAGTACAAACTCTTGCCTTGTGGGGGAGGGTGGAGGGTCGGCATTGTCTTGCTGAAGCTGAAATATAAGATAAGGATGGCTTGCTAGAAAGGGAAACAAAAGGAGGCATAGAATATCGTCGACATATCACTATGCTGTAAGAGTGCCACGGATGGCAACCAAAAGGGTACTCCTGTGAAATGAAATGGCTCCCAGACAATCACTCCTCGCCGTCGGGCGGCGACAGTCAGGTTGGTATTCAATGGCTGTCCGGGGAGTGTCCAGACACCTCATCGGCCTGTAATCTCGTAGACTGGAGTATAATTATCTTTAGTGATGAATCGGGCTGCGAATTGAGTCCCGATGACCAGCGAAGATGTGTCTGGATTCGTCCCAGACAGCGGTGGAATACCAACCTGACTCTCTCTCTCAGTATCGCCCGTGAACCAGGAGTGATGGTCTAGGGTGCCAATTATTTTCATAGCAGGACCCATTTGGTTATCATTCGCGGCACTCTTACAACCCAGCGATACGTCGATGCCCTGTTTTGTTGTGCTTTCTGGCAAGGCATTCTGAGCTTACATTTCAGCAAGATAATGCCCGGCCGCACACCGCAAGAGTTTCTAATTTTTGTCTTCTTGCTTGCCGAACTGTAGCTTAGCCAGGAAGGTCACCGGATATCTCCCCAGCTGAGAAGGTTTGGAGCGTTTATGGGCACGGCCCTCCAACCAACTCGGTATTTTGACGATGTAACGCGCCAGTGGCACATAATTTGGCACGATACTCCTCAGGAGGATGTCCATGAACTCTGTCGATTAATGCCAAGCCTAATAACTGCTTGCATAAACGCCCGAGGTGAACCAATGCATTTCTGACTTATTCAATTTGTGAAGCTCTTTCTCTTGAATAAATAATCTAATTTTTCTGAAATTGTAATCATTTGTTTGATTCTACATGTACATCACATCTACTGATTTCCAACCCACGGGGATAATTCCTTCGTGGTTCGTCGTTTTTTGTCGTAGACTGTTCGTACATCAGCGTAGAATCATAAGTGGAAAGCAACACTTCCTACAGAAGTTCTCGCATCCTACCTTGTTGCCAAGCGTGTTGAGAACCGCTTCAGCGAGCATGTGAAACCCAAAAAAATGGTTCAAATGGCTCTGAGCACTATGGGACTTAACTTCTGAGCTCATGAGTCGCCTGGAATTTAGAAGTAATTAAACCTAACTAACCTAGAGACATCACACACATCCATGCCAGAGGCAGGATTCGAACCTGCGACCGTAGCGGTCGCTCGGCTCCAGACTGTAGCGCCTAGAACCGCACGGCGACTCCGGCCGCCTGTGAAACCCAACTCACACTTGTAGTATATCTTGATTTCCGAAAAGCATTTGACTCAGTACCACACATACACTTATCAAAAGTACAATTATAGGGGTATGAACTGATATTTGTGACTGGACTGAGAACTTTTGCTAGGGAACACTTAGAAGGTTATCTTGGAAGGAGAGTCATCGTCAAATACAGTTTTGCCCCGGGGAAGTGTATTGGGAGCCTTGCTATTCCTGTTGTATATTAATGACCTTGTCGACAATATAATTTTAACCTCAGATTTTTTGCAAATGATGCAGTTCTCTATAATGAAGTACTATCGGAAAGAAGCTGCATAAATATTCAGTCAGATCTTGATAAGATTTCAAAAGTGGAGCAAAGAATGTCGACTTGCTTTAAATGTTCAGAAATGTAGAGCTGTGCACTTCACAAAACGAAAAAAGTAATATACTTCAATAGTAATATTAATGAGTCACTATTGGAATCGTTCATCTCGTACAAGTATGTGGATGTAACAGTTCGTACTGATATGAAATGAAATGACCACATAGGCATAGTCGTGCGTATATCAGGTGTCAGGTTTCGGTTTATTTATAGAATACTGGGGAATTGCAATCAGTCTACAAATGAGACTGCTTACAAACCACTCGTGCGACCGGTTCTAAAATACTGCTCAAGTGTGTCGGATCCGTGCCCAATATGACTAACAGGGGATATTGGACGTATACAAACAAGGGCAGCATAAATGGGCGCGGCAAAGTTTGAAGAACCGGCTTTATATGAACACTCTAGCAATATACTAAAATTGCTTACGTATCACTCGCAGAGAGATCTTGAGGATAAGATTAGAATAATTACTGCACGTACAGACTCATTCAAACAATGATTCTTTCCCCGCTTCATACGTGAATGGAAAGCGAAGAAACCCTAATAACTCGTACAATGGAAGGTATCCTCTGTTATGTGCCTCAAGGTTGTTTAAAGAGTGCCGGTATAGATGCAGAGTACTATAATCTGGTCAAAAGTATGCATTGGGTAATCGAGGCAGCTAGCGAATATTGATGTGCGTGGAGAAGCAAATGTATGTTTCGAGCAGGCTGTAATCAACTTCCAGGGAATCAGAATCTCATCCTTCATTACGATAAAATCATGAACCAGCCGACTGTGTAGTTCGGTTGTCTGTTGGAATGCTTCTAACTTCGTATGCCGAAGGACTGTGTCCGATTCACACATCGGACAACCACGAATAGGCCCTCTTATCCTCTGGCAACGCCAGCTGATCAACGAAGGTTTGGATTGTGGTTCTGGAAAGACATTAAACATGACGTCCCTTCGCTACCTACTGGAGGAAACTCGGCATAGCTTGGGTCATGACAAGGCGCAAATCGCAAAAAGTTGAAACCCTGTCAACAGTACGCTTTCTTTCACCAGAAATTTTAATTTATTAATGAGACAGTCGTCATGTAAAGTCACAGAGCACTTATTTCCTGTTGTATTTGAACCTGAGATGTTGAAAGTATTCGTACTGGACGGGTATTGAAAATCAGGCCTATTCTTTTGCCGGATTTGACCACTTTGAGACGATACAGTTCCATCGCTTCGTTGTTTCACCAGGATTCTAGACTCCTAAATGTCTCCACGAAAGGCGAGGTCTGGGTTCCAATCTTGGTTGGGCACAAAAATTTTCATGACATTTCAGGTTGTAGCACGTGCGTATCAAACAACAGGTGAAAAATAATTACGATTTTTACGCCTCTCCATGCGTTTTCAGTCATAACAGTTGGTGTTGGTTTCGATACAGAACTTTCCGTCATGTCATTTCATGTTCATACATGTCTATCCTAGTTACTGGTGGAAAAGAATTTGATAGTCACTGTCTCTTTTTGTGCAGTCAACAACGACGATGTGTGTGGTGTTCGACTCTGGGTCAGCACAGAAACTTTCATCATGTTATTTCGAGTTCAGACACGAGCACATCTTGGTACTGGTGGAATAAACCGATATTCAGAGTCTATTCGTGGCTATATGACGACAACGATAAGTGTTGGGTTCTGCTCCCGGTAACACAAAACTTTTTCGGTCTCGATATTTCAGTTCCATAAATTTCGTTATAGGCAAAATTTTCGATATCTGACATTTGAATGTGCTTAGTTAACAATCTGGTTAGGTGCTGGACCCGAATCCCCACACAATACAGAACTTCCAACCATGTCCATTTCAATTTAAACAAGCAGGCACTTTGTTAGTTGTGAATAAAATTAGATTTTTGTGGTTAGTTAACGGGGATAACATTTGCTGCACTGGAGTCCCGGGTTCCAGTTCAGTGAAAAAATTTTCATTATGTAATTTCAATTTGAAACTAGCTTTTCGAAATACATTTACTGCGATAAATTAGAGTTTGCATGCGTTAAAAAGTGCCTCATCTCTAATAACGTGTTGTATGATATTTTCGTTGTCGTAGTATCTGTTTGCAGCTGGATTAAGAACTACATGGACAGTTTTATCTAGTGCTCTTGTAGTAACCATTTTGTGTAGTCAAACGACTGTGCCGAAAAGAGAGCAGGAGACCTGCAAGGCAGTTACATAATGTTTTTTACATACAAATCAGATGGAGCGTAATTCAGGTCGTTCGGATACTTTTGAGCGGCATTAGATATCAATGGCAGAATAATAAACCATTTATGGTTTATTACATCGGTGCTTGGAGGACGTAGACATGTTAAAAACGGTGGCAGACAGCATAAATTTTGCACAATAATACACTGCCTGACAAAAATAGTGGGAGCACCGACAAGACATGGGTGGATATCATTGTAACTACATACACGGAAACACCATCGGAGGGTATGTGCACTGAAGTGCCAAAGAAACTGATATACGCATGCGTATTCGAATGCAGAGATATGTAAACAGACAGAACACGGCGCTGCGGTTGGCACAACAAGTGTCTGGCGCAGATGTTAGATCGATTACTGCTGCTACAATTGCAGGTTATCAAGACTTAAGTGAGTTTGAGCGTGGTATTATAGTCGGCGCACGAGTGATGGGACATATAATCTCCGAGGTAGCGATGAAATGTGGATTTTCCCGTACTACCATTTCACTAGAGTACCGTGAATATCAGGAATCCGGTAGAACATATATCAGGAACCCGGTAAAACATCAAATCTTTGACATCGCTGCGGCCGAAAAAAGATCCTGAAAGAAAAGGGCCAACGACAACTGAAGAGAGTCGTTTAAAGTGTCAGAAGTGCAACCCTTCCGCAAATTGCTGCAGATTTCAACGCTGAGCCATCAACAAGTGTCAGCATGCGAACCATTCAACGAAATGTCGTCGATATGGACTTTCGGAGCCGAAGACCCCTTGTGTACCCTTGATGACTGCACGACACAAAGTTTTCGCCTCACCTGGGCCCGTCCACACCGGCATAGGACTATCGATGACTGGAAAAATGTTGCCTGGTCGGATGAGTCTCGTTTCAAATTGTATCGAGCGGATGGACATGTAAGGGTACGGAGACAGCCTCACAATCCTTGGACCCTGAATGTCAGCAGGGGATTGTTCAATCTGGTGGAGGCTCTGTAATTGTATCGGGCGTGTGCAGTTGGAGTTATGTGGAACCCCTGGTACGTCTCGATACGACTCTGAAAGGTGACATGTACGTAAGCATCCAGTCTGATCATCTGCATCCATTCAGGTCTATTGTGCATTCTAACGGACTTGGGCAATTCCAGCAGTACTATGCGACACTTCACAGGCCCAGAATTGCTACAGTGTGGCTCCAGGAACACTCTTCTCAGTTCAAACACTTCTGAGTCCAAACACTCCCCAGACATGAGCATTACTGAGCATATCTAGGATGCCTTGCAACGTGCTGTTCAGAAGAGATCTCCACCCCCTCGTACTCTTACGCATTTATGGACAGCCTTGCAGGATACATGGTGTCAGTTCCCTCTGGAACTACTTCAGACCGTAGGCAAATCCGTGTCACATCGTGTTGCAGCACTTTTTTTAATGAAGGAAAGCATGGTACGTAGTAGGGTGCGCTATTTTTATTTTTTGTTAGGTGTACTATCGGCCGATTTCGACAACTACATCATTATCCATCACCTTGGTCTTATTGACTTCTTACTAACAAGGGGAGGCCGCCAATTGTGAAATTCAGATTCGATTCATACTGCGCATAATAAAAGCTCATGGCCAGAGGTGTAATGTGGCAAAGCACCAAGATGCACTTCTCAGCCGTTGTCGAGAAAATCGACAGTTAAAAGAAACCGTTGCGGTGAAATACTCTCTACGATTAACAATTCTCTACAGCGTCGTGGCGCAGCGGTAAGCGCTCGGGTTCGTAATCTGAAGGTCGCAGGATCGAATCTCGCGCCATGCAACTTCTTTTTTTTTAGTATTTGTTTTTTATAATTCAATATATATATATATATATATATATATATATATATATATATATTTCCCGGCAATCAGTTGCAACAATTATGCTTATAATAAGTTGTTGAAAGTCGTTTGTCGTGGAAAAACTGGCGACTTCGAACATCATTATGTTTTCCGCAAACAAAGTTGTATTTCACAAATGTTATTGATTGTCTTCATAATGTTGACCACTTGTAGTTAACGGAAAACGTAGAAACGATATTCCGAAACGAATACGTATAGCGTAAGTCAAACGTTCGAATTAGAATAGAGACCCCACGAACACAAATGTGCTGCGGAGGCATGAAATATAAACTCCGTTACTCGCTCGTTACACTTGAATGACAGATGTTGAATGGGCCGAAACGAGCCGCCGCATAGCAGCGTAGTTGCCTGATAACGTCGAAAGAGGATAGTTGCGGTCCCTAGCGCAACTTATAACATTGTCGAAAATCAGTGCGGACGGGAGAGCTTTGGTACACCCTGTTAAAAAAAAACTGAAAAATGGAAGCGGTACAATGGGAGAGCGATCCGCCTTCACCAACATGCACAAGCAATTCATTAATACTTTATATATATATATATATATATATATATATATATATATATATATATATTTGAATTACAAAAAACTAATAATAAAAAAATTGCATGGCGCGAGATTCGATCCGGCGACCTTCGGATTACGAACCCGAGCGCTTACCGCTGCGCCACGACCTGTAGAGAATTGTTAATCGTAGAGAGTATTTCGCCGCAACGGTTTCTTTTAACTGTCGATTTTCTCGACAACGGCTGAGGAGTGCATCTTGGTGCTTTGCCACATTACACCTCTGGCCATGAGCTTTTATTATGCGCAGTATGAATCGAATCAGAATTTCACAATTGGCGGCCTCCCCTTGTAAGTTGAATGCCTGCTTTCAGTTTTAACACATTGATCCACGCCCGTTGGTATTTCAAAACGCTACCCAGTGCCTTACCAGGCAACGTTTCAAAACAATACAGCCTACTACGAATCATGCTCATCGTGTTCAGTGTTGTTATCGGATCTTGAAGGGTATATGAGGGGTTTGAACAGTGTCAGATGTTGAGTGATAACTGTGAAGTACACGGAGATACCGCTTACTCGTGTGAGACAGGGCCGTTAGCACGTGATAATCTGAAACGTCCCTCACTGGGATTCTCTATTCAAGCATAGTATGTTCATGTGGTCACACGTTGTGGAGAATGAACTCCCAGTGTATGCAGTCCACGACAGCTAGTATTATATGGCTTCTACGATGCACGAGCCTAGGCAATGAAAGTACTCTTCCGGTTTATGCTCGACCTGAAGATGGCGTAACTGTTGCGCCGAAACTAATCGTTTGTATCTCGTTGATGATACGGCTCAATTTCTTTGTTTATATCATCAGCCGCGGTTCCACGTCCAAGGGAATGACGGACTTCCACAGATTCAAATCGGTCTCCCTAATCAGCGCATTGCAATTGAGAGTATCCGTATGACAAGTTATCTCTTCCAGAACGAAATTTTAAGTCTGCAGCGGAGTGTGCGTTGATATGAAACTTCCTGGCACATTTAAACTGTTTGGCGGACCGAGACTCGAACTCTGTCCGGCACACAGTTTTAATCTGCCAGGAAGTCTCATAACAGCGCACAGTCCGTTGCAGAGTGAAAATGTCTTTCTGGCAACATCCCCCATGCTGTGGCAAAGCCATGTCTCCGCAGTATCCTTCCTTTCAGGAGTGCTATTTCTGCAAGGGTCGCAGGAGAGCTTCTGTAAAGTCTGGAAGGTAGGAGACGAGATACTGGCAGAAGTAAAGCTGTGAGGACGGGGCGTGAGTCGTGCTTAGGTAGCTCAGTTGGTAGAGCACTTGCCCGAGAAAGGCAAAGATCCCGAGTTCGAGTCTCGGTCTGGCACACAGTTTTAATCTGCCAGGAAGTTTCAAGTTATCTCTTGCCCCGCGATGTCATACGCACCCTCACGGGCGCTCTTCCTCTAAGGCGTACACCGTATTTCCAAGGCACTAACAGACGAAAAGGAATAAACTTCTCGACCAGCAGGTACTGCGAACGTGGTGTAACCTCCCCATTACATGTTTCTGTATGAAATTTAGCCCAAATTTACCTCCCACTCTATATAAAGTATACGTATTAAAAATATGTGGTGTTATCCAACTTAAAGTTGTATGCTAATGTTTCACTAGACAAAACCTAATCTGAATTGAACTCTAAATGATCTCAATACAACTTGTGTGTACATTAAATGCGCGACTGAATTGGAACAATCATCTGACACTAATCAATATTTCGACTTACCTCGCGTCTTGACAACATTGTTTCAGCTTTCTTGAAAGGGCAACAGTAAACAACAAGCAGGCAGCGGCTAAGCTAGATTTATTTTTCTAAATAAAATTTCGAAACTATTCAAACTGTTGCATACCACATGGTGCAATATGGTAATGCGTAATGATAAACCTTTAAACAGTGGGGTGGGGAGACTAACTATTCTTATGACAATGATATTCCAAGACAACGATTTTAGAATGAAGTACGTATTCAAAAAGACAGTAAAGTTTCAGTGTGATCTTCGCACGTTAACATTGCTCTGAACAATAGTATCCTTAATAAAGTGAACAATGATTTTAAGAAGGGTACAGCGTTAACAGAGAATTTCCACAAAAACCAAACAGCTTAATCAATTAATATGTAAATACATGGCTCAGGGCCATGGGGCGGTGTTTCTCTCCGCTCTGAATAAGTGAACAAAGTTGACTAGCTGCCAATAACAATTTCTGCAAATTGAGTGCGCAATGCTGCAGTCTTATCCAAACTACTTTTTTTATAGTCTTTCAGTAGATACATCATATTTCTCCTTGCTGTCCATTACAATAAATCTTTCTTCATCTAACAGATACCATCACAATTCAACATAGCACAACTAAATACGTCCATCACCTACCACACTTCAACTAAGAATATATCTGAATGTGCAGAGGCAGAGACTGTTCCACAACGAGACCAAAGACTGTTTAACAGTAATTTAATTTGCTCTCTCTCTGACATGCAACATACAAAAATCGAAATGACATGTCCACCTTACATATTGTCCACCTTCCCTGAGTAGAATTTTGTAAGAGGGTGATTTCAGATATGAATGGGACGAGGACAAAATTCTAAACACTATGGACACAAACTTACGAAACGTGTTACAAATACAAGAATGTGAGTTAAAGAACTATAATTCACGACAGCTAGATTATCACGTTTCAGGATGTCTATGAGAACGTTCTGCACATCGTTATTTTGAAAGTTTATATACATCACATTTTGTATTGAAGTAGTATTGGTGAGCTACACCGTTTTTGTACACACAAAAAGTAGGTTATAGCGTCTATATCACACAAGGCCCACATTTCTGAAGCTCAGTCACCCATGAAAATAGTAATTTTCACTATGAAAGTAGGTGGAAGAGAGATTTTGTCACAAACGACCAAAATTTCCTTAGCTCGTTGCAATTATGTTACTGTAGTGGTAAGCTATGTAGAAGCAGACTAGTGAGACTAAGCACAACTCTCAGCTGACAACTCCACACACACACACACACACACACACACACACACACACGCAAAAGTGAGATACATAGTAGCATTTGCCTGAAGCAGGCTATATCCATTGATAACTCCAAAGCTATATTGTAGTGTCGAAGAATTCCTTATGAAACTTAGTTGCAGTTTGTGTCAGTGAAGTATGCCAACATTTCGCTGAGAACGTTTCAATATATAATAAGTAGACATATTTCTTCTGCCCTGGCAAGTCTCAGTCATTTGTGGCGAATGGTCAATCAGTTACAATTTGTTACATTTACAATATACAATTATCCATATTGAGACAGTAGTTATCAGATTTTATCTTGTTGTATATATTGAATACACATATAGTGTAAAGATTTCTATGTCTATAAAAACGTAAGGAAGAACGGCATCATGGTACTTACAATAATAAATTATAGAAACATCAGAAATGTAAATCTTGTGAAATAGAGTACAGTGATATGCATGACGAGATACAATTGTGATACATGTACAGAACGACCTACAGAGAATTCTAAATCTATTCAGATAAGTATGTTTGTGTGGACATCAATGAACTACACAAAAATATAAAGAGTAAGGTAGAAAGAGGCACATAAGGATAGTGACCACACACCAAAAATAAACACATGAGGATAGTTGTCTCACACACACAGTTCATGGGAACACAATCATATAATTAGGAAAAACATCGATAAGGGTGTAACCGAGGTTCACATCAAAGAATACTTTTGCAGTCAGTCAAATGTCAGGCTATTATTACTTCTAATAGGACCAATAATTAGCAGGCTAGCTAGTTATTTTCGTCCTTTAGTTTGTGCACCTTTTACGCATTTGGCACATATTTTCATCAAACTTCCAACATGAACAACTGTTCACTTTATCTCTTTGCTTCTTCCTGTCATATATTTCATACGTTCTTACAAGTTCATCTTATTTAACTCCGTTGCCCTACCTAGGCAACTGCCATCTTTGCCCTACCTAACCATATCACATTTCTAATTCGTCTTTGTAACCATTTCTTTGCTCTTGTGTAAGTTTTGAAACTTCGTTTATTACCTTTTTCTCTTTGTTTCCTCCTTACACAACTTTCATTAATTCATATACCTCTTTCATGATTTATGAGAATTCTCTACAAGTGCGACATTTAACATAATTTTTATGCTAATGGTGCTGCATCCAATAGCAACAATTTATGCAGAGACTATGCATTATAAAGAAATTCAATAAATAACGTAAGTGTAAGAGGGAAATTCAACCTGAAAATTCCATAAGATAAAGAAATGTACGTTATTATGTTATATCATATGTAAATACATGAAGACAGTTAGTCTTCAATGTCAATGTTAGTAGAAAAATATACGTAAAAGAATATTATCCTATGTCATGGCAAAAAGAATAAAGCTTAAAAGTAAAAAAAGTCATCATCATTACTCCTTATACTTCCTGCATATTGTCTGTCTACATCACACTTCGCAGATGATTAGTTTCAGCTCATGCACAATATTATTATGATGTCATTTCTTACATATGTAAGGTTTATCTGTTAGACAAAGAAAAGGCAGATTAGTTCTACAGAGTTCAGTGGTAGTTAAATTTTGAGTGCAATAGCTATCTACAAAACAGAAAAAAAGTCAGTCATCAGTATAAACAAGAAAATAGACACTACCACAAAGACAAGTCACAAAAAGTTTCGAGAGGTACCATATGCTAAAGAAGTGTGTCACAGTACAGATTAGCAATCACTGCTGAGTCAATTTTTGCAAAACATTTTTAGTACACAAAAGGAGAAAAAAAAATGCACTTCTTGAATTATTGTGAAACGTGCCTAGCTGTTACATGTTGTCTTCTTCCAACGACAAAAAATGGCGTTGTATGTTAATAAAAGGTTCAAAAATTTGCATCAGTTAAATAACTGTGTCGTCTCAAGTAACGTTACCTTCAATTATTATTATAATCTAGAAAAATATTTTCAAAAACTTACATTTTACACTTATAAAGACGAAATGCGCCTGCATGGCATAAAAGTTGACTATAAGAAGAAACTGGGTCCCTATTCCCTAACCATTACTCACTCACTGTTTCTCTACATGACCCATCATAATCGTTTCCTCATTCTATTACAGTGCACATAATAAATCTCACAATTATCATCTCATATAGTAGTAGTAGTCTTAATAATAGTAGCTTTATTCATCTGTAGATCTCGTTTTACAAGGATATAGGTCATGTCATAGTATTTACAAGTTTAGAACAATTTAAAATAAGCTGATTAGTATACACATACATTTACAGATTTCTAGTTAGAGACAATCATTAGATTTACTCCCGGTATACAATACTTCTTTTACAAATAACTTCTTAAATAATGGAATGCCATAGTTTTCACTCATATCTCAATGTCATTGCACATACTATACACACATTGTTTCATAACACTTCACTCACTGCAGGCACACACTGGCGATCCCTGGGCCATTTTCTGTACCGCAACTTCTCATTTGCTATCCTGAAAAACTGAGTCAGCGTCCTTCTATAATAAGTGAGATGTTGAAATCAGGAAGAGGAAGAGATGTTAGTATTGTGCTATGCATAGTTTGTGGGTAAGTTTTTCTAGAAAAGGAAAAACTTAGGGTGAAGGTGTTATGTTGAATGTTAGATGTTTTTCTAATGATTATTATTATATATTTGCATAATTATTTTTAGCAAACCCCTACTCTGTTTTATCTAAGTAATCCTTCAATGCATAAAATGTATTGCATAACAGGTACTTCTTAGGTGCCTTTTTAAATAAGTGTAGTTTTGCAATTTCCTTAATCTCTTTTGGTAATTCATTGTATAGTTTTATTCCTTGGTAGAAAATGCTATTTTGAGTTTTACGTGTATTTTTTCTTGGTAAATGTAAGTTGAATCTGGCTCTTGTTCCATGGTCATGGACAGAGCTGTTTGTGCAGTAGTTACCAGTGTTATTTTTGATGTGCACAGCTGACTGGTAAATGTATTCGCACGGATCATTTAAAATTCCCGGTGTTTTGAACAGATCTTAACAATGAGTTCGACTGCTATTTGTGGTTGTTATTCTTATGGATCTTTTCTGTAGTTTGAAAACTGTTTTCATATTTAGTGCATTTGTTCCCCAAAAAAGAATGCCATAGCTAAGAACTGAGTGTACATATGAATAGTAACTAAAAGACAGTGCATGTTACACACTGATGACAAGACTCTGAGGGCATAAAATGCTGATGACATTCTGTTTGCAAGTACCTTTGTGTGTTCACACAACTGAGAATCAACACACGTTCCAAGGAATTCTGTATTTGTTACACAGTCTTTAGAGGTGCCATCTATATTTAATTCAGCACTGTCGTTTTCCCTATTCAAACTGAAATTCATGGCTTTAGTTCTCTAAGCAAAATGAATGTCGTTATCCTATTACAACATTAATCATATTCACTGTCTTTGTTACAATATAAATTTCAAATAACATTCCCTGCTCTGTTTCCGTCCGTTTATACCCACGTAAACAACACCTCATAGCTATAATGGTAAAAATATCACAGTTCAGTAAACACAACTCCCCTACTTCACAACAGAGCCTAAAACACCTCTTACATCGAAATACCTATCACCTTTCTTTCCAGACAACACAGTTACCATCCTAACAGCCTGTATATCTCGTCGGAGGTGGCATGTTATATGTCTCCGTATTATCATCTAGTGTACAGCCAAAAATATTTCTCAAGCGAATAACGCATTGCTGGCAACCTGTACATGTTCTAAGAACTGGTTTAAAAATACTGTCAACGTTCATTTTATTATAAATTATTCGTTCTTATTCGGATTCTAGATGAAATTTCGAAATTCACAGTTGTTTGTTTAGCGTACATGTCACGGAAGCAAATCACTCGATTTGTTGCGTGATAAATTATGTTTGCTGTGCGACGATAGTCGCCCAATTTTTCTCAAAAGTTGACTGCCGCGTGACGGAAGTCGCTCTGTCATATGGTGGAATACCATTGTTTATAGATAACTGTTTCTTTGCGGTATAAGGCAAAAAATATTTTCAAGATAAGTGGCACGTAGTTCTGTCATCTGGGTACAACTTAAGTAAATAGAATTATTCTGCATATGGTTTGATATGCGAATTATGATGAAGTCGCTTGCTCTTGTGTGTCCGAATAGTTACAGTTTCCACAGTATTTTCTTGTACAATTCTATGAATCTTATAAGGTCCTTTATATACAAATAAGAATTTGTAACTAAGATGCCTGTTTTTACGAGGTGAAGGATGAGATTTAGCCAGAATTTGCTGCCCAACCTGTGGCTTTTTGGTGTTTACTTGTCCTTGCTGAGATTTATTTCTTCTTTCTGCAGCCTTTTTATGTTTTTAGCGCTATATCTATTACTTCCTTATAACGTAATTTTTTCGAAACTGGAAATGATATTAACTTCCTGATACGATCCGGTGGTTGATGATTTTAGAGTACAAGTAACAGAGATAACTGTCTAGAATCTTGTGGTAACTCATTGAGAATCTCTTGGAATGAGTGAATGTGTTTGTCGCAAGTATGGTGTTGACGATGACAGTATATGCTGCAGAGCTTGTTGATTTCTCGCACAATGCTTTCTGAAGAATTGGATTGAGGCCAACAGAGTGAAATAAAACCAGATCTAATTTTGTGGCGTTGTAAAGTGCGTAACCAAATATTTGAGCGAAATAGAGGACCGTTGTCGGAAATGACTTTATCAATTTGACCGAATTTTCATAGAAAATTATTGACAAAGGCTTCGGATGGTGCTCTAGCAGTAGCTTTATGTAAAGGAGTGAATGAAAGGAATTTTGAGGTCAATTCAACAGCGACAAAAATGTATGAGAATCCATTGACAGATCTAACGAGAGGTCTTAACAGGTATACTGCAGCCAACTCCGTTAGTTTAATAAACGTAAACATGGTCCGTCGTAAGATGTAACGTGATTTTTTATTTAATCGAGCGATTAACTAATTTCGACTACTTGTCGTTGTCAAGCACTTGTAAAACCAACATGGGAAAACACTACATTGTCTGCATGCATGCGATGCCGTCGATTCTGATAAGAGCAACCCTATCACTGAACTGTTCACCGTAACGCACTCTCTGCCCTATCTACGAATCCTACTCCTCTTGTACCATTTTCTGCTGCTGTTGATATTAACCTATACTCATCTGACCAGAAATCTCTGACTTCTTTCCACTTCGCTTCACTGACCCCTACTATATCCAGATTGAGCTTTTGCATTTCCGTTTTCAGATTTTCCAGCTTCCCTTCCACGTTCAAACTTCTGACATTCCACGCTCAGACTCGTAGAACGCTATCCTTTCGTTGGTTATTCAATGTTTTTCTCATGGTCACCTTCCCATTGGCAGCCACCTCTTGGAGATCCGAATAAGGAACTATTCCAGAACCTTTTGTCAATGGAGATATCATCAAGACACAATTACAGGCCACATGTCCTGTGGATACAGGTTATGTGTCTTTAATGCGGTAGTTTCCATCGCCTTCTGCACTCTTAGGCCGTCGATCATTCCTGATTCTTCCGTCTTTAGGGACAGTTTCCCACCCCAAGGACAAGAGAGTACCGTGCACCTCTGTCCACTCCTCCGCCTTCTTTGACAAGGCCGTTGGCAGATTGAGGCTGACTTCTTATGCCGGAAGTCTTCGAGCGCCAATGCTTAATTTAAGCAGTGGTGGGTTTTGATTACTAATCAAAGATGCTACCCCCAGACCACGGATGCAGACGGGGATGACATACAGTGTTCCATTACTTAACAAGTCTTCGAGCCACTCAAATACCTTCGTGAACCCTACATTGCTAAACCCTCATAAAATTTAAGGTTGCAATTGTAGCAATTCATGGTTAATGCTAATTTGGTATCGTCAGTATAGAATGTAAAACAGGACATTTTGTACTTATTTTGTATGTGACATACCATTGGAGACATTATAATTGTAATTAACTAGTGCATAGCTATCAGTTATGACTTCCATTGAATAAAGCATGGGGTAGTAAAATTTACTATAGTAACAACTTAAAAATTTTCCGCCTTTAGTGTTGGGGTTAACAGTCTGGAGTGGTGCATCGTGTCAAACGCTTTCCGGAATGCTAGGAGTTTGCAATCTGCCTTCAGCCATGGTTCGCAAGACATGGTGCGATAAGGCTGTTTCGCACTAGTAATGTTTTCTGCATCCGTGCTGACTTATGGACAGAAGCTTTTCCGTCTCAAGGAAATTTATTATATTACAACAATCACTATGTTTAAGAATCCTGCAGGAAACCAGTATTAAGGACATTGTTTTGTAATTCTGCGGGATTCGTTCTTTTAGCCTTCTTATATGCAGGAGTCACTTGCGCTTTTTTCCAGTCGCTTGGGGCTTGGCGCAGACTGAGAGATTCGCAATAAATGCAGGCTAAGTAAGGTGCCAAGTACTCAAGCACAGGCATTTCCTTGTTCCCGTAGCGTAGCGAGTGATACGTCTTCTTCACAGCTACATGGAACCGTTACCGCTGTCAACCGCTTGTATTAACGCACAAGTGTGGCAACATGGGCGTGTACATGACAAATGGCCAAGGTCGTAAAAATGTTGTCTGCTACACTTACAACCTTTCACCTTAGTATGTACTTGCCCAGACAATCCTTAAGTTTCATAAGGGCGATTCAGCTCTACAGATTATGATATGTAATGCTTGGTGTCTGATATACATTGAACAAAAAAATAGTTTCATACTGACCTAAAGATGACTCATTAATGAGCGGAAACTAGTTATCATTAAGATATTTTTGCGATTGTGACGTAGGATTTTTAAACCTTACCTTTCTTGTTTTACTTTATGTATCAAACGGGAAGCGCGTTAGGATCCAAAATAATGGAATGTTATTTTCCCATTATTACATGGTGCTTTCTGTGTGAAATAATTAAAACGTGGTACAGCACAGAGAGGGACTTTACATTCGGCACACCAGTAACATGTCTCTTTTCGAAGTCCTCTTCTTGTGCTTAAACCACACCTCCTTCATGTTCTTTTACTATAAAGTAAAAATAGCTGCCAGCATCACGAAAGGCCTTTTGTGTTCGAGGTGGGCGTACAATTCACGAGCATTGTAGGGGAGAGAATACGGCCAACTGCTTCCCCAGACTAACCATGAATTCCAGTCACCTTTCTTCGCCATTATGTGTTTTTTTATGCATAGACGTAACTTCCGATAAATAGCAGAAAATCTTTTGACAACATTTTATTCACTCTTCACCTAGCCATTTGTTAGCTTTGCAAGTTCTGTCAACACCTCACATGTTCTTGTTGTAATCTTTGAGGACACTTACAAGGAGGGCGCAAAACGCCAGTGATGTTTACGGCATTCGACGTGCCACATATTGTCTGCCACCCAACCGCAACATTGGTTGCTACTGCCAACAGGGGGCGGTACTGGAATTATCCAATGCTGAGCACAGCATGAGGCTAGGAAGCATAGTTGAACTGATTAGTCGACGAGTAACTCACAATAGAGTGCTAGTGGCGTTGACAGCAACGATAAAAAAAGCAAACATGGTATTATACCCACAACAACAGTTGTTGAAGTTAGCATTTCGTCAGAAAGGAACCCAAGGAATTTCGCAGGATGAGAAAGAAGTCTCAGATCAAATATTGGTGTTCCTGCATGATGAGTCAGGGGAATGTGGGATGTCGAATACTCTCGACTTTTCGGATAATGTACATGAGGAGTACAATGATGACAACACGTGCTTACCAAGTGATTGTCATACTGAAGCAGGTGTCAGGTCGTGTAGTTCATCATCCTTGTCGGACAAGAATACACAAATAACGTCTCCAGTAAAACGTAGCAGAGGACAATCGTTGTTCAAGGAGAAGACACTAGACATAATTACATGCATGAAATATCATCCGCAGCATAGTAAAGGTAAGAAAAGCAGTTATGAACAGATTTCGAATAAGACTGTGTAGTGAATATGAGAAACAATGGAATTCAAGGAAAAGGCGCACTTGTTACAAAAACTGGAGTTTGGTCATTTCAGGGATGCTCGATAAAGTTATACAGTATGTGCATAAACGTAACCTGTTACCTTACGGACATAAAACAACGTGCCACATAGAATAAAGTGATTTCAGTGGAAGCTATGGATAGATGCATAGCTTCAAACAGTGCTACAAAATGGAAGACGCAAGACAAAATTTAAAAAAAAATCATCATCTTGATATGCACAGCAAACTGCGGAATTTGCCAGAAAAGTTGTAGATTTGATAAACAAACTTTTCTCATCGTTCATAGGGAATTTGTTTAGAACTCCGACCAGTCAGGATTTGAAGAGGAAATGTATCCGAAAGGAATCCTGGAAATTAGAGGTACCACGAAAGCTCTATCAAGACCAACTAACATCAACGCCTTAGAGCATTCGTATAATACAATTATGTCGACTGTTAACCTGGAATGTAAATAGGCTGGAAAGTTATTTATTGTGCTGCGAGAAATTGGAGGAGCTCAGTCCCCAAAAATTCTTTCCCCTGTGCGCAACAGGACAATACGGAATATTTACGTGACAGCAAGCAAGAGTGGGAAAACAGTCGTAAGAGAACTACAGCTATAGTAAGAGCACTGCATTTGGCCAATAGGTGGTCAAAATAACTTGCTTCTGCTTGATTGCTGATCGGCGTATAAGATTCATACTCCTTTAGAGCAAACTATCCCTCTTGAAAACTGCGTGGCACTGTAACTCGTACCACCGGAAACCACTGGATAAATGAAGTCTCTGGATGTTTGCTTTTTCTGTGCCTATAAGTAATATTATCACACTACCTGAAGCTACGTCTTAAAGGAAGGGCAGTTTCACGATAAGCTCCACGACAGACTGTTTCGCATTCGTTTGCATGCCATCACATTCCATTAGTTCTCATCACCCCGTTACACCAATATGATTCTATATGCATCGTTTAAGAGTGGATACCTTGCTGATCGTCCTGCACGGTTTGTAACTCCCAAGGAGTTCGCCTTCGATGCCGAGGGTGCGAAACTCTTTGATCATTCTGGCGCGCCGTTTTTATGAACATTTCTTGAATGTCGACGAGGTCCATTTTGTGAAGTGTAATATGTACATCCTGCAAAAAGTTGATCTCTGCACCTTCGAGACTCTGACTTCCTGTCACCCTCCTGGTGCTCATGGTGAGTTATTAGCAGTTAATATTTCTCCAGTCACAAATGTTAATACAACGATTTCAAATGAGCGTTACTAAAGATTGAACTAGGGACCTCGCACTCAAGAGGCAAGAGGTTCCTTGTTAGCTTATGTACGATGCTATACTTTGAATTTACTTCCTAAAATACCACGTCATGGAACTTGCTGACCATCACGACGTCTCTCTCGGCATTCTACTTCAGCAACATCTGCTTCTTTCTGCACGCCTTCATGTATTCGATCTTCTTGAGTTTTTCATTTTTCATTATGTCTGGGAACTACTCCTTATTTTGTCGCATTGTGCTGACAACGTTCTAATTCGATAGTTTAACGACAAAAGCTGGTCTAGTGTAACAGCTGTCGAGATAGATACAATGTTGCATCCTTTCCGAGCCAATCACGAGCAAGTTACAAAACGGTGCGAAATTTGTTTTCTCTTCATGATAATGATTGCTACAATTTGTGTTCTTACCGGTGAAAACTATGAAAAACACATTAATTTAGCGAGAAATCATGATCTTGACTGTCTGGATGTACCGCCTAGTGGAGGATGCATTAACTAATAACATTAAAATAGCAACCGGCCTGAAACTCGTCATTTCTATTAGCCGCTGTCTGTGGTTTATATCTGTTGAACCAAATGAGAACGATCTAGCCATGGATGGACATAACCGACGTGCCCTGACGTACATATACGAGCATTTCATCGGTAGACTTAAAAATTTAAAATTAGAAAATGACGCTGAGTCTATCCAGAATGACCCATTCTGCCGCACACACAGTTTGTGCGCTAGTGACCGCAGGCACTTTTTCTGGGAGCATGGGGAACACTCTCGCTGCAGAATGAGACATGACGCGCTCTTAAGCTGAAATGAGCCCGTAATGGGAAATCTATTACCTCCTAAAATGCACTTAACCCGGGAGCAGGGTTATCATGTCGTGGCGCCCCCTTTACGGACTCCCCTGAGTAAAGATGACGTTAATGCGAATTGTGCGAGTATAAGGCAGCAGACATATCAGCGCCGTGGGAACTGCCTAGCAGCGAAATTCCGATATAACAGTAACTAAAAAAGGAACCCTCGCGTTGTTTATTATCCTGCAATGACGCGAGCACAGTTATCCAGGCTGCTTCATTTAATGTGGACGTTAAACGACCAAGTGATAACGTGGCTATTACCTGTGGATGATTCCATATTGACGTCTTTCTGTTCCAATACGAGTTTAGCTAGTACAATTTTCCTGGCGCCACCAGGAGTATATATAAAAAACATTTTTTTACCAGTTACTGCTAATTAAAAGGGTTGCCTTTAACTTCTACTCCAAATCCTCTGTAAATGCGCTCGCCGTTTAAAAGCATTTCTGGTAAAGAATGCGGAGGCAGATGATTTCCATTACGGTTGTATATTAATTGGATTTAGGTTGCGAGATCATATTTTGAGTCGAAGATTTGTCGATATTCAACCCACAACCGTACAGGAAATACTCTGCCTCTGCCCGCGATAGCGCAGTCCAATATGTCTAGAATTCGGATCAAACACTGTAACAATCATATTACAGTCTGCACTTAGCGTTTCTGTAGCATCATTTATGTCTGTAGCCCACTAGCCTTGAAACGAATAATCTGACGGGTTATGTGTGATTTAACTCGAAATAAAAACCAAATTAAATTTGTTTATATTTGACAGCTACTTTCTAATTCCGAGTTTATTGCCGTGTAATTTCTGTTTTACTTTAATATTTTGTGAATTATCATAATTCACCGAAAAATTAATTTGACTAGAGAACACTCCCGGAGCATATTTTTTTACGAGTTTAAATCGTCATTAATGGCCATACACGACGGCTTGGAAATGGGTTTGGCGAAGAAGTCCGATTGACGCAACAATTTGTAATTGGTACAGAGTATTCAGAGGTGATCGTTTTTCTTTTTAGTGATGAATTTCATGAAGTAATTCCTAGTGTTGTTGTTAATTATGAAAATATTGCCGCTGTTTGAGCAATCCTTGAAGAATATCGACTGACGTATATTATAAATTTATTTGGGCGACACTGGGCGTTGGTATGAGTCAAATCCAAAAATTATCTATCAACATTAGATGATAGAAAACCTTGTTGTTGATGGATTTTGCATTAAGTGACTCCTGATCAAAAATAAGAACAAGGCGGTTGTTGCTGGAAAACTCTGGAATAATTCCAAGACGGCAGTTGAAATTTCATTTGGAATATCCTTACTGACGATGATTCTTGGATTTATTGTTATGATCCTGAAAATAAGAGGCAGTCGGTTCAATGGGTCTTTCAAACGGAACCTAAGTCTACAAAAGTCCGACGAATTCGCAGTTTGTTTCTCCTAATGCTGATCGTATTGCTACTAGAACATCTGAATATAGGCGAACCGTTACTGGCAATTGGGACTAAATTCGTATAGCTCAAATTTTTGAAGAAGTTCGTAAAAAACGACCGAAAGGAAAGATAACTACATGACAAAACATCATCGCACACATCAAAACTAATAACTGAGTAACTGGATGCACTAAAGGTCGGCACTGTAGAACCTCCACTACACAGCCCTGACATAACACCTTGTGGTTTCTTTTTCCCAAAAATTAAAGATAAAATGCGTTGAATCATTTTCCCATCACAAGAAGCAGTGGAACATTATAAAAACCTGGTTTCTGAAGTGCCTCAGGAAGAGTAGCGTCATTGCTTTAAGGACCGGATCATCGAATACAAAAATGTGTTGATGTTAAAGAGAAATGTTTCAAAAAGCAATAAAATTCTTTAAATTTTTTACAGTTGATCTTTCATTTTCTTTAACTTTTCAGTGTTGCCCTCGTGTTACCATGAAATTATGACCCTGAATACGTCTCACGGTTAACAGTCTGACGCGGTCAACATGGTGACTACGTAGCAGTGATTGACAATAATCGAAATGAAACCATCATAATACGCATCATGCGTTATAAATTTTGAGTCTAGATTTCTGTGTGCTTGTTACGATTTTACAGGAACGAAAAGCATATTCTGTATGTGAAAAACTAAAAATTACTGATCATGTGAAGAATGGCGATACCAAAACAAGTTTAGCGCATGAGTGCGGTGTACCAGAAGGAACAAACAAGGAATCGATGGAGGGAGAGCATAAACTTAAAAGCTTTATAAAAACAGGAGAAAGCGACCTGGGAATGGTCGGGAAAAGGGCGAAACTAGGAACAGACAGTGCACTTGACAAGTCTTTATGGGTGATTTTTAATAAAGCGAAGAAAACGTGCTCCATTTTTCGGGCCAATTACTAAGGCTTAAACTGCAAAATTTTACTTTGATTTTCATGGCAACAAAGACTGTATTGTAGCATTTTTTTTATTTACATGTACTGTGGCAATATTGTTACAAGCAGTGTGAATTAAGTTTACCCAGCTGTCCCGTCGGATAAGTTTTTCAAGCGTTTTACTTCTAATGATCTTTAAATTTAAATAATTCACATCATGCAATATAGCACTGCACAATGAGCTTTTCCAATTTTCCACTTATGGTTTGTCGTTCCATAGCTCAGTCTCGATACGCCGCGGTTACGCTACAAGGCGGTTGTGAATCATGTCCGCCGACAACCACTGCATTTCAAATTAAGTATTCTACCCATCTACTTTCATGTAACCTCCACAACAACGCAACAGCTAGGAAGAAAACTTAGCACCACCTGATTTGCGAAAGATTAATAAGAAGACGTGGTAGTGGCTGGTTCAGTAATTCGTCTGGAAAATGCACTTTAGTAAGTGACATCCACGGAACCATAAATCTAATGGCTGAACTGGATTTTGAACTATGCTGCAGCCGAAAAGGAATTCAGTAACTTCTCTAACGTGTCACATCAATTTATCTCTTCGACGGGGTAGGTCCGGAGAATGATGTGGCCCTTCACGGAAATCATTTCTTCATTAGCCGTAAATCCGAAGACTAGTCTGACGCAGCTCTTCAGGTTACTCTGTCTGGTGCAAGTCCAAGTCTCTTCCTCTTTACATTACTGCAACCGACATCCTGTTGAACCTGATTACTACATTCACCTCCTAGGCCTCTCTCAACAGTTTTTACCTCTCACACTTCCTTCCACTACCAAACTGACGATACGCTATTGCTTCAGAATGTGTCGTTCAACTGATTCCTTCGTTTAGTCGATTTGTGTCACAAATTTCTTTTTTTCCCCATTTAGATTGAGTACTTGCTCATTAGTTGTTAGATCTAACCTTGTAATTTTCATCATTCTTGTGTAACACCACATTCAAACAGTTTCTTTTCTCTTATTGTATGAACTGATTATCGTCCACGTTTCGGTTACTTACAAGGCTATGCTTCTTACAGATGCATTCAGAAAAGTCTTCCTACCATATAAATTTTTAGTTTATGTTAACAAATTTCTCTTTTTTGTAATTACCTCTCTTGCTACGGGAAGTCTGCATTTTATATTCTCTGTCAGGATAGTTGTTCCACCAGGAAACAGGGAAAACCGAGATATGTCAGGGAACTGTAAAGTAGCGTCTGTTAGTTTTTTGAACCTGGTGACGTTACAAGATGCGCAGTTCCCCCAGTTGGCAAAACCAATCTAAGTTATGCGTGCTTCATTATTTCAGGTCACCATTTTTTTCAGCCTATGTTGAAAGGTAAGGTTTCAATTTCAGTTTTTTTTAAATTAATATATGACAGTGATATTTATTTATGGTTGTTCAACTACGGTTATACAATAACTTTTATTAATGCATAGTACAAGAATTCAGAGTTAGATTTAAAATGTGTGCGCTTCACATATGGAATATTTTTTATCTGATAAGTTGTGCTTATGTGTTGCAGTTCATTATGTCATTTACGGGTACGCTGAAATGTCAGTTTGCCCGAGAATGCTAGATACTTTCAGTTATACACTAACATACGATGTTGTGACTTGGCAAGACAGCCAAGCCACTATGAGAGGAAGCCGAAAGGCACGCGTTTAAGCTCACGCAGGCTGGCGTGAGGTCTGGAACAGGACGCGAAAATGAGAATAGCCAAAAACGTACGTAGCTGCTGGAATACTTAACTTTAATCCATAATTGGTGAACATCGGTCTGACGGTACATGCATCACAAGAGAAATAGCAAATGATAATGGCGCCTTGCTAGGTCGTAGCAAATGACGTAGTTGAAGGCTATGCTAACTATCGTCTCGGCAAATGAGAGCATAATTTGTCAGTGAACCATCGCTAGTAAAGTCGGCTGTACAACTGGGACGAGTGCTAGGAAGTCTCTCTAGACCTGCCGTGTGGCGGCGCTCGGTCTGCAATCACTGATAGTGGCGACACGCGGGTCCGACGTATACTACCGGACCGCGGCCGATTTAAAGGCTACCACCTAGCAAGTGTGGTGTCTGGCGGTGACACCACATACGAAACTACCATTTTTTTAAAAAAAAGACAATAAAAATACTGAATATTTAAAGCATGCTCAGCGTTCAGTTTCCACCCCTGAAAAGAGTATTTGGGAAGAATATAATAAAACTCTAGAAAAGCCATGGAAAAATTAGGAAAATTTAACCAGGTAGTAGAGTTACCAGACTGTCTCTACTTCTGCAATCGTCAATTATTTTACTTCCCCGACTTACTTCCTAGTCTTATTGTATCAGCATCACCTGAGTTAATTCTACCACATTGCATTACCCTTGGTTTCTGTTGTTGTCGTCCGTCTTACAAGGTCTTTTAGAGGCTGAATCCATTCCAGGTCAGTCCGAGAGGCGTGCACGGATACTCGAAGTGGTTAAAACGACTGCTAGCAAAAGCAGGAAATCCAGTTTCGAGTCCTGCTCCGGTACAAATTTTTATATATTAGTAATAGGTAATATATCTATACCTGACACAGCTGGTCCCAAGATATAAGACATTCACATTCATAGAATGTGTTGGAATTAATTTCGGACGGCTGTCAGTCGTCATTCTCTGTTTATCCAGACATGCAAGTACATCTTTTACCGTCGCTGACAGAATTACAATGTCACCAGCAAACCTCGAAGTTTCTGTTTCTTCTCCGTGAACTTTAATGCCCTTTCCAAATTTCTCCTTGGTTTCTTAGCTGCTTTTTGTGTGTACAGACTGGATGACATAAGGGATAGAGCACAAAGCCGGCGCCGGCCGGAGTGGCCATGCGGTTCTGGGCGCTACAGTCTGGAGCCGAACGACCGCTACGGTCGCAGGTTCGAATCCTGCCTCGGGCATGGATGTGTGTGATGCCCTTAGGTTAGTTAGGTTTAATTAGTTCTACGTTCTAGGCGACTGATGACCTCAGAAGTTAAGTCGCATATTGCTCAGAGCCATTTGAACCATTTGAACCACAAAGCCAGCTGGTGTGACCGAGCGGTTCTAGGCGCTTCAGTCTGAAACCGCGCGACAGCTACGGTCGCAGGTTCGAATCCTGCCTCGGGCATGGATGTGTGTGATGTCCTTAGGTTAGTTAGGCTTAAGTAGTTCTAATTTCTAGGGGGACTGATGACCTCAGATGTTAAGTTCCATAGTGCTCAGAGCCAATTGAACCATTTGAACAGGACACAAGCCTGTTTCACTTCCTTTCCAACTTCATGCCTACGATTCTTATAAATATAGCCTGGTTTCTGTACAAGTTCTAAAAAACCTTTTGCTTCATATATTTTATTTCTGCTAATTCAGAATTTCGAAGAGTGTATCGTAGACATTCCTCCTAAGGAGAAAAAGGAAGAAGCATTTGAATATAATGCCTCGAGGACGACGAAGTCATTACCGAAGGAGGTGAGGGGTGAGGAAGGAGATATACTGTGTCCATTCTAAGGAATCATTCCGGCATATTTCGCAGAAATGCAAGTGCACACTATGTTGACCGACACGCCAACTCGCTCGGTCTTCGAATTTGAAGGCACTACGTGAGGTACGTGATGAATCCGATTAATAACGCTGGTTCCCCCCTCGTGCTTCCGTGTCCATTGATCTTTCTCATTACTCATCAATCTAGGTCTCCTTTTATGCGTCATACACTTCTTTGGAACTGGTATCACCTTTACCATAGTGACTTGTAATTTCCCATAATGTCAAGGAAGGGATCGATACTATTTTGAAGATTAATGAAATGTGTTTCGAATAACAAATGGTACGTCACGTCTCGGGTGTACCGCTTTGAAAGAGCAGCAGAGACTCACTTAGACTCTGCAAGGCGCCGTAAAAGACTCGTGAGTGTCAGCTCAGCCTTGTTGACGCGTTCGTCCTTACCTTGAAGTCGGATACTTGTCAGCGTAACGTCACCTTTTACGTCGGGAGAAATGCGTCCTTCTCTATGATGGATGCTGTAAACAGCGCGCCGGAGGAGCTAGCGTGGCCAGGTGCCCGAGTAACAATTACTTTCGGCCTCAGTGTTGCGAGAGTTGGCTGCTGCTGCTGCGCAGCTTTCGGCTGTTTTCTTCGCCGGTGGAAGCGGTATTCAGGTCGCTTTCGCTCGGCGGCGGGGCGGAATGCGCGCGCCGACCGCGTGAAAGCGCAGAAAGTGGTGCTGCCTGTGAATGACTGCGCGGCCTCTGACGCAGCGTCAGTGCGTCAAAGTGACGCGCCGCGGCCGCAGCGCAGCACACCGCACCGCACGTGTGTCTCTCTGCCTGCCACACGCACGCGGGTCCCGAGCGCATCCGGACAGCGCCTGGCATTGCCGCTTCCTGCCACGCCGCAAGGTCTTTCGGCGAAATCGAGCGCCAGTTCGCGAGATAAATGCACGTATCTGTGCGACCTTGCTGAGGGAGGCTGCGCCGAATGCATGGCTGCACTGGTGCAACGTGCCTCTCATACCATCACCCATCATCAGTCTCCCCACCGCCTAATCCTATTCTCAGTAAATGGAACACATTATTCTTAACGGAGAGAAACCTCCAGACGTAAAAGCAGTTTCGGGCGAACCCGACGAGTATACACAATATCCTTTCTTCCAAGAGTGCTGGTTCTGCAACTTTCGCAGGAGAGAGCTTCTGTGAAGTTTGGAAAGTAGGAGACGAGGTACTGGAGGAATTAAAGCTGTGAGGACGGGGCGTGAGTCGTGCTTGGGTAGCTCAGTTGGTAGAACACTTGGCCGCGAAAGGCAAAGGTCCCGAGTTCGAGTCTCGGTCCGGTACACAATTTTAATCTGCCAGGAAGTTTCAGTTTACACAGTGTATTTGAAAACCATACCGGCATACTTCGAGAGATTGTAGACGGTGTCTTGAGGAACAAATTGGGGACACGAACCCGTGTCCGAAAAGGTCATTCAACGACGCTACAGAGCGTCCAGTGTACAGCAGCCGGCGCCTGCCACTAGACCATCTCTACGGCAGCAGACATATCTTTCTATGTGGATGGTCAGTATCCGGAACATCTCGCGATGTTGTTTGTTATTCAGTGATCATGATTGGGTCCCACAGTCGCCAATGGAGAAGATGGAGCTATTTGCTGTGAAGAAAGGCCTTGTCTCCTATGAGAATACAATGCTCTGTTGTCTCGGTGGATGACGGTTTCGGACAAGGGTTTCTGTCAGGAATTATTTTTCTCCTAAACGCTCTAAAATCTCCAGTGTTGTTCTACATCCACAATTAACATCCATACTCCGCAAGCCACCTGACGGTGTGTGGCGGAGGGTAGTTTGAGTACCTCTATCGGTTCCCCCTTCTATTCCAGTCTATTATTGTTCGTGGAAAGAAAGATTGTCGGTATGCCTCTGTGTGGGCTCTAATCTCTCTGATTTTATCCTCATGGTATCTTCGAGAGATAGGAGGGAGCAATATACCGCTTGACTCCTCGGTGAAGTTATGTTCTCGGAACTTCAAAAAAAAAGTGGCTCTGAGCACTATGGGATTTAACTTCTGAGGTCATCAGTCCCCTAGAACTTAGAACTACTTAAACCTAACTAACCTAAGGACATCACACACATCCACACCCGAGGCACGATTCGAACCTACGACCGTAGCGGTCGCGTGGTTCTAGACTGTAGCGCCTAGAACCGCTTGGCCACTTTAGCCGCCAAACTTCAACAAAAGCCCGTACCGAGCTACTGAGCGTCTCTCTTGCAGAGTCTTCCACTGGAGTTTATCTATCGTCTCCGTAACGCTTTCACGATTACTAAATGGTCCTGTAACGAAGCGCGCTGCTCTCCGTTGGATCTTCTCTATCTCTTCTATCAACCCTATCTGGTACGGATGCCACACCGGTGAGCAGTATTCAGGCAGTGGGCGAACAAGTGTACTGTAACCTACTTCCTTTGTTTTCGGATTGCATTTCCTTAGGATTCTTCCAATGAATCTCAGTCTGGCATCTGCTTTACCGACGATTGATTTAATGTGGTCATTCCATTTTACATCACTCCTAATGCCTACTCCCAGATTATTTATGGAATTAACTGCTTCCACTTGCTGACCTGCTATATTCTAGCTAAATGATAAAGAATCTTTCTTTCTATGTATTCGGAGCACATTACACTTGTCTACATTAATATTCAATTGCCATTCCCTGCACCATGCATCAATTCGTTGCAGATCCTCCTGCATTTCAGTACAATTTTCCATTGTTACAACCTCTCGATTTACTACAGCATCATCCGCAAAAAGGCTCAGTGAACTTCCGATGTTATCCATAAGGTCATTTATGTATATTGTGAATAGCAACGGTCCTACGACACTCCCCTGCGGCACACATGAAATCATTGTTACTTCAGAAGACTTCTCTCCATTGAGAATGACATGCTGCGTTTTGCTATCTAGGAACTCTTCAATCCAATCACACAATTGATCTGATAATCCATGTGCTCTGCTTTGTTCATTAAACATCTGTAGGGAACTGTATCAAACGCCTTGCGGAAGTCAAAAAACACGGCATCTACCTGTGGACCCGTGTCGATGGCCCTTTGGGTCTCGAGGACGAAAATCGCGAGCTGGGTTTCACACGATCGTCTGTTTCGAAACCCATGCTGATTCCTACAGGGTAGATTCTAGTCTCCAGAAAAGTCATTATACTCGAACATAATACGTGCTCCAAAATTCTACAACTGATCGACGTTAGAGATATAGGTCTATAGTTCTGCACATCTGTTCGACATCCCTTCCTGAAAACTGGGATGACCTGTGCCCTTTTCCAATCCTTTGGAACGCTACGCTCTTCTAGAGACCTACGGTACACCGCTGCAAGAAGGGGGCCCAAGTTCTTTCGTGTGTGTAAAATGGAACTGGAATCCCATCAGGTCCAGAGGCCTTTCCTCTTTTGAGCGATTTTAATTGTTTTTCCATCCCTCTGTCATCTATTTCGATATGTCATCTGTGCGACAATCTAGAGAAGGAACAGGAGAAAAATAATCTGCAGATGGAAACCTGCGTCAGTCACGGTCCGATCGTGGCAGTAAGTCGTGATCACTGTGTAACATACAACACTGTGAGACGTCTAGCACATGGTCCGTCAGCGTACAACGTTACGTTTGCTGCCGAAGCGGTTGCCTGGTGGCAGGCGCCGGCGCTCTACAGATTCGGAGTTCAGTGTCGGTGGATGATGTTTCCACTCACGGGTTCGTATCCTCAACTGATTCCTCGATACACCCTCTACATCCCCGCGGAGTTTGTCGCTATCGTTTTGTAACACCTTATATGTACCCAAAACACTTCTGAAATTTGTGATTCTAGAGCTGTTTCCACGGAAGTGAGGGTTAACCAATGGTCCTTAATGGCAGCCCGTACACATATCTTAAGAATCGTTAGAATTGCATGTACCCCATTATGTGTTTCTCCACGAAATTTTGCCCCACTTTATCTCCCACTCTATAAAAAGTCTACGCATTACTAAAACATTGTATCCACAAACTGTTATCCAACGTAAACTCGTATGCTAACCCTTGACTGGAAAGAACCTAATTTGAACTGAACTGTAACTGGTCTGAATACATCTTCTCTTTACATGAAATGCGCAACTGAAGTAAAACAGTTATCTTCCCTAATCAAAGCATCCACTTACCTCGCGTTTTTTGCAGATTTCTCGAAGTCACAACAGCAAACGTCAAGCAGGCAGCGGCTAATATACGTTTATACTTCAAAATAAAATTCCCAAACTATATTCAAACTGTTGCATACCACATCGTGCAATGTAGTAACGTGTAATGATAAACCTTTAAACAGTGGCATGGGGAGAGTAACTATTCCTATGAAAATGATATTCCGAGATAATAATTTTAAAACGAAGTATGAATTAAAAAAGACAGAATGATCTTCATACATTAAAACTGATCTGAACAATACTATGCTTAACAAAACAATATTATGCTTAACAAAGTGAACAGTGATTTAAAAAGGGTGCAATGGTAACAGAGAATTTCTATAAAAACCAAACGGCTTAATCAGCTAATATGTTAATGCATGGCTCAGGGAAGTGGGGTGACGTTTCTCTCAGATCTGAACAAGTGAACAAAGTTAACTAGCTGATACAAATCATTTCTAGAACCTATCTGCGCAGTGTGGCAGTCTTTCCTCAAACTTCATGTTTTTTAATATATGTATAATCTTTAAATCTTTCAATATATACATCATTTTCATCATTGCTGTGCTTTACAATCAATCTTTCTTCAGTTAACACACGTAATTACAAGTCAACATAGTGCTACTGAATACGTCTATCACCTACCACACCTCAGCTAAGAATGTATCGGACTGAGCAGAGGCAAAGACTGTGCCACAATAAGACCAAAGATTGTTTAACAGTAACGTAGCTAACATAACTCGCTCTTTCTCTCTGACGTGGACATCGATAATAAAAATAAAAAAATGACATGCCTACACTACAGAATGTATTGAGTATAGAAAGCCACATTTTTAAATGAGTAAGAGCCCCCTGACATCAATAAGAATACTTTAAATTAGAGTGTCAAATTTATTTTCAGAATTCTAGTACAAGTAGGCTGCGAGTAATCGCAACTTAAAAATTGTCGATACTGGTAGTTGTTTGTTCCACGTGTCAGCGCTAACTTAAGGAAAAACATTTAACAAAATGTTTTGCATTCTGAATAAGAACAATAATTATGCTTCAAACATAGTATTAAAAATGACGAGCATCAGTTTTAATACAAGCTTTCCACATAAATAGTGATGAAAACTTTCTATAATTTCATAAGATGTTTCAGACTAAGCAATAGTAATATATTGTTTCATATTATCTGGGGCACTGGCTATGATCTCGGATACACTGTCTTTAATTTTTCCCAACGGCGTTATAGGGTGAACAGGCCGGCCAAGTTACTGACTTCCTCCTTCCAGTCCAAAGATTTGGAAACAAATGCTGAAGACGTGCTAAGCGTATGTCGTGCACTATGCGCTGAACAGCCATCATGCTCATATTACATGCTCCAATCAGTCTTTAATCTTTAAAAGTTGGTCTGTTAGGAGGTCGAGGTATTTTTGACAATCTTGTGTTCTGCCTGTCACATCACGCATCTGTACCTCACAGACGCTGATGCTCTGTTTGAGAAAAATAATGACGATTGCTTACAAACCGATTGCTCGATAAGGCTGTTTACTAATAACGCTGTTGTATACAGAGAATCTGCAGCGCTAGAGAATTTTTCCAATAAATATGAGGACCTACAGAGGAATGACGTATGGTGCAGGGATTGGTAGTTAACCCTTCAAGGTAAGCAAATGTAACATTGTCCATAAACCAGCTGAAAGCCACGTTATTGTTTGAATATAAGACAGATGACCTATTATTAGAAACCATCATATCCGTTAAAGTATTTGACAATATGAAGACGTACAGATTTAAAGTGGAGCACCCATATAAAACTAAATGTAGGAGAGATAAATACCAGACTGAAATTTATAGTAAGAGTTCTTTGGAAGTCCATACAAGAACGAGGTAGCTTACAGAATCCTCGTTCAACCGATACTTGAGCATTGTTCCTCAGTCTACAAGGTAGTACTGACAGAGGAAATAGGGAACAAAAGATGAAGAGCTGCGCATTTCGTCACGGCTATGTTTATTATCTGTAGAAGCAGATGGAAATACTCATTGAGTTATACGGGCAGACTCTACGTAATAGACGTCAAATATCACAATGTGATTTACTGATAAAATTCGAAGAGTCCGTGAACATACGTACTTAGGAGATCAGCACATTAATTTCTTCTACATAGATATTGAGAGAAGTCCATACCGAGATAATGTGAGAAATTAGAGCTCATACGGAGGCACACTGCCAGTTTTTCTTCCCAAGCGCCAGTCGCAAACGGAACAGAGAATGGAGACTAGCACACCAAGTACCGCCCCTCCCCCCCCCCCCCCCCACACACACACATACACACACACTGCATACCGTTGCTTGCAGAACAAAGATTTAGGTGCGTAAGCTACATATATGTCTATAGTATATGCACAATAAAGAAACGCCAGGTACTTCAAGATGCGATAATCAGATTGCAGAAAAAAATACAGCTTAAGCGCAAGACATATGGCACAGAGTTCTGAAACAGAAAACACAGATTTTTGCAGTGAAACCAGAGAAATTTTTGTAATACAACAAAAAAGTTAGTAAGAACCAGGCAGTTTCAGGACAGGAGACTGCGATGATGAGTCGGCTTTGCTGACCTCTTCACTTGCGAACAACAGGGGAAACTCTATTGCGACGTTCATTGAGAACAACTGACAAATCTGAAAAGTTATCCACGTCACTACTTCACTGCATTAAAAGGAATCCTCGAACAAGATTCTAAGATATCTGGCTCCATGCCCTCTTCCAGCATTACACATCCTCTCACCAGATTTTCCTTCAAAACAAAGCTGCTTACCACAATGTTATGTCCACATCTATATCTACATGGATATTCTGCAAATCACATTCAAGTGCCTGGCAGAGGGTTCATCGAATCATCTTCACCATTCTTTATTATTCCAATCTCGCGTAGTGCGCGGGAAGATGAACACTATATCTTTCCATACGAGCTCTGATTTCCCTTATTTTATCGTGGTGATCGTTCCTCCCTATGTAGGTCGGTGTCAACAAAATATTTTCGCATTCGGAGGAGAAAGTTGGTGATTGAAATTTCGTGAGAAGATTCCGTCGCAAAGAAAAACTGCTTTCTTTTAATAACGTCCAGCCCAAATCCTGTACCATTCCTGTGACACTCTCTCCCATATTTCGCGATAATACAAGACGTGCTGACTTCCTTTGAACTTTTTCGATGTACTACGTCAGTCCTATCTGGTAAGGATCCCACACCGCGCAGCAGTATTCTAAAAGAGGACGGACAAGCGTAGTGTAGGCAGTCTCCTTAGTAGGTCTGTTACATTTTCTAAGTATCCTGCCAATAAAACGCAATCTTTGGTTTGCCGTCCCCACAACATTTTCTACGTGTTCCTTCCAATTTAAGTTGTTAGTAATTGTAATACATAGGTATTTAGTTGAATTTATGGCTTTTGGATTAGACTGATTTGTCGTGTATCCGAAGTTTAACAAGTTCCTTTTAGCACTCATGTGGAATGCCTCACACTTTTCGTTATTTAGGGTCAACTGCCACCTTTTGCACCATTCAGATACCTTCTCTAAATCGTTTTGCAGTTTGCTTTGATCTTATGATGACTTTATTAGTCTGCAAACAACCGAAGACGGCTGCTCAGATTGTCCCCAAAATCGTTTATATAGATATGGAACAGCAAAGGGCCTGTAACACTACCTTGGGAAACGCCAGAAATCAGTACTATTTAGCTCGATGACTTTCAGTCAATTACTACTAACCGTGACCTCTCTGACAGGAAATCAAAAATCCAGTCACATAACTGAGACGATATTCCATAAGCACGCAATTTGGCTATGTGTGGTACAGTGTCAAAAGCCTTCCGTAAATACGGAAATACGGAATCGATCTGAAATCCCTTGTCAGTAGCACTCAGCACTTAATGTGCATAAAGAGTTAGTTGTGTTTCACAGGAACGATGTTTTCTAAACCTTTTGATGACTATGTGTCAATAGACCGTTTTCTTAGAAGTAATTCATAATGTTCGAACACAGTATATGTTCTAAAATCCTGCTCCACATCGACGTTAACGATATGGACCTGTAATTTAGTGGATTGCTCCTACTACCTTTCTTGAATATTGGTGTGGCGTGTGCAACTTTCCAGTCTTTGGGTACGGATCTTACGTCGAGCGAATGATATGTATATGATTGTTAAATATGGAGCTAATGCATCAGCATACTCCGAAAGGAACCTAACTGAGTACAGTCTGGATCAGAATACTTGCTTTTATTAAGAGATTTAAGTTGCTTTACTACCCCGAGTATATTTACTTCCACGTTACTCATGTTGGCAGCTGTTCTCGATGTGCTTACCATTTTCGACCCAAAAAGTGGGCGACGCAAATTAGTATAAAAATTGAGAAGGATACGACTTTGAAGATTTACTTATTTGCTATTTTGTTTTAGTCTGTTATCTAGATACAAAAACACACCAGAGGTTGCACATGAGTTAGTATAAATATAGCGCGTAAAATTGTAACACAATTTCAGATGTCTTAGTACAGCTAAGCGTTATGGTATTTAACGATAAAAAATCTACATACAGTATCTCCATAAAAATAACAATTAAAAAAGGCTACATACTGTAGTTCCGTCACCTGGAGCACAGATATACACGGTCCACTCGCATTAATGTGACCACCGCCTACGTTCAACGTCAACGTGCAATAGCCACTCATAGACTGCATGTGGCAGCACTATCAGTGGAGAGTGTCGGGGGAGCAGGGAGCCGCGGAAAACAGTGTAGCCGTCGACGTAAGTTGGAAAGGGAACGATTTATCTGACAACCTAGAGGGCATGATCACTGGCTTTAAGGCCAATGGTGGAAGCATTTCCGAAGCAGCTAAGTTTATAAACTACCGGCTCACAGGCGTGGTTAAACTCGCGCAGAGACAACTGTGATGCACCACAGGCCATAGATGGCGGGGGTTAACGACGGCTGCCGGGATGTATACAGGCGACTAGGCGTGCAAGTGTTGAGCAACTGGCCGCCCAGATGAACTAATGGGCTACCAACTGTGTCTCCTCAACAACCGTTCAGCGAACGTTGCTTCGTTTGGGGCTCCACAACAGCTGCCTGGTTCGTGCACCCACGCTGACTGCTGTTCATCAGTGACAATGGCTGGAATTTGCATGCCAGCACCGTGACTGGACGTTCAATGAGTAGCGACAGGTGGCCTTTTCACGTGAATCACGTTTCATGCCCGGTCAGACATATGACGTGAAACGTCTGAAAGCAAACACCTTGCTTGCTTCATGGGCAGGGGAATGTTTTCATGGCATTCCGTGGATGATCTCGTCATTCTGGGAGGCACAACGGATCAAAATAAGTATGCATCTGTCCTTGGGCACCATTTCCAACCAACCCCATACGCAGTCTTATTTTCTTCGGCAGGATGGCAAGAGAGTACAACATGTCACACAGCTTATGGTTCAAGTGGCTCTGAGCACTATGCGACTTAACTTCTGAGGTCATCAGTCGCCTAGAACTTAGAACTACTTAAACCTAACTAACCTAACGACATCACACACATCCATGCCCGAGAGAGGATTCGAACCTGCGACCGTAGCGGTCGCTCGGTTCCAGACTGTAGCGCCTAGAAGCGCACGGCCACTCCGGCCGGCTCACACAGCTTACTCCCCTGGCCACGAAACTCTCCGTATTTGTACCCAATCGAAAATCAGTGAAACAAGCTCGATCAGGTTGTTATCGCCTTGGATCCTCGACCGAAAAACCTAGCGGAGCTGGCCTCTGTACTGGAGTCGGCATGGCTTTACGCGCCTGTCGGTACCTTCTAGAACCTCACTGCCTCTCTTCCTGCAAACGGTTATTCATGCTTTTGACAGCCGGCTGCGTTAATGTGACTGGACAGTGTATATTCATGTGGAATACGCAAGTTTCACGCTAGATGTCTACTGTATTATGCTGCATTGGTACATCACAAGTTTTGCAATTTATAATTCTGGACTGCACTACACTACACTGCAGTACACTACACGGCACTACACTACACTACTGCACTTGGTATAAAAATCGAGCGAAATTTTTTTCTCTACATTGATAGCCGCTAGCGCGCTGAAGCACATCTCAAGATTCACAGGGGCTGTGCTGCCGTCCCACCCAAGGGATAGACACTGGGAGATGGTAGTCAAGGTCTCAGGAAATCCTTCCTGCTCCTCCCTGAGGCTAAACGCCTCGCTGCTTCCGGAAAGCTGTCGTAGGTGGATGTTCTGCCGTGTTGCGTCTCGATGTCACGACGTATGTCCTATTCTTGGATGTCTCTCTGTCATGAGGACTTGCAGTTTAAAAGCTGACATTTTAACTGTCAGGGAAATCACCCTGTGCCACAGCTCCTCTCTCCTTGGTATTTTACATCCTCTTCCGTTGCCAAAACGTTGCTATCCTGGTCTGTAAAGTCTAATGGCACACTCCCAGATGATGTGATCCGTGGTGCCGATTGCTCCACAGTCACAACTGTGCATGGCATGCTGTTGCAGTTTCAGTAAGTATCTGGGGTATCGACCATGTCTAGACAAGAAGTTCGGAAGGAAGTACGATATTCTGCAACTTCATTTGCCGGCCGCTGTGGCCGAGCACTTCTAGGCGCTTCAGTCCGGAACCGCGCTGCTGCTACGGTCGCAAGCTCGAATCCTGCCTCGGGTATGGACGTGTGTGATGTCTTTAGGTTAGTTAGGTTTAAGTAGTTCTAAGTCTAGGGGACTGATGACCTCAGATGTTAAGTCCCATAGTGCTTAGAGCCATGTGAACCATCTTCACTTTCTGTTAAGAACTGGTAAGTAGTTCTCCCTGTTTGTGTCCCGTCCCAAATTTTTCGCCATTCTCTATCACTGCGTGCCTTTATACTTTTATTCGATGTGGCTCTTGTGCACAGTATCTCCTTTGCCTTATAATATTCTCCTTCCTTGAGCGAATATGCTCAGTGCTCTCTCTGACTAGTAGATCCAGAGGTAGCAGACCAATTATCACCAGCAGCGCCTCAGTCAGTGTTGTTCTACACGCACATGTGCTCGGCGTAAAACCTGTGCTGTCCTTACCTTCCTGGCTCTGTGGGCCCAAACAAGCGACCTGCATCCAATAACAGCGATTAAGGTTGCATTGTTGTACATTTTTATTGCACTTAGAAGCAGCAGAAAACTTCCTTGGCCAATTCGTACCATTCTGACCACGATTTTAATGCCTGCCTGGCAGAAAATATCTACTTGTGCATGAAGAGCATATTCATTCATTTATTCGTGGTCCAACTCCAACGTTGATGGCTACAGAATGAATTGGTTCGTTTCTGTACTAGTGGAAAAAAAGCGAGGTGGCACAGTGGTCCTGAAACTGGACTCCTATTCGGGAGATCGGCGATTAGTGGTTCGAATCCCCGTCCAGTCTTCCTATTTCGGGTTTCCATGTTCACCCGGAATCGATTAAGGAAAATTATCTGACGCGTCCAACATATCGACTGTTTGCTCTGTGCCTGTAGTAAACTAAAACAGCCCTGGTAATCTCAACGGAGAATTTCTTTTAAGATATCGATTTCGTCGTATATTTAAGGTCAGATTTAGACCCTGCTGTGAAGTGTTTAATCTTGTTCTACGTTGTCCTAGTCTATGGCAAACGTTTTCTATGTGCTGTAGCCATTGTTATAAACTAAAAATGATCGGTTGCCGAAAAATCAACGCTGCCCACCTTGCGTTCTCAGCCTGATCTGCAACAAGGCGTTCGAGAACCTCTCCCATATGAGAAGGATCAAAACGGCGTCTTTGTGGTCTTACTTTCGAAACTTCAGCAATAAACTGCTTTGCGCCCTGCGACAATGCACTGAGAACTGGTCGATTGTGGGGCTAGAGTATTACATTTCGTTATCCAGAGATCACGTACCCACTCAATCAAGAGAGAATTCATTTCCTACACAGGTAACACAATTTTGGTATCTGCGAGTCTCTAGACGGTTATTTGTAGTGCTCGTTTACTTTCTGGTTTTTGGTTTGCCTTTTCGCACAATTGTATTTTACTTTAGAATCCCAGTGCACTGTAATAGTATCTATACTTGGAAACTTGGCGAAAATGTAGCTACCATTGGCGCCAAAGCTAGATGTATGATTTGTAAGCAGGACCACTCACAGTTCCTTTGAAAGCTTCCAGCTACATAATTAGTAACTTGTAGAACCTCATTTTGTTATAATTATAGCATTTAATCTTCTATAGCGGCTCTTAGTACGATCTGTTTTCATTCTCAAATGTGTGAGTAGTTGTTATAAGGAATTCTGCGAACTGATCTGGCTTACAATCGACGACCTAGTTTCATATCGAGTATCTAGAATCATAAGGACGGCTGTAGGTGTTTTATTTTGTCGCAGTCTAGTTTCATAGTTAAAGAACTGGTATGTCAGGAGAGAAAAACATCTTCTGGTTTGCTTGGGAAATGACACAAACAGTGTCTTTCCTCATGAGGATCTAGCTCTTACCAAATGTGTTTGATGTGGATGCAGGGTGGAGCTTCGAGCAGACTAGTAGAGGTAATTTTCTCCGATACACCATATAACGGTCCTTGTTTTTTGGGCAATAGTATTATTATTTGGAAGTCTAAGATCCAACATAAAGCAGTGTTAATAGTCCCATGTCGTCATACCACGTCCTTCGGACCTGACTGTCGCCACAGCGCACTGGCATAAAAACTGCTTATTCATCACGCTTCTTCCGGACCTATCAATAAAAGTGAAACTATACATTCTGGAAAAACAGGTCAGTTGTCCTGGATTTCCCAACGTCACTCAAGTGAAAAGGAATTGACCTCGTCCTCTACTGGACGTTGAACTTAATCTTCTCTCAGACCGACACAGTGCATCTGATATCACATCATGCACCGTGACTAAACACTCCTTAAAACATCCATTCGCTATTCCACAAAATAATGAAATATGTCGGACATTACTTCTCGTGATTTCTTCTTCAAGAGTCACGGCTCGTTATCAGCAAAATTCGACAAAATCGAGTCTTCCTACTTCTTGATTGATTATTAGGACTCTGCTGCATGCACGTCAACTGTCATGAAACTCTTCTGAGATATCCAGAATGAATTTTCACTCTGCACAGGCATATGTCCTGATATGAAATTTCTCTGCAGATTAAAACCGTTAGGTCGCACTAGAACCATTGCCTTTAGCGAGTAAGTGCTCTACCGACCCTTTTTTTTTTTTTTGCCTCCCTTCTCTCCTTAGAGACCATCTATAAGCTCATCTTGATTGCTTTCTTTGTGTATGTTATATGTTGAACATGTATAACATATATCATAATGTAATCCAGAACAAATATCCGGGGTGGAATTACTGCCACCTCTCTGGACGAAACCATCTGACACACCGTCTCCTCCGGGGTTGATACGTTGATGTCTTTTCACTCTTCGATCTTTTTCTGGTATTTGATCGTAATATCCACCGGCAGCCGACGAAACTGTATTCTCCTCATGCTGCCTTGCCTTCACTATGGTGTATTTCCATTGTTTTACTCTGTCGTTATCCTCCACATTCTTTCCTCAGTCGTCATATACAGCTTTACGCTTTGCAGTTCGCTGGGGGATACATAATTGCTTTATGAGAAAGTTTGCGTATGTAGTTCTGTAATGTAGGATTCGTTGAAGTCGATAGTGCTGCGTTTTCAGGTATCTCCGAAAGTCCCCAACACTACGTCGCGTATTGGAGAGAATATAATAAACTGCCTGTCCTTACAGCCAATTGACGGTGTTGCTCTTCGCATCAGGGTAAAGGTCACCTTCCGGAAATAATAAAGGGCGATGGTGTGCGGTGATGTACGTTGGAGAAATTCCAAGAGGTTTCAGACCGATTTCCATACCTCGTGCACCGTTCCACATGCAAATCAATGTTCGTCAGTATCTTGCACGTGACTGCCTGCACAGAGGCGGGACTCTGCCAAATGCACCGCAAGCAACTGCGAATCTGTGAGGAGTTTTCTACAGACCACATAATACCACAAGGCCCTCGCAGTCGTTGACAAATGTGGGTGATAGACACTTATCCATATGGTTTTCCAATCGACCTCCCAGTATTTATGTTCTGTGTCGTTCTTAGCGTGCGCGACGATCACATAATTGTACACAACTCTGACTGTGGGTAGCTGCGTCTTGGGCATCCCCATGTTGATGTAGCGGTATTCAATCAAAAAACATCTGAGATGTTGGAGGTCATTTGGAAGGTAGTGAGCGGCCATCGGCGCTTCGCGAGTGGCTGGTATTATTTCGTTCACTAAAAAGGTAGCGATACTTCTCGGTGAATGCTTCCACATTTTGTATGTGTAACTTTCACACAGAGCCCGTGTCTTCGTAAACACATCGGTGAGGTTTAGTCCGCCTACTGCAATTGGGTGAGTCAACGTAGAATATTTGACCTTCAAAATGTAATCGCGGCTGATAAAGTGATCAAAGGCTGCTAGTAATGTGTTTGATATTGTAGGGGTTTTCGGAGCACTCGACCCCCGTAATTTACTTTAGATATGAGATAAACACTCACCAAGGCCAACTGCTGCATTTCGTCCAGGGGTCGGAGGTTATATTGGCCTACACAGGCACGGCCAGTTGCACGAAAGTTCTCCTTGGCCGCAGTCTGAGTGATGTTTGAGGAATGAATTTGCACCGTGCAGCGGAGTGTACGCTGATATTAAACTTCCTGTGTGCCGGACAAGGACTAGAACGTGGGGCAATTGCCCTTCGGAGGCTAGTGCTCTACTGACTGAGCTACACAAGCACGGCTCATAACCTGTCCTCATTGCTTTCCTTCCGCCGGTATCTCATCTCCTACCAACGAAACTTCACATAAGTTCTGAAGTAGTTAGTAAGTCTGACAATTTGTTCACACAGTGAAACGTCCCCTTAGAAAAATTTATGAATGACTGTGCTGATAAACCTCTTACATTATTTGCATTTCAAACAGCTGAGCAAAACTGAACGTACTCAGACATTACTCTCTTTACTTATTCTGATCAACACTAAACTGACAAACAATATTTTTAGAGCATCGCAATCTGACTTTTAATAATCCCTACAAAAGAATGGCCCTGACTAATAACCTATACCTTCCATGAATCACTTACCTCACAAAAATCTTCGCTAGTCAAACTACTGCAATACAGCGAGCGTCAATACTGCCAGCTAAATAAAAGATTCAAACTACTGAAGGCACTAACTACTGATAGGCATAGTTAGCAAATGAAAAATTTTAATAGAGAACAAACTATGTATTTACCTTAATAGTGTTCAAAAGTCATTATATATATATGTATATATATCAGTTCGTGACATCCAGTCTTACAAATTTACTGTCTCTGATGGACACACGTCCAGATCATCCGCTCTCAAAACTCCGCCATCTCTCTCCCCACATCCACCACTGCTGGCGGCTCACCTCCAACTGGGCAACGCTACGCGATGTCAACATCCAACTGCCCAACACCACAATAGCGAATATTTCAACAATGCTAAACAGCCACAGACTGCACACAGCACAGCCAGTGATCTTCATACAGAGCGCTACGTGGCGTTACCAATATAAAAACCTAAAGAGCTTACTTACAGCAGTACGCTTTAGAATTTGGTAAACCTATCGGCAAAATTATTGGTGTTACCCGACGAATGATTGGTTTGCCGCCTCAGCGACATCTAGAATAGTTAAAATGGGCGCATGATATTATTGTGATATCTTTGTAACGAAATATGCGAACTTGTGAGACGCTATAGTTATTCATTCTTCCAAGTCACTTGTTTATCAGAACAGACTAATTCTGACAGTAGTCCTGTTCATGATGAAAAAAATGTAGTAGTATATTAGTAATATAGTAGTAATATCAGCAGTAGCGTTAGCTTTATTTATCCATAGATCGCTTTTACGAAGATATTGGACATATCGTGGTAATACAGTCTAAGAACAACCAAAGTAACATACTTCATAAACACATCCACGTGATTATTCTGGAATTCATACTTAAGTGCCCAGCAGAGGATTCTTCGAACCGCTTTCAGGCTTTTTCTCTACCGTTGCACTCTCTAACAGCGCATTCCCGGGAATATTTTCACGTTCAGAGAAGAAAGTTGGTAATTAAAATTTCCTGAAAAGATCTCGGCGCATCTAAAAACGCCTTTGTTTTAATGACTGCCACTTCAACTCTCTTATGATATCCGTGAAACCCTCTCCCCTATTCACGTTAATACAAAACGAACTGCCCTTTTTTGAACTTTTTCCGTGTTCTCCGTCAGTCCTATTTGGCGAGAAAGCCGGCCGCTGTGGCCGAGCAGTTCTAGGCGCTTCAGTCCGGAACCGCGCTGCTGCTACAGTCGCAGGTTCGAATCCTGCATCGGGCATGGATATGTGTGATGTCCTTAGGTTAGTTAGGTTTAAGTAGTTCTGAGTCTAGGGGACTGACGACCTCAGATGTTAAGTCCCATAGTGCTTAGAGCCATTTGAACCATTTTTTTATTTGGCGAGGATTCCATACCGCACAGCGACAGTCTAGCACCTGTCAGACAAGCGCAGTGTATGTACACAGTCTTTTTAGTAGACCCGTTGAATCCTCTAAGTCTTCTGCCAATAAAACGCACTCTTTGGTTCACTGTCCCCACAGTATTGTTTACGTGATTGTTCAAATTAAAGTTGTTAGTAATTTTAATTCCTAGATATTTAGCTGAATTGCCAACCTCAAAATTTGTGTGATTTATCGTCTAACCGAAATGTAACGTATTTCTTTAAATACTCACGTGGATGACCTCATATTTTTCCTTATTCAGAAACAATTGCCACTTTTTGCAGCAAACAGATATTTTGTCTAAATCATTTTGCAATTTGTTTTGATCATCTGATGATTTTACTGTACGGCAAATGACAGCATCATCTGCAGAGAATCTAAGAGGGCTACTCAGATCGTCTCCTAAATTGTTTGTATAGATTGCGAACAGCAGAGGACCTATAACGCTTCCTTGGGGAACGCCGGATGTCACTCGTATTTTATTCGATGATTTTCCGTCGGTTACTAGTTACTGTAACCTTTCTGATAGAAATCACGAATCTAGTCACATAACTGAGGCGGTACACCGTCGGCAGGCATTTACATACTTATAGGTCCAGAGTGACAAGGATGGAACAGGTAATTGGTCACCGGCTGTTGTGACCGAGCGGTTCTAGGCACTTCAGTCCGGAACCGCGCTGCTGCTACGGTCGCAGGTTCGAATCCTGCCTCGGGCATGGATGTGTGCGATGTCCTTAGGTTAGTTAGGTTTAAGTAGTTCTAAGTTCTAGGGGACTGATGACCTCAGATATTAAGCCATTTTAACCATTTGGTAGTCGGTCATGGCCTTATAGCAGGAACCATCTGAGCATTTACCTGAAGTAAATTAGGAAAAACTACGGAATACCTAAACCAGTGTGCCAGATGAAGATTAGAACCTCCACATTCCAGATTACAAGGCAGTCTGTTTAAAAAAGTACTTCTTCATTCGCTTTATCCTTAGTGTCCAACATTGTTTTGCAAGGAAGTTATAAAAGCTAGCGATACACGGCATACGTTGTCCTGTCTGTTTATAATTATTTACCACAGGATATATATAAAACAAAGGATGATGTGTTAAACGCCCATTGGAGCACTGTAGCTTCTTTCATACTCAATCAGAGGAGCAGAGTTTTGTATGTCCTGATAATTACTTTTAAGCCATACGCTCTTACATTCTCCAACGCAGATTTAAAATCTTTGAGCAAACAGTTGTGATTCTGGAATAATGCTCGTAATTCAGCAATAATTTTCCCATTTGTTGTCACACTAAACGCGCATCGTCGATCAGTCTTTTTCTCTACATTGTTCATGAAATAAATGTGTAACAACTATGGATTTTATTTGCGTACTAGAAGAAGTCAACCAATTTGATGGTAATCTTGTCCTTGGGCTGTGAACGTGGGCCTGAAATTACTATCTCTCACAATATCCGTCACTCCAAACGATGCCATTTGAAAGCATGAGTTGTGTTTGCGAATATGCTCCAGAAAGCGCTTGGACTCGCGATTGACTCCATCCACACGGTTCAGCCAGTGATGGGAATTGAGTTTGCTATTAAAGCAACGTATGACAGGCGTTTGTTTTTGAAACTTAAAAACGCGGCAGTGGAAGCACGAATTAGTCATCGAACCGATGACAACATCGCGATGCACTCTGTAACGGTAGTCTTTATCGTAATTGAACGCTACTTTCTTGAGACGGGTTCTTGCTCTTGATCGACTCTGCCATGAGCGCTAAGTTTCACACCGTGCGTCTCACTCTCGAGGTGTTTCACCAGTTCTTCCAGTAGAAGCTCACACTAGCAGGTTTTCAAAAATGGCTCTAAGCTATGGAACTTAACATCTGAGGTCATCAGTCCCCTAGACTTAGAACTGCTTAAACCTAACTAACCTAAGGACATCACACATATCCATGCCCGATTCAGGATTCGAACCTGCGACTGTAGCAGCAGCGCGTTTCCAGACTGAAGCGCCTAGAACCGCTCGGCCCGCAGGTTTTCAATTCGTGCGTCTCCCTCTACAGAGATTTTGGCAGCTCTTGAAGTGTAGACACAGAATCTCACAGATTGCACGACACGTCTCTCGCTTTAGATGTTTCTGCGGCTCTACTGGCTGACAGTTGCCGCTTTGCTTGATCTTCTGATGTCTGATAACTGGGATGACATTTCAAATAAATTCCAGCAATTTGGTGACACATGAGGCTACCAAAGTTAGTTTAGTTGTGAGTCACACAAATTTCATTCGTCTGTAAACAAAAGAGAAATGGAGTGGGGCTCGTCTATAAATAAAGGAACAGTTATTCGTATCGACGTCCAGCGCTCAACAAAATGAAAATGTTACTCCATTTCAAACATAGTCACCAATTTACTAATCAAAGTCACAATCAATCTTTGTTATTATTTAGAACTGAGGCATTGATGTGATTTTTGCGATCTAATGAACGGAATAAAAGTTGATACGTATGCTGCAGCACTATGTAATGCCGAGTTGCAGCAAATTTGATAGCATAAAGTACTTCTACGTGAAAAAACACGTATATATGATAACCTCCATGGTCATCGGTCAAACGGTGTCGAAGTTTATTAATCTCAAATAGATATTCTAGCATCCTTTTTTGTACATAGCATGAGAAAGGCTAATGCTACATAGTTAATTGATTTCTCACTCCCAGTCATTGCACACATTACGTACACTGCACACACGAAATACGCTTTATCATACCGTTACACTACACTCACTATCAGCTGTCACCAGGAACATGGCGACGAAGTTTGATTTTAATTTTGTGCACCACGACGTCCCATTTCCTAGCCTGACGAAGCTGTTAACATCCCTTTATAATGGGTGATTATTAAAAAAGTTGGTAAGGTGTTATTATTATACGCTGAGTAGCTTCGGGAGTAAGAATTTCCGCAAAAGGACGAATAAAAGAAAAAGAAGAATAAACAACGTGGTTTGAAAGTGTTTTTTTACTTCTGTTAACATTTTTATCGAAGAGCTATTCCGTGTCGTATAAGTAATTACGTAGACATAAATGGGTATAGGAAGGGGTTCAAGGTTACGACCAATGCACTTCGAGGGGATGCCGGGGGAATACTGACAGACCTCAGTGCTATATTAAGAAAATGGAGGGCGTGGTTTGAGCATCTATTAAATGTACACCAGGAAGCAGGAAATGATCAGGCGTACGAAATACATACAGCAGAACCCCAGATCCCGAGCCAACGTTAAAGGAAGTAAGAGAAGCAATCAACAAATTGAAAAACCATAAAGCACCAGGATCAGATTGCATAAGTGCAGAATTAGTTAAAAATGGTGGACAGAAATTAGTGGAAGTAGTTCACAAAGTGATAACTAAAGTATGGAACTCAGAGATAATACTTGAAGAATGGCAGGAGTCGATTCTGATCCCAATTTTCAAGAGGGGCGAAAAAATGGATTGTAGTAATTATAGAGGGATATCGCTATGAAATTGTGGGGGATTACCAAGCCGGCTTTCGACCAAATATTCACCCTGCGTCAAATTTTGGAAAAGAAATGGGAATACAATAAACCAGTTTATAATCTTTTCACAGATTTTACAAAAGCATATGATTCAGTATTGCAATCAAAATTGTACAGAATTCTTTTGGAACTTGAAATATCATAGAAGTATGTTAGGCTTATAGAAGTGAGTCTGAGAAACACAAAAGGTAGAGTACGCGTGGGGAAATTGGAGTCAGAAGAATTTGTAATAAAGAACGGACTTAAGCATGGAGATGTCCTGTCTTCGCTACTTTTTAATTTAGTCCTAGAATATATTGTACGAATGGCAGCAGATAATTCAGAGGGTGTGGAGTTAAATGGAAATATTAAGATATTAGGGTATGTGGATGATCTAAACATCATTAGCGATAGGAAAGAATCTGTAACAGCAAATGCGAATGCGTTAATCAAAGCTAATGAAGATATAGGTCGAAGGATAAGTGAAGACAAAACTAAATACCTGGTTACTACTAGAATGCCAACAGTAGTAGATCAGAAAATGTTAAGAGTTGGAGACACACAGTTTTAAAAAGTGAACACATTTAAGTATCTAGGCGTGGACATCAGTTCGAGAAATGAGATTGAATCCGAACTGAAGAAGAGATTACGGGCGGGAAATGCGTGCTACTTCTCACTGAATAGATTAATTTCATCATGGATATTGTCTAGGAATTTAAAGATTAGAATATACAAAACTATTATTCTACCAGTTTTGCTGTATAAGTGTGAGACTTGGTCTCTCACTGTGCAAAATGGAAAGCCGTTTCGAGTATTTGAAAACAAAATTTTGAGGAAAATTTTCGTAGCAAAAAGGGACGACATTAGCGGAGAGTGGCGAAAACTGCATAACGAAGAGGTTCACGAACTCTATTTAAGCCCTGACATAATCAGTATTATTAAATCACGTAGGCTGCGATGGGCGGGTCACGTAGCTCGAATGGATGAGGGCAGGGCAGCGCACAGAGTACTGGTAGGGCACTTAGAGGGAAAATGTCCTTTGGGAAGACCGAGGCATAGATGGGAGGACAATGTGAAGGCTGATTCGAGGAGCCTAGGTATCGAAGGTGAAGGAAATAGCCCAAGACAGGGACAGATGGCGAAAATACGTTGCTGCAGTGATGGACTCTCGAGTCCAGTATGACCAGTGAGTGAGTGTGTAATAAATGATATTCAAGTTATAAAATAAGATGCTTTCAGAGTATCTCGCAAGGATCACAATAAGTACAGCAGCACATAAATAACAGTCCATCGTGACTAAACTTCACCACCCTTTCTTCACGTCACTTAATTCGATTCATTGTTGACAACGGTTTTACAGAGGCAGGACTGAGGTGATACAGAGAGCAAATCAATAAAAGCGTAGCAGATATCTGCGACGCAGTGGAGTTGCGTCTTTACTAAGACGCTGTGGAACGTTACCACATAACATTTTTATCTACACCCGCAAACACCTTGTAGTGTGTTGTGGAGGGTACTTTGTTTAGTACAGTCACGTCACTTCTTTGCTGTCCCTGTCGCGAATGATGCACGGGAAAAACGATTGTTGATAAGTCCCTGTGCGAGTTCGATTCTCTGTGATTTTAAATTTTTGTCCTTTTCATGAGATATACGTAGCAGAGAGCAATATACTGGTTGTTACAGAGCGTACGCCCTCGAAAAATCAACAACAGACCATATCGCGAAGCAGAACGTCTGCCATTGATCTTTGCTGAGCATCTCCGTGACACTTTCGTGGTTGCTAAATAAACCTGTAATGAAACGCACTGCTCTTCTTTGGATTTTCTGCATTTCCTGTATCAGTCCTATCTGGTACAAATCCCGGACTAACGACAAATATTCAAGTATTGATCAAAGGAGTGTTTTGTAAGCTACTTCCTTTGTAGGAGGAATAATTCCAGATGATTCTTCTACTGAGTCTCAGTCCGGTATCTCCCTTATCTGTGATTAGTTTTTTGTGGTCGTTCCATTTTAAGTTGCTACGAAAGCTTACTCCTAGATATTTAACAGACGAGACTATTTCCAGCGATTGTTCTGCAATTGTGTTCTCATACAATATTGGATTTTTCTGTCCATTTAAGCCCAATATTTGTGTTGTGAGTCCACTAACAATTCCCACACGACGTGTCGACACTCTCTGCAGATCTTCCTGCGTTTTGCTATAACATCCTAACCTTGGGACTTCTCTGTATGCAACAGCGCCATCCGCCAAATGGCTCCACTAGATCATTTATACACAGCATGAAAAGTAATGGTACTATACCACTCCCTTGGGTATCCTTAAAGTTACTTTTAAAATTTAAGATTTCTCTCCAAAAAAATTGCATGCTGTGTTCTGTTTGCCAGGAACTTCTCAGTCCAATCACACAGCTGATCTTATATTCAGTACGCTCGTATTTCATTCATTAGACGATAATACGGTTCTGTGTCAAATTGTTTTCAAAAACCATATTGATGCTACCGAGATTTACTGTCTCCAGGAATGTCACAATATATGAGCATAAAACATGTTCCAAAACTCTACAACAGACCGACGTCACAGATATAGGCTTATAGTTTTGTGCATCAATTCGACGACCGTTCTCTCAAATGAGAATGATCAGCGCTTTTTTAGAATGAGTAGTAACCCATCTCTCCTTCAGCGACCTACGGTTCACTGCTGCTAGAAGAGGAGCAAGTTATTTTGCATAATCGATGTAGAACCGTAGTGGTATTCTATCATGTCCAGTGCCCTTATCTCTATTCGATTTCAGTTGAGTCTCTATCCCATGGGCACATATGTCGATAACTGCGATTTTTACATTCGTACGACTTGTTTAAAACGTGATCGCAGTATGATCTTACTCCGTGAAACACACTGAAAAGACTGTTTAGTATTTCAGCCTTGTCTCCGTTATCATTCGATTCGACGCTTTTATGGTCACAGAGAGTCCCGAAGATCCGTTTACGCATGGGTGTTTGTGTTTGTCCTTAGGATAATTTAGGTGAAGTAGTGTGAAGGCTTAGGGACTGATGACCTTAGCAGTTAAGTCCCATAAGATTTCACACACATTTGAACAAGTTCCGTTTACGGATTTGATATAAGACCAGAACATTGTAGAATCTTCTGTCACTTTTTGTTTATCCGCGAGGGTTTGGCTACTGGTTACTCGCCGTGGAAGTCATTTCTGGCTTGTAACCTTTTGACATGAACTCGCAAATACTCTTGCTCTCCAAGTGTCTCATTATTGCTTCTGATTTCCTGAAGATGATCCTCCTGCAATTGAGAGTACTGAATTTAAAATTTTGCTCTTTGCTCGGAAAATGGATAGAGGCAGGTCGCTCTCAAAAAAGTCTGACGTTCATCTATGGCCACAATTAATTCGCTGAGTAATTCTCATTGTATCAAGACGACCTGCTTACTTGGTTCGATCGGCTCGCGCAGGCATTCACCTACAGCCAAGGCAGAATTATACAGGCCAGCCAGCTGGTAAGTGACTAGCTGAAACGTCCCCTTGAAAAAATTATACATGACTGTGCTTAAACTGACACACAATATTTTTAGCGCAACGCAATCTGACTTTTAATAATCCCTACAAAAGAATGGCCCTGACTAACAATAACCTATACCTTTCATGAATCACTTACCTCACAAAAATCTTCGTTACTCGAACTACTGCAATACAGCGAGCGCCACTACTACCAGCTAAATAAAAATTCAAACTAATGAAGGCACTAACTACTGATAGGCATAGTTAGCAAATCAAAGATTTTGATAGAGAACAATGTATTTACCTTAATAGTGTTCAAAAGTCATAATATATATAGCAGTTCATGATATCCATTCTTACAAATGCACTGTTTCTGATGGATACACGTCCAGATCATCCACTCTCAAAAATCCGCCATCTCACTTCCCCACATCCACCACTGCTGGCGGCTCACCTCCAACTGCAGAACGCTACGCGCTGTTAACACTACAATAGCCAACAACAATGCAGACCAGCCACAGGCTGCACACAGCACATTCAGTGATTATCATATAGAGCGCTAGATGGCGTTACCAACATTAAAACCTAGACAGCCTACTTACATAGCCCCCATGCTAACCACAAAAAATTTTGCAAATTTTTTGGGCAGTGGCCAATACAGATTTGAAATTTTTTTTTCATTATTACAATAACAAAGAAATCAAATGCACACACTTATTGATACAACGTTAGTCAAAAGCTAAAATTTTCTCACAGTCCATAAAGACAGTCCTGATCATTCATCACAGTAAAATTGCAGTGTTTTATATTTCTCAAAGTATGAGCAGTAAAAGACATGCACACGGAAGTAGTGGATTTCAATGCAGTCTTGAAGAAGTGGTGTTGTCCTTCCAACAGAAAGACAGTGCTGACTCCTGACATGCAGACAGGTAATGGTCCACAACAGAGCAAACCCACAGAAGAGTCAGTCGAAGTTTTGAAGAATATTGGTAAGTAGGTCATCACAGAGCAGACCCACTGTAGTCCTGGTAGAGATTATGGTATTGGTGGGCCACCAGAGGTGCAGACCCACTGCAGTCCTTGTAGAAATAATGGTATTGGTGGGTCATCAAAGGTGCAGACCCACTGCAGTCCTTGAAGAAATAATGTTATTGTTGGGTCATCAAAAGTCTTTGTAGAGATGGCTAGCAGCCATCTGTTGCGACTGTGCAGGTGCACAATCACCATTGAAGAATCTTGCGGAGAATATAGCAAGTCCATAAACCACCACTTGTGCACTCACAAAGTTTTTGGAATTGTTCTTAGAACCAGCAATGCTGTTAACCAGTCCTCTTTTTTTTCACATATTGTGCATATACTATGACCAACAGAAACAGTGTGCAGTGAAATGTAACTTAATTTGATCTATACAATTTGTGTCTATACAATTATAAATTTACAACATAATAATACAATTACAAAGGTACAAAATAAATCATTAAGGAACATAATAGCACAGATAACATTTGTAGTAATACAGACTTTACAAAAGAATAGAAATAAACATGTGCATCAGTGTTACAGGAATTATGACATAAGTAAATACATAAAAGGTCAGAATAACGTTTGAAACATCAACTTGGCACATGAGCATTAAAACGAAATGGAATAAATAATGTCTTAAGATCTTTACAAAGCAAATAACACATTATTAGAAAAATTCTACAACATATCTCGTATCAGATAAACACATAATGACAGGAAGATCACAAATACACAAGGGTACACAAACACATAGTGGGATAACACAAGGAAAGGACAGGGTTTGCTTTACTGCAGTATTTTGCAAACAAAACTTTCTTTACTTCTTGGAGATCTCGCTTCGTTCTTCATTATTCCCAAAAAGTCCTATCTATACCTGCTTTCTGTACTTTTTTCGTATAACTTCTCAATGCATTTCTTCCAATTCGTTGCAACTCATTCTCTTATATAGCCTACCCCCCTCTTAAGCTAACTTAAATCTACTCAGCTCAGATATACACTCCTGGAAATGGAAAAAAGAACACATTGACACCGGTGTGTCAGACCCACCATACTTGCTCCGGACACTGCGAGAGGGCTGTACAAGCAATGATCACACGCACGGCACAGCGGACACACCAGGAACCGCGGTGTTGGCCGTCGAATGGCGCTAGCTGCGCAGCATTTGTGCACCGCCGCCGTCAGTGTCAGCCAGTTTGCCGTGGCATACGGAGCTCCATCGCAGTCTTTAACACTGGTAGCATGCCGCAACAGCGTGGACGTGAACCGTATGTGCAGTTGACGGACTTTGAGCGAGGGCGTATAGTGGGCATGCGGGAGGCCGGGTGGACGTACCGCCAAATTGCTCAACACGTGGGGCGTGAGGTCTCCACAGTACATCGATGTTGTCGCCAGTGGTCGGCGGAAGGTGCACGTGCCCGTCGACCTGGGACCGGACCGCAGCGACGCACGGATGCACGCCAAGACCGTAGGATCCTACGCAGTGCCGTAGGGGACCGCACCGCCACTTCCCAGCAATTTAGGGACACTGTTGCTCCTGGGGTATCGGCGAGGACCATTCGCAACTGTCTCCATGAAGCTGGGCTACGGTCTCGCACACCGTTAGGCCGTCTCCCGCTCACGCCCCAACATCGTGCAGCCCGCCTCCAGTGGTGTCGCGACAGGCGTGAATGGAGGGACGAATGGAGACGTGTCGTCTTCAGCGATGAGAGTCGCTTCTGCCTTGGTGCCAATGATGGTCGTATGCGTGTTTGGCGCCGTGCAGGTGAGCGCCACAATCAGGACTGCATACGACCGAGGCACACAGGGCCAACACCCGGCATCATGGTGTGGGGAGCGATCTCCTACACTGGCCGTACACCACTGGTGATCGTCGAGGGGACACTGAATAGTGCACGGTACATCCAAACCGTCATCGAACCCATCGTTCTACCATTCCTAGACCGGCAAGGGAACTTGCTGTTCCAACAGGACAATGCACGTCCGCATGTATCCCGTGCCACCCAACGTGCTCTAGAAGGTGTAAGTCAACTACCCTGGCCAGCAAGATCTCCGGATCTGTCCCCCATTGAGCATGTTTGGGACTGGATGAAGCGGCGTCTCACGCGGTCTGCACGTCCAGCACGAACGCTGGTCCAACTGAGGCACCAGGTGGAAATGGCATGGCAAGCCGTTCCACAGGACTACATCCAGCATCTCTACGATCGTCTCCATGGGAGAATAGCAGCCTGCATTGCTGCGAAAGGTGGTTATACACTGTACTAGTGCCGACATTGTGCATGCTCTGTTGCCTGTGTCTATGTGCCTGTGGTTCTGTCAGTGTGATCATGTGATGTATCTGACCCCAGGAATGTGTCAATAAAGTTTCCTCTTCCTGGGACAATGAATTCACGGTGTTCTTATTTCAATTTCCAGGAGTGTATATACTAAGGGACGAGGCAATGCAGCAGTACAAAACAATCAACACAAACAGCAATGACAAAAAAATGCAAATTGGCAAAGCAAGTAGCAGTATATCTAAATTAGCAAAGCAAATGCAACATTACAAATAATATGAGCCAATGTGCAGCAACAAGAAAAATAAATCAGTAGTAAGACTGGCTTAACAGAGTAATACATAGTGAAAATCAGTAGCACTATGCCTGGCAAACAGCAGCAGCAAATGCAATAACTTATACCTAAATATGACAAAGCTGAAGCAGAAAAAATAGTACACTAAAGACAACAATGCATATAAGGGAAATGTCTATTCACATCTTAATGTCTATGTAACTAAAGTGGTGCACCACAAGAACTTATTTTACCATAAAAATTACTAAGGACTTGAAAAGAAAATTATGTATGCTGTTACTGTTACTAGTCCCTAGTTATTGTTCTTTCCTTTCCAAGTGCTCCTTTTTTTTTGAAGAATGTGGATCATAAAATTATTATCTAACAGATCTGTTGACAAAAAGTGTTTACATTAACAAATGCATTTAATTTTATTTTATAAAACCAATGATGCAACACACCTGGAAAACAGATACCAAATAAAATAAGCAACAATGTACAAATTAAAGCATAAAAATATCATTCAGTAGTCATGAAGCATTTCATAAGTTAGTAGAAATTCTCTCAATTCTCGTAGAAAGACACTTGTCATAATCAGGTGTGCAGATGTACAAATATTTCCCATCAATTCATAAGCATTTCAGTAAGTAGCACAAAGTACGAGTAATCACATGTTTCCAAGTAATGAGCGTGTCATATTTGTGATGCTTTCCTCAAAGGAATGTCAATAGCAAGGTTAATGCTCTCCTTTTTTCTCCACCTGTGCCTCTGAAAGGCACACACTAATGACTTTTTTCCAGGCGACTGTCGCGCAGCTGGGTGTTTACAGTGCATTACGTCTAGGTGACCTAACTTCCTTGCCGAAATATTTACGACATCAATTTCCGCTACAGTGACAGTTTGATACAAATAAAATTTCACAGGTCGAAACATTTGCGTTACACATCTGTAGAAACAAAATCCGATAAATATAACAGTGTCCAAAAAATTTTCGTCGCCATTGTAATACATTCACGCATTTACACACATTTCATAACTCTTAAAGTACGATTCTTGGTTTCCAACATCCTTTTTCACAAGTCAGAGTCCCTAACCACTACTCATTATTCCTTACCTTATTACACATATACATATTCGTCGACATTCTTCAATATTTGATCATTATAAATATTTAGCATAATCAAATTCCTCATATAGCATCAGATCATTGATCATAAACATACCTCAACAGCATAATACACATTGTCGTTGTAATGATAACATCATAACACCTCAGTCAAATCTCAAAAACGTCATAGCTTTTTGCAATAATTTCAAAACCTAAAAAAAATTCTCTGCTCATTTCAATAGTGTAATATAACTCAAAAGTACTTTAAAAATCATGATACCATACCAAATACATCATTAAAAATTCTAATAGTATCACAATGGTTCCGAAAAAATATGAACAGTTCACAAAGTACAGACAAAATACAATTTCATAAGTGTGAAGTTATCGAAACTGTGTAATTGTGTAAACATCTGTCACTGACGTAGGAAAAATTTTTTGTTTCTCTGTTAAATAATCTGATAGCTGTGTAATTCTGTGTTAGAGAAATATGGTAACAATGACTAAGGTTGTATAAGCAAATACCATATTAGCTAGGGCTCCTTGTGCTTGCTAAACACATGGTAGACAAAGTAAGTGTGTACCCCCCTGAGGATTAATGTAATTATACCCTCAGGTGTTACAGATTACAGCAATGGAATGAAATGTATCACAGAAAACTTTCTTTGTAATTCAAAAATCTTTAAAAATAAATGTTTTAAGTACAAAACTAATCACTCAAATGCGTGTCCTGTAGCGCTAAATGTGCGTCCCGCTGTAAGATAATTCTGAAGAAGTGTCGTAGTTGTCGTCCTCTGTAAGCATAGTTCTGCTGAAGTCAATGTACTCACCTCATCATAAACAAAAGTGAAATGCTTTGCGTATAGATATTGTAGTTATTATGCTTATTACCGTGATGAAGTAAGTATTGTACTGTAACATATTGTTGTGCTATGGAAAAGGCTGTCTCGTTGTAGCTATACCACAAAAGTTACTACTAAAACATGTTTTACTTTCCAGAATAATACACAAAAACTGTGCAGATATAAAACAGATACCTCGCAAAAGCAACAATGTAAATTGTGTCACACATTAGTAGTGTCGTGATATAATCGTGTAGCTGTCAAAGAAACCGAATACTAAGTCATCTTTTATCTCACAGAAAGTACTTCAAATAAAGAATGTCTTTTCAAGTAAACCAAAATGTTGCATTAAAATCCCATTAGCAGTATATGTTCTAAGTATGTAAGCTCTATAGTCATTATGTAATAGTGTAACTAACAAGCAAGGATGTACACACACAATAACACTGTGTTGTCTGTTCACTATAACAATGCATTCGTAATTACTGTCTAAATAAGTTGCCCTGGTTCTTGACTGGATAGTTAACTTTAAAACATAGTTACATGTTAACAGTTTCTAAGTGTGACAAAGAGTACCAGTAACGTGAAGTGAAAAGTTTTATGGCAAAGACAAAGTTAAAAAGCAGATTATCTTTCAATAAACGGTTTTACATGTGAAATGTGGTGTAAACCTTTACCCATTCTAGCATGCAGAGTTTCAACTTCAAAGTAATTATCATGTTGCATACATCGATAAGAAATGCTAAAATTTTTCTCAAGGTTAGTGTCTATGTTATTTTTCGCTGAGCCAGCCGGCGCACGTGGCTGCCTGCAGTGCGAGTCATTGTATGTCTCTTTGTTGGCGTGCATCGTTATTGAGATTTGGAGATCTAACTTCTAGAAATTCACCTTATCGAGAGGGCCCTGCCCTGTTTGAATCCCGCCAGTTCCGATGAAATTCAGGTCTGTCGTTTTGTCAGTAGTTAACATAGTTTCTTTTTTGTCAGTCACGTGGTGGAGAATTTCTCCCTGAATCGTAACTGTGCGCTGAACTGTTGCGTCTGAAGTTATTCTGTCTCCCATGAAAATAATTATTTTGGTTCCCATATTGTCTGTTTCTCTGATTGTCTCTGTGATAGTCATTACTGCGGAGAGGTGATCTTTCCCTGTAATTATTACTACTCTGCCAATGGTATCATACGGGTGGTGTCTGTTTTGGTCACGATTTACGTTGTAAGAATAGCCTTGTCGTGTCCATTTATTATTTCTGTCATCGCAGAATTGTGACGGATGTGACCTGTAATTGTTGTGCTCCCGTTTTCGCGTTCTGCGATTGTCAGTGTCAATTTCCAATTCTTGTAACAGTCCCTGAAAAGCTTCAATGTCGTTTTTGCAACTTCCTGCCAAAATAATATGTCGTAAATGTTCAGGCAATTTGATTAAGCATATGCGGATGAGTTCTGAGGGGCTGTAAGGGTTTGACAGGTACTGATTCTTGTGCAACATGTCTTCAAAATATTTCACAAGACTGGAAAATTCAGATTGTTCGAAATGTTTCATCATTATGATGCTATGTTTTACTCGGTCTTGTGTGGTTTGAGACCAATATGCTGAGAGGAAGGCATGGTAAAATTCTCCTTTACTGTGGCAATCGTGAATGACCGATCACATTCTTACAGCTGGTTCATTCTCTAAGTAACCACACATAAATTCTAATCTGTGCTCTAATGACCAGTTGGGAGGAAAACAATGAGAGAATTGATGAAGCCACGCTTGTGGATGAATGTCGTTGCTGGAATTCTTAAATGTTTTGAATTTATGTGTAGTAATAAACAGTTTATAGTCAAAATCATCATGTCGGCGAGTCGCATGTCGGTAATTGTTACGTCGTTCCGGCGGTTCCATATCAAAATTCGGTGTACCTTGCCAATTTCTTTCATAATTTCCGAAGTGCCCTGTGTTATTATTTTGTGGCTGTTCCGTATTTCTATGTCCCTCTTCCCGTATTGGAGCGTGAGTGTCCTCTGAAATATGTAATTCTTGTATTACCTGTGTCAACTGATCTTGTACTTCCCGGATTCCTCTTTGGTGTTCCGTATTAATTTGATTCTGATTTTGTTTGAATTTCCTAATTTGTTCGTACTCTTCTGTGTCAGTGAAGGCTACAGGTCTGTTGTCATTCAGATCATCATCCACCTTTGTAGATAAGTCAGTGAACTGATCCGAAAGTTCGGCTACTTTCTCCGATAGTGAACTTATTTCCTCTGTGTGTTTTTCTGAACCAAGATTCAGAGTTTCCATTTGTGTTGAAATCGTATCTACTGTGTCCTTTAAGTTTTTCTGAGTTTTTGCAAGTTGCATAACAGAATCGGTAGATGCAGCTGAGTCAATCTTAGCTTGCAAGGTCTCATGATTCTCATGAACAATAGTTTGCAGTTCTTTTACGGCTGCTTCGTGATTCTGTACTGTATTTTCATGCCGCGAAAAAATAGGTTGGAAATGCTCACAAATTTGTTTTTTTACGTCATTACAGACTTTTTGACATTTCTATTAAATGGTTCAAATGGCTCTGAGAACTATGGGACTTAACATCTATGGTCATCAGTCCCCTAGAACTTAGAACCACTTAAACCTAACTAACCTAAGGACAGCACACAACACCCAGTCATCACGAGGCAGAGAAAATCCCTGACCCCGCTGGGAATCGAACCCGGGAACCCGGGCGTGGGAAGCGAGAACGCTACCGCACGACCACGAGCTGCGGACTGACATTTAGATTCGGTTTTATGTAACTCAGTAATTAAATCTTCACGTGTTTGTTCAAGCGTGGTGTCTAACCTTTGAAGATTTTGTTCCATTGTGTCTAACTTTTGAAGATTTTGTTCCATCGTGTCTAACTTTTGAAGCTTTTGCTGTGTTTGTCCCATTTGTTGTATTAATTGTAACAACAATGCACTGGTGTCTGAAACATGTTCCTCAGTGCTTTTCGGCACTGACTTTGCACCGGCAACATTCACATTTTGACAAGCAGAAAATGTGTCTTGACTTATTTGAGAAAACGGTGAGGACCCAAAACCTGAATCTGCAGTATTTGCGAGATAGTGTCGTGTCATTTCGGATTCCTGAGGCGAGCTGTTGCCGACCGATCGATCGATAATGCTTCCCTGTTCACTAATTGTTTCACTGTCTACGCCATTATTTGCCGCCCGCTCCATTTCCCTGTGCACAATTACCAAATTACCACTTTGAATGTCTGTTAATTCACTGCACAGTGGTGCTGATAGAAGCTACGCTCGTCGTCACTATTATTTCTTAGTTTACTTTGGAGCCTAGTATTACGTTTTTCACACGCCATTATTGTCACAATATTTCACACGATAACGCAGAAAAGCACAATTTGAAGAGCAAAATAAGAAAACACATTAACATAGCACTGAAAATAATATCTAGTTAATTGCAAGCGCAGCTGCGAAATACTTGGTGCAAATATACATGCATGCCACAACTGTTTTACTGTACAACAATGAATAACTACAACTACAAAGGAAATTCTCTCTACAATTACGCGCTAGCAATAAACAATAGCTACACTAATTACACAAACTACAAGAAAAAAATCAGAAGATTCCAGTGAGCCATCCTCGGCTAAGGGTCGACATATGAAACGTCCCCTTAGAAAAATTATACATGACTGTGCTTAAACTGACACACAATTTTTTTAGCGCAACGCAATTTGACTTTTAATAATCCCTACAAAAGAATGGCCCTGACTAACAATAACCTATACCTTTCATGAATCACTTACCTCACAAAAGTCTTCGTTAGTCGAACTACTGCAATACAGCGATCGCCATTACTGCCAGCTGAATAAAATATTCAAACTACTGAAGGCACTAACTACTGATAGGCATAGTTAGCAAATGAAAGATTTTGATAGAGAACAAACAATGTATTTACCTTAATAGTGTTCAAAAGTCATAATATATATAGCAGTTCATGATATCCATTCTTACAAATGTACTGTTTCTGATGGACACACGTCCAGATCATCCGCTCTCAAAAATCCGCCATCTCACTTCTCCGCATCCACCACTGCTGGAGGGCTCACCTCCAACTGCGCAACGCTGCGCGCTGTTAACAGCCAACAGCCCAGCACTACAATAGCCAACAACAATGCAGACCAGCCACTGGCTGAACACAGCACAGTCAGTGATTATCATATAGAGCGCTAGATGGCGTTACCAACATAAAAACCTAAACAGGCTACTTACACAGCTTAGCCCCAGCACTTATCCAGCGCTATGAACTATTGCTGTTACGGATTTGATATTAAAGAAATTAATAATTTGAAGTAAGTTCTTCCCACTACCTTAATTAACCAAGTTTACACGTAATCCGTCTTGAAATATAACTAGGTCTTTACTCGACATGTGTGTAACATCACATAGCTGCAAAGAGCCAAATTCTCTGCGCTGTGAAACGACTGTCAGCGTGTTGAATAATGAAAGTTGTAGAACTGAAAGAAGTCGTTTGACATCGACCGGTATTGACTGCTGTCTGGTCGCTACCGCCCTTAAGCAGCGGACAAAACCGTCGTTAACCCGGCTATGGTTACGAAAGTACAAATTACGGTCTAACAAAGGTGTCTGTAAATAAGTTAGAAATCAAAGTACTTACTGACATGTTTGACGCAGTAAACACGCTACTGTCTGCTAGCTAAAGTTGTTAACTACCAGAAAACAGAGAATCTCGATTAATCCCATACCCTTTCAATCGACATAAATCCCACCAGACAACTCGCCGAGAGAGAGTCCTTGGATCGCTCATATACAGTTCTTGCTGTCGCAGAAGGGAAAATTAAGTGGACTCAAATAAGGCATGAGGATGTCCTTCGCAGAGTAGTCGAGGAAAGGAATGTGTTGGATAGACTGATTACCAATAGCTACAGGATGACATTTCCTAATAATAAGGTAATAACCTCCTCGGTACTATAGAGAGCAATAGGGAACAAAAACTGTAGGGAAAGACTGAGGTTGGAACGTCAACAAATAATCGAGGTCGTTGGGTATTAGTGCTACTCTGGGATGGAGATGTTGATACACGAGAGAAAGTCAGCAGACTGATGAAAAGAAAAATGTGCAGAAATTTAAGCTATATTGCTTTGTGGGAACTCGAACGTCCAATGTAAAATCATATAATGGAGGCACCGACTTTGGAAATCTGGTGCACACGTTAAGTCCAAACCCTCAAGATGCAAAATGAGACATTCTCGGGCAGCTACAAAGATGAGTCTACGTTAATGAACTCTTATGACGTTGCACAATAGTATGTGTCATCTTGATATGCGGAGTAGGTTTTCAAAGTAGTCTTGTTGTATCTGTTTCAGCCAAGCGGATCTACAGTAATAGTATGCCAACGTAAAATAGTTTATTTTGGATTAATTGCACAGCTAAATTCAAACGTGACCATACTTCTATTGCCGGCCGCGGAGGTCTCGCCGTTCTAGGCGCGCAGTCCGGAACCGTGCGACTGCTACAGTCGCAGGTTCGAATCCTGCCTCGGGCATGGATGTGTGTGATGTCCTTAGGTTAGTTAGGTTTAAGTAGTTCTAAGTTCTAGGGGACTGATGACCACAGCAGTTGAGTCCCATAGTGCTCAGAGCCATACTTCTATTGTGGAGGATTTATGTGAAGAACATCTTAAATATTCAACCAGTAACGAAAACATCAAGAAAGTGCAGGGTGCGCTAATGGAAGTAATTATCTACGAGAAACCTTTATGGAGGACTAATGCCGCATTTGATGGATGCTGAACAAAAGCAAACATGAAATCATATTTACCTATTTGGCTGCAAAGCAGATCTTTGCTATTGACTACTTTGCGAAACGCTAATAAAAAGCTGGAGACTCTCCTCTGTAGCCGAGGTTGCGGTGGCGCTCGAGTCGGAGGTAATTCGGTTCGAATCTTGGTGGTCGATAAAGTTTTCAGTGGCAGTATTTTGCCGGCAAGGGAAGGAGAGGTGGTGGCGCAAGGTCCTCCATCACCAGTCTTTGGTTCAGTGTCTTGGATTACCTGTTCGCAGTGTCTCTGAAGTTAAAGCATGTGACAATGTCGACGGTGATTCGTCCGTCGGATGGAGACATTAAGCTCGACGCCCCCACTGGTGCTATTCCTGCAGGACGTGGGCGGCACCGGGTATCATACTCTCCGTTCCCTCATCATCTCCAACACGAACGTAACACTACAATATACACGTATCCGCTACACTCCTCTACACTCTGCAGATACACATACAACACAACTCTCGCCGGCCGGTGTGGCCGTGCGGTTCTAGGCGTTTCAGTCTGGAACCGAGCGACAACTACGGTCGCAGGTTCGAATCCTGGCTCGAGCACAGATGTGTGTGATGTCCTGAGGTTAGTTAGGTTTAAGTAGTTCTAAGTTCTAGGGGACTGATGACCTCTGATGTTAAGTCCCATAGCGCTCAGAGCCATTTGAACCAACAGAACTCTCACATATGCGAAACGTAGGCGGAGGAAGACAACCCTTTCCGACAGCCGATTTAACCCAACATCTGGGATACCCCAACCGATAATGTAGCACTAAATTTCATTTTCCATCAAGACTGTTTCAGTAACTGGATGAAGTACTGTGCTAGAAGAGGAGAGCTTCTGTAAAGTTTGGAAGGTAGGAGACGAGGTACTGGCAGAAGTAAAGCTGTGAGGACGGGGCGTGTGTCGTGCTTGGGTAGTTCAGTTGGTGGAGCACTTTTCCGCGAAAGGCAAAGGTCCAGAGCTGGAGTCTCGGTCCGGCACACAGGTTTAATCTGCCAGGAAGTTTCTAGAAGAGAATATTCCTTCGTCTGAACAATGACACTGCCCACAAAGGTACACGTATTTTGTCAACGGAAAAATCGAAAAATTTGAAGCAGAAATAGTTTGGAACAGGCACCGTGTTCACTAGGAATACACAGTTGCATTTCACTTACTCCAGCAGCTGCAGAAATCTGTGACTAGAAAACGTAATGAGTAGAATGAAGAGGCAGGGATGTCTGTAGAACGATGATTAGCAGACCTTCCAGAATTACACTGCTCACTGCATGGAAGGCCTGCAAAATATCTTTCTACATTCGATTTTTCCTTCATCGATATTTGAAACTATTACGCTCGTGTTGACTTCTATAGCTGCTTAACGACTTGCATTACAGAATGCGAGAGGACAGCTTTTCAAATACCCCTTCAGCCATTAAAATGCACCCCTTTTCGTTATATTTCATATTGTTCGCTATGTTTCAAGCTACTTAATTATATATATATTGAATCTCGTATTTCGCCCGTACTTGACTGACACTGTCGTGCTAAGAGCGTTGCTCGTCAGTAAGCCAAAGGGTTACAAGGTACCTTAGGTCATTGCCCCCCAGGTGTGCGGACTTCCGGCCGCTAATCCACTCTACCTGCAGAGAGCGGAGTTGTGGGGTTAGGTCACGCTTGCAACTGGGCTGCAAGTTCAAATGGCTCTGAGCACTATGGGACTCAACTTCTGAGGTCATTAGTCCCCTAGAACTTAGAACTAGTTAAACCTAACTAACCTAAGGACATCACACAGATCCATGCCCGAGGCAGGATTCGAACCTGCGACCGTAGCGGTCTCGCGGTTCCAGACTGCAGCGCCTGGAACCGCACGGCCACATCGGCCGGCGGGCTGCAAGTGTTAAGCCAGCCAGTCACTTATACGTTTCCATGGTTTCGTGTGTGTGTGTGTGTGTGTGTGTGTGTGTGTGTGTGTGTGTGTTATGTATGTTTGCACTTCTCTTGGAGAAGTAATGTTTTGTGTAAAATGTTTGGCACACTGATCGTAAATGCAGCCAGGACTAAAGGCTGTGCTTAACACACTTATCACTTTGTGTAATCAGTTAAATGATATGCGCCAGTCTGTTTGGAAGATTTCCTTTCCTTTTAATGATTCAGGTAATTGATGTATGATGTCTTGAACTTTTCAGATTTTCGTTGAAGAATTACTCTGTGTAATCTCTCCATATGTGATTAATATGTATAGCACAGTTATTATTATTATTATTATTATTATTATTAACTTTATTCTACACTGTTGATGCACTATGCGTGCAGCAATGTTGCCTCACTTGGGATGTATAGTTAGATAATAAAGAGCCTGAACGTCTTAATTGGGACAGATGAAATATATGGATATGTGTTCACCCATTACTGCCGTTCAGTGCCTCCATCTATCGATAAGTTTTAAATTTTTTGAACTTCATGTTTATTGTGGGCGTAAGCTATAGATTATTGCAGAGTACAACCAGTCAGTAAGTAGGTCAAGTAAGACTAGCACAAGTACTAAAAGAGAGAAGTGCTTCGACTTTGAGAGTTAGGGTTTTCCACGGTTCCCCAAACCCTTCGACAATCGGAGCTTCTGCTTCGTCTCTAATGAACTCGCCGTCAGCTAGACATTAAACCTTATCTATTCTTTTCCTGTTTATTTTAATGAATCATCTTCACGTATCATACGACGCCATAATAATGCAGCCAACTATCTACGTCGACAATCAATGCAGTACTCAGCCCTCTCACTATCTCGACCGGAGGTGACGAATCAACCTTTTCATCAGAAGACGTATTTTCCCAGGGATGTTCAGTCCCGTTTGCTTAGGTGTGTAACTGGTGTTCTCACATACGAGCATATCTTGATAGCTTTACCATTAGCTGTCGGCGGAATGCGGGGTCAGGAAAGGGATGACAGGTCATTACCTATTTCACAAATTTTCGAACTGTTTCCGCGACTTCCCTGTCTTTTTCTTTTAATTTCTGTTTATTGTGCTACGTACTCATTGACGAATTCCGACATTTTTCTTTAGGTCTAAGATCAGGAAAAAAGAGCTGACACAATATATATAGGTAAAATGTGAGACTCTTTCCAGGTTTTTTCGCCCCACTACGATTTTTGACCAAAATGATTCCTCACACTGGAATGCCATACCTTTTGTTTTTGCAATAGATAATTTGGAGCCATATACTTTTGAATAATGACAATTTTTGGAGTGACAAATAAGGGTTTATCTTGAACAAAGGACGTGAACAAAGTCGTCGGAAACGGAGTGACCGTTAATAAGACAACTAGTATTAATCTTCACACACAAAGTTTCATATTTATACGATTTTTAAAAAGAGTGTCGATACATAATTCTAAATTTACCTCCGACAAAATGCAATCTTGTAGTACTACCCTATTAGTTTAACACAAGTCGTTCCGTGTTGCATTTTCTTTTGGGTCCTACCATATTAACCGTTAATAACCAAGTGAATATAATTGGGTATCCAACTTTCCTCATTACTTTACTTTGTTTACCTCTGTTTATATAATCGAAGTCTTTTTTCGAGGACTGACGTGCGATGTTCGATGATGAAACAAAACTTTATGACCTTAGTGATGCTGAAACCGCCGGCCGGTGTGGCCGAGCGGTTCTAGGCGCTTCAGTCCGGAACCGCGCTGCTGCTACGGTCGCAGGTTCGAATCCTGCCTTGGTCATGGATGTGTGTGATGTCCTTAGGTTAGTTAGGTTTAAGTAGTTCTAAGTCTAGGGGACTGATGACCTCAGATGTTAAGTCCCATAGTGCTCAGAGCCTTTTTGATACTGAAACCCGTCTGAACCCGCTGTAGGCAAGTTATGCCGTAGTGAGAATACATAAGCAGAACAGAGATCTTTGGGACTTATTATAGCGCAAACTGGGATATCGATTGGCGTAAACGACTTTCACAAATTACTGGTTGTTACGACTCGGCGCCTGAGAACGAACATCTCGGGAACGGCGAAGCTTGCCAGATTTAGCATGCTGTTGCCATGACCGTCTATGGACAGTGGTTGAAGGACGGTGAGACAATGCGTAGGCGTCAGATGTTAGGCAGCCACCCTCGTCACAGAACGTGGAGATTGTAGGCTTGCCTGTTCTGATAGGAGGAAAGGTGGCCACCATTGGCAGGTCAGACTGCAGAGTACGGTGTTGATGCAAGCGCAGGTGTATCCGAGCACACAGTGCAGCGCAAGTGGTTGAATAAGGAGCGCCGCATCAAACGATCCCTACGTGTTCGCATGTTGGCGTAACGACATCATCAATTACGATTATATTGAGCACGAAACCATAGACATTGCACTTTGGATAAATGGAAAAGTGTCGCCTGGACAAAGGGATCTCGTTTCTTGCTATACCGGGTCGATGGACATATCCGGACACGCAGTCACACAGGAGAACGTTTGCTCGAACTTTCACAGCGTCATGGACGCAGGCATTGAGGCCGATAGGATATCATTACGTTATGGGAGACATTCACCTAAGCTACAATGGGGTCTGTGGTATTAATCAAAGGCACCATGACAGGAGAGGACAGTGTGAACATCATTCGGACCAAAAGCATCCCTTCATACTTGATGTCACCCTCAATAGCGATAGCATCTTTCAGCTTGATTACTGTCCTTGTTACAAGGTCAGGATTGTGCTACCGTGGTTTGACGAACATGATAGTGATGTATTGGCCACAAAATTTGCCTGGTCTGAACCATATGGAACACACTTTTCCGTCCACAGACCACTGACCATAATTTGTGGGAGTAGATATCTAACACCATCTACCTCGGGACACGTACAAAGGACTTGTCGAATCTATGCAACGTATACACGCTGCATGTTCTTTCTTCGGGTCCTCAATCGGACTTTCGATGTGGCACTCGACGATTTCCTCTCCTGTTCCAGTCGCTCCATTTCAGAGTAGCACGACCTCAACTATTAGTTGGATATATTCCAATTTCCGTGCAGTGTTTCCTCTACTGCTCAAATACCATGGAAGTGACTCCCTGATGTCTTAACATGTATCCTATCGACCCGTCCTTTCTTCTTGTCAGTGTTTTCTACATATTGCTTTCCTCGCAAATTCTGTGAAGAAGTTCCTTATTTCTTGTGTTATCAGTACACCTACTTTTCTGCATTATTCTAATGCAGACTTCCATTCTATTCTTTTCCAGTTTTCCCAAAATCTGTGTTTCACTTCTACACAATGGTGTATTCCAAACGAACGTTCCCAGAAATTTCTTCCGAAAATTGAGGTAACTTTTGGTACTGGCAGACATTTTTGCGTAGAAATGTCATCTTTGTTCTGTGTTAGTCAGCTTCTTACGTCCTTCCTGCTTCTCTGGCTGCTGTATTGCGTTCCAAAGGTGAATCAATATGATACCAAACGGACCGTAATTTTTTCACTTATCATTGTAAATCACTAGTTGTTATTCTCTCCTTTTCAGTTAGCTCATACACATTATGTATGCAATAGCGTCCTACCCGAAAGTCCCATCGTTAATCTAGCAAAACCTATTCTCTGCAATCTCCTTACGATAATTTTGGAATGACGTAAATATACTGAGTTCAAAAGTCTGATCATTCGATAGCTGGGTCAGGTTTTGGTACATTTTCTTTTAAAGAAGGGAGCAAAAGGAAATTAGAGCCGTACGTGTGGGAGATACATTTCCTTCCAACGTAAATTAAAAAGAGCAAGTAATACTAGTTTTACCTAGCATTCGCTGTGGTTAAACAGTTCTGACACTATACACTCATATGCAGCATCTAAAGTAGTTAACATTATCTTTTTACTACCGTATTCAGTTACGAGTAGCTAGAATGCTTGATAATTGAAGAATTGTGCATGATTCTCATCTTATTATGTAAAACATATTTGGGAAGTATACATCGTCATTTAAATGTTAGGTTTTTACCTACCCATAAATGATTTTTTAAACTCATCAGCCTTTTTATTAGTTTTACACTGTCGCCAATCTTTTCCTTATGGTAATCTTTCTTTTATCCCTACATAACAATTTAACCCTCTACTTCCTATTTTACATATTTGAGTCTTTGTACGCCACTATTATTTTTTCTTTCTTTCTACAGAAGATGTCTCAGCTGTCACTTTTTTTGGTTGGGGTCTTCCACAGACTTCTTTCCTTATATTTTCTTTTCAGAACTTCTTCGTTTAATACCTAATCTGTCCACTTACTTTTTAACATCCTTCGACTGCGCCACCACACGTTAAACGCTTCCAACTTCTTCTTCTTATTCGGGGTTCCAATGGTCCACTTTTCTCTTCCATGCAATGCCGTGTTCTAGGCTTACAGTTACAGTAAATTCTCCATAGTTCCATATCAGTATCAGACACAAGATGAGCTGTTTTAAGGAAAACGCTTTCTTCAACTGTGGTTCTGCACCTCTGATACCTTTTGTCATATTGTGTTAACTTGCTTCCGAGATAGGAGAACCCTTGCACTTCTTCAATACCGTGCCTTCTTAATTTTTATACTATTCTCTTTTATTGTACTTGTCGTCACATTCGCACTTGTTTTGTTTATCCTTAAACCGTATTCTGTCCTTAGAAAGGAGACCATTCCATTCAGCTGTTCCCAAACTCTTCCGTTCAAGCGGCCAGAAGGTCCATGTCGCCTGCAAAACTTCGCAGTGACACTGAGGCACTTTAATTACGTCTTGCAGCGCACAGATACCAAGAGGTTGGCCGGCCGGAGTGGCCGAGCGGTTCCAGGCGCTACAGTCTGGAACCGCGCGATCGCTACGGTCACAGGTTCAAATCCTGCCTCGGGCATGGATGTGTGTGATGTCCTTAGGTTAGTTAGGTTTAAGTAGTTCTAAGTTCGGGGGACTGATGACCTAAGCAGTTGAGTCCCATAGTGCTCAGAACCATTTGAACCATTAGGTTGAATTTGTCAATATTTTTTTTTTGTCTTAGGGTTATTGCATTTCTAAAGTGGTTTCCATCAGATGCGTTTCGATTTCATTTAAAAAACTTCAGTGGAAATTGGTGTCTATCCAACTTTTCTACTAATTCTGTAGTCGAAAGCTTTTTCCCTCGTTGTTAGCAAATGTTGAAGTCGAACAGTCGAATACTTGGTTCCACTTTCACCCCTGGTGATTTCTTAAGTTTTAGGAACCTGACAGTTCTGCTGCATTTGCCTTCTTTACAGTTCTCTCTCCTAAAACTTTTAAAAAGTTGTCTCCATTGAGATGTGACTGTATTTTCACCTTCTTCACGCTTAGCTTATTCGACTTCCGCTTCCTAACAATGAAGGAAAAATATGTCGGGTTCAGAACATGCATCAAGAAGGGTTAAACAATAATGATCACTGAAGATGTTTTCGTGTACAAAAGCCGAAGGCGTCCAGTGAAATATGATCGCGAATTTGCGGTAACGTTAAGACGAAAAAAAAAAGATGATAACCGATATACACTCCTGGAAATGGAAAAAAGAACACATTGACACCGGTGTGTCAGACCCACCATACTTGCTCCGGACACTGCGAGAGGACTGTACAAGCAATGATCACACGCACGGCACAGCGGACACACCAGGAACCGCGGTGTTGGCCGTCGAATGGCGCTAGCTGTGCAGCATTTGTGCACCGCCGCCGTCAGTGTCAGCCAGTTTGCCGTGGCATACGGAGCTCCATCGCAGTCTTTAACACTGGTAGCATCCCGCGACAGCGTGGACGTGAACCGTATGTGCAGTTGACGGACTTTGAGCGAGGGCGTATAGTGGGCATGCAGGAGGCCGGGTGGACGTACAGCCGAATTGCTCAACACGTGGGGCGTGAGGTCTCCACAGTATATCGATGTTGTCGCCAGTGGTCGGCGGAAGGTGCATGTGGCCGTCGACCTGGGACCGGACCGCAGCGACGCACGGATGCACGCCAAGACCGTAGGATCCTACGCAGTGCCGTAGGGGACCGCACCGCCACTTCCCAGCAAATTAGGGACACTGTTGCTCCTGGGGTATCGGCGAGGACCATTCGCAACCGTCTCCATGGAGCTGGGCTACGGTCCCGCACACCGTTAGGCCGTCTTCCGCTCACGCCCCAACATCGTGCAGCCCGCCTCCAGTGGTGTCGCGACAGGCGTGAATGGAGGGACGAATGGAAACGTGTCGTCTTCAGCGATGAGAGTCGCTTCTGCCTTGGTGCCAATGATGGTCGTATGCGTGTTTGGCGCCGTGCAGGTGAGCGCCACAATCAGGACTGCATATGACCGAGGCACACAGGGCCAACACCCGGCATCATGGTGTGGGGAGCGATCTCCTACACTGGCCGTACACCACTGGTGATCGTCGAGGGGACACTGAATAGTGCACGGTACATCCAAACCGTCATCGAATCCATCGTTCTACCATTCCTAGACCGGCAAGGGAACTTGCTGTTCCAACAGGACAATGCACGTCCGCATGTATCCCGTGCCACCCAACGTGCTCTAGAAGGTGTAAGTCAACTACCCTGGCCAGCAAGATCTCCGGATCTGTCCCCCATTGAGCATGTTTGGGACTGGATGAAGCGTCGTCTCACGCGGTCTGCACGTCCAGCACGATCGCTGGTCCAACTGAGGCGCCAGGTGGAAATGGCATGGCAAGCCGTTCCACAGGACTACATCCAGCATCTCTACGATCGTCTCCATGGGAGAATAGCAGCCTGCATTGCTGCGAAAGGTGGATATACATTGTACTAGTGCCGACATTGTGCATGCTCTGTTGTCTGTGTCTATGTGCCTGTGGTTCTGTCAGTGTGATCATGTGATGTATCTGACCCCAGGAATGTGTCAATAAAGTTTCCCCTTCCTGGGACAATGAATTCACGGTGTTCTTATTTCAATTTCCAGGAGTGTAGTAACAACGACTGCGGAGGATAGCCACGCAAGCAAACGTATTAAGTTGAGATTGTCTTGCATACTATAATAAAACTTTAGTGTGAGTAACGTTTCGGTGGTTGTCATACTACGGATCTTGAGATGTGGAACTTGAACCTGGGTCAGTCTGAAGATTTTTGTGTGTCACTTACCACATCTTTCAGCAGACAATTCGAAAAATTTGAGGGAGGCAATGTTTTACCACCTAAAATAGTAGCATACCTAGTAAAACAATATGGTTTCCAAACGAGACTTCGAAATGATAACCGCCTTTCATTTATAAAAATGGGAAAAAATACGTGTAGCGTCTGAGATATATTGTGGATGGTCTCAAACATTAACGGTAACATGAGTTACTAACAAAATACCTTCCCTGGCTTCGAAAGTAATCACCAGTAGCTGCATCACATTTCTGACATTGGTTGTAAAGCTGTTGCAAACAGCAAACTCTTGTTGTGGAATCGCTCGGAGCATTGTGGTCAAGCGTTGTTGGATTTCGGTACCTATATGATCCGGAGACTAAGTGCCAGTCAGTGACATCGTCTTCATCGTGTGTCCATCTTTCCAGAAAAATTCGGCTAAGAAAATCCAAATTTATATGGTATTGACAACCTTTTTCAAGAACTAATTTTTGATCCATCGTCATCTTCTGCCCTAGGGAGGGGAAGACGGTGAGCACCGCGGGACTGACTGTTACGCGGTAGCACCAGCTCTAATCTGCTATAATGATGCAGACATCCAACGACGTGCGAGTACGGTGCTTCGAGAGATTCCGCAAGTAGTGTTTGCTGACAGGTTTCGAAAGCTCTACAACAGATTTTAGGTTATAGCTAATTGTGTTTACGTTGAGGGCCAGTTTAGATATTTGACAGCTGAAACATTTGCTTTTTTCGTTGATTTTACTCTACGGTATTTCCTCTTTGCAATGATATGTACACCATACGTATTAACGCCTCATTTCTGGTTTATTTATTCACTTGATCAAAACACTGTGTGGGCATGACAAATTTCTAAGAATATGAGCAGCTGAAGAAGGTGACATTCGTCTGTTAAAGCTTTCAAAGCAGTTGAGGAAAAGAAGCCATGTGGAGAAATTTTAACTATTACTAAACTGGAGTGCATAGGTCATGTACAAAAGCGAATGGGTACGAGGGTGTGACGGCTGAAAACTGCACACAAGGGAAAGAAATCTGACGATGGAAGAGGACTACATGGTAAGAACAGACTCACAGAATCTGTCATAGATAAAATCGAAAGTTATTATGGTATTGTCATCAGGCAAAATGTTAGTAGCGTAGAGGATATCAGAAAGCTGTGAGGGAAGTTCTGTTTCACCTGACTTCAAAAGAAGATAGCCCATTCATTGCCTAGGCCCTCCAGGAAATTGTACAAATACAACAGAGCATATCAGAACGGTGAGAAATTTATTCATAAACAAGATATACCTTTTAAATAGTAAAGATATTGAAAGAAGCTTTCAGGGGTTTGTTAGAGGTAAGATTATTGAAGGAATGTCATCATGGCTGCAGCCAAAATCCTAAAGAACCATCAACAGTCTAATCCTTGCCAATATTCCCAAAACAGTCTTCGTGTCAATTAGTACTCTACATATTGGTGCGTTTGATGCAGTGACAACATTCAATGCAAGGGATGTTGTAAGACATGAAGTCCTGAAGAGACTGCTAGTAACTGTTGGTCGTTTCACAGTGAAATGTTAAGTTTCGATAAAGAAAGAGTCAGGGCACCAGAGAGAGCTATTAGACACCATGAAACAAAGGCAAGACAACGCAGACGAACAGGAAAAGGACATTGCAAGATGAAATGGAAGAAGATGCAAACAACCCATCTTATGGCATTGCGATGCATTGAAAAATGTAATGGCTGCTTCCTGTGAGTTCTATTTATTAAGAACGAAGTGTGTTGTATCTCAGCTTCTACTTGCCAGAATCTGTTCAAAACTACACCATACACTAGCCTGAGTACTGTGCATATTTTAACAGAAGGGTTTCCTATTTTTTTTTTTTTTTTGTAAATCTCAAAGAAGTTAGAGCCTGACGTGCATATAAAATTTAGACAAATTATTATCTTAAAACTGATCAGTATTTTTAGAAATCCTTATGTCAGTGTCCTAATAAATGTGAAAGCTACAAGCCATAGTTTTTACACATTTTTAGTTCCCAATAGTTTACGATAAAAAGTGCCTTCCATATGAATAAATTTTACATTTCAGAATAAAATTTTCACTCCGCAGCGGAGTGTGCGAGGATATGAAACTTCCTGGCAGATTAAAACTTTGTGGTGGACTGAGACTCAAACTCGGGGCCTTTGCCTTGCGCGCGTATGTGCTCTACCAGCTGAGCGACACAAGCATGATTCAGAACACTTTCTCACTGCTTTTCTTCCGCCAATAGCTCATCTCCTACCAGTGAAATTTGACAGAACTTCTGTAGTAGTGCCGTGCGGTCTAAGGCGCCTTGTCCCAGTTCGCCCCCCCCCCCCCCCTCCCATGTCCCCTGTCCCGTCGAAGGTTCGAGTGCTCCCTCGGACATGAGTGTGTGTGTTGTCCTTAGCGTAAGTTAGTTTAATTAGTGTGTAAGCCTAGGGACCGATAACCTCAGCCGTTTGGTCCCATAGAACCTTACTACAAATTTCCAAAAAAATTCTGTAGTAGTTGGTAAGAATGTCTGAAAAATTGTTCACACAGTACACTTTAGAATTCGGTAAATATTTAGGCTGAATTCTTATGGCTACCCGACGAATGACTGCGTTTTCCGCCTCAGCGACATCTCCAATAGTTAACCTGGCCGCATGCAACTACTGTGATATCTTTGTGAATATGTGCGAACTTGTGAGACGTTATATTTATGCTCTCTTCCATATCACTTGTTTATCTGACCTGACTAATTCTGAAAGTAGTCCTGTCTATGATGAAATAATGTAGTAGTATATTAGTATTGTAGTAGTAGCAGTAGTAGCAGCAGTACTATTATCTAAATTTATTCGTAGATCACTAGTATCTCTTCTCCTACCTTCCAAATTTCACAGAAGCTCTACTGCATACCATGCAGAACTAGCACTCCCGGAAGAAAGATATGCGGAGGCACGGCTTAGCCACAACCTGGAGGATGTTCCCAGAATGAGTTAGAGTCTCGGTTAGGCACACAGTTTTAATCTGCCAGAAAGTTTCGTTTCAAATTTGACATTATTTAACATGGGGGTGAGTAAAACTGCCCCGACATCCTTAAAGGGACCACACCCTGCCCATCTAAGCCATGTTAAATTAGGCAAGTATTTGACCCATTTCTGAAAAAAACTATTTGACGTAGGACCTTAATATTTTTACTGTATGTTACAGGATGCCAATAGAGTCAACTGTACTAGAATCTGCTTTATCCATTTTATAGTTTTTAAGAAATACTTTTATAAATTTATTAACAGAGCATATTAAGTTTTTTCTGCAGAAAATATTTTTTGTGAACTTCCTAATTGGGGAATATTAATGAATGTAGTACCAGAGGTGGCTTCCTATGTTATGCAGAGTCTCTAAAAATTTAATTCATTTATCTATGATAGTTTCTGATTTAATGGGGCATATGTACTGAAAATTTTAGTTTGCGGGAAATTGACTTTAAAGAAAATACTTTTGAAATTTGTTACTTACAGTTAATTAAAACTGTCCTGCTGCATATGATGACCCTTCTTTGGCCTCCAGCAGGTCTTACAGGTTCTTTTTCACCTTCCTGGATGTTTGTCTTACGTTCTTGGGCATATTAGATGCAGACCTGTCTGCATTGGCTATTCTCATTTTAACGCAATGTTGCAGCCCAGTGGTCATATTTTGACCAGTATTAATTCCGAGCTTTTTCAGTAGCCAACACTTTCCAATATTACCAGAATTGAATGTAATAACAGCATCATGGTCTTCTGCTTTCACTGTATGCATACCTACAAATACAGTTTTAGGAAGGCGGTTCCAAATTATGCTGTTGAAACATTCATCTGGGTTCTGTGTCTCCCCATGCAGACATTTCCTTAGAAGGTCAGGATAAGCCAAGCCTTTGAAAATAGGTTTAGTTGCTGTAATAACAGCAGCAGGAAGAGAATGCTGGTGAGAATAAGATTTCCAGTTGCCTGAGCCCAGTTGTATTTGCATCACGAATTTTCTCCTGGTGAACACAATGCGTGACATGGCTTATCATTAGTAGAGAACTTATGGAAGAATATGGCCCAAACATCTCTCCTCATTGCCTCCAGATTTTCTTTATTTCTCGTAATTGCAAGCCCATAGTATACTTGCAAGTTTTCAGTCACACTTGTTTACAAACAGCGGAAACAAAAGAATACATACCGTTGCAATCCAAGGATAGCCATCATACTCGGGAGTAAAAAAAATCCCTAACGTACGATGTAGGAGATATAAATATCTAAAATAAATGCAGAAAAGTGGGTGACAGAAAAGTGAGCTTGGCACATAAACACTCGTGGTAGGAAAATGCTCTTTAAATGCTCGAAAAATATTTTTTTTCGGCAGAATCCTTTTCAGAGTACTTAAATGAAACCTTAATCTATCGAAATATGATGAAAACCGAAAATCGATTTTTTTGTCTTAAGCACAGTAACAGGTATGGCAGTGTTTCGATGAGGGATCCAGAAGCCACAGTCACACCCGCCTAGCAGGTTGTTTACGTACGGCACGTCGCTGGTGCGGTGGTGACCGTGCGGCTAAGGTGCTACGTGCACGGAACAACGAGGAATACTCTACGGCACGGCGCGGCGCGGTGCTCCCCATGGCTCGCTCGTCTGTTCCTAGCTGAGTGCCGGTTACGGTGCCGGCTCCGCTGCAACCAGATCGCGCCTGAAATGGATACGTAATTTATGCGGTCTAGAATGTCCGGCTGTACTTGAGCATTCCGCAGGCCGGGCGGGCGCTATCGAGTTGCCGCTGCAGTGCGGGCCGCAGCGCCGGCCGGCCAGCCAGCCAGCCTCGCTAATTCCTTGCCGCGGGCAAGGCCAGCCTCGGCTGGGCCGGTGCCGGGCGGGCGACACGCGACGCCGCCCACCAATCCCGCCGGCACTTCCGCCGTCCGCTGCCCGCCGCGCTGCCGCCGCCGGCTACCCATCGGAAGCGGCAACCTGCTGCACTCTCTCTGCAGGGAACACGTAAACTTACTAAATTGTAACAGGGACAGACGAAAATTAGCAATGGAATTTTGACGGATGCTCTGCTGTACAGTCACGTGACAAAGATCATGCGATACACGCATATACAGGATGATCCACTGATAGTGACCGGGCCAAATATCTCACGAAATAAGCATCAAACAGAAAAACTACAGAGAACGAAACTCTTCTAGCTTGATGGGGGAAACCAGAAGGCCCTATGGTTGGCCCACTAGATGGCGCTGCCATAGGTCAAACGGATATCAGCTGCGCTTTTTTAAAATAGGAACGCCCATTTTTTATTATATATTCATCAGAGCTCAGCGGAGCGCGCCTGTTCGTCTTTTCTAACTTTGTTCTGTCTTAGGTGTTCATTGTCTGAGTTCTCACTGCTGTAGCAGCAATTAATGTTGGGTTGGCTGTGTGTTTCTCTTAAGGTTTGAGTTGCAAGGAATTGGCTCCACATACCACTTCGTCATAGATGTCACAATCTAGTTTCTGGACAACTTCACCTTCACAGCATTCATTTGACTATCTAATTTGATCCAATTTGATGTATTGCAAATATTTCGTGTGTTTTGTTTATTATTTTGAGTTTAGTCATAATAAATCAAATTGTTATTTTGGATAGGACTTTCATTCTGTTAATCGGTAGAGCAACCCATTCATTTCTCACTATGTTAATGAAACTTACCTTTATTTAATTAATTTCTATCAAATGAAATTATTGCAGGTGCCAAACTCTTTTCTACTCCACTTGCAGGGTCGATTACAGTCAGTTCGCGTTTCTTCTTAATCCATGAACAAACAGCAAAAGTCGGAGTTAGAATAGGGGGGGGGCCTTAGAGCATCATTTACATATGAAGATTCTAGAAGAATTTAAATACACTGCTAGCCCCGGCACCTCGCAACACTATCCGTGTTAAAATTGACCGTTTACCAATTGCGGAAAAGGTGGATATCGTGTTGATGTATGGAAATTGTGATCAAAATGCCCAATGAGCGTGTGCTGTGTATGCTGCTCGGTAACCTGGACGACATCATCCAAGTGTCCGGACCGTTCGCCGGATAGTAACGTTATTTAAGGAAACAGGAAGTATTCAGCCACATGTGAAACGTCAACCAAGACCTGCAACAAATGATGATGCCCAAGTACGTCTTTTAGCTGCTGTCGCGGCTAATCCGCACATCAGTAGCAGACAAACTGCGCGAGAATCGGCAATGTCAAAAACGTCGGTGTTGAGAACGCTACATCAACATCGATTGCACCCGTACCATATTTCTATTCACCAGAAAGTGCATGGCGACGACTGTGAACGTCGTGTACAGTTCTGCCACTGGGCACAAGAGAAATTACGAGACGATGACAGATTTTTTTGCATCGCGTTCTGTTTAGCGACGAAGAGTCATTCAACAAAAGCTCTAACGTAAACCGGCATAATGTGCACTTTTTGGCAACGGAAAATCCACTATGGCTGCGACAAGTGGAACGTCAGCGACCTTGGCGGGTTAATGTATGGTGCGGCGTTGTGGGAGGAAGGATAATTGGCCCCCATTTTATCGATGGCAATCTAAATGGTGCAATGTATGCTGATTTCCTACGTAATGTTCTACCGATGTTACTGCAAGATGATTCACTGCATGACAGAATGGCAATGTACTTCCACCATGATGGATGCCCGGCACATAGCTCGCGTGCGGTTGAAACGGTAATGAATAGCATATTTCATGACAGGTGGATTGGTCGTTGAAGCACCATACCATGGCCTACACGTTCACCGGATCTGACGACCCCGGATTTATTTCTGTGGGGAAAGTTGAAGGATATTTGCTATCGTGATCCACCAACAAAGCCTGACAACATACGTCAGCGCACTGCGAACATTACGGAAGGCGAACTACTCGTTGTTCAGAGGAATGTCGTTATACGTATTGCCAAATGCATTGAGATTGACGGACATCATATATTGCATTAATGTGGTATTTACAGGTAATCATGCTGTAACAGCATGCGTTCTCAGAAATGATAAGTTTACAAAGGTACATGTATCACATTGGAACAACCGAAATAAAATGTTCAAACGTACCTACGTTCTGGATTTTAATTTAAAAAACCTACCTGTTACCAACTGTTCGTCTAAAATTGTGAGCCATTTGTTTGTGACTATTGCAGCGCCATGTATCACAAAGCGAAAACAGTGGTCCAGCTAGAACATTCACATTTCTTCGTTGAAGCCGAAGTCCAGACAGATAACAATCAAGATAAATAGAATAAAAGAAACTTCATGTACAGTAAATAGGGTTAAAGCTAAGTGCAGTATCAACTTACTTCATCAAAATATCAGGGGAATAAAAAATTAAGTACATGAGCTATTAGTATGTTTAGATGATCTCAAAAATAAGAATGAAATTGATATATTCTGTCTGTCTGAACACCATGCAATTGTGGGCTAGTGTCAGTATAAGTGGGTATAATTTAGCATCTTACACGTGTATATCTGGGATGGATAAAGGAGGGTTGCCATTTTCATAAAAGAAAGGTATAAATGCAAAACTGTAGAAGTAAGCAAATTTCGAGTTGTTCAGCACTTTGAGGATTGTGCATGTGAACTTCAGCTAAATTATGTAGTATTGATATTAGCATCAGTGTACAGGTCCCCATTAGGAGACTGGGAGCTATTTAAAAAAAAAAAAAAAAGTTTTACTCCCTATTATGCTGTCTGTCAGACAAAAAGAAGAAGTTATTAATCTGTGGTGATTTCAGTGTAAACTCTCTAAATAATTCTGAGAAGAAAAGTGAACTAGAAGTGTTATTAACAACATATAACTTAGAATCAGTGATCAGTTTCCCTACACGTATCACTCAAGACAGTAGCACGCTAATAGATAATGTATTTGTACAGAAAGAGGATGTAAAACAAACACATACTTTTCCTGTGGTAAATGGATTGTGTGACGATGACGCACCACTGATTAACTTACAAAACCTAACGGGGTGTACAGTTCGGAAACCATTAAGTATGGTCCCTCAACCTGGTATCTATAGAGCACTTCAAAGAAAGCTTAAGAAATGTTAATTGGGGAGATGTATATAATGAGCCAAATACTAATGATAAATGCAAGATATTTCTTGATAAATTTATATCCTTTTTTGAACATTGTTTCCCAAAGAAAATTACTAAATGTAACACCGCACACTCTCCAAAGAAACCTTGGATTACTACGGGTATTAAAGTGTCTTCATGAGACAGCAAGAACTAATAAAGATCCAGAAGTAGTTTTACAGTGTAAAAATTATTGTAACATACTGAGAAAAGTTGTAAGGAAATCAAGAAATATGTATGTTGGAGAAGAAATTAACAACTCCAGCAATAAAATCAAATCATTATGGAATGTTGTTAGAAGGGAGACAGGAAAAGTAACCACTGGGGTAGGTAGTATTACTATTAAGGAGAATGAGACGATCCTAACCAACAGTACACAAGTAGCTAATGTCTTTAACAACCATTTCTTAAGTGTAGGAGAAAAAATTGGTGAGAACAGTTCAAAAGAAAAAGCAGTACATGGAAGAGTCTGTTTTGAATAAATTTAGTCACATTAAGTTTCACCTAACAACCTCTTGTGAAACAGGTAAAATTATTAAATCTTTGAAAAATAGATGTTCTGTTGGAGTAGATGACATCTCTAATAAGATATTAAAACAATGTGGAGATATTACAGCTGATGTTTTGAGTGACATATGTAATGCATTATTAACTCAAGGTATTTTCCCAGAAGGTTAAAATATGCCATTGTCAGGCCGCTCTCCAAAGAGGGGGATACCACAGATGTCAATAATTATTGGCCAGTATCCTTGCTTACAGCATTTTCAAAAATCTTTGAGAAAGTAATATACTCAAGAGTGGTTAGCCATCTGAACAGTAATGGGATATTTAGTAAATCAAAGTTTGAATTTCAAAAATGCTGTTCCACTGAGACAGCAATATACAATTTCACTGTCCACATAACAGAGTCTTTAAATAATAAAATGTCACCAAAAGGAATTTTCGGTTACTTGTCCAAAGCATTTGATTGTGTGAACCATGACATTATGTTACAGAAATTACAGTTCTATGGTATAAATGGAATGGCATATGAGTGGTTTAAGTCGTACCTACAGAACAGGAAGCAAAATGTTTCCTTGTATGGGTCAAGTGATTTAAACAAGTTTACCACTTCATCTAACTGGGATATATGTGAACGACCTCACTTCCTATCTGAAACAGGAAGCTGAACTGACACTGTTTGCTGATGATACAAGCATCATTATTAATCCAGTAAAAGAAACTCCAATTGAAAATGATACAAATAAGGTCTTTGGAAAAGTCATTAATTGCTTTTCTGCAAGTGGGCTTGCTCTAAACTTTGAAAAAACACGGTACATCCAATTTTCTGCTGCAAAAAGTAGAGTTCCTTCAATAAATATAACACATCAACATAAGTCAGTAGGCAGGGTACGTTTATGGGTGTACACATAGATGAGAATCTTAATTGGAAAATTCATATTTTGGATCTTCTAAAGCGACCAGGTTCAGCAACTTTTGCATTCAGAATAATTGCCAATTTTCAGGATACAAAAATTAGTAAGCTAACATACTTTGCATACTTTCACTTTCTGATGTCATACGGAATAATTTTTTGGGTAACTCAACATTTAGACACAATAATGTGTGGGGTCACCGTCGTACATCCTGTAGGTACCTTTTTAAAAGATTGGGAATTCTTACAACAACCTCACAGTACATTTACTCACTAATGAAATTTGTTCTCAACAACATGGACCAGTTTAAAAACAACAGTGACATTCATGATTATAATACGGGGTAAAAGAAAACTTACACTATCGTTTACTCAACCTATCTTTGGCACAGAAAGGGGTAAAATATGCTGCGATAAAAATTTTCGACAAATTACCAGTTGAAATAAAATGTCTGGCAGACAGCAGTAATAGCTTCAAAAATAAATTAAAATCGTATCTCCTTGACAACTCCTTCTGTACTATAGATGAATTCTTGAATAGGAGTAAATAAATCTATAAATGTAGTATACGTATTTAGTACCATTTAAGGGAATGGGGTAAATAATAGAAATATTAATCCTTAACTCTGTATTGTAATATATATATTAAAAAATCTTGTTTCATAGGTGCATTTCTTGTGCACTTGACACGTTCCGCATCATAACAGCTACCGTACCGTGCAATTGATCAATGGAACACAAACCAACTAACCAACTAACTAACCTGACTTTGAGTGTGTCTGTCATTAGTTTCGAGTGGTATTGCAGTAGGTGGTATAACAGTCACGTAATTACCGAGCGAGGTGGCGCAGTGGTTAGCACACTGGACTCGCCTTCGAGAGGACGACGGTTCAATCCCGCGTCCAGCCATCCTGATTTAGGTTTTCCGTGATTTCCCTAAATCGCTATAGGCAAATGCCGGGATGGTTCCTTTGAAAGGGCACGGCCGACTTCCTTCCGCGTCCTTCCCTAATCCGATGAGACCGATGACCTCGCTGTTTGGTCTCTTCCCGCAAACAATCCAATCTAACAGTCACGTAATTATATACACTGCCTGACAGAAAAAGTGAAGCACCCAGAAGGCATGGTCGGATGCCAGTGTAACGTCGTACATGTGCATACCACCGGCGGGTATGTAAATTATTAGTGTTGGAATTCTCTGGGCCAGATAGAACGCTGCCAGAGTGCCTTAGTGTTGCTCGTGGGATTGTGAGCCAGAAGCAGGGACTACTGATGAATGGCATCGCGTTGTGTTCAGCGATGAATTGCATTTCTGCACTCCCCTGGATGAGCATTCATACACTTCATCAAGGTTGTTGTTGACCACGTCTAATCAGTGCAAGTTGTGGTTGACCACGTCTAATCAGTGCAAGTGCGGATCGCTATATTGTGCACCAAAGCATCTGTGCTGCCATCTGAGATGAAGTAACAATCTGTGTCGTTGCTCACCACTGGTTGAGGGCTAGCAGCAGCAGGACTAGGGAATTATAGTTTCATGCATAGTTCGCCGGCGTTCAGAATCGGACTCTGAGCCTGGAGTAGGGATTGATGATATTAATAGCATCGCATTGTGTTCAGAGATGAGTGGCAGTTCTTCAGTACCCTGGATGACCGTCGTCGGCGAATGTTGCAGCAACCTGGGAAGGCGTTTCATTCTTCAAATATTTTGGTGAGGCACAGCGGTCTTACTCTTGGCGCCAGTGGGTACGATTTCAGGTCACGGCGAAAATTCTGCGACATCGTGTGTTACCTCTCTTACGATAGTATCGTGGTGCCATATTTCAACGGGACAATCCTCGTCCACCACATGACACAGTAAGATCCTTATAACTGCCCTGAATACAATATGTGTGGCAAGAGAAAAGAATGGAGAAAAGAAACATAAAAACAAATTTCGAGCTGATTAGGAAGCACTTCCAACAATGGACAATAAATTATAGAAAGAAACAATATATATAAATCTTGTATGAAGTTCCGGTAGAAATAAAGAATCTTGTAAATCAAAATATCATAACAAAGTAATCAATAGCGACCATTTTTAACAAAGGATGAATATTTTAAGGTTGTAAGGGAAACTGACACTAATAAAGTACAAGAAAGTGATGGAGTGAAATGATACACGAATTGGACGCTTAAACACACGATTATACAATGAAGTGCCAAACAAACTGGTACGCCTCCCTAATGTCGTGTAGGGGCACCGCGAGCACGCAGAAGTGCCGCAACTCGACGTGGCATTGACTTGACTAATGTCTGAAGTAGTGCTGGAGGAACATGACACCATCAGTCCTGCAGGGGGTGTGATCTCCTCTGAACAGCACGTTGTAAGGCATCCCAGATATGCTCAATAACGTTCATGTCTGGGGAGTATGGTGGCCAACGGAAGTATTTAAACTCAGAGGAGTGTACCTGGAGACACTCTGTAGCAATTCTGGAAGTGTGTGCTGTCGCATTGTCCTGCTGGAATTGCCCAAGTCCGTCGGAATGCACCATGGACATGAATGGATGCAGGAGATCAGACCTGATGTTTACGTATTTGTCACCAGTCAGAGACGTATCTAGACGTATCAGGGGTCCCATATCACTCCAACTGCACGTGCCCCACATCATTACGGAGCCTCAAACAGCTTGAACAGTCCCTTGCTGACATGCAGGATCCATGGATTCATGAGGTTGTCTCCACACCCGTACACGTCCATCCAATCAATACAATTTGAAACGAAACTCGTCCGACCAGGCAACATGTTTCCAGTCATCAACAGTCCAGTGTCGGCGTTGACGGGCCCAGCCGAGACGTAAAACGTTGTGTCGTGCAGTCATCAAGGGTACACGAGTGGGCCTTCGGCTCCGAAAGCCCATATCGATGATGTTTCGTCGAATGGTTCGCACGCTGACTCTTTTTGATATTTCAACACTGGAATCTGCAGCAATTTGCGGAAAGTTTGCACTTCTGTCACTTTGATCAACTCTCTTCAGTCACCATTGGTCCCGTTCTTGCAGCGTTTTTTAGGCCTCAGCGATGTCGGAGATTTGATGTTTTACCGGTTTTCTTATATTCTCGGTAAGCTCATGAAATGGTCGTACGGGAAAGTCTCCATTTCTTCGCTACCTCGAAGGTGCTGTTCTCCATCGCTCGTGCACCGACTATAACACCACGTTCAAACTCACTTAAATCTTGATAACCTGCTACTGTAGCAGCAGTAACCGATCTAACAAATGCGGCAGACACTTGTTGTCTTATATAGGCCTTACCGACCACACCGATGGAAAAAAAATGGCTCTGAGCACTATGGGACTTAACATCTGTGGTCATCAATCCCCTAGAACTTAGAACTACTTCAACCTAACTAACCTAAGGACATCACACTTATCCATGCCCGAGGCAGGATTCGAACCTGCGACCGTAGCAGTCGCGCGGCTCCGGACTGAGCGCCTAGAACCGCTAGAGCACCCATGTATTCTGCCCATTTACATATATCTGTATTTTAATACGCATGCCTATACCAGTTTCTTTGGCGTTTCAGTGTATTTTCAAAACGCTCTTGGAATTATACGTAAGCAAGGAAATTCCAGAATATTTTTAACAATGTCTCCTAAGCCCGATATTAAAGGAACCTGGAGCTCTAAAACAGGCTGTAGCTGCGCATGTCTAAAGTATTGATAATAGCAATAAACTACTGCATGATCATTAAAACGGAACCCAACCATCCTGAAAATCAGTTTGGGTTTAAAGAGAGCAGAAGTACAAGGAATTGTATAGTAATGTTACGACAGATTATAGAACAAATGTTGGACGTAAGAAAATCATTATTTTTTGCATTCGAAATTCTAGAAGAAGCCTTCGACAAGACAACTGTAATATGCTAATCAAGACTATATCTAGTTTTGATCTAGATTTTGAGTGAGAGACAAATAGAATACGAACTGCATAAACACAAAAGGGGCACCATACACAAAAATGATGGCATACAAGAGACTTAAATACAGAAAGGAGTACGCCGGGATTGCAACTTGTCACCAGTGTTGCTCACGGAGAAAGGCATTGAGGATATAGAATGGATAAAGTTTAACGGAGTGGAAAGCAAAATGAGAAGGTTTGCTGACGACATTGCTCTCATTGTGGACAGCGAGGAGAAATTGCAAGAAACGTTAGTAAAAATAGTGAAGGTCTAGAAAGAGAAGTATAATGTGAACATCAGTACAAAGAATACCAAAATTTTGGTATGCAATATATTGCAATAGTCATTAGAGTTAATGATATCTTAATCAGACCTGTAAATAGCTTTAACTGCTAGGAAGTAAAACCATCTTTCGTGCCACAGGTAACATCAAAATACTAGCAAATACTAACTGGTTATTTTGCCTCTTGAACCTTCCAGCCCTATGAACACCTTATAGACTAAATCTAATTAGTGGTCGAACGTGAAGATCAGGTCATTCCTCAATCTTAGAAAGATGAGTATTCACATTTTTTATGGGAACTTGTGAAATTATTTAATTTCTGTAAGTCTCAAAGACTGTGCTATTTTACGTTCGTTTTTTTTTCTTAGTTTTTCAGAATTTCGGTTAACTTACCTCTTTACCTTATTTCAGAAGACTTATAATGTTTCAGAATAATACTTCAGTACTTTTTATTTGTAGTGAACAGCGATATCTTTACCTTAAAACGAACTTATTGCCACTAACACAGTGATACGAAGATAAATGAAAATAGAAACGAGCAAAATGAACATTGAAAGGAGCAGCTATAGAAGCACGCAGGGAAACATTAAACAGATTATCCCAAAATACTGACCTGTGGGGAGACCCTTGTGCCATCCGTTGGTAATCGGTCTAGCGATATTATCTGTAATTTTTGTTACTTGGCCTTAATGTTGGAACCACAGCCATCCCTTGTATATACTCGTCATGCATTCTGTTTTCCTACTACGATTGTTTTCATTTACTTACAAAAATATTCTGTATTCACCGTACATTGTATACACTGTGTATATGTGAACAAATTTCTGTCTCGGACATGCCACCCTTATTTTTCAAGGCAGCGGTGTCACTCTTAAACCACCAAAGCTCTGATGATGTTGTCAGACAGAGATGATTCAGCAAATGAAGTAATGTTAGTAATGAATGGAAGATAAATGCAAGGAGATCATTGGCAACGTAGGGATGCTTCGAAGAGAAGAAACGAGAAATGGCCGATATGGCTTTAACAAATTATATATGATTGAAATTAATAATGAAGTTAATAATAGAACAGTCTTGATCGTAAAGGCACGTTTATTACAAGGTGACCGGTTCCGATCGTCACATGATCATCTTCAGACTTATGAAGATGTGAAGATGATCATTTAATATGTGATAAATGTGCCTTTGCTATCTAGACTGTTTTATAATTAATTTCAAATGTGTGTTGATCGCTGACTTCCTCCAGCAATCTTTTCACATGGGTAAGATGTGAATAACAGAATTCAGAGTGGACATGTATCTCTCATTTTTCTACTGTTCGCTCGAACAAAATTAATTGAAAATCCATTCACATGAAACGAACTTAATGAAACTCCTTCTATTTTGCAATTGCATGTCCTTCAGTAGGATGTAAGAAAATAGACGGTAAATGGAGAACAGAGACGGTGGCTAAAGAAATGCGTCATTTATTCCGCAATGTCTAGCGTTGAGAGTGTGGACAAAAGGCGTCCGTAAATTGCCTCTGTGGTCTTCTCGCGACAGCCTGGCGATCTCGCACTCATGACTAAAGCTTCCTCCACTTCGTGGAAGGCGGCGGTGCGTCTGGTCAGTGGCTTCCTATCCCTAGTGAGTAATTGTTGTTGGACGGGGAATTTCCCACCCAAGTCCCTGCAAACACGGCTAACTACTACCGCGGAGACATAGTCATTCATTTCATTTCCTCAGGCTACTCGCGCTCTCTGCGGGCGGGGGAATAAAAAACATTAAGACCTCTGGGCAGTATGACGTAAGTGGGAGCCGTTTATTTCTGAAAGCATACAACGGTGTCACTCAATCATCAGTGACGGATGAGGTTGCGTTGTCCGCCGGCCGCAGGTGACGTCTAGTTACCAAAACGCCGCCTCTGAGCGGATGGAGAACGTCTTTGGCGGTTGTCGGCGACGCAGTAGGATATTGTGAATATGACGTCAACTATTTGAACATGGTTGCTTCTGAACGAAGTGTGACGTACTTTTAAGTTACTCCATACTTAAACACAGGTAAAACCCATATTTCAGTGAAGCAGATCGAAGTTAATTATCGTCTTCTGCATAACATTAAGAAGCTTGTAAATGACATTCCGGGCAAGTACTGCATGCATCAGCAATCAATGACATCATTCTGGAATAGCTACACCAAGTATACTTTCACGGAAGTAAAAGCCGGCCTGTGTGGCCTAGAGGTTGTAGGCGCTTCAGTCTGGCACCGCGCGACCGCTACGGTGGCAGGTTCGAATCCTGCCTCGGGCATGGATGAGTGTGATGTCCTTAGGTCAGTTAGGTTTAAGTAGTTCTAAGTTCTAGGGGACTGATGACCTCAGATGTTAAGTCCCATAGTGTTCAGAGCCATTTGAACATTTTTTGAATGGAAGTAAATATCTGTGTAACGATAAATATGTCATACTAACCGGGGCGGTTAGTGTGCCAGCATTCGACCTAGAATTACCTGGTGGTAGAAGATATAAGGGCATTCAAATGAAGCCCGGTCAGTAGTGTATAGTGACGGCAACCATTTTATTAACTTAAAAACGTCGTTATACACGGCACACATACTCAAACAAGTGTCCAAAACTATTTGCAAATTTATCCCATTGCGACAGTAGCCGGTCGATTCCATCTTTGAAGAAGCTAGTAGGCTGCTGTCGGATCGAGACCTGGACCCAGTCACACTTCGTTGTCCGTTGCGCAGCGATGTCCGCGAATAGCTTGTTTTAGAGGTCCAAACACATGAAAGTCACATGGAGAAAGGTCGGGACTGTAGGTGGATTCTCCAGCGTGTCCTACCGAAACTGCTACAATGTCGTCTTCTCCGCATTGGCCGTGTGTGGGCCGGCATTATCATACAGGAATATAACGTCATAGGACAACATGCTTCGGCGTTTCGACTTTCTGTCTCGTCTAAGGTCCTGTAAAGTGGCTTGATAACGCTGGGCATTGATGATGGTTCCCTGTTCCAGAAACTCGACGAGCAATAGGCCCTTGTGGTCAGAAAAGGAGGACATCATGACCTTACCAGAACTGGTGTGCACGGCCTTTGATTTCTTTGGAGGTGGCGAAGTCGCATGTTTCCACTGCTTCCTCTGACTCTTCATTTCCGGTTCAATATTGTGACACCATGTTTCGTCACCTGTGACAATACGCGACAGAAAGCCCTATTCCTGCTCATGATAACGTCGCAGATGACTTAAAGACAGCGCCATTCGAGTACTGCGATGTTAGGCGGTCAGAGTTTTCGAAAGTTCAAGTGTTGGTGCATTGTGGTGGAGGTGGTATCTACGCTAATATCCAGTATCCGGTGGATCTCGACCACGGTAATTCTGCGGTTGTCCAAGACTAAAGTATTCACTTCCGCGACCATTTCCGGTGTGATGACACGATGAGCCTGTCTAGGACGAGCATCGTCTTCCAATGATTCGCGCCCCTGAAGGAATAGTTTGCGCCATTCCACAACACTTGAACGACTCAGACTGTACTCGCCGTACACCTCCTTCATCCGTCGACACATTTCACGGCCTCCCAACTCCCTCCCCTGCCAAAAATCGAATCACTCCTGCTTGTTCCCGCTTACTCGCCTGCATGTTCAACTCGTGTGACCGCCTTCTCTTCGGCGTGAAACCACACTGTCGCTAAGCAACATCAAACGGTGCCCGCGCGTCAGTCTCTCTATCAATAGATGGCGCCACCATACCCGCAGTTACGTGGCGCCACCTTACGTGTAAGGCAATTGTGGACGCACTGACCAGGTTTCATTTAAAAGAACCTCATATTTGAACACAAATGTCAGGCTGGGATTCGCGGGAGAAGTAAATTTATAAGCACTAGATTATGTGCCGACGTCTGGGCTAAAAGCAAAAACTTTACCGCCGTATGTCATGGTGCGAGTGAGTACGATGCTGTTAATTGTTGTCCGCCTCTCAGAAGGGTTTACTCAGGTCGCCTGACACCTTGGTGCTATTAGAGATCGTAACTTTACTAACGAACCCGGGAATGTTTCTCAAATTGCTAAATATGCGTGGGTACTGGAAATACGTCGTATTTTGTAGTGTCACTGGTAAATGGATCAGGATGCAAATTTCGGCTCCTCGTTTCAATATCGCCTCCTTTGAAGGTATGGACCTCGAAGCAAAATAAATTCTATGGATTATGAATAAAAAAGGCTTCTTTGTTTTTCGCTTTGATTTTTGTTGTTTTTAAGTTTTTTTAATATTTCATGGAATAACTCTAGAAAACGTCATAATATACATTTTTTGTATTAAAAAACTAAAAACGCGCCTCGATTGCGAAAAAAGCACCTAGTGTTAAGTGTTAACCCAGGTTTCGGCGTAGATAACTACACCTTCTTCAGAGCAACAATAAAACCCACAAGTGCCTAAGAAGACCTTTGTCAATGATTAAAAGTTTATGGCGGGTCATGGCCCACCGAATATAAGCCGGTGTGAGGTGGAGCGTACACCATTAAGTTAAGTAGTGGTTTTGACTTTGTACATATGTACTGTTTGTGTTTTCCTCTTCTCTTTCGTTTATAAATGTATAGCTATGGGGGTCTTTTAATCACTGACAAAGGTCTTCTTAGGCACTTGTGGGTTTTATTGTTCTTATGAAGAACGTGTAGTTATCTACGCCGAAACATGGGTCAACAGTTAACACTAAGTGTTTTTTTCGCAATCGAGGCGGGTTTTTAGTTTTTTAATATATTAACCAACGATTGCTGACGCGCTGCGATGTTGAAGGTTGTTAAATACATTTTTTGCTTTGTGGACACTGCTTGGTAAAAGCATGAGCTGATTCTCTGAACTAACCGTTCACTAAAGGGGAACATACAACTGACGATGCGATAACACTCTGATCGTCAATCAATTCCAGCGTGCTTGAATGTCTGACCCCGAACCCTGTTTAAGGTATTGCATATGACACCTTGAGGGAGAACTGTAGTCGCTTAAAATATGCTACTGATGTGCGGATTAGCCGCGACAGCAGCTAAAACACCTACTTGGGCATCATCATTGTTGCAAGTCGTGGTTGACGTTTCACATGTTGCTGAACACTTCCTGTTTCCTTAAATAACGTAACTATCCGGCGACCGGTCCGGACACTTGGATGATGTCGTTCAGGATAGCGAGCAGCATACATAGCACACGCCAGTTAGGCATTTTGATCACAATAGCCATACATCAACACGATATCGACCTTTCCCGCAATTGGTAAACGGTCTATTTTAACACGGATAATGTATCACGAAGCAAATACCGTCCGCATTGGCGGAATGTTGCGCGATACCACGTACGTATGCGTTTGTGACTATTACAGCGCCATCTTTCACAAAGCGAAAAAAGTGGTCCAACTGAAATATTCATATTTCTTTACGTACTACACGAATATGTAATAAAAAATGGGGGTTCCTATTTAAAATAAACGCGGTTGATATCCGTTTGACCTATGGCAGCGACATATAGCGGGCCAACCATAGCGCCATCTGGTCTCTCCCTTCAAGCTAGACGAGTTTCGTTGTTTGTAGTTTTTTCGTTTGACGCTTATTTCGTGAGGTATTTGGCCTGGTCGCTATGAACGGACCACCCTGTATAATTTTCCTACACAAGTGAAATAATACAGTGGATGCTTCTCTACAGGTCGCTGGTCTTGAAGCTTCGTAGAATTGAGCCGCGGCCAGTCGGCGCGCCGCGTATGTTCGCGTAGAGACGCTGCCGTCGCGTTGTCGTCCTGGAGAGGGGTCGGTCAGCGTACAGTTGGCTGACGTCTTCTCCACAGCCCTCTCTGCTCTAACGTCCCCGACTGGCGATGCCGGCGCTTGACTTTACGCCGTAACACTACTACTACTACTAGTACTACTACTACTACTGCTATTACAGAATGTGCATTTGCTGTAACAAAAAACAAGGCTCAAGGTCAGACGGTGGAAGAGAAGTTAGACGGAGGGGTGGGGGGAAATTGATACAGACAGCGAAAAAGAGGAGATGGACAGAGAAATGGGACAAGGGGAGATGGAGAGAGAGAGAGTGTGGAGAAGCGGACACAGAAAGGGCGAGGAGGTGATGGACAGAGGGAGACAAGGAGGTGCAGGAGGACAAGAAGAGAGAAGGGAGGAGGTGTAGAAGATGGACAGGGAGAGAGGGTAAGAGTTGATGGACAAAGAGAAGGGATGGAGGAGATGGACAGAGACTGGGGGGGGGGGGGGGGGAAGAAGGATGTGATGACGTACTTTCAATTCCCATAATTATCGGAAACATGCGCTTTCAGTTTTCTTTCTCTTCCATTTCACCAGAAAGAGCCACAGCAAAGCTTGACTAGGAACAGTGTGTTTTTATTTGAAATTATACGTTGTATACGGAGTGACAATATACAGAGTGAACGTTAATGAAACTGACAAACTGCACGAACAGATTCCTGGCTGGAAATGGTGGAAAGAAGGTCCTACGAACATGTGTCCAGAACTGCATGGTTGCCACCGTAGATGGTGCTGATGAATTAAACTTCCTCTGACCACGTGCCGTGTGTTCCTTGTGTATTGCAAACTGTGTGATCGACACATTCATGTCGGTAACAAGCCGAGATGGTGTTTGTGTACGGCTAAGCAGACGGAAACGGTCGAGAGGCAGCACGGCTGTACCAAAGCAAATACCCTCATAGGCACCAACCGCATCACACAACGTTTCAGGCCCTTTTTGGAAGTTTCTGTGATCACAGATCCTTTCAGGCAGATTAAAGTGCAAGGACGTGGCGAACTGTGCGGACACAAGGTTTTGAGGATCAGGTTGTACAGAATATTGAGACGAACCCTAGAACAATTCCAGATAAGTGGCCCATCAACATGGTGCAAGCCACAGTACGATTAGGTGTATCCTGCATGATTACCTCTACTGTCCCTATCACCTGCAATCCCATGGAGACCACATCTGTCGTGACGTGGATGCGATGTGGCTCCGTGCGGTTTACTCCGTATATTGGATGAAACATAGTTTTAATAGACCTGCTATCGTGTATAAAACCGACTGCGAGCAAGGAAACGAAACGGTACATTCTCACAGCACAACATTTTCTTTTTCGCGGCAGCTTTTGACGGAAAACTTCTTCACTTTTGTTTAAAATATGTTTAGTAGAGTACCGGGTAAAAAATTTGAAATAAATAGGTCAAGAACGTCTCGACATCAATGTTTTTCTCTTTGTATTGCTATAGACATGTCAGTACTGTGTCTTACTCTCTCCCACTCAAGAATTCTGTACTCGCGGATAACGACACAGCAGAGCGGCAAATCATTTATTACACAAAACTGACACATTTCAAACAGGTCAGAGGAACGCACCGCAAAACCAACTCCACTCGGATTTTGTCCGTGAGAGCAATGCTAAACTCATATTTTCCGATGTTGTCTGAATGTGCGATCTTGTGACGCCCCACAAGTTATAAAAGAATTCTGCCATAGCCTGTATTTGAAGATACTGGCTCTCTCTGGTTTGCAGAGCGACGTTGGTCATTCCAGCAGTGGATAGTACGTCTGCTCTTTTGTCCAGAGACTATGGGGTAGATATTTCAGTTGTATTAAAATTTCGTTATGTGACCCACTGTTGCTTAAAAAAAGATACATCATTTGATACTAGAAGGTATCAGATAGATTATATGATGGTAAGACAGAGATTTAGGAACCAGGTTTTAAATTGTAAGACATTTCCAGGGGCAGATGTGGACTCTGACCACAATCTATTGTTTATAAACTGTAGATTGAAACTGAACAAACTGCAAAAAGGTGGAAATTTAAGGAGATGGGACCTGGATAAACTGACTAAACCAGAGGTTGTACAGAGTTTGAGAGAGAGCATAAGGGAACAAATGACAGGAATCGGGGAAAGAAATACAGTAGAAGAAGAATGGGTAGCTCTGAGGGATGTCGTAGTGAAGGCAGCAGAGGATCAAGTAGGTAAAAAGACGAGGGCTAGTAGAAATTCTTGGGTAACAGAAGAAATATTGAATTTAATTGATGAAAGGAGAAAATATAAAAACGCAGTAAATGAAGCAGGCAAAAGGGAATACAAACGTCTCAAAAATGAGATCGACATGAAGTGCAAAATGGCTAAGCAGGGAAGGCTAGAGGACAAATGAAAGGATGTAGAGGCTTATCTCACTAGGGGTAAGATAGATACTGCCTACAGGAAAATTAAAGAGACCTTTGGAGAAAAGAGAGCCACTTGTTTGAAGAGCTCAGATGGAAACCCAGTTCTAAGCAATGAAGGGAAAGCAGAAAGGTGGAAGGAGTATACGAGGGTCTATACAAGGGCGATGTACTTGAGGACAATATTATGGAAATGGAAGAGGATGTAGATGAAGATTAAATGGGAGATACGATATTGCGTGAGGAGTTTGACAGAGCACTGAAAGACCTGAGTCGAAACAAGGCCCCGGGAGTAGACAACATTCCATTGGAACTACTGACGGCCTTGGGAGAGCCAGTCCTGACAAAACTCTACCATCTGGTGAGCAAGATGTATGAGACAGGCGAGATACCCTCACACTTCAAGAAGAATACAGTAATTCCAATCCCAAAGAAAGCAGGTGTTGACAGATGTGAAAATTACCGAACTATCAGTTTAATAAGTCGCAGCTGCAAAATACTAACGCGAATTCCTTACAGACGAATGGAAAAACTGGTAGAAGCCGACCTCGACGAAGATCAGTTTGGATTCCGCAGAAATGTTGGAACACCCTACGACTTATCTTAGAAAATAGATTAAGGAAAGGCAAACCTACATTTCTTGCATTTGCGTACTTAGAGAAAGCTTTCGACAATGTTGTCTGGAATACTCTCTTTCAAATTCTAAGGGTGGCAGGGGTAAAATACAGGGAGCGAAAGGCTATTTACAATTTGTACAGAAAGCAGATGGCAGTTATAAGAGTCGAGGGGCACGAAAGGGAAGCAGTGGTTGGGAAGGGAATGAGACAGGGCTGTAGCCTATCCCCGGTGTTATTCAATTTGTATATTGAGCAAGCAGTAATGGAAACAAAAGAAAAATTCGGAGTAGGTATTAAAGTCCATGGAGAAGAAATAAAAACGTTGAGGTTCGCTGATGACACTGTAATTCTGTCAGAGACAGCAAAGGACTTGGAAGAGCAGTAGAACGGAATGGACAGTGTCTTGAAAGGAGGATATAAGATGAACATCAACAAAAGCAAAACGAGGATAATGGAATGTAGTCGAATTAAGTCGGGTGATGCTGAGGGAATTAGATTAGGAAATGAGACACGTAATGTAGTAAAGGAGTTTTGCTATTTGGGGAGCAAAATAACTGAGGATGGTCGAAGTAGAGAGGATATAAAATGTAGACTGGCAATGGCAAGGAAAGCGTTTCTGAAGAAGAGAAATTTGTTAACATCGAGTATTGATTTAAGTGTTAGGAAGTCGTTTCTGAAAGTATTTGTATGGAGTGTAGCCATGTATGGAAGTGAAACATGGACGATAAATAGTTTGTACAAGAAGAGAATAGAAGCTTTCGAAATGTGGTGCTACAGAAGAATGCTGAAGATTAGATGGGTAGATCACATTACTAATGAGGATTTATTGAATAGAATTGGGGAGAAGAGGAGTTTGTGGCACAACTTGACCAGAAGAAGGGACCGGTTGGTAGGACATGTTCTGAGACATCGAGGGATCACAAATTTAGCATTGGAGGGCAGCGTGGAGGGCAAAAATCGTAGAGGGAGCCCAAGAGATGAATACACTAAGCAGATTCAGAAGGATGTAGGCTGCAGTAGGTACTGGGAGATGAAGAAGCTTGCACAGGATAGAGTAGCATGGAGAGCTGCATCAAACCAGTCTCAGGACTGAAGACAACAACGACAACAACACATCATCATTATGACTGGATTTCGAAATATGAGGTAGGCTTGGAGGAATCGTGAAATCGTGGAACATTGTACGTATTCCAACGGGATATTGGTCATTAGACGAAACCAATCTCTGCTGCTCCGCTCGAAGCGTCTGAGCCGTTCATGTTCATGGTACACATAAACGATCTATCAAGAAAAGAGTTTCTCGTAGCTACTCTTTACAATGATGGTGTAGTCTGCAGGGAAAAATCATTGGTTAATGATGCTAAGGAAGAGTCAAACAACGTATGCAAAGTAAAAGAACAAAATTTCATTTCAGAAGTTTTTGACAAGCCACTTCCGTCTCACATCCGTAACCTGGAGAACATTACAGTATAATGCCATGTGAATTCGACTTTTTGGGAGAACTATAACAAGTGTATGACATTTGGAAAGTTGGTACCAGAATTACTCACTACTTGCATATTAACCTAGCGTGAAAGATTGGTAAGACCCTCGCTGTATTAACAGGAAGAACCTGGAAATACTATTGCGTAAGCGGTGATACAAGGTGCTGGAGATAGACTGGAAACCAAATCTGCTGTTCCCGTTGTACATTTCATGCAAGTAGCATGCGTTGAACAGAAATTTACTTTTTCGTCCTTTGGCTAGAAATCGTCCGGTAATTATGAAATATTTGGATACGGAGAGGTTGAAACCTCACACGCCAATATTCAAGAGCGTCTCCAATTCATCACATCTGCTAAACACCAAGATGTAACTCTGCACGATGAGGAGATACGAGTGTAATATGATTAAATTTACTTGTATAGTAATTTGTTACTGAAATCCTGCAGTATGATCAAACTCCACACTACACATTCTACCAAGAGTGGTGCTCCTTTGAGGTACGCAGGTGAAACAAGGTGTTTGGAAACCAGAACATACTAACAGATAGAAGCTGTGTAATCTATGGTAAGTCGTGCCTTGAAGGCTTTGTCGGTAAGAGCATTGGCGACAAGCGAGGTGGCGTAGTTTTGAGGTTGTGGTCCTTCTCTAATAATCTCATACGTTAATTCCTAATCTTCCTTCCTTCTTCCTGAAGAGCAGTGCCTGCAGAAGGTACGGTTGTTAGTCCTAGTCTCTATCCGGCTACAGATTTAATCTGTTAGCAAATTTCAGAAAGTCGAAAACTTTCAGAATAGGATCAAATTAAGTTTCTCACCGTCATGTAGTGTGACGACTGCGATTCTACCCTGTCACGAAGTATCGCCAAAGTTCCCGAAAAGTACCGTGTTAACTAATGCAGTCAAAATCAAATCGTATCCAAACAGACGTTTCTCCAAATTTTACTACCCAACACAATATCTGGCCGTGCATTTATCCAAGTTTAGCATAGAATAACCATATTAAATAAGAGTTAATGACATTGACAAAAAAAATTGCTTCTAACATCAATAAACAAAATAATACCAAAGTTGAGTGATGAACCCTCAATTTTACACGACTCTCATTCAAAGTAATCACAACCCGTGTGGTTTGACAGCTACCCACCTTTAAATTACTCACTATAGAGTGTTAGCACCAATAGCAAGTGAGCTTCACTGTCATTGGTCGACGTTTAAGAAATTAATGGCGGGCGCCCTTGTCCAAGTAGGAAAACATTACAATACTTCTGGTAAATGTTACGGCACACGAGTTTAGACACATACCCTCCAAAAGTTATAAAAAATATACATGCAGCGGCAGCGGATTTAAAATGTAAAAAAAAAAAAAAATGGAAATAATTAAAAGGGAAATGGCTACAGCTAATGAAAGTCAACAATGTCTACATAGAACACACCACTTCGTGGAGAACACTTTTATTCTAAAGAAGACAAACGTTATGTGAATGTCAGCCAAAGGGAAAGAAATCACAAATTAAAATTGTTTGCAATAATTTTGAGTCTTTGAGAGGAGAGCGCTGCTTATAAATCTTATCTTGTGTGTTGTGACGACGGTCGCGATATCGACGGCAGCTGGCTGGTCCTGGTGAAACGCTGAGATCTGCTCCCACGGACGTGTGATTGCAGTTGATGGTTTTTCCTCGTAATCGGGCGGGCGGTGGTATTCATTAAGCTGCGAATCTGATTACAGTGGCATTTTGCAGACCACAGGCTGGTCGATGTAATTGTTGTTACAGATGTCCGTATGTGCTCAGTTTTTATGTTTCTGGCGCACACAATTTAAGTTTACTTATGCCACACACAGTTTATAAAACTTGCCGACCACGAATTCTGTAGAAAGTCAATTCGTATAATGAGTGCCGCGATCGCGAAAAACCGTCCTGGGCCGGAATGTACTCACACACAATAGACAGTTCGCATAAGTTGAGAACGACTGTTACTGATTATAGGCGTCCGGTACTTCATCGAAACGCGAATAAATACGTAAGTTCACAGGACCTGAGTGTACGAAAACACAGCCAAAATAGAAGCGCAGTTCAATTCACAGACACAGAGCTACAATACCGTCCATTCTCGGTTGCATTGTCATAGTTACTTCGTTTCACGGCACAGTCTCATTATTTACTTTGCCCAGTTTCTACACTCACTATTGTCATACCACGTCCTGGTATAAAACAGTCATTAAAAACGTACTTCGCTTGCCACTAAACTCAATCTTCACCAGCTCGTAAAAGTCACGACTCCCACATTAAAACATGTGTCCGCCTCTCTAGCTACCCAACAACACCCCCCCCCCCCCGCTTTGTTGGATCGACTATCGATATTGCTCTCTCTCAGTTTATACAACATCAAAGTAAATTACATATATCTTTACACAACTGTTTTCTACCAAACTTATTACAGTAAACAATAAACAAAAAAAAAATAATTAAAGCTTTCCACAATCAATAAACTCTAAACATATTTATCTACTTACAAAAAATAAATAATCTCCAGTTACATATCACATCTAGAAAACAACTTTTATCTCTCTACGAAAAATGCGCTACAACATCAAAGATATATGAACAGACGGAAAAAAACAAGATAAATATATATAACGATATATATATACAACGATGTATTCACAGTAGCTAACGGAACATTTTTCCAAGTACTGAAGTAAACAGTTAATATCAATCACTGAACATCTGGACATTTCACGAGTCAGCATTAGAAGATGATTAAACAGAGGTATATGTGAAAAAGTCAAGGATTGCTTAAAATATGTTACGTGTGATAGTTATTTCGAGACACTGACAAGCTGTAACAGGCAGAGAGAAACAGATAGAAACAATGACGAGTGTAGGTTGAAAAATATCAGAGCATGTGTAACAGATTATCGAGGACGTATGACCCAATTAATCCGTTATGAAGACAAGATTAGAAGAAGAAACTGGAAATATGTAGGCCTATGACAGGTGCTTCTGGAGCTCCGAGCACAGATACAAGGATAGTAAAGATTTACTAAACTTCAATATGGGCAGATATACTGTTTAATTTCATTCTACAGTTCATAACCAGGCACTTGGGTACAGTTGAGTTTCTGTCCATCACATCTAACTGAATATCTTCCTGTAATTTCCAATCTTTCCAAGTATCTTCCCGCAGTTGCCTCTTTACATTTACATTAATTTCGAATTTTATGAGTTTATCCCACAGACGCTTTATCGGACAAGAATTCTTGAACTGTGCTGGCCCAGTTCATTTGGCGTCGACAGACTTCTAAAGAAAGAATAGAAGACGGGCTGGAAAAAGGCAAATTAACATGTATAGCATTCTGGGGTTCAGATTTTGACTATGTTGACTTGATACAGTCTTCTAAATTAGTAAGGGAGTGGGTATGAAATAGCCGGAACGAACGGTTACTTACAACTTCTTCAGAAACCAGATTGCATTTACGAGACTTGAAAGCGAGAAAGGAAAGTAGTAGTTGAAAAGGGAGTGAGACAGACTTGTGGCCTAAAGGTAATGGAACGTAGTAGAACCATATTAGGTGATGCTGAAAGAATTGCATTAGGAAAAGAGACGAGTTTTGCTGTTTGGGCGGAAAATAACTGATGGTAACGGAAGTTAAGAGAATAATTATACAGACTGGCTACAGCACGAATAGTATTTCTGGAAAGAATTTGTTAATTTAATTAAATATATACAATTAAAAACAGTCTTGATCGCAACTTTCTTTTGATTGGAGTGACCGGTTTCAATCCTTAAGGATCATATTCAGACTCCAGAATGGCAGGTGGACTTCCATGGAGCAAGCTGCGCCGACCCAAGCGACAGCGTTGCGATCAAGACTGTTTTTAATTATATATATTTAATTATATAATATAAGACTGCTGGTAATATTTCCAAACATTTTAGTTTGTTAATATCTAATTTAAGTTTTAGTAAGCCTTTTATCAAAACATTTGTCTAGAGTGTAGCTATGTGCGGAAACGAAACGTGGACTACACTCCTGGAAATTGAAATAAGAACACCGTGAATTCATTGTCCCAGGAAGGGGAAACTTTATTGACACATTCCTGGGGTCAGATACATCACATGATCACACTGACAGAACCACAGGCACATAGACACAGGCAACAGAGCATGCACAATGTCGGCACTAGTACAGTGTATATCCACCTTTCGCAGCAATGCAGGCTGCTATTCTCCCATGGAGACGATCGTAGAGATGCTGGATGTAGTCCTGTGGAACGGCTTGCCATGCCATTTCCACCTGGCGCCTCAGTTGGACCAGCGTTCGTGCTGGACGTGCAGACCGCGTGAGACGACGCTTCATCCAGTCCCAAACATGCTCAATGGGGGACAGATCCGGAGATCTTGCTGGCAAGGGTAGTTGACTTACACCTTCTAGAGCACGTTGGGTGGCACGGGATACATGCAGACGTGCATTGTCCTGTTGGAACAGCAAGTTCCCTTGCCGGTCAAGGAATGGTAGAACGATGGGTTCGATGACGGTTTGGATGTACCGTGCACTATTCAGTGTCCCCTCGACGATCACCAGTGGTGTACGGCCAGTGTAGGAGATCGCTCCCCACACCATGATGCCGGGTGTTGGCCCTGTGTGCCTCGGTCGTATGCAGTCCTGATTGTGGCGCTCACCTGCACGGCGCCAAACACGCATACGACCATCATTGGCACCAAGGCACAAGCGACTCTCATCGCTGAAGACGACACGTCTTCATTCGTCCCTCCATTCACGCCTGTCGCGACACCACTGGAGGCGGGCTGCACGATGTTGGGGCGTGAGCGGAAGACGGCCTAACGGTGTGCGGGACCGTAGCCCAGCTCCATGGAGACGGTTGCGAATGGCCCTCGCCGATACCCCAGGAGCAACAGCGTCCCTAATTTGCTGGGAAGTGGCGGTGCGGTCCCCTACGGCACTGCGTAGGATCCTACAGTCTTGGCGTGAATTCGTGCGTCGCTGCGGTCCGGTCCCAGGTCGACGGGCACGTGCACCTTCCGCCGACCACTGGCGACAACATCGATGTACTGTGGAGACCTCACGCCCCACGTGTTGAGCAATTCGGCGGTACGTCCACCCGGCCTCCCGCATGCCCACTATACGCCCTCGCTCAAAGTCCGTCAACTGCACATACGGTTCACGTCCACACTGTCGCGGCGTGCTACCAGTGTTAAAGACTGCGATGGAGCTCCCTATGCCACGGTAAACTGGCTGACACTGACGGCGGCGGTGCACAAATGCTGCGCAGCTAGCGCCATTCGACGGCCAACACCGCGGTTCCTGGTGTGTCCGCTGTGCCGTGCGTGTGATCATTGCTTGTATAGCCCTCTCGCAGTGTCCGGAGCAAGTATGGTGGGTCTGACACACCGGTGTCAATGTGTTCTTTTTTCCATTTCCAGGAGTGTATAAAGAGCTCAGACAAGAAGAAAATTGAAGAACGTTGAAAATTACGTGGGTAGGTCGAGTAATTAATGAGAACGTACTGAATCTAACTGAAGAAGGAAGAAATTTATGGCACAACTTGACGAGTGATGTGTAATGAGTAAAACATGTAGGACAGCGCCTGGACACACAGTATAAGGGACATTCAAACGAAAAGGAGACCGATGGAAAAAAGAAAGTAAACTTTTTATTATTTCAAAAATAATCGCCATAATTGTTAATACATTTATCCTATTTTGAGACATGACGGTCAATGCCTTCATGGAAAATGTTTGCGGTTACCTGCGAAACGATGATCGCACCCAGGCATGCAGATCTTTGTCCGAAGCAAATCAACAGCCAAGGATGTTTTTCTCCAGGATTCCAAAAATATGGAAATCGCCTGAGGAGATATGGGGATTATATAGAGGATGTGTAAGGGCTTCCCAGCGACACTTATGCAGCGTTTTCGAAACAACCTTGGCGACAAATGGGCGGGCTGGTTTCTAAACCACGCTACTATTCGGAAAAAATAATGCCACAATCCATAGAATATTCACTGACTTTGCAGCAAACAAGTAACGTAAGGACCATCTGCAACTCAGACACGATCTATGCGTGACAAATCAAAATACTCACAAACCAATTAAGGATCCATACATTCTTCAAGGGGTTTGTGAACTACGGGGACTGGCGTTATAATGCTGGTTTATGCCGTTTAGTATTCCAGTCATGAAGATACAACAACAGAGGTACATCGCTTGATCACCTATCACATGTACTGTTGTCATATTTAATCGGTCCCCACACTGCGATTCTAGGTTCAAAAGTTGTTCAAATGGCTCTGAGCACTATGGGACTTAACATCTTAGGTCATCAGTCCCCTAGAACTTAGAACTACTTAAACCTAACTAACCTAAGCACACCACACACATCCATGTCCGTGGCAGGATTCGAACCCGCGACCGTAGCAGTCACGCGGTTCCGGACTGAAGCGCCTAGAACCGCACGGCCACCGCAGCCGACGCGATTCTAGGAGCCGGAGAGGTATGGGTCAAGAGAATCGCTACTTCCTGTGACCTCTTGTTAGGTAGTATACGGACACGATGGTGTCAACCTGACCCCGATAAAGGGAAGCAAGAAATCGCTGATGACCACAGAATTCTGGTCTGGTTTTACACCATGCGAGTCTCTGTTCTCCGTTGCATGGTATCAGCGATAAACCACACAAGGCAACTCGGGATCTCAACCCACATTCCAGAAATATATTCCGGGCGTTTCGTGGTGACACACTGGCTGTAACCTCTACCCTCATTTTAGCTCTCCTTTTATTCGTCAGGGCTCATTGAACAATGCTTCAGTACTCTCGCGTTGTAGCTCCTCATCTCACACTGTTGTCAATGCGATCTGGCATTATGATACTCCCATTTCCCTTAGGCCAATGATTCGATGTTACTCAAATAATGAAAGATGTCAATAAACTGCAAATTCACATCACTGGATTGCGACTCCCACCTGAAAACTGCAGTGACGTTAGACACATGTGCTACCACCATGTTCTCACGCTGCTCTACATCTGCATGACTGGTATTTCTCTGTACTGAAAATAACCTCGTATAAGGGTTAAATTTATCCACCATGACTCACAGGCGGGGAAATACTTTAGTATCAATTTGATAACGTAAATAGCGTAAGGCTTGCGATTTCTATCACTGCGGTTCTTACGCGGAGTTGTCCGGCCTCCAACAGTGTCATTGTTTTGTTTCAATTTTTACGTCGGATTTTCTATGTTGTCATTGGATCAGAAAGATCGATCCAGTCTTTAAGAAGAGTACAGAGGCGAAAATACACTCTTATTTCAGTGGCGTAAAGAACTGGAGCATACATTTAGTTCACGAGTGTGAATACACAGGTGGAGACCGAGTATATATGTGTCTGTGTCCTCGCGCGCGCACGCGCTCGTTGCCAGAATCACGGCAATATTTCTCTAAGCCTGTCAGTGATTGTGGAAAGATCGTATTATCTACATACTCAGTACTGAGATTCCACGTTTATGAGTACAATCATCAATGACAATTTGTGGCATAAATATTTAGAAATTTGAATTAACAAATTATTTTACTTCTGACTTGGCTAGTATAAAAATCTAGATAAACCAGAAAATAATGACCCTTTGAAATAACTGTCTTAGAAACCATTCTGATCACGATGTGCGATTTTGGGGAACGTGGAGCAGGATGACGGAAACCTGTCTCTTCCCGAATACAAGTGCAGTGTCCCAGTCATTGGATCACGAATGTCAGCGACGATAATTCGAAAACGTCATCCATTTAACATTTCATTATGTTAATTTTACTCATGCAACTGTTGTTATTGTGCTGCATCAGTGTAAAGGACGTATAAGGTACGCGGGAATCTGTGAGTGACGTGAAAGTCTCTCAAGGCCTCGGAAATCCGTTCCCAATTACAGGCATTCGGTCCAGTGCATTGTGATTCGTGACCTGATCTGATTGAGACTTGCACCTCCTAAACACCAACGAGTGGAGGGTAATCTGTTTGCGCCCAGTTTTCAAGAGATGCAATAGAGGCCATGATTAAGCAAAGCCGGTGACCTTCGGCGTTTAATCACAAAAGAAGTCTTTCACATCTCAAATTAACGGGCATTCACGTCTCTCGTCTGTGCGTAGCAGCTCTCAGACTTATTTGGAGCCCGGAATAAGTGACAGAGATAGAAAATTTAACTCCTAAGAAAGCGTCTTCGGCTCAGGAAATGCGCAGTAACATACCATACCTGTAAATTGTACGGTGTAGAGTTTCTGAAACTTGGAAACCTCATTCTAGACAATCTGAGAAACATTAAACCTACACGCTACCTATCATGTTGTAGAAAATCTTACTATTATTTCTCATGATAAACTAATCGTGTTTTGGTAAATTTCTTCATTTTGGTTTTAGGTTCGTTACTTCGTCCAGAGCGTCTGTGGGTGAACATTAGCGAGAAGACATGTTTGTCTTATCGCAATTATTCATTCTTTCTTTACGTGATTCATCATTATCTCATACGACCATACATGTCAACCTTTTCTAACTGAAGATTTAAGCAACTCAATGCGGCGGCCGTTAAAGACCCCCTGCGCGAGGCAATAATGTGAGTAAGACATTCGATTCTTTTCAGAGGAGTACCAAATTTTACACCTTTTCACTCAATCAAAGGGAATACTACAACGGCTCCCTGATCGAGGCTCTACAATTTCCTTCTCTACCTATGAACAGCTGGTGAATTTTCACTTGGTCTTCAGTAGCACAAGGTCAGTTATTCTGTTACTAAGGCTCTTCACGCGACGCACTCGGCTCTTTGGTGTCTCTTCAAGTTTATTTCTCACTGTCTGTTCCTGTATTATACATATACATATGCACAAATGAGGGTGGAATGGCATGAGACGAATGCTCTTAATGAGTAACTGACACAAAAAAGTGGTTGGAAAGACGACGAAGAACATGTGTCAAACAGGAAAAGCAATAATATCTACCGGCAAACGCACATGTTATTAAATTCTTCTCTATCGTTTTTCTTTCTTCTCGGATGGGCCAACTAAGGATTACCTGCCAATTTCAGTTTCTTATTCGTTGTTATTTTCTTGCAGAACTCTTTCATCTGTTCACTATGTTCTTTCTTCCTGTCTTCTGACCACTACGTACCAGTTTTTTTACTCTTGTACCTTCGAGTCCTTCCACATTCAAACTGTTTCCTTAAACACCTCTGTGCCAGTCGTTTCCTCTGGTTTTTTCATGTTTCTTAATCCTTTTTTACTTCATGGTTCTAGTTTGTTTACTTCCTATCCAACAAATATTAGAAGATATTTTCTGTTAATCTACTGTTTCGCATTCGATATGAATGTCCCAGAAATACGTCTTCTTTTCCTCATTACTTCTGATATATTTTCTATTTTTCAATAAATTTGATCATTACTCCGTAATTCCAAACTTTCTAAAGCTTTTCATCGGCCTAATGTTTTTCTAGTAATTCACTTTTCTAGTAATTCACTTTTCTAGTATTTCTGATTTAACTAAATTATAATGTAATGCTACATATTCGCTAACACATTGACGTTCTGACTTCACTACTATATCGTAATGTTTTATTTTTGCACCGAGCGAGGTGGCACAGTGGTTAGCACACTGGACTCGCATTCGGTATGACGACGGTTCAAACCCACGTCCGGCTATCCTGATTTAGGTTTTCCGTGATTTCCGTAAATCGCTTCAGGCAAATACCGAGATGGTTCCTTTCAAAGGGCACGCCCGATTTCCTTCCCCATGCTTCTCTAAACCGGTGGGACCGATTACCTCGCTGTTCGGTCCCCTTCCCCCATATCAACCAACCTTATTTTTGCGTTTTAGAGTGACATTTTTGTTGTAGAAGCCTTTGGTTATACCATATGCCCTTCCCATATTATATAGCTTTTCGTTTATTCCAAACCATTTTCTTCGATTATCTGCCCACGACATAAACATTTTTTAATCTTTTCAATTTGAACAATCTGTGTTTCAGAAACGTCGGTGCAATTTTAATGTTTGTAAAAAAATTAGTTTCCTCTGTTGAAATTCTTACGCAGGTCCTACTGGCTATTTCTTCCAAAATATTAATTTGTGTTGCAGCAGATGCCACATTTTCAGAAAATGTAGCGAAGTCGTCTGCGAATGCGACACAATTATTCCAGTATTCTTGTTTCTTCTTCTCAATTTATTGGTAAAGTATTATATGCATTCAGTTTTTCATTCCGAATTCGCACTACTTTTTCTAGAACACAGTTAAAAGGAACTGGCGATAGGCTACTGCCTTGCCATGCAGCTGTCTTTATTTCGAAGAGCTAAGATATTTCTGCCATATATTTCACTTTAAATACTGCGTCTGTAAGCGTTTCATGAAACATATTTGTTGACTTAGACTTCAGAGTAAATTCTCGGATTATTTTATCGGTAGTTTATCTGTCAACGTAATGAAAGGCTTTTATGATTACTGCAGTAACTTTTGAATTCAATGATATGTGGCGAATGATTGAGTTCAGGCAAATTATTTGCTCAGAGAATGATCAGCAGTTCCTGAAATCACTTATAATGCATTATGAGGTGTTTTGTTGGAACGAACGATGTGGCACTTTCAATGAAATAACAATTATAAAAAAAAAACTTTTAAATAGTTACTTTTTAATTTTTTATGATTTTTTTTTTCCTTTGTTTCTATACGTACGTACGAACTTTGTTGTCGAACCTCTTATTTACGCGTGGTAATAAAAATTCATCTAGACAGAATTAAGTACATTTAAAATTACGCGAATTCATATTAACTGATTAAGAATATTTAGTTGAGAACTAAATCTTTTACATAATTCGGCCTTGGCACACAATTTCTAAATGCATTGGTTTTTTTTAAATATTTACTGAATTCTTTCCCGGCGTTAGCTATTAAACACAAGACTGTCTCTATTAGCAGAAAATGGTTAAATATTGCCAAGCCGACGTTTAATTATCATTGATAAAACACACTTCACTATACATTTAAGTTATTTGAAAGAACCAACAAATTGTTAATCAACGTTAACTATCCGCCTATGAATGCACAAATGTGAAACTAGTAATAAATTCCGTCAGTCTCAGGATCGCTGTAAAAGAAAAACATTTTCGTAATTCACTGCTAATTTATATCTTCTCCCGATTTACGGGTTTGGTAAATTTTTCTTAGCGGAACAATTTTTTAAATGTGCCGCCGCTGCAAATCGTTCGGCCGCGGCACAGCCCAGCAACACCAGCGATCATTGCTAAAAATGCTGAAAATTCTTTAAAGAAATATTATAGATGACATGGGTAAGCTAATTTACATTAGTAATACACACTTTTGATAAATTATAGTGTATTTAGACCACAACAATAATTCAACTTACATTAGTTTGTAATTTCTCCTCTAATGGCGGCTAACTCTAGATACAGACAAAAGAAGTCTACCCATTCATAAAATGCTACGTCACAGCTTCCTCTCTCTCTCAGCTCTCGAGGAAGACGACAAAGACGCACAACATGCGGTGTTATTTATATTATTGCTGACCATTAACATCTCTTTGTAGTCTTACAACATTATTTTCCTCTGTGGCTGAATTTTACATTTTTGCTATCGCAGATATTGGTACATTTCGCAATTACATTATGAGTATAGAAATATTACTATCATAAATACATCGAGAATATTACTACAGAAAATATTACAATAATAACGAATGTCCTTTACACAAAATTAAATAATATTTTTTGTTAAATAATTACAGTATATACAAATTGCTTCATAGCGGCGTATATAGTACAGTCAAATTTTAGTTTATTAATAGTATGATTGTTGCCAGGGAACGTTACACACTGAAATATCGTTCTTAACTTTCAGTTAAAATGTACTCCTCGTACGGGAATTGCACAATGTGTGTAGGAGTATAGGTTCTGATGCAGGAACGGTGACATATGGAAGTTTATATACAGCCAGGAGTCGTCCACGAATAGCCAAAGCGGTTAAGATGACCGCTAGCAAAACTGCGATATCCAGGGTCGAGTCCTGGTATGGCACAGATTTTCATTGTCTTTATTCCCTTATACAGCTGTTGGTAGTTTATATTGACAACTGCGAGTATATGTCATGGAGTCTCTACTACTTCTGATGAACGTAGAAAGCTGTACTCAGTAATGGCATACCTTTCATAATTCTGATTGCTCGTTTGCGTTTTGAAAGGTGTGCAGGTAGGTTATCCGTTACATTTTATACTGGTAATCTGATTTCTCGACGAGGAGGAATTTGAATGTTTTTTCTCTACAACTATTTCTAGTTCTTTTAAACACAAAGAACAAATATTGGGTAAAGAATTCACGTTTAAACTGCCCAGAAAGAATTTCTTTTCAAACGTTATTCCAAGCTTCCTCCGACTCAAACCTCTGACTGCAGTTGCTGGAACTACCCAGAACCTTTTGACCCGATGCACTGCATGAAGCAGGAGATAGTGCATTCGTTTAACCGACTTTACGTACTGCAATTGAAATTGTATCAATAACAAAATTACGGTCTTATCACGGATTGCGCGGCTCCTCCCGTCGGAGGTTCGAGTCCTCCCTCGGGCATGGGTGTGCCTGTGTTGTCCTTAGCGTAAGTTAGTTTCAGTTAGATTAAGTAGTACGTATACCCAGGGACCGATGACCTTAGTAGTTTGGTCCCATAAGATCTTACCACAAGTTTCCAAATTTTTGGAATAGGGCAATGCGATCATCTGAGTGGTCAGCGTGACAGACTGTCAATCCTAAGGGCCCGGGTTCGATTCCCGGCTGGGTCGGAGATTTTCTCCGCTCAGGGACTGGGTGTTGTGTTGTCCTAATCATCATCATTTCATCCCCATCGACGCGCAGGTCGCCGAAGTGGCGTCAAATCGAAAGACCTGCACCAGGCGAACGGTCTACCCGACGGGAGGCCCTAGCCACACGACATTTCCATTTATATATCTGGTACGTGTAAACCCCTCACATCTGCGTACTTTCGAAGTCATCCACCGAACTAGGGTAGACCCTTTCTTGTCTACTGGAATTCAGCAAACAATGTCTTTGCTCTATCAACCACCCATTCACATGGCTACATGAACAGCCTGTCTCCATTACACTATCCGTGGTGCGGTGGTTCAGTAGACTAGCGCTAGACTCCAAATCCAAAGATCCGGGCGTTCTATTCCCAGTCGATTGCATGACGATATATGGCACTTATCGCTTCTTTCTCCTCTGGTAACGGTTTTTTAACACAAAAAAGTCTATGGTACACTATAACTCCCTCTTTCACTGGCTAAATCAGTTCCAAGGTCGAAGGAAGACGAAGGGATACCACCTCTGATAGGACGATGCTTACCCATTAAAGGACTGTGGTGTTGAAAAGAACCATTGGGTTTACGACTGCTTTAATTTTACGGTGATGATAACGTCTTTTACTCCATTTGCTTTCTGATATAGTTTTTCTCTTATCTCTGCTGGTCATTTCTAATATATATATCTCAGCATTTCTTGCTGAGGAACAAATACGTTTTAAACGATTTTTCCACCTGAATTATACATGTTTGCCATGCGCCAAAACTTGGTGATACACAATGGTTCTAAGATTTCGTTCTAAGACACATCTGAAGCTAGGCTTGAAACCCTGTTTAGTTTGACGAAGGCACTCCCAGTCTTTTTTACTCTTCTGTTTATTTTTGCCAATTCAGCCATCGTCATCAGCTAGACTAAATACAAAAACTCATTATCTGGCTGCATGACTTCCTTCTTAATCTGCACTACTTTCTTTTCAATGTATTGGTTATACGCTGTTTTGGTCTTCTTGTAATTAATTATTAGGTTTACATCCAAACATTCATATTAACTTCTCTCATTCGTTGTTGAATTGCGTCTCCAGCACACCCAAACGTTATAATCAAAACAAAAGTGATTCTTGTATGTTTCGTTAAAACTCACTCCTTCTTAGGTTTCCAGTTAAAGGTCTGTCCTTTTGTGTTTTATGAAATACTTTTATCCATAAAAGCTTGACAAAGTGGTCATTGATACTCAACGCCCCATTCTACGACTTTGTTTACGACTTGTAGATTGTGCTATATACGAGGGTTGGAACTTTAATAGTGGCAACTATTTACTTACAGCTCGTACAAATTAGATACGTGGTTCAAGGTTTTACTGACTTTCAGAGTAGTCACCAGTATTGTGTATAACCCGTTGCCAGCGACGTGGAAGTCGTGTGATACTCTTAGCAGTGCCAGTTGTGTTGACAGTTCGAGTGGCGCGGTCTATCGCCCAACGAATTTGTAGCAGTTCTGAACCGAAAGCCATGAAGTGTTTCCTTCAGTTTAGAAATCGAGTTGAAATCACGAGGGCTTAAGTCAGGGGAGTGCAGTAAGTGGTATAGCATTTAGCAGCCCTATCAGTCAAGCAAATAAGTAACAGCTTGCACTGTACGTGCTCGAGTATTGTCTCTAAGCTGGTCATAGATTGTGTTTCAAGAATGAACAGCATAGAGAAAGGAGGATGACACTTTCTGCAGGACCTGACCATCATTGTGCAGGACAATGCTGAAGCACGTACAGTGCAAGCTGTTACTGATTTGTTTGACTCATGGGGCTCCTAACTGCTACACCACCTACTGCACACCCCTGACTTAAGTCCTCGTGAGTTCAAATCGAATTCTAAACTGAAGGAAACACTTCACGCCATTCGCTTCAGAACTGCTACAAATTCGTTGGGCAATAGAACGCGCTGCTCGAACTGTCAACACAACTGACACTGCTATGAATATCCTACGACTTCCACATCGCTGGCAACGGGTTATACACAATGCTGGTGGCTACTCTGAAGGTCAGTAAAGTTTTGAAACACGTATCTATTTTGTACGAGCTGTAAGTAAATAGTTGCCACTATTAAAGTTCCAATCCTCGTATACAGGGTGGTTATAATTAAACTTTGCCGGCCTCGGTGGCCGAGCGGTTCTAGGCGCTTCAGTCCGCAACCGCGCGACCGCTACGGTCGCAGGTTCGAGTCCTACCTCGGGCATGGATGTGTGTGATGCCCTTAGGTTAGTTAGGTTTAAGTAGTTCTACGTTCTAGGGACTGATGACCTCAGAAGTTAAGTCCCATAATGCTCAGAGCCAATATGCTATGCCCCCCTCTCCCGTTCAAACAGAGCGCTGAGCAGTTGTGAATTTACACCTGTAGTGCGGGGCTTCAGGCTGTTCTGGATGCTGATGGTAGCCACACAGAGCAGCGTTTGTAACCCGGAACATAAACATGGTATACACTTAACAAATGTTACCCTCTTATGTGGAAATTAAGATTTGTTTCTGTCAATAGTTTATTCATTAGTTTTCTTCCATATCTCCTTACAAATGTTTCCACGAAGTTTCATCCTGATATGATCACTGGTTTTTTTGGAGGTTCCCTCAATTATCGAAATTTTAATTATAACAATTACGAAAGCCAGCCGGTGCCCCTGCTAGCTTAAAAAACTAATAATCTTCACGTGGTTGGTTCAGTGAAACACTTGTTAATTATAGAGAGAAGGCTGCGAGGTCTATAATTTTACATGTATTTTCAGTCTTCTTGTCTTGTGAAGGAGGAAAACTGCAGCATTGTGGTTTTGTATTCTTTCACAAATACTCTGAAAATAATGTCACACGTTTCTCCTGTATAGCTTGTCATTCCAACCTTATCAGACGCAGTATCTTAAGTCACTTCCTTGGTACAGAAAGGTGTCCATCATAAGGAACACATATTTTCCGTAACTTTCCAGCAGCCTTAAAGTGGTTAACTACCAATAAAAATCAGTTTGAGAGGAGTCTAAATGATTTACTGGTGGCCAACTCCTTCTACTCCATTGACGAATATCTTAGCACAAACGACTGATTCGTACATGTTACTACTAATATCAAATAATGTAAAATTTAACTGCTGTATATCTTCAGTGCAGTAATGTGGTCATTGTAAATGTGTGTTGTAAACTGGTGATGTGTGACTACAATAGCCAAAATATTATCATATACACATCAGTGACTCTTACTTTCAGATGTTTTCTGTCGACTTTGTTATGACCTATTACATGAAAACATGTTAAAATTTTTTTTACTTATTCCACTCCATGAGGACCATTTCACTTGGAATCTGTGGAAGGGCATATTGGCATACTTTTTTCCTTTTTAAACATGTATTATTTATTCTTGTTTTATGACATGTTCCTCTTCAAAGGTCTCCTCACTATGGACGTATGGAACGAAAATTACATCTTATGGTATCACGAATCGATACAAACCCATGGGCGTCGCGAAGCTGGCAACAAAACTCAAGTTTGCATCAGAAGCTGATCGTGTAGGATTCAGCGAACCCAATGGTGCGCCTCCACTTAACCATGCATCCCAACGGCTGTGGACAATGTCTTCTGCCGCCACGATATAGAACGGCCGGCGGCAGCGACTCACGCCTCCCCCCCCCCCCCCCCCCCCCTACACATCGCCCGTCCTTCATCGCCGTCCGCTCCCCCCCTCCCCCCCCTCATGCACTTGGAACCTCTTGGCTATGACACTTAGTACAGCGAGCCTCATCGTAGTTAACATTGTGACAGCTGGACTCTGTTTCTTACTAAAACTCCGTCCGAACAGGCCGTGGGAGGTCCAACGGCACCGACCGGCCGCCGTGCCATCCTCGGCCCAGAGGCGCCACTGGATGCGGATACGGAGGGGCATGTCGTCAGCACACCGCTCTCCCAGCCGTTTTGTCAGTTTACGAGACCGAAGCCGCTATTTCTCAATGAAGTAGCTCCTCAGTTTGCCTCACAAGGGCTGAGCGCCCCTCTTGCCAACAGCACTTGGCAGACCCGATGGTCACCCAACCAAGTGCTAGCCCAGCCCGACAACGCATAACTTCGGTGATCTGACGAGAACCAGTGTTACCACTGCGGCAAGGCCATTAGCCTATGTTTCTTACTGCATTCCTTGTAATGAGTCTTCGTACGCTTGGAGAAATGTAAGTTAAGTAAATCTTCTGCTACTGTGTTAACTTGTTCACTGATCATTTATGCCTGTCCAGCTATCCTAAACTACTGTTACCTAACTACTCTTGTAGTGCTACAACGATGAAAATTAATATTACGACGATGTCAAACCTTATTTTCATGATTTAAAGAAGTATTCATAATATTAAAAATGTAATTATAATTTTATTATTTTCATTTTGGTGCTCAGCGTATCAAAGACTTTCTAGTGCACGGAATAAATTAGCATTGTTTGTACTACGAAACGATATATGATTGTTAAGGGTTAAGCACGTAATAATTTGATGTAAGACATTTCGTTTAGTCTAAATTTTGTTCTCGTACTGGTCGGTAGAGAAGGAAAAGTTCCTTAATCAATATGAAGGTATAAAGGCTGTAAAAAGGAGAGAGAGAGAAGGTAAATACAATTTATTCAAAACAAATATCTTGAAGGTGTAACGCCTTGTGATTTGCTATAACTAAAAATTGCGAGGTCTAATCTGAGTCTGTCCTGAATAACAGCGAAGAACATTTATGTTATCACATATTTTCTTCGTTTGACCACGGTTGTGATTCGCATGTTTCTTTTTGTTACGCGACGTGTTATAAATATTTTCATTATAAGCGCAAAAGTGCACACAGCTTTAATCGAACCTGCGTCTTTCGGGAACGATAACTTTTAATCAGTACCATTACGCAAATACCGTCTAAATCGCAACCGTGATCGCAAAAGTGTTTCCTGGACCAAATAATTCTTATAAAATGTGTATTCTCCAAAGCGAGTAGTATTGCACTATCACTGACTCGCAACAATCGAAACAGTAAAAAACGGTGCTTAAATAAAATTGCTACCTTTTAATAATTATAATTATCCCATTAAATAAATAAATAGCAATTCAGTGGCTATCCCATCAATAAACAGAGGGGGCAATTCACTCTGTAGCCTATCTCCCCTTACCGTTGTGTACGAAAGGTCTAGGTCACCTGCTCTTCCAAGCTAGCGCGAGGTGCTTTTAGATGTACCAACAGATCGGCATTACACCACAACTTAGAGTTTCCGCCCGTTCCATTGGTGCCTCGGATGAATGACTACTAATCTGCCGGTGTGCCCATTGTAATTAAACTTGTTTTCTTGACCACTATTGGATCGATTCGTAGGGGGCTGTAGTATATTCCTAGATTCCTCATCCATACTGTTCCTCGAAACGTCCCCACTTCTATGCGATAGCGACAGTTATCTAAAAGTCTGAAAGTTTAGATTGATCATCGTTTCCGTAATGAAACAAATCTGTGACCTTTTGAGCTGCCCTTCTTTCTATACGCTCAGTATTCCTTGTTAGGCCTATTTGGTATGGAACATACACGCTTAGACATTACTTAATGAATGGTTCGCACCAGTGTTTTGTAAACAATTCGTAGACTCACTGCATTTTTACCATTATCTCAACAACGAACCGGAATCTGCTACCTGCTTCATCCATCATTGAGCCAATGCAATCATTCCTTTCCCATCCCTACAAATGGTTACTCGTTGGTTTTGTATGAGTTGACTGATTTTGTTTGTGTCATACTGATACTGTAGTCACAGGCTATCACGTTCTTGGTTTTTGAAGTGTGCAATTTTAATATACAAACAATTAAAGAAAGTTGTCAATCTTTTCCCCTCTTTGAGACCTGGAAATTTGTGTGGCCTTTCCTTTTAGATAGCCTACACAGGTTGGTAGGACATGTTCTGAGGCATCAAGGGATCACCAATTTAGTATTGGAGGGCAGCGTGGAGGGTAAAAATTGTAGAGTGAGACCAAGAGATGAATACACTAAGCAGACTCAGAAGGATGTAGGTTGCAGTAGGTACTGGGAGATGAAGAAGCTGGCACAGGATAGAGTAGCATGGAGAGCTGCATCAAACCAGTCTCAGGACTGAAGATCACAACAACAACAGCCTACACAGACATATAAAGGGATCGCGGAATGCTTTTTTTCTTTTGTTAGTAATTTGCAACCTGTCATTTTAACTAATGGAATGTGGTGTCTGCCCAACACAGGTTTGTGTTTAGTTTAGTTCAAAAATTTTATTATCTCCAGTTGTTCTCTTGCGACATTTTCGTTGTGTATTCTCACATCTACTCAAAGACGTATGCGAATAGTTTTCCTTAATTCATTATATTCTTCCTTGCACCTATTATCATTTACATCAAACTCTTAACCTTGTTCTTACTTTCATTTTGTAAAGGGACAGGGGTATCGTTATTAAGAACACTTTGTAATACAAGAAGAGCTAGTCAGGGAAGCGAGATAAAAAGAGGATGCTTCTAATGCGTACGTCACGTTCAGGACGTTATGGACATGTGTTAATGGTCTGACTTTAAGAGATTACGTGGGCCCAATAAAAGCGTTAACACAGATTATAAACATAACGGATAATTCGGATATGCCAAAAAGCAAATTCAGTGGTAAGTGATAAAGCAAGTATTTGCTTAGAGCTCATTACTGTAAGGTACAGTTATTCCCTTCCTGCAGCATTAATATACCAATCACGTCGATGGAGCGGGTGTTCAGTTAACTAAAGGGTGCCTTAACACAGACAATAGAACAAAACGGTGGACACAGCTGAACTATCATAAACATGGCTAGCCACGTGTTCAATACGAATGTGAGATGGATCAGTTAGGACAAACTTAATCTGAATAACTTGCGTATATTCACACAGCCAAGCATGTTAGGATGCTACGGATGATATTAAGTTTCACATATCATTACTGTTGAGCCTTCTGGAGTATAATCGGGGAGGAAGCAGGCAATTTGTAGATCCGATATCGTGATAGCAAAAGTGTGATAAAAGCTATAAATGAAAAAAGAAAAAGAAATCTTTACATACACTGATAATAATTCTACAAGTAATTTCGCGTATTATAAGAAGGATTATTGCTTTACGTGGTAGATATAAGAAAGGGGCGAGTGTCACGGATTGCCGACCAAAACTACGACCAACACTGAGGAAACAACGCAACTCGAGTGGAATGAGCAAAACTAGATTCGCTGAAGGCGTTAATATTTATATTTAATCAACTCATAATGAATTTAATCTAGCCATGGTATCACGTGGCAGATAAAAGATCAAAGTCTAAAATCCTGGTACATGTGTTAAAAATTACGAATATTTCCTTAACAATGATCTCTGTAAACCTCGTGAACAAACAAATGAATTTGGACTTAAACGACTCCTGAAAGACTTTTCGCATCGTGAGCGCATTTTATAGTGGACAGACGCCTCCATATTAAAAGCACTCTGCTTAAAAAAATTAAGCGAATGAAAAAAAAAAACGTAATTGCAAAACGTTATCGAATTATACTGCTGAAAGGAACAGATAAAACTTCGCCACATACTGAAATGATTCAAATCACTACCCACCTCCAGATCGTAACAGTAAGCTCTGCAGACTGTGGCATTATACTAGCGCGTCTGGAACGAGAGTGCCTGAACATCTGGCGATTTTCGAGGTCGTGTCCTACCGGAGGGTGGGTGGAAGGACCGGCTTTTTGTCTAGTGTCAACCGCTGCTAAGATGTGTTTCGGCGGTGCCGCAGACTTGACCGGAGTTCACTACTATGCTCAGTTATGAGAGTATCCTCCGTTTCTTAGAGCTCAGACATTCAGGACACACGGGAGGTTAACTATCCGCGTCTCCGAGAAACTTTCAAGCCACACTCATTCACTCATCCAGTGATTTAATGGGTGCAAACACATAACAAATAAACACTTTTTTCAACTAATCTTTCCTCTAGAGGCTCGTCAAAAAGTAGGAGAGTGACTTGCACATTGTAAACAGCCTCGAATATTCTGAACTGTCATCTCTTAAGAAGCGGACTAACACTATCATTTCAATCTGTTTTGTTCATACATGCAACATTTACTGTTGGATGAGTGCCTTTCTTAAGTAATTTGCCCTCTCGTCTAAATCTAAAAGTCTTTTTCTCCTAAGTAAACAAGTTTATTTCATGTTTTAATCTGTTGTATCTCCACATTCTTTGATAAATTTTCATAATCTTCTTTTCTGACTTTCTACCTGATGACTCTGTATCCATTAGTTTTTTATCTACTTCTCCCTCTGCATTTTACGACTTTAATGTACAATATCTGTGCTGTTTTTTGAAATGTGATGAATTTAACTTTTTGTTCCTTTTGGTCCTTGCCAAGCCCTTTTTTCTATCTGCTCTCTTGTGAAAGAATTCTACTAAAGTAGAATCTCTGGTACTTTAAGGAACCAACTGAAGAAACTTTTTCACTTTCTCCCCTCTCCCATTATTACACTGTATTGGGATCTGCTGCCATTTATCAGCTTTTGTAACTCACTTTAGGGGTCTTCTACATCCACACTAGAATCTAAGTTTGTGCAAAGGCTTGAATGATTTCTTAGAAGTAGTTCCAGTCTGTCTTAGATTGCTTCCATCGAAAAAACAAAAGCTTACAACTTAAATCCTTCCCACTCTTCTCCCCTGTAGTAAAACACATAATCTCACTTTATTTCACTTTAGCCTTCGTATTTCCGACGGACTCCTGCTAATCCTACTAAATCCATTTGATCTTATTTCTCCTGTTCCAACTCCACTAATCTATTTACTGATTCTAGAGGTCTAAAATTTGTTGACCTAAAATAAGAAAAAGTAGAAGCAATTGAATTTTTGAAGTCCATGTAATTGGCGAGAATGACGAGCCAAAACATTTTAAACAGCGTTTAACAGCGTTTTGTCCTACCTTTCCAAAACAACGCAGCAGTGATTCTACTGGTATTTACTCGACAAGCCGTCTTTAGGTTTCCGGAGGTATGTGTGCCAGATCTCTACGCACAGGTCACGTACTCCCTTAAACTACGAGTCAGTGGTTCGTGGGACCAACAATATCAGATGTGTTCCACCGGATTTGAATCACCTGAATTTGGTGGTCAAGACATCAGCGTAATTTCACTACCCCAAACCATTGTAGCATCACTCTGGCCTAGTGACACGGACAGTTATCTCTCTGAAAGATGCTGTCGTGCAAGCATGAAGTTAAGCAGGTGCCACAATAATGTTCACGTGGTCCGCATCTGTCATAGCGCCTACGATTACTACCACAGGTCCTGCAGAATCCCAAGTGCATGTCCCCCTTAGCATAATACTGCCCCTCAGGCCTGCGTCGTGGTGCAGTCTTTGTTTCGACTAGCCATGGTAATGGAGTATCCAGATGTGCCCATTGACTTGGTGTAGGGCTGCCATATGTCCAGGTTTCCTCGGGTTTGACCTAGTTTTGAGGGCGTTCTGTTTTTTTTTTTTTTTTTTTTCCATGCAACTGTCATGGTAAACCTGGACATTAGTTTGTGTGTGTGTGGAACAATTCGAATGATTGGAAATAAATACATTTTAATAAATATTAGTAAAGTTCCCTAAAACAGGACAGTACACAGGTACTTCCAATCGTATCATTAAAAAAAAATAAAAAAAAAACAGCGGCAGGTTCGCTTATGCGCTATCCAGTTACGTACTCTTGATACTTATTTATAGAGAACAGAAAGTCACCAACAATCGACGCTCGCATACATCTCGCCGCTTCACCGCCCGCCAGTCGGTTCTGCACTGGACAAAAGTGCAAGTGTACATTTCACGCCACACGTCCGTACCGCAAGAAACATAGTATCTCGATACTGCAGTGCACCGATTTACTATTATTTGTATTCGTTAAGATTTTTTAACTCGTCATGATTTTATATGTGCCATAATTTCTGATCAGTGCGAAGTATCCTAACGCTGGCGTTGTCAGCACTGAAAGACAAACGAGGAAATATTCACCATCCCATGTCCCCACTTCCTGCGGGACATCTTGGCTATCGGCTAACTTATCGCCGACAGACCGTACGCGTCCGGGAAAAGCATCCGATTTCACCCAAAGGTCCAAAGCTTTTGAAGTCTTTGTCCACAGCCGACAATTCAAGTGAGGGCAGGCCTAGCCTGGTGTAACAATACACGTGATTCTTCCGACTAGGCGACACGTTTCCACTGATCCGCCCAGTCTCGATGATCCAATGACGATGTTGTTGGGTCAAGATGGAAAAAGGTAGAAGCTGTACGTTGCGGAGTCCCCACTTCCAACAATGTGCGCTAAGTGGCTTGATGGACCATTAATGCACTCTGTCTCAGATATTCCACATACCCTGCTTTACAGACAGTTTCCAGATGCTCTTTCCAGGTGCTGTGCCGTAATATTCGGCTCTTTGTCAAAGTCGAGGTCAGTGGATTTTCCCATTTGCGGTTCATATTGACACTAGACTGATTCCCCATTCGTCTCTGCTTCGCTTATATGTTTCCCTTACCGCGTCATATGTTCATATTGCCACCAGGCGGCATTAAGTCTCGTGCTGGATAGTCGTCATAATGTACTGGCTCATCAGTGAATTCAGACCATTTTCCAGTGGCACGTTGGAGGCTCATAAACAGTTAAGTGTCGCCAGTGTCCTAAGGCCTTTGCCTGAGTTCCTTCTGTGTCCTACTCTTAATAACGATATCCCTTGCCACACAACGCACGGCAACCAGGACCCGCAGAGATTGGTTATACAAGCGAATAGTGCTAATCCTCTTCAGAGATACGCTCAGAGCATTCTTAACATAGAACTGGACGCTTTTGAATCTCAGATCGTGGTACCAACAAAACTAGCAGATATCCTGATGTTGCCCAGCCCTCAAGTAAGTATCGCCATGCCACAGCCACTCAATCTTCATCACAACTGCGAAACATTTGACTGAAAGTCGTCCACTATATGGACTACATATTATTCTTCTCTGTTTCCATCTCCTCGTCGATTTACATTGGTCTTGAAGGGCTTCCTCAACTGACTGTAATGATGGATTAGAACCCTAGAAAATTCTGTCGTACGTAAAGTCATTAAGCAGATCGAAGACTTCTATCTAGTCCTTCGTCAACCAGTCTTGGGTGGCAATAGGAGACAGAAAAAGGAAAGCTGAAATTTTGAATTTCACATTTAAGAAATCATTCACGCAGTAGGATCGTACAAACAAACACTACTGGCCGTTAAAATTGCTACACCACGAAGATGACGAGCTACAGACGCCAAATTTAACCGACAGGAAGAAGATGCTGTGACATGCAAATGATTAGCTTTTCAGAGCATTCACACAAGGTTGGCACCGGTGTCAACATCTACAACGTGCTAACATGAGAAAAGTTTCCAACCGATTTCTCATACACAAACAGCAGTTGACCGGCGTTGCCTGGTGAAACGATATTGTGATGCCTCGTGTGAGGAGGAGAAATGCGTACCATCATGTTTCCGACTTTGATAAAGGTCGGATTCTAGCCTATCGCGATTGCGGTATATTATATAGCGACATTGCTGCTCGCGTTGGTCGAGATCCAATGACTGTTAGCAGAATATGGAATCGGTGGGTTCAGGAGGGTAATATGGAACGCCGTGCTGGATACCAACGGCCTCGTATCACTAGCAGTTGAGATGACAGGCATCTTATCCACATGGCTGTAACGGATCGTGCAGCCACGTCTCGATCCCTGAGTCAACAGATGGGGACATTTGCAAGAAAACAATCATCTGCACGAACAGTTCGACGACATTTGCAGCAGAATGGACAATCAGCTCGGAGACCACGGCTGCGGTTACCCTTGACGCTGCATCACAGACAGAAGCGCCTGCGATGGTGAACTCAACGACGAACCTGGGTACACGAATGGCAAAAAGTCATTTTTTTCGGATGAATCCAGGTTCTGTTTACAGAATAATGATGGTCGCATCCGTGTTTGGCGACATCGCGGTGAACGCACATTGGAAGCGTGTATTCGTCATCGTCATACTGGCGTATCACCCGGCGTGATGGTATGGGGTGCCATTGGTTACACGTCTCGATCACCTCTTGTTCGCATTGACGGCACTTTGAATAGTGGACGTTACATTTAAGATGTGTTACGACCCGTGGCTCTACCCTTCATTCGATCCCTGTGAAACCACACATTTCAGCACGATAATGCACGACCGTATGTTTCAGGCCCTGTACGGGCCTTTTTGGATACAGAAAATGTTCGCTGCTGCCCTGGCCAGCACATTCTCCAGATATCTCACCAATTGAAAACGTCTGGTCAATGGTGGCCGAGCAACTGGCGCGTCACAATACGCCAGTCACTACTCTTGATGAACCATGGTATCGTGTTGAAGTTGCATGGGCCGCTGTACCTGTACACGCCATCCAAGCTCTGTTTGACTCAATGCCCAGGCGTATCAAGGTCGTTATTACGGCAAGAGGTTGTTGTTCTGGGTACTAATTTCTTAGGATCTACGTACCCAAATTGCGTGAAAATGTAATCACATGTCAGTTCTAGTATAATATATTTGTCCAATGAATATCCGTTTATCATCTGCAATTCTTCTTGGTGTGGTAATTTTAATGGCCATTAGTGTACCCTTGTTCGACTGCTGCAAAGACGCCCGCATGGAGGACATAGAAATAGGCATTCGTGCCTAGTGAATCAACTGAAATAGTTGAAAAGAAATAAGTTGCCAGGTTCAAATGGAATCCCAATTTGATTTTACATAACGAAACTTTACATAGCTTGCATTTAGCGCGAATCTCCCGCCCAGAGAATGTCCTAAGCGACTGAAAAAAAAGACGCTGGTGACTCCTGTGTAGAAGAAAGGTAAAACAACGGAACTGCATTATTACAGCTCAACATCCATAATATCGTTTTGCTGCAGAATTCTTGAACACATTCTGAGCTCCAATATAATAAATTTCTTCTGTCCACAAATCGGCATGGAATTAGAATGCATCCATTATGAGAAACTTAACTTTCCCTTTTTTCACGTGATATACTACAAACCATGGATGGAGGGCAAAAGGTAGAGTCCACATTGTACATTTCCGAAAAGCGTTCGACACAGTGTCCCCCTGCAGACTGTTGACGAAGGTCCCTGCTTACTGTTTAGGTCCCCAAATATGTCAGTGTCTCGAAGACTTTCTAAGTAACAGAAATCTGTACGTTGTCCTCGAAGGCGAGTGTTCGTCGGAGACATGGCTAACGTAAGGTGCCCCAGGGAAGTGTGACAGTGCGCAGTTCAGAGCCGTGCTGCTCGATCCGCTGCCGGTACATTCGATCAGTACGCAAATATTACGGAGATGCTTCGTGAGGTCAAATTGGAATCCCTGGAGGGAAGACGAGGCTCTTTTCGCGAAAGACTACCCAGAACTTTCAAAAAACCGGCATTTGAAGCTGACTGCAGAATGGTTTTACTGTCGCCAACATACATTTCGCGTAAGGACCCGCGAAGATAAGATACGAGAAATTCGAGTTCATACAAAGGCTTATAGATAGTTGTATTACCCTCGCTCTGTCTGTGGATGGAACGTGAAAGGTAATTACTAGTAGTGGTACTTGATACACTCCACCATGCACTGTAAGGCAGATTGCGGAGTATGTGCGTGGATTTAGATTGAGTTCGAATCTATAGAAGGAATCATGTTGCGAATTGTTAGCAAGGTAGATAATCACAGCTAGTATAAACCACAGTGGAAATATCGCTATTCAGTCCGATCCCTCACACTAGGTCAGTTGTTCCGACACTGAAATACTTTGCCAGTAAACTATATCCGTAACTGCTGTAGAGTGTGTATTAATAACTATTCGTGAACATTCACGAAACTGCCAGTATTTTGAGTTCTTTAACTACGCCACCAAACAATTTTGGTGAAAAGTTTCTACTCGTTCATACAGTTTCACACTACCACCAACTTACAGTTTTGTAAAGGTATGTGTTTTGCTTTGCTTTCTTATACAGGATGTATACCAAAAGTAACTGCGGAAAGTGATACAATTGAAAGAATTCGATAACAGATGCAAGAACTACCCTAACAGACACAAATAATTCCGAATTCAAGTAAGAATTTCATGTCTACATAAGACTCTTCCATGTGAACAGCGTACTCATCTGGAACTGAAGGAAGAAAAACAGCTTCCAAATTGTGCAAAGAAGAGTGAATGAACAGTCTCTGTTCTTCAAGATTATACGTAATTCCAACAGCGTCAATTTTTACCATTAACTTTGGTACACCCACACACAAATCATGCAAGACGTAACGCCCCTATTATTATCACGCTCAAAAAATTTTTGTATGTTGTTTTTCGCACACTGTGCAGGAGCTACACCGCTTTTGCCTTCTGGCAGTGTACAATAACACTCTGTCTGAGCTGAGCGATTTCTGTAGAACAGCTTTTGTCACGGTGTAAGATCGAGAAACCGTCTCGAATGTTCTTTCACAGTTTTAGAAATGAGAAATTAGAAAATGTTTTAAATACTTGAATACATAATTTCACTGAGCTAGTAAAGTCGTAATCGTACTGAATATATTTATTATAATACATGTCTATTACACTATATTGCCCTCAGTCACCAAAAACAGAATAAAATGTTATTTTCTCTGCCGAACCTTCCAGCACCCAGTACGTAACGTACAACCGCTGCATAGAGAGAGTGCATTCATTAACCTACTGCAACTTAAAATGCATCAATGATCAATTTATTAGCTACATATTACATTTAAAGGGAGCCTGTGATCGTGTCACAGTCGTGCGCTAATATGTCACAAGAAATAGATTCTTGGTAATTTGGGGAGTTGGTGATTTACTGTCATGGCAGTGGTAGAAAATTCTTATGGTATAAATTAAAATGCTGCTAAATGTGCTAAAACAGGCTTCTCTTTTTCAGAAATCTTTATTGAGGCATTCAGTTCAACTTTCCACAAAGATTCACTTCAGATAATGTACAAAATACAAGGCGCGTTTCTCAATTCTGATAGCCTGTCGTAGTACACTGCACTATTCATGAAGACTTTTGTTCCAAAAATAGCGTACTCCACCATGTCCGATGTTGCTGGAACAATTATTTGTTTACTAGAAAGTAATTGGTTTGCAGGCCCTCCTCTCCCACTTTGAATGTAATTTGTAAGCTGTTCAGCAACAGAGGTAGTGTAATGTCTTTTGGAAAAACTTGTTGTCGCAAGTAGACACTCGGTTTCTCCGTAACTGCTGTAATCAGACGCGGTGTCTCAGGGACTGGCGCGCCCAACGAGAATGCTGGTAAACAGAAAGGCGAGAGAAATTCAAGAGTGTTCCCGGATCAGAAGCCGGACAACAAGAGAGTCTTGCTGCCCGAGAAGTTCAGACAGAAAAGGGTGGATTTGTAACGTAGCCAGAGCAAGCAGCATCTAGAAGAATCGCATTAGTAGAAACACAAAGTTTTACACAGTTAAAGAACTCTACAAAATGTAGCACTGTGAACATCACGTCTACAATTAACTACTGGGATATCAAAGTGAACGACTACTTAGGTATTATTACAGAAACAGGAGAAAACTATCACAGAAATTTTACTTCTACTACAGAAATTGAGAACATCATCTACCAACATGTTTCTGAAATTTTGAGTAAAGATTTTATTCATAATTGACAAATTTGATTAATATGCTAGGTGTACTTCTCTGCACGTGAATTATGGAAGATGAAATATGTAATGTGATGTACATTCAGAAGAGGATTTCGGGTGAAATTCTTCTAGCGCTTCATTTTTCGAAGTGGGTCACAGAAATTTTTTGTCTAAAGGCGGCAGGCAACAAAATGTGATACAAATAAGGGAGCTCAAAGTTTTATCTTAAAATCAAAGAGGAGAGGTAGATTTAAAAGTAAGTGCGACGACATAAAAAGAAGCACTGAATCAAGGAATGAAAGACGAAGGACAGCTTATAAACTGGCACTTAGGGACTGGTGGAAGATGAAAACCTCATTTCAAGGGAAGAAAGGACATGAGGGCACTGATATGTAAACTGGGTTGGGAACCAAAGTAAAGGTAGCGCGAAGACGCAACAAGGATTAAAAAAAGTTATATAGTTTCGATAGGAAAACTATAATGACTACGTGATCTCTAACATTATATATTGCCTGTGGAGTGAATAATTAAACGGAGTAATTTTACGATGTCATATAGAATTGTAGGGTTTCCTGTAACAAACAAACGAGTGAATAAATGTCTCTTTATTTTACATAAATATTTCTCAATAAGTTTATAGAGCAGTGAGACTTACATCCATTTCTCCAACTACAAAATGATAATGACGTTAGATTTTAGACCATGAAAAGTATAATAAAATTCACCCAGTACAACATCATTCCTTCTTCCGTAAGTTACACTAAGTATTTCCATTGCATAAATGGTAATTCTTGTGTGATGTAAATCGGTAACCTCTCTCACTCACAACAGAAGATGATTTATGTTGTGTTAAATGAAATCATATGCTTGTATCTCGTATCGGTTATTAATACACACTCCGTAAAGGAAGTCACAGAGTTCTCCTACAACGATTATGGATAAATACAGTTAATTTTTGTTACAGTGTTATAGAAATAATGGTTTTTATTTGTGTAACAGGACGCAGAATGTTAGGGGCTGGGGAGTACTGGTATTTGCTTCATTATCCACTATTTTTTACAACAAACTCCTCACAGTAGTCCCCTATTGGTTTGCTACTCTGGTAGACATGAGTGACCTCGTCGTTCACTTAAAAAAAATTTAAAAAAACCTGTTTGTTCATTTCGCCTCAGAAGTATTGTTGGTGACTTAAATTAAGAATTTAAGAAAGGGTACATAAATAATTTCTTTGCTTAAGTTCTTAATTAGTTGTCTGCACTTTGCAAAGAAATGTATGTTGAGCGATGCTGAAGTGCGAAATCATCACTCAAGAAAATTTACTACAAGTTATGAGTAACATGGATAGCATCGTCTACGTTTTCGAAGGTGCTTATACCTCAAACTGGTATAACTCTCATAAACCACCTGAACTCTGGAATTCGTACCGGAAGTATGAGCGCCATCTTTGGTGACACTATGTCCAGCAGGTTAATGTGTTCTGAATAATTCTTCTTTCCCTGTGATGATGTGGTCTTTCGGTTACACCCGTGTTTCTATAGGGGCCATTTATTTTCTCTGATAACGTGGATATTCGTGGAGTTTTAATTTAGGTAACAGAAGAAATGCTGACAATCTAAATTAAGCTTGAATCAAACACTTGGAACACCGATAACTCAAACCGAATAATTGTTCGAAGCTACTAGTGGCGTAAGCATTAAACATTGAGCATTAAACATTTCGCGAAAATGGAAAATAATTGGAAGGAAGGAGGTACACAGTTTAAGTCTCGTTGGAGTCGAGACTACAGACGAATGACTACCTCAGTTAAACAGTTATGGGGAAGGATATTAGTACGTTCTTTTCTTTCTTGATTTACCAATTCTACCATGCATATTTAACCTCCATATTTCAACCTTTAAGCTTGGTTTCATGGGATACATGTGCCATACACATACGTATCATTTTGCTGAAGGGCTACATTACACATGCTTCGGACGTTTATAATTATTTTCTGCAAGAAATTTCTGCAATCGGGGTAAGTCGATCGGGGTAAGACATATCTGATGGCGGAGACGAATGATTTTGCAGTAAGTTCCCGTTTCATCACGTCCCATACGTTTACAACTGGCGAGAGATGTGGTGATCTTGCTGACAGGGCAGTCGTTGTACACAACGAAGAGCATGTTACGTTGCAGAGCCTGTTATGTGGACTTGCATTGTCTTGCTGGAAAAGCACATCACCTTTCTATGGAAGACACGGTTATTGCGCGGGGATAACGGCGTTTGCAATGTAGCAGGCGCAGGTTACTTTACCCTACAGAATTACCAAATGTTACCGCGAGATTTAACTAATGGCACACCATGAAGCCCTGGGCGGGACTTGTGTGTCGTGAGCGAATGCACTATGCAGTGGGCTGCTCACCAGGTCTGCTCCGTAAGCGCGTACATCCATCACTCGCACACAGACAGAACCTATTCTAATCACTGAAGACAAAAGGACTCCATTACATTCTCCTATCTACTCTTTCACGACACCGGAACAGCCGTGCTTGGCGATGTCATGGCGTCAATGATAGCCCGGCCAGAGGCACGGGTGATATCAATCCTGCTGCAAACAGAAGATTCCCAGTTGCCCTTTGTAACACAACACGCGCAACAATTACCTGGATTTGGTCACTGGATGATGTTCGGTCGGGTATCGCTGCTCGCACAACACGTCGATCTTGACGTGCGTCTGAACTACGCGGTCGTCCAAGACTTGCTCTACAGGTGTGGAAATGTTCCACAGACCACTGTTGAAAGCAGCGCCCAACATGTGCAGCAATTCGGGGCCGTCCACCCGACTTCAAAAATGGCTCTGAGCACTATGGGACTTAACGTCTAAGGTCATCAGTCCCCTAGAACTTAGAAGTACTTAAACGTAACTAACCTAAGGACACCACACACATGCATGCCCGAGGCAGGATTCGAACCTGCAACCGTAGCGGTCGCGCGGTTCCAGAGTGAAGCGCCTAGAACCGCTCGGCCACAGTGGCCGGCTACTTCGACTTCCGGCAGGCCCACAGTGCGACCCCGGAACAACAGCTGAAGCTGTTCAGCAGGATTAAGTACTCCTCTGTGTTGCGTGGTTGTATGATGTAACGAATGTTGCAAATGGTGTTTACCTCTAAACTTCGCATGATTACCGCCTGCAGAGTCAAAACGGAGGTCGCGCAGACGGGCCCGCTGAGCTCCATGTGATTGCCGATATCGTGACAAATGAATCACTGTTGCTACAGACGCTCAGCTTGCACATATTATATATACCCTGGGGCTACTGAACACACAGCCCGACGGTGGTTCATTTTCTACATATATGGTGCGTCACATTAACTTAATACGCCTTTTCATGAACGATTGAAGATATCTAAATGAGGTTTTCGGTAAACGATGTTATGCAGAGAAGCGCATGATTTTGTTGCAAGCTTAATCCTCTTGACTTTTGTATCAGCCGAAATACAGAAGCAAGTATGGTTTTTGTAAATGGAACGGTATACCTATAACAACTTTACAAAAGTCTTGAAAACGCGACTGTAATAATAGAGCGGTTGTTAGTGTTGACGCAGATTGTTTCCAGAAAAATATTAGAGAAATGAGCTAATTCAAGGGATCAAAGATGAGGTCTAGAATAAAAATTAAATTGTGTAAAGTGTGATGATGTATGTGGTGTAACGCGACTGACAAAAGAGCATATGGTCACTGGAGACAATGGCGCAAGTTACCCCAAAGTCTTAACACAACAGGTACATGTAATAATTCACATAAATGACGGACCTTGGTGGAAATAAAGGAACTGTGACTGGCCACAGTAAGCTGTTCTTTCATTCGAAAACGATAAGAATCGCGGTAGAGTCTAATCTAAAATGTTTGCATTTAAAAATCGACCAGTACTTGGTAATTAACTGAACGTTCGTTGTTATGCGTTCCATGCCACCCCTTGATGCTTTTGGTTTTTAGGCTGCAGCCTTTAATACTTTGCCTCATGTTTCCTCTACAGTGTAACTCTAGAGTAAGGAAACCTGCAATAGCAAAAATTCACATTAATATCTTACCTCTCTCCTAAATACTACAGATATAAATAAAATCTGTAGGAAAGGAAACATTCTAGGGAATCTTGTACTTCACGCACTTTCTGTCGATCAGAATCTGGAGGCAGAAGCCATGGAGTTCGAGCAGATAGTCGACAACTTGTTCCTCGCGTTTCCGACTGGAGTGTTAGGAAGACCATAAGGAGACGATAAAAGAACAGAACGCGGACGTGTGAATAGCGACCGTAGATTTCCGGGAAAACAGGGACGGCCTTTGTGTGGCTTTAGAATATGCTCTGCGACAGCGAGGTTCGTTTTTTCATAACCGCAGCACGTCGTGGTCGTCCTTGATGTGTCGGAAAATGCACATTTTGGTGCAGATCCCCGTCCGAGGTGAACGCTGCTTAACATACCCGTCAGCCTTCGGCGGTCCGGTCGCCTGATGTATTGACAAACACGTTTCCACAAATTCGCATAGTCTTCGCAAACACGAGCAACTGTATCGTTGTTGGTTCGCTGGACAGCTGACGAAGTCTGGAAGGCGCTCTTCCGCAGGCGTAAATGAGAGCCCCGAACAACGAGAAATTAACACGCTAGCAGAGATCCTTATTTAGACTGATCCTCTTGGCAGTGCAGTCGGCGCTAGAAATTATAAATCAGCTAATTTGGAAGCAACCGTCACAGCCGTCCACTTCGCTGGCTTGACTGGTAGTGCGCTAAGTTTGGGAGTGAATGGTTTTAAGGTAACCATGAATTTATAACTATGTCGCTCCTCAGATAATTTTGGGATGATTTCTTCGTAATCCTTCGAAACTTCACCTGTCTGATGATCTTTAATTACAAAAAAATGGTTCAAAAGGCCCTGAGCGCTATGGGACTTCTGAGGTCATCAGTCCCCTAGAAATTACAACTACTTAAACCTAACTAACCTAAGGACATCACACACATCCATGCCCGAGGCAGGATTCGAACCTGCGACCGTAGCGGTCGTGCAGTTCCAGACTGTAGTGCCAGAACCGCTCGGCCACTACGGCCGGCTCTGTAATTACAGCAGACGGTGGACTGGTCATAAGTAGAAAGAGGTCCAACAAACATAATTATGTAAGGTAACAAATACTATTTAAGATATGGACCATTTTACCTTTGTCGAGAACGATAAGTAGGTAGTCGTGTTGGCTGTCTTACTGATGGCGTTCACTGTTCATTTCTTATGGGCCCCATATGTATTGGTACTTGGTCCCCGGTGATTCTATCGACAAATGGCTTGGTTCAAATGGCTCTGAGCACTATGGGACTTAACTACTACGGTCATCAGTCCCCTAGAACTTAGAACTACTTAAACCTAACTAACCTAAGGACAGCACACAACACCCAGCCATCACGAGGTAGAGAAAATCCCTGACCCCGCCGGGAATCGAACCCGGGAACCCGGGCGTGGGAAGCGAGAACGCTACCGCACGACCACGAGATGCGGGAATTCTATCGACAGACAGAGCACTTACAACTCTCTTTCATATTAGCCACTTAGTAAATATCAATTTGGTGTTTTGCTGGGATCACAAGATTAGTGATTCTGTGAAGTGGCAGGACTCTGTGGAGTGTCAGAACGTTAAAAAAAGATGCGGGTAAGTGCTAGTAGAGCTCGCCTTCCGACCGTCCCGTACAAACTTAATTACGTATATAGATAGTTTATTGATTTCGAGGATTGAGAATTTTGGCGATTTCTGACTTTTATCGTTATCGATACTGGCAAATTCGGTCCCAGGAAGCACAAGACTTTAGTGTTTGGAAGTGTCAAAATATTTTACATAAATGGTCGTATCGTTTGGGTCCATTGATGTAGAAGCTTCAGTTTTTTACACCGCCAGGAGACCGAAGACCTTGGTATGTCACACAAATTTCGGCTTGATAGTCTGCGCGTTCGTGAGACCAAGAGGTCTCAGGTGGACGTACAGGCCATCATGCAAGACACTTCGATATAGTAGGCCAAAACGACTCCAACAGAACAGGCGGGGCAACCTACACGTTGAGGTCCAGAAACCATTTTATGCATGTGACATGTAGATTTCCCTGCAAAGGAGGTTGGTTTGATGGGCTGACACTGTTCCCACTCAACACAGCTGTCAGGCAGGGCAGTAAGAAAACATAATTTTGCCCATATTTGCCCTCCTACTGAAGTTCGGAGGTTATACAAATCCCACAATGATGATGTTCATGAGGCTTACTGTTTCTGTGCGAAATTTGGTTGACATCGATCCAAGGCTAGGGAGGTGATCGCCGACGTAAACACACATACGCTGGTGCTGTTTGCCACGACTTTATGGATTTTATAGAGTTTGGGCGCCTTTTTAATACAGTGGTTAGGTGGGGTATTCACTCAGAAGATCTCTAACTTACAAGTATGGCTTATATCAAGGCTGGCACCTGCTGTTTTGAGGGGACCCTACCTCGCAGGTACTCCAGCTCCTTCAGGTGTATATCTGCTGTCATAGACCACATATCTGACACATACAGCAACATGAATAGCAGCATTTTCCTTTATATTCGATGTTTCTGCCAGCGGCTACTACCTTAAGCATTCTGGTTACCCAAATGATCAGTAATTTAAAAGCAATATCATTCTCACGGAAATGTGCAAATTTCTAACTGTGAAATCTCTCTGCATGATGGAGAAGGAATTCTCATTTCTGCCGACCACATAATCAGATCAATGTGCATTGTATCCGACACCAGTAGAGCCTGCGACTGACAAATAAGATATTTTATTGGCATACATACTTAATTATATCAGTGGATAGGATAACTAATTAGCAAGTACTGAATCGAACTGGGAAGAAAGGAGAACTATAGCACAATTCGACTGAAAGAAGAGGTAGAGTGACAGGACACATTCTCCGACATCAAAGAATACTTAAAATTTGTAATGATGGGAAATTTTTGGGGGTTAAAAGTTCTAGGGGGAGACCAAAACTATACTACTGTAAGAATGAAATAGATGTAGATTGCAGTAGTTGGGCAGATATGAGCGGACTCTACAGACAGAATAGACTAGTGTGGAGAGCTGCATCAAACCAGATTTTGGACTGAAGAAATCCATGACATGAAATCCTTATGCTATATAGTTGCTCTAATGAGCAGGCACTGGATGGAACATATTAGCGAGTCGCCCTCTGCGTCCGCAGCTCGTGGTCTCGCGGTCGCGTTCTAGCTTCCCGAGCACAGGGTCCCGGGTTCAATTCCCGGCAGCGTCAGGGATTTTCACCTGCCTCTAGATGACTGGGTGTTTGTGTTGTCCTCATCATTTCATCATCATTCATGGAAGTGGCGAGATTGGACTGAGCAAAGGTTGGGAATTTGTATGGGCGCTGATAACCTCACAGTTGAGCACCCCACAAACCAAACAGCATCATCATCATCATCATCATCGCCCTCTGCGAGCCCTTTAAACTGCAATAACATGTTGGGGTATGAACTCTATGATGTTCTTGAATCGTTTTTACCAGATATGATTCACGCATCTTTTAGTCCTACTCACAGCTGTTCTTGTGCAGCTGATGCTTGGTTCATCGAACATATACTGCATGTATGCCATCCTATAAATGCTCAGTTCGGTTAAGATGGGGTAATCTGTGGCCCCAAGACAATGTTGTGAATTCCCTGGTGTGTTTATCAAGTCAACTGCACACAACCGAAAACTGGTGTCATGTCACACTCCCCTGACATCTCCATCTGGGTACTCTGGTAGCAGAAAGGGATGCAGGTGGTCTGGAAAATGCCACCTAAGTATTAACGTAAGGCATACAATAGCATCATAGGCAGAAGGCTCATTTTGCAAGTTAGGCACTTCTTGAGAAGTGCCAGCCAGTCGAATGACCGACACTCCCCCACTTAATCTTCCATCCCTCCTTTCACAGCTGCCAACTTTTGACAGTATTTTTCAGTATTTCCTTAGAATAAATTCCGTTTGCTTACGTTATTCATCGCTGTCTGAAACCTACTCTTTTGTTTCCAATCTGAATATATAATGTACAAAATCTAATGCAAAACAGTTAAAACACAAATATATATATATTTCATCCCACTGAAAATGCCTTACAAATTTAGTAAATGTATTCTTTTTCCTGTTTTACAACTGTTCTTCTGCTATGTTGTGGATGGTGTTGTTAACTGTTGAATGTTATTTTCAAACATATATGTGAGTGTGTATTTCTTTTAACGTAACTGTACATATTGCTTTAGCATAGTGGTATGTATTGTTTCGGCATGGCGGTATATATGATAGGATTCTTTAAAAAAATGCTTTCTCATTTCATCCATAAATTTTAACAGAGTGTTTATATCAATGCGTGTCTGATCGTTTATCACATGTTTGTTCTCTGTTACGACATTTGGCGTGTGGTAGTGTTCCTGAACTGGTATAAAGCATTTGCTATAGTTGTTTATTCTAATGATTTTTATTAATCATCTAACTTTATAGGATGGTGGTTGTGGTGTTTTAAGTGTTCCGCTGAGGTGAAATGATTTGCTTAATTTTTCCAACACGTTATGTGTTCTTTGTACTGTGTTTTAAAATTCCTGCAACTTACGACTATATACACTCCATTATTAACTTTGACATTTAAGTTTGTATATTCCTGATCACTGGAATTTATCCCTCTTCATTGTTGGTTGGCTTATGTTTGTTTGGAGACTTTCCGCAGTTTCATGCATTATACAGGGGCTCCATTTCTTTAGTATGTTTGCCACTATATTTCTTAATTTATGTCTGTGAGTCCATGTGCTTTGTTCCTGTATTGTGCTCTTATTGTGTATGTGTGTTGTGTGTTTTTGTCGGTTTGGATCTTGTGAGCTTTCCTACATTCTGCATATGCCAGATGTCTTGTGTTTGTGTCATATTTGTGCTTTAATTTTTTGATTTAGTCTGTGCACTTTTGTTTGCTTCATACCCTTTGTTTGTATGTGATAAACGACCAGACAAACAGCAACATACACTGTCTGATAAACGTAATAAACGAAATGAAAAACTAATTTTAAAAGTCGTTTCATGCATGCTACCATGAAAAACATGCAACCACTTTAAAAGAATAAAAAAGAAAAAAAAACACACACACACGGAGACATCTATTGATGACATCACACAGACACACTCAATAGCTAGTAACAATATTAGTGTGTTGGCAACATTGTCCAAATCATTACATCAAGGAAACAAATGTTCATTTTCTAGTGCTGTGAAAACTAAATTTCTTATGGATGAAAGCAGAAGAAAAACAGCTGTGAAACAGGAAAAAGAACACATATAGACCAGCATCTACGAATTTTTTAAGCAGAAATTTATACTATCGCTACAGTATAGGTAATCAGAATGTGCTATAACCGTTTATAACCTCAATATATAATGTTCAAAATATAAGGCAAAGTACTTCAAACACAAATATAGACCCATGAAGGACAGTGTGATAATGATATTACTAGCATCTCAGTTCATGTTCATTCACTTTTTATTACATTAAACTTTACAGTGTAAACTCAGAATAAGCCACTTACATAAAGCTATAGAAGCTTAAAAAATTATTTCTTTGCGCCACTTAACTTGCAAGCAACATTTCAAAGCAACCAGTTAGACATATTTCTTTACATCTTAACATCTTTGACGCCTATCGTTATGCTGCACGTTGCTAAATAACTGACAGCATATTGTACATGTAGATGGGCCTATAGCGATATTATCCGCTTGTTACTTTATGTTAATTTTCGTTTTAATACAAGGTATGTTACATTTTGCAGTGTACATCTAAAATAAGCGACTTAAGCCGTTATTACAATTAGATACCGTAAGATAAGTAACTAGTGACGCCTTATAACGTACATACCGTCCCGTAGAGGGCACTATAAGTTATCGGCTTTTATTCTATGCTATCTTATGTCTTAATTCTTTCCATCACAAATGTAACAGCGGTTGGTCTTACATGCAATATTGTAAATAAATATAATATTTTAGTTAGTAACTAAAGTTTTTCGTCATGTATTCGACAAGTATTGATTCTGTTGCTTATGAATGACATGTAGAGGTTACTAGGGAGTGGAGCTTCCGCTATTTAACCACGCCACATCGTTGCTACTTCAGCAGTTGGCAACATCTGGAGACACCTGAAGTTCCTGCTCCTTATACCTGTCTCCACCCACTAGCTTATGGTATAACTTCGCTTTGATTTAATTACGTTGTTTATAATTTATCTGTATGCCCCTCTATTTTATAGTACTCCATATTCCAGAGTACGGTCTAAAGATGAACCGCCTTTGGATTGAAACTGGTCACTAATAAATGTGATTTTTTCAATGTAAACTGTTTTTATAAGTACAAATATGTATATATTCCTGGCCACTCTAGCTGCCTTGCAAATAATAAAAGCGAAACGTCAATAACAAGAAAAATTTGTTTTATTCAGTTGTGATTAGACGGATCTAAAGTAGTAAGTATTAACTGTGTGCCGGACCGAGACTCGAATTCGGGACTGGCGGAAATAAAGCTGTGAGGACGGGTCGCGAGTCGTGCTTGGGTAGCTCAGTTAGTACAGCACTTGCCCGAGAAAGGCAAAGGTCCCGAGTTCGAGTCTCGGTCCGGCACAGAGTTTTAACCTGCCAGGAAGTTTCATACCAGCGCACACTCCACTGTACAGTGAAAATTTCATTCAGTAAGTATTAACATAATGTTAGCCACAACTGAGGAAGACAGAACTACAGATGGTTTTCGATGGTGAAATGTAATTTTTGGTATATGACTAATCATCTGTGTTTCGTGATTTGCTGGGAGAATATTTGCAGTACACTCTTGGTTAGCCACCTCCCAGAGCACTGTTGGTTGTTTCTTCTGCTCCTTGGTGATATTATTATGGCTTTCTGAGACGATTTCCATAGCTCTTAGAACATGCAGCTTCGATCCCTCGCTTCTCCCTCCTTGCCCAGCGCACAAAGAACTGAACACACACAATCCAAGTTACTTGCATCTTTAATGTGTTTTTAATAGGTGCATGTGAGGCTTGTGTCATAACAACATGCATCTGATTAACCTTAAGTTCGAGGTTCTGAAATCAGTTCTGCGCAGCTGTTGATCGCTAAGAGGTATGGCGAAGGCAGTAAGAAAGCTATCCAGTGGATTTGCAGTGCAATTTTCTGACCTCCATACATCAGACAGGATTATTGCCTCAGGGAAATAATTACTATTTGTGTTTGATAAAGATTATATACCCCAGACTACTGCGTACTGCTGGCTCAGAGCATTTCAAAGAATTACCTTCATCATTAGCTGACATTGTCGCTGCTATCCTCAATGATTCTCTTTTCCAGCTGTATTATGACATGTCTGTGCAGGAATCAAGTTGAAATTGCTGTGTGCCAAAAGCGTTCACCTTCAAATAATGTTCGTCGCTTAGCACTTTATTTTTTCATTAGAGAATCATTATAATTGCGTCATAAGAATCCGTATTTTCATTAAAAATCTTTATTTATTCAGTTTCTTTGCTGATATAAAAAGTCTCAAGTGTTAACTGTACAACAAATTATTTACCACTTAAACTATTCTATGTAAAATTACATGTGACCAGGTCTTATACAGAAACAGGGTCTAGTACAGTACATTCCAGGCCACAGGTGCTACACTGAAAGTCAGCTGTTTTCCGTAACGCTGTGGGCATACCACTTCAGTTCTGAAGGCTTCATTCAGGCTGGAATGTGCGCCTGGTTGCAGACGAACGGCCGCGGAGCGTTGCGTCACACGCAGGTAGCCTCAGATCGCAGCCCATTTCGTGGCTACTGCAGTGCATAATGAGCTACTTACTGCTGGCCAATTAGGCGCTCAGCTCGAGGAGAACTCAACAGGACTCTCTCTCTCTCTCTCTCTCTCTCTCTCTCTCTCTCTCTCTCTCTCTCTCCCCCTCTCCATCGATCTCTCTGCTCGGTAACAGCTAAGTAATCGAAGAAGATACCCGGGGGTTAATAAAGTCCAGCTACTCAGAGGTCGAGTGATGACAGTAGTTATTGTATGGCAGCAAACTTGGTAGGTACTCTAATGAGTTAATGCGGAACCGATTTACGCTGGAAAAAATTAATTGCGGTTTTGGCCAGCAGGTGCAAATCTGGCGCTGTGAATGCAAGAAAGACGAATCGAAATGTTTCCATGTATGTGTGGGATTAGGGATGAGATGTCTACATAAAAGGTCAAACAAATGAAAAGGGCATAATGGTGGATTTATTATTAACCGCCGCTGACACGATTTGTTCAATATGAGCACTGGAGACGTCGACGAGGTGCTGTGCTGTAAAGCGCCAGATTTACACCTGGTGCCCAAAATTGAAACAATTTTTTTTCCGGCGTAAATCGGTTCCATATTAACGCATTAGCATATCTACTAAGATTCGCTGCCGTAAGATAATTACAGCCCACACTGGGCCTCCTTGAGTAGCTTCACTTTAATTATAACGAGACGGTACTTCTCTGTCGGAGTCACCATAGGGTATGGAACACTGCTTCCCACCCTTGGGATAATTTTTTTTTTTTTATTGAGAATGAAACTCCTCCAGCTGTATTTAAGATTTCATGCTTATTTGGCTACTAGTTTCGACGTTGCGTCAACGTCATCTTCAGGCCCTATATAGCACACCATACATAAAACAAACAATTCGAGACATCAGTAGTCTATGTGCTATTGTACAAATTAAATATGTTACAAACATTTATACAAAGGATGACTTCATTAAAAGTAGTTACATTTCGTTCATTTTCATTAAGATGCAATTTACCTTGACATTAGCAATTTACATGGTATAAACAAGTGCAAATGAGGTTATATATACGCGGTTATTTCCATTACAGATCAATACCAGACATTTGAATAAAGTGGAAGTATATATAAGTCTAAATGACAAACCGTTACTCTTAGAGATAATAATACAGGCATGAAACAGTACTAAAATTCTTCGCACATCCATATTTAAACTGGATGAAGGTGGAAAGCTGGTATAATTTTTATGAAAAATGAAATTTCTCCAGCTGTACTTAAGATTTTTTATTTACTTCGCTACTAGTTTCGACGTTGCGTCAACGCCATCTTCAGGCCCGCACACTTCGATGAAATCAGTTGTGTGTGGCTCGGTCTAGAAGTCCGCAGCGAGACCAACACGTGCTCCACATGGATGTCGGGCAGTAACAGGTAGTCTTCGTGCTGTGTGCTCCGTCTCGTGCAGTGTCGTCGTTCTGGTGTGGATTTTTGATACTGCGGCCCACTTTTATCTTTTGCTTGTGACTTCGGTGTATTTTACTTGCTACGCGCATTGCCAACTGTGTTTTTATCTTTATTTGGACTTTTTTAACTTGTCTCCTTATGAAAGTCACCGCGGAAGCGTATATTTTAACCTCCATTGTCTCCCCCCTTATTATGTGTGTTCCCATTTTTATCGCTTTTTATATATGCATCGTTTCATCTTTTTTAATGCCTGTAATCTCCCTCGGTCGTATGGGGCAGAGGAATGAAATCACAATATAGGAAAAAAAGCCAGCCCCGCGTAGGTAGCCATCGAAAGCTCGAGAATTTTATTCGAATTGATGCGGCTTGAAAACGGAGAGGATTTTGTTCAGACATTCGGCAGCGATAGACTCCGAGGACACATCAAGATGCGTCCTTTATTTCTGTGAGTGCTAATTTTCTATTTAGAAGAACAAGAATGTTTAATGTAGAATACTTTTTTTAGATTACAAGCTTCTGTGCTGGGCCTTGCTATTGTGAATTCTGTTAACCTGTAGCATTTACTACAAAATATCTCAGTGATATTGTGTTACATGTGTATTCTACATCAAAAACCTCTAGATAATGAAATGTGTTCGTTTTATTTATGACTAGATACAAAATTTATATCTTCATGCATATATTACATTACATGAAATTGATGTTTGGAACAATACATGTCTTATTACAGGTGTGCACAAAATTTCATGAAAGATAGGAGAACAAAACAGCCTGGATATACTTACACAGTTTTACAATCTTTCTTTCCACGAACAATACGAGACTGGAATAGAATAAAGAACCGACAGAGGCTTGCGGAGTGTGGATGTAGATGTAGATTAGAGCAGAAAATGATCGAGATATCTATCTTCAAAGGCTTGCTTATGAATAAAGGAGACGACTCACCGAAAGGCAGAAGCGCTGCGTCGTCGACAGATACACAAACAAAAGGTACAGAGCTTTGCTTTGCTACCTTTCGGAATGGAATTCCTTTCTTCTCTATTCGTAAATAATTCATTATTCTTAGCCACAACTTTCCGTACATTATTATCTCCAAGGGCTGACTGATGTGTATTAGACGAGTCAGATACCCCCAAGGAGCGACACTCCAAGGATTACCTCTGCCAGCTTTAAGAATCACACACTTAATGGTACCACAACAGGGAGAGTATGTTTCGATGCATTTACAGGAGCTTTCAGCTTCGGTGTGAAGAGAAAAAGAAGGCTGCTAGCACTGAAAATTGCAGAACATCTGAGGACAAGAGAGGAAACCATATTTCGCGTAGCTTACCAACATCAGAGCATGATTTAGTGCGAGATCATATATCATCCTTTCCGCCGATAGAATGCCATAATATAGCAGGGCAAATATGTCATTGCGTAAATGCTAACCACAACTACAAACTGTTGTGTAAATTATTCCTTGAGAAATATCCAAAAGAAAAAGTTGTTGTAACTGGACATCGCCCGCATCTCGTGGTCGTGCGGTAGCGTTCTCGCTTCCCACGCCCGGGTTCCCGGGTTCGATTCCCGGCGGGGTCAGGGATTTTCTCTGCCTCGTGATGGCTGGGTGTTGTGTGCTGTCCTTAGGTTAGTTAGGTTTAGGTAGTTCTAAGTTCTAGGGGACTTATGACCACAGCAGTTGAGTCCCATAGTGCTCAGAGCCATTTGAACCATTTTTTAACTGGACATCCTTAACAGGCAATTTTAATTATAAATTTGGAAGGCCACAAATTGGCACTTGTTGCACGTGTGAGGTCTCCTCGACTAATGATACAGCGAAGCACAGAGCTGTGATTGTGCTGCTTCTTCATAAGCAGAGAAGCAGAAAATTCTACACTGTTCTTCAACATAAGAAATCAGAATCTGTAATATTACAAGACCACGTTCTTTCTTTGTCTATCGACTTCATGCAGAACGTCTTCCTACCAATACTTCTAGCGCAAGATGCGTTTAATTTTTATTTACGGCTGCATAACGTTAATGTATTTTGGGTACACAACGTAAAGACTGACAAAAGCACAGTATACTTCTACCATGAAAGCGATGCCAAGGAAAGTCCAAAGGAATCGTGCTCATTTATAAATCATTATTTAAAGGATATACCACAAAAATACACCGAGCTATTCGGCTCAAAATAAGAAGCACACTCAAGACAAATTTCTCTTGTGAATAACCAATTCTGGGAGATTCTACAAACCCAACATTACTTTTCATTGAGGGGGCATAGTTTACTGCCCTTTTATAGGGATTTTGTCATTACAAAAAAGAAACTACGGGAACAGGACGGGTTGTTTACTGTCTATGATGTTACAGAGCTGATTCTTACAAGTTTGAAAGAAGGTAAATTTCTCGTTAAAGGAACTGGTGCTACTGAGATATTAGAGCTCAAGTCATTGTGGCCGCTGTGTTACAGGAAGACCATAATTTCTTAAGAAACTCAAAAGAGTGGAAGATAAGGAAAGGTAACTTACTGTGTCAGCACTGATTTTAATTTTGATAGTATCAGAGTGAGTTGTGTTAGAGGTTCTAAACCGATCAATGAACTTACTAGTCACACTTCTCTTCTGGGACTCAATCACTGCGCCAAATAAACTAGCTTACCATTCAGGAAAGCTTCCAGTTAGGTCCAGTACAATAAAAGACTTGGAAAAACTGCAACTTTATCTGCCTGAGGAATACATAGCTTTCCGTGAAAAACTTCTGACGTGGCCTCTAACGAACAAGAAGCAAGACAACGAGTAAAGAGACTGTGAAATATCGATTTTTGTCGAAGAATTGTGCAGAACTATTGTAAAACGGAGAGCGGTACGTGTCAACGTTGTTTGCTTTAAAGATAATGGTAATATGAATTAAAAGGAATATATGGTTTCTGTGGTATGAACGTTTGATACCACACTTGTTAGGGGTTGCAGTTATCGACCGCTGTCCGTAGTAGTATCGCTGGACCCGCCAGTCGAGACTAGATCCGCTCCACGGCTTGCAACAAGTCTCTAACGTGCCCTCGGCCAGTCATGGTCGGGACGTCAAGTAGGAAACTAGTGTAGCCTCCAGCTGATAGGAAGCAACCTCTAACAAGGCGCTTAGTTAAAGTATGGCCTCTTGTGATGCCCCTGTTTGGAATTATATTCCTCCTGACTATGAAGACTCCTGTACCACCAGTTAAGTACAACAATACATTACTGTTTACCTATCTATCTATCGCTTGCGCCTTATCCCGCGATTGCGCAGGGCCGGCCATGATTAATCGGATTTGGCATGTTAATTTTAAGGGGTGGCCAGATGCTACCACCACCCCTTACCCCCCCCCCCCCCCCGCCCCCAGGACGGAATTAGTGTACCCCAGCTGTCTGCGTCTAATGTAATCCATGGAATAATGCGAAGGTGTTCAAATGTCTGCGACGCGTGTAACCGAGGCGGAACGTGGGGATCAGCCCGGTATTCACCTAGCGGGAGGCGGAAAACCGCCTAAAAACCACATCCAGGCTGGCCGGCACACCGGCCCTCGTCGTTAATCCGCCGGGCGGATTCGATCTGGGGCCGGCGCGCGTACCCGAGTCCAGGAAGCAGCGCGTTAGCGCTCTCGGCTACCCTGGCGGGTAATACTTTTTTTTTTTTTTACCAACGACTTCTAATTATTTTAGTCGTTGTAGACCCAGACCATGCAACCAGCTCCTTATCGACTTCACTGACAAAGCTGCTGTACATGCAAAGAAGAGATTTGTATGTTTCTATTTAGCATTGGCCACTATTCATTCACATTGGCGACGGTTCGTTCGTCGTCATCATAACAGTGTCAGAAAATTTTCGTCATTTTTTTTTAAAGGCGTCCGTTTTCAACCTTCAACAATTAATTATGTTACTTTAATATTGCATTAGATGTCCGGTATTTTGTCAGAGAATTACATTTGCATCATATGACATAAAATACGGAAAACTATGCCAGTAGGTAGTTACTTTAAGATTAAAAAAGTTTTCATCGATTTCCCACAAATGTGGGTCATTTGACTTAAGCCCGCGCAAGTCGCCGAAGTGGCGCCAAAAGAGACATGCACTAGGTGGCCGAACAACTACAGATAGGGTGTCCCGGCCGGTAATACCACACGATCACTCCATTTTCTAAGATTTTATTGTACGTAGCATTCACGGTGCACTGAGAATTGCTTCAACATTCTATCAACCGATAAAGGTTTTTAGAAATAAGCAGTACCAACTGTCTGTCTGACTCATAAGTTCGGAATCTTGTGTCGAATCGCGACCAGCACGAAACTTTGCTCACCATTCCACAACGCTGGTTTTCGACAGACGTGCTGCACTTTCTACTTTCTCCAATGGACGTCTACCGATGTCTGTCCTTCGGCTGCCAGGAAAAGAATAAAAGCGTTAGTCTTGTCTGAAGATATTTGGCAATCAAGTGGCCAGCGTTCACATTTCCACACTACTGCATGCAAGTCGGAAAGAAACGAATGCATCGCTAATCTCTTACCTTATGTACGCTGCGTTGAATATACGCTGCACTAACGCCCTGAAATATTAATTTTTTGTTCGCCATTTGACTGCTTGTCACCATCAATTTTCATGCCTCACTTGTTACAAAATGCCGGCCGAAGTGGCCGCGCGGTTCTGGCACTGCAGTCTGGAACCGCGAGACCGCTACGGTCGCAGGTTCGAATCCTGCCTCGGGCATGGATGTGTGTGATGTCCTTAGGTTAGTTAGGTTTAAGTAGTTCTAAGTTCTAGGGGACCGATGACCTCAGCAGTTGAGTCCCATAGTGCTCAGAGCCATTTGAACCATTTTTGTTACAAAATATTGGGCCTCTAATTAACTTTGTGTAGTAAAATCAGATTAATTTCTTCGTACTTTCAGTCAGTTAATATTTTATAGCTGCATTAAATTCCAATAAATAATCGTCTACTACAAATAATAGAAGTGGCCTATAAAACTTTAATCAATGAATATGTTTCTGTTCAGACATTCACAATCTTAATTGACAGTTATTACTTCAGTAACAAGTATTCAAGCTGTAGCTATGGCAGGCGATCTGAAGTATACGCAGAAAGAGTAAAAACATCGATATGCGGTTTCTGATGATTTATAGCATACGATGCGGGGGATTTTCTGATTTCTGATGTACGCAAACAATTTTCATGTTTTTTATGAAACAAAATAGTTTTTGTGTGGCGCAGAGAAGAGCCTTGAAACAGGACTTCACCGACAGAATATGTATGAAATGTAAATAATTAGTAACAGATAGTAGAGGCGCAACCCGCCGTCAGGACAGAAAGGCGAAAAATCCATTATGAATCTCATTCATCTTGGTTAACAGGTAAGCAGTCTGACACGGAAGTGGTTTTGAGCGTTTGTCCAAATTCTTATTCAAACAATGTTAGGGATCAATTATCGTCTGTAATTACTCTTCTATCTGGGTATTGGTGAGGCATCTCTTTTTATTATCTTTTTAATTATGAATTTATACTACAGGTAAATTAAAGATGTTCGGCATGATCGTACTCTTCTGTACTTTCTCTTTTAAACTGTATTACAATAACGCAAATTATGAAATACGCCTTCAGTAATATCGACAACTGTGAAAATAATGGTGAATGTGGAAATAAATATATTAATAATAACAGCTACTCTGGCAACATAGTCAAAATGGCATTTCTCATAACAGCTTTTACTTCAGATGTGATGTTAAAAATGACTGAGAATGCACAGCAACTAGACTGGATGTTAAGAAACATAATCATAGAAATAGATTGGAGATTAATTACACATTTTGTCGCGAGCACATCAATGTGAATTAGATAACGAAATGCAAAATAATGACTTTGTAGAACGAGCAGCAGAAAAAAGAAATGGAGTTAATCCGGAAAGAGGGTAAAGGACAAAGAACTAAGACACAAGGAAATAGAAGGAGGTCAGAGGAAGTCGCGGAGGATGCTGATTTGCTGCTTCGCTGTTGAAAAGGGAAGACACTGTGTGTAGCAGCAAGTCTTACTGTCTACTTTATAGCAGCGTCGTTTTAAATTGTTCGTGGTAGTGATCAGAGAATGAGAAGGTGACAGCTGGAAAGCAACGTTTAATATTCATATCCATCGACCATTATTACTTTCCTCCGCCTTAGTAGCTGTTGGGTAAGCGTGAATGGATGCCAACCGAAGAGGCCTGGGTTCGATTCGCGATGGGGTCGGGGATTCTCTGCGCTCGGGAAGTGGGAGTTGTGTTGTTCTCATCATCATTTCGTCATCATTGACACGCGAGTCGCCCAAAAGCCATACTCGCCACACGAGAGAGAGAGAGAGAGAGAGAGAGAGAGACAGAGAGAGAGAGAGAGAGAGAGAGACTACGATTTTCGCTGTTCCTAAAACACTTTCAGATGTCGATGCACTTATACTCTCACGGCAGACAAAGAACATGCTCACACTTAAACACAAAAGGGTCTGTCTACGACTCGGCAAATGAATGGGCGAAAACTTGGGACGCTGCCTTATTGACTCCTGATGTTACCAAAACTTTGAAACTACTAGTTTATGCAACATGGCTTCCTACTTTCGATGTAAGTAGCTTTAATATTCCTTTTTACATGCTAAAGTGTGCTTTCGACTTGCAATGTATTGTCTAAAATTTCTAGCAGCCATTGTGAAGTAGTAAACATGGACTTCATTCGTTTTCAAATTTACTAGGTATGGTTGCAAAGAAGGAGAGTAGGAAAGGTGCAGCACAGGAATTAATAGTGAGGCAGAGTACACACGCGATGGATGGACGCAAGGTAAGGATCAGTAAATCAGTATAAAACTCCATTTCCTCAAAGCACACAGCTGGGTATTAAAACTGCCACACCATGAAGACGGCCTGCAACAAACGTCATTTTGGGATGTGGTGTACTACACGCTTTTGTATGCAAATGGTTGGCATTTTAAATAACAGCACCGTGCAGGTTGTAGTAAGGCCATCCACAATCTGTGCATAAAGGAATATTACTCAGTGAGTTTCCAAATCAGAAATCACAGTTATCCGTCTGGTGTTTGTGAGAAGACCGTAATATTCCTCGCGTAAAAAGGAGAAACGTTTACCACCGTGTGCCGGAATTGGCCAGCAGTGGCATCGTGTTCTACGGAGGGTGAAGTTTATGGTTCGGCATTATTGCTGCTCGCGTTGGTCGGAATCCCTCGACAGCATTTTTCTTGTTATCATCAGTCTTCTGACTGGTTCGATGTGGCCGCCACGAAATCATGTCATGCAGTCATACGAATATGTCGCCACGCGACTAGCGACCGAGAGGACTCAGGAAATGAGTTTGTTGCCATAAGGGCAGTGGAACGACTTTTGATCTTCACTGCCTGTCAGCGATAAAACTATTGTTGCGGCTTACTTGACGCAGCAGCAGAGACAGTTGCTTCGTCAGTGGCATGAGAGTGCCACAGCGTCCACTTCAGAAGAGTGAGTTCTGGTTCTGCGTACACCGTCACGAGGCACGTTTACATATACGTAACAGCTACCATCCTCATACTTACCCAGCACCTGAAGTAACGGTATGAGATGCCATTATGTACACAACACAGTCACATCAATAGTTCGAACAGCTGGTAATATGGACAGCAGACGTTGTATTTCTGACTTGTGGCTTATCTTCGCTGTGTCCATAACTTTCGAGGAGATAACACAATACGCTTGATGCCCATGCAGTCCTGATGTCCCTTGATATAGAAGGTGTTCGTCTGTTGCCTGATAATTATGTTCACCAGATTTCACCAGCACCGAAAATATCAGATCATGTGGCTTAGAGTTGAAGGAGCATGGAATGACGTAAACGTATTTATTATTCAAGCTCCGTTCGATTCGATGCTTAATGAGGTTAAAGCCACTGTCGCTGCCACAGGTGGTAGCTGTATGTAATAAATTTCCCACCTCGTACATCTATTATCACCCATAAATTTAATTTGATTTGATGTGATTTAATCGGGGAGATAAAACAACAGTTTTATTCTTGTCGCCAGCACTAATACAAAGTTATTGTGTGGTATCTCTCCACGCCGTTCTAGTAAAGCCAGTCAGAACCCATGAAGAGTTTAGTAGGGGTCCCCTTACTAGGTATCTGTTAGACACAATCTCTTCAGCAATAAGTGATGCAAGCAATTAGTATATGAAGATGACATCTGTTCTTTCGGACGTGTCCAAATAAACAGATACCATTCATGATCATGCAGCTCTCGAAGAATGAAATCGCAATGAAATCCTGACCAATTGCTGCTTTCAGGAGTTGATAAATATCAACGGGAACAGTTGAAAATGTGTACCCAGATCAGTAATCGCACCCGGGATCTCCTGCTTATATGGCAGAAACTCTATCAGATTGCGCCACCGAGAACTCAGAGGACATTGGTACCGCACGGACTTATCTCTGGCACGCTCCCCGTACGACCCACATTTCCAACTTACTGTCCACATACTACATTTGTAGCGCCCCTGCCCACTATACTCATTACTCTCGGCAGTCTGTCTACCGACTCCCATAAGAGTTTGAGCAATGTGAGTGGATTCGCACTGAAGAAGAACAGTGACCGGTAAGTCTTATCTATATGAAGATGGTATCTGTTCTTTCGGACATTCATATAGATAGGGCTTACCGGTCACTGATCGTCTTCAGTGCGGATGTACTCACATTGCTCAGACTATTACGGGAACCGGTAGATTGACTGCCGCGAGTAATGAGTATAGTGGGCAGGGGTACTAGAAATGTAGTATGTGGACAGTAAGTTGGAAATGTGGGTCTCACGGACAGAATGCCAGAGATAAGTCCCTGCAGTTGCACGCTCCTCCGTGTCCTCAAAGGCTCAGTCGGATAAAGCGTCTGCCATGTAAGCAGGAGATCTTTTGTTGGAGTTATCAGTTGTCCCCGTTGATAGTTATCAACTCCTATAAGCAACCAATGGTCCGGATTTTATTGTAGTTCCAAGTAATTAGTGTCTTTTAGAGCCGGTGCTTCGCATTCCAAGATCAAATCTAGCGCGGTTTCATCCCTCTCAGCATACAATCTACATGTAGAGCCTTCTTTCTCTGCTCCCGTCGTGTATAGATGTTTTTTGAAGTTCCATAGGCCGGTCATTTGTGCGTTTAATGACCTCAAAATTTAAACGTGCCTTCTTCTTATTGTATTGTACATTGAAAAGCCAAAGAAACTGACACACCTGCATAAAACATGTAGAGACTCCTCGAGCACGTAGAAATGCCCCATCATGAAGTGGTACGGACTCCGCTAATGTCTGAAGTTGTGCTGGAGGGAACTGACACCATGAATCCTGCAGGGCTGTCCATAAATCCGTAAGAGTACGAGGGGGTGGAGATCTCTTCCGAGCAGCACGTTGCAAAGCATCCCAATAATGTTCATGTCTGGGGAGTTTGGTGGCCAGAAGAAGCGCTTATACTCAAAAGCCACTCTGCAACAATTCTGGACTTGTGGGGTGTAGCGCCGGCCGCGCTGTTCTAGGAGCTCCAGTCCGGAACCGCGCTGCTGCTACAGTCACAGGTTCGAATCCTGCCTTGGGAATGGATGCGTGTGGTGTCCTTAGGTTTAAGTAGTTCTAAGTGTAGGGGACTGATGACATCATATGTTGAGTCCCATAGTGCTCAGAGCCATTTGGGGTGTCGCATTGTCCTACTGGAAACACCCGTCGGAATGGATGCAAGTGATGAGACAGGATGCTTACGCACGCGTCACCCGTCAGAGTCGTACCTAGACGTATCAGGGGTCCCATATCACACCAACTGCACACCCCCCACATGATTACAGAGGCTCCACCAACATGAACAGTCCCCTGCTGACATGCAGGGTCCTTGGATTCATCAACTTGTCTCCATACCCGTACACGGCCATTCGATCGATACAATTTGAAATGAGACTCGTCCGACCAGGCAACATGTTTCCAGCCATCAACAGTCCAATGTCGATGTAGATGGGCTCAGGCGAGGCGTAAAGCTTTGTGTCGTGCAGTCATCAAGGGTACACAGGTGGGCCTTCGGCTCCGGAAGCCCATATCGATGATGTTTCGTTGAATAGTTCGCACGCTAACACTTACTGAAATGTGCAGCAATTTCCAGAAGGGTTGCAATTCCGTCACGTTGGGCGATTCTCTTCAGTTGTCGTTGGTCCCGTTCTTACATGATCCCTTTCCGGCCGCAGCGGTGTCAGAGATTTAATGTTTTACCGGATTCCTGATCTTCACGGTACACTCGCAAAATATTCGGACGGAAAAATCTCCACTTCATGACTACCTCGGAGATGCTGTGTCCCATCGCTCGTGCGCCGACTATAATACCACGTTCAAACTCACTTAAATCTTGATAGCCTACCATTGTAACAGCAGCAACCGATCTAACAACTGCGCCAGACACTTGTTATCTTCTATAGACATTGCCGACATTAGTGCCGTGTTCTGCCTGTTTACATATATCTGTATTGGAATACGCATTCCAATACCATTTTCTTTGGCGCTTCAGTGTGCCAGTATAGTTTTATTATTCTCTATCCTTCTTGGTGTTACTGTGTTGATGGCCAGTACTGTAACTCTAACGCGCATAATTCAACTTGTATGCAGTCACTAGTGGTGCTACACGAACACGATATAGTCCTCATCTGCATCTATAATCCACAAATAAATTACGATTAAGTCGAAGAGAGTTTTTCGTAATTCGTTTCTTTTGCTAGGTAGCTTCATATAACCGGATATCTGAATGCCATTTTTTCCCAATCTGTTCCTTCTTTGGAACGGCGACCAGCTAACTGCAAATCTTTGTTAAATACGCATATCCTGCTAACTTGGCGTAGGTCATTGACGTCTCTCCTGCCGAAGGTTTTCAGGTTGAACGCATTTAAACATAGTATAAAGTGCTTTTCACAGAGCATGTCCACACATCTGTTGTCTACTCTTGTAGTTTTCAAGCCATGTAATGTGTACTGTGGTAGGTAGGCTATATGCTAGAAATATAATCCCCCTTCCTAACTTCCTACATTTCCTCTTCCATTCAGGGGTGGTAAGCGAGAAGAAAGATTGACATTAGCCTTTTCTGAACGTCTTCTTAATTTAATTTTGCAGTTGTGATTCATACAGCGAGAGACAAGTTATAGATACCTCTTGAAGAATAAAGAAATGTGAAGTCTCAAAATAAGGTTTAGGTGCAGAGCTACTAACATGAATGCAAAAACTGGTAGAAGCAGACCTTGGGGAAGATCAATTTGGATTTTGGAGAGGTGTGGAAGCACGCGAGGAAATACTGACCCTACGACTTATCTTAGAAGATAGATTAAGGCCATGTTCTCATTCAGATTGGCCGAAAATTCAATTTTTATTGCACTTTTTGAAAAGTGTATGTGTCTAGAATTTGTGAAGAAAAGGTTTTTCATCTGTGTGTTACAAAAGTTTCTACAGCCCTTGTTCGAAGCAGTGTTCCGGCCGCCGTGGGAATCTCTAGGTGGGGACGCCCCGCTCAGGTTGAAAAGTTGTCGCGGCGTGAGACTAGTCCACAAAGTAATATATATTGCAGTATGCATGCAAACACATTCGCCGAAAAAGCTGAAGAACAAAATGTGCAGGCTGCAGAATGCAGCATATCCAGCTCAGCCAGATCGGCTTTTCTCGCCAAGAAATGGTTCAAATGGCTCTGAGCACTATGGGACTTAACTACTGAGGTCATCAGTCCCCTAGAACTTAGAACTACTTAAACCTAACTAACCTAAGGACATCACACACATCCATGCCCGAGGCAGGATTTGAACCTGCGACCGTAGCGGTCACGCGGTTCCAAACTGACGTGCTTAGAGCCGCACGGCCACACCGGCCGGCTTCTCGCCAAGAAGAACGAGAGAATTGCTCTCCAGAAATAACTAGAGGTAGGGTTGATATAAGGCCCTGGTATTGCAGACTAAACGTAAGTAACGAAAACATTTGCTTTGGTCAAATTTTGGTCAAAACATAATTTTTGGACCACCATACTGAATTAAGCATTTTGAATTTAGAAAATCTAACTTCCGTTGTGTGTTCAGTGACATCAAAAAACGTGGGATAACACGTAGTTTTTATGCAGACTGAACTAATAACACATATAAAAGTTTACCTTAAGCAGGTTTTTTGCAGGTTTTTCTCAAGCAAAGTTTTTTGAAAACTACGTGCAACATAGAAATAGTTCAACCTATTAACTCTACCTTTGGCCCCTAAAAAGTAAACACATCGGAGCTTGTGCCTACAATATATGAATAAGGACATCACACACATCCATGCCCGAGGCAGGATTTGAACCTGCGACCGTAGCGGTCACGCGGTTCCAAACTGACGTGCTTAGAGCCGCACGGCCACACCGGCCGGCTTCTCGCCAAGAAGAACGAGAGAATTGCTCTCCAGAAATAACTAGAGGTAGGGTTGATATAAGGCCCTGGTATTGCAGACTAAACGTAAGTAACGAAAACATTTGCTTTGGTCAAATTTTGGTCAAAACATAATTTTTGGACCACCATACTGAATTAAGCATTTTGAATTTAGAAAATCTAACTTCCGTTGTGTGTTCAGTGACATCAAAAAACGTGGGATAACACGTAGTTTTTATGCAGACTGAACTAATAACACATATAAAAGTTTACCTTAAGCAGGTTTTTTGCAGGTTTTTCTCAAGCAAAGTTTTTTGAAAACTACGTGCAACATAGAAATAGTTCAACCTATTAACTCTACCTTTGGCCCCTAAAAAGTAAACACATCGGAGCTTGTGCCTACAATATATGAAATTTGTTAGTATTAGCTATTTTTATAGAGCCATAACCCCCAAAAATTGAAATCGAAGTTCGAGTCATCACCATATTGTTAAATATAAGGTTATTTCATTGTGGTTAGGTATAAACTCCGATAACTTGAATGTAGTATCGACTGACGTTATTCAGTTTTGACTTCAGATAATATGTGAGGGGGTACACTGCACGCAGTCTGCGTACATAAAATTTGCAGGCCCACTGATCAAACCATGATTGCGGGGGTCATCTTGTTGTTTATTTAGTATTGAAAATCTAAAATAAAGTTCAAAGTATGATCAATCATAATCCACAAACAAATCTTTTGTATATCTTTTCGTTGTCTCAAAAAAATTTCGAACTTTGCAGTTATAAGAGTCGAGGAGTATGAAAGGGAAACGGTAGTTTATTCAATATGTTTATTGAGAAAGCAGTAAAGGAAACCAAATAAAAATATACAGTAGTAATCAAAGTACAAGGAGAAGAGACAAAAACCGTGAGGTTTACCGAAGACGTTGTAACTCTGGCAAGAAAAGACTTTCAAAAGCAATTGAATGGACTGGACAGTGTCTTGAAAGGAAGATATAAGATAAACATCAACAAAAGCCAGACGAAGGACGTTGGACTGTAGTCGAATTAAATCAGGTGAGGCTGAGGCAATCAGATTAGGTAACGAGACAAAGTAGTAGATAGGTTTTCCTATTTTGGCAGCAAAATAACTGCTGATGGCTGAAGCAGAGAGAATATAAAATGTAGACTAGCAATAGCAAGGGAAGAGTTTCTCAAGAAGAAAAATTTGTTAATCTAGAATATACGTATACTTAAGCGTTAGGTAGTCTTTTCGGAAGGTATTGGTCTGAAGTGTAGTCATATATGGAAGTGAAATATTGACGATGAACAGTTTAGACAAGAAGAGAATAAAAGTTTTTGAAATGTGGTGCTGCAGAAGAATGCTGAAGATTAGATGGCTAGATCAGGTAACTAATGAGGAGGTACTGAACAGAATTGGGAAGACCAGAAATCTGTGGCACAAGTTACAAAAATAAGGTGTCGGTTGATAGGAGACATTCTGAGATGTCATGGGACCACCAGTTTGGACCACCAGTTTAGTACAGGAGGGAAATGTGGGGGATAAAAATTGTAGAGAGAGTGATCGAGAATTTGGAAATTTGTGGTAAGGCCTTATGGGACGAAACCGCTGAGGTCATCGGTCCCTAAGCTTACACACTATTTAATCTGACGTCACACACACACACACACATGCCCGAGGGAGGAATCGAACCTTCGCCGGTGGGAGCAGCGCGGACCGTGACAAGACGCCCCAGACCACGCTACAAAAAAAAAAAAAAAAAGTTTCAAATGGCTCTGAGCGCTATGGGACTCAACTTCTGAGGTCATCAGTCGCTTAGAACTAGTTAAACCTAACTAACCTAAGGACATCACCCACATCCATGCCCGAGGCCGGATTCGAACCTGCGACCGCAACGGTCTCGCGGTTCCAGACTGCAGCGCCTAGAACCGCATGGCCACTTCGGCCGGCGACCACGCTACCCCACGCGCCTACAGTGATCAGAAGATGAATAAAGTAAGCAGATTCCGAAGGATATAGATCGCAGTTGTTATTCGGAGACGAAGATAGAGCAGCATGGAGAGCTGCATCAAACCAGTCTTTGGAACCACAACAACACCAGCTGCAGAACGTCTTTTTTGTGGCGTCACCATGTTTCTTTGACGCGATAGCGCTGTCTTAACAAACGTGTGGTGAAGTGAGGTGCATAGCCATACATTTAATCTTCTGTGGTAACAAAACTTGTTAAGCGTCCTGGCCGTGCGGTTAAAGGCGCTGCAGTCTGGAACCGCAAGACCGCTACGGTCGCAGGTTCGAATCCTGCCTCGGGCATGGATGTTTGTGATGTCCTTAGGTTGGTTAGGCTTAACTAGTTCGAAGTTCTAGGGGACTAATGACCTCAGCAGTTGAGTCCCATAGTGCTCAGAGCCATTTGAACCATTTGTTAAGCGTCCTGCACCATCGAACAACGCTCTGAACATTGTCCAACAAGAGATTTGTAAGTGACCGCCTTCGTGGGTCTTATTATTAGCTTTCTGCCGATTAATTAGAATGTGAGAGTTGGAATGAGCGATCTCTGGGAACGTACCTCAATCAGATTGAGGACGTTTTCAGCAATGACTGGCTTAGAAGAGCCCCAATTAAATTACTAACAATGGGCCTGCTTATGAAGTATAAGTTTAAAAAATTTGGCCCTCAAATGGAATTTCAGACGTTTTATTGTCGATATTTGCCTCTCTTGACTAATGAGTTTGCCGACCACTGATCTAGGGTGATTCATGTGATCATCCCAACTCAAATATTTTCTTCTACATATTCGTAAGCAATTCTAATTGCAGTGACTCATAGCTGATCTTGTAGTAAAATGACATCAGAAGTTTTCGCCATATATGTGAACAACGGTCAACACTTTTTTCACTTTTTCCATGTCTCTCGTAAAAGAAATATTCTTTTAGCTATGAAATAAAGTGGATTTATAAAGAAGTGTCTCATATTCTTATAGGTGGTAATCATTGTCCAAACTAGACAAATATTCGCATACCTCTTTAAATAAATATTTGCTGACATGTGTGCCTTTCTGTCCCATGACAGTTCTACAGGAGGCACTCGATGTAATTATCAATCGCTTTTACAAGACTACTGAAATATATCAGTCACGTGGTGAATAGAGATGTCTCATGTTTCATTGCTGTCGATTCAATTTATCATAACCCACATCACGTTTCGACTGATTGACAAAAGTCTAATGCTAATAATATGACAGACATCGGTGACTGCAATGATCGAGCTGCTAACACGTCTTCAGTCGTGTCTATCTTTGTAGTTGTATGTCACATATTTGTGTTCTACGAATCCGGCGGAACCGTGGATGGGCCGTACTTTAGGATGGAGCAAGAGTTACTGGCAATCAGTCCCCAGAACTCGCTGTGGAGAATAGCTGAGTTCTAAAGATTGGGCTGCTTGGACCGGGGAATAGCGACCTGGTTAATGACCGACACACACGAGATTACGGGCCCTGTGTTGGCTGCAGTGCCGGCATGGCTTGTGTGTCAAGATTCCACAAACTGTGTGGCCCAAGCACTGTGCGATCTGGGAATCTGCCTGAAAATCCCAGTAAAACGAACCGAGTCATTCGTCCAGCCGGTACAGAATAAATAAATATTATTTTTACAGTCTGGTGGAATACAGTATGGTGGAATATTGTTTTCGCCATTAAGGCTTTTCCTAGAAAACCGGAGGTGCCAGGCTAGTCGAGAGACATTCAACTCTGCCTCTTTGTGGGAAGCTCAGCGGCTATTTATTATAAAAGTTTTTTCTTCGCCTTTTGTTGGGGCCGAAGTGTGACGGCTGGGTGCCACTTCATGTGGAGTAAGAGTTTCTCTCTCTCTCTCTTTTAAGTCAGGAAGTTAGCTCATTGGATGGTCTGAAAAATAAATAAAATCAAAAAACTTTAAAAATTCGTAAGTGTGTTTATGATGCCACTATCTCCAAATTTCAGACATGGGGAAATGTCCCACTGGATGACATAAAATGATATCTCTCAACTAGGAATTTGGGACTTGATCTTCTCTAAATTGTATATGCCGCAAGGCAGCTCATTGAAGAATTCGTAAAACCTTTGCTAGGTGGAGCGATGGACAACTTTTTTAAAATAAACATCATTGAGTACTCTTTAGCGAAGCATTCTCATTGGTAACTTGTCTCTTGCATAGATTTTTCTGCAGAGCAGAGAGGACAGATGCAATTTTGGGAGATGTGCAGAAGCGGGAACTCTGTATCAGGAAGAGGATACTCCTACTTTGGAGATGTGGTAGAAAGCAAACATAGTCTTTTGAGGGTCAGTCCATCGCACAGCAGCTGATGAATACTGGTTGGCAGGAGGCTTGGCAGTGTGCAAGACTTCTGTAATGTGCACACATTGTCGATGGGTATGGAATACACCAAAGACAGTAAACTCGTCAACTATGGTGAGAATACCTGACAGGTCAGGCTACCCTGGAAGGTTTCTCGGTGCTTCGCTTTTAAAGTTGATTTGGTACTATGGTTTAACACTTGATCAGGTAATCAAGGGCTCATTCATGACCAAGTGGTTCTGACCTTTGCATATGGATTTCATACGCATTTGTGCAAGAATGGGGCAGTCACTGTGCACCCATCTGCGGTTATGCTTTCACAAGAATGAACCGCTGAGACAACGGCCAGTCCTGTCTCACTTGTTCCTTGTGGGTTTTGCCAGATCAATGTAGCTGTATTTTCAATTCGTTTCAGTGTTCATCACTGGCTGTCGCTTTCATTCTGTATTTTATTAATCAAGTTTGTGTGTAATTATTGCTTTCTTCCAGAATGAGATTTTCACTCTGCAGCGGAGTGTGCGCTGATATGAAACTTCCTGGCAGATTAAAACTGTGTGCCCGACCGAGACTCGAACTCGGGACCTTTGCCTTTCGCGGGCAAGTGCTCTACCAACTGAGCTACCGAAGCACGACTCACGCCCGGTCTCACAGCTTTACTTCTGCCAGTATCTCGTCTCCTACCTTCCAAACTTTACAGAAGCTCTCCTGCGAACCTTGCAGAACTAGCACTCCTGAAAGAAAGGATATTGCGGAGACATGGCTTAGCCACAGCCTGGGGGATGTTTCCAGAATGAGATTTTCACTCTGCAGCGGAGTGTGCGCTGATATGAAACTTCCTAGCAGATTAAAACTGTGTGCCCGACCGAGACTCGAACTCGGGACCTTTGCCTTTCGCGGGCAAGTGCTCTACCAACTGAGCTACCGAAGCACGACTCACGCCCGGTCTCACAGCTGTACTTCTGCCAGCATCTCGTCTCCCACCTTCCAAACTTTACAGAAGCTCTCCTGCGAACCTTGCAGAACTAGCACTCCTGAAAGAAAGGATATTGCGGAGACATGGCTTAGCCACAGCCTGGGGGATGTTTCCAGAATGAGATTTTCACTCTGGAGCGGAGTGTGCGCTGATATGAAACTTCCTGGCAGATTAAAACTGTGTGCCCGACCGAGACTCGAACTCGGGACCTTTGCCTTTCGCGGGCAAGTGCTCTACCAAGTGCATTTGCCCGCGGATGGCAAAGATCCCGAGTTCGAGTCTCGGTCGAGCACACAGTTTTAATCTGCCACGAAGTTTCATATTGCTTTCTTGTTTAACTATGTTCTCACAAGGAGTAAATGTAGTAAAGTTTGTTCAAATTTGGTCAACTTTATTAATTCATTAGTTGGATCGGCCTCCTCCCAGCAATTACTCCTTGTTGTACATCGTACCTTTGTATGTGCACAGTGAGTGTACTAGTGTGTGCAAACTTAGATTAACACTTAGCGTGCAAATGGACAAAACATCTGAATTGCCTTCTCAAGCCCAGGGTGTCAAACAGACATCCTAAATAAATTTGATCCTGGCCCTGTAAGGCAGCTAATATCAGGTGCGGATCATAACAGAAATCATTAGAAATGCTGCTGTCACGTAACTAGACTGCAGGAATTAATAAAAGTGAAAGTTTGGAGTCTATTCTAGAAAGATAAAACAGCTATTCCTTTTTTTCTACATATAGTTTATTAACTGTTGCTTTCAGGGGTTAAGTGATAAACAACAATCATGTTCGATTACTTTTGACGCTCAATAACAAAATACTTAATTGTTGGACATATTAAAATGATGCTTATTAAAATCAATATCTCATCACATCAAATTTTTTTATCAGAAGACAGAATGATTATTAAAAAATCCTCATCAGCTCATTTAATTCCACATTGTCGTAGCTGGTCGATGCACTGAGTTGGCGGAGAATAAATTTACTTTTTGAACCAATGAAAAAACTCATGTATGCAGTGTGAGGGTATGTTAGTATCCTAGTGTTTCATATTCAATGGTCAAATCGTACACTTGTTGGAGTGAGCAAAATCTAGACTCAACATTTACTGTGACCTAATGTGCAATGGTACTTTACCAAGTGGCATCTGCAACGGTGTTGTCTCCGTGCTTGATCTGAAGCGCTAATTCCCTACTCTGGCTTTGACTGAATTCACTCAGTCGCAACTTCCCTGTGTTCCGTAGAACGTTTTTCTTTCCCTAGTTGAAATAATGGCTATTGCACACACGCTATGGGTTGGAGTGATGTGCACAATTTCTTTGCCTGAAAAATTCTTGCAGGAATAATTAACTACCGCTTTGCTATCTGTCGCCACGATACATGAAGCATATCATCCTCAATTCGCAGGAAGCAAAGCTCTGAACACCCTTGCTTATTTCCAAACACTTATGTGATTCGCTGTGAGATAGATAGAGAGAGAGAGAGAGAGAGAGAGAGAGAGAGAGAGAGGGATAAAGAGCCTTAAGGTCTCAATATGCTTAAATATAATGGGAATCGCCAATCGCCCCACCGTGTCGGGTCTGCGTCACCAAGTATGACTTCAGCCACTCTCACCATCTCGCTAGAGGTGAATAAACATTTTTATTTTTCTTGCTGGGTCGCAGCCTAGCCCTGTTAATGACGTGCAGCCACTTACCCTCGGTCCCAGTGCTCAATGACGGTCGTATTATGATCGAGATGATAGTTGAAAAAGTGAAAATCAGTCATGGATCAGTTTTCAGTATCTTGCACGACATTTGGAATATGACAAAGGTCACCGACCACTGCATTCCGCGAGAGCTCATAAAAATTCAAAAACCTTGACGAACCAATGCTGAAGCAGAGATGTTGTGTAAGACCAATAAGGAATATTTACAAGAGGAAAAATGCTTCTACTGAAGCACGAAAATGGCGAATATTCTCCTGTTTAAAATATACTTTCTAAAAAAATGGAGTACCAGCTGCCTCATTCTACCTTCCTCAGCACCTTTAAGAATTTTCCCAAAAATTTTGGCATGCGAACATATTTGCGCTCTTTTTAACACGCAACTCACCTCTCACTCCCACAAGTTCCCCTCATTAACTCGCCCACACCCACTAGTCCATCGCTGTAAGTCGCTCATACCCATCCACACCCCCTTGGCTGTTCTCACTATTAATTCAGCACAACATTGGCATTACCTCATTATGTCTCCTTCACTGTCTCCAGTCTCCCTGTCTCATAGCCACTCCCTTTTGTCCTAATAATACTACTGTCTTCTGTCAACGCCAATGACTCCTTCTTCCTAACTCTTACTGTTACTACCTCATTCATTCCTTCACACTGCTGCTCTCTCTCTCTCTCTCTCTCTCTCTCTCTCTCTTCCTTGCGTCACTGTTATAGGGTATGCCTCTCACTGGCTTTCACCCATTTCCACTTTCTCCTTCTCGTTATTCCTCCGCCACTGGAACTATCTCCTTCACTCTTTTGCTGTCACTGTTCTGTCAGTGTTCCACTGCCACTGTAGCACTCTCTTTCTGTCAGACTGCCATTGCCTCCTCTGCTCTTTCTATACCACAATGTCTGTCTATTATTTTCCAGCAAGGTTTTGGATCGGACAAATGATAACGAGATGTTCCTTAGGAGTGCATTCACTCTCGAACAACACTGGACAGAAAAGGGGTACCACTGATCATGAATCCAAAAGTTACACTAATGAACGAAAAGGAAGTAATTACGGTCGCCAGCCCACTAGGGCGATTTACATCCTAAATCCTGTACAAGACGATGGGTAAGAAAAACATCTTTTATTAAACACTAACGTGGCAACTGAAGGCTGTCACGTTTTTTGACACTAATTTTAAGTAGGTATGTAGTGATAAAGAAAACTGAGAAGTCAATTTTACATTAAGTTTGTCATTAAATTTTGGAAAAGGCAATCGAGTAATAATTTGAAAATATGTGCTTAAACTGTATGTTAGTACTGAACTTTGTTACATGAACAATGACTTTCAGAGACCTCAACATAACGTCATCAAAGGAATTTAAAGAAAGGCAAGCACTTTTTATTTTGCATTTACTTAATTTTAAAATTTGATTTCATATTATTATCTGAACAACTGAGCCATTTTTACTGACTTGAACAGAATCAAATACTAGAATACGTACCAAACAAAACAGCCATGTGCTCCAGGCTATATGTAAAATAAATAAAACTTCCGCACTCTTAATTTGTGCATTTTCTTTAGATTTGGATTTTTTCCAGTGATAGATTCTGAAACTTCGGTTTGCATATAAGGAACAAAGGGAACAAGGATCCTGCTAGGTAACAATGTCTGGGGGCAATGGGGACACAATCGCCCTGAATTTAACTAATTATTGTTTAAATAAAGTTCATTAATCAAATGACAATCAGTTGTGCTGCTGGGTTAGCCATAATACTTCCTACCAATGAACAGTCATACTTCAGTGCTGTGCGTGCGACGAAACTCGGAGCCGACGACGAATCTGTGTTGCAGGAAGTGCTGCTGTTGTTGAAGACGGTAACATCTTGTGGGGCCACGGCTAATTATAGGAACGGGCAATCGTAACTAATACAGCACCTTCCACCCGTCCACTGTCCCTCCTGCTAATAGTCATCTGGCCGGCGCGCGTACATGATGCCGCCTAAATGGTACTCTCTACTGCGAGAGCGTTAACACCACACTTCCGCACACTACCAGCGCTGGAACCCGTCTCCCGCTGTCTCCGCGCGCTCTGCGCAACAACCTCTACCCAAAGATTTTACAGCGCACAAGCACTGCTATTATCATTGCTAGTCGATGCAAATAACAATTCCTTTGGCTTTTTCCCATAGCTTGTAAGTTGCACAGCAAAACACAGATAAATACAATGAAACATCAACAGATTTCTACCTAAACATACACATACAGTGAAGCAATGTCCTTACTTATTAAAAGAAAGCATTTAAATTACAAATATTTGCATACAATTAAAAAAAATTATATGTCGGTAGCAGGTGCCATGCATCCTGCATTTATGGTGTTACAAAGGGCTGACCGGAGTGGCGCTTCTGTCTGGAACCTCGCGACCGCTACGGTCGCATGTTCGAATCCTGCCTCGGGCATGGATGTGTGTGATGTCCGTAGGTTAGTTAGGTGTACGTAGTTCTAAGTTCTAGGGGACTGATGACCTCCGATGTTAAGTGACAATCTGAGCAGTTCTCTTAGGTTGTTCGCAGATGATGCTGAAATTTACCGTCTAGTAAGGTCATCCGAAGACCAGTATCAGTTGCAAAGCGATTTAGAAAAGATAGCTGTATGGTGTGGCAGGAGGCAGTTGACGCTAAATAACGAGAAGTGTGAGGTGGTCCACGTGGGTTCCAAAAGAAATCCGTTGGAATTCGATTACTCGATAAATAGTACAATTCTCAAGGCTGCCAATTCAACTAAGTACCTGGGTGTTAAAATTACGAACAACTTCAGTTGGAAAGACCACATAGATAATATTGTGGGGAAGGCGAGCCAAAGGTTGCGTTTCATTGGCAGGACACTTAGAAGATGCAACAAGTCCACTAAAGAGACAGCTTACCCTACACTCGTTCGTCCTCTGTTAGAATGTTGCTGCGCGGTGTAAGATCCTTACCAAGTGGGATTGACGGAGGACATCGAAAGGGTGCAAAAAAGGGCAGCTCGTTTTGTATTATCACGTAATAGGGAAGAGAGTGTGGCAGATATGATACTCGAGTTGGGATGGAAGTCATTAAAGCAAAACGTTTTTCGCCACGGTGAGATCTATTTACGAAATTTCAGTCACCAACTTTCTCTTCCGAATGCGAAAATATTTTGTTGAGCCCAACCTACATAGGTAGGAATGACCATCAAAATAAAATAAGAGAAATCAGATCTCGAACAGAAAAGTTTAGGTGTTCGTTTTTCCCGCGCGCTGTTCGGGAGTGGAATGGTAGAGAGATAGTATGATTGTGGTTCGATGAACCCTCTGCCAAGCACTTAAATGTGAATTGCAGAGTAATCATGTAGATGTAGATGTAGATGTAAGTCCTATAGTGCTGAGAACCATTTGAACCATTTTTGTTACAAAGGGACGATAACTAACAGACATACAGCAATAAAACTTCTGGCAATTACCTAGTAAACACAGATGTGTGCAGGGACGCCAACACCACTGGCGCGAAATTACTGATGTTCCGGAGTTTTTTGAACAGACTTCGCACACTACAGGAAAATCCAAGCGGCACCTGCATACGTGTCCACAGCACCTGAGGAACGATTTAGCAGGACCTGTATGCACGCCCATAGCAGCGAAAGGGCTGAGCTAGTAGTCCGATGGGCACAGTCCCGTGGAAATTCTGTGATGCAAATAAAACGTTCATCTCTTACCGAGGGGGGTAACCTTGGTTTTCGATCGGACGGAAAGGGAAGGGAGGCGCAAACATGGAGCAGATTGTTCGGGCGGGGCGTTTAAGCGGTCGTGGCACGCGACACGGCTGGCACTCGGGGCGCTATCGCGATCGTACGGCAGGCAGCCGGGCAGGCCCGGGAAAAAACGCGACGCGCTGGTCTGGGCGGGGCGGGGCGTAAACAGGTGGGGCGCCAGATCCGGCCCGTGCGCCGCTGCGCTCTGCTCTGCTTTTTGCCCGAAGACGTGGCGGGGCGCCTTTTTTTTCCAGCGACGTCACTGAATTAAGGTCACTGGGATTCCGGCGCCGAGGACGAGGGCGAAGCGGTGCGATCGACCGCAGGTATACGGCCGCCACGGCTCTCGGTCGCTCTCGTTTCCGCAAATCATCGCAGGAGAATGCCGCACTCCAAGTGTTCGGTTCTGCCGCTCTGCGCCAGCTTCCTTTCTCCTGAGCTGCGCTGCGCTGCGCTGCAAGAGGACGGGACCGTCCCAATTCTTTTGGCCCGTGTTATTTGCATTTGCTCCTGACGTGTTTCGGATATCAGTAAGTCGCGAAATATGAATGTTGCAAATGCATTTCTCTCAACTGTATTTGCACTGGCGTCGAAAATCAAAGAGACAAATGAAAATTTTGCAAGGTTGCGTTTATTTTGGAAAAAACAGTACAGACAGGTGATAGTAGAATAGAAACGACGTAAAGAATACAGAACGTAAACAACTGCAATATGCATTAACGTAGACAAAAATGTTCTTCGGTTTTTTCTAACTTAACGTATTAGCACACAGACTCCGACAACTGGTTAATGTATTCAGTACGAAGTGTGACCACCATGTAACCTCCCAACTGAAAAATTCCGAAACCTCCCTACAGTAAAAATATAATCATTTATATCATTCACATTCAGCGTAACCTATCAATAATAAAATGTGACTAATCTCTCAATAATAAAAAATGTAACTCACTTATAACCTTTCAATAATTGACTGTCAGTTTAACCTGGTAAATTTTGGACGTCAGCAGTGCTGCGTCATGACCCTGAAAGATCATACTGAATAACTTGAAAATTCTTAATTCAATTAAGTCGCCGGATATAGCATATATATCTGCTCCTATAAGAAATTTCTCTGGCACAGCCCAGTGCAATGCTGACCGATAGATTTGTCATGTATAAAAGAAACAACTGATTTTTCTTTACAATAATCTGGATAACCATGGATTGGAGAAATCAGTAAATTCTTTAAATTGAGATGAATCATTGTCAAAAGTTAATTTTTATAAGAAAGATTATTATTAAGAGATTTTTTTAAAACATTTACATGGGACTTGATATAAAAATAGTACATATACGCGAGACTGCTTTTACCTCATACTACATCGCTCAGGCTCCGCCATCGCTCCCCACGAGCAGCCCAGCCAACTCCACACACACGACTGCTCGCTAGCAACTACTACTACTACTGCTACACAGTTCCTACTGCTGACAACACTGCTCTCTGGTCTGAGATTCTCTTATACTTTACATATCGCAGGCAGCGCATGAGCAATCCATCTAAATTACATCTGCTCGAGTGCGCTAGCAACAGATTCCTTAATCATGGACCTCTTACAACCTGTGGCAGCAATCCAGGCCTGACAACGACGGGGCATGCTGTGAATGATGTCACCAATCTCGTGTTGGGGTAATAACACCCATTCTTCCTGTAGATCATCTCGCAAGTCTTGGAGAGTGGTTGGTGGGTGCTTATATGATGTAACCAGTCTCCGTAGGGCATCCCCGACTTGCTCTATGTGATTCAAATTGGGAGAGCGAGCCGGCAATTCCATGCGTACAGTATCTTCCGTTTCCAAGAAAACATCAGTCACCCGTGCTCTATGAAGTCGAGCGTTATCGTCCTTCATACGAAGTCGGGGCCCACAGCACTCGCAACGACACCATATGAGGTCCCAAGATCTCGTCACGATACCTGAAAGCAGTAAACCTTTCCAATTCACCTGTACAATTTCATCAAGAGGTGCTCCAGTGATCAATATAATCCCTGCCCACATCGTTAGGGATGCTCCTCGTTATAGGTCTCTTTCCATAGTGTTTGAGTCCCGAAATACCGAAATAGTGTTCCACGTTCCCTCCATATGCGAATCGCTCTCCAGACTCATCTGTGAAAAGAACGTTGCCAACAGTTCGGCCGTCCAGGTGCCATGTTGACAACTTTGCGCTACACGTTCCCTTCTGTAAGACGCGACAGAGGTACACATACAGCAAGTCTCCGACAATGAAGGCCGCTCTGCCGAAGCCTTCTCTACACCGTTTGCCTCGATACGACACGTCTACTGCATGCTGCGAGGTGAGATGCCAGTACTAAAGAGATGGCGTCGTGCCCTACAGCCAAATAACGGCCCTCCCTTTCTCATGCCACAGGTGGACGGCCATGTCCCGGTCTTCGGGATAGAGTTTCGGTCTCTATGAACTGTCGACACTTTCGAGAAACAACAGGACGGTTCACATTAAGTCACCGGGCCACATCAGTTTGAAACAGTCCTGCTTCCTTTCTTCCTATGGTCCTCCACCGCAGTCTGGTAGGCGTCTTCTCTTTACCATAGTGCATCGTCTGTGACTGCGTCTACAGCGATTGTGGATGTAGGACTACCCGACAAACTCTACCCCGTTTGAGAGGTGCCGTGACGTCATCGTAGGCGTGGTCGTCCGTTGACTGGAATGCCATCTTCCATGCAGAACGCGATCGTACGGACATATGTTGACAGTTTGTATGATTATAATGTGAATTAGACCCAGGACGGGGAAATTGCTGTTTGTTGCTTTAATTTTGGACACCAGTGTAGGTTTTTATTTTATTACTCTTATGATATCTACATGGCCAGTGACGAAAGTAGCTCGTCAGAAGTCATACCTTATTTGTTACCTACTTTTGGTCAATCAAAATAGACATGGGTTGTACCTCTCCCCATGCAGTGTACATCATAATTAACAGTGAAAGTCAATATGTCCCAAAGTGTATGTTATTAGAAGCAAAAAAGTTCAAGGAATTTCGAGAATGTATGGCTAATGCCCAACATTGACTTCAGTGTGAAATATTTCCCTACTCAGAAGTAGATTTTAACTCCGAAAAACGATCAAATAATGAAGGATTTACATCGAAATTAACTTTGTTTTGAATGCCGTTCTTGTCAGTGACAAATTATTTCCTTTTCAAAACGGTCCTCTTGTCTTATCTTGACAGCTGATTTACTAGATTCAGTACATAAGGAATGATTGTTATGAATATTTGTGTATTAATTGTGGCTTTTCTCTGTATGAACAATTATTCCCACACACAGAAGTTAAAAATATCAGAAAATATTAGACGCAGCAGGTTCATGGTTTTCTTATCTTACTTGCGTGACATCGCGACAACGTAACAGCAAATCTGAATTTACAGGTATGTCACTTGGTGCACCTTACCCCTCGCAGTGTCAGGGAGGGGAGGGGGGAGAAGAAAAGGGGTGTATTTTACCCACCTTTTGGAATATAGAAATTCAGTCAGGTATTTTATATATTAAAACACTGAAATAAATTTCTTAAAAGACATCATAGTCGTCGTTGACCATATAAAATAGTTATTATTACGATTGCAATTTCGGCATTATGGCCATTTTCAAGTAACAGTGCAAAAGTTACATTCTGTCAGAACATAAGACTATCTGACATGAGTTCATGTTGTGGTCGTGGTCAAAATGCAGCCTTTTGACTGTTAGAGTCCCACAAGATTCAATGAATACGACACTTATTACAACGTAGTATGTTGTTAAATATGTACTAAACTGTCAATGTTACCATCGCTCTAATAATCTATCACAGATACAAGCTCAGGTGCACATTGGCATTCCAGTACATATTTAACAACATACTACGATATAATAAGTGTCGTACTCATCGGATCTTGTGGGACTCTCCAATCAAAAGACTGCATTTTGACCACAGTCAGATATTATTACATTCTGACAGAATGTAACTTTTGTATTGTTACTTGAAAATAAGGCCGAAATTTCAATCGTAATAATAAATATTTTATACAGTCAACGGCGACTGTGATGTCTCTTATGAAAAATTATATGACTGTGAATCCCAACCATGAGAAGTTAATCAAACTGAAATAAATATTGTTTTTAATTAATTTCTGCACCAAATTCACAAATATTTTGAATTTCTAAGTCAAATATAACCCGAAAATTTAAGTCTCAGGAGTAGATGTGACTTCACAGCGCATGTCGTTTTCAATATTTTAACGGTTTGGATCCTACTTACGCATCAGTTTATCATCCAAAATCATGTTTTGAGTGAAAATCAACACTAATAAACGAAATTTGTATTTGTAATTTTTTTTGTGGTGCTCATAAAGTACCGCCTCCCTACCCCTGCCAGTTCGCGTCATTCATAGTGCGCTGGTTTTGTTAACAGTACTCAAAAAATATTTTCCGGTTCAGGACCATATATGCACATAAGTACCTCTTTAAAAAGTATGTTATTAACGTAAGTTAACAACAATTAAGGAACTTTTTATATCTTTTTTAATCTGGCAATAAATTATCCTCCTCCTCCTCTTAGTAATACACGTTATGGGAAATGTGTTGATACTCCTATCGTTAACTTTTGTTTTGGATCCCATGTTTCTAATAGAAATCAATGTTCTCCACTCTCATTGTCACAAGACGAAAATTTCGTCCTCGTTGTAGATGTCAAGCGTAGCAATAAAAAAGTAACCTATCTCTTATTGAAAAAGCATATTTGAGAATATCAACAGACCGTTGAAGGGAAGAGGAATACCAAGGAAATTCAGCTATACAGGGCTATATCAAATATACCAAGTCATCTGTAGCACTTGAAGGTCACACTACATACTACAGAAATTCAGGAACTTCAGAACAGATACAATGAATGCATGAAAGACCTAGAAAGACGTAATATGAACAAAATTCTCTGCATCAATACCGTATTCACTATAGTTCTAAAATAATTGGGAAATTATACAAAATACGAATAAAAAGCCACAAACGTATGCACGACTATCGCAAAACGTTCTTCACTCATGCCAAACTTCTGCTCCAATCCCTCAGACATGACACCACAACAAATAAACGTTAACATCACCAATCTGTATCGGTCGATAAACGCGGCGAACATTCAAACATGCGACATAAGTGACATTCACAAGTCTTCTAATGATACAGAATTTACGGAGTATCACCGGGACCTTTCTGACCTACACAATTTAGGGTATTGCATACGATGACTCTAAAGATTTTAATATAATAATATCTGCGTTTAATGAATACGAAGTGTCCTAGCTTGCGAGAAAGGGAGGGAAGACAGACTCGAAGCTAACCCACGCCGTGGGTTAATCATCATGGGCAGGAACCTCATTCAGCCTGATTGCGGTTTTCAGGCGGTTTCCTAACCTTGTTTGAGCAAATGCTAGTCTGGGCCCCACGTTCCGCCTCAGAGAATACAATACAAGAACAATTAAACTGAGTTAACTCTCGGGCAAAGTTTACACGGTTCTCAGACAAACGGTGCGTATGCCTGCCTTCCTCAGGTTACCATGACGTCATGGAGGGCATCCGATGCAAAGTTAAATAAAATACGGAAAAGAAGAATGAGAACCAGAAACTGTATGTTTGCTCTTCTTAAATGTAAGTTGCGAGTGGCTGGCCAGCACTGAAGGATGTACTTCTTACAGCACGAGTTTATCACGTTGCCGATTCAGTATTCATGTGGTCGACGGCCAGCCATCGCAACAAGAAATCTAAAGGCATACCATATCTCCTGCGGAAATTATGATCTTATAATGAAATAACTGAATGATTAATGAGTGTAATGAATGTCGAATGTCTTCAAACTTGTGTTCACTCTATTCTTGGACACATTCGGTAGTTAAGAAATGACTTAAGATTTTTTAAGTTTGTCATAACATTACATATATCTCTGGTAAAATGATTCATCTGAAGTGTTTGTGAAAGTAACTAATAATCATTGATTTTATACGTCTACCATGTCTACCAGGAAGATTATGTCAGTTGTGACTACTGTGAGAATTTTAATCAACTACTTACATATTTTAAAAAAGTTTTTAAATGCCGATAAATCAGAAAGAAGCTTTTAGTAAATACTTCCACAATCAAACTATCTCGAAATCTGACAGAAAATCCTAGGAGATTCTTTTCGTATGTAAAGTACATCAGCGAAAGACACAATGAATAGCTTCACTGCGCGATATCAATGATATTCCCGATGACAGCACTACTAAAACAGAGTTACTGAACACATTTTTTCGGAATTCCTTCACTCAAAGAAGATGAACTAAATATTCCAGAATTCGAATCAAGAACAGCCGCCAATCTGGGTAACTTAGAAGTAGATATCGTCGGTGCAGCGAAGCAGTTTAAATCACTTAATAAAGGCCAGCCAAGCCTCCAGTCCAGATTTATATTAGTTAAGTTCCTTTCAGAGTACGCCGATACAATAGCTCCATAATTAGCAATCATATACAACCGTTCTCTCGACGAAAGATCCACCAAAAGACTGCAGAGCTGCACAGGTCACACAAGTACTCAAGAAACGAACCAGAATAATATACTGAACTAAAGACTGATATCACCAACGTCGATTTGCTGTAGCATTTCGGAACATAGGCCGTTTTCGAACATTATGAGTTACCTCGAGGGACACAATCTGTTGACACGTAGTCAACACGGACTCAGAAATTATCGTTCTTGTGAAACACAACTAGGTCTTTAATTGCACGAGTGCTACTGAAACGGGATTCAAATTGATTCTACGTTTTTATATATCCAACAGGCTTTTGACACAGTTTCTCACACCAGACTTCTAATCAAATTGCGTGCCTATGGACTGTCGCTTCATTTGTGGGACTGGATCCGTGTTTTGCTCTCAGGAAGCTCACAGTACGTAGTAATCGACGGAAAATCATGGACTATAACAAAAGTGATATCCGGGGTTTGGCCGGGAAATATTTTAGACTGTTTCTTGCTCCTAATCTACAAAAACGACTTAAGTAGTAATCTGAGCAGAGCTCTTAGATTGTTGGCAGATGATGCTGTCATTTGCCGTCTAGTAAAGTCATCAGAAGGTCAAAACCAATCCCAAAACAAATTAGACACGATATAAGTACGATACGCGAGTTGGGACGGCAGCAATTACAACAAAGGCGTTTTTCTTTGCGGCGAGAACTTCTCACGAATTTTCAATCACAAACTTTCTCCTCTGAATGCGAGAATATTTTAGTATCGCCAGTCTACGTAGAGAGAAATGATCATCAGAATAAAATAAGAAAAATTTGAGTTCGTGCAAATAAATTTAAGTGTTCATTTTTCCAGGAGCGGAACAGTAAGCAAATAGTGCGAAATCGTTCGAAGAACCACCTGCCAGGCAATTAAGTTTGATTGATTAATTGAGAGGGGTTATGGGACCAAACGGGAACGTCATCACTCCCACGATTTCGAAGTGAGTCACAGAATAAAGAGGGTCTTCTGAAAGTGTACGTATCCAATCAGGGGAGTCAAATTATAAAATTAGGAACATTAAACACACACAGTAAAGACATAAAAGGTGAGAGCAAATCTAAAAACTGGAAAAAGAGGGGGGGGGGGGGGGGTCATGGGGTCACAAACCGAGAAGACTTTAAAAGAAGTCCCAACCACAACCAACCTGACCCTGCTCCAAGATAAAGTACAAACTTATATTTGGAAATGAAAACCACTTTCACGGAGGAAACTGAGCACCATTTCAAACATCCTTGGATAGTCTGCCAATTTTAAAGAAATCGGGAGGCGTATACTTAACACGAGGGGCCGAAAGAAGAGGACATTCCACCAATATGTGAGATATCGTCAGTCTGGCGCCACATCCACATTGTGGGGCTGGGTCGTTACGTAGTACTTAATGAATGGCAGAACAGTCATGTACTCGTAGATGTAGATGAAGAATATATTTGGTTTTACAATACTTCGCGGAGATGTATTTCCAAAACAGCATTTTGGTATTTGAATAGAATGATGTTGGATATTAGATAGCGTCATTATGCAACACTAAAACAAATAAAATATCAACGTTTCGAAGATCTTTGTAGCGATCCCCTTCATGGCACCCTGGAGGACGGTTGCAAGGATGGTCGAAACGTCCGTTACTTTATTTGTGTTATTGTTTCGTGACGAGGCAGTTTAGTACCCAAAATGATTCTATTCAAATTGATAGTAGCCATGAAGGTATACGGTCTTAAGAGTACTTTGGTGATTCTAAGATCGGAATGAACTATAAACCGAAAGTGAATGAAAAATAGATTTTCTGATTAATATGTCGAATGGCTTTTTCAGGTAATGTTGAAAACATTTAGTTTAAGTACAACTACTAGTGCAGAAACCAGCGATTCATTGATTATGGTTAGTGCCTGATTCGATATATCTATAGCGTCTGGGAAAGGATCAAATAAATAACTGAATACCAGGGATTATACAAAAGAATTTCCCTTGCTTATGATATTCTTCCTCAAACGAAGCGATTTTGTAGTCATTCACGCCGTTAACGATACCCACCAAAAAATATTAAACATCGAAAGATGTTGTAGTGCGGACTGGACAGCATATCAGCGATTCATAAACTTTATTCTTTATCAACGTTTCATACATCTAAAAGGGACTCGTTTCACCACAAGCTGTAATTCGACATACAGCTATAAGTACACATAAGTGGTCTGGCACAGGTAGTAACACCCAAATAAATGGCAGGTTCATCTGGATTTCGAATATTCACGTGATCGGCAGGCCACAGGGGTCCATCCAATAGCGGACGCCTTAGTTGCGCTGTTTCGTGGAGCAGCGAAGATCTAAATCCGCTACCAAATAAATAAGGACAAATCACGTGATTACTGCATCTTATGCACACTTCAAATTTAGCTACACGTCCCATGACAGTCATAAATTCTTCAATGTCGAAGTCAGATTTTAGCCACACTAAGCAGTCGTTATACTTGGTGTACTGTACTGTGGTGTACACCGTGAAATGGTTTGTGTTGTTGTGATGAGAGAAAAACGAAAAGTTATTGAAACACTTCAGCATGTTGCTGTTGTTGTGGTCTTCAGTCCAGACACTGGTTTGATGCAGCTCTCCATGCTACTTCAGCATATCATTAGTAACAAACAACATCGAAAATAAAGATAATTTCACCGTATATATATCATCTCTGTATTTCCATTTTTTTATCTCACTGCTTGTTGCGAGGGTTCGCTAACACTGTAGTGGATAAAATAAAACTGTGTTATACATGAGGAGTGTTCCAGGAAACCAATAGTCCTAATGGTTCGGAAATTCAGTTATTACAGGCATCTGAAGCGCATAGAGAAGAACGATTTCATTGGTGTAGTTAAACTTTTCGTCTGAAATACTCAACAGATGAGTATATAAGTGATTTGGACTGATTTCATGCGGTTACAAATTAAAAAAATTGTTTCTGAATTAATGTTTTCACATGCGTTTGCAGCGATGCAGAAATTTAAACGCGCTTCAGTCAGGCATTTAAGACTATCAAAGATAAAAGAACTTCAGGTTTCTATGATGCGAAAATGTGAGATCGCAAAATAAATATGTACGAGATTGCAGTATAATCGGGTCGTCTGGATTCTTACAATATTAGCACTCTTCATAGAAAAACTTACGCGTTAAACCCATGTGTTGTCAACATCGTTGTTTCTGGCATTTGAACAAAAAGCGATTCTGAATAAAATTTCAGTGTAACGTTTGTCAGTATTTAGGAGCAATCTGTAGTGTATTTTGCGTTGATGTGACATGGTTGTAGCATCCACATGTCATCTCATTCATGTATTCAGAAACATTCAAAGCCATTGTCTAACACTCTTCGTAGTTCGCTAAAGAAAGCGAGAGGAGTTTCGGCGAATGGAAAGGTGATGGGCACAACATTTCTGGGAAAAATGGCTCTGAGCACTATCGGACTCAACTGCTGTGGTCATCAGTCCCCTAGAACTTAGAACTACTTAAACCTAACCAACCTAAGAACATCACACACACCCATGCCCGAGGCAGGATTCGAACCTGCGACCGCAACAGCAGCGCGGCTCCGGACTGGAGCGCCTAGAACCGCACGGCCACCACGGCCGGCAGCATTTCTGGGATTTTCGGGTTGTAATCAGGATAGTTTAATTTCAATAACCCAAAATTACAAGTGATTCCTGCTACATTCATTGATGTGTCATAAGCATAGAAATAATAGACGAGCAGTACTGCACAAAACATCTGTCATACTAGGACAGTATTCTCACTAAGGTAATAGCCGTCAAAATTTCGTAAATATCTTTCTGTGTTAAGAATTGACTCCATATCTACTTTTTCTCATGATTTAGCCTCGACTGATTTCTCTCAAGTGAACAAGCGGTCACCTCCATAAACTGATGCGGACAGCGGAAGGAAATGCTAACCATCAAAATTATATTTGGAGTTATTGCTTGTTATCTGTTTGTGTTTGATTCATTTCAAAGAGAATAACATAAATACAATAAGACGAATCAGTTTATACATCGGACAGCAGTTCCTCCTATCAGAATGTCTCGAAGTATTTGATACAAGCATATAGTGCGTTCGAAAACATAACGGATGGCGATATCAGACCAATCCTTAACAAATAAAGGGTTAGCATCTTATTCCCCAGACCGATTCAATTAGTAATTTTTCGATGGGTTGAAAACTCTGGAACATCGCTCGGTCAAGAGCGTTGTCAACAAAGGAAACAATTTTGAGACACAAAAGGGTTTTAAAAAATAATTGATTTTGCTTTTTAAGCAGAGTTAGCTACCATCGTAAGGTACCAAAGAGTTTCTTATTCCTACCGAGAATGAAATTGATCCAGTGTGTTTTAACGCAATTAGTTGTACGAGAAAGTATTCCTTAACTTTTGCTTACTAGTTCCAAACGTGGCAATGAAACGTGGAACAAACCTTGGCCTAAATTTACTGGAATAATTCTGTTCGTTTGTGTGTTTTTATTTTGTTTTACATGTGACAGCGGCAACGAGACAGGTTCTTACATTACGGACAGTTCAGCTCAAGATCAACCACTTTCTGGTATTTAATGCAGCGAATTATTTCAAGATACCTATTTTGGATATAAATGTGATACGTTAAGATTCTAAGCATACCCTTGTGGAATGTTCGTTTTAGTTTGTGTTAGTCCGCCTTTAGTAAGGAAACAGAGCGAAGAGTGGATGTTTCACAGTGATTTTCCGGGAACTTTATTGGAACAAGTTACCTGGCGAACGATACTGTAGGACTTTCAACAGGTGTCAAAATATTGACATAATTTTTGGCATATCTGACCAGTTCTGAATCAGCATAAGCCAACAAGAACACTGTAGACGTGGAAGCAGGATTAGCGACTATGCGACACCAGTTAGGTTCTTGGAGTCACTTTGTAGTGCTTCGTAATAATCTAACCACCATTCGTTATTCGAAATATTTATTAGCAAAAGTATAAATTTAGTTCAGGAAAACTTTTAAATTCATCAAACGCTTGAAGATTCTACGAGGTGAGACGACACAGTGATGAAACCGTTGGGCTACTCTCTAGAGGAACGAGGTTCAAAGTCCCTAAATCACATTTGACGGATCTTGGGGCAGATCCCTGGACAGGGCACGAGTCTCTCTTCTATCATTCTGCAACAGAACATGTTCTTCATCGCTAAGGAACCCTGTGTCGTCGACACGATACTCTGTGGCCTCTATCAAATTACAGCTCATGAAACTTTTCATTAAAGTTTAAGGTTTGAAAAGAAACAAACTGCGTTTCATGTGCTAATAGTAATTGTTTTTAGAACTGGTTTTCAGTTTATAGTGCTGTCGTTAGGCAACAAGTGTGTATCGCCGGAAGAGAGAACAACACACACATAATCTTCGGTAATGACGTTAGGTGATAAATGTCAAATTTAAGCTCTCATTCTTCGCATTCAGGGCAAACAATGTTAAATTATAAATTACACTTTATAATCTCAAACCCAGTTATCAAATTTATCTTCACAAACTTATAACACAACATAAGCGTTGTTTTACCTTACTTCATTTTTCCTTACAACATTAAACATTACAAACATACAGTTTGTATATTTTAATGTTTTGTGTTTTCGTTATGTGCTGTGTTTGATACTATCCATCATGTAAACTATAATCTAATGCTGCTATTTAACAAGTGTAATGCGTAAAACGAGAGATGACTGCTCGAGTTAACAATTCTCACAGAATGTCATGACGTTAGATTCTGCGTCTTTTCGCATCTTTCCGCTACTGTTTCATTTGCTTCACATTAGTGCCTCTTGTAGACACTAGTCGGTATTGTTTACTGACTGTGATCCAATAAATCAAAAATCATTTCGAAACAGACACCTATTACTAGAACAAAAAATGCAGTTAGTTTGTTTTCCAACCCTAAACATGAAATTTTGCTGTAACGAAGTGACGGAAGAATTCATACGACTTAAAAGAAGAAACAAAGGAAGTTCAACAGTTAGCATACATAGTGGCAGTGGCTACCGGGTAGTGGAAGAGACTGTACCAGCAATGATAAGAATTTAAGCTGTATAACAATAGGTTACACTTCTTGATGCTCAGTCTTCTTCGTTTCCAGCTAGTATGAACTTTGGGGTAAACAGCAAATCAAGCATAGTCTTAGAAAGGACTAATAAAGGAATCATCATGCACAGTAATAAGCGTATTGTACACAGTTGAGTAACATTGAACTTACGAACTCTCAGTACATGTAGTCTAGAATATGTTAGAAGTTTACACCAGACATGTATATAAAATATGCTTGAACGAATAAAAATGCGTATGGAAATCGTTAATCGCAATCTCAATATTGTCAAACAATGAAAACATACATATTCCGTAACGTAGCTCATGAACTCAAAGTGGAGCTTTCCATATCCTAAAGTGTATTTTTCCGTAAATGCTTCCTGTCCAGAGCACATGTATTGTCTTTATAGATTATACGTTTTCACACAATTCATTGGTAATGAATTGCATAAAGTACTCCAATAATGGTCCCCCTACCATCGTCCTGTTTGTCTCAAACTAACAACCAACACCCTAAGTCGTTTTCAGTAATATAATTAGTATATGGACGTTTTCTGCTTTTAATCGACGTAATTTAATTATATTAATTGTTTCGAAGTTGTGTTTTGTAAGCGGTAACTGAAATCAACTAGACATCGTTAAAAGTAGATTTATTTTGTGACAGTCAAACGATTTCAACGTAGTCTATCAAAAACATGTAGCTACCATGCATATTCCTTTAGCTGATTCTGTAAACGTCAGAATTATTTTATGATTATTTATACAAATAATATCAAATTATTTCAAATGTGAGGTCTTAACAAAGCCATCACTACATAAATGGCGCGCCGTGTGTGATCTTCCTAATTCTGTGCCACGTAATTAAATTAAGACTTGATGCAAAGATTGACTGTGGAGATTTATACTCAACGCCAGAATATTTATTTCTCTGCAAAGATCCTCACCAAATTAGCGACTATCTTAATATTAATCTGTGATGTCATTCCTATTACAAAGCATGTATCAACAAGCAGAAACGCGTGTATTATATACATTTCAGTTTAAACTGCAAGGCATCTAAGTGTGTTGCTGTATCAACGTCAGTAGTGTAATATTGCAGTCATTAGTTAATAGTTGTTCTACTTTGATTGGCTTTCACTTCCATATACACTGAGGGAGGTGGCACACTCTAAGACACCGGACTCGTATTCAGGAGGATTGGGGTTCATATACCCATCTGACCATCCTAAATTAGGTTTTCCTTTTTACTAAAAACTGCTTAACCGAAAAAGACACAGCATGTTTTAAAAGTACCCGGCTGTTCTTCCCTATCTTTGTGCAATTCAGGCTTCTGTTTCGTTTCTAAGGACGTTCTCGTGGTAATCTTCCCGTTTTCCTCCTTACGTTCACGTTCGTAATAATGTTCAATGCTTTGAAGGAATTCACTGAAGGTTACATGCAATGAAACGCTCAGTTATGAAATCCATGCTAAGTCCCGAAGAACTGAAGCGCTTTCACTGACTCAAATTTCGTTGAATAGCAAATGTTAACGACGAGTTTACCAAGCGAGAGACCACGCGGAAAATTTCCCAATAGGAAGAAACCGAACAAATAACGTAATATCTAGCTGTGGTTTTCTAAGTAAAATTTTTCCCAGTAGATAGTATTCCGTTTTCAAGCATGCGTATCTGTCAAAGTATTTAGTTATTCGCTTGTTAATGGCCTTTAGGCTGCCTTTTTTCATTCCCAAATGGTGTAGCCACTCTTATTTTACGAGACAATTAAATGTAATATACGAGCATCTTCAACTTTTGTAGTCCCGTCTTCCTCAGTTGCTTTTAATATTACGGTATATTGATAATTTTTACTTTTTGGACCGTCTGACTACAAGTGAATGAAACACAATATTCGAGCCATACGCGTTTCGCCTTTATTCTCTGCAAGGCAGCTTCAATGGTAGGTTGCATGGACGATTTTCTACATAGTACGTTTCTGTTCCATTTTTGGTGCCATCCCTCTTCTTGTAATTGCCACTTGGAAATTTTCCCACCTTTCATAGCACTAGGAACTGAACACTTGCTTTGATGCAACATCGCATCAAAAAGTGAACAGTATCACTATACCGTAGCAATATACGAGATTTGGATAAGTTACAATATTTATAATTTTGTTGTCACTACGGTGCACGTTCTCAACTTACAAAGAGAATATCACGAAAGTTGATGAAAAAAAGACAAACAATTAAAAATAAATCAAGATTTTGAGTAGCTGTAGTTACTGAACGTTTTGTTCTATATATACTCAGCGAGAAGGGAAAAGGGGGGGGGGCTACCTTTATGTCAACAGGTTCTGTTTAAGAATTTGTGTCATGTCAGAGGGAAGATCTAACTTTAATTGCCAAAAAAATCCACCATGAGAAATAAACTGGCTAGAAAAACAGATAAAAATTCAGATGTTGAATATCAGAACGGGAATCATTTCACTACCAGAAAAAGTATTCACAGCGCACATTACGATTTGCTCAGAAAACGTTTTGCACAACTTTCATGTCTGACTTCTCTTTCTACCAAAATTACGACTCAATACGCGAAAAGGACAATGCGACTTGAGTACAAATGCTTGGATGGGTCATTTCAAGCTAACGCAAGATTGTATGCTCTTGTCACTTTACCCGAAGAAGTGTTTTACAGTGACGAAAGCTTCCTGTCGAATTAGCGTACATCATAATGAAATCATTCTATTATTCAACCGCTATTGCAGAGATTCTCAACCACCTGGGCGTCGTGGTAAAACTAAATGGAGGTCGTGAGCTTGTTGTTGTTGTTGTTGTTGTTGTTGTGGTCTTCAGTCCTGAGATGGTTTGATGCAGCTCTCCATGCTACTCTATCCTGTGCAAGCTTCTTCATCTCCCAGTACCTACTGCAACCTACATCCTTCTGAATCTGCTTAGTGTATTGATTTCTTGGTCTCCCTCTACGATTTTTACCCTCCACACTGCCCTCCAATGCTAAATTTGTGATCCCTTGATCCCTCAAAACATGTCCTACCAACCGATCCCTTCTTCTAGTCAAGTTGTGCCACAATCTTCTCTTCTCCCCAGTCCTATTCAATACCTCCTCATTAGTTACTTGATCTACCCACCTTATCTTCAGCATTCATCTGTAGCACCACATTTCGAAAGCTTCTATTCTCTTCCTGTCCAAACTGGTTATCGTCCATGTTTCACTTCCATACATGGCTACACTCCATACAATTACTTCCAGAAACGACTTCCTGACACTTAAATCTATACTCGATGTTAACAAATTTCTCTTCTTCAGAAACGATTTCCTTGCCATTGCGAGTCTACATTTTATATCCTCTCTACTTCAACCATCCTCAGTTATTTTACTCCCTAAATAGCAAAACTCCTTTACTACTTTAAGTGTCTCATTTCCTAATCTAATTCCCTCAGCATCACCCGATTTAATTTGACTACATTCCATTATCCTCGTTTTGCTTTTATTGATGTTCATCTTATATCCTCCTTTCAAGACACTGTCAATTCCGTTAACTGCTGTTCCAAGTCCTTTGCTGTCTCTGACAGAATTACAATGTCATCGGCGAACCTCAAAGTTTTTATTTCTTCTCCATGGATTTTAATACCTACTCCGAATTTTTCTTTTGTTTCCTTTACTGCTTGCTCAATATACAGATTGAATAACATCGGGGAGAGGCTACAGCCCTGTCTCACTCCTTTCCCAACCACTGCTTCCTTTTCATGCCCCTCGACTCTTATAACTGCCATCTGGTTCCTGTACAAATTGTAAATAGCCTTTCGCTCCCTGTATTTTACCCCTGCCACCTTCAGAATTTGAAAGAGAGTATTCCATTCAACATTATCAAAAGCTTTCTCCAAGTCTACAAATGCTAGAAACGTAGGTTTGCCTTTTCTTAATCTTTCTTCTAAGGTAAGTCGTAAGGTTAATATTGCCTCACATGTTCCAACATTTCTACGGAATCCAAAATGATCTTCCCCGAGGTCCGCTTCTACCAGTTTTTCCATTCGTCTGTAAAGAATTCGCGTTAATATTTTGCAGCTTACCGAAAGAAAAACAAAATATAAATTCAAAAATTCAGCTATTTACGGAAAGGAAAGCAAGGCAATAAACGTTCTGACATAATAGAAAGTTAAAATTCGTATTTAAACGGATGTAATAGGACTGAATCAGCACTACACAATGCATTTAATAACGAACTTTTCAGTAATAAATGAAACACAAAACACAAGTTTTGTAATTATTAGTCACTCTTTTGGGCTTCTCTTGCAGAGCACAGGACGGTTCAAAAATAGAAATAGATTCTCTGCATTCCTTCTGTATGTTTTGTTGAGACTTATATTTTGTCTTCAAAGCAGCCAATGCAGAAAATCTGTTTCGAGAAGGGTATAATGTTGAAAATGGTTGTAGTAGACGGGATGCTCTTGTTTTCAGTGCAGAAAACTCATGATTCCATCCCTTCCCAAAACTGAATGAAGTATTATTAAATTCTCTTTGGACGTCGTCATTTGCAGTGAGGTCTTTGAAGACTTCTTCTTCGGCAGTTGAGAGACCTCCGGGAGTATTACCGTGTGTTATATATAAGACAGAGAACAACAGAAGACCACCGATTCTGGTTCCTTCAGTGTTGCCAGTCAGTGGTGGGAAATAGCAATAATTTACTTATTCGTTGCAGTTTGTAAGGTTTGTATTTTTGTAGCTTTAGCCTCAAAATATTCGACGTTTGTTACATATACAGTTGCCGTATGATGAAAGGGAGTGGGATGCTGGTAATTGTAGTTGAAAAATTAGGTCGCGCATGCTGAAAGGTTGTGAAACGCTACGCTACTGCGAGACGCGAAACTTTGCCTGTATGGGTCTCCCGCTTTCGACAACAACGGTTGATGAGCGTTACTGCAAATTATGGCTCATAGGTGTCCTGAGGAGAATGGAACTGAACTTGACAATCCCATTTTGGAGAAACTCTGATGGCTAAGTCGATGAAGCCTTGACCAAAGTGGTCTTCCAGACGATTCTTCTAACGCCTTTTAATCGCGTGGATGCTGCCAGATAATGCCATGTACCATTGCACGTCAAAGACGTGCAGTCCCACGGCTTCAGCGGGCAGGTGGATCTGTCATGTTTTGAGGTGATACCATGTGCAACTGTGGGACACCTTCCATTTCTATCGGTGGCATTTTGTAGGTTGTTCGGTAACGAGAATGGCCGCTCCAGTCTATTGTTCAGTTCTGCAATCAATATTTTGACGGTGGGTTCGTTTTTCGAGACCATAAAGCACCATCACAGGACGCTACAAGTCGTGAACATAGTCTTCCACGGGGCAGTTATCAACCGAATGGAATGACCTGCAGTACCTGCTTACATGAACAAAAATGAGCTTAGTTGCAAGCACTTGAAATTTGCAGTGTGTCGTCGCCAGTATACTCCTCAAAACCAGGATGGCACACAAGTGTATGTGGAACATGATCAGTATATCTGAACTTACGGATTCGAAAAATTCGTTAAGTGTTTTGACTCATGACATTTTTCAGAATCAATGGGTAGTTTAAAAATTTTTGGAGAGAGGACAACTGTAATAAAAAACTACACTTTTATGATGCCAAATACTTGTTGTGGGTGTTTTGATTGGTTGTGCCACAATATGCCTCCTAAAGAACTCGGAATCCATCACTGCACTATCATTTCGCATAAATTAACTGAATAGGACTGACAGATTGGGACAGAATAACACGGAGCTGGGAGAGAACATATTTGTTGCAATATGTAGAGAAAGTTATTGAGGAGTAGGTGCATCGGGTATTCAGACATGTTCATGGTGATAGGGAAATGAAGGAAGGTTAAGATGTACACTCCTGGAAATGGAAAAAAGAACACATTGACACCGGTGTGTCAGACCCACCATACTTGCTCCGGACACTGCGAGAGGGCCGTACAAGCAATGATCACACGCACGGCACAACGGACACACCAGGAACCGCGGTGTTGGCCGTCGAATGGCGCTAGCTGCGCAGCATTTGTGCACCGCCGCCGTCAGTGTCAGCCAGTTTGCCGTGGCATACGGAGCTCCATCGAGGTCTTTAACACTGGTAGCATGCCGCGACAGCGTGGACGTGAACCGTATGTGCAGTTGACGGGCTTTGAGCGAGGGCGTATAGTGGGCATGCGGGAGGCCGGGTGGACGTACCGCCGAATTGCTCAACACGTGGGACGTGAGGTCTCCACAGTACATCGATGTTGTCGCCAGTGGTCGGCGGAAGGTGCACGTGCCCGTCGACCTGGGACCAGACCGCAGCGACGCACGGATGCACGCCAAGACCGTAGGATCCTACGCAGTGCCGTAGGGGACCGCACCGCCACTTCCCAGCTAATTAGGGACACTGTTGCTCCTGGGGTATCGGCGAGGACCATTCGCAACCGTCTCCATGAAGCTGGGCTACGGTCCCGCACACCGTTAGGCCGTCTTCCGCTCACGCCCCAACATCGTGCAGCCCGCCTCCAGTGGTGTCGCGACAGGCGTGAATGGAGGGACGAATGGAGACGTGTCGTCTTCAGCGATGAGAGTCGCTTCTGCCTTGGTGCCAATGATGGTCGTATGCGTGTTTGGCGCCGTGCAGGTGAGCGCCACAATCAGGACTGCATACGACCGAGGCACACAGGGCCAACACCCGGCATCATGGTATGGGGAGCGATCTCCTACACTGGCCGTACACCACTGGTGATCGTCGAGGGGACACTGAATAGTGCACGGTACATCCAAACCGTCATCGAACCCATCGTTCTATCATTCCTAGACCGGCAAGGGAACTTGCTGTTCCAACAGGACAATGCACGTCCGCATGTATCCCGTGCCACCCAACGTGCTCTAGAAGGTGTAAGTCAACTACCCTGGCCAGCAAGATCTCCGGATCTGTCCCCCATTGAGCATGTTTGGGACTGGATGAAGCGTCGTCTCACGCGGTCTGCACGTCCAGCACGAACGCTGGTCCAACTGAGGCGCCAGGTGGAAATGGCATGGCAAGCCGTTCCACAGGACTACATCCAGCATCTCTACGATCGTCTCCATGGGAGAATAGCAGCCTGCACTGCTGCGATAGGTGGATATACACTGTACTAGTGCCGACACTGTGCATGCTCTGTTGCCTGTGTCTATGTGCCTGTGGTTCTGTCAGTGTGATCATGTGATGTATCTGACCCCAGGAATGTGTCAATAAAGTTTCCCCTTCCTGGGACAATGAATTCACGGTGTTCTTATTTCAATTTCCAGGTGTGTAATATGTCGCCAACGACGAGATCGTTGGAAAGGGAGCACAAGATTAGATTTGAGGAGGACATCGGCCGTGTGCTTCTCAAACGAACCATTGCAGAATTTGCCTTAATCAGGAAATTCCACTGAGCATTTAAATCTGAAACATTATTCAAGACACTATGAAAACGATCAGTCAAGACAGTCACTTGGCTGCACTATTTCTCGAGTTTTCCGAGCATTTGACTCAGTACTACACGAAAAAGTTTGTATGAGGTATAAAATGAAATTAGTACTTTAATACTGTATTAAAATACTGTACCATATATACGAAACTTCCACAGCTTATATTAGTGACAAGGAACCAAACCAACAGAAGAGTTTTCAGTTCAAAGAGGAATAAAACAAGGTTACCAGAAGTAGGGCTACTCAGACTTGGAAAAACAAACTTTCACTGAGAATGCCAGGTAAGTATTACGAATTTCCAGGTGAATATATTCATTTTTTTCCCTCGTATATGATTACTAAGGAAATTAATAGGTAAGAACTTCATAACAACTTCATGGTCCTCGTATAAACGCCAAAGAAACTTTGTACCATAAGAAAAGTTTGAAGTGCTGTGAGTAGTATGACTATGGCAATATTGGAAAACTTTGACTTTTGCAGTGGTGTTGCCTGCCTGCGGAGTCAGGTACAACGCCCTTGAACACCTGACGTCACGAGGCGTGCCTCAACATATACGATGTCATAAAGCTGCACTCTCCCCTGTGATACTGATAATAGAGTAGTAATAAAATTAAACAAACAAACAAAAATCCAAGACCGCAAAATATAAAATATAAAAATGACAAGTCCTTGTAAATGACAAAGATATTGGCACATACACAAATGATCTTTTAATATCAACAATTTAAACAAACTTTACCAATAATGTAAACATTTAATTACAAGCTGGCAACACACTTGTGGTCAATGAACAGCAAACTAACAAACAGAAAAACCATCACGAATGAGATTTAAATATGCGTATCGTGATATAATGTGAAAGCGAATCGGGATGATTTCGTGTTAGCATATGGTACTCTGCAACATCAGTTTCAGTTTACATGAGATGTACAATGCATTTTTTGTTGATTTAAGATCTGACATTGAAACATATATTCGCAAAGTTGTCTGTAAAAACACCTTGTAAAGACACAGTAAATGTTACACTAAAAATGATATTTTAACTTACCTTTCTTATAAAAATCCAAATGTGAAAACAATATTTAATCACCGGAGCATATTAACTTTAAGAAACACATATGTTAAACTACAATCTATATTGCAATGCAAGTCTCCATTACACGCAGTAACTACCACACAGTGGTTGTGAACGCTAAAAAAGGTGGACATTTTTGTTCTGAGCAGATGATGGGAAGAAAACATGTATAGTTGGATTCTTTCTGTCACACGTACAAGTGACTGAAATGATCTACTGCTGAAGGTAATTCGCTCAATCTGCATCTAGTATGGGACGAAGGTGATGTAATAAGAAACTTCTTATAAACAGACTGGGGGATGGGGGAGGGGGAGCATCTCACATCACAATAACGACACTTATCTTTCCTCACAGCTGACACAAACCAGTCAATAAGCAGTAGTTTTATCGCCGTTTTTTAACATCAGTAATTTTTATGGAATAATATTCATATAATTATCACAGTGAAATATTCATTATTATAAAAATGTTGGGCCGGCTGCTGCGGCCGAGCGGTTCTAGGAGCTTCAGTCCGGAGGCGCGCACCTGCTACGGTCGCGGGTTCAAATCCTGCCTCGGGTATGGATGTGTGTGATGTCCTTAGGTTAGTTAGGTTGAAGTAGTTCTAAGTCTATGGGAATGATGACCTCAGATGTTAAGTCCCATAGTGCTTAGAGCCGTTTGAACCATTTTTTTAAAAATTGTTGATTAATGATGCTCAACAAAAATCAATTCCAATGCCAGGTTAGAAACACAGAATTTCGGAGATTTTATACAACTCCCCGACATTTCCCTGATTTTTCTGATTGAACTTGAATACCTTGAGAATTCCAAATTTTCCAGAAAAATCGTCATCCTGGATCCATCTCTGCCAACCTGTTCTCTGACGTCCTGGAAATAGTAACGTCAAACTTGAACTAGAGAGAAGAAAGGATTAAAATTAAGGGGCAGGTACTTAACAACCTGAGATTTGCACATGATTTTGTACTGTTAGCAAAGGATTTTGAAAAAGCTGCTGATGTTGGAATCAGATCTGACCTGGAAATGTTAGGCACTGGGGAAAAAAAATGGTTCAAATGGCTCTGAGCACTATGGGACTCAACATCTGAGGTCATCAGTCCCGTAGAACTACTTAAACCTAACTAACCTAAGGACATCACACACAACCATCCCCGAGGCAGGATTCGAACCTGCGAGCGTAGAGGTCACGCGGTTCCGGACTGAAGTGCCTAGAACCGCACGGCCACCGCGGCCGGCTAGGCAGTGGCACCTTCCAGTATAAAAGGTATGTCTAATAAATGGAGCATGGTGGAAAACATACAACTCGAAAATTTACTCTTGGACACCGTCAGATACATCTGTTTTGGCCAGCTTGTAAATATGATTGGAGACATAAGATTGTAAATGTGTTGTCGCATCAAACTAGGTTGGCAAGCATTTGAAAGACATTCAGAATCTTCAGGTCAAATATGCCGGAAAAGAAAAAAGTAACATAGTTTTTGGTCGGTGTGTCCTTCCCGTCGTAACTCGAGTCTGTGAGACGTGGACACTTCATGAATGTACAACAAGGAAACTTAGCACAGCGAATTTTGGCAAGGAATGTTCTACAGTGCGAATTGCAAGAAAAGACAAAATAAAGAACAGAAAACATCAGATCAATTAGTGACGTCAAAGACAGCCACTATGAAATGCCAATGGACCGGCCATGTTGCTAGAAAAATATTAGGACTGATGGGCAAAGACGATGCTGGAATGGAGTGCAAAAGACAGGGATAAATCATGAGGAAAACCTCCAGATCAGTGGGATAAAAATCCTGCGTAGGATCGCTAGAGTTACTAGCTGAACATCGTGCTGGACCGTTGCTCATGAAATAAGAAGAGACATACATGAGCTCAGTATTTGGTGACGCCACATCATTTAAATATAGAAATTGTTGTTGCCGCTGATGGTGATGATGATGATTAATTAGTAACTTGCAATTTTAAAAATAACAGTAGACTTTGTGCAGACGATGCAGTCACCTATAAAGGAGTACTATATTTAAGAGGTGTTTCAATGTGGACAAACTACAATATAGGCCTGACAACCTGTGGTGCTAACTATTCAAGAATCGTAGCATTGGCCATAAGTATCTACAACAGATACGCTGCCGTAGACATCCCACTAGACATAAGGCAGTTCATGTGGTACTGTAGTACATGATGAACCTCCCATTCATTCACAACAGATAATTAATCACGGGCCTTTTAAACAGCATATTTAGAAATTGTTGGATCAGTTGTTCGTGAAACACAAGCTGCTCTGCACTCTCGCCACAGTTAACATCTCTGAACTGTTATCAGCTGGGAAAATTAAAGCAAGAAGTCTTCAGGATAACACGGACGACTCCGGAAGGCGTGAAAGCCGTATAACACAGGCTTGTGACACAAAAAATGCTGACTAATTGTAGCGTCCAGTATCGTCTGTCCGGAATCGCATCATATCAGTTTCCGAAAGCAAAATTTTGCGCGAATGATGTAACAGCCATAATAATGAACACATGAATCGTGCCTGAGTTTCGTATTTTCTTGTATTTGGTGCAGCAGAACAGACACTAGTACGACGTCTTCTTCTGATGCCCGGACAGTGTTACGCGGCGCTGTCAGCTTGTTGCAATTTGATAAAGTTTCATACGTATTATAGTAAAGTCCTCTTTGAAGACTATTTGCAATGCCACGGAAAAAGTACATAGTTTCCTTAAAGAAAGTCAGTGTCATAGTTCGACAGCTACAAATATTGACCCCTTCACTGCTGAGTGCGCCGTAGCAGTGCTTACATCCGTGCGAGGAGTCAGCACGCTCCATATAGCACGATACGGCGCTGGCTGAACGCTACGTCCCCTGCTGTGCTGAGTCGTAATCATCACAAGCTCTTCTGTATTTATTCTCACCTATAAGTTTTTAAAATAAAGTTCACCTCGAATATTCTTTACTGTTGAAGCTCCTAAAACTAGATAACAGTACAAAGAAGCGCATTTCGGAAAGGTTTTCTTTTGTGATATATTCCGAAACCAGGAAATCTGGAACTTTGTGGTAAGGACTGAGGGATCAAACTGCGGAGGTCATCGGCCCCTGGGCTTACGCACTACTTAATCTAACTTAAACTAACTTACGCTAAGGACAACACACACGCCCATGCCCGACGGAGGACTCGAACCTCCGACGGGGGGAGCCGCGCGAACCGTGACAAGACGCCCAAGACAGCACGTCTACCCCACGCGGCGTAGAAACAAGGCACAACACACAGTCAAACATCACATTGTTTGGCAGCAGTGACTTGATTCCTTCCGTAGTTTTTTTTCGTATTGGTATGATGTAGGAAGTGATAAGACGTCGGGCTAAAGTTAATTCAGATATATATATTAAGACATTCTTACTAACAAGAAATTCTTACTCAACATATACAAAAACATATGTTGTCCAACACCTTTGACTTTAAAATGTAACCACACAACACCCATGACTAATTATAAGCTGTGGTCGAATAATGATGGCAAATAGCAGTGATACAATGACGTAAAATTTACGCTCAAGACAATTACAACGACTCCAGTGAAAAATTTCAGCTCAATCTAGATAACTACTTGTCATTAAATTTAAATCCCCAAAGCTGTCTTAAAAATGCTTATAGTAACCCCTTAAAATTTATAATGATAAATTGAGATCAATTAAAATTTCAAAACAATCTTCAGATAAAATCAGTTTAGCTTCAGAGCTTAAAATATACAACAGTGATTACAGCGGGACCCGTATCCGTAAGTTTTACCCAAACCAGTTTGAAAAAAGGTTGAAATGGCTCTAAGTACTATGGGACTTAACATCTGATGTCATCAGTCCCCTAGACTTAGAACTACTTAAAACTAACTAAACTGAGGACATCACACACATCCATACCTGAGGCAGGATTCGAACCTGCGACCGTAGCAGTCGCGCGATTCCAGATTGAAGCGCCTAGAACCGCTCGGCCACTCCGGCCGGCAAAGGTGATTACTTAACTCAAAGACTGATCTGCAACATTAGCATTCATCTACGGCTACCTTAGTGGGTTTACAGTACCATAAATTTACAATGATATATTATTTCACACATCAGTCCTGCGTAGATCTCTTGGGCATACATTGCACACACCATTAAATTGGCATGATAAAAACTGAAACATAAATCCGTTATCACCGGTATCTCGCACACACAAAACACAAATGTCACCCACAAGGACAGACTCAATGACAGACTTTACAACACGAAAAGATAGAATAAACAGCCACTGAGTAGTAGAATTCCTGAGTTTCGCATGGAGTGAACAAGTACTGGTCCATAAATGCAACCCGGGGTGCAGACCTTCCAGCTTTGCTTCGACCGACAATCTCTTCCGAACAACGGATACAGCATACGAAAGCGTAGACACCGTTCACTGTCAGGACGTTTACGAACACAAGTACAGCGCGACCATCGATCTCTTTAAACCAGAAGGTGTGGTTGTTTTCAAACAAACGGCCCTCAACCCCAGCGATGTCGCGCTATTACTTCAGTTCCAGACGGGACGTTTTCGGACACAACCGTGGGTCAGTTCCAACGAGTTAAAATTTCATAGAGTGGCTGAGATACTAGTTACAGCGCTCCTAGCGGCAACCAACGCTAACTCGGCCGCCATGTTCTCCTTAGTCAAAACATTAGGAAAGCGGTACTGTTGTTTGTGTTGGAAGTGTGTCAGCTGTTGTGATATTACTGCAATATTTAACTTTTCTAGTTGACTTTTTTGTTACAAAATATAAAGTCAACATGCCTGCAGTGTGTTCAGCGTTCAACTGCACAAATCGCAGCGATAAAACAACAAATATTTCATATTATAAGTAAGTATATTAGTACCGAAATACGACACACGTTTTTTAATGTTTATTAAAGAGTCATTTGCATTGGAACTGTAATTATGCTTAAGACAAATGCACGAAGTAATTTACTTATCGTTGATTACAGATTTCCTTTAAAAGCTAAGGAAATTACAAAAAGATGGGTTATAAATATGAAGCGAGAAAACTGGTTTCCTACTACAGCCAATTACCTCTGTTCAGCTCATTTTGAAGAGAAATATATGTACCACACAAATGTCCAGAGGCGCCTTTTGTCAAAACCAGTACCTACTATCTTTAACTTTCCACCACATTTACAAAAGCAAGATAAAGTATTACGACCACAACCCAGAAAGCGATCTTTCGACAATTTGCAAGATAGTGCTATTACAGTGACATCGTTAGCACAAAGTAAGTCCATAATTTAATTTTACTCCGTGTTCTTATTACTTTGAATTACATACTTTTTATTATAATCTTATGGTGTAACTCTGTTATAAACATATGATGTGACTACATTCTTTCAGTGCCTGTCGGACCCACATCTGTTTCTGCTGACCACAATTACTGTCTACCAAGCCCTAAGAAGTTGAAAACACAATATAACAGAGTACAAGCAGAGAATGTGCGACTAAAGAAGCGGATAAAGCAAATGAAGCAACTTAGTGTACGACACAAAAGAAGAATAGTGCAGTTACAGACTGTTGCCGGTTTGAGAAGAAGGCTATGTAGTTCAGTTTCTGATATGTTAAACAGTGAACATGTAGTTGGTTTGTTGAAGGAGCTATTGGAACTTCAGTGCAGTGCTAAAGTATGCCATTATTCTCAGCAAATAAGGAAATTTGCCCTGACCCTACACTTTTATTCTGCCAAGACATACAGCTACTTACGAAAATTTGTGAAATTACCCCACCCAAGAACGCTTCGACTTTGTTATTGAATTACTATGCTTGTGTTAACTACTTGTAACACATATTTCAAATAAATTCTCGTTCACAGTGTACTGGTTTTTGAGGCTTTGAGTGTTTACTTTGAAAGAGCGACAAAAATATCTCATTTCTGCGCCCATTACTGTTTCTAATTGTTAACCACAGCATGTTTAGAAGTTTCACCGTAATATTCTGGTGGTACCTGCACTAATTGCATTAATTTATGGGCAACAAGTAACGTTATAGTGGATGGACAGACTTATTTGAGTTGTCTTGTAGTGTTATATACATCGAAAAGTTTAGCCATATTTCGACAAAAACATCCCGTTTTGCTGTCAGTGTACACTGAAATCACTGCTGTCTATTTAGAAAAAATAAAGCTAGTATGGGCTATTTCAAGTAAGTCAAACGCAGTCACAAGGGGGCGGGACACAGCAGACGAATACCTTGACTAAAGAAAACATGGCGGCCAGAACTTCAATTTGCTTCAAACATGGCGGACCTATAGCCACTCTATGAAATTTTAACTCGTTGGTCAGTTCCCAGCACCGGACCAGCTCGCCATATTCCTCTTGCCGCTGCTAACCCAAAAGCTCTTCGCTGATCTGAGCGCACCACCTAGTGGACCACCTTCGCACAAGTTACTCTCTGGAAACGATGACCTATACCACGATAAATGATCTAGGTGATAATCTGAGCAGCACCTTAGATTGTTGGTAGATGACGCTGTAATTTACCGCCTAGTAAAATCATCAGACGATCAATTCCAATTACAAAATGATCTAGAAAGAATTTCTGTATGGTGCGAAATGTGGCAATTGGTACTAAACAAAGAAAAGTGCGCGGTCATCCACATGGGTACTACAGAAATCCGATAACTTTTGGGTAAACGATAAGTCGCACAAATCTAAGGATTGTCAGTGCGACTAAATACCTAGGAATTACAATTACGAGCAACTTAAATTGGAAAGACCAAATCGATAATATTGTGGGGAAGGTGAAACAAAGACTGCGCTTTGTTGGCAGAAGACTTAGAAAATGCTACAAACCCACTAAAGAGACAGCCTACATTACACTTGCACGTCCTCTGCTGGAATATTGCTGCGTGGTGTGGGGTTCTTACCAGGTAGGATTGACGGAGGACATCGAAAAAGTGCAAAGAAGGGCAGCTAGTTTCGTGTTATCGGGCCATAGGGGTGAGAGTGTCACTGATATGATACGCGAGTTTGGGTGGCAGTCACTGAGAGATCTATTGCGGCGAGATCTATTTACGAAACTTCAATCACCAACTTTCTCTTCCGAATGCGAAAATATTTTGTTAACAGCCACCTATGTAGGCAGAAATGATCTTTTTCTTTCTTTTCCTGTTGGCCTTTATCACGCAGGAACGCAGGGTCGGCCGTGTTATGACGGATTTGTCAATGTTAGTGGCGGAGGGTGGCCAGATGTCCTTCCTGCCGCCACCCCGAATCCCCCAGGACAGAATTAGTGTACCCTAGCTGTCTGCGTCTAGTGTAAGTCGTGAAACAGTGCGAACGTTTTTCAAATGTCTGTGAGTCGTGTAACTGAGGCGGAACGTGGGGACCAGCCCGGTATTCACCTAGCGGGATGTGGAAAACCGCCTAAAAACCACATCCAGGCTGGCCGGCATACCGGCCCTCATCGTTAATCCGCCAGGCGGATTCGATCCGGGGCCGGCGCGCCTACCCGAGTCCAGGAAGCAGTGCATTAGCGCTCTCGCCTACCCTGGCGGGTCGTAGGCACAAATTATCATCATAATAAAATAAGAGAAATCAGTGCTCGAACGGAAAGATTTTGGTGTTCCTTTTTCCTACGCGCCATTCGAGAGTGGAGTGGTAGAGAAGTGGTATGAAAATGGTTCGATGAACGCTCTGCCAGGTACTTAAGTGTAAATTGTAGAGTAACCATGTGGATGTAGCTGTAGACCACTGACTCCACCAGACGGGCACAGAGTTGGCAAAACACGAAATAATTTTCGGGAGCGTCCCATGCATGGCACGTACATGACGTATCTCCTAATAGGAACGCGTTGTTTTATTGACGATTCAGCAGTGCCTAGAAACTGTCTTTCTGATAGCTGCAGTCAATTTTCCTCTTATAATCGACGATCCCCTGATGCTTTCCTTTCTTCTTTGTATGTATCCAAAATCTTACGAATGAGGCTATGTAACCTTTGCGGTGCGAAACTTGTAAATAACGTGGGAATTTAGCATGCACGCGTCTAAGGAAGAAAAAAATAGTTTTTGTACCGTTTCAGTGTTCTACGAAGATATTCATCGTATTTGTCGACTGCAACCATAGATTCGTTGTGATCCAACACTTATTTCGGTTTAAATATTTCGTATTACTTTGGTGGTCCACTTTCACCGCTGATTTCGTTGAACATGTACGGCAAGCCGTCAACATACGTATGTCTCTATTGTCATGTCACTTCAAACCTGTCATCGCATCATCTCCGCTATTTACAGTCTGGCTTCTAGTTCTGGCGTACGTTTCGTGTTCATGAGAACTGTACCTACTGCATTTGTTGTTGTGTCATACAAGTTGTGGAACAGAGGTGGTATTATATACCAATTTTTCGCAAAAAGCGTATGTTTTATAGCGCTCATTTACTACGAAAACCTCGAAACTATATATCCAAAGTTAGCACTCCTGACACGGTCATCTCCCGTCACATATTCGAGTATACCTCGTTATAACTGGAGGTATGACGACTGTACGCGGGTATGTACATCCCTAGCAGTTTAACGATTAAAACTAGCTGCTTGAATCAGAAAATTCCGCACATTGCCCTCTGTAAGTCAACAAAAACCGTACGTCGGGATATTTATTTGTTCTATATATGTTACAGATAGTCTATCTACATATACGTCATTCCTCTGCTATTCACTCTGCCTGGCAGAGGGTTCAATGAACCACCTTCAATCTGTCTCTCTACCGTTCACTCTCGAACGGCGCGCAGGTAAAACGAGCACTTAAATTTTTCTGTGCTAGCCCTGATTTCTCTTATTTTATCGTGATGATCATTTCTCCCTATTAGGTGGGTGCCAACAGAATGTGTTTGCAATCGGGGGAGAAAACTGGTGATTGAAATTTCATGAGAAGATCCCGTCGCAACGAAAAACCTCTTTGTTTTAATGATTGCCACTCCAATTCACGTATAATGTCTGTGGCACTATCTACCCTTCTTCACGATAATACAAAACGAGCTGCCCTTCTTTGTACTTTTTCGATGTCATCCGTCAGTCCCATCTGATGCGGATCACACACCGCACAGAAATACTCCAGAATAGGGCGGACAAGCATGGTGTAAGCAGTCTCTTTAGTAGACCTGTTGCACCTTCTAAGTGTTCTGCCAGCGAATCGCAGTCTTTGGTTTGCTCTACCCACAACATTATCTATGTGATCGTTACAATTTACAGTATTTGTAATTGTAATCCCTAAGTATTTAGATTTGTGTGACTTATCGCGTAAGCGAAATTTAGCGGATTTCTTTTAGTACTCACCTGAATAACTTCACACTTTTATTTATTCAGGGTCTATTGCCACTTTTCGCATCATAGAGATATCTATTCTAAATCATTTTACAATTCGTTTTGGTCATCTGATGACTTTACAAGACGGTAAATGACAGCATCATCTGCAAACAATCTAAGACGGCTACTGAGATTGTCTCCTATGTTGTTAATATAGATCAGGAACAACAGTGGGCCTATAACACTTCCTTGAGGAACGACAGATATTATTCCTGTTTTACTCGATGACTTTCCATCTATTACTATGGACTGTGACTTTTCTAACAGGAAATCACGAATCCAACCACACAACTGAGGCGATATTCCATAGGTATGCAGTTTGATTAGAAGACACTTGTGAGGAACGGTGTCGAAAGCCTTCTGCAAATATAAAAATATGGAATCAATTTGACATCCCCTCTCGATAGCACTCATTACTTCATGAGTATAAAGAGCTAGTTGTTTTTCGCAAGAACGATATTTTCTGAATCCGTGCCGACTACATCTCATTAAATCGTTTTCTTCGAGGTAGTTCATAATGTTCGAATACAGCATATGTTCCAAAACCCTACTGCAAATCGACGTTAGTGACATGGACCTGTAATTCAACGGATTACTCCTACTTCTCTTTTTGGGTATGCCCGCATCTCGTGGTCGTGCGGTAGCGTTCTCGCTTCCCACGCCCGGGTTCCCGGGTTCGATTCCCGGCGGGGTCAGGGATTTTCTCTGCCTCGTGATGGCTGGGTGTTGTGTGCTGTCCTTAGGTTAGTTAGGTTTAAGTAGTTCTAAGTTCTAGGGGACTGATGACTATAGATGTTAAGTCCCATAGTGCTCAGAGCCATTTGATCTTTTTGGGTATTGGTGCAAATGGCTCTGAGCACTATGGGACTCAACTGCTGAGGTCATTAGTCCCCTAGAACTTAGAACTAGTTAAACCTAACTAACCTAAGGACATCACAAACATCCATGCCCGAGGCAGGATTCGAACCTGCGACCGTAGCGGCCTTGCGGTTCCAGACTGAAGCGCCTTTAACCGCATGGCCACTTCGGCCGGCCGGGTATTGGTGTGAGTTGAGCAATTTTCCAGTCTTTAGTTACGGATCTTCCTGTCAGCGAGCGGTTGTATGTAATTGCTAAACATGGAGCTATTGTATCGACATACTCTGAGAGGAACCTGACTGGTATACAATCTGGACCGGGAGCCTTGCCATTATTACGTGATTCAAGCTGCTTTGCGACACCGACGATATATATTTCTATGTGTCTCATCTTGCAGTTGTTCTAGATTTGAATCAGGAAGTCTCTGCTTTAGTGGCACTGTCGTCAGTGATTTCAGCGTATTAATTGCGTCTTGCCACTGGTGTGCTTCATGTATGACCAGAATCTCTTTGGGTTTTCTGCCAGATTTCGAGACAGAGTTTCGATGTGGAAACTATTGAAAGCATCTCGCATTGAAGTACGCACTACATTTCAAACTCCTGCAAACCTTTGCCAGGATTGAGGATTGTGCGTTCTTTTAAATTTGGCACGTTTTTTTTCACTTCTTATGCTTTTCTATCTTAACTACCTCATCCTCTGTGACCGTAGGACGCTGGTGGAACTTGATCTGTTTTAAGTTTTGAGGTTAGAAATGCTACATTTTCATTTTTCCACCTGCCTGTGTAAGCTAATTCATACTATACTCAGAAATGCAATTATGAGATCGTTGTTATGTGTTCTATACATCAGGAAGTCACAGACAGCTTTACTTGAGGGCAGGATTACAGGCAAAAAAATCTAAGGAAAACCGAAAGAGTCAAAACACCGACTAATTCGTTGCAACTGTCAACGGGAGGAATCGTGGAACTGCTTCGGCTCCGGACGGCCTTTCGACAGCTACAAACGGACGCAGCATACTGAGAAACGTAAACACAAGAGTCCAGGCGGACGTAAACACTGGAATGTATTTCGCACACTTTCTCCATCGGAGCACTCGGGCGTGAAATCAGTTAATGCGTGAACCGGAATCAGGGTAACTCAAGTGCAGCTGCCTCGAAACGGAATACCCATGTTACAACACTGTTGTCTTTCTCGTCCGATTACCTCCAATACGGATGTAGGAGACCACCTAGAGCTACCACAAACAACGCGTGACCACCAGCTGTACTCAATTACGCAATGAGTATGCTGCGTTAGAATACGTACTTATGCAAAACTAAGAAACAGATGGAAGAAAAACTTTACAGAGATTACTAATATCTCATTATTTACATACAAATATCCCCGTCTTCTGCAGCTTAGCTTACCGTGAAAGGAGGGGTATTGAGTTACAGAAATACCAAGATGAGCGAATGTGTTTCAAGTGTGGACGTTGAAACCAGGAACTACGTTGAGTTTCCGAAAGAAATGCAATGTCCTACATTCACTTCCTAGTCAAAGAAAACCTACATTTTAATTCTGTAGCTTACTACACAGCAGACATGGTAAAGGGCGTTTTTAACTTCGTTCTTATAAACGGACGTCGAGGAAACAGCGCACTGAATAGGTAATTAACGAATAAGTTCAAAACGATGAAGCAGAATATTTATAACAAAATTTCAAAACATAAAGGAGATTTTTAAATTTTATGGTAGTGGCACAAACATGTAGCGACAATGGAGGATCACGAAAACAGCTATCTCAGCCCTCAAAGGCTCCAGACAAACGATGTAATCGGAATGAGTTGTGCGCTTTTGTATAATTGAAAACGTTAGAAATCGTCTAATGACTGCGTCATCGCTGAGAAATTTAAGCTAGTCCATGTGAATGTTATGACTGGCAGCAGCTCCAATAAAACGATATTTTTTATTAGTCACACATTTATTCGATCAACTTGATGCTGAAAATGATGGTCTACAACTACTAACTCACAACGTAAGCCATCTTTCATTGTGGCTCACGGTAGTTTTAGTACAGTTACGATTTATATCATTTTCCTTTAATTGGTGCGCAGGAGGAACGGGTGATGGTAAGCTAAACCTGCTGGAACTTCACTAATTTTCCTGTTATGTTGATTTCAAGACATGTACGTGGGTGTAAGTAATATAAGATGTTTCCGTTCTAACAAGGGGAGGCCGCCAATTGTGAAATTCAGATTCGATTCATATTGCGCATAGTAAAAGCTCATAGCCAGAGGTGTAATGTGGCAAAGCACCAAGATGCACTTCTCAGCCGTTGTCGAGAAAATCGACAGTTAAAAGAAACCGTTGCGGTGAAATACTCGCTACGATTCATAATTTTGTACAGCGTCGTGGCGCAGCAGTAAGCGCTCGGGTTTGTAATCCGAACGTCGCCGGATCGAATCTCGCGCCGTGCAACTTTTTTTATTATTGGTTTTTTGTAATTCAAATGTATATACACATACACATTATATATATATATATATATATATATATATATATATATATATATATATATATATAATAAGTTGTTGAAAGTCGTTTGTCTTGGAAAACCGGCGACTTCGAACATCATTATGTTTTCCGCAAACAAAGTTGTATTTGACAAATGTTATTAATCGTTTTCTTAATGTTTACCACGTATAGTTAACGGAAGACATAGAAACGATATTCCGAAACGAATACGTATAGTGTAAGTCAAACGTTCGAATTAGAATAGAGACCCCACGAACACAAATTTGCTGTGGCAGGTATGAAATATAAACTCCGTTACTCGCTCGTTACACTTGAAGGACAGATGTTGAATGGGCCGAAACGAGCTGCCGCAAACAGCGTAGTTGCCTGCTAACTTCGAAAGAAGGTAGATGCGGTCCCTAGCGCAACTTATAACATCGTCGAAAATCAGTGCGTACTTGAGAGCTTTGGTACACCCTGTTAAACAAATGGAAAATGGAAGCGGTACAATTGGAGGGCGATCCGGGTCCTTCGCATGAAAGTGATGTGATCGAAGAAGATTCTATACACAGTGAAGTGGCGAAACAACAATTGAAAGATGCGTTGGTGTATTTTGAAACCCTCCTTCGTAACAGTAATCGCATCGCAGCAGAACCGTCATCATCAATCAACGAAGAAGCCATGGTAATTGGGGAAGAAATGTTCCAAAATATATATATATACTGGAACATTTCTTCCCCAATTATATATATATATATATATATATATATATATATGTATATATATATATATATATATATATGTGTGTGTGTGTATACATTTGAATTACAAAAAACAAATACTAATAAAAAGTTGCATGGCGCGAGATTCGATCCAGCGACCTTCGGATTACGGACCCGAGCGCTTACCGCTGCGCCATGACGCTGTAGAAAATTATTAATCGTAGAGAGGGTTTCACCGCAACGGTTTCTTTTAACTGTCGATTTTCTCGACAACGGCCGAGAAGTGCATCTTGGTGCTTTGCCACATTACACCTCTGGCCATGAGCTTTTATTATGCGCAGTATGAATCGAATCTGAATTTCACAATTGGGGGGCTCCCCTTGTAAGATCGTAGACCCTGGAGTCCAGAATCTGTATGCCAATGAGGCAAAATCGCCGTGAGCATCGAGGCAGTCATCCCACAGACGTAACAGGATGAAGATGCCCATTCGTAAAACACCGTGTGAAGATCCGGCCGCTGTGGCCGAGCGGTTCTAGGAGCTTCAGTTCGGAACCGCGTTGCTGCTGCACTCGCAGGTTCGAATCCTGCCTCGGGCATCGATGTGTGTGATGTCCTTAGGTTAGTTGGGTTTAAGTAGGTCTAAGTCTAGGGGACTGATGACCTCAGATGTTAAGTCCCATAGTGCTTAGAGCCATCTGAACCATTTGAAGACGTGGCTTTCCCGTCCTCTCTAAACGAACTCGTGACGAAATGCTCCATTATTTGGATTTTCTCTCTCTTGTTTTAATCTTAACTGGTAACAGCCTCAGACTGGTAGCAGTCCTCAAACTTCGCGGTTTTTGTAATCCCTTTTGTAGTTGCGACGATACTGCTGCTGAGTTGCACTTCCAAACTGCATCCCTTAAGAACAAACCAGTTGCCTCTTTACCCGTCATTACTCGCACTTGAGATCTTGCGCTCTGCACGGCTCTGTTTAAAAAGACTAGCCCGATTCTGGACTGCAGATCCTACGATCTTAGAACGGAAACATTTTGATTGCCCCTTATATTATTTACTCTCACGCACATCTCTTTAAATCACCATAATAGGAAAATTAGTGAAGTTCCAGCAGTTTTACCTTATCATCACTCGTTTCTCGAGCTCACCAATTAAAGGAAAACATTATAAATCGTAACTCTACTAGAACTACCCTGAGCCACAATGAAAGATGGCTTACGGTGTGAGTTTGTAGTTGTGGACCATCATTTTCAGCCTCAAGTTGATCGATTAATGGTGTGACTGCCCACCCGGGCATCCGTGTCGTCTAACGCACGGATTTCCGGATTGGGGAGGAGCACCTGGTCCCCGGCACGAATCCGCCCGGCGGACTTGTGTCGAGGTCCGGTGAGCCGGCCAGACTGTGGATGGTTTTTAGGCGGTTTTCCATCTGCCTAGGCGAATGCGGGCTGGTTCCCTTATTCCGCCTCAGCTTCACTATGTCGGCAATTGCTGCGCAAACAAGTTCTCCACGTACGCGTACACCACCATTACTGTACCACGCAAACATAGGGGTTACACGCGTCTGGTATGAGACGTTCCCTGGGACACCGAGGGCCGAACCGCACAATAACCCTGAAAGAGTGGTTCGGTGTGGGGCAGCGGAGGTGTGAAGTGGACGGCGGTAGGCTCAAATGGCTCTGAGCACTATGGGACTCAACTTCTGAGGTTATTAATCCCCTAGAACTTAGAACTAGTTAAACCTAACTAACCTAAGGACATCACACACATCCATGCCCGAGGCAGGATTCGAACCTGCGGCCGTAGCGGTCTCTCGGTTCCAGACTGCAGCGCCTAGAACCGCACGGCCACTTCGGCCGGCCAGCGGTAGGCGTCGTATGGTTGTGGACCAGTGGGGCTGCGGCGGCGACGGAGCCTCTCCGTCGTTTCTAGGCCCCCGGTTAACACACAATACAATACAATGGATCCCTTGCTATTTTTGTTGTGGACTTCAGTTCGAAGACAGATTTGATGTAGCTCGCCATGCTACTCAATCCCGTGCAAGGCTCTTCATCTCCGAATAACTACTGCAGTCTCCTGAATCTGTACATTGTATTCATCTCCTGGTCTCTCTCTACGATTTTTACCTCCCACGCTTTCCTACAATACTAAATTGATGAACCCTCGATGTCTCACAATATGCCCTATCAACCGATTCCCTCTTTTAGTCAAACTGTGCCACAAATTTCTTGTCTTTCAGATTCCGTTTAATACCTCCTCATTAGTTCCGCGATGTGTCGCACCACATTTCCAAGCTTCGATTCTCTCCTTGTCTACACCGTTCATCGTCCATGTTCACTCCCATACATGGCTACACTCCAGAGAAAAACCTTCAGAAAAGACTTCCTAAAACTTAAATCCGTATACACTGTTAACTAATTTCTCTTCTTCAGGAACGCCATCTTGCCATTGCCAGTGTACATTTTACATCCTCTCTGCTTGGGCCATCATCAGTTATTTTGCTGTCCAAATTACAAAACTCATTTACTAACTTAAGTGTTTCATTTCCCAATATAATTCCTCATCATCACCGGATTTAGTTCGACTCCAATCCATTATCCTTGTTTTTTTATGTTCATCTTTTATTCTCGATTAAAGACGCTGTACATTCCGTTGAACTGCTATTCCAAGTAGTTGACGCCTCAGGCAGAATGGCAATGTCATTGGTAAACCTCAAAATTTATTTATTTTCCCTGGAATTTAATTCATACTTCAAATTTTTTCTGATATCGAACTAATCATAAAATATTCTTCAACTATCTTCGAAATTTTAACGATGAACTTCGGGTTAACCGAGTACAAACTTTACTTACCTATACATTTTTTGTTGAAGTTGGGAAAAGATTCATGCACAAAGTATTTCATGGAGGAACAGTTATGCTTTAGGAACTGATAATATTAGGGGATAAACAGGGGACAGGGGAAAGAGAATTATGGGTTAATGTCCAGTCCACGACGAAAACATGAGAGAGAGAGAGAGAGAGAGAGAGAGAGAGAGAGAGAGAGAGAGAGAGAGAGAGAGAGAGCAAAAGCTCGAATAGAGAAAGAATGGGGAAGGAAAAATGATCATGGACCTGTCAAAGAAGCCATCAAGGCATTCACCTTAACCGACGTGGAGAATGAACAGAAAATATACATCAGGATGGGCAGAGTAGGATCTGAACCTACTTTGCTCCAAATGAAAGTCTAGCGTGATAAGCACTAAAAGGTGGGACGGAATACGAACCATACCGAAAAGAAAAAAGTCCGGTTAACACGTGTAATATCCTCGGTGCTGCTAATTGGATCCACAACCAATGGAGATGGTGCAGGTGATTGAAAACGAGCAGGTCGTTACTAATATTTTACTTTTAATTATTTTTACAAGCTACGTCCGAATTCGAATATTCGGCTCTTGTACAGAGAAGCTGTATTGTTGAACAGATATGGTTTCTAAATTCTTCATTAAGGTAGTGCCATGAGCTTTTAAAATTTACCAATGTAATCACTTTTCTTCGCCACGATCATGCTCATTCTCCTTACCCGGTAGACAAGTTACGCAATGAGATCTCTCCACCAGTTGTGTATCATCAGCACAGCAATCATGTTTCATTCAACACATCACAAGTGCTGGAAGAACGAGTTCGATTGTCAACAGCAATTTAGAGGATTCCGAGAATCGTATCCACTCAGGCAGAATACCGAAAACATATTTTTCCGCTTAGCGCTCACACGGCCATTGCAGAAGCTCACTTGTTATACAGGTTGAGTCAGGAGGAAAGGTACATATTTTTACGGGTGATAGTATTAGTGATTCTGAACGAAAAAACGTCATATGAACATAAGTTCTACTCTTAACGGTTTACGAGGAAACCAATGAAAACAATGAGGAACAGAAATAATGGAGGTGATAGTGAATGAAACATTACGATCTAATGTTTTGTTAAATTGTGTACATTTCCTCACGAAAGATGTTCAAAACGTCCACCGTCAACTGGAATGTATTTTGCAGATCTTGTAGACAGCTACTGTGTTGTCTACCTGGGCCCTTCAGCACACGCATGTAAATTGCGAGAGGGAAGTTCCTCCTCTATGTTCTCTCTGCGCTTGTAGATTCGCTCTTAAGCCAACGCCACAAACAGTAATCTAAAGGAATACGACGGGGAGACCTCGGCGACGAAGAAACGTCGAGGAAGATACTCAAGATACTGTACTCAGTTAAGAAGGTTATCCAAAAGAGCAGCACCACTGAGTTGGTGATCACTAAGATCCCACCACAGGCAAGTGAAGTGCGCATTGAAATGTCAGTAAAGACAATGCAATGTAGCCTAATGTCGCGTTGGTAGTACTCGATGTGAGTGCTGGTGAAAGAGGGCATGCGACTGACGCCTGTGAATTTCTAACAGCTGTACGTCGGATACTGCTTTAGACATGTACAGATGATCTAATTGACCAGACCATTGCCGCAAGTATAGGAGTTCGATTTTCGGTAAGGCGTTTAGTTTTATTACAGATGTTAAACAGAGCGGCTAGTTGACTAGTGAATTAAATCCGCTTATCGATCTACACGCACTACAACGTTAACTATCCACATCTCCTATCTTGTACGTGGTTTGTAAGTAAGTGTTGCACGGCCGCACGATCGACAAATAAATCTATGTAACGAGGAAAGAAAACACGCTTCTAAAAAGACATAGATGTAATTATTATCATATCTGATGGTACAGAAATATTGATTTCGAACTTTGGCAGGAAAAAAACAGAAGCAAGTAAAGGAAAAAACTGCTTCCATCGAGAATTCTAACGACACAAAAAAATGGCTTTCACATCCGCGTATTAATGTCACCATTTATCTCGATTGACATCGCAACGAAGGTGAGCCACAGCACTGTCTAATAAATTACCTTTACGCGTACAGAATCCCAGCCGCCGCTGGTAATGAGATATTTTCCACCGTTTATTCACAGTAGTGGCGGTAAAAGCGAAATGGGAGCGAAAGGTCACGGTCCTCACGAAGCCGGTCTTCTGGCTCCACGTCGAGCAGCGAAACATTTGGGCAGAGTCGCGAAGCATGACCAGCTCGTAAGAAGCCGCTCTATTATCTGTCCTCTAGGGCACCGACAAAGTCTTTACGATTTGTCAAATGCCTGCCTTGCAACGTATACAAAACGGGGAAAAATCAGCAAGTAATTATAACACCAGCAGACGGAACTAGCTCGCTAACTCAACTTAAAAATGGCGAACAGAGCCCTCAGCTGGTATCAGTAACTGCGTTCCAGTTGCAGTAGAGGAACTTAATGAATTTTCAATATTCGGCTTTTTCGAAATATTATTCAAAATTACATGATTTTCCTAAGATTTTCAGCTTTGTTGTAAGCTTTATTTTTCTCTCAGCAGGATCAGTATTCACGAGAATACTTCCGACTTATTTCTTCCTATTTGTTACTAATCAAAGAATAAAGTAAACTCTCCTGCCCAATTCTCAAGTGGGATGACAATGTTAGAGGAAAACTCAATTCGTCGTTTTTTCATGCAGACACTGAGGTCATTTTGTGTGAGAAGTGTTGTGGCGTAACCACAAGCGGTGGAACGAAGATGAAGAACGCAAGACCAGAAAAGGTGGTGAAACGACGTCGGCCAATGGTGCGCTGATTAGAACCGCACCACAACAGGAGCGTGCCCTAGCCGAAGGGAATACAGGCGCCGCTCCTGCCAGCGTCGGCCGGACATTAGTGAACAGGATTCACTGAATATTAGCACGGCCTAGCAAAGAGTGCTACATTATACAGGGTGAAAAGTATTTAAACCAACAAACTCTGGGAGGTTGTCAGGGACATCAAAACAAATATTTTTCCCTAATGTCATTTTTTACTTTGAGGATTATTTAACCCGGTGGAGGCCAGATTACGCTCTTCAGTTGTTAGAGGCTGTATTACGATCTTCAGTTTTAGGCAACTGCTGTCCACCAGCGTAGTAGTGCATTGTCTCTGTTTAATAATGGAGCGATACACCTGGAGTGGTATGGTTGGTGCGCACTACGTAGCGCACCACAACGGACGAGCTGCACAGCGGGTTTATCAACAACATCATCCTAATCACCGTATCTTGCATCATACGACCTTTGCTACTATGTACCAACGTCTGTGTGAGACCAGTCATTTAGCAGATTACTTGGACAGGGACGCCGTCGCGCGGTAAGAACGCTGCAGTTTGAGGAAGCTGTCTTGCAACAAGTGAAGCGGGATCCTTCAATCAGCACTCGTGCAATTGTACTTAACATGGGGACGAATCAGACGAATGTAAGAAAGTCCTTCGAGAGCAATTGTTACGTCCATTTCACTTACAGCGTGTCCACAATCTGGTACCAGTTGATTATCCACCCGGAGTACAGTTTTCGCAGTGGTACCTGGAACAGTGCGAAATGCATCCTACATTTCCATTCTCCGTGTTGTTTAGCGATGAAGCAACGTTCGGGCGTGATGGAGTCTCCAACATACACAGTTCGCATGTTTGGAGTGAGGATAACCAGCATGCCACAGTTACTAACACTCATCAAGTGCGGTTCTTCGTTAATGTGTGGGTCGGTGTTGTTGGGGACTGTTTAATTGGGCCGTATCTCCTACCTAGGCCATTAAATCGCAGGCACTATTACAATTTTCTCGCCAGAGCATTGCCAGAATTGCTGGAAGACGTCCCGCTCCCTACAAGACAACGCATGTCGTTTCAACATGACGGGGCGCCAGCACATTTCAGTCGTCGTGTGCGTCGATTCCTGAACCGACGGTTCCCAGAAACGTGGATTGGTAGAAGTGGTCCTGTACCAGGGCCTGCTCGATCCCCAGATATGTCTCCTCTGGAATTTTTTGTGTGGGGAGAGATGCACAACCTAGTTTACGCAACTCCTGTTGCATCAGAAGAGGATCTGGTTCCCCGGATAGTGGCAGCAGCAAGAACAATTCAGGATACTCCTGGGGTTTTTGCCCGTGTCAGACAGAACATGATCCGACGGTGTAACCTTTGTTTACGTGTCAATGGAGGCATTTTTGAAAATCTACTGTAACTGAAATTGTGTTGTGTTAATGTGTTGTCTCTTGGTCATAAAAAAATGGAAAAGTGTTTGTTGGTTTAATTAATTTGTCTCCACAGAAATATTCCTCCACCGGTTTAAATACTCCTCATACGGAAAAATGACACCAGGGAACAATATTTGTTTTGATGTCCCCTACAACCTCCCAGAGTTTGTCGGTTTAAATAATTTTCACCCTGTATACAGCAAAGGACTCGGATTCATGTTGCATGTCGCCCATAGATTGCGACACCATTGTTATTTCAAAGTTAAGTATTGCTAATCTGCTTTATTGAAATAAAACTATTAATGTTATTTGCTTGAACTGTTGTGTAGCATTCCGAGAACGCAGAATCCTTTAGGCACCCTATACGAGGCGTGGCGGCAAGACCCCATAAAAAGAATGCTTGTATGATGAAGTACATTACATCGCTGGTGAAACAACTACTACGTTGCCTGTTGTTTCTGCTTTCCTGTGCACATATTTCACCATTCTTGCAGTCGCCATTGTTGGCGTCATCTTTAACTATGCTACAGTATAACACAAGTCGTCCCTTAACGGTGTTCGCAAAAATCTCAAAAAGTTCTTGGCCGATTTCCCTCAAATATTTAGACAATACTCCAACAGATTTTCAGACGATCAAATTATTTTCATTTGTATACGCGGTATATAAATGCATATAGACTATGTTAGCAACAGTCTCGAAAAGTTCTTGACCGACCTATTCCGAATTTTATCTGATACTCTAATAAACGTTACGACAGACATTTTATCTATGTTTTACTAAACAATGTTGTACAGGTTTTCTATTAAAAACAACTGTGTGGAAGAAAATGTTGTGCTGCGAAAAAGTGTGGTTTCGTTTTCTTTCTCGCAGTCATTTTCAGCTATGACAGAAGGACATTTAAACTACTAGATAAATTGTTTCTCCCATGTATATTCCTTCTAAACAAAAATTATACACAGAAGTATGTGCTGTTTCGTTTCCTTCTTCGCAGTCGGTTTTAACACAAAACAGGAAATTTGTGTTTCTATCTTATCGGCTTATGATTATAATAATACTGCAGAATATGAATCATCCGAAACTTAATTCTACCAATTCGCAGGTTAAGATTATTGCAAATAGAGGATGTTTATACATGAATATTTGGGTTTTAACGCTTTATAATATTTATTACATGAAACTTACAGTTATAAATGATATGTCAAATGAAAGAGCAACTCAAACAGTTGTGTTTGCCACCAGTGCGCACCTCACTGGCGTAGCGAATTGGTTGAACTTCACTGTACCCAAGCGTTGGGTAGCCCGCAAGGGGCCCAATGACAGGGCTTGCTTTGCATTGCCTCCACGTTCACCCGACCTAACGCCGTGAGATTTTTTACTTTGGGCCTTCATCAAGGATCATGTGTATGTGCCTCCGGTACCAGAAGACCTCCCTGAATTAAGAAACCGGATTGAAGTAGCTGTTTCTACAATCACTGAAGACACACTTATCAACGTTTTGGAAGAACTCGGCTATAGACTTCACGTGTGCCGTGTGACAAATGGTGCTCACATTGAACATTTATAAGGTTCTTGGTAAAACTCTTTGAGTTGCTCTTTCATTGGACGTATCATTTATAACTGTAAGTTTAATATAATAAATATTATAAAGCGTTAGAACCCCGATATTCATTTATCAACTGTACTCCCATTGTACCATTTATAAACTGTACTGTCATTGAAGCTACTGTTCCTCCAGATCCAGCAGCAGGAGAGGTCTCTCATAACCCCTATACCAATAATTCCAACAGACTGCCCTTCCATTTTAAGTGACTTCAATTACAAATAGAGGTTCAGGTCGAGTAGCAATCAATAAGGTTCAAGGTCAGAGAGAGGGGGAAGAGGAGATGGACAGCATGGGAGGGGGAGAAGGGGAAGCAGGAAATAGACATAGATAGGGGTGGGGAGGGGATGGTGACAGATAGGATGAGGAGGAGATGGGCAGAGTGTGGGGGGAGGAGGTGATGGACACAGATGGGAGGGAGAAAGAGGCGATGGACAAAGAGGAGGAGAGTAGGAGAGAAGGAGATTAAGACGTAAATCCAGTACTTGCACATCTTCAGCATTTGCAAAGCATTGCCAGCTCCGTTATTAAGTTATATAGTTGAAGGCCGCACATCGTATAAGTACACAGATCATACAGAGAGTGTCGAAGAGAGAAGAGAAGAAAGACAAATATGTTGTGAAACTTGGCAGTCTTAAGGAAATCAATAGCCTACACAGTTAATAGCGTCAAAGAAATAATTGCTATAATGAAAACACAAATGTATTAGGACGAAAACAGATTAAAAATTCGTAGGTCCAGGGTCCAAGGATTTTCACAAGAATTTAAACAGCCGTTTAGAGGATTCCGAGAATTGTGTAAACCGAGGGAGAATAAAGAAAATATTTTCTCTTCCGTTCAGCGCTGACAGTCATTGTAGGAGCTCAGTTTCCGCATCTTTCACCTGTAGTAACAATCTGTCAGTATGAAAAATGCAAATTGCTTCATCTCTCAGAATTCACGCTAAACTGTAGGTTCTACCGCAACAGACTAATTTAGTTCGAAACGTCAGAGAAAAGCAAAGGCTTACCTCCTCCGACGCCTAGTACAGTACTACAGTCTTCTCATTATGGAAGTCTTTACGTTTGAACAGATTTCCAATTTTCGTGGGACGACATCCCCCTCACGCCTCACATTCCCTAGTCAGTGATGACGTACAGTGCGAACTGACTTTTAAGCTTTACATCATCTCATTTCTGTCGACACTTCCTCGACGTCAGGGTATACAAGTACCTCCTCCACGTTGCGTGACAGCAGAGTTTGTCGACAGAGTGTTTCCTCGTACGTCTGACGCTAGCAGACGCCGAGGAGCATCAGCGGCGACGCGCTCCCCTCCGAGAACCGCAGTTATCTAGACGCTTTCCGCCGCCGCGAGCGAAGCTTTCGAAGAATGCGGGCCGGCGGGGATTTTCAGCGGTTGCGCAACACGCGGCATCCAGGCGGCGCGGCCGTGCAGAATCCGGGCGGACCTTGGCTGTCAGAGGCGTCCTTGGGTAATTAGTGCAGTGTCACGAACCCGGGACCACCGCCCACACCGCGCAACAATAGGGATGACCGCCGCGACCTTGTTGTGTCGCGCTGGTCCCGCCGTGTTTTTGTCCTCCCTCGCGGCCGCGGAGGCCCTCCGGGGGCGTTTAGCTACCGACACTGCCCAGGCGGCGCCACGAAAACTGAGAGACACTGCGATTACTGCGGAGTGGCCGGCTGGCGCCACGCCGTTCCGAGAATCGGCGCTCGCTCGGGGCGAGACTCGGGAATGCGTCGAGCAGCCCTACAACGTTTCAACCTTGACTTTGTTTACACTGTGGTGAGTCCACAAGCAGAATATTAACCTGATGGATAAGTTCGTAGCATTTCTCCGTAAGGTTAATAAACGCAACAGATACACATAATGGAGAATTTAGGCTTCAATAATGCACTCTTCTTCCAATTTACAACCATCTGGCAATTCTGGGATAACTTTATGATTCAGCGACTGTAGAAATCAGGCGGTTTTGAGGCGAAGTACTGGTCGAGCAGTGTTCGGGGCGCATTTTCATCGGGAAAGGAAGTTTCTTGGAGGTTATTCGATAGAGAACGGAAAAGGTGGAAATCTGACGGCGCAGGAGCAGGTGAATAAGGTGGGAGTGGAATGACTTCCCAATTCAACTTTTATATAATGTTGTCTGTCTGTCTATCAGAATGAGGACGGGCGATATCGTGGAACAGCATCACTTCACGCAGTCTTCCTGGTCGTTGTTCTTGGATTAGGTCAGCAAGATCTGTCAGTTTTTGGCAATAAATGTCAGCAGTGATGGTAGCACTCTGCGGAAGGTATTCGTAGTACGCAACACCGTCGCTGTTCCAGATTCATAATGCTATCTTTTGTGGGTGCGCTCAGATCTTTGCGCGGTAGCCTAGCGGTTCTAGGCGCTACAGTCTGGAACCGCGCGACCGCTGCAGTCGCAGGTTCGAATCCTGCCTCGGGCATGGATGTGTGTGATGTCCTTAGGTTGGTTAGGTTTAAGTAGTTCTAAGTTCTAGGGGACTGTTGACCTCAGAAGTTAAGTCCCATAGTGTTCAGAGCCATTTGAACCAACCAGATCTTTTCACGGGGAGTTGCCGCTTTACTTGGGGTCAACCATTCCTTTCTTTTCCTTATCTTAGCATAAATACACCTTTATAGTAATCAGTAACATACAAGATAGAAATGGTCGGTGTTGTTCAAGAGCCAATTGATGGCGAGCAAGCAGAAGCGCACGTACCTACACACCCGATTTTAGAATCCTCTCCATTGCGTGAAAATGTCGCACTATGGTCGAATGATCAGTCACTACATTTGCCAGTTCTCGAGTACACTGACGAGGATCGTTGTGGATTAATGCGTCTAAACGGTCTTCATCAGATGCCGAAGTCCTCCTTAGCCTGGACAGTCACTAATTTCTGAACGATCCTTCTTAAAACGAGAAAACCATTTTCTTACCATGCTTGGCCACCGGCTTTATCCCTATACACGGCGCAAATGTTTCCGATTGCATCCGCTGCTGACACCCCTATGTTGAATTCAAACAGAAGAGTATGTCGGAAATGTTCCAATTTCTGCCCTTGCATCCCGTTTTCTACCGTCCACAGCTCCACTCACTGTATCCATATAAGAAATGACAGTACATAAACTCAAATAGCAAGAGCAAACTACAAATTCCCTAATACATCAATTTTCTTTCTTTTGGGTCATGTCTTCGACTGGTTCGATGCTGTTCCCCACAAATTTCTCTCCCGTATAAACTTCTTCATTTCACAATACTATCTTCATCCAACCTTCACAATCAGGTTAGTTCGATATACGCCTACAGGGTAATTTTAATTAAACTTTCGCTATTTGAGAGGACCACCATGAAAAACGAGTGATCGTAGAACAATGAAAGTTTGTGAAAACATTTCTAAGGACCTGCGAAACACAAATTACGGTAAACCATTGAAGGAAACACGCTTTAAATTCCTTGTGAGGGGGTTGTATTTATGAACCGCGTACCACGTTCGCATTCCAGTATACAGACATTTCTCAGTATGAGAGCCGTATCCGATCCAAGGCAGCCTGCAGTTGCACTAGAGACACCATTTCATCACAGCTCTTTTCGAATGATGGACAATGGAGTGTTCAGCTGTCATGACACAGCTCGCTCACTGATTTTAAGTCACACAATGCGTGCAACATTCTCAGGCATGCGAACTGTAGCTTCTTCAACAATTTGTTGCGCTACTGGCTGTCGGGATCTCCCAGGAGTAATCCCAGATTGACATTCAATTCGAAGTTCCGAATCTTTTTTTTTTTTTAACTCGCTGGGGAAAGAGGACCTCACCGTATCCCTTTATAATGTTTCGATATTCGCTAAGAGTAGCAGCATTATTGCAATAATTTTGATATAACAGGATTACATGTAAATCCCTGCTCACCTCGTACAGAACTATGTTGACTGTTTGCCACTGTAATCCATGCTAATGCTAATGTTTCAGCCCTACGTCACTGTACCAGTACCGGCGCCTGACGGGAAGTCAAGACGCTAACGCTGCTAACAACGCAAATCCTGTAGTGCACCGTTTGAATATCGTTCCGATACAGCTAAGTAACCGTACGGTAAAGTTTTCCATCTACAATGGCTCAAGTAGCGGAAGTTTAATTGTAACCACCCTGTATTCCAGAACACACTTTCTTGATGTCCGCTGTATGCCGATGTTGCTGATACTGATCGGGAGCAACTGAATCGGCAACGGAAATTCGATGAAAAAGATGTACTGCGTTGCGTGATAAACTGGTAGATCCTGAAAGTATTGTAACGCTACTTCAAGAAAGGCTTGTGTAGCGAGTTAACTTATCGACCAACCCTCGTCTGCTGCAATACAGGATGTTGTGACAGAAGATCGAGAAGCAACGCATCGAAGACAGCTGCGGCAGACAAACAGCCAACCCCACGTGCTCGGCGATCGCAACAACACCAAAGTAGAAACGCAGCTGTGTGCCGTGTCTCGCCACCACAAGGAACTAAAACCGGAGTGACGTGGGCCGGCATGTACACTACTGGCCATTAAAATTGCTACACCAAGAAGAAATGCAGTTGATAAACGGGTATTCATTGGACAAATATATTATACTAGAACTGACATGTGATTACATTTTCACGCAATTTGGGTACGTAGATCCTAAGAAATTAATACCCAGAACAACAACCTCTGGCCGTGATAACGACCTTGATACGCCTGGGCATTGAGTCAAACAGAGCTTGGATGGCGTGTACAGGTACAGCTGCCCATGCAGCTTCAACACGATACCGCAGCTCATCAAGAGTAGTGACTGGCGTATTGTGACGAGCCAGTTGCTTGACCACCAATGACGCCGGTCAACTGCTGTTTGTGTATGAGAAATCGGTTGAAAACTTTCCTCATGTCAGCACGTGAGAGATCTGTAGAATGTGCTGGCCAGGGCAGCAGTCGAACATTTTCTGTATCCAGAAAGGCCCGTACGGGACCTGCAACATTCGGTCGTGCATTATCCTGCTGAAATGTAGGGTTTCGCAGGGATCGAATGAAGGGTAGAGCCACGGATCGTAACATATCTGAAATGTAACGTCCACTGTTCAAAGTGCCTTGAATGTGAACAAGAGGTAACCGAGACGTGTAACCAATGGCACCCCATACCATCACGCCGGGTGATACGCCAGTATGGCGATGACGAACACACGCTTCCAATGTGCGTTCACCGCGATGTCGCCAAACACGGATGCGAGCGTCATGATGCTGTAAACAGAACCTGGATTCATCCGAAAAAATGACGTTTTGCCATTAGTGCACCCAGGTTCGTCGTTGAGTAAACCATCGCAGGCTCTCCTGTCTGTGATGCAGCGTCAAGGGTAACCGCAGCCATTGTCTCCGAGCTGATAGTCCATGCTGCTGCAAAGCGTCGTCGAACTGTTCGTGCAGATGGTTGTTGTCTTGCAAACGTCCCCATCTGTTGCCTCAGGGATCGAGACGTGGCTGCACGATCCGTTACAGCCATGCGGATAAGATGCCTGTCATCTCGACTGCTAGTGATACGAAGCCGTTGAGATCCAGCACGGCGCTCCGTATTACCCTCCTGAACCCTCCGATTCTATATTCTGCTAACAGTCATTGGATCTCGACCAACGAGAGCAGCAATGTCGCGATACGATAAACCGCAATCGCGAGAGGCTACAATCCGACCTTTATCAAAGTCGGAAACGTGATGGTACGCATTTCTCCTCCTTACATGAGGCATCACAACAACGTTTCACTAGGCAACGCCGGTCAACTGCTGTTTGTGTATGAGAAATCGGTTGGAAACTTTCCTCATGTCAGCACGTTGTAGGTGTCGCCACCGGCGCCAACCTTGTGTGAATGCTCTGAAAAGCATATAACAGCATCTTCTTCCTGTCGCTTAAATTTCGCGTCTGTAGCACATCTTCAGGGTTAGCAATTTTAATGGCCAGTAGTGTAGGTACGTTTCTCACCCGCTGCAGTGACGTTCCCTCGAACCAGGAAGCTGACAACCACGGAAGAAGCGGATGATACCACAACGCCCTCCGCAGTGCTCCAGTAATCAGATGGTTATGGCTAAGGATCGGGATGCGATGCTCGCATTGTGTATGTGACAGAGGAGTGTAAGACATAGTTACATGCTTAAGTAGGTGCTCTTATTATTATTGGTAGAATTAGTTATGGTGATGGGAACAGTTACTGTGTTTTGGGTAATAATGTATATTGTACAATTAGTGGCCGATACATAGGACAAAAATCTTACTTGATAGTAATAATTCGTCCGAGAATACATACAGTCTGTGTTAAAATTATAGGCAACACACTTCAAAGTAATACTAATATTATAGAAATGGATGCACAAATACATGTATGTAAGTATTTCCCACATTTCTTTCTAACCCACTGGTCCGATTCCAACCAAACTAGGTATACATATCATTTACTGTCTGTAAATCGTCGCTGTGGGGGTAAGAACCACCTAACTATAAAAGGGTGGGAGAAAGGGGGGGGGTTAAAAAGCAGTGTAGCCCTTTACGCACGAACAGCCATAATTTAGACATCCAGTATTTGAGAATGACGGCAATTAGTGACCTTGAACTAGCTTCACACGTATTTTCAAACCTTTACCAAACTTTTTCTTGCTGACATCCCCCACAAAATGATGAAAGGAAACAATATTTTCGCTGTTAAAGCAATAAAACTGTCGCATTAAGCATGAGGTTTTAATTTATTAATTCCTTACTGCTAACTGTATTCGCAACACATTTTTCAGACAGTATTCATTTATGCCCCTGCATGTACATATAAAATATATCATTCCATGTGACGTGATACAGGAGATATGACGTCATAAACAGTGAGAAGCGTGAAAACTGTGGCGTCGTGTATGACGTTTTAATTTATTACTTCGTTACTACCAACCCAATTTGCAACACATTTCGCAGGCAGTATCCAGGTATGTCCCTGAATGTGCCTTCAAAGATATATCGTTGTACGATACATACTTCAGGAAATTGACGTCATGAACACAGACGTGCGTGAAAATTTGTCCATCAAGCAATCCGTTTAAATTTATCAGTTCGTTGCTACAAACTCTGTACATATCGTTGTACAAAACACGGTTAAGGAGATAAGACGCCATAAACATACGTTAAAAACTATCGCATCATACACTATATTATAATTTATTACGTCGTCACTACTCACTCTACTCAAATTTCGCAGACAGTAGCCACGCATACCACTGGATGTACATGCTAAACTATATCGTTTTACAGCATACAGCTCAAGAGATACGATATATACACATCAAAAATTTTTTTGCATCACCCTGGTTCCCAAAACTCTTGAAGATAGACGTTGACTGTGGATATTGTATCACAGACACAGTTCCTTTGACTGTTCAGAGATGTCACTAAACCCACCTAAAGATGTAAACAACCATGTATGAGCTGCGCCTATTAGACGGAGGGGGTCCGACAGCCGACCAGTTCCAGCCATGCCACCAGGAAGAAGATATACGGCTCGTGTTGTCTGTAGTTCAACCATGCCTAGACGGTCAATACCGCGGTTCGATCGCGTCCGCATTGTTACTTTCTGCCAGGAAGGGCTCTCAACAAGGGAACTGTCCAGACGTCTCAGAGTGAAACAAAGCGATATTGTTCGGACGTGGAGGAGATACAGAGACACAGGATCTGTCGATGACATCTCTCGCTCAGGCTGCCCAAGGGCTACTACTGCAGTTGATGACCGCTACCTAAGGATTATGGTTCGGAGGAACCCTGACAGCAACGCCACCATGTAGAACAACGCTTTTCGTGCAGCCACAAGACGTCGTGTTACGACTCAAACTGTGCGCAACAGGCTGTATGATGCGCAACTTCACTCCCGACGTCCATGGCGAGGTCCATATTTGCAACCACGACACCACGCAGCGCGATACAGACGGGCCCAACAACATGCCGAGTGGACCGCTCAGGATTGGCATCACGTTCTCTTCACAGATGAGTGTCGCATATGCCTTCGACCAGACAAGCTGAACGCCTTAGACACATCCAGCGAATGCAGCATGGTGGAGGTTCCCTGCTCTTCTAGGATGGCATTATGTGTGGCCGACATACGCCGCTGGTGGCCTTGGAGGGCGCCGTAATGGCTGTACGATACGTGAATCTCTTTGGTTTTGGTGCTCCTTCAAGAGACGCTTCAACTTCAAAAAAGCTCATTGGGAACTCTTCACGGAGGACCTTGATAAGGAGATCTTGGAAATTAAACCAGAAGTACAATCATATGAAACTTTTATAGACCTCGTCAAGAAAATCTCTCGACGGCGCATACCTAGAGGGTGCCGCACCCAGTATATTGCTGGACTCAATGGTAGCAGCAAGGAAGCTCTGAAAAAGTATGAAGAACTTTACAATAAGGACCCCTTCTCAGAGGAAACTATCCAGGCAAGTGAGGTACTGATGTCTGGTATATCCGAAGGGAGAAAGGAAAAGTGGTGCAACCTCCTGCAAGAGACGGACATGATGCACAGCAGTAGGAAGGCATGGAAACTGCTCAAAAGTCTCAGCAACGATCCAACAGAACCACAACCAAATTACAGTGAAGTTACACCTGATCAGATAGCTCACCAACTGTTCATGAACGGAAAAACTAAAAGGAAGATCAGGAATGACAAAATCGAAAGAAAATTGAAGCTTCCTAGCTCGCCCGTTCTTCATTCAGGAGCTACAAGACACCATCAACGATTTGAAAAGCAATAAGGCCGCTGGCCTCGACGATTTGAGATCTGAGCAAATTAAACGTTTTGGACCGAAAGTACAAGCATGGATCCTAGAGCTAATGAATAACTGTATTATAACAATGCAAATTCCTAAACAGTGGAGGAAAGCTCGGGTTGTTGCGTTACTAAAACCAGGGAAAGACCCAGCTGAAGCTAAAAATTTTCGGCCTGTCTCACTGCTTTGTCTCTATTTAAAGTGCTGGAGCGAATGATCCTCAAACACATAGCTGACTATGTGGACAAAGCCCTCATTAACGAACAAGCTGGATTTCGACCAGGAAAATCATGCTGTGGCCAAATCCTTAGTCTCACACAGTACATCGAAGAGGGCTATCAGAGAGGAGAAGTAACTGAGGTCGCTTTCCTGGATCTCAGTGCCACAGGTGTCATATGTTGCTTACCCAGAAAGTGTATAATGTCGCTAAGGACTACACCCTTTCTATGTTCGTGCAAGGCATGCTACAGAACAGACGCTACTATGTAACCTTACAATCTAAAAACAGCCGATGGAGGACACAGAAAAATGGACCTGCAGAAGGTAGTGTCTTGGCTCCAATATTATTTAACATCTATACATCTATACCAATGACCTTCCCATCAGCCACCAGACACGAATGTTCATTCATGCCGATGATGCAGCAGTGACCACACAGGATAAAACCTTTGAACAAGTGGAGGAGAATCTCAGATGAGCCTTAACAGAACTTGCCACCTATTACGAAGGCAATAATCTCAAACCAAACCCTAGTAAACCTCAAGTATCCGCCTTCCATCTTAGGAACAAACAAGCCAAACGGAAACTCCGAGTCATGTGGCAAGGGGAAGAGCTGAAGCATACAAACAGCCCAAAATACCTGGGAGTAACATTGGACAGAGCGGTTACTTTTAAGCAGCACTGTCACAACACTAAAAAAAAGGTCTGTGGCAGGAACAACATACTGGGGAAGCTAACAGGTTCATCGTGGGGGGCTCAACCACACGTTTTGCGCACCACTGAGTATCTCAGCAGCGGAATACGCGGCGCCAGTTTGGAGGAACTCTGCTCACACTAAGGAAATTGACGTCGCCGTACACGAAACTGTACGTATTGCCACAGGATGCCTCAAACCAACTCCCAAAGACAAAATTTATCCCATCATAGGCATAGCACCACCCACTAACCGCAGACAAGTAGCCGCCGAGATCGAGAGATCAAAACAAAAGAATGATCCTCGACACCCGATGCACATGCACCGAAAACACTCGATAAATAATGTATCCTAATTTCTGCCTTCCTCTAAGTTTTCAGATGGTTCAAATGGCTCTGAGTACTATGGGACTTAACTTCTAAGGTCATCAGTCCCCTAGAACTTAGAACTACTTAAACCTTACTAACCTAAGGACATCACACACATCCATGCCCGAGGCAGGATTCGAACCTGCAACCGTAGCGGTCGCGCGGTTCCAGACTGTAGCGCCTTTAACCGCTTGGCCACCCCGGCCGGCTCTAAGTTTTCACCCTTTTCCGCTTCCTCTAGTACCATGGAAGTTACTCCCGATGTCTTAACACATGCCGTACCATTCTGTCAGTTTTTTTTGTCTGTGTTTCCCACACATTCTTTCCTCGTCGATTCTCAGAACGCTTTCCTCATTTCTTATTAGTGCGTCTGTTACTAAGTTCTATAAGTTTTCTGGGCGGAAATCACGAATTCAGTCGCACTACTCAAGCGATATTCTACAGGCATTCTATTTGATGAGAAGTCTCTTGAGAAGAACGGTGGCAAAAGCCTTCTGGAAATCTATAAATAGGTAATTAATTTGAGATTCCCTGTTGACAGCATCATTACGTCGTGCGAATAAAGAGGCAGTTGTGTTTCACAGGCACGATATTTTCTGGATCCGTCCTGACTATGGGTCAGTAGACCGTTACTTTCGACGTAATTTATGTTCCAAAATCTTACTACAAATCGATATCAGTGATTTGGGTCTGAGACTCAGCAGATTACTCCTCTTTGTTTTCTTAAGTATTGGAGTGACCTGTGCAAATATCCACTCTTTTGATAACGATCTTGCAAATAATTGCTAAGTATGGGGCTGTTGTAATTGCATACTCTGAAAGGAACCTAGTCGGTATCCTTCTTGGGCCGGAAGACTTGCCCTTATTAAGTGCTTTAAGCTGCTTCGCTACACAGATGATATCTACTGCGAAGTTACTCATGTTGGCAGTTGCTCTTGATTCGATCTCTAGAGTATTAACTTCAGCTTCTCTGGTGAACTAACTTCAGAAAATTGTGTTTAATAACTCAGCTTCATTGGCGCTGTCATCGCTAATATTACCGTTGCTGTGGTGCGGTGAAGGTGCTGATAGTGTCTTGCCATAAGACAAGAATCTCTTTGGATATGCTGTCAAACTTAAGTAATAGGATACTAAGTTTTTACCACAAAATGCAAATTGACACCGTGCGTTTCAAATTACGATCTTCGTTAAAACCGTCTATGCATCGTATTCACAAGCAACACGCCACACAACAATAATATTTGTATTTATGAAGGACCAAAGAGAATTGGTAATGTATGCCCGTGACCAAATTTGTGTGATAATTCCCAAACAGTTCTTCAAACTGAAAGAACACTGAAAGTGTTGTATGAACATTTCATGTCAAGCTTCTATGAAACTACGACACCGTCGCAGAAAATCCTGTTGTAATCGCTGCATCAACCTTGGAGGTTTCTGAATACCATAGGGAAAGATAATTCTAACCTGGCGATTCTTTTAAGTCATATTAGGCTTTCATTACAGTAGATTCTTCACACGACCCAACAAGAAGAAACGAAAACGGTTCAGCTACTATACATACCTTATCTTCCTATCCCCCATTTAGGAAATGTCTGGCGCAGGTGTTCACGAGCAAGTTGTACAATGTGCTCCTAGGCTCCTTCATGTTTGAATGACATAGGCGTACTAAGAACAATGTGTATCACTGAGAAATACAGTAAAGGAGATACGGATCTATTTGCCAATTATTGACTTTGCATGCTCACAAGCTCACTGTAGACCTGTGCGTATAGCTCTTTGGAACTGTAGCGTGGAGGCAGAGTAAATGTATCATAGATCACCACTGCGAGTTTTGAACACTTCGTCCTTGGTGCGACAAGTTTCATTCGACAATAGTTAAACTCGTAGGAGACGGTCACCCCTAGAGCACCCCAACAGCAATTGGCACAATGAGACGTCAATTACGGCTCAGCCACATTTAAAACTTGCACTCTGAGTTAATAACAGGGTGTAATTGTTGCGCCCGTATTACGTTATGCACAGTGTTGTACACAACGAACTTTTTACGTGCAGCTGATACAGTGTTAATTGGAAGTTCCTTATTCGTGCTAACAAAAGCACTAGTTCTTCCAATTCGGAAACCATACAGTTCTTTGTTGTGGTGTAACAAGACAGCTAAGCCACACTGAAGTAGCCGAAAGGCACGCGTAATCTCACGTAGGCTAGATAGAGGTCTGAAACAGGATACGTAATGAATGGTAGCAAGAAAAGTACGTAGCTGCTATAGTACTTTTAATCCTTCATTTGAATACAGCATTCCTTGATGATACAAGTGAGACTCTATCTTAAAATGGTTAATGGCGCCTTGCTAGGTCGTAGCCATGGGCTTAGCTGAAGGCTATTCAAACTATCTCTCGCCAAATGAGAGAAAGGCTTCGTCAGTGTAGTCGCTAGCAAAGTCGTCGTACAACTGGGCGAGTGCTCGTCCGTATCTCGAGACCTGCCTTGTGGTGGCGCTCGGTCTGCGATCACACAGTGGCGACACGCGGGTCCGACATGTACTAAATGGACCGCGGCCGATTTAAACTACCACCTAGCAAGTGTGGTGTCTGGCGGTGACACCACATTCTTCCCGGTCGTTATGTTGTGATACCACTTGACCAGTTTCCCTTAACGTTGGAACACTTTCGGAAACATTTTGTCCGTCAGATGTCTCCTACATCGGTACGTAACCCAAGACAACCGCCCAGCATGCCTACAGTTCCCATTTGCTGACCGTACGTGCGGTGCAACTCATGTCTGCTGCTTCCGTAAGTCGGTACAACACGAATTACTAGGGCTGATCAATAATATTCTTAAAATTCCAAAAAAAAAAAAGAACAGACCGAAGTATTACAGATTTTCACATCAGGACCACATCAATGCGTCCATCACACCAGTGACAATTTTTTGATGAAGTTTCTGTCCCTAACTGTAAGGAAGCACTCCTAAATGATTGTCGATTTTGCCTACGCAATAGTGACAGCAGCTACTTATTAAGGATTACATGAATAGACGGGACAATTAAAGAAAATCTACTGAATAGAATTGGGGAGAAAATAAATTTATAGCATGACTTGACTGAAAGGTGGACTCAGTTGATACGACGCAACGTAATTCATCAAGGAATTATCTACAGTCAACTCATGGAACTGGACAAAGGCTGCAGTACTTAGGCAGCGATGAAGGATGTGTCAAACCAATCGTCGGACTGAAGACCACAGTAACATTTACATAGTAAATTAGTTTATTTTCATGACCAAATCGATACATATTTTCTCGTATTCGTTTACCAGAGTTATTCCATGGCACGTTTGGCTTCGTAGCTAATCAGACTCTTCCAGGACAAGTTTCGTATCTCAAACTGATCATTTGCTCTTCTCTGTCATCTCTAGAGTTTTTATCATCGTCATGGAAACACACTCTATTACAGAACTGTCCTACTGCCATAGTAGTCGATCACTGAATAATAGCAAGTATGAGAAAAAAATTAATATGCTACAGGAGAGAAAAAAATTCGCTACTACACCTGTGATCTGCGAGAATAGATTCAGATCAGATTATGACAGAGGGAACGATACCAGTGTGTGACATGTTTCAGGACCTTCTCTCTTTCTCCGTGTTGCTCTTAAAAACGATGTCTCGCGGATGGAAAACGCTGCAGACATTACGAACGTATGTCTACATGCCTCCATAATTTTACCGGGAGGGGAGGGTTAGAATTTTTTTTCTTTTGTTACATTTACTAGCTTTAACACTAAGTCTCAATAATGGAACGATACGGAAAAGTTATCTTCGTTGAAAATTTATTTGAGTCTGATTTTTCCGTTTTTTTTAATAATGATACTAAATACATAATTCTTAATCTATATCAGGTACCTACAATTATTCCAAAATAATAAAGTGTTGTTCCACAATTACATCATCATTTATGAAGGTTATGGTGTGCCCGCCCCACCCTTTTAAAGCTTTTATCTTTAAGAATTATATGCACGTTGAAAATTGATGGAGATGATATGCGTAAATAATTCAAAATGGTTCAAATGGCTCTGAGCACTATGGGACTTAACAGCTATGGTCATCAGTCCCCTAGAACTTAGAACTACTTAAACCTAACTAACCTAAGGACAGCACACAACACCCAGCCATCACGAGGCAGAGAAAATCCCTGATCCCGCCGGGAATCGAACCCGGGGACTCGGGCGTGGGAAGCGAGAAAGTAAATAATTCATTTTTTGCATTCATGCTAAGCTGGTATCAAATAGCATAAACCATCGTGTTCGACTAATGATTGAAAACGTTTTATCTCTTCTTATGGCTTAATCAGTTTCTAAAGTGACTTAAAAACACAGACTACAAGACGAACTTGTGGTAGTTATCACCTGGATACGTGGGCCCAACCATACCATATGTTTGATAAAACAGATATAGTCTCTGAATCCTTGAGTCCCCCCTCCCCCCACCTCCTCAATGCCGAAGAACATGAAAGAGTAGTGAGAGCGAAGGAGGTATATGGGCGGCCTACTCACCAAAGCAATATAAAATCAGATGAATATCTTACCTGTTCTTCGTTAGTAACCGCTGGTACTTAAGCTACAAACTCTTTCAATTGTCAAGTGTAATCGAACATATGATACCAATGAACAAACTCACATTTCAGAGCTCTGGACTTTTTCAGCAAAAACGAAATTACTCAAAACCGGGCAAACTTTTCCTGTACTTTCATATAGAACGTGTTCTTGCGAGATACGACGGCAAGCTGAAAAGAGATGCCTCCTAATTTTTACGTGAAAATTATTAACGCTTTTTAAATAAAACCAATATCATCAATATTCTGCATCTTTTCTCTTCACGTCTACATATTTATTTCTCAACATAGTCACCCTGGCGACGGACACATTTCTCCAGCGAGAGATCGGTTTGTTGAGACTATCACTGTAGAATGTTTGACTTTGTTGACAGTGTCACAAGCTCACCTCTGCTTGCAACACTTCGTGACTATCGAAGTGATGTCCTCGAAGGTGTTCTTTAAGTTTTGAGAACAGACGAAAATCGCATGCGGCCAAGTAGGAACTGTCGGTAATACCGGCCAAGTCGATGACAGTGGACTCACGGCATCAGCCGTCGTGTGTGGTCCAGCATTGTCATACTGAAGGGGGGGGGGGGGGGAGGGGGGGTACTGCATGTGTGGATGAACTCTTCGAATTATAAACTGGATTACAGCACGTTGTTTCTCATGCATCGACGTAATTATGTTGCATATCGCGAAGTTACACACTACAATTCGGAGCCCTCAAGCGGCAAATGGCTGCAAATACGTGCACATGAAGAATAAAGATGTAGAATGTTAATAACGTTTGTTTTACGTAAAAGTCTTTGAGAGTTTTCACTTAAAAAATCGGAGATATTACTTTTCTACTCGACCTCGTAATTTACTGCTTAGGATGTGTGTATCAGTAACGTTAATTCTCGTCACACGGTTAAAAAATTGTTACAATTGAACTAAGTTAGAATTACTCGAAATTATACATTCCTATCACAATTAATGCGTCAACAATAAAAACGTAGGCATTTCATTACAAATAATATGCGCATATGCGTTCCAACGTCTGTAGAAACAAGAGTAACACTTGTTTCTCTGTGGAACGCCCAACCGGCCCCTAGATGATGTCTGCTGGTTCGCCCTTGGAGAAAGGCTGTTTCACGTAAGAGTGCTGTTTACGTCGAGGAACGTCCGTCCGGCATGGTGGTTGTTACGGCGATGGCTTTCTCGCATCCTTTGCTTGACGTAACAACTTTAACTTAGGGGTCTCTAATGTCACGTGCATGTTGTCTCCGTGGATGTCACCCAGTGCAACATAAAATAACATACCTTCACAGATGTAAGGTCGAAGAAAGATATCTCTTCCTCCTACCTCTCCGTGATCGAGAAGATAAAACTGAGCGATATCTGTTCCTCGCAATTTCATTTTTCTTCACTCTGCTCTATTATATATACTATATTTCATGCAACACTATATAAAATATAGTTCCTATCAACGATGCTCAAAACGTGTTAATTATATGTCTTCCTATTATGATATATTCGTACCATCTCACATAATCTTTGCAGTCTATATACATGGGTAACTCGCGTTATTATAAGTACGAGGTCTTTTGCGACGGAGTCCTTGACTAAAAATTTCTCTGTTTATTTGCTGCGTCCAGCCCTGATAAAATTCCGAGCTTTGTATGATTTCCTCCAAGTATCACTGTCGTGAAGCTATCGACACTCCAACTTTTATACCCAGAAGACCCGGATGACGATGATGGTGGCTCTCATCTAAGCTCCGAATTTTATCAGCTTTTGAAGCGACAAGAAAACCGAGAACTTTTGATCCGCTTTATTGTAGTTAATACCCTACCTGCAAAAAGAGGCAGAGTCTTACACATTTTATGCATAGGTGAAAATTACGAGTACATTAAACAATTGTTAAGTCCAGAACGGAATAACAACAATATGCAAATGATATCACACAGAGGAGGTGGTGAGCCGCAGACAGGCACAATAAAAAATACCGCTTAAGTATTAAGCTTCCGGATAAAGTCCGAAACTCGCTCTTCCGAAATCGAAAGCACAGTTCACACACGCATGGCCAGTGTCTCCGGGCGCTGGAGCCTGACTTAATATTTTAACGGTCTTCTTCATTGTGCCTGCCTGCGACTCAACGCCCCCTCAAAATAGTATTGTCACTAGATAAATATATACATAGAAGATAAATATTTGCGGGAAGTTTCATAAATAAAAGGGAAAGACCTATGGTACGAAACGAAAAATTTTACTTGGAAATGTAGGAAAGTTTACATATTTAAACAAGGACCCAAAAAACGCTTTGAAGAATTTACATGTAAGCTTCTTGTCAGCCTTCAACGAGACGTGATATATTTTGAAAGATCAAAATGCAAACTCACAGTAATTTCCTAAAAATTTGATGTGGAACAACAAAACGGTTTCCATACGGCTAGTTCGTGCTTGGGACGGAAACACATATCTTCGAGATAAGTAACTGCGAAGTGTTGCTCATAAATGTTTTTGACAAAGTAAGCAGGGAAAAAGTAAGGATAATTAACGTATTTAAATGGCACTCAATTAAGTTTATTAAAAACAGTTAACTGTAAGTTGTGTGATTCTAAATAGCTTTCGGAGGTGACAGTATTTATCGTGGAGCCAACTTAAGGTTGATGACCGAACGAGCTATAGACTCTAGGATAACAGAGGCACAACACTTCATATAGTGATCCCGATTTACATTACATTCCGAATTTTTTACCGCAAAACTATTAAAGCTGTTTAAATAAAACTAACGTTATTACCGTTCTACGTCTTTATAATACATGTGTACATATTTGCACCCCTTTGCCGCTAGAGGGCGCCGAATTGTAGGGTGTAACATTGCGTTGTGTAACGTAACTACCACTGTGCGTGAGAAACAGAGCGCTGCAATCGAGTTCCGAATTCGAAGAGTTCGGTCACAAATTGCACGCCCTCTCCTTCAGCATGACAATGCGAGACCACAAAAGAGAGCCGCAACATCTGCGACAATCGGACGCCTTGGGTTCACTGCCATCGATCATCCTCTATACAGTCCCGACTTGCTCCCATCGGATTTTCGTCTGTTCCCAAAATTTAAAGAACACTTCCGAGGACTTCACTTTGATAGTGATCAAGGGAAGCAAGTAGAGATGAGGTTGTGGCTCCGTCAACAAAATAAAAAATTCTGCAGTAACAGTATCAACTAAGTTCTCCACGCATGTCAGCCTGTACAAGCCCTTTGTATCTACGTAATCACCGCAACCAACTTCCACTTGAAACTGCTTAATGTAGTCAAAAATGGTTCACATGGCTCTAAGCACTATGGACTTAACATCTGAGGTCATCAGTCCTCTAGACTGAGAACTACTTAAACCTAACTAACCTGTGGACGTCACACGCATCCATGCCCGACGCAGGATTCGAACCTGCGATTGTAGCAGCAGCGCGGTTCCGGATTGAAACGCCTAGAACCGCTCGACCGCAACGTCCGACACTGTAGTCAAGCCTAGGTCTCACTCTACACAGCGTTCAACTAAGAGACGATTTGTTGTTTGTTGCTTTCACAGTGGATACTTGGTGGAATGATTCAAATGGCACATAAACGTGTTTATTCCATATACGAATAATGCGTTACAGCCGCTAACTCATTTGCCATGACGCGAAGGATCTATAGGTGTGATATTGCTGTTTTATTGAGGGAGAGTTAGTGGATCTGAGAAAGTACGGTAATATGTCTGAGAAAATATGGTAATAATTGTGGTAGACAGATGTCGGAAGATCGAAGAAGGACTTTGGAATGGAGCTTCTATTTTATTCGTATTTCTGGCGATAAGCTTTCAGCCAATTCAGCGTCCCAAGAAAACAGAGGCATAACCTTCAGGAGACACAACTACAGGTAAAGTGCTGATGCTATTGTTATACACGATAATGCAATTTCCACAGATCTGAGGATGTTCGCATCTGACGAGTGAAACTAGTCAGTTAAATAATACGTGACCTGTGGGATTTTCATTTGGATAATAACTAAGGGTAAAGTGGTCCGAGCTACGACTTGCAAACTAGAAGAAAATACAAATGAGACGAATGTTGGTAAGGCAATGAATGTGGAAGAAGATTGAAAAAAACTGGTGGATTCACTAAATCAGCTGTTCTTTGCTTTTACTAGATCCCTAAATCCCGCCTGTTGTTAAGCTTAAGAGGCTATTAGCTAGAAAATTCAACGTTATTACGTAGGTGAGAACGTATAGAGTTGAAATACATTCTACTTTTATAAGAAAGGCTAGATCTGTATGATCAATGAGTGCATTTAGTTTATCCCATATATCTCTTGGGAGTTTTCCAATAAGTGAAGTTTCTAGAAAAATGGATGTAGACCTACTGCTCATGATTACGATGGGTATTCATTAAGTTTTAATTATGTCCTTGAAAAAATAAAGTTATGTAATTAATTTTTTGTTTGCTTGGAGGTACATGTCTTCGTTCCTGGTATACACTGAAATCTCCGCACCATAGTAAATTTCAGCGACAAAATAACTGTTGGTGGCCGAAGTAGAAAGGATATAAAATGTAGACTGGCACTAGCAGGAAAAACGTTTCTAAGGAAGAGAAATTTGTTAATATTGAGTACAGAAGCTAATGTCATGAAGTCTTTTCTGAAAATATTTGTAGGGAGCCATGTGTGGAAGTGAAACATGGACGATAAACAGTGCAGACAAGTAGAGAATAGAAGCTTCTGAAATGTGGTGCGTTTGTGTGTGTGTACGGTGGGGGGGGGGGGGGCGGGGGGGGGGGATAAAAGTCGTAGAGGGAGACCAAGAGACAGTAAGCACATTCAATTCAGAAGGATGTAGGTTGCAGTAGTTACTCGGAGTCGAAGAGGATTGCGCAGGGTAGAGTCACATGGAGAGCAGCATCAAACCATTCTTAAGACTGAAGACTACAATAACAGTACCGTAGCAAGCCACTAGAAATGTCCACGGTCCACTGACATAGTGGAGATGCAAAGAAACAAAATATTAATTATTTTACATTCGGTTTTCGAGGTTACGAAAAACCTCATTATCAACCTCCGTATGTCGTAGCAAGGTAAACACTATAATTAGCATTGAGCAGAAGAAGAATAAATGAAACAGCAGTGTGAAATAGACAGAGTTCCTATCAGGCCGGAGTCTTCTAGAATTAGGATCAGGGCAAGGAAAACTTGAACAAGGCGTCCAAGCCCAAGTATTCAGGGGTTATTTGCTGTAGTTAGCCGGCCGGGGTGGCCGAGCGGTTCTAGGCACTACAGTCTGGACCCGCACGACCGCTACGGTCGCAGGTTCGAATCCTGCCTCGGGCATGGATGTGTGTGGCGTCCTTAGGTTAGTTAGGTTTAATTAGTTCTAAGTTCTAGGGGACTGATGACCTCAGCAGTTAAGTCCCATAGTGCTCAGAACCATTTGAACCATTTGCTGCAGATAAATGTGTGTAGTGTAGAGACAAATGAGTTATAATACTTAGTAATGACACAATAGTGGATGGGGAGACGATTAGGCAGAGGTTAAGGCACTGGACCCACTGTCAAGAGAAGCCGTGTTCATCGGTCTCGGTCGACGGTAGAGTGTTGTCCGTTGTCGGCTGGCCAATTCTCAAGAGCGTTATTGCGACGGCAGCCATTATCTAGAAACGATAAACATTGCAGGCTGCAATGGGCACGTAAATACACTCCTGGAAATGGAAAAAAGAACACATTGACACCGGTGTGTCAGACCCACCATACTTGCTCCGGACACTGCGAGAGGGCTGTACAAGCAATGATCACACGCACGGCACAGCGGACACACCAGGAACCGCGGTGTTGGCCGTCGAATGGCGCTAGCTGCGCAGCATTTGTGCACCGCCGCCGTCAGTGTCAGCCAGTTTGCCGTAGCATACGGAGCTCCATCGTAGTCTTTAACACTGGTAGCATGCCGCGACAGCGTGGACGTGAACCATATGTGCAGTTGACGGACTTTGAGCGAGGGCGTATAGTGGGCATGCGGGAGGCCGGGTGGACGTACCGCCGAATTGCTCAACACGTGGGGCGTGAGGTCTCCACAGTACATCGATGTTGTCGCCAGTGGTCGGCGGAAGGTGCACGTGCCCGTCGACCTGGGACCGGACCGCAGCGACGCACGGATGCACGCCAAGACCGTAGGATCCTACGCAGTGCCGTAGGGGACCGCACCGCCACTTCCCAGCAAATTAGGGACACTGTTGCTCCTGGGGTATCGGCGAGGACCATTCGCCACCGTCTCCATGAAGCTGGGCTACGGTCCCGCACACCGTTAGGCCGTCTTCCGCTCACGCCCCAACATCGTGCAGCCCGCCTCCAGTGGTGTCGCGACAGGCGTGAATGGAGGGACGAATGGAGACGTATCGTCTTCAGCGATGAGAGTCGCTTCTGCTTTGGTGCCAATGATGGTCGTATGCGTGTTTGGCGCCGTGCAGGTGAGCGCCACAATCAGGACTGCATACGACCGAGGCACACAGGGCCAACACCCGGCATCATGGTGTGGGGAGCGATCTCCTACACTGGCCGTGCACCACTGGTGATCGTTGAGGGGACACTGAATAGTGCACGGTACATCCAAACCGTCATCGAACCCATCGTTCTACCATTCCTAGACCGGCAAGGGAACTTGCTGTTCCAACAGGACAATGCACGTCCGCATGTATCCCGTGCCACCCAACGTGCTCTAGAAGGTGTAAGTCAACTACCCTCGCCAGCAAGATCTCCGGATCTGTCCCCCATTGAGCATGTTTGGGACTGGATGAAGCGTCGTCTCACGCGGTCTGCACGTCCAGCACGAACGCTGGTCCAACTGAGGCGCCAGGTGGAAATGGCATGGCAAGCCGTTCCACAGGACTACATCCAGCATCTCTACGATCGTCTCCATGCAAGAATAGTAGCCTGCATTGCTGCGAAAGGTGGATATACACTGTACTAGTGCCGACATTGTTCATGCTCTGTTGCCTGTGTCTATGTGCCTGTGGTTCTGTCAGTGTGATCATGTGATGTATCTGACCCCAGGAATGTGTCAATAAAGTTTCCCCTTCCTGGGACAATGAATTCACGGTGTTCTTATTTCAATTTCCAGGAGTGTATGACCAGCGCCGTGGAACGGCTTAGCTGTATATCGAGAAGTGTAATGTTTTGGTATGTTATTGCACTAAATATCTGCTTCATCTCCTACGTGTTTAGTGTGAACTGAATAACTGCCACATCAGGGAGGTGTTATAACTTGCAAGTAAATGTGTTTTATTTCAACAGGAAAGTGTCCGCCCGTATATGGCTAACGACGTGCAAGTCTTCGAATAATAAGAGGTACTAAAGCCTCCCTGAGCAGCAAATTAGCTTGGCATGTCGATTATCCTACATATTGTCGGTAAAATAGTAACACATTGCCCATGGAGGGTAAACGTCCTAGTTTTCGTCCCGGTACAGCACAAAAAAATCAAATGGCTCTGAGCACTATGGGACTTAACATCTGTGGTCATCAGTCCCCTAGAACTTAGAACTATTTAAACCTAACTAACCTAAGGACATCACACACATCCATGCCCGAGGCAGGATTTGAACCTGCGACCTTAGCGGTCACGTGGCTCCAGACTGAAGTGCCTAGAACCGCACGGCCACACCGGCCGGAGGTACGGCACAGCTTTCACAGACTTTAAGAGCAGCGTTACCAAGCCTTATGTTTAATGAGGAGTAATTTGTTTTCATTTAGTCTCCGAATGCGATACTTTAATTACAGTGTACGCAAAAATCTCACCGATAAAAAATATGCATGTGTTCACTTCATTTTCTTAACAGAATTTGTGAATATATACTTTGACAAGTGCGTGTAGCATGGATGGCCGATGGGAACATGTATCTGTTCGGTGGGAGCATTTATAGAATAAAGTGTAAATGCCAGATTTCTGCTGAAATACAGCTTTGAAACAAGTGTCTGGGAATCTGATATTTTAGACACATCAGAAAATGATTTATTTGTCTGTATGAGGAGAAACTGTTTTTTCATAATAGATTAAAATTTTATGTCAGACCGAATTTCGAATTCAGATCCTTGCCTTTCCCGGGCGGTATTCTCATCGGCTGCGCGACTGAGACCCGCGCCCAAGTTTCAGTTCTGCCAATAACGCTGTTTCATTTTCCGAATATCATACGAATTCCCGTGCAAACCTTGCTGGACTTGCATGTCTGGGAGAAAGGATTTTGCGGAGAAGTGGTTGACCCACGGTGTAGGAGATTGTTCCTGAAAAGAATCTTTCACTTTGTGAGGGGGGAGGGGGAGGAGTGGGGGGGGGGGGGGAGGAGGGGCAAGAAACAATTACTTTCTATGAATACGTTTGGGTGACAGAGTGCGGGAAGAAGTAGGGGCAATGAGATGATCATAAATGGTTCCACCAACACGTTAATATCTATATTGTCGCACTTCATGGTTTTTATAAGCCAAGACGTGACTGTTACTGTACCTAAAAGTCGCATCAAATAAAAAGCCATCCTCATCAGTGAATAACGTACATACTAAGAACTGCAGAAATAAAGCACGCTGCCCTAACATGTATTGCATGTATTGACAGAAAGCTATTATCGACTGACAGTCTGTCTCATTTAATCTTTGCGCCCGCTTAAGGTGCGAAAGATTTTTATGCAGAATGTTCAAGATCATCATGCAGTTACTCCTCCCCTTCTCGCAATTCTCCTTGTATTAATTGCTGCAGTTTCATCCACAGGAGAAGAACTCGTTCTTGAAGCTCAGGCGTTCGTACATCGCGTGGTCTCCCACGATCTGCAACTCTCTTCTCAAATGTGCCCTTCTCTCGCAAGCGTTGCTAGAGACGTACGGATGTTCTTGCACAAGGCAGCTGCCTCCCAGCGTAGCGTTCAGCCTTAAGTGGCGTGCTTCGTCCGCTTTCCCGTCTACTAGGCCGTACACGTAATTTAGAGCTTATCCGTCAAAGCACACACCCAAAACATTGCTGCGGTGTGTTCTGATGAAAGTTACTTGGAACAGAACAAACGACAATCAGACAAAACAAAACAAATGCCGTCACCAGTTGAAAACATGAAGGTGAGTAAAAAAAACCGACTGACGTAAATTACAGGAGTCATTACAGGGAGTTCCTTTCATACCTTCCTAACGAACGGTTTTCGGACCAACGTTCATATAGACTTTTTGCGATCTTTTGATGATAAAGAATAAATCAATAACGTTTCTGACAAACGTTTTTATTCGCCCTGTATGTAGTTAATATCAGGGACCCTAATCGCAAAAACGACACACGACCTCACGTAACATATAGGCTATGCTTAACAAAGGTGAGCTGAACCATAAAGACACTCAAAAGGGAGGCGACCATGATGAATAATTTACGTAGTCTGCAATTTGCTGCCGGCTGGAGGAGCCGAGCGGTTCTAGGCGCTTCAGTCTGGAACCGCGCGACCGCTACGGTCGCAGGTTAGAATTCTGCCTCGGGCATGGATGTGTTGGCGTCCTTAGGTTAGTTAAGTTTAAGTAGTTCTAAGTTCTAGGGGACTGATGACCTCAGATGTTAAGTTACATAGTGCTCAGAGCCATTTTTTTGCAATTTGCTGAAATGGTCGCAGGTGGAGGAGCTATAATGCAGAGAACACTAGAAATCAGCATTCCTTCATTTGATAATCCATTTTTATGTATTTCGCCGTCAGCCATTATCAGAATGCCGCTTCAGATAAAAACTGGAGGATTACATAGATACTTGGTTGACTTGCTACGTATATGAGCATGGGCAGACCTACATATTTTATAATTCTGCGAAAACCAGGAATATTTAAGTGCGATAATCAATCGTATCGGCGAAATACCTATCCCGTTACATAGTATCATCGTCTACAACATGTAAATAACTGCCATTTGATGTGTAAAAGTAGTGCGAAGAAATGACATCTGATGGCGGAAAGTAGCTGTAACAACTAAGTCTCCGTTATAAAAATAGATACTCATTCCAAGAATACTTGTAAGTACTCACACTAATCGACAGACTGTATTTGCATTCAACTAGAACTCAGTTGCAAGTAAGAAAAACAGGATTCTTATTTAGGTATGGAAAGAGAAACATGGGTTTTTTAAAACGCGTTTAACTAAATTTTAAAAAAGACTGCAGTTGTGCGGAATCCTTTCGACTTCATGTTAAACTAGACGTTTGTTTGCTTTTTCACTTTACCTAATTTCCCATCGATGTTTACAGTGGCACCGTCATTTCATTTGGCGTTCTTATATTTGCCTTTAATTAACGTTTGGTTAGACTTTCAGTTTATTTAAATTAGAGCTTACAAGTTTCATTAAAGGAAACTGTACTCCAATAAATCTTCACTATGATTTATTTATAATAACAATTCCATGTGAATTTCGACACTGCACGACGTATGAAAATGAAAGTACAGATTTACCACACATTTGACGGCAATAGTCCTTCCAACTCTTGAGTGTGATGGCCGATATAGTTGCAACCATTTTTTAGACATAAATATTTACGCTTGTCTCCTTCGCGTTAAGAGTGACAACAACAAACAATAAACAACAGAATACGCTGTACAATAATTTCAGATGCTTCACTACTATATATATTTCGTATGGCTAATAGAACACAGCAGTAAGTAAATAATAACACAAACAACGTATTAAAACAATGAATGGTCAATATGTTACAGGCAACAAACAATTATTAGATCTAAAAATGTAGACTAGCCTCCCCGTGGTGAACCCTGGGCAACGTGATTTTTTTATCACGGCTAAATAGACTACAAATCTGGCTGCTGGACCTGTGAGGATTTCCCAGCTTTACAGAATCAGCGCAGACATGAACGCTTCACTACTGGAAATGGTTTATGAAAGGTGAGAAAGGTGCGTACTAAATATATATTTCATGCCAAGAGTAAGTGTTGCGCTTTGTTTTTTAAAGTACTTAAATATTTGCACACATTGTCACAATTTCCGGAAACACTCAAAACATTGCGAAATAACTATGTAAAAGCTCATTAAACTTCTAACGATCTCACAAATTCCTAAACCCCTTTTTCACAATATTTTCGGCCGGTTATAAATTCATTGGACAACACTTTTGTTCTTTCTCTTTTTATTATAGTGGGTCAATTGACAAGTGTTATACAAAGTTCAATCCCACAGTAGAACCAAATAAACGTATCAATCCGTTCGTGACGAGAACCTGTCCTATGATTTTAGTTTATCCCTTTAATTGCGCTACAATGGTTACATAAGAGGAGGACAGAAAGGAGTAAGCAGCCTCAAGGGACTCATTTTAGCACGTAATACCGTCCACTTTACGCCTGATTCAAATGAAACCATGAGTAGGAACACGCTTTTAGTGAAATGTATCTTCGTGCCTGTGCCTCCTCTATGGTTCAGATGTGACGGAGGCGTCGATTTTGAGAAATGAAAATCAATTGGACATTCCAGGACCCGGAGCTGTGGTGACAGGCCGGCTAACAGTAGGGAATTCCCACTCGTTCCCGAGACGTTCTCCGAAATAGAAGGTCCATTACGCGACACTACGTGACCTATTCAAATGTCACAGTGTTTTCTATTTCTTGGCCGTATTACTACCTGGCGACCGACAGTGACTATGTAGTTTGGCGCTCGACATGGGAAAAATGCAAAAGTACGCTCGTATCTCACCAGTACCGGATATCGGTCCACCACGCTTGTATTTAAACAATCAAATAAACAAGATTTAATACTGACAAAAAGTTGAAGCTCAGGCTCTCACAATGCCTGTGGAGGACGGATGACTTGAGAAAATAACGAGTATAATTTCAGGGTATTCACGTTCTTTTCTTGTGATTCTTCTGTGGAAAAACTGAAGGAAATCAGAGTTTCTCACGTTTAATTTTTAAGATATTGTTTTCTTTGGAGACGTGTGACTAATCAGTAGACTTTAAATCCCTACTCAAAAAAATACTGTTGACTCCAAACGTAGCTGTCCGTGAGCCTGCAACGAACGTTAGTATTGCAAAATCAACAGGTTAGAGATGAATTTCAGAGAAGACTGGTCGGAGGGAATAATGTCGTAGTTTGACTTAAGTGTCACAACTATTATATAGACAACTACTGCGAATATGTATGCCAAGTAATGAAGACGCCGACGTAGGGAGCAAATCCTCAGAATCCGACACAAGAGACACGTACAGACAAACTCTAAGAAACATACAAACACAGAGGCACACGTATTCTCACTTTAAAGATAGCTAGACCCTTACTAAATATCGGTCTAACGTAATGTAACGGATGTTCCTCTTTTGTAAATGCAATGTAATGTTTTTAGTATTATTTACACGTTTGTACTTATTATTTAATAAATGTCGTCATGTGTAAGGCAAATTATCTTGCGGTAATACCTTTAGGTTAAAACTGTTTTCTCATCAGACGAGTAAGTCAACGAAATTCAAACGAGTTTGATTGTTAGAGAAAAGTAACATTAAAAAAAGCCTAAGGTCAGAGAAGAGATACTGAATTTAATTGATCATCATCATCATCATCATCATTTAAGACTGATTGTGCCTTTCAGCGTTCAGTCTGGAGCATAGCCCCCTTATACAGTTCCTCCATGATCCCCTATTCAGTGCTAACATTGGTGCCTCTTCTGATGTTAAACCTATTACTTCAAAATCATTCTTAACCGAATCCAGGTACCTTCTCCTCGGTCTGCCCCGACTCCTCTTACCCTCTACTGCTGAATCCATGAGTCTCTTGGGTAACCTTGCTTCTCCCATGCGTGTAACATGACCCCACCATCTAAGCCTGTTCGCCCTGACTGCTACATCTATAGAGTTCATTCCCAGTTTCTCTTTGATTTCCTCATTGTGGACACCCTCCTGCCATTGTTCCCATCTACTAGTACCTGCAATCATCCTAGCTACTTTCATATCCGTAACCTCAACCTTGTTGATAAGGTAACCTGAATCCACCCAGCTTTCGCTCCCATACAACAAAGTTGGTCGATAGATTGAACGTTGCACAGATGAAAGATAAAATACAAAAATGCAGTAAATGAAGCAGGCAATAAGGAATACAAACGTCTCAAAAATAAGATCGACAGGAAGTGCAAAATGGCTAAGCAAGGATGGCTGGAGGACAAATGTAAGGATGTAGAGACAGCAAAGGACTTGGTAGAGCAGTTGAACGGAATGGACAGTGTCTTGAAAGGAAGATATAAGATGAACATCAACAAAAGCAAAACGAGGATAACGGAATGTAGTCGAATGAAGTCGGGTGATGCTGAGGGTATTAGATAAGGAAATGAGACAAAGTAGTAAAGGAGATTTGTTATTTGGTGAGCAAAACAACTGATGATTGTGGAAGTAGAGAGGATATAAAATGTAGACTGGCAATGGCAAGGAAAGCGTTTCTGAAGAAGAGAAATTTGTTAACATCGAGTATTGATATAAGCGTCAGGAAGCCGTTTCTGAAAGTATTTGTATGGAGTGTGGCCATGTATGGAAGTGAAACATGGACGATAAATAGTTTAGACAAGAAGAGAATAGAAATGTGATGCTACAGAAGAATGCTGAAGATTAGTTGGGTAGATCATATAACTAATGAGGAGGTATTGAATAGAATTGGGGAGAAGAGGAGTTTGTGGCACAACTTGACTAGAAGAAGGGATCGGTTGGTAGGACATGTTCTGAGGCATCAAGGGATCACCAATTTAGTGCTGGAGGGCAGCGTGGAGGGTAAAAATCGTAGAGGGAGACCAAGAGATGAATACACTAAGCAGATTCAGAAGGATGTAGGCTGTAGTAGGTACTGGGAGATGAAGCAGCTTGCACAGGATAGAGTAGCATGTAGAGCTGCACCATACCAGTCTTAGGACTGAAGACCACAACAGCAAAAAGGTCACACGCACATGAACCTGTAAAATATGCTGTTGGAGCGTATAGAATATGGTAAATTTGGCGATTTTATGTCGTAATCGGATGTGGAAGAATATATAACCGAAACACACGCTGGCATAATTAATAATAACAGTACAATGACACTGTTTAACTGCGAGACAGCTTTCCATGTAGCCGTCTTTGATGGGATATGTTGTGTGTTGCCGGCCGAAGTGGACGTGCGGTTAAAGGCGCTGCAGTCTGGAACCGCAAGACCGCTACGGTCGCAGGTTCGAATCCTGCCTCGGGCATGGATGTTTGTGATGTCCTTAGGTTAGTTAGGTTTAACTAGTTCTAAGTTCTAGGGGACTAATGACCTCAGCAGTTGAGTCCCATAGTGCTCAGAGCCATTTGAACCATTTTTTTTTTGTTGTGTGTTATTCATTTATAGCGATAAGTAATCTGCACGTACGACTAAACTGAACAAATAACTCAATGCTGTACCAAATGAAGGGCTGTATGAATCTCTAGGATATTAACGCTCTTGAAGGGTTAGAGCTGTGTGCCAGAACGGGACTTAGAAAAAATTTCCAGTTTGTATGATGAATGGCAGCTAGCGCTGAATGTGGAAATATGTAAATTAATGTGGATGAGTACGAAGATCAAACCTGTAATATTCGGATAGAGTATTACTTGTACCCTGCTTGACATAGTTTTGGAAATTTGTTTTAAGTTCCCATGGGACCAAACTGCTGAGGTCATCGGTCCCTAGGCTTACACCCTGCTTAACCTAACTTAAACTAACTTATGCTAAGGACAACACACACACCCATGATCGGGGGAGGACTCGAAGCTCCGATGGGGGGAGCTGCGCGAACCGTGGCAAGGCGTCCTAGACAACGCGTTACCATGCGTGGCGCTTGACACAGTCAAGTCGATTAAATATCTGGGCATAACGCTGCAAAGCGATATGAGGTGTAACGAGCATGTGGGAAGTATGTTAGGGAAGGCGAATGGTCGACTTCAGTTTATTGGGAGAATTTTAAGAAGGAGTAGTTCACATGTAAAGGAGACCGCATGCAGGACGCTGTGACCTATTCTTGAGTGTTGCTCGAGTGTTAGGGATCCTTACCAGGTCGGACTGAAGGAAGACATCGAAGCAATTCAGAAGTCAAATGGGAATCCCTGGAGGGAAGGCGACGTTCTTTTCGAGAAACTCTGTTGAGAAAATTTAGGGAACGAGCATTTGAAGGTGACTGCCGAATGTTCGTACTGTCGCCAATATACAGTGCTCGTAAAGACCACTAAAATAAGGTACGAGAAATCAGGATTCATACGGACGCATCCAGTGAGAAACATTGTAAATTTCATCCGGGAGCACATTTACGACAATTTCGTGATCTTCCAAAAATTTATTTTCATCTTCCGCAAAATTTTTTTACTCTTCAGGTAATCTATGCTGCCACATACATTTAAACTGTATGAGTGAAACTTGGCTATTAGCCAGCTCACATTGCATCGATGTGGCAAATACGAGTGAACTGGTAGGGTGCTAGGATCTGGAAGTAGTAAGGTCCTGAACGAAAATAAATAATACTAAAAGTAAAAATATTTATTTATTTATTTATTCCAGATGTCGAATTTTTTTTACAGAATCAAATGCATTTCTTCGCTTAAGAGGTTAAGTTTGAAAGCAAATCGTTAGGCTCTGAGAAACACCCAAAACAGACTCTGTAATACACATCGGCAAATAGCTAAGATATATACACGTCTGCGTGAAGTAAACAGGATACAGAATACAAAAAAATGGCTCTGAGCACTATGGTACTTAACATCTATGGTCATCAGTTCCCTAGAACTTAGAACTACTTAAACCTAACTATCCGAAGGACAGCACACAACACCCAGCCATCACGAGGCAGAGAAAATCCCTGACCCCGCCGGGAATCGAACCCGGGAACCCGGGCGTGGGAAGCGAGAACACTACCGCACGACCACGAAATGCGGGGGATACAGAATACAAAGTGTGATCAATACACACCAGAAATTAAAAAGAGAAAATTGCGTACGCGGCTGGAAAAGCTAGCAGAAGGAATTGCCTCACTGGCTTGTACGATCAGGTAATACAGAAATTTTAATTCATGTAGCTGGCTGTGGAGCAGCCAAAAGCTATTGCTGTTTCACTAATGCGGATATTCATGAAAACCGTAAATAATGTACGGGTCTGTGACGCAGATTTTAGCATAAATGAAGATCAATTACAAAAGCAAAATTTTAAAAATCACGTCTGTGAACTAGGGTTTTGGTTAACAAATTTGAATCATGCAGACAACGATTTTATAACTACACATACATGGCTCTGAAGCAGCCTCTTCCACTAATACTCGTATGGCTAATCACAGAAAACAGAAGCTTTAAAAAGAAGTACACAAGCCTGTGAGTTATAATGAGGGGTGCGCCAAACACTATTAAGAGCAACGAAATCCCAGAGAACTGAAGAGCCTCAAGCACACAAAATTGAGCAAATACAGTAAAGACTCAGAATAAGATTTTCACTCTGCAGCGGAGTGTGCGCTGATATGAAACTTCCGGTCAGATTAAAACTATGTGCCGGAACGAGACTCGAACTCGGGACCTTTGCAAAGGTCCCGAGTTCGAGTCTCGGTCCGGCACACAGTTTTAATCTGCCAGGACGTTTTACAGTAAACAGGAAAGGAAACGACAAGTAACGACGCACCGTACGCTAGCTTGCGGAGTATCTATGTAGATGTAGATGTAGACTTGAATCAAAATGGTTCAAATGGCTCTGAGTACTACGGGACTTAACTGCTGTGGTCATCAGTCGCCTAGAACTTAGAACTACTTAAACCTAACTAACCTAAGGACATCACACACATCCGTGCCCGAGGCAGGATTCAGACTTAAATCAAAGTCAGGCCATATGCAGGCAGGAAGCTACAAACTACTGCACTAACGTTAAGTGTGAACTGGCGTGCCCCTCCAAGACCACCTACAATACATCAGACCACAACACAGAAACCAAGATGGCGGCCGTCCTAGGCCAAGTATTTCAGCGCTACCCTAATACGAATAATTTACAAACTTCGTAAATGGAAAGTAGATTCTAAACTGCGTAAGAAATGTATTGTTATGTATTTTTCTATCTTCAAACTTAAACAAAAAGTTGTCACTAAAGCCACAAATTACGTAATAAGAACTATGACGAAGTAAAATTATGAGATGCAACTGAAAATCAAATCTAAAAAACTACTACAAAACACATGTAAATGGCATATTTGGACACTGATAATAATTTGCACAATATAAGCTACATAGCAATAATAAATGAAGCGTGTAACTAAAGCACAAAATTGTATTAAACAATATGCAGTTAATTCTAGTCACTGTCATTACGTAATATGTTAGAAGTGTTTGATTTTGAGTACCTGTTGGATTTATTTGCTGCTCAGCTTGGCCACTTTGCGTTTTGTTATTTTTGCTGCAATGTCTTCATGAGTTCCTCTTTTTTGTTTGACTAGTGTTCGAGCAATTTCCTTTCAAACACACTTTTCATTCAACAGTTTTGTGTAATTATTAATACAAATATTTGAAAGCACTTTAATACTTTTCTTGATTATTGTCTTTAAAGGAATGCCACATTTGCACACATCACTGAGGTTACTAACGGCATTTTCACACAATTCAGTCCCTAAGGCAAGTACTGCATCTCTCTGATTTTCAAGTTTTAAGAATTCTGGTTCATATGTACTGCTAATTAGAACTTGAAAAAGTTTATATATATTACAACACAAGGAAATCATTATAGAAGAAGGACACTTGAATCCCCCACGATTCAGCTGGTTGAAATAGAAAAGGAGTTCTTTGGTTTCACACTGCAACAAAATTTCATCCTGTGTCTGCAACATTTCTTCACAGCCTGAACATTTTCCACCTTTTTGCAGCTTCTCAAGCACTGTTTTGCTGGTGTAGCTAGCAATACAAACCAAGACTTTCAAGTCTTCATCCATCATGGGAATGTTTGCTAGTTCTTCTAGAGCAGGTTCTAATTTATCTAAATTTTCATACTTTTGGTTTTTTATGCTGTAATTTACTCTTGCTGCAAAATCATTTAATGTAAATTCACCATGTTTAGTAGATCTGAGCTTTAGTAGACTTATTACTTTCAGTTTCCTCTCAGATTCCAAGATTTGCTCAACTGAAACATTATATGTGCAGCCACTTAGCCTTCTATAAGCTCCAAATCTTGCTTCCAAAGCATCAGTTTGTAATTTTGCTGTATGAATATAGGACCAGTTGTAAGCGTTAAAAATGTATCTGCATAACTGAACTGTTGTTGCAAGTGTGTGAGAGAAAGCAGTGTATGTTTCATTGGTTAATTTTCCATGAGTAGGCAATGCATGCCAGATATCAAGAAATGTTTGCAGATTTTAAAGAACCACAAGTTTGGAGTCAGTAGGTCCAGTGATTGGGCTAGAATTATCATCTGATGTGTATTTGCCTTTCATGGGATGCTGTACATTATACACTGTCCACCATTTAATGATTAATTTCAAAAACTGAATAGTGCCATCAGAAATCTCAATCCCATGACTTTTCAAAATTTCTAGTGCTGCCACATTTTTAGAATCAAAAACACTGAGAGCAAGGGTAACATTCTGTCTCTCAATAGAAGTTGGATATACTGCCTTTCTCACTAGCTTTGGGGCAAGTTTCAACAGTTTATTTTTCTCAGAATGAAACAGGTTCCTCAAATCTGAAAACTTTGCTTCACTGACAGTATATTCACGTGCAGCATTCCCTTCATTACTGTGTAGAAAGGTATTGATGAAAGCAAATGTATCCTCAATATTTGGCATTATGAAGGATTCATTTTTTGCGTTCAACCAGTTATTTCTGATACACTTAAGCAAGTGCACATTGTCAAACAGAAGAAAGAGAAATTTGGATGGAGTGACTGGATTTGTAATACACGGCAGTAAAGTGCCACCACACATAAGCTAATACATTTTTCTATTAGTGCCATGGTTATCTGTTACCAGGCATATAACATCATACTGAATCTCATGCATTAACTTTAATACATCAATTGTCATTTTCAGTAGAGTATCAGAATTAACATTTTTTACAGGGAAGAGAGCTATCACTTCTTTATAATCAGAATGTAAAGATGATGCCATGAAAACCTGCATTGTACCTGCTGTTGTAGTATCTCAGATACTACAACACCAAGTATCTTTCCAGCCCTATAAGAGAATTTTGAATTAACATAAACTTCATCTAGCATCACTGAAATTACCTTGTCACTTCCCTGAAGAAATTTATTTTTTTCCCTCAAAAAAGCTACCTGTGATGGACCAATACAAGGTTTATTTGGACCCATTTTGCATAGAAACTGCCTTAAATAGACAGGATGAGGTAATGTTAATACATTTGTTTTTCTCAAGTGATGGTAGGTACCAGGAAATGAAAAGCAAATGGTTGCTGCCCATATCAAAAGCTCAGGAGAATATCTACTTTGCTTTGTTATTGCGAGTTGTAATTACTCCAAAACAAATTCTATTTTAGGTGCTATTTCAGCGTCAAAATCACTACCAGCTTTTAGTGCTTGTTTGAGAACATTGACTAAAATTACAATCTTGTCAATGGTGCCAGTAGAGTTATCTGTGAAACCATTTAGGTGACTCACCAGATTATCAAATTTCGTCCACTTGTCACATTTCAAGTTCTCTTCCTCCCCAGACTGTAGTATCCATTTCAAGGTTTCCGTTGGCAAACACACATTTTTGTGAAACACTTTTACTTCCAAGGAACTTGATATCTTGAAGCACACTGAAACTAATGGCACATCACTGACTGAATCATCCTTTAATTTAATGAAAGATACGTTTGTTGGATATACAAATTTAGGTGACTCACCAGATTATCAAATTTCGTCCACTTGTCACATTTCAAGTTCTCTTCCTCCCCAGACTGTAGTATCCATTTCAAGGTTTCCGTTGGCAAACACACATTTTTGTGAAACACTTTTACTTCCAAGGAACTTGATATCTTGAAGCACACTGAAACTAATGGCACATCACTGACTGAATCATCCTTTAATTTAATGAAAGATACGTAGTCATCCTTTGCTAAAGTTGTAAATGGACAAACATTCCTTTTCTGCACTTCGCTTTTAAAATGCTGAATGTCAGGTATATTGTCATTTTCGCACCACTTACGTTCCAGTAGCTGTTGAACACGATCTTCAGGATTCTTCCCTTGCTTAGGAACTGGTACTGTGTGATAAGAAGGTTGATTAGGAAAGATGGTTGGAATTGCATCATTTGTTAGTTTTGGTATTTTTCGTGGCACACGTATTGGTTCACTATTTTCCACAGGAAAAATGTCTTCCCTAACCACAAACTGGGTTCAAAATGCTTAATGCACACCACAGCTTTATCGTTCACTTCAAAATTATCTCTATGAATTAGTTTAATCCATTTGCTCCTCAATGCTGTTTCCTTGGGAAACTTAAATGTTGAGGTATCGTATGTTTTGCCGTAATTGGATTTACATCCTGGTACACAACAGCTACGACCCATCGCAAGAACATTTTACACTTTAAATTATGCCGAACTTACTACAGAATATAGAAAATAAATACTAGCGTAGCACTTTTGACGACATTCACAGCATATAGCATAAATAACAGCTAGTAGTAAATGCTTTCGCTTCTCTTGAACGTCACGTATACAAAGTTACACACACGCGTTATGGAAACACAAGCACGCTGGTTTGTTTCCCCCACGATTGCCGCCATATTGTCAACTATCGATATCTGCCTTAAGGTCTGATTTAATGTAGGTGGTCTTGGCCCCTCAGTACTGATATATCGCTGTGTCGTCGTGCACCAATGGCGTCATTGCACGCAATATCACGGCCGTCCAAAGATACTGGGCTGGCTACAGGAAGCCATCTTGTTTGTGATGTAAGTAAAGTAGTTGGCCGTGAGTATATCTGCTGTACGCCAGTAGACTAGTTCGTTTATGACCTCAGCAGTTGAGTCCCATAGTGCTCAGAGCCATTTTGAACTAGTTCGTTTGTACACGTAGTTCAGAAGTTTAGCAGTGATTGTTTTCGTTATCTTCATCTATTAAATGAGGATTACAAAGTGTCAATTCTTATAATGGTAAGCGTTTCTTAACTGTTACTGTAATAATTATTGTAATCTCTTTAACTTTCAACGTCAATGGGTATTTTCAAGATCTCTCAGACTCTGCATCAAGGTTATGTCGTGAGTTATACTGTAAATTAACTAAATGTAGCCAAATATTTTTAAAAAACTGTGTCCATTTACATGGTAACAAATATATTGAATGTCCTCTTTAGGTACTAATAATGCCGAGGTGCTGTTGTGTGGCTGGCTGCAAAAGCAATTACAAATCACAAAATGAATTAGTCAGCACATTTTCATGATGTGCAATCAATTTTCCCGGACCTGTCACGATACTAAACTACAGCAGAAAGTGAAAATTTTGAAAAGGAAAAAAACAGGGGTAACAGAAATGTGTAAGGTTATAAGCAGTATGAAGAGCAGGAAGCTATTAACAATTTGGGGCTATAAACAATTGATATTTTCCGATTGCCACGCATATAAACAAGAATCAGTTGCGCTGTATTCAGAGTGATAAACTAATAGTGCTGTGTTTTATTGATATTAGTGACGAAATACCCAACAGTACGGCATCAGTAACTGTTAAAACCGATCTGAGTGTATTCCTTTACGTCACTAAATAAAAATTTCGCCATCGCAAAGTGCTCAACAAATGTCAGTAAAATTGGATTGTCTATTTAGGCAACAGTATGTAAAGAAGACACCTTAAACAAGAACGTTGTGATTCAATACATATTTTCAGTGACAAATGCTTACAGCTGGAACAGATAATGGAACAAAACCAGTCTGTATTTAAAATGATAACAGTCACAGGTGCAGAGGGAATACATTATTATTGCCAGCATTACTTTATGTATATTCACCATCAGCATATGCTGTTGTGCACAAGAGCAGTTATCTGCTCAGCTGTGTGCGTGGCGGTACCGATTCTTTGCATGAATAAACTCTTTGCCTGGCGTTGCTTAGCTACGGCTTCCTTGACATCCCGAGCGGTGGCACCGGGGTGGTTACGCAAGGGATTTAACCATGCACGCAGTTCAGACATGATCGACTGTGATCTTATCGATAAACTTCGCTTCGTACTGCGTCTTGTACCTCGGAGCCGTGGTGGTTTGAAAGGTTGATTACTTCGTGATCCTAGCCGTCGCCTACTGGGGAGTTGCAAATTAACAATACCTGTGCAATTACAAGCCATACTGTCCATGATTTCCTTCGGCCTGATACAGGACAGACGGTGAGCTACGTTTTTTGTGAGTTTCTTGAGATTCGCAGTCATTTCCGGCTGTCGTTTATTATTTTGACATTAAACCGATTAACACTGACCAACTGATACAGTCTGTACGGTTCAGCATCCTGCAGTCTGAACGGTGAACGAGATAAAGCTGTTCGAATGTCATTGAGTTTGTCGCGTTCTGCATTTAGACACATACGTAACTCTCGCAGAGACGCATGCACCTATTCCACTGTCGATGACGCTGAAGCTTCTATGTGGAACCTCTGGTTCTTTCAAGTTCTACATTCTTAATTTCCTACCTTTTTGCAATGTACATTTCATAACCAACAAATTGAAGGCAGAGTCCACATTTGCCCGTGGAAATGTCTTACAATTTAGTATCTAGTTCCGAAATCTCTATCCTCCCACTATATAATCAATCTGAAACAATTTGCTGCCTCCATGTCTCTTTGTGCGGAACTCTATCAGGCGGCTTCCTCTTTCATTCCTAGGCGTCTTCCTCTTCCATTCCTTTCGCCTGGTCCACATTCACCTACAATTTTTCCTTCTCTTCCTTTTGCTACTATCGAATTCTAGTCTCCCATCAGAATTAATTTTTTTTATATTCTTAAACTATCTGAATAGTTTCTTTTATCTCATCATACACTTCTTGTGGTGGATGTTGGCGTTGTGTCCATCTTGGCTACAACAACGTTCGTAGTAGCTTAGTCGCATTACCATTTTCTTATTCTTTGTTGAACCTACTCCTGTATTATACCTATCTCATTTTGTGTTTATAACCCTGTCCTATTCCTCCTGCCACCGAACCTAACTTCATCCTATCCACTCCCCTTTTTTTAATTTTATAACCTACTTGCGCTACTTAGGGCTCTAACATTCCACGTTCCGAGCCGTAGAATGCCAGTTTTGTTTCTCCTGATAACGATATTACACTGGGTAGTTCCTGCCCAGAGATCGGAATGGGAGATTATTTTACCTCAAGGGCAATTTATTCAGAAGGATGCTGCCATTATTTTATCATGCAACAGACCTCTATGTCTTCTGGCATTCAGCCATTCACAGTATCAGCACAGCAAGGCTGTTTCGGTTCATGTTACAAGCCCAAACCAGTCAATCATCCAGATTGTTGCACCTGCAGCTACTGAAAGGGCTGCTGCCCCTCTTCGAGAACGACACGTTTGTCTAGCCTCTCAATAGATACCCTTCCGTTGTGGTTTTGTGGTTTCACCTGTGGTACGGCTCTCTCCACCGCTGAGGCACGCAAGCCACCCCACCAGCGGCAAGGTCCGTGGGGGAGGGGACGGGACATTTAAGAGTCCTAAATCCATAAACATTATAAAAATGTATGTAAGTAAGCTCCACATATCATCCTAAAGCGATAGAACGATTTGAACCACACTTGGTACAGATATTACCTACCGTCAGGAAAGTATCTCTGTCGGGGAACGGACTACACACCTACCAAAGGTGTGGGGTGGGGGTTAAAGAAGCACCGTAGCCCAGGACGCGCGAATGGCCTTACTTTAATCATTCAGTATTTGAGAATGAGAACACTTAGTGACTTGTGACAAACTTTACACATAATTTCAAAACTTTAAGAAACTTTTTCTGAGTGACAACCCCTCAAAAATGACGAAAGGAAAAAAATTTATTGCTTGCTACATTTTCACTGTTCACGCAGTAAAAGTGCCGTATGAAGCAAGACGTTTTAATTTATTACTTTTTTCCTGCTAACTGTATTCGGGATACATTTTGCAGACAGTATTCTCATATACAGCTGAATGTTCTAGTAAAATGTGCCATTGTACGACAAATATTTCAGGAGATACGGAGTTATAAACATTGAGCTGCATTGAAATGAAACTACAGGGGAAAATTTGCTAGAGATAAAGATGAATTATATGTACAAATACGTGTGAAATATATTAAGTTATTTAGCACGTGCATAGGCGGGCGTGGTCATCCGCAAAAAGCTCATCTTAATTCCCTGGAGAGATTTCAACCAAATTTGGTACACGTGTTAGTTACGATCTGGGAAGGAATGTGGTGCTATGTGGGTAAAAATTACCAGCACCATATTGAGGCGGTGATGATAACGTGGAGAGAGAAGGGGGATGGACACAGCTAGAAGGAGGGGTGGAGAAAATGAACACAGCAAGGGAACAGGTGCTGATGGATGAAGAGAGGGGAGGGGAAAATGGACTAAAAGAGAGGAGCGGAGGAGATGGACAGAGAAAGGGAAGAGGAAGAAATGGACAGAGACTGAAAAAGAAGAGATGAGGAAGCGATGGGAATGGAGAGGGGGAGGAGGAGATGGACAAAGAGAGGGGGAGGAGGAGGTAGAGAAAGAAAGGGAGAGGAAGCTTCCAGCTTCCATTACTAAATGCGTTACTGGGAACAGATTAGTTTGACATTGAAAGCGGCCTCTTGTTCTTCTACACTGAAAGTTAAGCAGATGTCTTTTAGATATTCGACGTGCTGTGATGTTGACTATAGTCCACAAGTCTTAGTCACAGTCGTTCGTAGGTCGCAGTCTAATTGTCTGCAGTCTCTCTCTAACTGAAAAAGGGAGCATCTGAGAACGACATGATCAGCGGAACCTTCCTCTCCTCACCCACATATTGGAGTGTTACTACATACCACTCGATGCAGATGTTTGGGACATACACCATGGCCTGGTAGTAGGTGCAGCAAACTTCGAATAGAAGTCATGTCACGCAGTTTGAGCCTGTCCTGATGCTTGGGAATATGCTGTAAACACGTCTTGCAGTGCTCCTAGCGCCCCAGCCAGATTGCTATCAACTTAACTGCGGGCATGGAAATTTTGATCAGTAATAAGAGTTCCTGTGATCTCGTAAAAACGATCATATTTCTCACGCCACACCATTGCCCTGTATCGTACCACGTTATCCATAGAACATATCCCGATAATCACCAGTAAGTCTTCTTCAGGTGTAGTGTAAAAGGCACCGGTGAGCCTCAGAAGTACGCTCCGCTGAATTCATTGCAGTATTATTTCGAAGGCTCATAGTCTAAGGCGGTGCGACTAGACCCTGGTAGCAAAGCACACAACAGCGCTGAAGATAGCTTTGTGATATGACCGCATCACACACAACGGTAATTTATAGTCAGCAGTGCCAGCACTGGCAGTTCTGTGCATACCTTTGTCCCCTTTCTTGGTAGCAGATTTTACGTGTTCTAGACAGTTTTCTTTTTTTCTCGTTTACACTGATTCAACAGCAAACAGGTGCGCCTCAAGATCTCATAAAAAGTCAGAGAAAACTGTCCTGCAGTCTGAACGGTGAACGAGATAAAGCTGTTCGAATGTCATTGAGTTCGTCGCGTTTTGCATTTAGACACATACGTAACTCTCGCAGAGACACATACACCTATTCCACTGTCCTTGACGCTGAAGCTTCTATGTGGAAGACTGGTACCGTTTCGCGGTATAATTCAGATTTTTCTTTGATGCCCGGGGTTTCAGACCTCTAGACAATGGTAACACGGAATTTCAGTTGGGAAATTCCTATGACTACTCTCTGAACAAAAATTAAATCTCGTAACAGTATTTTCGTAGTATTCGTGTCGAAATCAGGAAGATTTTTCGCAATTGGTGATGAGTGTGTGCAGCAACTTGGAAAAAAAAGACAAAATTCCAGCCATCAGAAATTCTATGGATATTGTGTTTGAATATTGAGTTACGTTTTATCAGTGATTGAATCAACAATAGATATACGCGTAGTAATACACAAGAGGAGAGCATAACACTCAGGGCCACTTCTGAGCAAAAATGCCAAGCTTCGTAGTTGGTGAATAACTCATTATAAAAGTGATCGGCTTATGTTGATTTATATTAATCTGGATGGGCACTGCCAAGTAAAAATCTGCTACTCGCTTCTCCCGTTTTTATGCTCTAATTTTCCTTTATCACACCAAATTCGCTTTTATGCCGTATAACCATGGACTCTACATTCACCTTGGACTCGGAAATGGGATGGGGAGGGGTTGACTAGTAGTTGACTGATTTCTTGACTATGAGACTCTGACATGCTTTAAATGTCGTCCGTTCCTGGTAGCATTCCGAGGATGCTACGGACACAGTAAGGGCACAAAGGGGCACAATGTGCCTCACTCAAAGTGGGAAATATTTGATAATCGATCAAGTTATCGCTTGGTAAACAGGAATTATTGACTACTCGGGGGATTTCGTAGTGCATGGCAATGTGTGATCGGTCTGAACATTTTGAAACCAATTTGGATGAAAACAGATCTTATTATGATAGTCTGAATACCCACACGATGCACACCAAACGTCTGTCTTTCCAGGGAGTAAATATGAAACCTAGGAAAATGTCTTGAAGGGTGAATAATTCGATTTGCCATTCACATAATCAGTCGCCCAAAGAGGTACCAAGAGCTTTAGTACAATATCCCAGAACAGTGAAACCATGCAGACCAAAACAGAAGATATGAACTACACTGGGATTGAATTCAACGTCAGAACATTCCCGCAAAATTAATATACTCAGCAACTTCATTTAATCTGCGTTTACGCGACGCAAATAGTTGTTTATTTTGCATAGAATACTTTGGTTTGTTCATTAATATGGTCATAAAAAAGTCAATTTCATTACGCATAGAATCCACACGCGACGAAAAATGAACCATTAAAACACGGAAAACATTTAAAAATTCCACGATCAAATTAGCAGCGAACGCACGAGAACCATGGGTAAATGCTGAAGGCGATTATCTGACACAATTTTTACACTGAAAATAATCCCTTAAGATTACTAACTTGTCCCCAAATATTCAATTTCATCCACTGGATTTAACGAAATATGATATTCTTGAGTTGACAGACATGAACTCGGCCACTTAAAGTTAGTTAACTCCTCTTCCTTTCAACATGAAATAAACGAATCTGGTGTTTATAATGTTTTAATTAGCTCGCATTCTCTTGAAAAAACGGGAATTAATTTTGTGACAGAGGGAATCTTAGCAAAGCTTGTAATTTTTGTTATTACGAACAAAGGCTGTCCACACTGAACATGCCATATTTTGTTCCTAGAGAAGCCATTAAGATTACAAAAAGTCCTTTATTGTGCTCAGAGACGCTTCTGCTGTTCTTTCTCACTAACCATGTTAGTTTTTAAATAAATTTTCACAGGTAAATGGTAAATGGGATGTAAGTCTTTATGCCGGCCGGGGTGGTCGAGCGGTTCTAGGTACTACAGTCTGGAACCGCGCGACCGCTACGGTCGCAAGTTCGAATCCTGCCTCGGGCATGGATGTGTGTGATGTCCTTAGGTTAGTTAGGTTTAAGTAGTTCTAAGTTCTAGGGGACTGATGACCTCAGAAGTAAAGTCCCATAGTGCTCAGATCCATTTGAATCATTATTTTGTAATTGTAAGTCTTTGTTTATTTTCGTGGAGGCAAATGACATATTCATAATTCAAATTTCCATAAGCAAACTTATTTTGCTTACATTTCAGTTTCATTCAATTTTAAGATACCACGTAAGTGGCAACTACGTGAACAATGTTTGCTATGAATGCAGTGAATTGACTTTTGCTTTTCAGAAACGTGAATTGACTCTGTTCATAAAAGGAAATATATTACCACTACTTCGACTGTAAAATAGATGAGGATATTTGGTGTAATTCTTGTGCTGTAAGTATCCATTGTTGGTCAAACAAAACAGTAAAGTGAATGCCGTTCGCAGTTCCCTTAAAATGGTGAGAAACTACAAAATATCTGTCCACAAGCTTCTGAAGACATACTAAAAGATAGTTTGCAATAAGTTGCTAAAGATTCTCTCCTTGGACACTCATATAAAATTCGTTCCAAGAAATTGTGGCGCTGTGAGTTACAAGAACCTAGAGCGATTCCATCAAATTATTTCAGTGATGGGGCAAGTTTAACTAAACTATGCTTGTAGGCTGTTTTTGGAATGTCATGATAGATGCCTCAGCATGTCATCATATACGCCTCAGAATCAGATTATAAACTAAAAGAAAAATTAAAAAAAAACAAAACAGAAACGTTCAAGTGAATAATTAAATAAATAAGTGACCAAAGGGTGAAGTTCTACACATACATGTACACATAAAAATTTCTTTGACGAAAGGGGTAACAAAATATTTCTTTTGTTATATTCTTGTTCTTCGATCGCAATTTGCATGCATCCAAGTATTTTTGTAAAGAATAAAGACAGTTTTAATTTTGTTTGTACGCCTGTGATTCTTGGATGCGCTACTTCTCCTTTTTATACGTGCGATAAACTACACCATGCATTCAGATAATGGTTCAACAGTGTACTAAGAGTTCACCATCAGATCAAACCCTACATCTACCCTGACTAATATTCCATTACGTTTTGGTATCATATGCTGCGAGTTGACTTTAAGGGACCTTGTACACAGTTTAGGTGGTTGCCTCTGGCATAGGGAGTGAACTTTGAGGCATGGAGCCCAGATGAAACGGTGCTCCATTCTATATTACTATACGCCATTCCAGGTCAACTTTGGCGTCATATATAACCAGGAAATTTGAACGAAGAACGACTTTGTAACCTCTGCCGACCACGGGAAGAACTTCTGCATCAGCCCAGAAGTCATCTTTTCGTACTCAGAAATCTATTACCATCGAACTGAGTGAATATACACTACTCCCTCCTACGCTGCTTAATGTTCAACGTGGTGGACTTATTTTTACTCTGCCCGAGATCCGTTGTCAACTAAAATTTAAACATCTTCCCCTTTACATAATCATTCAGAAAAAAGTCTGTCACTGATTTTGGACTAAGCCTACCATAAACAGCGTGAATTACCCTAACGTGGACAGTGCCGGTACTTTGGAAACTTGCCACGTCATTTGTGCCAGGATCAGTGGTCATTTGGTGTAATCGCTGAAAAACTTCAGCTCAGAGCCCAGTTTTTCCACAATCAGGGGACTTGGCTTCACAACAACAGCACTGTTGGCACTGATGGATCACAAAACATTTGCTGCAGGAGGAAAACAGTTGTGGATGTCGCCTGCTCCTGGAGTCCTTGCGTGTGCTGAGTGCCTCAGGACGATGTGGTGGTTGGTTCAAATGGCTCTGAGCACTATGGGACTCAGCTGCTGAGGTCATTAGTCCCCTAGAACTTAGAACTAATTAAACCTAACTAACCTAAGGACATCACAAACATCCATGCCCGAGGCAGGATTCGAACCTGCGACCGTAGCGGTTCCAGACTGCAGCGCCTTTAACCGCACGGCCACTTCGGCCGTCTCAGGACGATGTGGATTCCACGATTGGGGCTGGGTCTGTTAAGGGTCCTGTAAGACTTTTGACGGTGTTATTAACTGTTCAAAAGCCCTAAATATTGGAAGACAAGTCCAATCATGGCTCCTTAAAAGTATTTCATTCAGAGAATGGATGAAGATCATGTCCCAAACGAGAGAACTTGAGTATGACTTTGCACTGCAGTGAAAATGGCAGTCTCTGGAGAGTCCCTATAACCTTGACAGCCACTCTTTGTGTGACTGTACATTTTGTTTACGCCAAATCAAGAACTTGCGTCAAGTGGCTGTGAAGTGCACTTGAGAATCAGAGTAGTTCATGACCTTAAACTTTCATATGGGAGAGTGGGCAGTTCGACTTCGAGATTGAGCTGCTAAAGCAAGTAATACACTTTGGGGAAGAGGCCAAAAAGAATGCACACTGCTGCACATCACCTGTGATACAATACGCCAGGAAGTGTTAATCAAGATTAGCCTTGAAAATGGCCCGCTACTCAACCATCTTGTCGAATGCCGGAACTAATTGAGAAGCAGTCTGAAATCCTTTACCAATGGGACTATGCGTGATAGGTAGGTGGAGATTTACGGTAGAATTGTGGCGATGGCAGCTACATTCTCTAGCACAGTCTCTTGGGCCTGTTGCATATTCTGGAGAAGCAATAACACTTGGGTAGCAACGTCGTTGGATCAGACATAATGGTATGGTGAACAAATGTGAAATCAAAACTTAGAAAATACACGATAAACACCATGTAAAGGGGTAAAAGTTATAAAAGAAATTCAAAACTAGCAGTGCAGTACCAGGGCAGAATCAAGCCACAGTCAAGCTGGACAATGGCCAGTGGACTATGCATTCAGCAGCTGCGCAACCGCCTCTGTGTTGACAGACTAAACATTCCGCGAGCCTTCAGAGAGGTATTGCAGCCCGATTATGCAGGTCGTTTTGCAGGTCGTTTTGCGCAGGTCGTTTTGCGCAACCCACTAATGCTGACATCACCATGCCATTGGTACAGAGAAGCGGTATTTAGGACGTACTAACCAACTCGTCACTATCGAAAATCTGGGCTCTAATGTGACGTCGAGTCTGTGATACACTGTGCCGCGTCAATGACACAGACGCTGACTCTTCTGCCTCAGCCAGGACACGATCGCTGCCTGCTGCCTAAGCATCCAGGCGCAATCGGTTTCATTTCACTTGGACACCATACCTCGATTATGACGAGAAGCTCCAGCCATCTATACAGTCACTGCACTACCAACAGAAGGCCACGACACCACGACACCACGACACCTGGAGAGTCACAGTCTGACGTCCTCACAGCAACAGCGGATGGCCACTCGGTCACCGGGAGCAAAGTAACGCAGCAGCGTTCACAGCGGCGGAGGCATGCAGTCAGCACCTGGAATCTCCGCAATGGGGAAATGCCGTCATACTCATTCACTGCGCCGCTCACCAATGATTGTAAACAAGCCTGAGTAAACAAATCATTGTTATCATGGTAAGTCTTTCTCAGCTGTGCTGAAGAGTCCTTCCTCAGCGTAGAATTCTAGCCCACGCAAAGCCATTGGAGCCGTCCTGTTATAATTGGTGTTTCTCGACCTTCTCCAACTGTACCAGTCTTATAATTGTCAACATAACTGCTGTGAGTGAACATAAGGAAGAAGATAGACATCAACAGATAGCAGCCAGAACCATGGCTCTCCTGGAGCAACGATGCCTTGTGCAACAATGTAAGTGCCGAATTTAATGTTTTGTTTGAACCTGTATGGCTGTTTTCCTGTCCTTCCTTATACCTTTAATTTTTTTTGTTTTTGTTTGGGGTGTATTTAAATAGACAATATGGAGAAAAAAGTTACGACTATTCAGCACTTAATAAACGAAGTACCTCAGCTAAGGGAGAGCAGGAGGGAACGGTCACTTCCTAGCACTTCTGAACTGGACACCAACACCGTTGCATTGGTCACACCGTTTTCAAGAAAAATAAGTGGAGGATGTCTTTGTAATATTGCTTAAGTTGGACACAGCCAATAGGCTGGGAAATAGAAGTATTGAGCAGTTTCTGAATGTAGCCAAGCTAAGACTAGTAGGGGATGCTAGGGGGTTTGTGACGTGCCACGAAAAGTTAAGAAAAGCACAGTCGTCCGATGCCTTCAGCGACGGCTTGATGGACAGGTATAGGAAAAAAAATACGTCGAGATACAACCATGAGCTACTTACCGGTATGTTTCAAGAGCATGGGGAATCAACAATGAGTTTTGTAAACCAATTCGTAAAATTAATGTCCACAAATATGACCTCATGGAAGACGATAATGCTTACAATACCATTTTACAGGAAACTGAGAAGAGAGCACCTGACCCGTTTTACGCGGGTTACTGCCAGAAATGAATCGAACAGTTCAGATGGAATTTCCAAATACTTTACACGAAGCTCCAGAAACGGCGTTAGTTCTAGCGGAAACTGATGTTGGCATCAAGCCAGGGGAAAACAAGATTGTATTTGATACAGATGGTAAATGTTTTAGATGTGGACGCATGGTCCATATGAAGCGTGATTTCTAATAATGGCAGTGCCGGAAATGTTGATGGTTTAGGCAATGAATGGAATTGGAGAGACAGAAATTCGCAAATGTATGGCAGAATGTCACAGAGTGGACCTTACCCTCCACAGTTAAAGGGCGCAGGGGGTTGTGTGTCCATTGTACAACACTTCTAGTTATATTTAGCAGAAGTGCGAAACCAGTGGCAGAATTTTTTCTAAGTGGTTATGTAAAGAGGAAAGTGTTTAAATTCTAGTTGACAACGGATCTCAGGTATCTGCGGCAGGTAAAGGTATACTTGGTAAAGTAAAATTAAGTCCACCACGTTGAACATTAAACAGCTTAGGTGGGCGTCGTGTAGATTCACTCATTTCGATAGTAATATGTTTCTGAGTACGTTAAAGTGACTTCTGGGCTGGTGCAGAAGTTCTTCCCGTGGTCGGCAGAGGTTACAAAGTCGTTCTTCGTTTAAATTTCCTGGTTACACATGACGCCTAAGTTGACTTGGAATGGCGTATAGTAATACAGAATGGAACACCGTTTCATCTGGGCTCCATTATTGCCTCAAAGTTCACCCCCTATGTCAGAGGCAGTCACCTAAACTGTGTACAAGGTCCCTTAAAGTCAACTCGCAGCATATAATACCAAAAGATACTGGGAAAGTAATCTGGGTAGATGTAGGGGTTGATCTGCCGGTGAATTCTTTGTACACTGTTGAACCATTATCTAAAGATCAAGGATTCGACAAACTAAAGTGTTTTGCATGGTGTAGTTTATCGCATGTAAGAAAAATAGAAGGAAGTGAAGTAGCGCATCCAAGAATCACTGGTGTACAAAAAGAAAATTAAAAATGTCTTTATTCTTCACAAAAATACTCGGTTGCATGCAGATTGTGATCGAAGAAGAAGAATATAACACTAGAAATATTTTGCTAGCACTTTGTTCAAAGCCATTTATATGTTTACATGTATGTGTGGAACGTCTCCCTTTGGTCTCTTACTTATTTAATTATTAACTTGAACGTTACTTGTTTTTTTGTTTTCGTTTGTAATCTGATTATGAGGCATGTATCATGACATTCTGATTCATCTATCATGACATTCCAACAGCAGCCTGCAAGCATAATTTAGTTCCACTTGCCCTGATACTTTGTACCCATCGCTGAAATATTTTGATGGAATCGCTCTAGCTGCTTGTAATTCACAGCGCCACAATGTCTCTGAATGAAGTGTATATGAGAGTCCAAAAAGTGAATCTTTAGCAACTTATTGCAAAATAGCTCTTAGTATGTCTACAAAAGTTCGTGGACAGATATTTTGTAGGGTCTCACCATGTTATGGGAACTGCGAACGACATTCACTTGACTGTTTTGTTTGACCAACAATGGATATTTACGGCACAAGAATTACACCAAATATTTGGTGCCCCCGGTTTATCCTCATCTATTTTACAGTCGAAGTAATGGTAATATTTTTCCCTTTAGGAACAGAGTCAATTCACGTTTCTGTAAAGCAAAAGTCACTTCACTACATTCATAGCAAACGTTATTGACGTCGGTACCATTTACGTGGCATCTTAAAATTCAATGAAACTGAAACGTAAGCAAAATAAGCTTGCTTATGGAAATTTGGATTATGAGTATTTCATTTGCCTCCATCTAGATAAATAAAGATTTACATCTCATTTCCTATTTATCTATGAAAATTTACTTAAAAACAAACACGATTACTGAGAAAGAACAGCATATATCGCCTTTGAGCACAACAAAGGACTTTTTGTAAACTTAATGGCTTCTCTAGGAACAAAATATGGCATGCTCAGTGTGGACAGCCTTTGTTCGTAATAGTAAAAATTTCTAACATTGCAAAGATTCCCTCTGTCTCAAAAGCAATTCCCGTTTTCTCAAGAGAATGCGAGCTAATTAAAACATTTTAAACATGATATTCGTTTATTTCATGTTAAAAGGAAGAGGAGTTAACTATCTTCAAGTGGCCGAGTTCATATCTGTCAACTAAAGAATATCATATTTCGTTAGATCAGGTTGTTCAAATTAAATATTTGGGCATCTTGAGGGATTATTTTCAGTGTCAAAATTGTGTCGGGTAAAGTATGTAATTCCTTAGATGGATAATCGCCTTCAGCGTTTACCCATGGTTCTCGTGTGTTCTCCGTTAATTTGATCGTGGAATTTTTAAATGTTTTCCGTGTTTTAATAGTTCATTTTTCGTCACGTGTGGATTCTATGCGTAATGAAACTGCCTTTTTTATGGCCATATTAATGAATAAACCAAAGTATTATTTGCAAAATAAACAATTATTTTTGTGGCGTAAATGCATATTAAATGAAGTTGCTGAGTGTATTACATTTGTGGGAAAGTTCTGACGTCGAATTCTATCCCAATGTAGTTCATGTCTCTTGTCCAGGTCTGTATGGTTTCACTGTACTAGGGTAGCGTACTAAAGTTCTTAGTACCTCTTTGGGCAACTGATTATGTGAATGAAAAATCGAATTATTCATCCGTCAAGACATTTTCCTAGGTTTCATATTTACTCCCTGGAAAGACAGACGTTTGGTGTGCATCGTGTGGGTATTCAGACTATCATAATAAGATCTGTTTTCATCCAAATTGGTCTCAAAATGTTTAGACCGATCACACATTCCCATGTACTACGAAATCCCCGAGTAGTCAATAATTCCTGTTTACCAAGCGATAACTTGATCGATTATCAAATATTTCCCACTTTGAGTGAAGCACATTGTGTCCCTTTGTGTCCTTACTGTGTCCGTAGCATCCTTGGAATGCTACCAGGAACGGACGACATTTCAAGCATGTCAGAGTCTCATAGTCAAGAAATCAGTCAACTACTAGTCAACCCCTCCCCCCTCCCCCTCCCATTTCCGAGTCCAAGGTGAATGTAGAGTCCATGGTTATACGGCATAAAAGCGAATTTGGTGTGATGAAGGAAGATTAGAGCATAAAAACTGGAGAAGCGAGTAGCAGATTTTTACTTGGCAGTGCCCATCCAGATTAATATAAATCAACATAAGCCGATCACTTTTATAATGAGTTATTCACCAACTACGAAGCTCGGCATTTTTGCTGAAAAGTGGCCCTAAGTGTTATGCTCTCCTCTTGTGTATTACTACGCGTATATCTATTGTTGATTCAATCACTGATAAAACGTAACTCAATATTCAAACACAATATCCATAGTATTTCTGATGGCTGGAATTTTGTCTTTTTTTTTCCAAGTTGCTGCACACACTCATCACCAATTGCGAAAAATCTTCCTGATTTCGACACGAATACTACGAAAATACTGTTACGAGATTTAATTTTTGTTCAGAGAGTAGTCGTAGGAATTTCCCAACTGAAATTCTGTGTTACCATTGTCTAGAGGTCTGAAACTCCGGGCATCAAAGAAAAATCTGAATTATACCGCGAAACGGTACCAGTCTTCCACATAGAAGCTTCAGCGTCAAGGACAGTGGAATAGGTGTATGTGTCTCTGCGAGAGTTACGTATGTGTCTAAATGCAAAACGCGACAAACTCAATGACATTCGAACAGCTTTATCTCGTTCACCGTTCAGACTGCAGGACAGTTTTCTCTGACTTTTTATGAGATCTTGAGGCGCACCTGTTTGCTGTTGAATCAGTGTAAATGAGAAAAAAAGAAAACTTTCTAGAACACGTAAAATCTGCTACCAAGAAAGGGGACAAAGGTATGCACCGAACTGCCAGTGCTGGCACTGGTGACTATAAATTACCGTTGTGTGTGATGCGGTCATATCACAAAGCTATCTTCAACGCTGTTGTGTGCTTTGCTGCCAGGGTCTAGTCGCACCGCCTTAGACTATGCGCCTTCGAAATAATACTGCGATGAATTCAGCGGATCGTACTTCTGAGGCTCACCGGTGCCTTTTACACTACACCTGAAGACGACTTACTGGTGATTATCGGGATATGGTCTATGGATAACGTGGTACGATACAGGGCAATGGTGTGGCGTGAGAAATATGATCGTTTTTACAAGATCACAGGAACTCTTATTACTGATTAAAATTTCCATGCCCGCAGTTAAGTTGATAGCAATCTGGCTGGGGCGCTAGGAGCACTGCAAGACGTGTTTACAGCATATTCCCAAGCATCAGGACAGGCTCAAACTGCGTGACATGACTTCTATTCGAAGTTTGCTGCACCTACTACCAGGCCATGGTGCATGTCCCAAACATCTGCATCGAGTGGTATGTAGTAACACTCTAATATGTGGATGGGGAGAGGAAGGTTCCGCTGATCATGTCGTTCTCAGAGAGAGACTGCAGACAATTAGACTGCGACCTGCAAACAACTGTGACTAAGAATTGTGGACTACAGTCAGCTTCATAGCACGTCGAATATCTAAAAGACAACTGTTTAACTTTCAGTCTACAAGAACAAGAGACCGCTTTGAATGTCAAACTAGTGTGTTATTTTTTGGTGGTTTCTTATTTATCAAATGTTCTTTTTTATTTCTATCTTAATAATACCAATGGTTGCTGTTAACATGAATTACTACTAGATACGTAATATAAAACATTGTATGTTACCGTGATTATTGAATATGTAGGACCTGTTTTGAGTCTCCAGATGACAGATCTAAAATTAGTGGAAATAAATTGAATTGAACGGAACTGAATTGTGTTGCTGTCGGTCTGCATACTGAATCAGCCACGGTGGTAGATCAGAGCCTCTCACACACGGGAAATCGCGCCCGTGCAAAGGGAGGGGGCAGAAAGTGTCTGCACAGTGAATCGGTCCTATTCGACTTAATTCGCCCGAACTCGGCTTGCCTGGTCAAGCAGCCGTGATGCCTACAGCATGGACAGATGGCTCATTCGACGCTGAAATAGATAATCACAAGACATTACTAGAATAACCATGAAAACCAAAGATTTCCATTTGTTTGTTAGTTGTGATGACGAAGTCAAATGTCTAATTTGCAGTGCAGAAATTACGTGTGTAAGAGAATCGTCTATTGGAAGACATGCAGAGGTGCGTTGGTTGAGCGAAGGAAAACTGTCCCGAATGTTTCTAGTACGTCACATTTCTGGGAGGGCGAAGAACGTTCGGGGCCCATTTTGCAGGACCCTGAATGGGTAGCTGATCCGGGATTTTTAGCAGATATTATGGCTGCTCTAAACGATTTAAGTCTGAAATTCCAAAAAGTAAATGATCTCATCAACAAATGGTAGGAAAACTAGAGGCTTTCCAATGTAAATTTCTGAGTCTCAAAACCAATTTTTAGCCGGCCGCGGTGGCCGAGCGGTTCTACACGCTTCAGTCAGGAACTGCGCGACTGCTACGGTCACAGGTTCGAATACTGCCTCGGCTGTGGATGTGTGTGATGTACTTAGGTTAGTTAGGTTTAAGTAGTTCTAAGTTCTAGGGGACTGATGACCTCAGATGTTAAGTCCCATAATGCTCACAGCCAAAAACAATTTTTCAGAGAAAAGTGCATAACATTGTCCTCAGTGATACTGTAAGCGATATATAAAATTTATCTTTAATAAAGCATCCGCATTTATTAAAAGTGGTTTGTTCAGAACGGTAGTATGATTTTGTTTGACAGCATCTGTCCGCGAAGGAGCGCGCTTTGAAAAATGCATCGAGGTGCTACAACCTTTGAAAATGAATTTAGCGACCGATTCCAGGTAAGTTATCGACATATCAGTAACAGGAAAATAAAGTTGGGTTTTTGAATGTACAAATGTAAAATTACATTAAAAGCAATAGTTCACAATTCTTGTTTACTAATACATTGCGCGTTTTAGTACTTCAAAGAAAATTAATACATTACTCCCATTTATTTGCATTTGGTTTTGTTTTTGTTACAAGAAATTACTAACTTTCAACCAATTCGTGATGTGTTTATAAAGCCCTTCTCGATAGCAACTGGAAGTGCACCTCCCGATTTACATTTCGAGCTAATCGATTTGCACACCGATAATAACCGAAATGATTTATTTTACAATACCAAAACTCTCCTCGAATTCTACCGGAATTTGTCGTAGACAGAATTTCCTAACCTGCACAGTGAAGCAGCGAAAAATATTTTTATGTTTGGTTCCACATGCGTATATGAAAGGTTTTTATTGTTTTGAATTGTACGAAAATTAGATCTCATGCAAGTAATTTTTATTTTATTTTTAAAAAAGCCCTAAGAATTGCGTTCATCTGACATCTTGCTCTAGATCTTAGTAGCATTGTTGCAAATAAAAAAAGAAAAGGAGCAAATATAAAGAGAATTTTCTGTTGAAACGAAGCTTACAGTTATAATAATAATTATTATGATTCTTACTATCATTATTATTGTTATTTAAATTTCTTTTCCAGTGATAATGTTACCCCACCAAACTAAGCTCTCCACCAGCTACAAATAAACATTCGGCAGTGACAAAGAAAACAGAGTTGAAGTTTTGGAGAAGATAGAGACAGGTGGAGCGAGCGAGACAAGCAGAAGGAAAGAGGGAGACAGAGCTATTGCGCAAAGTCGAGGAGTGGGGATTTGCACCGTCGTCAACACCGAGAAGCCGTGTTCTGCACTCCCACTGTGCTATGCGCTGGTGCAAACGTCCTGAGAGGCCCTTTGGTAGATGTTCGCAGAAGCGTCGAACACCTTCATTGAAAGGGTGAACCTAGAACTAATGGGCTGGTAAAACCAGCCGGGTGGGAGACACTATTATGTCGGAGTGCGATAACGCGCCGGCGGCATTAAGGGGCCGATGTTGACTGGCGACGGGCGCGGCCAATGCAGGCCACCATTAGCCGCGGGCTCGCGGTGATGTCTTCACGACTCCGGCTGGCCCGGTGACAGCGGAAGCGCAGACGTGTTGGCCGCAACGTGCCACGAGAGATGACTTCTCAGGAACTGCTGCCTCACGTCACACCGATAACGTGTTGTCCTCTCCGGTCACTCGGCAAGTAATATGATTTTGCTGATAAACAGGTGCGTCCTTACGCAGCTTAATAGCTGCCGGCTGAGTGGTTACTTGCTAACGACAGTTCGGTTTTCTGTTGCAACCAAGATTTCAGAGATTCGAAAGACCGAAGTTTACATATTTGCAGTCCGATTTAAAGAATTCGGCATTTGACAGACTTCCTCTGTGCTAACCATATCTTTCTCTTCTTTTAAGAAAAAGTAACTCCGGTCCCAGTTAAAATTAAGGAGAGGTTTTTAACTGCTTAGGGAACAATGTAGACACCTGCACGATGTATGAATTATGGATTTTTACGTATTTTTTCTAAGCGATAGATCCTTTAAACAACATACTAGTCACGAGTTAAATTCTGAGAGAAGAAAAAGAGTGATATCGAAGCTTAGATGTCGAAAACACAGTGTGATTCATAACTTTGGGAAGATCTGTTTCCGAGTGTGATACCTCTATAACAAATGAAAGAAACTGTTGCCGCTTTTCCATTAGTTCTCGAAATATGACGTTATATGTTTGAAATTGTTTTCCAGACTGGAAAGTTTCGCATGTTTCAAAAATGCAGGAGTCACGAGGAAAGGTAAATGCTTTAAGAGCGATATAGTGGTGATTCTGAACAGAAACTTCAGCTAAACATGTACTCTTTTCTTAATCGTATCCAACATACAGCTGTTTGAAAATCACGAGCGACAGTCGCTATACCGTCCCCAGTGAAATACTAAGAAAAGAAAATTGAGTAATAAGTGGACACTAGCCGCTCAGGCGAACATGTATTTTTCTCATGTATCAGTATTGGTTCAAATGGCTCTGAGCACTATGGACTTAACTTCTAAGGTCATCAGTCCCCTAGAACTTAGAACTACTTAAACCTAACTAACCTAAGGAATCACACACATCCATGCCCAAGGCAGGATTCGAACCTGCGACCGTAGCGGTCGCGCGGTTCCAGACTGTAGCGCCTAGAACCGCTCGGCCACCCCGGCCAGCATGTATCCGTATTATAATAATTTCTCTGCGTAAGTTTCGAGGGAAAAGAAATATAACAAAATGATCTAAAGAACGACAAGATACACTCTTTTGTTAATTTTTTAGTCCTCTTGACTTCTTCTCTTGTCTTGATTGCGTGTAGACGGACAACTTGTGAGTGCTGGCAAATGTAAGCATATTTGTACTAATTAAGCAGACAATATATTGATTTGATATTGTTGTTCACTTTTAATTTGTTTACAGAGCAACAATCGCAACGGCCAATGCAGCCAACGACGCCATTACGTGGTGACATTAACTTATAAAAATTAGCGGAGGCGAAAAAACTCGCCCGCTATCGACACAATATACATTTTTCTCCACAGCCGCCCGACGTTGAAAATACGTAGCTTTAAGATTCTTATTTTCAGTACCACAGCCGAGAGCCAGAGCCAGGACTCCGACTACAACGCAATGGTTAACGGAGGTAAGAAAAAATACTCTGGCGCGTGTGTGGGCCGCAATTGTAATTAATAACTAAAGATTTTTTGCTTTAAATTGAACTGACTAACCGAGGGAATTAATATGAAAAGTTTATTCCATTGTTCAACTTATATGCTCATGTTTTAAGATGATATGAATCTTACGTCATTAACGTAACAAATAATTTCCACTGAAGATTAGTATTATTAAGGAAAGAGACAACTGTACAAAAGCATTTATTTGCAAATCAAAATTGAATGAGATATCATTTTGATTAAGGCCCACCACTTACGTCGGCAACAATCACCATTACCAATCAACTTGCGAAGTAAATAATAAATTAAATTACGACGGCCGACGGACGGGAGATCGCATATCCTTCTTCACCAGCACTCACATGCGAATACAACCAAACGGACCATAGGTTACGTAGCGTTGTCTTTACTGACCACGTGTGGTGCCGTACTATTGATGAACAACTCATCGGTCGTTTGCTTTAGATAACAGTCTTAACGGAGTACGAATTCTTATTTTCCTTCAAAATGTGTTATCAGTTTACTTGGAGGATAATCCCTGGGCAACATAACGCTGTATGAACTTTCAGCACGACGGAGTTCCTGCAAATTCCGTACTGCCAGTGACACAGTACTTCACTGAAACCGATCCTTGGCGTTGGACCAGTCACCATGGAGTGATTTCTTGGCCATCGAAGTCATCCGATCTTACTCTATTAGATTAATGTTTGTGGAAAAGGCTTAAGAATGAAGTCTACAAGCGCGGAGTGGACACAAAGGAGGAACTTCTCGCTCGTATTCTGTATGCGTGTGCTCGAGTAAAAGAATGAGCTCAGGTTAGCAACACAGCAGCTGTCTACTAGAGCTGCAAAATATATTACAGTTGACTGTGGACTTACTGTACATCTTTCGTGAGGAAATGTACACAATAAAACAAAACATTAGATCACAATGTTTCAACTATTATCGTCTGCATTTGTTCTGTTCCCCACTGTATTCATTAGTTTTCTCGGAAACTATCAAAAACGGGTCATCTGTTGATGTCATGCCACCTATTCTGTTCAGAATCACTAGCACTATTGCTCCTCAAAGCGTGTGCCTTTCCTCCTGACTCGCCCTGTATTAACATAGTTTTCTCCCTAATTAAAGATAAGAACAGATTTTTGACACGATCAGAGACGTTTACAGATGTGTATCGTACGTGGAACAGTTTCACGTGAGCTTTGTATGATATATGCCCTTTAAAGCGATTTTCTAGTCACAAAGATCAGTGCGCCGTGGATGCAGTCAAGAGACAGTACTGTCCTTGCCGCGAAAATGTCGCAACTTTGAACCTTAAACAGCAGATGTCTACTAATTTATCAGACTGTAACATTCAAATTACATTAAAACCAGAATAGTTATTTTATGTTTATAGTGACTATGCCAAACGACGAGTATAAAAATAAACTGTCATCCCTAACCATTTGATTGATAATTACAGTACACCTTCCTTCATAATCTTAACGCTCATCTTAGGGAGTGTCGGTTTATCTTCAGTCTACAGGTCTACACTGAGGTTCAGCTGACTGATGTAAAAATGGTGTTATGACGCCAGGAACTGCTTTAAATTGCCAGCTGCACCCAGATACACAATCACAGTTCAGACTTCTGCTGCTCTTCTTGTTAGCCGTCGAAGGCTATAATGGGAATAGAATGGAGGTATACAGCACGTATAGCCCGGAGAAAGCGTAGCAGATAGACTAGGAAATTGGGTTGTTGGAGTCCAACAGATAAGAAAAGATCGACAAAATGATCTAAAGGGGGATGGGGCAGATGACATTAGAAAACGTGCTAGAGCTACATGTAAGTGTCTGGGTGAAGGCTAGAATGCATTATAAAGTCTGGAGAGTACTATCTTCCTATCTTTAACTTCTGTTATCCTGTCACCTTCGATTGCGTGTAATACTATGTTAATAATTATTAACTTTGGGTTCGACTAGTTACAAAGAAAGGCGTCATCGCTGGCCTGAAATAATTAAATATCTGTATTTAAACTATTTTGTTTTATGATACATGTGCAGCAAGTAAAACAATATGGTGAACACACAAACAAAAATACGTTTATATTTCAGGCTACTGATGACGCCTGTCAAATAATAAAGGCGAAACGTATATTCCACCAAGAATTCGTTTCACTTACTTGTAATTAGATTAACCCAAAGTAATGATTGTTTGCATTATCTCGAGGACACTTTTATCCAACACAGAATAAATATGCAAGGCTAGTCACGTAAGGGGTAACACCCCTTTTATTTCGTGAACAGTTAGCCATATTGACACACAGTTTTCGGCAAATGTTAGAGCGTCGAGGGGTACGTACTCTTTTTTCTTTTTTTTCGTTTCACTAATGGTATTAGCGCCTTTGATATCAACGCAGATACTGAACCAAATACTTTTTTTTAATGGAACCGTATACTTTTTATAACTACATTCGATAGCTCTTGAGAAGACAGTTACAGTGATACAACGTTTGTTAATGTTGACGTTGAAACTTGTCGAACAAAATTCGAGAAATATCCTAGAATTTGAGAGCACGGTGGCCGGAATCGACATTAGCGGTGCAAACACCTCCAAGCAGAGCTCTCGTACTACGCTGTGTCACAATGTCAACACATTTGCCTGTTTACTTGTGTACACTGCAGGTTGCTCATTTCTGCTTCAACATTCGTTGCGTGCAAACATGTACACTGAAACGTCCCCTTTGAAGAATTATACAGGACTGTGCTTAAACTGACATACAATATTTTTAGCGCAACGCAATCTGACTTTCAAAAATCCCTGCAAAAGAATGGCCCTGACTAACATTAAACTATACCTTCCAGAAATCACTTACCTCACAAAAATCTTCATTACTCGAACTACTGCAGTACAGCGAGCGCCACTACTGCCAGCTAAAGAAAAAATTCAAACTACGGAAGGCACTAACTACTGATAGGGATAGTTAGCAAATGAAAGATATTAATATAGAACAAACAATGTATTTACCTTGATAGTCATAATATATATAGCAGTTCATGACAAATTACAAAACTCCGCCATCTCTCTCCCCACATCCACCACTGCTGGCGGCTCACCTCCAACTGCGCAACGCTATGCGCTGGTCACCTCCAGCTGCAGCTGCCCAACACTACAATGGCAGACAACAATGCAAACTAGACACAGACTGCACACAGCACAGCCAGTGATTTTTATACAGAGGTGGCGTTACCAATAAAAAAACCTAAACAGCCTACTTACATAGCCTCCATGCTCCCCACAAAAAAATTTTACAAATTGTTTTGGGCAGTGGCCAATAATGATTTGATAACATTTTTTATAATTACAATAAAAAAGGAATCAAAGGCACACACTTATTGATACAATGTTGGTCAAAAGCTAAAATTTTCTCACAGTCCATAAAGACAGTCCTGATTATTCATCACAGTGAAACTGCCGTTTCTTTTCTCAAAGTCTGAGCAGTAAAAGACAATGCACACGGAAGCAGTGGATTTCCATGCAGTCTTGAAGAAGTAGTGTTGTACTTCCAACGGAAAGACAGTGCTGACTCTTGACATGCTGACAGGTAATTGGCCACAACAGAGCAAACCCACCGCAGAGTCAGTCGAAGTTTTGAACAATATTGGTGGGTAGGTCATCACAGAGCAGACCACTGTAGTCCTGGTAGAGATTGTGGTATTGGTGGGCCACCAGAGGTGCAGACCCACTGTAGTCCTTGTAGAAATAATGGTATTGGTGGGCCATCAAAGATGCAGACACACTGTAGTCCTTGTAGAGATGGCTAGCAGCCATCCGTTGCGACTGTGCAGGTGCACAATCACCATCGAAGATTCTTGCGGAGAATATAGCAAGTCCATAAACCACCACTTGTGCACGCGCAGAAAAATATTTTTGAAATGTCCTTAGAACCTGCAATGCTGTTATCCATCCCTTGCTGAATTATTAACACATGTGCAAACACTAACAGTCCCTACTTCTCACATATTGTCCATATACTATGACCAACAGAAACGTGTGCAGGGAAATGTAACTTAATTTGAAGAACAGGTGTCTATACAATTATAAAATGAGAATACAATGACAAAGGTACAAAATACATTATTAAAGAACATAACAATACAGATAACATTTGTAGTAACACAAACGTTACAAGAGAATAGAAATAAACATATACATCAGTGTTACAGGAATTATGACGTAAGTACATACATAAATGATCAGAATAACTTTCGAAACATCAATTTCACACATGAGCATTAAAACAAAACAGAATAAATAATGTCTAAGCATATTTACAAGGAAAATAACATATTATAAATGCAAATTATATTTGAAGATAACAGTATTCCTCATCATAGTGAATGTAGCTTAGTACTAGAACAGAAAAAAATTTCTATGAAACAGTACACAGAGACAGGAAGAAAACAAATACACAAGGTTACACAAACATATAGCGGAATAATACAAGGAAAGGACAGGGTTGTTTTACTGCAGTATTTTGCAAACAAAACTTTCTTTACTTCTCGGAGATCTCCCTTCGTTCTTCATTATTTCCAAAAGTCCTATCTATACCTGCTTTCTGTACTTTTCTCGTATAGCCTCTCAGTGCATTTCTTCAAATTCATCGCAACTCATTCTCTTATAGGCTACCCCCTCTTAAGCTAACTTAAATGTACTGCGCTCAGATGCTAAACTAAGGGACTAGGCAATGCAGCAGCATAAAACAATTAATATAAAAATCAATGACAAAAAATACAAAAGGCAAAGCAAGCAGCATAAATTACAACTAATATAAGGCAATGAGCAGCAAACAAGAAAAATAAATCAGTAGTAAACTGGCTTAGCAGAGTAACACAAATTAAAAATTCAGTAGCACTATGCCTGGCAAACAGCAGCAGAAAATGAAATATCTAAACATGACATAGCTCAAGCAGAAAAAATAGTACACTAAAGATAACAATGCAGACAAGGGAAATGTATAATCACATCTTAATGTCTAAGTGAAACGTCCCCTTTGAACAATTATACAAGACTGTGCTTAAACTGACAGACAATATTTTTAGCGCAACGCAATCTGACTTTCAAAAATCCCTACAAAAGAATGGCCCTGACTAACATTAAACTATACCTTTCAGAAATCACTTACCTCACAAAAATCTTCATTACTCGAACTACTGCAATACAGCAAGCGCCACTACTGCCAGCTAAAGAAAAGATTCAAACTACGGAAGGCACTAACTACTGATAGGGATAGTTAGCAAATGAAAGATATTAATATAGAACAAACAATGTATTTACCTTGATAGTCATAATATATATAGCAGTTCATGACAAATTACAAAACTCCGCCATCTCTCTCCCCACATCCACCACTGCTGGCGGCTCACCTCCAACTGCGCAACGCTACGCGCTGGTCACCTCCAGCTGCAGCTGCCCAACACTACAATGGCAGACAACAATGCAAACTAGACACAGACTGCACACAGCACAGCCAGTGATTTTTATACAGAGGTGGCGTTACCAATAAAAAAACCTAAACAGCCTACTTACATACCCCCCATGCTCCCCACAAAAAATTTTACAAATTGGTTTGGGCAGTGGCCAATACAGATTTGAAAAATTTTTTCATAATTACAATAACAAAGATATCAAATGCACACACTTATTGATACAATGTTGGTCAAAAGCTAAAATTTTCTCACAGTCCATCACAGTAAAATTGCAGTGTTTTTCTCAAAGTCTGAGCAGTAAAAGAAAATGCACACAGAAGTAGTGGATTTCCATGCAGTCTTGAAGAAGTAGTGTTGTCCTTCCAACGGAAAGACAGTGCTGACTCTCGACATGCAGACAGGTAATGCGCCACAACAGAGCAAACCCACAGCAGAGTCAGTCGAAGTTTTGAAGAATATTGGTGGGTAGGTCATCACAGAGCAGACCCACTGTAGTCCTGGTAGAGATTACGGTATTGGTGGGTCATCAAAGGTGCAGACCCACTGCAGTCCTTGTAGAAATAATGGTATTGATGGATCATCAATGATGTAGACCCACTGTAGTCCTTGAAGAGATGGCCAGCAGCCATCTGTTGTGACTGTGCAGGTGCACAATCACCATCGAAGAGTCTTGCGGAGAATATAGCAAGTCCATAAACCACCACTTGTGCACTCACAAAGTTTCTGGAAGGAGGCGTAGGATGTACTACCTTTATATGGTGAATGTAAAAGAAATGCCGTAAAAACAGTACAGAGGTATAAGGCTATCTATCCGGATCGCCATGTCCAACGTGCCAGGCAGCTGCACGAATTTTTAAGTCGCTAGCGTGGACAGACTGTTTGAACGTCAAAAAGAGGACAAGAAAAAAGACTGCAACTGACACAGAACACGAAGAAGCTGTTCTGGCTATGACGCTAATGAATTCGACAGTGGTACGAGACATATTGCCAAGGAATGTGGAAATTGACATTCGCGTCCTGCATCGACATAATTGCCATCCTCATCGTCTGTTACATCAGACACTCGACGACCGTGAATTCGAACGTCATACAGAAAACTTTGTCGGTTAGCCTTTCAGCAACTGAGAGACGAGCTTACGTTTTCCCAACGTGTGCTCTTTACCGATGAAGCAACTTTTACTAACCACGCCAATGTAAATTTGCATAACGTGCACAACTGGGCAGCCGAAAACCCACACTGGTTTCGTCAGGTGCAACACCGACGGCCGTGCAGCGTAAACGTATGGTTCGGCATCATAGGAAATTAAGTTGTGGGACATTACCCCATCTTATAGGCTGTAAATGGACATTCGTAAGCACACTTTCTGACGAACGTTCTGCCGGTTCTTCTTGAAGAGATACAGTGGATGCTCTATCATAACATCCACTGTAATAACACATTTTCATCGTTCTTTCTGACGGTGATTGCAAATGTGCCTTTCGGTACATGTCAACAGTTTGAACACATGCTTAAATAAAGGATAAACTTATGTTTTGGAAGACAGAATTTATTTTATGTGATTTAGGTGGTTACAAAGTCATTGTTAGTAAATGATTTATTTCATTTACGAGTGTACGAAATCGCACTGCAGTGTCAAATAAGTCGACAGTGCGTACTGGACGTAGCTGGTAACACTGTCATTACGTGTTTTCGTTCAGCATGAAAGGACGTTTCAAAAATGGCTCTGAGCACTATGGGACTCAACTGCTGTGGTCATAAGTCCCCTAGAACTTAGAACTACTTAAACCTAACTAACCTAAGGACAGCACACAACACCTAGCCATCACGAGGCAGAGAAAATCCCTGACCCCGCCGGGAAGGACGTTTCGTTAAGAAGAATATTTATTTTGCGGTATACAGGTGGTCACAGAAGTATTTTTAATAACATGTTTAGTTCAGCGAATTAATCTGATATGACATAATTTAGTGCAGTGTAGGTACAGACAGTTGTTTGACAAAATGTATTTTACCTCTAAGAAGCCCACAGCCACGTACAGGAAAAGAGAGGTCGGATCTTCTGTCTAACATTTAGACTTTTAATACAGTAGTTGTTCTGTGCAGCGTATAAAACCTCTTTATTTTTGAAGAGTGAACAGTTGATTTCTCTGTTTCACCTCACGTAAATATGGGAGGATACACAAACGTGAAATAGTTTTTTCCTAACCCTTTTTTTATCGCTAGATTCCAGACTATGTCGTGTTACCATGTATAACATTCATAGGGGAACCTGCATCTAGGTCGTAAGTTGGTTCAAGGAGAAATAACAGTTTTGTTCTCGTAGCGCAGGCGTACCTTGCTGTATACAACTACGCAGCCTGGTCCGAAACGCCTGCTTAGCAGTCTTTTGCACAGCAAAGGCCGTTTCCGGCCACCGTGCACTCACAGGGCATTTCTCGAATTTTATTACGACAGGTTTCAACGTCAACACTAGCAAACGCTATACCTCCGTAATTGTCTTCTCAAGAGCCATCGAATGCAGCTATAAAAAGTTTACTGTTCCATTCAAAAGGACATAGTTACTTCAGAACCTCATCTGATACCAGCGCTAAGAACATTAACCAAAAAGAAACATACGTGTCCCTCGGCACGTTTGGCGAAAGCCGCGTTCGATATGTGTAACCGTTCACGAAATAAAAGGGGTGGCACAGCCTGTATACTGCAAAGTTAATAGTGTATTTACTTTTATTATTACAGCTTATCTTTGGCCAATAACTGCTGTCAAAATAAAAGTCACTCAGATAACGAACCTAAGTTGTTTAGTTTTAAAGTTCTTAGTTTAGTGTTATTGTTGTGTTTATTTGGTTGGAGACTTGTTTTACTCTGCTGGTTTTAGAACGCTTCTTTTGACGGTAGTATTTGTATTTCTCAAATTTTGGTGCCAAAGTGCTTGAAGGTAAGCCTAGCTTATGTTTAGGGGTGATTAATATATTGAAACTTTTGCCTCCTCAACAGTCTGAAAAACCAATTGATTTTTTTATGGTGATCACCAAGTCTGTGCATTTTTTGCTGAATTTGCAAACTGTTACGGTTTTGATTTTTCTTTAAAATATTTTTGAAAAAGAATCATTCATTCCGTTTTTGTTTGTAGCTAAGTACGAGACAAGGTATGTGTCTTTACCTAATTGCAAGACTATATGCGAGTGTAGGACGAAATCAATAATGCCTCCATTTCCTGTGTGTCGACAGAGTTGACGAATAGCCTTGTGGCTACACAATTACGAATTAATCACTTAATACATGTGTTTCAGTACCCTTGACTTACACAAAACTTGTCACAGCTTTCTATCTGTTAGATGATCGCAGGAACATTTGTAGTAAAATGTTGCAACTGAATGTTTGTAGCCGGCCGCGGTGGCCGTGCGGTTCTGGCGCTGCAGTCCGGAACCGCGGGACTGCTACGGTCGCAGGTTCGAATCCTGCCTCGGGCATGGGTGTGTGTGATGTCCTTAGGTTAGTTAGGTTTGAGTAGTTCTAAGTTCTAGGGGACTTATGACCTAAGATGTTGAGTCCCATAGTGCTCAGAGCCATTTGAACCATTTTTTGAATTTTTGTACATATTTCCGACACTATTATGAAACACACACAGAGTACACAGCAATGACCCTGTGTTTCACGGAAGTGCAGCGGGCGAGATAACTAGGAGTTACGACCGTGGTTCCCGGCTTGATGGCTGATGGCCGTAAACAACGGTCCAGGGGTTCCCTCAGCTTAGAGCTACGTCATCCAGATCGCTATTAGCATCATCACGTGCCAGCCGATTCACAGCTTCCTGGTCCGTTGCATAACATCTACAAACACGGTTATGACCGTTGTTTCGTTTCACGTGTGACTCGCACGACTCAGCACGCCACGTCAGCAGAAGTACTCTGAGGCGCTGCCGTACACCGTACACGCGATGAACGAAAACCTCGCCAGTAACCTTTACTGCGCATTGAAATGGAATGATTGTATAAAGGAATTGGACAGTGGTCCCGTATCGCTCGACGTCACACACGTTATGACACAATTAAACAAATCACCTTTTTAATAATATACAATTTCTTTAGAATACCACTTTAAGAGTCAGCTGTTATGATTTCGACGTAGCATACAGGGAAGATTATTGACAGCGACATACGCTCTAACATTTCAACAAATTAGATTACCTTTTGAACCACTATCGACCTTTCTTTTGCGTCATCAGCCTTCCTCTTTTGTGCCAATCTTTTCACCTCATTGTAGCACTTGCTCCCCACGTCCTCGATTATTTGTTGAACCTCTCTGTCTTCTCCTTAAGTTTTTACCTTCTACAGCTGCCTCCAGTACCACGGAAGTTATTCACTGATGTCTTAAGACATACAGTATCCCGTCTTATTGCCAGCATTTTCCAGAAGGTCCTTTCTTCGGCGATCCTGCGGAGAACCTCCTCATTCATTATTCCACCAGTTCACCCTTGGAATATGTCATATCATCAGTCCATATATCAACTTCCTTCACCGGGTTTAGGGATTTATTATTTCTTCACTGATGCTGCAGAGAAATTCCTTATCTAAAGGGTTAGATTACAGAATCCGAAAAATGCCTCCTCCAATATTCTTCCACGAATCCATCTCCAACTTCGTTGCTGCACAGTGTCTAGTGGTTCACTATCGATCAGACGTTAAACTTTAATCTTGGTTGGTCTCACCAACAGTAGCTCACAGTCTGGTTAGAGTCCAGGCAACGAGTAAACATAATGGTAGACCTTGCAGTACCTTAAGAAGATGGCTGGATCGGTCGTTGAAATATTGTGACACAAAATGGACACAACAACTCGGCTGAGCACTTGGACGCTCACTATTAAAGAATCATGCCGAGAAAACCTGAAAGATCACTTTATGCAGATTCGTTACCGTTCTATTTCCATTCAACATAACACTGAATTTTGGAGCGAATCATAGTGGTTGGGTAAGTCTCGATGAGCTTAAAATACTCCTCTACCTCGAGCGAAAGTTTGTTAGTGTTTTACATTTCTCACACATAAGTTTTGGGAAAAATACAGTTTCTTTATCTCTTTGTCTGTGATCCTCTTCTAAATTTTGAGGTACAGTGCACTTTAGGAGTGCAAGTAAGTAGACCTTAATGGCCTTAAGATTGTGCTCGTCACCACAAGTAACTAAAGAAACACTGTAGCCACTTGAGTGGTGCACTGTATAGCGATGCCAGCAGTGGCAAGGTGTCTAACTTGTCGGTATCACTACTCCAAGGCGCAACAGTCAATGAAGTGAAAAACGCGTATTCTAAACGTTCGAGTCAGTGTCACTCAGAAATATTTTGGCATCTTTAACGCTTTATTCGATTAGAGACATATAACATTTTTCCATTTACGTCCTTGTACTGAGATACATGGCAGAGCTATCTCCGAATTTAGGTTGCACGCCCCACTTGCAATATTATTTTTACAACAGAGTCACTAAGGTTTGGATACACCAACGGGTTTTGCCTAGTATTCTATGGTTAGGTGAAAAACTTGGTGTTATTTTGAGGTGACTACGGCTTATTTGTATAAGGAAAGTTTAATTGGTTTCGTTTTGGCCAACGTGCATTTGCAATTCCTTCTCATTTACTCTCTTCTCTTCCTCCAATGTTCTTTCATCTTTTTGCACTTCTCGTTTTTGTTTCTTCATACAACATCACACCTGTTCTTCAACACAAAGGCAGTGTCTCTGCTTTGGAATCTCTCTACATTAAACACTTTCCTTCTGAAACCAAGTCATTTTGCTTCAATGTAGTGTATTTCTAATTTTTTGTAAGTAAGATTCAACTTACTGTTATTTTCTTTTCTCAGAGATACCGGAAAACATGGCTCAGACTATTGTCATTCGACTGATATGAATGTAAAAAAAATAACAATCTTATTTTAATTATTGTTTATGTTATTATTTTCCTATATTATACTTAGTATTTGCTCTTTAATTTGCAGATGTAGATGCTTCTTACTGAACATAAAATATTCCTTATGATTTTCCTCTCTGATATTAGCAGGTTGTCTAAGTTACCATTTAGTGCTTCGCATTCATTTGTATACAGGCAACTTCGTTTCAACAACCTGTTATAATACATAGTTTTTTCATGACTCAAATGCACATTTATTGAAAATAATTCTTTATCTCCTATATGCCCCTACTATTTAGTAGTTTCTTTTCTATAACATTTTTCTGGCCAATTTTCTTGAATTATCCCTCTAAGGTACTTAAATTGTTGAGTCTTCTTATTTGATCAATCTGTTCGTAAGAGTTTGGTGCACTCTTTATGTTAAACCTACTCAACTGGCTACCTGTTCTAAGATATTGTCTTGTATTTCTGCATCTTTTGGATGTTCGGATAGTACAGAGAAATCTGTCTGCAAATACTAGGCTGTTTATTTCAATATACTGTTTCCTTCTTCCCAATTTTATTTGTAATACTTGATATTCTTATAATTCTTTTAGTAATTTGGTTTTTGTTGAGAATTACCTGCTGGTCTTATCATCATGTTTATTTGCTTTCGTCCAATTGATTTCAAAAAATTAAAAAAAACGACCTGGACACACAATAGAAAGAGAAAGGCTGAAGAATGGAAAGTATTTACGCTGGTGGAGACCGAATATGTAAATAGCCCCTGAACGAAGCCATATTTCTATATTCCTCCCACAAGTCTAAGTTACGTAACCGAAGTCACAGATCTTGAAGGGACTACTGGTGGCTGACGGCGGAAAGGGAAAAAAAAAGAATGATTGGGGTAGTGTGTCCTGTCGACGACAAGGTGATTAATGATGCACCACAAGCCCGTATCGGAAAAAGGTGGAGAACGAAATCAGCGTTGAGCTCCTCGAAAGAATCATTCCCAAATCGGTCTAATGACCGATTTAGCAAAATCCAAACTGGATGGCCGGACTGAAATTTGAATCTCGCTAAGTTCCGTAAATGCTTCTCCATCTCGCACGATCGTATTTCCGGTAAATTAGTATTTACATTAATGACACCTTTATACAATGGATATGGTAGTTTTATCATGTTTTTCTACAGATTTTTCGAGGGTGACACTGCATTCGCTTACGATTGACTGCCCGTGAGCAAACACGGCGGTTCGTGGCGCAATTGACGGAATGTCTGGGACAAATACCCCCGGCCGCTGCTTCCCAGCTGGCGTAGAAAACAGCTCGCCAGGCTTGAAAGGAAGCCCATGACACAGCGAGGGCACTGTATGAAGATCGCAGAGTTTGTGTCGCGGAAGCCTAGCACTCGAGTATAAAATAACAAAACACACAAAATATCGAAGAAAATTATATTCAGTGGCTTCGGTATATTTCTGATCTCTATAGGATTTCTTTTCATTATCGATGCGTTAATCCACTTGCTCCTTGTCAGTCACAAGAAGTATCGTTATAGATTTTGATACCCTAGTGCAGTTGTTATGAGATCCGTATTTAAAAAGTGTTTTCATTAATTTCTGCTGGCCTCATTCTTCACATATATATGCAAACTTGAAAGGGTTCCAATAGAACCCTTTCGTAGTAGTTGACGTGTGAGTCATTCCTGCCCCTCACTACTTTGTGATGTCTGTACCAGGAGAAGTGTGTCACTGTGTTTCAGCATTACTCCTATTCCTCCCCATACTGTGCGTAAGTCAGTTTGAATGAATGAAAGAGTCAATAAATGTTCATTTCTTGTTTCAACCTCCAGTTTATGTGGGGAAATCAAGCATTCTACAATGAGTACCAGTCTGTCCTTGGAGTGAAGTGTAGCGTGTCTGCTAACGCAGGTTTGCCAATACTAAAATGTTAGTGTTGGCGGAAAGGTTAGCTGTGCAGCTAGTCCAGTATGTAAACAAAGCGTGTTTTCGCGAAGTTGGTAAGGGTACGTTAAGTTTCTTTGAAGAGCTTCGCCCCTACACAACGACGGCGAATGGAGCGGAAATCGCATGGACGAGACTTTCGTATCAGGGATCAGTGAGACCGACTTGGGTATGATCCACTTTAGATTTTATTTTATGCTGAAGTTCAAGTTCTAAATTTTGCAGGTTTTGGTGGCTTAATATATTTTTGTTGATGTTGCAGTGTTCAGATACAAGCATGTCAGACATTAAGAAATGATTTTCGTTCATTCGCACGATTGCTTTGGGTAGAGGACCGGTAGACCGATTATACGAAGGAAGTAGACATTAAAAGAACGCTTATTTCTACAAACCACTACTCAGTTTCGAGGTATAATTATCGTGAATCAACGTGCTTCGTGCGAGTTCACAATTTATAGCCATGTTTGTATTCTGGACGTAAGCATTCTGAATGCACATGCCTTTGCGCGGTTGGTGACTAACGTGTATCAAGGTCTGAACTATTCTGTAAGAGGTGTAAACCATTAGAAAAGGCTTTGCTTGTTCGAATTATACGTTCTACGTGAGCTACTATACCTTCGGTATCAGGATTTTCGTTGGTTTGGTCAGTGTTTGCACACGTGTTCCTCGGACTATCCGCCAGCATTCATGGTACCGATAATAGAATAACGTCCTCTTTGTTGTTAGTTATTTAATCATATCCAATAGCATCAGATGATTTCCAGTGAGGGAACAATTTTTATTAACTTAGAACCTTGCTCTTGGTGAAGTAGTATTACCTCTCTGTTCGTGCACTAGTACTTTAGTACTGGCAAACCTGCGTTAGCAGACGCGCTACCCTTCACCCAAATGACAGACTCAGACACATTTTAGAATGATTCATTTCCCCAGATGAACAGGAGGCTGAACTGATTTACACGCAAGATGGCGAGGAATAAGAGTTATTCTGAAAACACATTGTCATATTTCGCCCTCCTCGAGGTCTGCTACAAATACCACAAAGTAGCAAGGGTCAGGAATGACAGACATGTTAAATACTAAGAAAGGGGTCTAATGGAACCCTTTCAAACTGTATACGAAAATTCCCGTTACTACGAAAATACAGACCTTCCCCGTGACTCAGTACCTTTTTAAACCCCTCTCTGAGTCAGGAAGTGCACTTTGGAAAAAACTAGCCCGAAATATCAGAGAAATAACAAAGTTTTGCGTTCCGGGAAGCAACTTTATACGCCAAGTCCTGTCACAGAGATAAACATCTCCACAGACCCATCCACATCTGACTCTACTCTTGATTCCCAGCCCTTCTGCTCAACGCCTCTACTAAAGCAGCATTACTGAGATGTTACACTTGTCTCTTCCGTCAGATAGGTTGTTCTACATCTATAGCAATACATATACTTTACAAACCACTGTGGAACGCGTAGCAGAGGATAGTTGTTCAGGTATAATAAATTAGGGTTTCTCCCTATTCCAGCCACGTCAGGAGCGCGTGAAAAATGGCTCCGAGCATCCTGTAATTAATATGGCCTTCGCGATGCCTATGGAGTATCTCTAGATTCTTCGCATCATACGGGTTCTTGAAATTCGCGGGACTGTTTACATCTATCTCCAAGTGCACCAATTCAGGTTTTTCAACATTCCTCGACGCTCTCCATTGAGTTAAACGTATCTGTGACCATTCGTGCTGCCCTGCTTTATGAATGTTCAGCACCTATTAGTCTTACCTGATAAGGGTCTCACATCTTCAGCAATATTCTGCGATAGACTACACGACTGACTGCGTTTATCCAGTATCCAACCAATGAACTAAAGTCTGCCGCCTGCCTTACCTAAGACTGAGCCTGTGTGACCAATCCATTTATTTCCCTAAAAATTGTAACACCCAGGTATTTGTATTAATTGATTAATTCTAATTGTGATTCATTATTTTTGTAGCGGCAGTGTACTGGGGTTTTTCGTTTCGTGTTGGGCATAATTTTACATTTCTGTACATTTAAAGGAAGTTGTCGACCTTTTCACTTGTTTGATATCTTATCACGATTTGTTTGAATGTTTCTGCAGCTTTTCGCAGACAATGACCACGGTACATAGCTCCATCATATGCGACAAGTCAAAGTTACTGTCTGTATTCGTGTCATTAATATTGAACGTTATCATCGGTTTACAATTACAACTGTTTTCATAATATTAACTTTACTTTGAACATATAACTTAATCTCAAGAAGAAATCTGAACCGTGGAAAACAATTCTTGTTGTTGTATTTGTGTAGCTCTTGAGCAGATGTAACAAACTATTAAAAAACCCTAATGACAGATTGAATAATCTTCGTGTTCTCCGTTATTTTGTAATTTTCCCTCCTGCGTACATATTAATATGGCTATTATGAAAGAATTACTTCTGTAACAAACGATGTAAATGAAGACATGAGCTACGTTACACCTAACATGAACTGCAGTCCTACAAACTTGTATGTCCTACAAACTTGTATGTCACTATGACCCAAGCTGTACTTGAGCTACTAATGGTCATGATAACAGTCTTCTCTTCTTTCCCAGAATAAGAGCTTCTTACTGTTCCGGCTCTCATCAAGTCTAGTATCCAGGAACATTCTGAGAAAGTGATAACGACATCGTTTCTAAATTACTAGTGACATTTCTAGTTTAGGTATGACTATCGGTTTTCGCTTAAGCCACAAGTACAATGAAAATTACGACATGCAGCATTTCATTACACAAAATAAGATAAATTGATGAAATAAACGTTCTTTCCCCTGTGTATTTATTGTATTCAACAGGCATATGTAGGTCTACTACAAATGAGTACCCTACAGTTATAAAAGTTAACATTATTTAAAAAATGTAAGATATTTGTGAAATGAACGAGATCCCAAATTATTAAATGCGCTACACCAGTTTGATCACTGTAAGAAAGTAGATGATGTTACTGCTTTCAGAGTGCTGAATTCATAAATCACATCTGCGTTCCATCAACATGCCAGTTTGTTTCATATACCTTTCTTTGTTGAAAATTACTGTACTAATTAGTGTTTGTTGATTTAATTCTTCAGTACCACAATGCTTCATCCCTGTTTCGTGAAAAATGAATTTTATGAATGTTGCCGTATAAATTCGGTAATTTTTTTGTACTGTTTCAAAAACATCAGCTTAATGTTTTCTTCGTTTTCGGTTAAGACTAAGAAAAATATATTAAACTGTATGAAGGGTTTACTACAACTATTTTTGAATGAAACTGCAAACGTAAGCACACAGTAAGCACCACAAAGTGTGCCAATAAAAAGCCTCAGCCATTGAACTGAGAGGCACAAATAAATCCACAGTTTTGGAGTTCAATGAAGTGACGGCAACTGCAAGTGATCGCAACTGCAAGACCATGTGGAGTACTGCTTCTTTTATACAATTAGTGTAACAAGCTTTAACGAATATTCTAAACATTCCATTCGGTACCCTAACATCTTGCGGAGTGCTGTAAAATCAGTACCACACAGTGATGGTGTTCCCATCCCAGTTAGGCAAACATTTCGCACTTAAGTTCTAGCTCTATTTACGTACACTGACGAAAAAACTGCAGCAGCAAAATGTAATTGATGTAGACCAGTGAAATTTTGGGAATACATTTGTCTAGGAAACATATATAAGTGTACAGGTTTGCAAAATGACATTTTCATGTTAAGTGCGAGATAAGCCATTGCAAATGTGAAATGCTGGTACATTAATAACCGGTGTAGTCGTCAGAATGTTGAATACAAGCAAGCAAACGTGAATGCATAGTATTACACATGTGCCGGATGTCAGTTTTTGGGATGTTGCATTTGGTCGGTCAATACAAGGATGGCAGATTCGTTTGTAGATGAGGCTGGAGTTGTCCGATGATGTCCCATGTGTCCTCGACTGGAGACATGTTTGGTCATCGATCAGGCCAAGCCAATATGTCTACACTCTTTCGAGCCCGTTTGGTTACAACAGCATTATGTTAAGAGCGTTATTCTGTTGGAGAACACCCTCTGGAATGCCGTTCGTGAATGACAGCTCAGCAAGTCTAATAGCAAGATCGATGTACAAATTTGCAACCACGGAAGAGCTCTTGCTGTCATTCGAAATCGCACCACAGACCATAACTCCAGCTGTAGATGCCATGTGTCTAGCACTCAGACAAGTGTTTGCAGGCTCTCAACTGGTCTCCTCGTGACGAACACATGGCCATCACTGGTAACGAGACAAGACAAACTATCATTAGAGAACACATCAAACATTCACCCAAACCTTCAATGATCTCTCTATTGACACTACAGGAGTAGCAAAAAGCGATGGTTTGGGGTCAGTGGAATGCACGCTACAGGGCGACTGACTCGGACCAGTCCTCGAAGTAACCGATTTGTGACAGTTAGTTGTGTCTCTGCGGTGCTAACTGCTACTCAAATTG